>NC_090926.1:1265056840-1266431840 GCF_040938575.1 Ambystoma mexicanum | reverse complement strand
GCTCCTCCAGGTAATGCCACATGTGTTAAAGGTTTCTTCCCACAAAGGTTTAGGGGGCAGGTTGGCCAGGTTTCTTCCTCAGTGGGAGGCTCTCACCACAGACCCTTGGGTGTTGCAGAGGGTGAAGGAGTTTCAAATAGAGTCCTATTCGCCCCCATGTCAACTTTCCTTGCCTTTTCCCCTGGTGTTCGACAAGGTCAAACAGGATTTGATAGAAACAGAGGTCAGAGACCTCATTTTCAAAGGGCAGTGGTCCCAGCGTCCTTCACAGCCTCCCAGTTTTTGAGATTATTATTTCTGGTCCAGAAGGCTGAGGCGGGTTTTCGCCCAGTCATAAATTTGCAAGCCCAAAACAATTTGTAGTCCATCACTTCAAAACAGAGGGGATTCATCTTGTCAGGGACACACTTGTGCAGGCGGATTGGATGGTCAAGATAGACCTCAAGGATGGGTGCCTGGTGATCCCCGTCGTTCCTCCCCACCAAGCGTTTCTACAGTTCCAGTGGGGGTCTCACACTTGGCAATTTGCCTGCCTTCCGTTTGGCCTTTCGTCAGCCCTCCGGTGCTTCACTAAATTAATGAAGCCTGTGATGGCTCACCTCAGGTCCAAAGGGATTCGGATAATTTATGCTTCTGCCAGCTCAGAATCCTCAGATCCTTCGGACTCATCTGGAGTCGACGGTGTCCCTTCTACGGACATTGGGATTTGTTATAAATGTAAAGAAGTCCATATTCAAGCATACGCAATGTATCGATTTCTGGGCTTCAATATAGATTCAAAGCTTTCCATTCTTCTCCTTCCGGATTGCAGGTTCTCCAAAATAAGGAAGGAAATCGGTCTCCTCCTCAGGAAAGGGAGGGTCTCCCTCAGGCAGTTAGTCAGGGTTGTGGGAAGGTTATCAGTTTCCATCTAAGCTATCTTTCCGGCCCCTCTCCATTACAGAGCGTTGCAACGTCTCAAGGCCAAGCACCTTCGTAAGAGTGTCTTACTAGCAGTTAGTGGTTCGGTCTCCGGAAGCCAGGTTGGAGCTCCTTTGGTGGCTCATGGATGCCTGGAATGGCAGGGCAATTTTTGGTCCCTCTCCGGATGTCATTCTGGAGTCAGATGCCAGCAGAGTGGGCTGGAGGGCCAGGATAGGGCAGGTTTCCATGGGCGGAAAGTGGTCCGCTTCAGAGAAGCAACTACATATCAACTGTCTGGAGTTGTTAGTGGGCTCTTTTGCAGTAAAGGGTCTTCTCAAGGATCAGGGGAATGGCTGTGTCCTTCTCCGGATGGACAATGTTTCAGGAGTTTGATACATCAACCATCTGTGGGGGGGGGGGGGGGAACAGTTCCAAGGCCCTAGCAGATCTAGCAAGGGAATTCTGGCATTTCTGTCTGGATCGGAACATTGTGTTGAAAGTGGAGTATCTTCCAGGGGTCCGCAACGCTACAGCGGACTGGAACTCCAGGCATCTCCAGGACAGGAGCGACTGGATGTTAGACAGGGCTCTGTTTGCCAAGATCTTGTCTCTTTGGGGTCTGATTCAAGTGGATCTCTTTGCCTTGAGACTCAACTTCCAGGTTCCCCGGTTCTACAGTTGGAGACCAGATCCCAGTGCGCTAGCAACCGACAAATTCCTTCAAGAGTGGTCGGGTCCCCTTTCGTATGCTTTCCCCTCCCTTTGCTGCGATAGCCAGAGTCCTGGTTCAGGGCGCAGGCAGGCGGAAACGCTAGTTTAAGTAACCCCCTTTTGGCCTTCGCAGGTGTAGTTTCCAGCCCTTCTGGAATTGGCAGTAGATATTCCTAGTCTCCTCCCTCTCCACCCGCGGCATCTGTCGGACCAGACATGTCTTCCCCATGAGCAGGTCCTTCAGGGACACCACTCCCTTATGCCTTGGAAGATTTCAGCTTTTCCTGGTGCTTCCAGGGACTTTCGCAAGACTGTGTCATAAAGTACTCCTGGCGGCCTCTACCGCATCGGGGGTACTCTTCAGCATGGAACCGCTGGGTTAGCTGGTGTGTGGCTCAACACTTCGATCCCATTTCTGCCCCTTCAGTAGAGGTGGTTAACTTTCTGGGAGTGGTTTAGAGATGGCAAGGCTTACAGGACTATAAATGGTTTTAGATCTGCAATTTCAGCAGGACAAGTTTAGGTTAACGGAGAGCCAGTGGGTAGGCACTTCTTGGTGCGCAGGGCCCTCAAATCCATTCGCATTAAGGTTCCACCTAGAGCTAGGTTTTCCGTTCTAGGGGACATTAATATGGTATTAGATATGTCCCGCTTTTGGCCTTCTAATGAGGATTTGTCTTTGCAACAACTATTTTCCAAGTCAGCCATGTTGGTATGCCTTGTTTCTTTTAAGAGGGTTTCTGATATTAGAGCACTGGATGTGGACAACAAAATGGTCACCCCTCAAGGGGTCACTTTCGTTATTTCCAGGAAACTATGTTTGTTCCTCCATTTCTTATCTAGCTTTTCCAGAGGATTCCAAGTTATATGGGATTCAGTGTTTAAAATGTTTTTTGAGTTAAAGGCAGAGGCTCTTAGACCTACTAATATCTCTCAGCTGCTAATTTCCTATAGGAAACCCCACAAGTCGGTGTCCCCTGCCACTTACGCCAGATGGATTAAGTGGGTTATGCGGGAGGCAGCAGTGGATACGTCCTCCTTTGGTTCTCATTCAGTTAGGGGTGCTATGGGTTCTAAGGCTGCTTTCCTGGTGGATAGCCTGGAGCACATTTTGAAAGGAACTGATTGGTCAAGAGAAGCAACATTCAAAACATCAAGAGAAGCAACATTCAAAACATTTCATCACAAGCGTATTGATCATGTTGAGATTAATGTGATGCAAGGGCTTGCATAATATGAAGCCTCCTGTCTTAACATACAATGATTAACCCCACTCACTAACGCGAGAGGGGGTTTAGATTCTATTAAGGACAAGGAGGCAAGTATTATCCCACCCACCCTTTGTTTTTCTTGCACCTTCTGGGCGAGATGATCAGTTCAGGAGCATTTCGTCAGTTACAAGATGCAGCAAGGTTCAGATCCTTTGAACTTTGTTTGGATCCCGTCTCCGTGCTACACCCTCAGGCCTTTGCAGTGGGTGTCTGATGCAAGACAGCTGCAGAAAGAGGAGTTGGGATTGGAGTAAAGGACATATATGGGGCGGGTCCCTGCTAATTGGTCATCTACAGGGCATGACTGTCCTCCATGTTGGATTGGGAAGCCCCCGCATGCATAGACTTTAAACTTTGTTTTCAGTTCTGTTGTTCAAACTTTGTTTGTAAAGTTTTTCTTTGCTGCTGTGGTTGTCAGAAGTAAAGAATAATGCATAATATTTGCCTCCGTTTCTTTAATAGAATCAAAACCCCCTCTCACATCAGTGATCAGTGCCTTCTCCTTGCGTTTGTCACCGTTTAATCGCCGCTCCATTTTCAGCCAGATTGATCGCCATATACACCTCGAAAAGACCAACACCCACCCCACTCATCCCCTGGTTGGCTGCTCAAAATGTATCATTAACAAAAAAACAAACTGAATACAAATTAGCCTTTCAAAGCTGCCTGCTCCATTTCCCTGCAAATCACTTGTTTTGGCAGCTAAAAACGATGGATTATGCTTTTGAACCGCAGATTTAATCTCTAATCTTTAACATGCAGCATGCTAGTGCCCTCCAATAAGAACCGGCTTGGCATGCTTTGAGACCATTATGGTCAACTGGTGCATGATAATTAACCTGCAGTTAGAAGTTGACTTGATGTACAGTGAGTTTGGAAAACAAGCAGCAGTTCCTTTGAGCGTAGTTCAACTGCCAGCTGTGCCCCCTTCTGAAGTTTCCATCCTTCAGGCCCCGCCCATCATGCATGCCACGCCTCCAAATGAGCCCACCCCCTCAATTTCTTACTCCACTTAAAGCACTGGGGTCAGCCACCACTAAACTAGTACAAGCTGCTCCAAAAAGGGACCTGGTCTGCAAGTGAAACTGGACTACCAAGGCACCCGCTTGGCATCTATGTGCTCCCTGCTACAACTATTGAGATCCGGGAGGACAGCTGCATGCATGCTGTGAGTGACCATGCTGCATGCGACACGCAGCGGTGTACACACATACGACATGTGCTTAAAATAGTAGGGTGGGTTGATGCCACCAGGGGGCACGTTCATTAACCAGCCTGATCATGTGTCTCTCGACTTAACTGAGCAAAAAGTGGATTGATCCGCCACTTTGGCTGCCACCTGGACGGAGGAACCAGAGACTAGGGGATCCCCGACGACCAAGGCCACATCCCAAAAGAAAAACCTAGCAGATTGAGTACAGGAAGCAGAGTTATCCAGGAGGCGAATGCCAGCGGGAAAGAAAGTGATCCCGCTGGCGAAGAGTTCTGCGATGACTGCCCCAACAGCTACGTGTGCACCACGGAGAAGCCTGCAGTGAGGAGGACCTTTGGAGAATAGGCCCAGGCTCCCAGGGTGTGCTGACTGGCCCCTCGGTGCAGGAACGGAATTGAAGAGGAAGTGGAGTCGGTCCCTCCCAGAGCACACATACGGTCAGTCTCCCCGGGATCCCCCTGACAAGCCGTGTGGAGGCTAGGGGAGAAACCAAGCACCCCAGGAAGCAGATAAGAGTCACCTAGGGGCTTACCGACCCCAGGGTTGGGACTCAAATTGAGGCCTGTGGAGACCATGGACACATTTACCTGGGGGGGTGGTGGGAGCTTTTTGGAGCTAGGAAGCGGTGGTGGAGGTATGGGGCCCATGTGTGGGAAGAGGGGTGGGTGCCTGCCTCACAGCGCTCCCGCTGTTTGCGACACTGGGTTCAAAGCACCCACCAAGTGTGGTAACAAAGCGTGGGGCCCCAAGGTGAAGGTGGTGAAACCAGGCGGAAGACCTTGATGGACTGCAAGAATACCGACTTGCCCAGGCAGCCCCTGGGGACAGGGTTGTTGGGACCCTGTGTGTAAACGGCCAGGAGGAGATTTGGTGACCCTGCCCCCACTGGTGCCAGAGGAGAAGGACCCGAGGAGTCACAGAGGCACACAGAGAGAATCCCCAAGGGGGACGTGGGAAAGCAGGGTTGCAGCATGGGGGCAGACCCCATTTGCAATGTGGAAGGAAACCACAAGAGACCGAGGAGCGAGGCCAGGATAGTGGGGCCCACCTGCCCATGAACTGGAGGGCAAGGTTGGAACAATTTGAATTTCGGAGGGTGAGGGGGGGGGGACCATCCCATGTCCACGAAGAGATATTGGCAATTGGCAGAGCTGGTGAGACGGGGGGCAGGGTTTATGGCTCGGAAAATGTACCATTTTGAAAACCGAGGAGAAAAAAAAAAAATATTCGGAATCCCAGAGAAGGAGGGAGAATCTGAAAGGGACGGAGAATCATCCATGAGGCGGCAAAGGTCTTGTTTGGAGAGGAGAATGTAACAGGGTGCACAGAGCAGGAGGGGAGGGGAGGGGAAGGGGGGGGGGGGACTCAGGAAGGTGCCAAGATCAGTTCTCGCACATTTCTACAAATACCCCGACAGGCAGAAAAATCCTGCAAAGAGCGAGGGTGCAAGGCACAGCGGCTCTGGGATCTGTCCTGGCTTACGTTGACAAAAGAGGTGAAGGGAGTGAGGGACAGATGGGGCTTCCCCTTCTCTATATCCTTTGGGGTTGATGGCTATAGCTATAAACTGGCGACGGAAGATTACATACAGAGGGTCATGGGAGTGGGGGGGGGGGGGGGGGCAGACGACAGAAAGATGCGAAAGGTCCCGAAGAGAGACGGTGGCGTATAACAGGGCCAAACAGGTGCACATGTCCCAGGCTCAAGGGAATTCATGAAAATGAACACTCCATCTGGGCCTTCTTGAGTTTGATGAAAGTTGCCTCCTCTTGGCGGGGGGAAGGGGGCATTACTGAAGTTCAGGTTTGTTTCCTGTTCGGTTTAGGTCGGTTTGCTGGACTGAGTGTGGTTCTCAGAGTTGAGTAGAGTGTCCTTGGTGGGAAAAGATAAACGTCCTAGTGGGCATTGCAGTGCCTTGCCTCAAGGGCTGATATTCCTGGAAAGCACAAATTGCACTTATGGGCCAAGGGGGAACAGAAGGGGGGGGGCCGCTAAGGATGGTGAAAATGGACTGTACAGGGGGGCTTGTAACAATGAGGAGCACTAAGAGAAGGCCTGTGGGGCTGGGTCCCATTGGTGGCCCAGTGTTCGTCCAGTGATGTTAACTGGATAGTTCTGGGCGCTTCGGAGAGGGGGGCGGGGGGGGGGGAGGCTGAGGGGCCGGGTTGGGAAAGGGAGTTGGTTTACACACCCTTCTTAGGATCCAGGGGGAAAATTATACAGGAAAGAATGTCGTCAGTCCAAACGGATAGGTTGAGATCTCTGGATGGCGGACCGACTAAAGGGGATGGGGGGTAGGGGGGTAAATTGTGCGAGGATATGCGCGTTAAACGTCAAGAGGTTAAACTCACAGACTAAAAGGTCCCTGGTAGCCAGAGAATTCCGAAGGCTGGGTATGGACATTCTCTTCCTTCAGGAAACACGGTTCCTTCGAGGCAAGGAACGGAGGATTACCTGTGGCCTATTGGTGTTTGGGTGGAGGGGGAGAAAAGGGAGCATTGCTATCCTCCTACATAAGAGATTGAGAATGGAGGCAACGAATGAGTGGACAGACAAGGAGGGAAATCTTCCTGACAGGTAACAGTAGAGGAACTAGGTTGGGTGGCGATCTTAACATGTGGGCAAATTCACAACTAGACAGAAGGGCCATGGGGGCAAAGGTACAGGGCCACTTCAGATGGGGGACATGGGTTGCAGGTGTGCCTCGACACATGGAATATGGGAAAAGGGGATTCACAATTTACTCCACGCCACATGGGACCTATACTCACATTGATAACCTCTGTATCACAAGGGAATTAGGGGATGTAAATGGAATCCGACATTCACTTGATAGCCTGGTCAGATCACAATATGTTTTTCCTAGCCTTATCCTGGATGGACCTAGAAGCTAGTAGTTCAAAGTGGGAGTGTAATGAGCCCTTCGGGAAGGACCCAGTGTTCAGGGAGAAGTTTGAGGAGGCGATATGGGGGAAGTGGGCATGGATGGAGCTGCTGTTTAGGGAAGGGGCTCAGTGAAACAGAGGGCTTTGCTGGATAATAGGTTGCGGAAGGAGATGGGTGCCCTGGAGAGAAGAATTCAGGAGGACGCAGGCGTATGGGTCGAGGAAGTGAGGGGGGAGAGGAAGGAACTCAGGCTTCTGGGGCAGGGAAATATTACCAGGAAACTTCAATTCCTGAAACAGAAATACTATGAAAAAGGGGATAAGGCAGATGCCGTCCTGGCAGTGCGGCTGCAGGGTCAGCGTGCCGATCCGATGGGGATCTAAGGTAGAGGGGCCGATGGGTACCGTGGAGAAATCTTCGGGCGGAATTGGCGAGTCATTCTCATGCTTCTATGAAAACCTATATAAGGGAAGAGACCGACCGGACAGAGAAGGGATGGATGGCTACCTGAAAGAGGCGTTACCGAAACGGACCCCAGAGGAAGCCCTAGAAATGGAGTCCATTATGGGAGATGAGATAACGGTGCCAATTCGTAAATTACAGCTAGGCAAGGTGCCGGGAGAGGACGAGTACTCTGCAGGGTTCTATAAGACATTTGCAGGCATCCTGGTCCCTCACCTGACTTAATTGTTTAATAGCAACCTGGACACTGGCCGAGCCCCATAACTTTTTGTACAGGCCTGTATCTCTGATCTACAAAGAGGTCAGAGATCCACGGATCTGTGGCTCCTATTGGCCAATCTCGCTTCTAAACGTGGACGCAAAACTTTTTGGCTTCAAGACTGGACGTGCATATGCCACAGTTGGTCCACTGCGAACAGGTGGGTTTTATACGGGGGCGACAAAGAGCAGATACGATGCGGAAGTCCCGAAACGTAATTGAAGAGGCCTGTAGTAGAGAGAGGGTATCCTACGCTTCTTTCGGTAGATGCAGAAAAAGCATTTCACAGAGGGGATTTGCAGTTTCTGGAGGCAGTTTTAGTCAAATTTCTCTCTCAATGGAACCTCTAGCCCAGAGCTTGAGGATGGATTCTCAAGTGACGGGCATTGTTGTGGGAAGAGTGGAAAACAATTTGGGGCTAGCTGCCGACAATGTCTTACTACACCATAGAAACCCAATGTTCCAGCCGTAGTTTGAAATTGTGGAGCAATACAGAGCGCTCGCGGGCTTTAAGATCAACAAAGGGAAGTCCATCCTATTCTCGCTGGACAGAATCAGGGACAGGGAGCTACAGGAACTAGCCATGATGGGGATGCAGGCTCGGGGGTGGGTGGAGAAATCAGTTACAGTATAGGGGCATTAACCTAACGAGAGAAATGGGAGACTTATTTGATGCAAACCTTCCACACCTCCTATGAAAGTTATTCAAAAATTTGGGGAAAATTGACTGAACGCCATAACAATGAACTTCCGCCCCAGGATTCTTTATTTCTTCCAGATGCTCCCAATTCACATACCAGACTATGTTCAGCGAGAATAAATGTTGTCTCCTGAGATTCTTGTGGGAGAGAAAGGCGGCCAGGGTGGGTTATGCGACCCTAGTACTTCCAAAGGAAAGGGGCGGAGGAGGGTTCCCAGACATTTATGCATACAATAAAGCGACAACTTACAGTCCTGAACCCACACCTGAGGGACCGGCAATGGGTAGGGCTGGAAAATTTCCATCTTCAGCCGGCTACGGTGGGATAGTGGATATGGGTGACGAGGGAGTCTCTCCCAAGAAGGAGAAGGGAACACCCATCTTGGGAGTATTTGGCGACAGGGATCAGAGAAGAAGGGTCTGACAACCTGACCCTCTCCCTTGAACCATCTATGGGCCGTGGGGGTGAGGGAGCAGATCCCGATTGTGGAAAGATGTCAGTCATGGTAGGAGGCGGAGCTGGAAAGGGTGCGACAGGCGGTCAATTTATCTCCCTGGTAGACCTAGAAGAGGCACTGGGAATTGGGAGAGTGTCCGTATTCTCGTCCCTTCAGCTGACAAGCTTCAAAAAAGGTATGATTCAAGACGGGGCAGGAGGGGGCTGATCTCCCTATACAGGGCATTGGTGGAGGCTGGGAGGGGTAACACTAAGAAGCTTAGGGCCAAGTGGCAAGGGGATTTAGGTGTGGAGGTGTATGAAGCGCTATGGCGGAAAATGTGCTGCAGGCCATAGAGTCTCAATCGCATCCCTGTACAAACTACACACAATCAAACTACTCCACAGATGGCACTATGACCAGTGCGCATTTCCAAGAAGTTCACCGGGGAGAGCCCTTACTGCTAGCATGAATGTGGGGTAAATAGCGGACTATTGGCACATGTGGTGGGGATGCGCAAATGTCCAAATGTACTGGGATGATGTGTTGGGCTGGATTAAGGAGTTGAATGGAGTCCCCAGAACAAAGGCTCTGCAAATGGTCCTATTGGGATTAGAAGGTGGGGGGAATATGGCAGCCTGCCGCATCATTCCTGTTACTAGCAGCGAGAGCATGTCTAGCAACACATTGGAATAGCGACTGTCCAGAGTAAAAAGGAATGGATAAACACGGAGAAGAACATATATGTGACAGTAAGGATTATATGGCGGCCATACATAGTAGGGGCAGGAATATGGAGATGGGATGGGATGGGGAGAAATCTCCGGCCCAGCTACATACCTTTGGGAGGGATCAGCTGGGTGAGGGACTGGATGGAAGTCAACTAGAAGAAGCAGAGGGTTGGAGAGGGGCTATTAAACTGGAGGGTGCAGGGGAAAGACGATCCACTGTAAAAGGGATTTGAAGGAAAACTCAGGACGGTGCTGACCTCAATAGCCGTGGTGCCATTTGGATAGGCTGTAGGAGTTGTTTTGATAGCTTTACACATAAGCAGAGTCCAGACAACACAATTCAGGAAAAGGAAATATAGCCACTAATTTTTATACCAAAATTCCCTTTTTCCTTAATCATCAGAGATGAGAAAAAAAAAATTGTCACAATTTAAACTGCTTTTATACACGCAAGTGGAAAGAAAATACAAGGAGAGAAACACTAATTGAAACTACTGCTTACCCAAGGTCAGGCTTCAGGCCCCGTTTATGTAATATATGCGTTTAAATGACCAAGTGTGCCAGGACGAGTGGAGGGAGGTTGAGCTAGTCAGCATTATACTGAAGATCCCTATGCGGTAGGACTAAGATTATAAGTAAATCACCTCTACTTGTTGGCCATACGCTATTCTCTATAAATCATAAACATTACAAAGGACAGGGTTGGAAGGTGTGGTAGATCAGAGAGAAGAAACCAAAGACCTGAAGACGGCTAGGACACTGGCATGGCAACACCTATTCAACACTCCAAGAAAAGGTGACTAGGAGCAAGCATAACTATCTAAACATGTTCCCAAGAGAAGTCTCGCCTACCTCCGAATCCACAGTGGCAGAACGCCGCGCAAAGTAGCCAAGGCACCTCTCAACGAGTACTTGACAAGAGTCTTAGTGGCTGCTACCCCGCTTCTGCAGGTACCTGCAATATGCGGCTCCCTTGATATTTTGGTACTTATTGAGTGCGGTCCTAACTTATACAACAATACAGATACACAATGGAACACTTCAGAGATGCACTACAGTACAGATGCATAACAAGCTTTTTTCAAAGGTAACAATAGAACAGATATACAGTGGGGGTAGGATACAGAGGGGCACATAGAAGGGGGTACAGCTGTACAGGATGGCAGACAGGAGATGGTGCTATCTAGCAAGTCAGGTGGCACGAGGGTCAACGTGATGGACTAGGTGTTGAGGAGAGACTTCTTGAAGAGCTGGGTCTTCATTTCTTTTCTGAATTGTAGGAGCATGGGGGGCCAGTCTGATGCTGACTGGGAGGTGGTTAGATAGTCTTGGGCTGTAGGCAGAGTAGGAATGCTTTCTGGTCCTTTCCTTTTTGCAGCAGCGTATTTCGAGTCTGCACGTGTGCCGACTTCTGGTGGTGCGCTGTCCGACCAGAGATGCAGAGTTTCTCTGCGAGGTAGCTCAGTGACTTTAGGGCAACTGCCTTATACATGATACAGCAAGACTGGAAGGGGATTCTTCCATGCAGTGGGAGCCAGTGAAGGTGGATGAGAGCCGGGGTGATGTGGTTGTATCTGCGTAGACCCTTGAGGCATGCAGCCGCGTGTAGGGCACTTCTCAGTGGCCCAAGGGAGGATGACGGGAGGCCATTGAGGAGGGTACTCCAGGTGGAATAGGACCAGTGCTTTAATGGTGGATCTAAAGCTGTCCAGAGGGAGGATGGCTCGATTATCTGCTCTAGGGAGATCTGATAACTTAGCTATGTGTGTTTTGAAGGAGCAGTGGTTGTTGATGTGGCTCCAAAAGGGACTTGGCGCAAGAGGCGAGTTTGGGTGTGAAGCCCTCGGGGTTCATGGTCGATAGCCAGGTCTGTATGTTCAGTATAGTTGGGGAGGAGTTGGAATTCGGTCGTGGAGGGGTTGAGCCTCAAGTATGCACTGGACATCAAGAATGGAGAATCGAGAGGCAGGTTTTGAGCCTGTGGATGTCGATAGAGTTAAACTTGAGGTATAGCTGTGGGTCGTTGGAATATTGGTGAATGTGGATGTTGTATGTGGCTAGGAGGGCTCCGAGTGGATCCAGGTATAGATTGAAGAGCACTGGGGAGAGGATGGAACCCTGCAGGACGCCACAGGCGACGGGTAACACTGGCGATCCAGAGGCGTCCCATCTGAACAAACAGCTGGCGGTTGGCAAAGTAAGACTTCAACCAGCGTAGGACAAGGTTGCTGATCCCCATGCGCCGATGTAGTGTCCGTAAGCGCCTGGTGGTCTACAGTGTCAAAATTGTCCGCAAGGTCGAGCAGAACCAGGAGTGGCAATCATAAAGGATGTTGAGGATGTCATCGACCACCTGTGTGGTTGCAGTCTCCATGCTGCATCTGGGTGTGAACCCGGATTGTTAGGTTTGGAGGAGATAGTTGCCACATTTGCATGGCTATGGCTTTCTCGATCTTATCTAGGAAGGGAAAATGGGTGCGATAGTTACTTAGGTTGTCGGGACCCAGAGTGGGTTTCTTTAGTAGAGGGAGAATTTGTCCCGTTTTTAGGTTCGATGGGAAGATGCCTCGAGTTAGGAAGCTTTTGAGGATCTCCAGATGGAGAGCTTCTGTGAGGAGGGTCTTGAGGTCATCTGTATACGACGTGGCTTTGAGGGTGGCCAGGGTTTCTGCCAGGTCCTCTATCGACAGGGTCTTCAATGTTGTCCAGGGTGTGAATATTTGGCGAGGAGAGATGTGAGGGGGGGGGGGGTCTGTTGATGCAGAGCTAGTGTTTGCGACTGGCAAATCCTGCTGATTTTGTTGATGAAGGTGTTAATGGAGGTGGGTTTTTTGATGGTGTGGTACAGAAGGGTCAGTTTGCAGTTTGACGCAGTGCTCGACTGCTTTGATGAGGGTATCTGCTTTTGCTGTCGGCTTCTGCTATAGTGCTCCAATAGTAGGACGCCGTGGCTGTGTTTATCAGTTGTCGGCGGGATGCACCAGGTTCTCTTGTTTCCCCGATGACTTTTGCCAGTGGTTGAGTTCTTGCGTGTACCAGGGTGCTGACAGTTCGGTTTGCAGGCGTGTTTCAGAGATGCGCGGTCGATGGCAGCTGAGAAGGTGGCATGGAGTGCTTCCAGTAGAGTCATTGTTCGGTTGGGGGTCTTCGGACCAAATGAGGTGGAGGTTGGCGAGTTCATGAAGGACCTGAAGGGTTGTTTGCTGGGAGTGCTTGACTGAGGTGGTGTGCAGGATGTTGAAAGTCATGGCCAGGTGCTCAGACCAGTCAAGCAGGAGAGGAGAGCTGTAGTGGAGGGAATGCAGTGCAGTGAGGATTAGGTATTATGGTTCGCATCATCCCTCACCATCAATTAGGCTGTCTAAGGTAGCTGGGAGTAGTAATATACAACTTCTGGAGAGCCGGAGGTTGCAAACCCTTGCTCTTGTGGAATGTGCTTTTAAGACTACTACATGGGAATCCAACTCACAGTGGTGCGACTGGTTTAGAAGCAGTGAGACCTGCACTGGGACAAGTGATAGGAAGAGGCAAGAAATCCAGTTACGTTCAGTCCTATGTACGATCAGCGGAATGGATGGTAACTCAGAATGACAGCCCCTGCACTTATGGGGGGTTATCCAAGGACATTTTTTTCTCAGCAGGAAGGTGCATACATGCTGTACAAGGGCTTTGAATGCACGTGTATGCATTTGCTTCTCTTTTCAATAAAGCAAAAGTTGCATTATTTAATCTGAGGATAAAAAAAACTTGGATAAAACTTACTGACTTTTTAAGATTGAAAAATAACAAAAGAGGCTCTCTTCTCAAAATGCGTTTCAGGATCCCACTCATGCGATCATAACAAAGATCCCTATATGGACAATGTTAGCTTCAGGGACCGGAAGTCAAGGGGAAGTCATCAAAGTACACATAACGTGTAATAGCATTTCTGATTATTTTATCTGCTTAGATTCACGTGCTGGGCATATAGCCCGACATCTAGTGGTAATCGCAGAGTATTGCATCTTTCTTTCGAGGATCGAAAGGGGACGTTGACATGGGCGTGACTAACACTATCCCCAACGTGACGTGTAGTGTAGTGTATCCAAATTCCATCACGTGTCGAGTCCCTCAGATTGAGTTTTTTCTGCTGTGAGGGAGTCTTGTGGTCAGCGTGAGCAAGTACAGAAGAGAGGGGTATAATGTCCATGTTGCTTCTACTCCAAGAGGGGAGTAAGGGTGGGCGCATGTGAACAATCATCAGAAGTGATGTTACGGTGAGTAATGCATGTCTTCTGCTGCTTGCTAATCTGCTTAGAATCACATACTGTGCATAGACTAGCGAGCAGTACCCAGAGATGGTGGTGGGATGTGAGAAGGACCAGTAGCAAAGAGATGTCTTAGCACCACTTGTCCCACCTGAGAATCAGACCTATAGTGTGTATCTAGGCAATAGTGCTGTGTAAAGGAGCGTATAGAACTCCAGGTTGCTGCTTTGCAAATGGACTCAAGCGGAACATTTCAAATGAATGCTATGGTAGCCACTGTGCCCCCATGTAGAGGGTGCGCTAGGCATGAAGGGCAGCTCTCTTGGCAAGAGGGTAGCACATTGTGATGCAGTTTACGATGCACTTTGAAATGGCCGATTTAGAGACAGGGTCTCCTCTAACAGCTACCACTGAAATGAAAAACTGGTTCGTCTTCCTCAGTGGTCTTGTTTTTGCCAGGTAATAGATCACCGCTCTCCTTACATCTAGTGTGTGGAGGCTTCTTTATGCCATGCTAGTGGGGTTCTGCAAAAAGGTGGGTAGTTCTATGGACTGGTTCACATGGAACTTTCAAATAAATGTAGGTGCAAATTGTGGCCGAGTGCGCAGGACCACCTTATCCTTGTGAATTGTGACGAATGGGTCTTGAACTGAAAGGGCTTGCAAATCACTAACCTTATTGATGTGATTGCCACCAAGTAGGCGGTCTTGTAGGTGGGTGCTTTAAAGCTAGCCTTATGCATAGGTTCAAAGGGAGGCCCCATTATTCAGTACAATGTTCAGGTCCCATTCGGGAGCTGGGTTGGAAATAGGGGGGATGAATTCTCCTTGTAGTGGTTCTCCGGGTACCTGGTGTTGTAGATTGGCATTGTGCGTTCTCCAGAGTTGCGAACAAGTCGATTCAGGTGGATTACTTCCTGCAATGTTGTTATTCTGAATTTTGCAGTTGGACATATTTGTTTGCAAGTCTAACACGGGGAACATGGTGAGATCCTTTTTGGGTACAAGCAAGTACACTGAATACCCTTGTTTATCTGGTGAATGGGGACGACTTCTATGGTGCCCTTTTCCTGAAGGCTCTGCAGCTCTTCCAGCAGGACTTGCAGATGTGATGGGCGTCTGCTCTTTGGTGGATGGTATCGAGCGGCTGGTGGAACTTTATGCAATAACCGTGGGTGACGGTCTTGAGCAACCACTTGTCTGATGTGACCGCCCCCCCCCTCCCATGCGTGAATGAATGACAACATCTGTGCCCCGACTAGGGAGGCATGAGAGGGGACCCGGACTGGCAAGTAATTTTGATGCAAAGGCCAGGGAGCCTCTTGGGGTAGAGTTTCTGCCTCTACCCTTGCCTCTGCGCTGTCCCTTTTGCGGATATTGGCTGTTGTCAGCTGAACCTTACCCGAAGGACCATGGGGTACCTCCTGCACCATATTGCCCGTGTGGAGAATGGGAGAAGGACTGGCCTCCAAAGAAACAGGAGTTTGCACTTCCCTGCTGTTGGAAAGGCTTGGCTGTAATCTGATTGAAGGATTTCAGCATCGTGTTCTTTTTTAGCCATTTCCAAGGCGTCATCCACAGCCTCACCAAACAGTTACTCTTATACAGGCTCATTTATCAAGGAGGCCAAAGTCTCCAGCATGAAACCTGAATTTCTTAGCCAGGCGTGTCTCTTGAGGAGAGATCCCGTCGTTTCAGCTGCGTCTAGAGTGTTCATTAGAATGTTGTGGGTCACCGGTCTACCCTCAGACGACCACCAGCAGATGTGATCGCGTGGGTTCAGGGACCTCTTGGAGGTCTTCTTGATGCAGGCCCCATTGTACATCGAAGGGTGGTATTATTCGCAATTCTGGTAAGATAGGCTGCAGACGTGGTAATACGCTTGCCAAGGGCAGGTTTTTTTGCAGTCCTTATCAGGGGGGGTGGGGGGGGGGGGGGGAGTTAAAGCCCTAAAGAGGGGCTGGGTGCTTTCAGAGTAGTACTCAGGACAAGAGGGGGTGCTTTTGGGCTGTTCAGCTGCCGAAATTATAGCCGCAAGACTCTTGCATAATTTCAGCAGCTGTATGATGGATTTCGACATGCCTGTAGGCGCCGTCACGGTTGTCAACTCCACTGAAACCTTAGGAGCCGACACGCTCTTGGACGGCGTGTCGGCACAGACGTGCTTTTTTGTGGGAACACCTTTAGGAGTAAAATGCCCAGTCGCATGCCGAAAAAGACAGTTGTGGGGAGGGCGCCAGACCACGAGGTTCGACAGGCACCAAAGTCTTAGGCGGGCCTGTTGGCGTTTGGTGCTTCGACGTATCCGTCAAAGAGGCTCTGGAGGCTTTGTGCTCTTCCTTGGGTGGTGCTTTTGTGCCAGTCGCCAGGGTGTGAACTCCCCATTACAGTACCAGTGGTCTGTCTGTCGGGGCCGGGCATCTGGGAACCGGAGGGTTCCGCAAAAAGGTCTATGGCCTCCAGGTCAGAGCCATGGCTGCCGCTTGAGTCATCCGAGGCGACGACACCACCGGCGTAACAACTGTTGCCTGCATAGGTAAGAGGAGGTAAAGGAAATGCATTCTCAAAATAAACCCAGGGCCACACTCTCCCTACTGTAAGGGTGTGGCCATGGGGTCGAGACCACCAGTCGACTGACGTCGATCAATGCAACAGTCGCTGAGCAGCAGTGGACGTCTTTGCTATAGAGGTCCACAAAGCAGTTGAAGTAGTCAAAGACTGGACGACCTTTGGTCGTAGGACAATGAAAGAACTATTTTGCAATAACTCTTGCGAGCTCCACATAAGGCGACCAACTAGTTGGGCAGAAAAAAAATCTTTTGGGTACACTACACGTCACGTTAGGGCTAGCGTTACAGTCACACCCATTTCAACGTCCCCTTTTGTTCCTAGAAAGAAAAATGCAATACTCTGCGATTACCACTAGATGGCGGACTATATACACAGCATGTGATTCTAAGATTAACAAGAATTAGAAATATAGTTCTATTTCAGACCAGTCAGGTCTTGGTGGATGGTACCCCAGACCCCAGCCTTCATCATGGCAAGAGCCCCATTCTCCAATGTTGTGCATGTGGCCTTACCTGCCTGGTTCACGTTCATCATACTGTACATCGTGTACATATTGCAGATTTGCCGGTACTGCTCATCGGTGCCTTCCTCCGCCACATCCTCCTCCTCATCCTCTTCATTGTGGTAGGAGCTAGGGCTGTCACTTGTGTAGGCGCTGGAGGTGCCGGGACTCGTCCGGTCTGATGTGCTGGGCCCACTGCCAGCTGCAGGTACTGCCACAGGGGCTGAAGCTGCTGCCGTCTGCCTATTGCCACTGGATGGCTCCTGGGAAAAGCGGGGCATTTTACGATTGCCATTGCCCTCTTTTTGCCCACTGTCCCAGAGACGCTTGGCCACTGGGGTGCACTGGACCGAGTCCGAGTTCTCCTGCTGCTCAGTCTTCACACGAGACACGAGTGGCAAGGGCGTGGTGCAAGAGGTCCTGGTGGAGGTCTGGGCCACAGGACTCTGTGGCTCCGAACAGGGCGTCTCCTCCCCATGCAAGCCCTGGGAGTCACAGCTGGGCGAGCTGACCTTCAGGAAGAACTCTGTGCCCTTTTCCATGATCTCCTGGATCTGCAGGAATCCGGCTGTGTACATGAGCAAGAATTGGTCCCCCACATTCATGCTGAGGCGGCCTGTGTAACAAAATGTTAGGATTTGTTGGAAGGACTGTGGCTGCACGGCCGCCGGCAGCTCCACCACAGCGCTCTTGCTGCTATTAAAAAGGTCCCGGAAGTAAGAGCTGCTGGCCGCCAGCACCGCCCGATGTGCTTTGAAGGCGTGGCCTTTCACCACCACCGATACGTCACAGTACAGGCCCTGCAGTCGCTGCTCATTGAGGCACTCCAGGATACTGTTGCCAAAGTTGGGGATCTCCATCTGAAGGGTCTGTGCCATGGTGGCCACGTGGTGGACAGCCTCAGAGCTGAAGAGGGGGTCAAACAAAAGAGGGAAAAACAAAAAGAAGAGTTAGACATCTCCTTGGAACAACATTGAGCAGCTAATCCCCAGTTCCCAAGATAATCCCCACTCACTCCAGGAAGATCCTGTGGCGCGTCAAGTTGATCAGACCAGCGAGCCCAATCCACTACGTATGAATGTGACTTAACGGACCACAAAAAAGCCCCCAAGCAAGAACAGGTACTAGACCTGAAACAAACAGCATGGGCGTATGCTGGAAAAGGCAACCTAAAGGGAGGCCAACAGCAGGTCATGTACTCAACCCTTGGCACAGATCAACGGCTAGACGCCAAGGGTACAGGCAACACTCAGGCTAACAATTAGAGTAAGAGAACCGAATAGTGGGCACCACTATTTGAAAAAACCAGATGTCATTTTGTGGCACTTCTCACGCACCGGGTGCACCCGAGCAGTGTGCTGGGTCAAGGGACAGGCGTATGCAGGACCCACCAGGTTTTCTTTGTTGGGAGCACTGCCTTCAATTTTAGGTAGTTAAAGAATAGGGTTACTTTGCTTACCTGGAACCCAGGTCACAGGGGTATCCTAGAAAGGCTAGCAGAAGACATCTGGGTCATGGAAACTGAGGTTGTCATCTTGACTAGAGCAACTG
This sequence comes from Ambystoma mexicanum, assembly GCF_040938575.1. Lineage (NCBI taxonomy): Eukaryota > Metazoa > Chordata > Amphibia > Caudata > Ambystomatidae > Ambystoma > Ambystoma mexicanum. Next base: position 1,266,413,396 of record NC_090926.1, on the reverse strand, counting down.
ACCCGCCGCATAACAACCTACACTCCCTATTCAAGTGGTCTTCAAACGTTTGGCCTGCCCCCCCCCCCCCCCAAGCAAAATGTGGGCAGGCTGGGCCCTCCCACAAATGCCAAATGGACAGCATGTACAAATGGCTATGAACTATTCCACGCCGTCAACACACCCTACTTCCAGTATAGTCCCTGGGCTCCCCAACAGTCCCAGGGCCAGTGGCCAGTGGTGGGAGCTAGTGATTGCCAATCGGGGGGGGGGGGGGGTTCTGCCTGTGAATTTATTTTAAATAAATAGGTTAAAATGTTGCATTTTAGAGCATACTTAAAATGAAAATTGGTAAAAAGCCAAACAGGTTGCAATTGGTGCTTGTGGGACAAGGAGGAAAGCATGGCAATTTTGACTGGACATCTAGGATTGATATCCAGTAAGAAAATACCATCCCTGTCACCTGGGCTCCACAGCGCCTAAGAAGGAGAGATGATCTGGCAGGTGGGAAGGGGGATTGTGCAACAAAGGCCTTTTTAAAAGGCCTTTGTTGTACAACCCTCCTTCCCCCTCAAACCGCCACGGACCAATACGGGGACACACACACACACACACACACACACACACACACACACACACACACATCTGTAAAGAACATAAATGTACCTTATGCAGGGGCCTGCAAGTGGGCGCTGAAATGCCCCGCTCCAGGCTGCTCTGTGGGCCCCCCCACCTTGCACATACAGGCACGCAGTGCCCAAGCCAGCATTTCCAATGAGCTACGCAAGGCTTGTGATGCAATACGCCACCAGCTGTGCATGGCTCAGTGAGCATATGTGGCTGGGGAACTTGCCCTTTGACAGTTCAACCAGCCAAGGAGAACTCCCTCAACTGGAAAAGCAGCTCAGCTGAGGGAGTGCTCAGTGTTTCACTGGGCTGGCTCCTCTGCTCCTCCAGAATGGGTGAGGGGGCCACTGGGTGGACGCCCCCTCGCTCATTATAGATGAGCCGCAAGGCTCCGACTGGCCTATAGGGCAATGCCTGTACCAAAAATGCAAAATGCTAGTGAAGGCCAGTGAAAATTAGCCACTTTTTTGACCAATGTGGGCCAGTTTGATGAGTTACTTCACTATGCTTACATTTAAACACAAAACACCCTCTTGTGTACTATTCAAACAGTCTGTGACAAAAGCAATGAATAGCCATTAGCAAATGCTGGCCACTTTTTCCAGTGGACCCCGAAACCGTTTTATGGTCCAGTTGGACCACGTGAGCCGCCCCTGCCGATTTCCTCCAATCTAATTTGAAATGTCATGCTGGCCTCTCGCGCCATGTCTGGAGTTTATTTGGGATCGCCACACAGGTAACAGAGCCAGGTAAGCGTAGACCTTTCACTACACGCCCAGTTGTGCCCTTTGCCCTGGCATTATGACAGTTTATTGGAGCACCACACTGCGCTAGTAAGGTTTGCTGGCATTTCAAGGTCACCTTCTCAGTGTGAAGAAAGGGCATCATTGGCGGAAACATAGGGCCAAAGAAAAACAAGCATTGGCAATGCCAACAATTTGGGATTTTGTGTAGGCATGGCAAAGGCACTGGCCAGGCACTGCTGTAATGGTATTAAACTGGCTGCACAAGCTAGTAGCAAGTCCAGCTCCAATTAAGCCAACTCTCGGAAGACTGCTTTGAGAAAACACTGGCCGGCAATTGAAGTGCAAAGTTTATGAGGAGCTGAAAGAGTCCCCATGAGGTGGCGTTTTGGGCGGGGAAGCAACACATGCAAGCTCTGTGCCACTCACATGCCACTTCTCCCCATCTGTACTCGAATGCAAAATACGCCACCTAATAGCCCAAACTAATTCAAGATCTTCCCACATTCGCTGCATGTTTCCTGACTGGATTAAAATGCTCTTCCGGATGAAAATAAATAAATAGCAGGAGCGATAATCTAGTCCCAAGAGTGTCGGCCAATGGCGCAGTCTCCAGTCCGGCCACTTAGCTCGGATAATGAACTGGGTGGCCGTGCGATGCCCGAACACCACACTGCAGGGGGTGATGTCGTTTAGGGGTTCGAACAGTGTCAACCCCCCAATACCAACTGCAGGGTAGAAGCCTGGTCGATGCCTTGCCAAGGCTTGGTAAACATCTTCTAGTAACGGTGCGGCACACAGCAGTAGCCCAAGCTGAGCACACAAGTGTCCATCTCATGGGAATGGAGCCATGCATCATCACGGCTGTGTTTGTAGCGCTCCAGTGTGAACATAGAGCCTGGAGGCAAAATATGCACCCTCACTAGCCATTGGCTACCGATAATGGACTCTTGGCGAAGAAGAAATAGTGTGCTGTGTGTATGCATCCAACTGAGGCAGCCAGTGACATTTTATGGCTGGCTGGCTGCAGTTTGTAGCTTCAAACCTTTACCCCCCACAGACCCGCCCAAGTCATTGCAGAGGTCACACCCCATTTGTCCTACGACTGCAGCACCTGCACTGGGCTACCAGGAAAGTTCTGATATGGCCCCCAAAGAGTCCAAAACCTTGCCCCCTCCACTTTCCGCAAGTATCACCATCACTGGTTATAAAATGGGCCAATAGAAACAGTGTACCTTGCCAAGGATCACCTTCCTGAAAGAAGCATTCAGTGCAGCTCACCTCCCAACCTTACAATCCACCCGACCAAATGCATAACATTCTGCCAGCAGAACCATGTACTGCCCTCACCCCATTGGAACGCACTCTCCCAACTCTACGATTCAAGTTGCAGACAAACCCAAACATGGCGATTTGTCATCACTAGGGCTCCAGAGAAGATGTTTAAGTGCAGGTACGTCGCTCCTTTTTAGGTGTCGTCACATAAGACAGCAGGAGCCCAAGATCTCAGCGTTTCCTTCACTAGGTTTACTCGCATGTGCCAACTAAAATCCAACCAGAACTTTGCCCACCAAAGAATATCACCTGCATTAATAATAACGGCAGTCTTCTCTACTTACATGCCTCTCAACAAATGTGCTAGCTACTCCCCCTGGCCCTGTAGTGTCAGTCTTTCGAGGTCCCTGGAGACTGTGCCCTCTCAGCATCGTGTGGGCTCACAGGTTTTGGCTCTGCTAGGTATGGTCTTTTCAGGGTCCTAATGGAAGGTCATTGGTGTTAGCTGGTATGAAGAGCTAGAGGGGCCACGTGGGCAGAGGGGTGGGGGGGGGGGGGTCATACTTTAATCTGACCAAAGCCTGCTTGAACGAGTCTGGTTCCTTCGCTCATCGTTTGGGTCTACCCAGCCCAACAGAATTTTCCTGTTGCAGCTAGCTAGGACCTGGTCTTCCTCGCTCCCTTCCTTACACTTCCATCTTCAGCTTTCGCCCCACTTGTTCTGTACCACTCTTCGGTAGTGATACAGGAACAATTGCAAACAGGTCTCGGTGTTGGCTCCCTCTTCCATGCCCAAGCATTCTGCATTCTTGTCCTCCGGGCATCTCCATTCACCAAACTAGTTTCCTTTCTGTCTGCGCTAGCCTCCTCTGATGTTCCCACCACCTCGCTCTGCACTCCTGAGGTTACCATCCCCTTCAGTTCACGCTCTGCCCCTGCATTACCACAGCCTTCCTCTCCACTCCTGAACGTTCAACCTTCTTCCTTACTCCTTACAGGCATCATGCTCCTGCCACCTACCCTGCTGGTCTGGCCCAATAGCCTTCTACGAGGAGAGATCCACCCCCCCCTTCCTGTGGTGTATCCCTGCTTCAGATTCTGTGGCACCAAAGAGTGTGGAGGCCAGGATCGATTAGGGCCCCTGGCTTCTTGTGGACTTGGACTATTTTGAGACCAAGTAGGTCAATGCGTGGACTATTGCCAGTTTGCTCACCCAGTTTTGGGCCGTTTGTTGATAGGATGCAGCATGAATTCCTTCTTGGGATTTTATCTTATCGTAGAAGGATCCGAGCTCAGGAACTTGAATGGGTCCGCTTTAAAACGCGGGACAGCAGTTGGTGGTTATGGGTTTGTTTGTTTAATTTATTTGTAGAGCGCTCCGGACCCGTGGGTAGAAGGGCGCTTAAGGATAAGGTTACAGTCATGAAATATGCATCAACATTTACAAGGTACATCAATTTACAAAGAAAGATTTACATAATACAACAATTTACATATAATACAGGTATGGGTGCGGCTGTTGGATATTAGAGATGAGGGTAGAAGCTACTCTTTGTTCAGTAGCCAGCCAATAACCAGTTTCCTAAAGATCGGGAAGGACTCGGTGGTTTTAATTTTGAGTGGTAAGGTGTTCCAAAGTTGGGAGGCTAGCACAGTGAAGCTAGCGCCTCCTGCTCTTTTTAAGGCGAATCTGGGCACTAGCAGGCTTAAGGAGTTGGATGATCTGGTGGTTCTGGAGGTACGGTGGGGCTAGGTCGTTTAGGGCCTTGTAAGTGAGGCAGATAGTTTGGAGGTCAATTTTTTGCTGTATGGAGAGCCATTTCCACACTTTCCTGGTTGTAGAGATGTGTTCACGCCATGGGATGTGGAGTGCTGCGCGTAGAGCATTGTTCTGGAGAACCTGGAGTTTGTTAATTAGGGATTGGTTGGCTCCTAGGTACAGGCTGTTGCAATAGCCTAGTTTGGATTGAATGAGTGCTCTGGCCAGAGTGAGGCAGCTGTCGGGGGGATAGGAAGGGTCTGCTAGCCCGGATTAGCTTACCCGTATAGGCAGTGGCCGAGGCGGTTGAGTTGATTTGTTTGGAGAGGTTGGTGTTGGCATCAAGGTGGAAACCTAAGGTTTTCACACTTTTAGCGATAGGGATGGTGTTACTGTCTATGGTAATGTTCTTGTAACGGACTGAGTTTAGACAGGTTGTTAGGAGAGCCGACCAGCAGAAGCTCCGTCTTCTCATCATTCAGGCAGAGGCCGTGGGTGGCCATCCATGCCTGAATGATGGAGAAGATTTTCTTGATCCGGATGACATCCGCATTGTAGTTGCCCGAGATGGTGAGGATATCAATGGTGGTAGCCATGGAAATGTTGAAGGTGTCAACTAGTAGGTTAAGGTCAGCGCTGTCCGGTAGACATTAAGGGTGGGTAGGACCAGAGGTAATAGGGCATCGGCAGTGATGTTACGCTTGTTTCTGGTTGGGCAGGCTGGTGCCAGGGGGCGTTACTTAGGCGTGGCCTGGTTGATGTGAATTTCAAGTGGGATAAGGAAATGAAGGTCAGAATGGCTGTGACCCATTTTTAGTAGCTTTTGAGGTTCCCCAGGGATTCATCTCATCACCACTGCTTTGCAACCGATACACAGAACTGTTCTATGATAAATCCACCTCACCTGCGAGACCTTCAGAACCTTTCGCTGGACTGGGGAGTATATTCCTATGTTCCTGAGTGAATGGGACTTTTACCCCTCCTCCCACTCATCCCCTTCTTTTACTCTTCGGTCTCGCCATACTTTATTTTTGGACTTCTAGTTTCCTATAACTTTTGGGCTCATGCATTTCCCTTTTGCAGCCCACAGCACTTTCTGTGCAGTGTTGCTGAGGTGCCCCTTGGGCTTCCTTTTATTTTCCCTTGGGTTCTTTGTGTGAACTACTGTCCCCAAGGGTAGAAGGATAGTTTGTATCCTTTCTACAATCCCCTGTGTGTCATCAGCACACCACACCTTATGTGAAAAGCTGAAGGGATGCATAGTATCCCCTTTCTCATCGATCCTGTAACTTTTCTGTTATTCTGATAAGGGAACTATTTTGGCTGGTGACGGTGGACATACTTTACTTACTTTTGGGGGATTTGGTCTCGCCGGCCGTCAAGCCAGCGCTGGTAATGCACAGAAGGGTCACCATCTGCTAGAACTGTGGTTCCTTTCTTTCTAGTGGGCTTGTCCTTTCCTGCGAGACCCCCAGCGCACTCTGCTGGATGGGTAGATCTTTTTCCATGCTCCCGAGTGAGTGGGGAACCTTTTTCCTCCTCTCGCACTTTTTTACTCTTTTATGGGTGTCCCTTTTCAGACTCTCCATAGCTTATTTTGAATCTATCCTTTCCAATAACTTTTTGGGCATCTGCATTTTATTATTGCAGCACACAGCACTTTCTGTGCAGTGTTGCCCCCCCGCCCCTGCCACCCGCCCCTTGGGCGTCCCTTTTCTTGCTTTGACTTACCTCCCATAACTACTGCTCTGAGGGGGAAAGAGGGATTTTCATCCCCTTTGTGTTTTATATCGCAAGACCAGCACACCCCACCTTCTGTGGCGTGCTGAGGAGATCCATGGTATCCCCTTTTCACACTGCTCCGGTAACATTCCGGTTACTGTGAGAAGCATACGATTATGGCTGATGGCAGTGCGCATACTCGTAGGCTATCAAACCAGCCACGGTAATGCACACAAGGGTCACCATTCTGCTAAAATGGCGGCTTCTTTTTTTGCCATTTTAGTGTGCTTGTCCTTTCTTGGTCCTTCTGCCGTCCCCGGTGGGAGAGGTCTTGGCTGTTCTTTGATCTTCGGTGGGAACTCTTTGTGTAGTCCGAAACTCTGCTCACCTTGGTCTTCTGGTGTACCTGAGAAAATGCAGTTCCCATTGAGGAGGATGGCTGTCCTGATTGAACAGGCACCTGCCCAGTCTGTAAAGTGGTGAGAGTTTGCTGCCTGGATCTTGGAAGTGAAGACAAGTCGACCACTGGAAAAGAAGATCCGATGAAGAAAAGACTGCTGCAGCTACTTCCAGCCACCGGAGATGCCTGCTGTGTAACCGCTGCTGGTGCAGATGCCTTCTTTGAGGCAACATAGGAGTCCAGGAGACGACTCCAACCTAGAGACTGTTGGGACCCATCAGTCATGAGACAACCAATATTGCGAGCCAGCACACAACGAGCTGTGACCTTCCTGGGTTGCAAACTGCCAATACACTGGGGCCTCAAGCCTATGTGCTGTGCAATGTCTTCCCAAGAACGGATCCTGCTGGAAAATGGTGGACTTCTGCTGGACCTCCAGAGACAATTCCACTCCTTGTAGTCCCCTCACCAGAGTTTTGGACCGAGATAGAGACAAATCTAATCGGCAATGCCCACCCTTCACCTGGTACCTTAAAAAGGGCGCTAAATTCACAGAGCCACGAGAAGCACCGAAGAATCCTTTGTTGGGAGCCTTTTCTTTTCGACTGCTGCAAGTTCCCATCCAGTGTCTGTTTTATGTCGCCTGTGCTGCTGTATCGTGAAGCATGTGTCTGCAAGCTCTCCTTCACTGCTGAAGTACTGCGTGGCTGAGGGTAGGTCCTATCTGAAGTCCTGTGTCCCTCCCGTGTAGCCGAGTGGCCGATTCATGCCTTTAGGAGGTCGCCCATACCAGAAAGCATCTAGGGCGCCTTCTACCAAGTCCCTGGACCCTTTCTGCCAAGTCTGTACTTGGTCGACACCGACTTTCCTGCATTTCGGCCTCATCCTGACCTGCCTAATGAAGGCCACTAGACCACCAGCGTCCCCCTCCTGCCTCAGAGATCAATCATGTCTTAAAATAGGGAAGGACAAGCTTTACAACACAAACACCGCTTGCAAGTAAGTGTAACTGCATCTCTAAAATGGAATAAGTTACAAATTGTTACAAAGATCAATCTTACCTGTGAATTTCTTATTGCCACTCGGAAAAGTATGAGCACTTACCGGTTTACCTTTGAATGGTGTTCCACTCTTCTAGAAAGTAACAGAGTTAGCATTACTTTACACTTCTCCAGTTTCAGGCATAATAAAGGTTTACCAACAGGGTTTACTTGCCTGGAATAGCTACTGCCATTCTAAATGTGTAACACTGAAGTTTTCTTACCTTTGAAAGTCACACTGCCATTCTTTAAAGTGATCTAGAAGTTTTTGTTTGCCTGTGAATTGTGGTCCACTTATCTAGAAAGTAATGGTTGGGTAACGGTATCCATTCTGAAAGAAGGACAACGTTAGCCATGCTGCCAGGTGTATATTTGTGACAGTGTTGGGATAACTATAGTATTCCTCCAACAGAATAACTAAAGTACCAATATGGTCAGTTTACCTTGAATTACATACGGTCATTCTAAAGATAAGTCTACTAATGCTTACTCCATTTGAATGGCACCATGCCATTCTAAATGTCTATCACTGGGTGGGCTTTACTCACCTTAAACTGCATTCTGCTATTCTAAATAAGTTTTACACTTTTGTTTATGAATGATATAGTACCCACCTTTCAAAGGAATCATCTTTGCCTGTGTATAAGTACACAGGCACAATCAAACCTGATTTCTCCAGTACACAAGTGCATCAGCGTGTCTTTGGAATGGGTGTATGCTACAGGCTCTCTCCCTCCCTCCCTCCCTCCCTCCCTCCTAGGATAAGTGGCTGCTCTGTCACTGCCCCCATGTATTCAGGTGGGACAGGTCCATACTAGGTTGGAGTTTCTGTATTTCCCAAGATAGAAGCCCCTGGGTGGACTTCAGAAAAAGTGTCCTAACAAAAACCCTTGGGCAATCGGGCTGCAAATGGATCAATACTTTTTTAAAAAACATTTGTTATTTGCTTTAGCTGAATTTAATCAGGCTTTCAAATTTCTGATAATTAATTCCTTTTTACAACATATATAAGATATATAAATAAAACCCACTCAAACAAAAAAAAGATACAATTAACATATTACAATGTTAATTGTGTTATATATTGATATTATAATGGATCAATACACAAGTGCATCTCAGAACTTAATTGGAAAGGTATATTGTGCTTCAACTTTGTGATCGTCTATTGGACTTTGAGACTTGGGTGTCTCGTAGTATTTTCCTTTCTCATTCTGCTTGTTAATCAGATTGGTTTGAGAATGCACAGGTCCCGGGTTTTATTTTGGACTCCAGATTGTCTCTTGTATACCATATACTAATGGCATGTTGAAATCAGCTTACATCCACTTGGGGTCTGAATTATTTTTTTTTTTAAATCGCAGTCACTTTCCCCACTTAAAATGTTAACAGGTATCCCTTATTCTCCCTGGGCTCCAACAAAAGAGTTTCCATGCAGTTGCGCGATTCGGGACGAGTGATAATCGACTCCAAGAGTACGACATTGGGTGGGTCATCATGAATTGGACGGTATTCCGGTGGTAAATCTGCTAGAATACCGCCAAATGTCATTACCGTTACTGCCACTTGATATGGTGATATTGCTGGCAGAATACAAGTGGTGGTGGCAGTCCTCATTTTTATTGAGTCCATAGGGATCAATGTGGCATTTTTGGCGGAATTACTATGGCGGTAATTGCACCAAAAATGGGTGTAGTCACAGATTAACCTCCAGCTCATAGCTGGAGGTAAATCCTGTCTGTCAAAGTCATATTTCGGCAGTGCGGCAATGCTGCGATAACTATTACCACACCGCCCAACCCGTGATGAGGCCCACTGTGTGCTGCTTGCAGGTAGAGAACAGAGGGAGCGAGTGACTTTATGCCTGCCTAGTAGCTTGCAGCTTGAACTGTTTAGGGATCTTTTTGTGATCCATACTTCCTGGCGTGCCTCTTCCGACCAGGCAGTAATAACAGAGCGGAGGGACCGTGAAGGGGAATTGGGCCAGGCCCCTCTTGCCACTTCCTATGTTTTTGTTAAGAGCATAGGAATTATAAGTGCCTGGCACGCTTACTTATCTGTAGGGCTAGTCATCAACAAACACGCGGAATCCTTCCTCACCTAAATTGCTGGTGTATCCTGGGCCAGGAACCAGACTGACCCAGGTAAGTTATAAATGGAAACAGGATGCAGCAGGCGTCCAGGGCTCCTCGCACCCCACAGCACCTGACTAACACGCTTTTCGGAACTGAAACCCTCGAGGTTGCCGTTATTTTGGGGGCATAGAGAGGTGATGGAGACACCTTTCTAGGACATGGATTGGTCTTCCTTTTCTCAGAGTGCCAGCAGCCAAACCCATCTTCACTAGGACCCCAATAGAGACACGCAGCACAGGAGATCTAGGATATTTTGGGGGGGGAACGTCTCAATGGCAGACTTGTGGATGAGTTTCCGCAATGATGCTTGACCATTTTCTGAGGAGTAATCAACGCACTGGCTGCTGGGATATAAGGAGGGGGTTGCTGATTGATGCAACTGGACAACATAACATAGGCCATTGATTCCACATTTTAACCTCCGAGAACGAATGGACCCCCCACTTTAGCAACAAGCGATGGCGTAAAACGGACAGCAGGTTGCTCCGAGCCACTCGGCGGAAAGGAAGGTCCTTGGAGGAGTGACTGCTCAGAGCCGGTGCAGCATGTCCAGCCAGAGAACCTTACACCCGAGGGCCACAGAATCAAAGAGGCCCCCCTGCCGACTACCCTTACCAAGAACTCCCGAGCAGGCCAACCAGAGGGGCATGCGCCAACAATGATCGTATATGATTAGCATCAGTGAGAATATAAAGGGGGCCAGGCCAAGTCTCTAGCAGCGGAGCAGACAAGGGAGCAGGCCAAGTCTCTAGCAGACAAGGGAGCCGGCCAAGTCTCTAGCAGACAAGGGAGCCGGCCAAGTCTCTAGCAGACAAGGGAGGGGTCATTGTCCTGGGGAGGCCAGGGGATGGCCCCTTGATTCAGCGGCGGGAAGGTGCTTGGTGATGTGTGCGAGTAACATTCACGCCTTTGCTTCTGCAATGCGCTGCTGGGATCTGGTGGGATTCCCAGGTTCTTTCGCTAAGATGATATCCTTTCCATTCAACCAGGTATTGAAGCTGACCCCTTCTATACCTGGAATCACAAATCAGAGATACCTCATATTCCAATTGCTCATCGACCAGTATAGGAGACGGTCTGGAGGATTTTCGGGAGGATGGATAGTAGGGTTTCAGTAAAGATGTGTGAAAGACTGGGTGTATTTTCTTCCAGGATTCTGGCAATTTGATCCGATAAGAAACAGGATTTATAATTTCTTTAATGGAAAATGGACCATAGTACCGAGGGGCCAGTTTACTAGGCCGTAGATGTCGGGGTAGTAATGTTTAAGATAACCAGATCTGATCACCGACTGCATAAGAAGGGCCAGGTCTTCTTCTGGAATCGGCATATTTCTTGGTCCATTTCCTGGCCTTCTCCAACAATTCCTTGGCTTCCTTATGTTTGTTGACAAGGGTTTCGATCCAGGAGTCAACTATAGGTACTGGTGTAGATTGAGGAAAAACAGAAGGCAGGACCGATGGATGAAAACCTTGACTGCAATAAAAGGGGCTGGTCATAGGTGCCGAATGGTCAGAATTGTTGTAGGCGAATTCATCCACGGGTATCAGGAGTGACCAGTCATTCTGGACCTTGGTGGCGAAGCATCGAAGATACTGTTCCAGGGTTTGATTGACACGTTCTACGATTCCGTTGGTTTGAGGGTGATAACCTGACGAAAGGGCACGTTGGATCCCCAAGCATTGACAGAGATGTTTTCAGAATTGAGAGATGTATTGATGTCTGCGATCCGATATGATCTTGGAAGGGAGTCCATGCAAATGGAATACGTGTTCCAGGAAGATTCCTGCTAGTTCAGAAGATGATGGTAATTTACGCAGGGGCGCAAAAGAAGCCATATGAGTGAACAAGTCTATGGTAACCATGATGGTGGTGTACCCACGGGAAGGTGGCAGGTCCACAATGAAGTCTGTAGCGATAATCTCCCAAGGCCTTGTTGGCAGTGTAGGTTGTAGTAGAAGGCCCGCTGGTTTCTTGTTATCGTGTTTATTTTTGCTACAGACAACACAGGATTGAATGTACTGCCGTATGTCGGGTCTCATCCTAGGCCACCAGAATTGCCTTTGTATCAGATGGAGGTTATTGGTTGACACCACGATGTCCGTAGTGTAGGGTATCATGACAGAGATTCATTATTCTCTGTTGTAGTTTTTTTGTAGGGATGACCAATACATTGTCCTTGAACAAATAACCTTCCCGGACCTTTATATTCCATTGATTTCTTTTGGATGCGTCCTTCCACAGATCAGAGGATTGGGTTTAGGCTTGGATTTCTTCAAGGAAGTTCACTGCCTGGGCCACAAAGATCATGGGGGAAAACATCTGAGGATATGCCTGGTCTTCAGTGGGCTCGTAGTCAGGTCATCGAGATAAGGCATCAGCAATTAGGTTTTGTGATCCTAGAACATGAGTGATATGGAACTGGTACTGGGTGAAGAAATATGCCCAACGACTGTTCCTACACTCCAAAGACTGTAGAATCTGGAGGTTCCGGTGCTCAGTACGGACCTGAACTGGATGTTTAGCTCCCAGAAGTAAATGTCGCCACTCAGTGAAGGCTTGGCGAATGGCTAACAATTCTTTTTCCAGGACAGAATAATGTGTTTCACTAGGAGTCAGGGTTCGTGAGAGGTAAGCAATTGGGTGTTCTAGTTTATCTCCTAATTCTTGTTTCAGGACTGCGCCAATGACGTAATTTGAAGCGTCCGTTTCTACCAGGAAGGGACAGCTAGTATCGGGTTGAGCCAAGATAGGAGCTTGTGTAAACTCTGCCTTTAAACGCTGGAACGCCATATCAGGTGGTGCTGACCAGAGGAAAGGAGTGTCTTTCTTCAGGAGAGCAACAATCGGTTGTACTATCTCGGAGAAATTAGATATGAATTTCCGGTAGAAATTGGCAAGTCCCAGGAAAGAATGAACTTGTTTCACGGAAGTAGGAGCAGGCCAGGTCAATATGGCTTTTACATTTGAAGGATCCATACCAATTCGTTCTGGGCTAAGAATAAACCCTAGGTAATGAACGGAGGTTACATGAAACAAGCATTTTTCAGGTTTGGCCAGGAGTTTATGATCTCAGAGTCTCTGCAACACTGCCTTCACGTGCTCTTCATGTTGTATAGGGTCCTTGGAGAAGATCAGTATGTCATCCAGATATACAATAACAAAGAGAAACAGCATGTCAGAAAACACCCTGTCCATAAAGCGTTGGAAAATTGCTGCGGCGTTAGCCAGTCCGAAGGGCATGACTAGATACTCATAATGGCCAAAGGGTGTTCTGAAGGCGGTTTTCCATTCGTCCCCTTCCCTGACATGGATCAAATGATAGGCGCCCCTGAGATCCAACTTGGTGAATATTACTGCGCCTCACTGGTTCCAGGATATCCGAAATCAGGGGTAACTGGTACCGGTCCTTGAGGGTGCATTGATTTAGCCCGCGATAATCAAGGCAGGGTCGGAGTTCCTTGGTATCCTTCTTGGGAACAAAGAATAGAGAAGCACCAACAGGAGATTTCGAAGGTCTTATGGTGCCATTTTCAAGGTTGGTATCCAGGTATTCTCTTAGGGCCTTCTTCTCGGGTTCGGAAAGAATGAACATCCTGCCAAATGGAATCACTGCAGAAGGTTCTGTATCTATTGCGCAGTCTTCAGGTCTGTGTGGGGGTAAGGCCTGGACAATGGCAGTCAAAAACACATCAGCATATGCTTGGTAGGCCTCAAGAACTTGCATGACATTGGATACCATTGGTGGTGTCTGTTGTTCCTTTGTTGGTTCCTTTGGGTGTGTTAATGGAGGTTCTAGGGATAGACAGTGAGACATGCAAAACTCCGAGCCTAGGAATAGAGAACCCGCAGACCAGTTGATAAATGGGTTGTGTTTCTGTAGCCAGGGTATGCCCAATACCATGGGGTAATGAGCTGACTTGATGTCAAACCTGATCAGCTCGAGATGGTGATTTATTGGAAGCTGGATCTCCTTGGTCTGCAGGCTTATGGGCCCTGATGTGAGGGGTCTTCCGTCGATAGCTTCCACAGGTTGCATGGTGCTTCGTGTTTCGTAGGGAATCCGATGTTTAGCAACCCACTCACGATCGATGAATATTCCCATAGCTCTGCAGTCTACCAGGGCCAAAATGGAATAGTTTGTATTCTTGGATGGTGATAAAAAGGCCTGTAGTACCACCAAATTGTTTTGTCCAGGAGAGTTCAAGGATGGAATGATGTGGAGCAAACATCTCTCTCCCGAAGCTCTGCTCCATCTAGGATCGGGAGCTGGCCTTTCCCGAACGCCGAGGGGGTGCTAAAGGACATTCCCTAACCAAATGCTTATCTGAGGCACAGTACATGCACAAGCCCGTATGAATTCTCTTCATTCTCTCTTGTGGAGATATGGGTCCACGAAAGGCCCCAATCGGCATGGGATCTGATTCCTTGACTGGGCTTGGGTTGATGTCTGGTCTGGGGGTACCCTCAAATGATACCTTGGAAGGAGTTCCCCTGGATTCTTTCTTTTCCAACTTCCTTTCCTGGATACGGAAGTCAATCTGCATGGCAAGATCCATTAGTGCCTGGAACGAGCTTGGTCGTGCCACTCTGGCCAGCTCATCCTTAATTTCTTTGTTCAATCCTCTCCTGAGCAGGGTAAAACACGCCTCAGTGGACCAGTCCGCTTCCTTTGCCAGTAGTTTAAATCGGGTCACATAGGTCAGCATATCCTGGGCCCCTTGCTGAAAGTCTAACAAGCGTTCTTGTGCGCTGTAGACCTGCTCAGGGCGGTCAAACATGCCTTTAAGGGCCCGTATAAACCCATCACAATAGTGGCCCAAGTTAAGGCATTCCCGGAAAGGTGAGAGATAAAACCCACCTTGGCCCTGGGGGGGTCGCAAAGTAATAAGGCTTGAAGGTAAAGTGAACCAAGCACGAATCCAGGAATGCACGAAGGGTTTTTGCTGAGCCGTCGTATTTATCCACGATGCCGCCCAGTATAACACTTTCTTTTGTAGCAGAATCCCGGGATAGGACCAATTGTTTGAGAGCGGCGTTCTCCGCTTTCAGATTCTGTACCTCGGTTGATAGTTCCTGCATACAACGCATCAGGTCCTGCACAGCAGCCTCCATGTCGTTATCGCTTTCGACCGGGTGGCATCTCAAACTGTCAAGGAGTTCCCCCTTTCTCACCTGAGTCCGTTCTTTACCGGCGTCCTTGGTTGATGCCTTCTTACGGATGGAGTGGGTTTTGAAGAAGGCTGCCTGTGTCTCTGCCGAATCCAGAATGCGTTCAGTTTTCCAGGAGGCCGAATCCAGGAGGCAATGCAAGTTCGCTAGAACTCGAATCCAGGAGGTAAGAAGAAGGGGGAGGTCAAGGAAGGGAAAGCAGGTGTGGAAAAGGAGAAGAACCGCGAGCTACGGAGCACACGTCTGGTCGCTACTTCGCAATAGCATTGAGACGTGCGGAGCCGCAGAAGGCGTGGTCTAGAAATAGAGAAAGGCTACGTCCAACGCATGGAGCGAGAAGGGAATAAGCTGGACGGCCATATTGGAAGTATTAATGTGTACAAGCCCGTTGTGACAGGGACCATGAAGCCCAAAGGGGGCGCACCCTGCGATTCATGACCAGGTGAAGATGGGAGCTTTGTACGGATTACACATTCCAATGACTCTGCACACGCCTTGCAGAGGCGGAAGCACCAACCTCAACAGGAGCCCTGCAAGTGAACTTGGGGGGAGGGAGGGGGTCACATCATGCATCCCTTGCCTCTCCAAGCCACCACACATCTTCCTGGGACCATAGCCGCCACTTTACCCAGCCCATCACCTTCCCTCTTCTCATTTCTCCCCATCCCCCCGCCCCTCATGCTTAATTGTTTTTTTATAATATGCTTAAAACCAGAGTTCGGTTTCTAAGCACAGAGCTGGGATTGGAAGCTCTGTTGCTCTGCGTGGTCTTGTATCCAAGACCAGCGCGTTGCCCCTATGCTATCCATCATCCACCTCTCCATCTCTCCATCTCCTTACTGGTCTTTAACCCCTGCTCTTCATTGCGTGTTGCCTCACCGTTCAGGATTGTGCCACAATCCCATTAACCCATTCCCACACTCACCCTGCATTTGGTAACGTGGGCCGAGGGCAGGCTATGCTTGTGATGCGAACTGATAACTATAGTACCGTGTACCGTGGTACCAAATGCAAAATAATGTCCAACCCAAAAAAATCTAAAGGATCTTTAAAACAAAAGGAAAAAGTTACACACATTACTTGCCCACCCCCGGTAAGAGGAATCTGAGAAAATGGAGAATAAAAACGGCTACTCCAGGTTGTAGACAGGGGTGTTCAGGCTAAGATTTCAGCAGCAAAATGTCAAAGATAAGGAGTAGGTCTTCCAAAAAGGTGGGGACCGTGGAAAGTCAGCACGGTTCTTTGACCTGGACAAGCAAGACAGAGCCTTTACACATACTTTGTCTTTGGGGCTCAACGGCATTGACCCAGCTTTCGAGGCACTCTGCTGCAGTCGAGCTGGCAGCAAGATGGCCAGGTTGCACTTTCCCCATTGACAAGTCGGAGTCGAGACGGTTCGAGAAGAGGGCTCCAAGCAGATCAAATCTGCGTTCGAGCCTACTAGCGGGTGGAGCCAACATCAACACAAGGCTTCTGCTGGGTGGAATCGGCATTCGAGACGGGCGAGTCTATGGCTTCCAGCAGGACGAGTCGGTGCTAGAGTCGTGTCGAGGCAACGCTTCTGCTGGGTGGAATCGGCATTCGAGGCGGGCGAGTCTATGGCTTCCAGCAGGATGAGTCGGTGCTAGAGTCGTGGCGAGGCAAGGCTTCCGGTGGATCCAGTCAGCTGCCCAGACACCGCGAGTCAGTTGCTTCCAGAAAGTTTGCCAGTGATCAGGTCGAATAGTGGCGATCTGTTCCAATGGCTCGAGTCTGCATCTGGACAGCACAAAAACCAGGTAACTGTGGTTTGAAGTACTTGGAGTGTAAAGGCAGCACTGCAGGTCCTGTGGCAGCTGAAAGTAAGTCTAGGATGGACGAGCCAGGTCAAAAAGCATCTCAAGGCAGAATCTGCTGCCTGAGCTTTGCAGTCGCTGGGAGACCCAGTCCAGGGTCTCAGGGGCAAGGCTATGCGCCTTTCTTCTGGCCTTCACAAGCAGGCAGGTAGGTGTGCAGAGGTTGCATATAGGGTCTAGTCACCACCAGTGTGCAGGTCTTGGGTGCCAGTGTCTCAGCTGCAGTATGCCTTGTGCAGCCAGCTGGTCATCCCCAATAGGCCCTTGTGACTGTAGGGTTGTGTGGAAAGAGCTTGTTTTCTTCCTTCGTGCGCTGTCTTCACAACTATGTTAGAGGACTTTGGCAACTGTACTCCCAACAGAGTTTCAGGTGACTCATTCTTCATTAATGGTCTAAAGGATAAATCAACTAATGGGGGGGGGGGGGGAACCCTACCCCGCCTTTAGAGGCAAATGCTACAGTGTATTCGTCCACAGCAAGCCTGTTAGAGGTCGAGTCCTGGCTGCTCTAACAAGTATCCTTTGCCCGCTGAGGCTATGCCCAGAGTACCTTGGCTGAAAAATGTTTGGGTGTCCGCAAAATCAAAGATGGTGAGAAACCTCTGGACTGAACCTCTCAAACTCTGGCCCCTTCCTTGGTCTGCCTACATGAGCGGTCTCCAGTAATAAGCACACTGGTGCGAGACGGCCATTAGAATACAAGGCTGTCTCTGAATTATCGGTTCCCAGGGGACCTTCTGGGGACAGTTAGTGTTCCCTGGAGGAAGCTATCAACCCTCCTCAGGGAGGATCGAAAAGATGCCTCCCCTTTTTAAACCCTGTGAGGACATAATTGTGGGTACAGCCAGGCCAGACAGCTAATACACCAAGCACCATCATGCTAGAGTCACTAATCGCCAATTGGAATATAAATGGCATTCAGTACTTGTGGCAGTATAATTGTTTAATCTCAGCAGTCACTGTGTCAAAACTAGGAATGGCTTATATTTAGCCATTTTTTTTATTGGTTTATACACATCAAAATTACTCGATACAAATCAAAACATAAGCATGAGATTGAATTCCATTAATTTGCCATGATTCTAGTCTATTGCACCAAAGGCGCCTTGTCGGAGAGTGGTTGGTATGCTTCGTGTGAAAACTAAGCCATGTTGGACACTGCCCTAGTATCCTTATACAGTGATATCAGATATCTCAAGACTCCTTTCAATCTCATGCAAAAAAAAGGGTTAACACCCTGGTCAGTTTTGTATTTGAGCCCATAAACATCAGCTGCCATCATTCTTCGACGTCTCTCAGTGGGTATTCATTTATCAATTGTCCAAGATGTTTAGCTCTTAGAGGTCTAAAGAGGGGGCAGAATAAGACGAGGTGTTTAAGCGTTTCATCGCAGACTTTACAAAATCTGCAAACGATATTGGACTTATCCTTTCCAGCCCAGTTCTTTGTTCGAATCTCATATATATGGCCCTCTTCCTGTTGTCTGGGAATAAGACCACATAATTTTGCAATTTGTTGCGCGCTCTTGCTTCGCTGGGGGCGTCCTTCATTGTTTTGGACATCCTTTGGTCTTCACTGGTTTGGATCCAGTCTAAATCCCTGATCTTTTTCTTTACCAGATCCGGGTTGACATGAAGCGTTTTGATGTTGGTCTCATACATGGTCAGGAGCTCTTCACATTTCCTAGACCACGGGGCTAATAGGCAGTCTGGATTGGCATTTCCAGGTTTGCTCAGTATTTTAAATTGTGGAGAGGCGTCAGGCAGCGTGATTTTCCTAAATAAGGCCAGAGCATTCCACGTGACTCGTGCTTCAATAGATGTCAAGCCTAACTCATAGCGTAGGCAGGCTGTCGAGATTAGCCATTTATAACTGCCACCAGGCATATGGGGTACACAATTATGAGGTTCTGAACTAGGTGTAAACTGTTAAAAAGCCACCTCTGCCTGTTGGAACTTTGAGTTCCAGCAGCTGTTGTGGACACCTCTACTGCAGGGCAGCTGCTTTTTGGTATGGAGCATCATCAAAGCAGGACACTTTCGGACACAGAATGGCCTGCATCATTCAAAAACCAATAATGAGAAGTAAACAAAATCTCAGGCCGTCGGTCCTTGCCAGTTGGCGTCCCACCACAGTTACACTGCGATTCACACCAACTGAGATCTATGCAGGGTGCAAAGCTGTGCACTAGTAAGAAATGGTGTGCGGTGTGCAGGTCACAGAACGCAGGCGGGGAGGGACTTCTGCCGCCCCCGAGTGCATTATGCCAATCGGTTGACATCCACCTGCGCTGTGAAGTGTGGTGCCCACAGAGCGTGCACTCACTGGCTAGTGATATTGGACTCTTGTGTGCGGGAATAGAATTGAGGCAGCAAGTGACTTATGGCGGGCTAGTAGTTTGCAGCTTTCATCTTTGCTCCCTGTAGTCACCTTGATCTGCCTTTCACGTACTCTCTACACACGTGCATGGTCCTCCGCTTTGCCTCTGCTGCATTTACTCTGCCCGCGTCCTTCCTCCATTTCGGTAGGTAAAATATATAAAGTAAAAAGGGCATTGGTGGTTTCAGGGAGTTTTTTTTGTCCATTCCGTAGGCCATCCTCTTCCCCGGTTCAGGCGTCCTACACATTGGGCAGCACATGAACAATTACCAAACAGTAAACGCCTCCCTTTCAAGGTGCCAGGCTGCCATCGCCCTACCCTCGAGTCTAGTCCCAACCAGGCCGCAGCCGGCCATCAGCCTGGGCATGGGGCGCTGCAGCCCGCCAGGCCTCCACGTCTATGCTCCGCATCCGCCTTCCTTCCCAGAGAGCCCTGGGAGTACCATGACGGGCATCGCCAGCAGCGGCCCTCCCGTGCCACCCCTTCTGCACACCAAGGTCTAGATCGCCTTGCACCAGCCTCCAGGCACGCGTGGGCACGGAGGCTGTATCCTGCCACATGCCCGCGCCGTGGCGGTCTGAGATGACATACCTCAGCCCCATGCATGTGATGGGCCAGCAGAAGGACAGAGGGGCCATTAACAACTCGCATGGCCCTTCCTAGATGGAAACCCTGGCCCCACACCTTGGAAGCAGGTGCCCACCCCTCACGAGCAGAACACTCGGGCAATAGTCTTTCCTCCTGCCCACCCCTTGCAGCCATGCTAGACCCATGCATGAGATGGACCAACAGAAGGACAGAGGGGCCATTAACCACTCGCATGGCCATTCCTAGATGGAAATCCTGGCCCCACACCTTGGAAGCAGGTGCCCACCGCTCACGAGCAGAACACTCTGGCAATAGTCTTTCCTCCTGCCCGCCCCTTGCAGCCATGCTAGACCCATGCATGAGATGGACCAGCAGAAGGACAGAGGGGCCATTAACCACTCGCATGGCCCTTCCTAGATGGAAACCCTGGCCCCACACCTTGGAAGCAGGTGCCCACCCCTCACGAGCAGAACACTCGGGCAATAGTCTTTCCTCCTGCCCGCCCCTTGCAGCCATGCATGAGATGGGCCAGCAGAAGGACAGAGGGGCCATTAACCACTCGCGTGGCCCTTCCTAGATGGAAACCCTGGCCCCACACCTTGGAAGCAGGTGCCCACCCCTCACGAGCAGAACACTCGGGCAATAGTCTTTCCTCCTGTCCGCCCCTTGCAGCCATGCTAGACCCATGCATGAGATGGGCCAGCAGAAGGACAGAGGGGCCATTAACCACTCGCATGGCCCTTCCTAGATGGAAACCCTGACCCCACACCTTGGAAGCAGGTGCCCACCCTCACGAGCAGAACACTCAGGCAATAGTCTTTCCTCCTGCCCGCCCCTTGCAGCCATGCATGAGATGGGCCAGCAGAAGGACAGAGGGGCCATTAACCACTCGCATGGCCCTTCCTAGATGGAAACCCTGGCCCCACACCTTGGAAGCAGGTGCCCACCCCTCACGAGCAGAACACTCGGGCAATAGTCTTTCCTCCTGCCCGCCCCTTGCAGCCATGCTAGACCCATGCATGAGATGGGCCAGCAGAAGGACAGAGGGGCCATTAACCACTCGCATGGCCCTTCCTAGATGGAAACCCTGGCCCCACACCTTGGAAGCAGGTGCCCACCCCTCACGAGCAGAACACTCGGGCAATAGTCTTTCCTCCTGCCCGCCCCTTGCAGCCATGCTAGACCCATGCATGAGATGGACCAACAGAAGGACAGAGGGGCCATTAACCACTCGCATGGCCCTTCCTAGATGGAAATCCTGGCCCCACACCTTGGAAGCAGGTGCCCACCGCTCACGAGCAGAACACTCGGGCAATAGTCTTTCCTCCTGCCCGCCCCTTGCAGCCATGATAGACCCATGCATGAGATGGGCCAGCAGAAGGACAGAGGGGCCATTAACCACTCGCATGGCCCTTCCTAGATGGAAACCCTGGCCCCACACCTTGGAAGCAGGTGCCCACCCTCACGAGCAGAACACTCGGGCAATAGTCTTTCCTCCTGCCCGCCCCTTTCATCCACGCTTCCCTGTTGCCTGAAGTTACCATGTAAGGTCTTCTAGTACAGAACCCGGCTGTAAGAGCAGGGTCCTCGGCCAGCACACCCCCACCCCACCCCATGGGAATTCCATGAGGCAAGCCTGTAAAATCACAGACACTCGTTCGGAGAACGGCAGAGGCCGGGAAAAAGTGGACCAGGTCTAGATAAACAAGACAGACTTCCTTTCTGCTGCAAGCCCCCCCCCTCCCCCGCTCGAAGAATTCCATCCACACATCATTAAACTCCACCACCACGATGGGTGGAGACGATGCATACATCCTCTCGCCATCAGATGCCAAGGGTTGCAGTGACGACTGTGCTGGGAACACACCTTCCAAAGGGGTGATGGCATTGGCACCCCAACATGGCATGCTTAGATATGGCATACTTTTGGAAAGGGGAATTGCTTGGGCCAAGGGGTAGGGCTGGCAGAACAGCACTGGCTCCCCACAGGCCTTCACTTGGCTGTAACATCCGGGAGAGGATGTGCGCTTGATGAAATATGACCTCCATGCCCCGTGTTCCTCCCCACGTGCGCTGCACGTGCGCGGCACGTGCGCGGCATTGCTGCTAGAGCAGCGCTTATTATTTATGCGGCTGCGCAGTCTCGCCGCACTATTAGAAAACGGCGTTCACCGGAATGCCATCTGCGGGGGTGCAAAAGCCCAAGCTTTTTTTTTTTTATTTTTTGCAATAAAAAGATGCCTGTAATTTTGCTTCTCAAAGCAGGATCTGCTAATCAGACCCTACTTCCATAATGCGAATCTTCAAGCATCCCCAACTCCACACAATCACCAGCTTCTTAAAGCTCCTAAAAGCACCCCATCTCCAAACCCAGAGCGCTCCTTCATTTTAAAGTCTTTCTGCGCGTTTTTAGATACAGGAATTGAGCTACTGGCCATTAATTGTGGGAATTCTTTCAGTTTAATCTGCGATCCTAATTTTACAGAAACTTGGTTGAACATTCTTTTTTTGGTACCAGTGTAGTATTGTTTGCGCTGCACACACTGCTGGATTAGAAGTAATGCGGGGCAGACGCTCCTCAGCCCTGCACTCCTGCGGGGCAGGAGTCATCCCATCACATGGTTAGGAAAGGCTCTTCAAAGTGGCATGCTGGCCGTCTTAGGGCAGTCCGGGGGATGTGCGGGTGGGGCGCAGGTTCACTGCGAGTCATTTCAAAAGAAAATATAAGCTCTTCCAGCTTGGGGGGTGGAGGGCAGAGTACAAAGGAGTTTGACCACCACTGGAACAAGCTGTTGCACACCTGGATGAAAGAACCAGCCCTCGGGTTTGTAAGAGAAGCGCTGCATCCCGTTACCTTTGCGCTGGGAACAGCTGGATGCACTCCAGCCTTGTGCCGGAGTACCCGCGGTTCAGTGTGGGGACCCACACACAGCCTCAGCGACCCGAGAAGCAGCCACACGGCCACGTTATACATACACACAGCCAACCCTTTCTTACTCGCCCAGAGTCGAAGATCAGTGGCCAGTGGCTTCTCTGATCCGATGAGAGGACGTGGGTGCAGATGGGGGAACGTAGGGTGAGGCCGGAAGCTGTCCCCATCTGAAGGGCAGAGGGAGCAAATTTAAAAAAGCATTGGCAAAGCCAACAATTTGGACTTTTGTGTAGGTATGGGATAGGCAGCCAGGCACCGATATAATGGCACAACCTGGCTATAAAAATAACAGCTGAAAAAAGGAGTGGTTACTCTGGGCAAACAATGGCAAAACCTGGAAAATGCTGAACAGCGCAAGCCAAAATGGCTGGCTTTGCCTTTGCTTGTGCGCGGGAGAGAAAGCAGGTGGCTGAAGCCACACTTGCACTATACAAGTGGCCAGGCCCAGCTGCAGTGAAGCCACGAACTCTCAGTGGACTGCTTAGAAATAACCCCAGCAGGCTATTCTCAATAGAGCTAGCTCAGAGACCCTGGGAAGGGGCACATACTGGGTGCAAAGGGTCATAGGAATGTGTATGGTGGTAGGCAGTTAATGGGTGGTCTTCTCCCCAGAGGGGAGGCGCCCCCTGTGAGGATAGAGAAGTGAGCCTCCGCTGCAAGACCCCAGGGGTCTGGACAAGGGGGATCCAACTTGGAGCGACTCCCCTCTCAGCGACAAGGACCTCCCCGTCCAGGAGGACCTCTCAGAACAAGCTACACTGTCTGCCTACATGGGAGCTGAAAGACCCGCTACCAGTACCAGCAATCCTCCTTCCACCCTGCTGGCTTCAGGTAGTGCCGACTTCACCTGAAGGCGGCCAGAAAGGAAGGAAGGAAGGACACCTCTTTCTAATGTGATGACGCAAGTACACAAAATAAGAACGGTGAATGGAGCCAGACCTGGAACATTGATGTGCACAGCTTCTATGGAGGGAGGAGAATCAACGATACACAGAGGGGAGCCTCTGGACAGGCCCGGGAGGGGCGGAGCGAGACCAGGTAGCTGGAGGCTAGGAAGCAGGTACACTGACCAATCAGGAAGCTCCGGCCAGGAAAGGAGCCTAGACAGGAAGCAAACAGCCCTTCCTGGTGGCGTGAACACTAAAGCACAGGGGGGGGGGGGGTCAGGTCCGCCCAGCAACCAACACCGAGACTAGGAGAAGTGAGTCCCGAGCTCCACACGTCGAGTGCCGGTACTAGCGAGACGAGCATGACCAGGGAAGCGAACGCTCCACCAGGAGGACGCTAGCTAGCGGGGTTACACACTGCGGGGTCAAAGACTGCCAAATCCGTTCACAAGGCTGGATAAGTGGCAATGAGCGTGGAAGCCTGAAAGAGGGGAATGGGCAGGTGACCCAAGTAAAAGAGTGAAGGAAACACGAACACTGTCTATGAAGGCTGGGGAAGCCATCTGAGAGCCTTGTATGGACACACGTCCTATGAACCAGAGAGTGAAAGGAACACGTGTGCTTCATGTCAAGGCTGGGGAAGCCAACAAATGTTCTGAGAGTAACTGGACTGATAACCAATAACCCTACCAAAGAGCCACAGGACTTTGGGGGGTCCCAGTGTTCTCTTAAAGGATGTTTATACCGGTGGTCGGTCAAAAGACCGAAAAAAAAATCTCGAAATACAATAATCTCGAATCCAAAATCCCGAAAAAAAAAAAGTCGAATTTTTTATTTATTTAATTATATGCTTTTTTGGGGTCAGGTAAGTAAAAAAAATGGGTTAAAATAAAAAAAAAAATAGAAAAAAGGGGGGTTGGGGGGGAACCCCCCCATTTCGAACAAAAAACGTCATTAAAAAAAAATTCGACTTTTTTTTTTTTGAGATTTTGGATTCGAGATTATTGTATTCGGGATTTTTGTTTTCGGTTTTATGACTATAAACCGTTTATACCGTGCACCACGACCACCTACGTGGTCTCCCGGCACACTGGCTAATCTGTAAAGCAAGCGGGTAAGGGGTGCAGGGGTAGGTTAGTAGGACTGAGCTGGATATAGAGCAAGAGAGCTGTGATGTGCTGTCGGCAGCTTCAATTCAGTTTACACCCTTCGCTGAGCGTAGGTGTGAGTTTTCAGTCGAGGCTATGTGTGGTTTGGTGTTTGCAGTGTAGTGAAATGCAGGCGGTTTGTTCTGTAGAGGTATAGTTGTTTTTGGTTTATGGTTTGAGAGGTGTATGCAGAGGCATGAGTTTTAGTGGTTACCCCCTGGCACATCCCAGTGTGCAGCAACCATGGCCTTCACGGGCCCTAGAGGAGGGTGCACCTCTTCCCTGAACCCTTGCGCTCCCTCGGCCCTGTGGTCTGTTAGGGCCCCACTTTTTCCCCCTTTAATTCGAATGCCCTCTGCCTGTGGGTCTCAGGGAGTGCCTGGTCTGATGGTAAATGGGGATTTTCTTTTATAGGAATTCTGCTCCGTGGCTGTGGATTGCTCTGTCGGTTATCCACATTGTACCCAATGCAATTCGTTTTTTGACTGCCAGCCAATGTAGCAGCTTTTGAGCTGGAGTGCATTGGTCCCTTTGCGAGAGCTTGAGGAGAAGTCTGGCCGCTGCATTCTTTATACATTGCAGTTTCTTCAGTAGATAATCTGGCATTCAGAGGTGAACGTGTTCGGCGTAGTCTATCCTCGACGCAAGGGAGAGGATGGCCAGCGTTTTGTGCCTGAAGGAGAGGAATGGTAGAATCTTTTTGATTGTGTGTAGGAGGAAGAAGCAGGTCTTGGTTATCGGGTTCACTTGTGGTTCCAAGGTTAGCTGGTTGTCATTGGGATTCAAAGGTTTGACAGTTTTGGATGGTGCGAGTGCTGTTCCTAGTCCTGCGGGCCATGGGATGCACTGGTTGCTAACTTGGTTTTTGGTTGTGATCATGATTTCCATCTTGCCTGCGTTGATTGTGAGGCTGTTCGTGTCCATCCATTCAGAGTTCTTTGAGACAGTCTATTATTGTTGTGTTCTTCTCTTGGACATGTTTGATTTTGTAGACGATTTAGACGTCATCTGCGTAGTTGTAGCAAGTGACGCTGTCTCTTTTCATGAGGTTTATTAGTGGAGTCATGTAGGAGGAGTGGGGCTAGGCAGAATCTACTGTTACTCCACTGGTGGTGGCCCGCAGTGCGGATTTGAACTGTCTTATCCATACTGTTTGTTCTTTCAGACAAGAAAGACTTCCAGAGCAGTGCTGTGATCCCAATTTCTTCCGTCTCTTAATGCGGATGTTGTGGTTGACTGTCGAACGCTGCGGAGAGGTCGAACAGCAGCAGTGCAGAGTTTGCATCGAGTCTGTGCTAGTCTTGGGTCATCCCAAAAAGACAGCAGTGCCATCTCGGTCCGTCCCATTGGTATGAAGACGACTTGTGCCAGGTCTAATAGTTGGTGGTTTTCAACATGTTCCAGTGTTTGTTCATAGACCTAGGTCTCTAATAGTTTTGCCGATCGGTCTGTAGTTAGACAGGTCTTGCACATCACCCGTCGCATCCTTGAGGAGTGGTTGGATGTAATCCTACGGTACTCTCCCTGTTAAGAGTGAGAGGTTGAAGAGGTTTATGTGGCATTCCGATGGTGTGCCCTGTGTAAGGCTTGATTTATAGATGTTAGGTGGGCAGGAGCCATTGGTGAGCCTGCTTCATTTCACCAGCTGGGCAAAACTTAGGGGATGTTGCACGGTCTGGTTGATTGGTCTACTTTGTATGATCCGATGCAGGTCTGATTTTATTTTTGAAGTGGTCTGCGAGATCATTGCATCGCGCTTGTGAAGGTACCGGTGAATTTCCTCATCTAATTTATGATGTTGAAGAGTTCTTCGTGGGTGTTGGTGGCTTTTGTGATTCGGTCATCGTAGAATTTCTTTTGGCTTTGAGAATCTGCTACAATTTGTTTTTGATCATTTATTCTTTTGGCTTGGCCCTAGTTTTTCCTCCATTCTACCTCATGTTTCCGTTTTTTTCTTCTTCGTTGTATTTTGAAGCGGGATGTGTCAGGTTTGTTTTCGAGTCCGCGGTCAGGTGAAGGACGAGGGATTTGCAGCTTCCGATGTTCAGCTGTTTTTATCTTCAGGTGTTTGGAGGCTACTGCAAGTCCTCCGCTGCCTCTTGCGTTTCGGTTTACCTGTGTGCATTTGAAGTTGTCATGCATACAGCGTTGTTGTGCGATTTTGTAGTCGTCTAACCAGGTTTCAGTGCCACAAAAGTCGAATAAGAAAACTATATGCAAAGTAATCCTGAAAGGATTTTACAGCTAGAAAAAAGCTGGAAGTGGGAGGGATTTAACCAGAGTTATACGGCAGAACAACAAAAGGAAAAAAAAAAAAGGTGTCTTTTTCAGGGGGCACGGGAGAGTGGCGTGGAAAAACTGTCTAGAAGACATTTACTGTCTGGAGATATTCCAATGGAACTTTGAGGCTCACAATGATCCCATTACGAGGCTATTGTGGGCCAGTTAGTGACTAGTAAATGTGTCTCTGGAGTCTTTATTATGACCTACTATGAGGCAGAGGATTTCCCTCAGTGAGAAGGCAGGTTTCCTTGTATTGGAGTAAATCCATGGTTGTCGGAGTTCTCCTTCTGGTTCGCCACAGTGGGTGAATAACCAAAGCACCCCACACAAGCTGCGCCTTCCTCCTCACCTGCCATTTCCCTCAAAGCTGTACTGCAATGCATTCGCCTCAGCTCATAGTGCTGCCGAATTGCCTAAACTAAAAGCTGAAGGGAGCTGCACCCTGCAAAGGCGTGTTAGGCAAAGGCAAACCGCACCTGCCACCCCTCGCTATTAGAGTGGATACATAGCTCTGCCAAAGCACCTCAGTTCTTGAATCCAACCCCTCTTTACCTGCAGCACCCTCTGCTATTCCTGTAATGGCCAGCCGAGACGAGCACCTGTCCAAGGGAAGCGCCCCCCCCCCTCCTACGTAGGATAAGTGAGCAGACCCCCTTCCCACCTACTAATAAACTGGCAATCAGAATACATAAGCACCTCAATTCCGCACGGATGGTACCCAAAATGCTCGCACCTCCCCTCCCCCCCCACCCAGGCTTGCAGAGTAGACATTTTCGACTGCACAGAGAACATTTCTGTCTGTCACCGTGCCAGCAGGAGGCGCTGGGTGAGGGGGGGGCTGCGGGAACTGCTCCTGGCAAGAGGGAAGGAAGGGGGTCTGGCTTCAGACAGACACAAAAGAGCAAGCGCAGCAGGTCTGGGCAGGGCTGTGCCACAGACAGAGCAAACAGTGGCAGCTGCATTTAGTATGCAGAGCCAGCTCCGGGGTAACCAAGACGCTGCAGTGGCGCCGAGACACTGCACCTCACTGCAGCCCGAGCTGCCTTTGTTTTGCAGTTATGCTAATGAACCTCCGCTTCCTTCACCCAGACACAGGGCGTCTCGTGTCCCAGATTCCCCTCGCCAATGCCTCGGCAGGTGGCAAAGAGTGGGCAGCACACGCGGGGGTGACAGAGCCGCCGAAAGACTAAATAGGTGAATATGGCTCAAGCCTCAGCAGGTGCCCGAAAAACAGGCAAGGGGGGGCAGCACACGAAGGGGGGGGGGGGTCCAGACAGAACATGGGGGTGTTGGCACAGCAGTCGGTGCCCCCTGAAAGACTAAATAGGTGAATATGGCTCAAGCCTCAGCAGGTGCCCAAAAAACAGGCAAGGGGGGAGGCAGCACACGAAGGGGAGGGGGGGGGGGGTCCAGACAGAACATGGGGGTGTTGGCACAGCAGTCGGTGCCCCCTGAAAGACTAAATAGGTGAATAGGCTCAAGCCTCAGCAGGTGCCCAAAAAACAGGCAAGGGGGGGCAGCACACGAAGGGGGGGGGGGGGTCCAGACAGAACATGGGGGTGTTGGCACAGCAGTCGGTGCCCCCTGAAAGACTAAATAGGTGAATATGGCTCAAGCCTCAGCAGGTGCCAGAAAACAAGCAAGGGGGGGTGGGGGCAGCACACGAAGGGGGGGCAGACAGAACATGGGGGTGTTGGCACAGCAGTCGGTGCCCCTGAAAGACTAAATAGGTGAATATGGCTCAAGCCTGGGGGGGGGAGGGAGAGGGGCGACCAGACATAACATGGGGGTGTTGGCACAGCAGTCGGTGCCCCTGAAAGACTAAATAGGTGAATATGGCTCAAGCCTGGGGGGGAGGGAGAGGGGCGACCAGACATAACATGGGGGTGTTGGCACAGCAGTCGGTGCCCCTGAAAGACTAAATAGGTGAATATGGCTCAAGCCTGGGGGGGGAGGGAGAGGGGCGACCAGACATAACATGGGGGTGTTGGCACAGCAGTCGGTGCCCCTGAAAGACTAAATAGGTGAATATGGCTCAAGCCTGGGGGGGGGGGGAGGGAGAGGGGCGACCAGACATAACATGGGGGTGTTGGCACAGCAGTCGGTGCCCCTGAAAGACTAAATAGGTGAATATGGCTCAAGCCTGGGGGGGCGACCAGACATAACATGGGGGTGTTGGCACAGCAGTCGGTGCCCCTGAAAGACTAAATAGGTGAATATGGCTCAAGCCTGGGGGGGGGGGAGGCGACCAGACATAACATGGGGGTGTTGGCACAGCAGTCGGTGCCCCTGAAAGACTAAATAGGTGAATATGGCTCAAGCCTGGGGGGAGGGAGAGGGGCGACCAGACATAACATGGGGGTGTTGGCACAGCAGTCGGTGCCCCTGAAAGACGCATTTCATAGAAGAGATACAGCATCTCCAGGCTAAGCATCTCCAGGCTAAGCATCTCCAGGCTATTTCGGGGGCACTGTCTGCTATTCCCGAGTAGAGGCTCACACAGTGCTCTCCCAATGCACCACCTGATATTCCAGTGCAGGGACCCATACAACTGCGCCAATGCACCCCGCAACTCCCGAGCTCTGTCCATGCACCTCAAAGAGGATCACGACACTCGGCGCTGGGGCCCAGAGACGTTGCTCCGTTGCTCCTCCACCGATGGGCCCAACAGGGCACGGTTGAATCTACACACTGCTCAGTCAATGCACCTCCACCTTAACCAGGAGCATCCCGCTCAGGGCAATGCCATGCTGGAAGCCAGGCTGAGCCGCTGCACTAACTGTCCAGTGCAGCAGTAAGCCCCATACGGAGCTCCATCCTAATACGGGCCCCCACACACAGCTCCGCAAGTGCGGCACGGGTCCCCCCCCACACACACAGCTCCGCCACTGCAGCACGGTTCCCCACATACATACACACAGCTCCGCAAGTGCGGCACGGGTCCCCACACACAGCTCCGCCACTGCAGCACGGTTCCCCACATACATACACACAGCTCCGCAAGTGCGGCACGGGTCGCCACATGCGCGCACACACACAGCTCCGCAAGTGCGGCCCGGGTTCCCACACACGCACAGAGCTCGGCAATTGCGGCCCGGGTTCCCACACACGCACAGAGCTCGGCAATTGCGGCACGAGTCCCCACATACACACACACGCAGCTCCGCAAGTGCGGCACGGGTCCCCACATACACACACACACACACACACACACACACACACACGCAGCTCCGCAAGTGCGGCACGGGTCCACACACACACAGCTCCGCCACTGCAGCACGGGCACACACACACACACACACACACAGCTCCGCCACTGCAGCACGGGTCCCCACATACATACACACAGCTCCGCAAGTGCAACACGGGTCCCCACACACACACAGCTCCGCAAGTGCGGCCCGGGTTCCCACACACACACAGAGCTCGGCAAGTGCGGCACGGCTTCACACACACACACAGAGCTCGGCAAGTGCGGCACGGCTTCACACACGCACGCACGCACACGCACACACGCCTCAAGTGCAGCACGTCCCGCGTGTGAGGTGGAATAGAGACCTGCTGCCTTGCAGCTCGGTTTCCTGGGCATCTAAATATATTTCCCCAGGACTATGCAAGCAGAAGTTCGCTGTAAATAAGGGCACACATGCGTGGTGGCAAAGAGCCGTGCCCGCCTCCAGGCGGTCAGGAAGGTTACAGTGGGCACTATGCGCTGCGTAAGCAGATTATAGCAGAACAATGGATGCCAAGGGTCCAACATCCGGCCACCAGACTGGCATCCTCAGTACCGAGTTGGCACGCGACGCAGTGGCATGTAGGGGATTAACGTCCAGCCAGCAGCATTCGGGCACAGGGAGAGAGCAGGGCACCTCTAGGACTGGCACAGGGAGGGAGCAGGGCACCGCTAGAACACGTGACTGGCAGTGGCATAGAAACGGTCCCCGCTAGGAGTGGGGGAATTATGCATTGGCACAGGGAGAGAGTAGGGCACCTCTAGGACTGGCACAGGGAGAGAGGAGGGCACCTCTAGGACTGGCACAGGGAGCAGGGCATTTCTAGGATCGGGGACTGGCACAGGGAGAGGGCAGGCCACCGCTAGGACCAGCGCAGGGATATATCCGGTCACCTCCAGGAGTGCATGAATCAGGCACTGGCACAGGGAAAGAAAAGACCAACTATGCCTGCAGGTCTCCCGAGAAGTGAAACACTGAGCCCGTCCTTTCTACGACTGGGTCTAGAGCCGGTCACCTCCAGGGCACTGGCGCAAGGATGCAGCTGTAAGCGTAGACCAGTCGAGCATTCGTGCAGATAGAGCGGTCTCCAATAGGAGTGGGTGTATTAGTTTCTGGTTCAGAGATAGACCAGGTCACCTCTAGGCATGGGGCGAGGGGTGAGACTTCTAGGAGCAAGCACTGGCACAGGGACAGATCGGGTCACCTCTAGGAGCAAGCACTGGCACAGGGACATATCGGGTCACCTCTAGGAGCAAGCACTGGCACAGGGACAGATCGGGTCACCTCTAGGAGCAAGCACTGGCACAGGGACAGATCGGGTCACCTCTAGGAGCAAGCACTGGCACAGGGACAGATCTGGTCACCTCTAGGAGCAAGCAACGGGGTAGAGGCGGTCACGCTAGGAATGGGTGGGTCAGGCACTGCCACAGGATAGAGCCCGCAGGATAGAGCCCGCAGCATGTCTCCGGGAATTGGAATATAAGAACAGAGTCCGTCCCTTCTAGGACGGGATGAAGAGTACAGAATTAGTCACCTCAAAGAGTCAGGCACTGGCAAAGAGATGGAACCCAAGACCTGTAGGTTTACGGGCCATCTGGAATCAGAACTGGTTATTTCCAGTGACTGGCACAGTGATTGAGAGCGGGCGAGTCGAGCATTGGCACGGATAGATTTAGTCTCCAACAGGAGTGGGTGCATTAGTTACTGGCTCAGAGATGGATCCGGACACCTCCAGGTCTGGAGGTCTTTGGGACTCATTCAGAACACTAGTACACAGTCTGTCCTCTCTGGGGCTGGACAAGCAATACAGAGATGGTCACCTCTAGGTCTGGAGGTGGGAATCCTTCAGCACACTAGTACACAGTCTGTCCTCTCTGGGGCTGGACAAGCAATACAGAGACGGTCATTTTTTGTGAACCGCTGAAGTACGACAGTGAGAGGAGCGTCTGTAAAAGGTTAGGGGCATGAATGGGCACAAATAAATAAATATAAGGCTCTGAAAACATTTTTCAGTGCAAGGCTCTGTGCAGCTGGGGGCAATCAGTGTTGCACAGGGCCTTCATATGGTACGTTTTCCCCATCATTTGCTATGTAAGGAGAAGTTCAGAAGTTTCATGATACCAAAACGAACAATGTTAAAGTGAAGTCTCATAGCCTCTAGGTTGGGAAGGAGGATAGCTCAGGGGCAACTTGTTTGTCTTGGGAGCAAACCACAGAGCAACACAGTTTCGAATTCCGGTCCGCGCTCATTGGCTGGTCTCCACTATGAAGTGGGTTATAAATGGTTAATTAACCAATTTCAATATAGCATTAAATACCACTTCCGGGGTGAGGGGGGCAGGGCCGCTAACAGTCCTCAAGCCAGAATCAGCCAAGCACAAGTGCAGCATTCCAGCCCTGCGCATCCATGCAGGTTGGACACTTACTCCAAAAAAATAGGGAGTAAAAATACTCCCAACAAAAAACAGAGAAAGACATGTAGAATCGGGTGCCCCTCCTTTCACCCTCGCAGCTCCGGAGTAGTGCATGTAGTACCACAGGAAGAAGCTATTGTAAGTGCTAGATCAGAAGTAGTAAACGTGAATATTTTATCGTGCAAAGAAATAAATATTACTAACACATTTACGTTTTTCAGTGAAAACAGGACTTCCATTTTTACTCCCAACTTTAGGGAGTAAAATACTCCCCCTCCCACATCTTATCTGGAGCACTGGGTCCATGAAAGCCATCTTTTTAGTACTCCGAGCTGCCATCTTGGGTTCAGAAACCTTTTTTGTTGGTTTGTTTAGGGAAACAGGCTTTGCGCAATCTATGCTTCCCATAAAAACAAATCTAGAGATTTGTGAAAGTGTGTATGTTCGGCGTTGGCTCCGGCCCTAGAACGGTTGGTGTGCTGAAAGTTTGGCCCAAGGTTGGCATACCAATCCGGGGTGTACTGAGATAATGAAATTTCACCAACACCACCCGTTCGCCCTGCACAGGGTGGGGTCCGGCCCTGTGCCATCAGCATAGGCATCCTTGAAAGATTTCCGATTTTGAGATTGTTGGCTCCAGCCCACAACAGTTTGGGGGGCTGCAACTTGGGCCCGAGGTTGGCATACCATCTGAGGTGTACTGGAGATAGTGAAATCGGCACCCATTCGCCCTGCACAGGGATCCGGTCCTCTGCTATCAGTATAGACGATTTGGGGAGATTGCAGATTTTGCGATATTTCAAAAATAGAAGTTATGAGACAGTAAAACATACACAAGCAGAACACTATGTGCATGTCAGTTACAGAACCGGGTAATGCCGGGTGGTGCTGCTAGTTACCCATATTCCCGGGATTGGAAATCAGCATTTCCAGGACCTGAATACACTAACCTAAACTTTACTGAAAAACACGAAGACGATGCAGTACAGCAAACTGCGATTATGTAACAACTAACATTTTTAGGAAGGAAATTGCTGCACTGTCTTTAAGTTATCATCCATCATACTGGTATTTGCCAGAGAGGATATAGTTAGCTCAATAAAATTATCATCCCAATTACTTCTGGTTTTTTAATTATTTGAAGAGAATACTTCTTGCCTAGCATTCACACAAGCCCGTTGCAATTTTAATACTTCAGCAGTAATTATCTCCTCTGCTCCCATTAGCCTCTTTGAACTTGCATTGAATACGTAAAATTGGGTGGAGGAAGCCATGAGGGCAAGAGGAATGCAGGGTGAGCTGTGCTTTCATTGAACATGGTAATATAAATAGCTACCTGTTCTACACAACTGTTAATTTAATTAGCAAACCTACAGATTTGCATAGCAAATCGCTATGCAACACTGCTTATTTTATGCCTTGGTACAGGGACATAGGTTCTCACTGCAAGTTCGGGAAAGGCTGAGGGAAGCGGAATAGAGTACAAAGCATGTCCTCTCTGGAGCTGAAAGGGTTGTCACAGGGACACCAATGCGGTCACCGGTCAGCAACACCTACATATTGCAATTACCCATACCACCCTAACCTCCAACATGCCGAGAACTTGCATCCATAGTCCAGGACACAAGGTCCACCCCACTGCATACGCAAACAGACAACCTTGATCACATTCCCTTGAAGGGAGAGCCTGCGGGCCCCAGACGGAGCCCGAGCCCCATACATCGATAGGGCCAGAACCTGCATGCAACAGACAAATACAGGGGGCCAGAGAGGAAAATAAATATATATGTGAATGATACAAACCTTTGCATGCCAAGGGGCTCCAAAACGCTACCGGTAGACAAGCACACTTTGCAAGCATACATGCTCTATGCACATTCAGGCCCAACAACATAGGTGCACAGGGGCCCCATCACGTGTCTCAGCTACTTGGGATTATTGCTGCTGCCGCCACCCGCACACATTCACACGACATACTATATGTACACGCCAACGTCCTACCAGTACTCCATTTAGTGCAGTGTTCTGCAACCAAATGTATATATGTGCCCTTTGTGCAAATATACAAGAATACACCATGCCAAGATGAGCCTTCATCCAAATCTACGCCATAGGCGCGCACCGCCTGCTCACAGCTGAGCACTACAGGAAGATTGTGGGCGCGCAAGTCTACTACTTCGATTTGAACCTTTGACTAGAAGTGCTCTGGGTGGGCACTCTACCCACTGCGCAGGGTTGGTCAAAGGTTCAAATCTCAGTGGCACTCCACATACACGCAGATCCATTAGTGCTGCGTCCTCTAGAAGAGTAACATTATGCAGTTCACTTCTTGAATATAGCGCCTCATTGTGGAGGCCTCCTTCCAATTTAATGAAGCTCGATATTATGAAAGGCGGAGCGAAGTGCAGGCTGCCGCTATATCAGAGGGGAGCCCTAAACTCGCGCAGCTATCCACCTACATTACAGGGCACCCGTCCAAAAATCAATTACCAGGTTGCAAGCTACTAGCCACGCATAAAAAGCCAGGCGCCCACTCAGTTCTTCCCATACACAGTGCACCATTGCCTACTAGTCAAGAGTCTATTCTCGCTGGCCAGTGGCAAATGCAAATGGGGGCCCGCTATTCCCCCCGCCCCATCACAGGCACGCGCATATATACCGCCATGGCTACAGGTGGTGTGAAAAGGTTTCAGGGGAAAACCATTTTCAACTGTAAATTTATTTTTCTAAACAAGACTTTAACAATGCAAACATTCTTTATATCAAGTGAGTCCCATTTTTTTTAATCATGTATACGGTAGCCACATCAGGCAGCACCGGTCTGAACACACCTGAGCAGTGGGAATGGCAAACAGGGCCTGGCACAGACTACCTGCTATTCTGCAGGCTTCTTTGCTCTGGGTGTTGTGACCCCGAAATCTCGCAGAGGGCGCCAGTGTCCATGGTTAGGGGCCTCTACAGCAAAGCATGTGAACAGGAGCCCCCTCGCCGGGCATACATTACTCCCCCGCAGGATAGACTATACCCAGAGAAACGTGCAACGGTGCCCAGGCATATACTGGCACCTAGCCAAGCCAAGGATCAGTGCATGTTATATAGCATGCCAACCAAGTATGCAGCATCCCGACTTGCTGCCTTGAGGGGCTTCTGGGAGGATTGGCATAGAAAGGAGGGAAGAAGGGGGCAACGCTGCTTAATGACGTGCCCCCTCGAGGGTGTCCTGGGAGGATCAGAATAGAAAAGCAGAGGGAAAAGGGGGAAACGCTGCTTAATGACGTGCCACCTCGAGGGTGTCCTGGGAGGATCGGCATAGAAAAGGAGGTGGGAAAAGGGGGCAACGCTGCTTAATGACGTGCCACCTCTAGGGTGTCCTGGGAGGATCGGAACAGAAAAGCAGAGAGAAAAGGGGGCAGCACTGCTCAATGACGACACCTCTAGGGGTGGCTGGGAGGACTGGCATAGAAAAGGAGGGAGAAAGGGGGGCACGCTGCTTAATGACGTGCCACCTCTAGGGTGTCCTGGGAGGATCGGAACAGAAAAGCAGAGGGAAAAGGGGGCAGCACTGCTCAATGACGTGACACCTCTAGGGGTGACTGGGAGGATCAGAATAGAAAAGGAGGGGGGGAAGGGGGGCACGCTGCTCAATGGCGTGCCATCTCTAGGGTGTCCTGGGAGGATCAGAATAGAAAAGCAGAGGGAAAAGGGGGCAACGCTGCTCAATGGCGTGCCACCTCTATGGTGTCCTGGGAGGATCAGAATAGAAAAGGAGGGGGGAAAAGGGGGCAACGCTGCTAAATGACGTGCCACCTCTATGGTGTCCTGGGAGGATCGGAATAGAAAAGGAGGGGGAAAAGGGGGCAACGCTGCTAAATGACGTGCCACCTCTATGGTGTCCTGGGAGGATCGGAATAGAAAAGGAGGAGGAAAAGGGGGCAACGCTGCTAAATGACGTGCCACCTCTATGGTGTCCTGGGAGGATCGGAATAGAAAAGCAGAGGTGAAAGGGGGCAGCACTGCTTAAGAACGTGCCACCTCTAGGGGTGGCTGGGAGGATCGGCATAGAAAAGGAGGGGGGACTAAGGGGCCAACACTGTTTAGTGACATGCCACCTCTATGGTGTCCTGGGAGGATCAGAATAGAAAAGCAGAGGGAAAGGGGGCAACGCTGCTCAATGACGTGCCACCTCTAGGGTGTCCTAGAGGATTAAAAGGGAAGCAACGTTGCTACTTCTCCAATCAAGGGATGTACTCACTGATGGGGACCCATGGACTGTATGAAACGCACAACAGGGCTCACCGCTACAGACCCCAAACACCTAAATCAAGACTAGCTCTGCCCTTTCTACCTCCCCTAACATGCACCCCTGCCTGTAACAGCCCCCCAATCTCTCCCCATATCCTTCTAAATGCCCACTTTAGACTCCTAGCCATAGTGCAAAAGGTCACAGCTGAGAACTTCGACACCACCTTGAACAAATTGCTAGATACACACTCAATCCTCAGCAATGACCCAACTACCATCGCTGAGTACTACCACAAACGCCTCTCCACAGCGATTGACACCATAGAACCCGTCACCTCCAAACTAAGACGCCTCAATAAAAAAATCCAACTTCTGGTTCAACGAGGAACTAATCGCCCTTAGAAGGAAAAAACGCTCTCTCGAGCATGTCCATAATAAACATCCCTCCCCGGACGCAGGCAAGGCTTTCAAAGACGCAAATACCCTCTACAAATCAGCTATCATCACCCACAAAGCAAACGCCTACAATGCTCGCATTAGCAATGCAGCATCAGACTCCAAAGAGCTCTTCTCTATCCTTAGAGAACTTGAAAATCCACTTCCAACCGACACACCCACAAACACAAGTAAAGAATGGTGTACCACCATACAAGACGCTCTTGCCTCCAAAATCACTATGCTGCAAAATAAAATCAACTCCAAAAAACTACTCCTAGCAACCAAAAACTCCCCCTCCCCTAATCCCTGCACCCTTTCCAGTGACAACTCCAACCCCCCCTTTCAATTCACACCAGTCACCCACGACCTCGTACTCGACAATCTCCAAACTAAAAGCATCCACTGCAAAGGAGACACTGTCCCGGCCAAATTAGTCAGTCAAAGCCTGTGCACCCACCCTGACCCCCCTCATCACTAAATTTGTCAATGCCTCATTCAACTCAATACAGTTCCGACCTGCATTAAAGAAGCCTGGGTTACCCCGCTTCTAAAAAAACCCAAATCTAGACCCCACCATTCCAACTAATTATCGCCCCATAACCACGGTCCCATTTTTACTCACAATCATCGACACACTAGCCTACAACCAAATTCAAACCCATTTAGAATCCAATCAGCTCCTCGGCACCAGACAATCAGGTTTCAGGCCTAACCACAGCACTGAAACAGCTCTCTTGGACCTCAAAATCCAGATGGATGCCATCAGAGATTCAGGGAAACTTTGCATTCTTCTGCTGTTGGACCTCTCAGCCGCGTTCGACCTGGTGGACCACGACAAACTCTGCAACTCACTTGCCCGCGAGTTTAACTTCTCCAGGGCAGCCACTGCTTGGGTGAAATCCTTCTTAACCGACCGCACCTCCAGAGTGTCCATAGGCAAAGAAGCAGCCAACCGCATCCCAGTCCCCATAGGAGTACCCCAAGGCTCTTGCCTTTCTCCCACGCTGTTCAATGCATATACCAAGCTCCTGTTCTCAGCACTTGACGAAATGGGTGTCATATACACAAATTTTGCGGATGACACCCAGATCCTTATACCACTTACAGGCAACTATGACCAGGACACACTAACAATCAATAAAATGTACGTCATCATACAAAACTGGATGGCATTAAACAGCCTATGTCTTAACGATGAGAAGACAGAAGTCCTCATCGTAGGATCTTCAGCCAAAATAGCAACCCTTCAGCCAGAATATTCAATCATCAATATCGACGGTACCAATATTCCAGTGTCAAAGCAAGTAAAAACACTGGGCGTGTACATCGATGCCAGCCTGACCATGACTAAACAGATCAATGTACTTTCCTCCTCCACGGCCTACACCTCTAAATTAATTGCGCTCAGCCGACAATTTCTGACCCCAGCAAATTGCCTCACCCTAGCCAGAGAACTGGTCCTATCGAAATTGGATTACTGCTGTAATGTACTACTACTGGGCACCTCCAACACCAACCTAGCCAAAATGCAACTTTTGCAAGTCCTGAGGGCAGCTCTAGGCATTAAAAAAAAAAAAAAAACCAGACCAAATATCCAAGATTAGGAAAAATGCCCACTGGCTCCCCATAAAAGCCCGAATTATCTTCAAAACAT
Source organism: Ambystoma mexicanum (assembly GCF_040938575.1). Lineage (NCBI taxonomy): Eukaryota > Metazoa > Chordata > Amphibia > Caudata > Ambystomatidae > Ambystoma > Ambystoma mexicanum. The sequence continues at coordinate 1,266,374,510 of NC_090926.1, read as the reverse complement.
TATGCATCACCCACAAATGCCTTACCAAAAAATGACCTACCTACCTCAATAACACTCTGCATCCCAAATCCGACATGAGGCTACTTAGATCCAATGACAAACTCCTCCTGGACCCCCCCTCCCCCTCCCGATTCAAAAACACAAGAGCAGGGGGCAGCAGCTTCACCACTTTAGCCCCTAAACACTGGAAAACCCTACCCATCCACATCAAAAAAGCATCTTCCTTCACGATCTTTAAGAAACAGTTAAAAACCTGGTTATTCAACCAATATTAACACCCAAAGATAGGACCCCGTCCATCTTATACTGCTGTGAATATTTAGGCTATTGTATAATGTTGTGAATATTCTGTAATTTATATCATGTAAAGGAACGAATGTAATGTTTGAATTTTAATAATTGCTAAGCTGTCTTATAACCACGCCGTGACACCTGAGGGTCTGGGCGTGTAACAAATAAATAAAAGTAGGACAGCACTCTTGCTCCACAGCTATAGGTGAGACATGGTGATAACCGGAGGAGCCATTGTGTCTGCATTGATCTATTACTCTTTGCCTGGCCATGACTGCTTCCTGCCAGGGATCTACTCGATTTCCAATCCATTTCAGACGAAGTGCCCGGACCTGCCTTGAGGCAGAATAATGAAGAGCTAAGGTCGGCTGCACTTAATCACAACGCAGTTCGCTGCTTAATTATCTCCAACATGGGAAACCAACAAGACCAAATTGGCAAATTGACCAAATCAAATGCAGCCGATAAGTCGAGCAGTAGGAGGAGGGCCAATCACCAAATACTATGTAACCATCTCAAAACCGCCACTCACTTCTCGGACAAAGCCACCACTTGGATAAGTCTTTTCACCATCGGCCTCCACTGAACCGTCACCAGTACTGTACGGAGTCCCCAATGATCATGGGTATCACCAACACTCTACAATGTGTTCACGAAGCCCCTCTTCGATATACTTGACCATTTGGGTGTCATCTACACAAATGATGCTGATGACACCCAAATACTCACCCCCCCCCCCCCCCATCACTGGAGACCACAAAGCAGATTCCAAAGCATTGAATGACATCCATCTGGTCATTCAGGCCTGGATGGCTCAACACAGGCTCTAGCTTAACAATGATAACAGAGCTACTCCTCCTGGGCTCTCAACCTAGACTCAAGCTAGATCCTGACTTCGACTCAATCATCATCGATGGCAATACCATCAAGGTGTCCAATGACACCAAAACCCTGGTATATACCTAGACTCCACTCCATCTCTAATGAGACAAACGCTATAACTTCCTCAATGGCCTACACTTGCAACTTATCACCGCCTGCCGACCTTTCCTTACCACCACCAACTGCACTACCCTAGCTAGAACCCTAGTCCTGTCGAAACTTGACTGCAACGCGCTCTACCCAGGGACCAGCCAAGGAAACATAAAATTACAAGTAATACAAAATAACGCCATTAGGGCAGCAGTGAATATACCCAGAACTCCTCACATTTCAGATACCAGACCAGTCTACATTGGCCGTCACCCAAAGAATCGCTCACAAATCACCGTCACTTACGCACAAGTGCCTTGCTAACCAGGCATCAAATTATCTGTCCAACCTATTCACACGCAGCACTTTGGTTCGTCCCCAGCGAGCGGTCCAAGCACATTGCCTCGTGATATTGAGGTTCAAACTTCAGAAGGCTGGGGGCAGTAGCTTCCAGGTGCTGGCTGCTAGGCTCTGGAAATCTCAACCCAGCTCACCCAGAAATAAAACCTCAGTCCATTCCTTTAGAAGCAAATGGAAAACTTGGCTTGTAGCGCAGGACCATTAGCCTTCGCATCAGCTACCACGTAGCGCAGGACCATTAGCCTTCGCATCAGCTACCAGGTAGCGCAGGACCATTAGCCTTCGCATCAGCTACCAGGTAGCGCAGGACCATTAGCCTTCGCATCAGCTACCACGTAGCGCAGGACCATTAGCCTTCGCATCAGCTACCAGGTAGCGCAGGACCATTAGCCTTCGCATCAGCTACCACGCAGCGCAGGACCATTAGCCTTCGCATCAGCTACCACGTAGCGCAGGACCATTAGCCTTCGCATCAGCTACCACGTAGCGCAGGACCATTAGCCTTCGCATCAGCTACCACGTAGCGCAGGACCATTAGCCTTCGCATCAGCTACCACGTAGCGCAGGACCATTAGCCTTCGCATCAGCTACCACGTAGCGCAGGACCATTAGCCTTCGCATCAGCTACCACGTAGCGCAGGACCATTAGCCTTCGCATCAGCTACAACGTAGCGCAGGACCTCAGTACTGACAAGAGTTCTTCATCCAGTCAAAATCTATCCCTAGCAAGGCCACCGGGTTTACAGCCCTCGACCTCAGGCTGTTGACTTGGGTCCGGAGATCCACCAGGGACACCGTGTACTCTCTACACCCCTGCTTCAGGAATCTCACTATCCTAGTGATGGAGCCTGCAGAATAGTGAACGCGAGCATTATAATGTACAGGTAGTTAAGGTTCAGGCTAAAGAGCAATCGACATTAAACCGTGGCATTGCCAACATTTGGAGATTTTACATTCGATAGGTAATGGTCCTAACCCAAGTACCTTGAAGGCCGTTTTATTTGTACACAATTCCCTTTGCTTTGGGAAGCGTGTACATGTCTGGGTGTGCAGTTTCCACGTGGTTAATGTTAATGTTGCTGCAGTGCGATTTTCTGAGTGGTACTGGTAACGGGTTTTCCGAATAGGTCTGAAAGTCAGTTTCCAAATTAATATTCAGTTTTGGTGTGTAGTGTGCCTCATGGGTGTCTCCAATGTGCGGTGCGCATGCGCGACCAGTACTCTCAGATGGGTGTGCGCATGTTCAGAGGGAAGGTTTTATTCAAGGCACGTGTTCAGGTTTCTTCCGAGCTACTGTACTGCCCGAAACAGGCATTTAAAAAGGCAACCTCCAGTTCAGCCAATCAGATTGAAAATGCGTGGAGGGTGCACCAGTGCCGCTTATGGCCCGAACACCAAAGCAGACAACTCTCACATAAATAAGAACATTAAAACATTTCAAATTTGGCAAGCACGCTACTGTGCCTTAAGATTTTGATGTTTTTATTACCTCTGTTGGTTTTTAAGTAAGCTTTCACTGTATTGCGCCGAAATAAAGCAATTTTGACTGACTGCCACATTTAGTGAAGTTCCATGGGCGAAGTTACAAGAAATATATAATTCCATCATATGAAAAGCTAAGCAACAACTATGCCACAACTACCTATACCCATTTTGCTAAAAGCAAAGCTATGGTCGCGATGCAAAACAAAACTACACAAATTCATAGACAGTAGGTGAAGCCGCCATCAACTCGTCCACCTACGCACGCTCATTCCGACTACCCGGTCAAATCAGGTCTTTAAAGACATTTTTAGAGCGTTTTTTTTGTGCTGGCCTTTACATCTAATTCAAAGTGTCTCCAACCACCCCCCCCCCCCACCCTAGTTCAAGGGTTGTACGCAAAGAAAATGTGTGTAGGCGGTGGCAAAGTTAGGATTGGATAACCACCCAGAACTGGTGATTTTGTGAGGTTTCGATGTTTTGCACTGCAACCACAAGGGCTTAAAGTTCCCCAGGAGCTGCCACAGGGTAACGAGGAGCTAGTACATAGTGTTCCTGCAAATGTACCTACAAACGTATCATTTTGGGCATTATGTATGCCCCCATTGCGAACCCAGAACATAAATGTCCCTTCAAGCGCTTTATGGCAGTGCTTAGGCAGTTTTAAAGTGAACGCCAGCAGGACAGAGCTGTCGACATCCTTGAACGGCCTGCAGCAACGTCGTGGCCCCGGCCAGCTTGTCAGGAACATGGCCGTCAGCCACCGAAGGGCCTCGTTGCCACAAGCCCTTCCAGCGAACCCAAAGGAGCCACTGGGCCTTCGTTGCTGGTCCGCCAGTAGCCCTGTAAAGATGGGAGGCAGTCCTCCCGACACGCCAGAGGCCGGCGGCGGCTCACAGACTTGCTTGGGCTAGCAGTGGCCCGCGGATGCTGGGAAAATATGCGTTTGGTAGCTCGAGGCGTTATACCCGATCTTGCAAACGCAATGTCCAAACCACAGAAAGGGTTTGCACCCTGTGACCAACCAGATGGGTTGCCTTTCAACTTTCACCAGGTCTATGGCCGCAGATACATTTCTAGAAAATAAGCACAGTAAGGACCCAGGTTGCCCCAAATGGATGATGGCCGGACTGGCAACCCCTGTGACGGACTGTCACAAAACACAGAAAGTTCACCCGAGTTTCTTGAACATTTCTCAAACCACGCTTCAGTGACCAGTGTCTCTCAGGGAAGTGCAACTTCCATCCTAACCACTAGAGAAGTGACAACATATAATGTCCTAGTAACTTTGGACTCACTGATCAGAACACCAAATATTGCTAACTCCTGTTGGGGCGGCTCTAGCTTCTTTTTGGACAGGTTTCGGGGAATGCACTAAAAGCCCTTTGCCATTACCTATGTCATAGACAAGTGCAACACCTGCTGACTGTAAAGTTAATCACATTTCAAAGTGCACCTTTTACATTAAAAGGTGCAGATCAGTTCAGATGTTTCAAAAAAGAAGCAAATCAAACTACATCTACAAAGAGCAGCTTGCTAACTCACAAAACCACTAACCAAAAAGGTAAACGACTGTAACACATTCGAAATCCAAACTCTTGCAAGCAGGTCCCCTACTTTGATGCCAATCACGCCCCCTAGCTGAAGGGTATTCCTATCATTCCTGGGCCACTGGGTAAGTAACTCAAAAAGTAACCCGTTCAGCCTGTCACCACCGGCCACCCCCAGAAAATGCGTCAGACTGGCGGCAGGCCATGCACTACACGACCACCCAACGCCTAGATCAAGTCGCACATGTTGTCTTAAAGCAGGCGCCTGCCTAACCCCAAGTCAGCTCTCACGCGCACCACAGCAGTGGACGCCTTGAGAACTTAACCTCCAATGCCATCATCAGAAAAGCCGCCAGACTCCGCCTACTGTGCATAGCTCCGTAGGCTACCACTTTCTGGCATGATGCCAAGAAAAGGGCACTAATCACAAAGCAGCTGTGGGCCCACAGGTCCATCAACGCCTTAGATGGTGACTAGTTGTCACCTGCCACCGCTCCTTGGCCTGATTGCATTCATAGACAGTTTGCAAGGGGCCCATCATTAGACAGCAAAGCTTGTGCATTCCAGGTGCACAGCGAGTTAACAAATTCTTTAAAGGCAGCCATCTTGCCTCAGTTAATCCCAAATTGTTTTGCCAAGTGACCCGTTATAGGGGGACTTGAGCCGGCACAACTTCAGAACCGATACAGTACTGCGAGCAGACAGTGTTGGATTAAGACTATTCCGCCTCCTTAAGGAATTAAGAGTATCCAACCCCCCCTCGCCCCACCCCCTCTCTATCAAAGACACCCCCTGGTGTCACAGTATGAAAGCACGCCAATATCAGAAGCAAACAGGAAGCCCCGCCAGGCCTAGCACTCTCCGCTCTCCCATGGCCCCACAGATAGCCCCCCACTCCCCCCACTGTACCCACTTCCAACCTATCAGCACTACTACCCTTGCAACAGTCATGGACGGCCTTAAGCCACCCCGCTGCAAGGCAGAGAGGTCTGCCAGGCCTCGCTGGTCAAGCAATGCACCTCTCATTGCCACGATTATCAACACCGCCTTCACCGCCTGAACGGACCCAGCATGATTCCAAGTGATCCGGCCGCGGCTGATTTTGCCGCAGCCGGAACTACCAAAAGTTCGCACCTTTCTCATGCAAACACACTTACATACAACGGGGGCTGCAGGGGTGTCCCCCGCTTATAGTGAGCGGCAGGTTGCGGGAGACACCCCCGCAGTCTTTTGTTTTTACTTATCTGCAATGCTACCACCAAAGGTTCGAACTTTTGGTGTTCGAACCTTTGGTGGTAGCATTTTTCGGTAGGACCTTTTTTTTTCTTTTTCGGTCCGATCGTATAAAGCCCCCAGCATCATGCATTGCCCTGCTGCTAAAAGAACCTACTCTCGACCCGGTAATCCTCACCAACTATAGCCCGATCACCACAGTCCCCTTCCTTTTTAAAATAATGCAGAGTCGCCTACCTGCAGATCATGCTTTTCTAGAACTCCAACACGTTCTGGGTACCCGACAACCAGGCTTTCGCCCAAAACATGGGACTGAAACAGCCCTCTTAGATCTAAAGAATCAACTTGACGCTGCCAGTGACCAGGGTCACCTCCCACTCCTCAATCACTCTGCGGCATTTGACCTGGTTGACCATGGGATCTTATGCCAAGCACCCGCCACCTCAGCCTACTTTTCCCCAGCCGCTTCTAACTGGATCTCCTCCTTCCTCGCTGACAGAACTTCCAGAGTCTTCGCCGGGGAGGCCGCTGCCACTGACCCCTTGTGGTGTAACAAAAGGTTCCTGCGTGTCACCTATGCTTTACAACATGTACACTAAACCCCTTTTTGACCATCTGGGCTCCCTCGGCATCTCCTATACCAACTATGCCGACAACACCCAAATCCACATCTCCTCACTGGCGACTACCCCACTGACTCCCTCCGCATAAACGACATCTATGAAACCATCCAGACCTGGATCAGCCTCAATGACAAAAAAAGAGCTCATCATTGCCCCCCCCCCCCCCCCCAGCAACTCCCAGAGTCTTACAAAGCCTTCATCATCAACTGCCATAAAATCCCAGTAGCATCCCCCCCGTCAAGTCCTTAGGGGGGGATACCTGGACGCCTCTCCCTCCCTTTATGACCGGACAGGTCAACCACATTGCCTCTGCCTCAGGATACACTACCAAATTTATTAACGCTAGCGCCCCAATAGGATCGAAATTAGAGTACTGCAATTCGCTATTCTGTGGCACGTCAGAAAAAAACTTGCATAAACTTCAGACAATTCAAAATAATGCCTTCCGGGCGACATTGGTCAGCCCAATCACATTTCGGAAGCTAGAAAGGCTGCTTGCTCACTGGCTTCCAGTCAAGGACAGAATTAACTTCTAGACACTGTCCATCACCTAACGATGCATCGCCAACGATGCACCCCAATATTTGGCAGACTTTTTTTTTTTTTTTAAACCCTTCAACTAGGCCGGTGAGATCTGCCTACAAACACTGCCTCATCACCCCAAGATGCATTAGGAAAAGAGCTGGAGGTGCAAGCTTCCTTGTCTGGGGCGCTTGCCTCCTGGAATGAGCTCCCCCCTCATCTGTGAGACGTAACTTCATACAACATCTTCAGGAAACACCTCAAAACGTGCCCTTTTCACTAGCTTCTCCCCCACCCCTCCTTGGTACCATACTCCTCCCTGTTCTTCCTCTGTAAGCAGCGAACACCTAGATGCGCTTATTATAAATGTACGAAATAAACAAACCTTTGAGCCGGTATCCGATCTTATTCTACAGACCATATCCTCCATGGGGCATTCCCCAGAGTTTCAAGTATGGTTGAAAGTGAAAGATGATGCATTTGTGGAGAAATCTACCATGGCAAATGCATGGTTAGAGAGTATATCAGCACCCCCAAGAGAAACCACACCGGGCCCGCCCCTTCATCTAGCTCAATGAACTGCACTCGCCATTGGCTCCGGTGAGAAAGACTCACAGATGAGGCCCACACAATCAGCATCACGGCAGTAGGGTGGTCATCTAGTGCTGCCAGCAGAGAAAGTAAGAAGCAGTATCAACGGGATCGGAAAAGCCCCAAGAAGGGCAGAAACCACCGCTCGAGGTGCACCGCAAAGAGGTGCTCGAATTTCAGTATTTTCAAGTCGCCCTTTGAAACTCATTATTATGATGTCCTGTCAACAATTCTGATATCTCAAACAAGCAAACTGCATGCCCATAGCGGATTCTTCCCAAAAAGTGCAGTCAACTGCGGGCTATGCCGAGACCAGAATTGCAACAGGTAGGCTCTGTGCGAAGATTTCAAATTTGCAAATCGCCATTGGCAAGTGGTAATGGACTCTGGCGAGTAAGAAACGTTGTCTGCACGTGCAGAACTGCACGGACCAAAGACTATGCCTGGAAAGTAGCGATTAGACTTGGGTCAACCCAAGGTCTGAATGCACCAGCAGAAAAGGGTCTCTTTAGATTGCCGAGCAGTGAGAAGCAGTAAAGAATCAAACCAGATGTCCAAAGGGCCGTTCTAAATATTTCACTGGGCCAGAAATGGTTCATGCAAGCGTGGAGGAGTCCTACCATCCACCCCCGTATGTACAGCTGATGGTAGGCCCCGAATACTGCCTGGTGGCACCAGGCTAGGACCACAGCTATAGGAATACGCAGCATATTACTTCACCAATTAAAAGCAGTATAACACGCGCATCAAGGTTTGTACGTTTTATGCACTCCATACATGAACCCAACCTTGGTAAATTGGGAAGTTACCTCGTCTTCAATAAACGGGTCTGTCGGCACATAGCCAGAGGTCAGCCATTGAGAGGCAGTGATCACAAAAGAGTCTACTGAAGACAATAGATCAACTGGCCAGTCATAGACCAGCACATGCTTCTTGCAGGCCGATGAGCCAGGTGAAGGGATGAGGCGGTGGTAGCACAGGCCATCAGCCCAAAAAGCCTGTCTTAGCGGCCTCCACCCGTCTCCTGTTCAGCGTTGCGCCCTGGAGGTGGGTAGCATGGTTTAAACACCTGGGCCTACTACGACTCATTTGCCAACGCTAGACCTGGCGCTTCGGCCACTTTCTCCCAACTGAGATGTGCAGCAACTCATGATAAAATTAAAGTTTCTTGCAGGTGGAATCGGTATCTGCACCCAAAGACTGCCAACAGGCCTTATATAAACCACGACTAGCACAACCTTTACCTTAAAGTGCAGTATGGGAGAACATTTCCTAGCTACCACCTGGACCCCAATCCAGACACCATTCCCTCAAATTAGAAACCCAATGGCTCGACCACAACATATCAGGACTATTGAGACTTGAGCCAAAACGAGGGACGAATGGCAAAGGGGCTACAGACAAGAGGGGCCTGTGACAAATGGTGTAAAGAAAACATACCCTATAGCGGGACTGGTTAAGTGGCCAACTAGCATTTGTAACCTGGAGAGTAATCCAGAGTTCCTCAGGGGGAATAATCACCTGCTCCTTGGGGTACTTCCCCATCACTATTTACAGTCCAGTCTCCAGTCCCTACTTCCAGGCCTGGGTGCGGCTCCTGAGGAGCATTGTATCTCAGAGACATAGCACTGGACCAAGGCATAAAGTAGCTTTCAAAAATTGATTAGCAAAGTTTGCTCATTAAAAAAGGTTTGATTAGCCAACAAACATTTGATCAGTAATTTTATACTAATATTGTTAATGTCACCAGAAGTTATTTGCACCCAAGACATTGCGCAACAATACAGCGTTTTTGTGGACTGCAGAAGTGAGACGAGTGTCTGTAAAAGGTAATGGTTAGCTGCCTGAATGGACACAAAATAAACAGATATGATGAAAGGTCACCACCGACTGACTACATTTAACGAGGAAATCACGTGAAGAATAGTTGAGCTGGAGTGGCTATCTCCCAGAGGGACATTGAGGATTGCTGCCAATCTTCCACTTCCAGTGGACCCACATCTTTAGGTTTTACGAAGGAATGAGCATGGAAGTTAAGGATAACCTGATAAGAGCGACAGGATAACCCTCTTAGGGCTCAGTTCGTTGTTGATGTTGGCCTCTATCTGGGACTGTGCCAGGAGATCATACCCAGCCCGGAATTTCATGACCCTAGCGTGTTTGAACTGTGTATACAAGAAACAATCATATGTTAATAGTGAAAACCATTGTTGGAGCAGTTTAATGGACATTAAGCGTTTCCCAAAAACACATTTTTCAGCAAACACATGTATTTGAGTGTCTATCTCCTAGCGAAGCTCAGCTTACGAATTTCAGAAAGATCTTTATTGCCACATAGGGGGGCACTCAAAGTTATCACCCCTCGCCATCCCAGAACCCGGCAGCCGCTCGGGACTTCTGCACTTTTAAGAGTGGAGGAGATTATTACTGTTGCACTATCTCTCCATTAGCCCCTTTGAACTTGCAGTGAACAGGGAAAAGAGGGTGGAGAGACCCCTGAGGGCAACAGAGAAATGCAGGGCGAGCTGTGCATTTATTAGCAAGCTGTGCTACACAAGTTTCAATTAAATTAGCAAACCCACAGAATTGCATAGCAAATTGCTATGCAACACTGATTTTATGCCTTGCTGGACCACTAGCTTGAGGAAGTTGTAGCTTGACAAAGACCCCAACCTCATTGGCAATCCATGACTAAAATAGAGCCTGCCAGGGTTGCCCTTGTAACATTACCACAGTCTCTCCTTTGGGCTGCATTTACCTTGCATTCCACCCGCTTCCTGGGAAGATAAGCAACATGGTTCTGACAAATAGCAATACAGTCCTCAGAGAATTGTGAGTCTCCTATGTTTCTTGACAGGCTGTGTAGGAGAAGGAGGGACTGGCTATGGACTACATTGCAACGGAGATCACGCTTAGAATGCCTATGCCCAAATGAAGGCAAGAGAAATTGCGCTTGAAATACATAAGCTGCAATTTCCGAGTCCAGGATGGGGCGGATCAAACTCAGAGCTTGAGGTGAGCCGTTATTCTCTGCGTGGGTTAATATCCAACCCAAATACCCCCACCAGAGTTCATAGATGCATGCTGCTGAGGTGCACAAAGATCCCCAGCCCTAGAGCTATAGTTGAACAAGACAGGACTCTAGTGCCCGATACAGGGTGGTTCCACCCAATCTAGTGCACCAGTAGATGCCACTTAAACTGCAGGGCATATTAAATGAGACTCCCCACTCCAGTGCCAAGATGCAGGGCTCTACTCCACGCCAACGTACTGGCTAGGCACATTTAGGCAGGGATGGAGCCTACTCAGTTTAAGGTACATATTACTGCACTCAAACAGCACATATACAAAGAGACCTTCCGAAAAAGATCTATAAAAGGTATTTCCTAGACCAGGATGGATGGAGACATGGAGACACACCTCCCATGCTGTCCCATTGATAAAGGTACCTACTTCCCTCTACACCAGTGGCACAGGATCTCCGATCCAATGGCACCACCCCATCCCTAGGGGATAGATTAGCAATGGGACCGCCCCTCACCCGTTCATTGGGGCATGGGCAATGGGAGCACCCCCACCCAGCTCAATGTTGGCATAGACACTGGGACAATGCAGCCTCAGGGCAAAGGCACGCTCAGCCACCCCTAAGGTCAGAGGTGGTAATCCACCACTCTTACCCCACCAGGACATTGGTATAACGACCACTCATCCTTTCCAGGTAACATGCACTGGGCATGAACGTGTACCCACAGAGCAAGGCAAGGGACTGCTCGAAGGCAGACCGTCAGCCTATTCCATCCTCTTAAATCTGGAATTTGAGAAGCTCCTTCATGAAGCATTCAATCAAAACCAATTCTAAATCTCCCCACGACACCCAACCCCTTCCACTGGAATGGAGGGTTTACGCTCGACTTCCCCTATAGTGCTCGACAGTAGAAAACCATCACTGCCTTTTGGATACAGAACCCCACAGAATTCTTTGGTGAAATGTTCCTCGTCCAAATTGAGCAGATTTCTAATGATGCAGAGACTGATCAGCTGCCCATTCTGGCAGCAAGCGGATCCGGAATTGGCATCACTAGAGAGCCACGATTCTGTCCTATGTGCAAAATACTATGTAATCCAGAGACAAACGGACACGTACTCACTGAATGCATAATGATGGCACATGAAGATATATTTTGGCTGGGAAAATATGTGTCCGCAATGTGGACTATATAAAAACTAAATCGTTTTGGAAGTGGTGCCCGTCAGGGATCCACGCGCTACTAATGAGCAGATTGTGGGATACTGTGGACAAGAAAGTGAATATTAAATAACTGTACCCCTCAGGTGTAGATTAGGACTGATGCAGAACAGAATCGGGATATATCCGATTTGATATGATTTATAGGAAAGTTTTATAAGTGTATGCATGGGAAGCGTATAGATATGTTTTGCGTTTTAACAGGTCAAATTCTAAAGGTGTGAAATATTTAAGGATGTATGTGAATGTAATGTGTGAAAGGTTCATTTGGACTATAGCACTAAAATAAATCAAATTAAAAAAACAACAAGTTAATGCACTGATCCCCCCCCCCTCACCCTAGGGAGGAAAGTCCAAAACATTCATCCCTAGTGATTATACACAGGACCCACATATCCATCATTTGTTCATGTACACCCCCAAATCCCAACCACCTTCCTTTCACTGCCCCAAGTCCTCGTGGTGGGCCTCCATCCTCCCCCGGTACTAGACAACAGGTCGGTCCCCAAGGCACAGAACACGAGCTGCCAACACCTAAGGCATATACACAGAAACCTCCAACCATAACAGAATGTCTTACCATGCTAGAGGGCTTAACTACACCCCCCATAGCACACATCTAGGGTCTTCCCACTTGCATACAAACAGGGGGTAGCCCACAACCCCAGGTACACATAGCGATCATTCACTTATATGGCTCGTGTTACTTATTTGCAGCCCCACCACCCCTTAACCCAAGACTGGTCTTACCTGTCAGGTTCACAGATACTGGAAGTACCAAGGGGCCTTCGGCCGTGTTGTGTAGTCCTTGGATGCACGTTTCTCGATGAAGGGGGCCCTCCTGGGCTCTCTTCCAGGGTTATTTAGGTGCACAGTGCGGACCCCATGGGCCCTTTTCTAGGCTTGGGCACCTTTGGGTGCCCCAAGGCACTTTTTGTTCTGCGTTGTCTTAACTATGAATCCCTGGAAGTCCTGCAGTCAGGTGTGTGGCCCTCTAGGGGTGGGCACGGGCGGGTTGTAGGTCAGTGGCATTTGACAAGTATAAATACAGAGAAGATCTACTATTGAATTACTGATCCTGAAAGGAGTTCTGGCCCTCAGGTGCCCTTTCCTGACCATGCACCCCTCAGTCGGCCCCTGCGCTTTACTATGTGGCCCTTGGGTGCCCTACTGCCCACTCTGTGTCTCGGGGACACCTGCACCCCTGGCACCCTACTAATAGCTATTTGGCCCCCAGGGGCCCTGTAGATAACTCTCTTCCCTTCACGCTCCCTAGTTACTGTTCACTCTCAGGTCCCCAAAGGTTTGGTTTCTGATCCTCGATGGTGTGCTTTTTATTTGCTGCCCCTGATGGGGGCTGATCTTTGATGTCGGACACTCAAAGGCCCAGCTCGTCACTCTCAGAGGACCGGTTCCGGGTACATGGTCCGCGGGGCCCTTGGTCCTCCCTCTGGGCCTCGTGGGGCCCTCGGGAGCTCTGCTCTCTTCTTGGATGGGATGGGGGGTTCTCAAGTAGCAGGTGTTTCCTCAGGAGCTCTGGGCGTCTCTCCGGGGACCCTGCTCTCGCCTCAGTGGCCTGTGTTTGACATGGGGCCCTACTCCGGAGTATGTGGCCCTCAGGGGCCTTGCTCGCTACTCAGGGGCTCTGGAGCCTCCTGTGGCTTCTCTCCTCTCAGGACTCCGTGTCCCATTCGACCTGGCTTGGCTCCAGAGTCCGGTCTCCCGCTTGATCTCAGCGGCACCAGCTCCGGCTCCAGCCGCCGCGGCCATTCATTGTCAGCCAGGCCGCCGAGCCGAGCACCGAGCGCCGCCAGCCCAGACAGAGCAGCGCAGACTCGGCCCCAGAGGGGCGGCGGGCAGGAAAAGCAGCCGAGCGAGGAGCTAGGGAGCAGACAGTCAAGGAAAGCGACGGAGGACTAAACACGCGCAATCCCCAGTGTGAAGTGGTCGTATTATGGCTTTTTAAATTGGGCGAGCGTAAAGCCCGGAGGCTAGTGAGTCTGCGTCATAATGTTGGCCATCTGTGAAGAGTACAAATACAACGCTTGACCCCAAACGTCCGTGCCGTCATTTTAGAACTGGCTACGGAAGGCCACCGACTGACTGCACGCTCATGATTGTGGCATCCATTTTATATTGCACTTTGTAGGCTTGTTAATAGCGTCTGCCATGTTGAAATGGCACACACTTCCATTCATTCCTGGAAGCCGGAAGCGTCCACATTTAAAAGAATTTCAAACTTTACAATGCGTTCATTTTTCATTACAGTGTAACAAAATTAACAACGGTTAATAAAATATAGATTTACCTGTTATTTTTCCTTTTTGGCCAGCGCTTCTGTTATGTTGGCAGCCCTCGGCCTGCGCGCGCGGGGGCTGGCAGAATGCTGGTAGGCCGCACGGCCTGTTGCGCAGCTCCAGCGGGAGCCGAAGAATCATACACCCACAAAGGTTGCTGGTCGGCCCCAGAACTGCCTCCCGAACGCGGGGGCGGGGCTTTTATTTAGGACGCCCTGCGTCACCACGTAGCGGGACGCAGGGCGGAACTTAACATTCCTCCTTTATTATAAAACAAACAAACATAACGCTAACTACCAACAACGGCGAAGTCCAACATGAACTTACAGTCTTCGACACCCAGCTACCCTGCCATTGGGGTTCATGGCACCGGGGCACTAATTACCACACATAGTCACTTAGCTTGGCTGGCGGTCTCGTCGTTGTTCTCAGCCGGTATCGCCCTTCTCGGGGAGCACTCCCCCTTGCTTCATGCTCTGGTTCACCTTCGCTGTTCGGGCCCTCGAGGCCGGGTGCATCCAACGGCTCCCAGGTTCCATCCACCGCTCCTGTCTCCTCAGGGATGGCCTCCGGCTCTTCTTCGCTGGGCTGAGTATCCTCGCCTTCCCGATGGCCCTCCTTATCGGTCCACAGGGTACGGGGTACGGCCTTGAACCATGACGAATTCCTCGTCACTTGACGGCGTCCTCGTGTCACAGTCACCATGGTTCCATGCCGGTCACTGACGGTCCATGGAAGTTCCTCGTACCTGGTATCAAGTTTTGACTTGGAGGGGTTTCGTTGCATGATGACTTGGTCACCCACTTGATGATGGGACGGCCTCGCTCTCCGCTTGCCACTCATGTGTGCGTTAGCATCCCTTCTCCTTCTTTCTGTGCGTTCCTCGTTGACCGCGTCCGGGGTCCTGCTTGGGTGATGCGGGATCGAAGATCTAATGACAGTGCCAAACATGAGGTCCGCTGGTGGTATGCCGGTTGTGCTATGGGGCGTGACCCGGTAGTTCCGGAGGAATCGGAAGAGGTCAACCTTCCAGGGGCTGGCGTTCGCCTTGGACACACTGAGACCTTGTTGATGGTTCTCATAAACCTTTCTACGTCCCCATTTGCCTGGGGGTGTCTTGGTGTGATATGATGATATTTTACATTGAGGTCCTGTAGATAATTTTTGAAGTCCTCTCCCGTAAACGATGGCCCGTTGTCGCTTTTGATTGAGGTCGGTAGCCCGTGAGTTGCGAACATTTTCTCTAGGGCCGGAATGACCACTTCAGCTGCTGTGGATTCAACTATCTCAACTTCCGGGTATCGGGAGTGATCATCCACGGCCACCAACAGGTGGAGGCCCTCTCGTAGCTTGCAAAAGTCAATGCTGATGGCCTCCCAGCGAGAGCGGCCACGTTCTGCTGATATGATTGGTTCCGGTTCTGGCGGGGCCCCCGTTATCTGACAGGATAGGCACGTGCTAACGAGTGTCTCGACCCGCTCCTCGATCTGGGGAAACCATACTCGGTGCCGAATACGGGCTTTTGTCCTTACCAGTCCTTGGTGTCCTTCATGCGCTAGGGCCACTATCCTGTCTTGTATTTTGAGAGGGATTACGATGCGGTTTCCTCTTAGTATCAGTCCACCTTCTGTGATTGACAAGTCTTGCCAGACTGTGAATATGCCGGACAAAAACCCTTTTGCTTCCGCTGTTCTGTTGTGCGTGTGTCTCATGAAGGTCTTCCAGTCACCTGAGAGGATGGCATCCTTCACTAAGTCACAACACGGGTCCTTGAGCGTTTCCGCCTCGATTTCCTCAATGCTCACCCCCTTGGGTCTCATCGCGTGCACCACTTGACATATGTGTTCCTCCATCTCTGCAGCTACTTGGATCTCTTGTTGGGTGGCCTCTCGCGGATGCCTGGAGAGAAAATCCGCCGGGTTTCCGCTGCCCGGTTGGTAGATGAGATCAAAGTCATATTGCTGGAGGTGTAGTAACCACTTGGTGATTCGTGCCGGAGGGTGTGCTGACGTCCCCATGAAAATGGGTAGTAGGGGCGTGTGGTCCGTGATCGTCGTGAACCGACGCCCATATAAATAGAGGTGAAAATGCCGGCACCCCCACAGCACAGCGATGGCCTCCTTTTCGATGTGTGAGTACCTTTGTTCGGTCTCTGTGAGGGTTCTCGATGCATATGCTATCGGTCTCTTCTCCCCTTCCTTCGTGACTTGCATTAGGATGGCTCTGAGCCCCACGGGGCTTGCATCCACGAACTGTTCTGTGGGCAGCTCGGTGCTATAGTAGGCCATCTTGGTGTCGGCGGACAGGGAGTCCTTGATGCTCTCGAACGCGTCCTGGCATGTCTGCCCCCAATCCCACTTGACGTTGGCCTTGGTGAGTTCCCGCAACGGCTCAGCTAGTGTGGCCAGGTTTCGGATGAACCTCCCGCAGTAGGTGGCCATGCCTAGGAAACTGCGCACTTCTGTGGGGGTCATCGGTGGGCTTGCAGCCTGAATGTCTGCGACCTTCTGCGGGTCAGGGGAGATGCCTGTGCTGCCAGACTTGTACCCGAAAAAAGTGATCTCCGATTTGAGGAACTCACACTTCTCCCGGTGTATTGTGAGCCCAGCATCTTGTAGTCTGCCCAGTAAAGCGTGAAGCCTCTTGATATGTATTTCTTTGTCGGGGGCGTGAATTAAAATATCATCGCTCACGTTGAGGACACCAGGGATGCCTCTGATGACCTCCTGGATGGTTTGCTGGAATACCTCAGCAGCAGACGATATTCCGAAACTTAGGCGTTTGTATCTCCGCAGCCCCAAATGCGTCGAGAACGTTGTAATGTAGCGAGAGTCTCTGTGGAGTTTGAGTTGATGATATCCCGCCTTGAGATCAATCTTTGAGAATACACACGACTCTGTGAGGTCAGCCACGATTTCGTCGATCGTTGGGGTGATGTGGCGTTCTCTTTTAATGGTAGTGTTGGGGAGACGCATGTCTATGCAGATCCGCACCGTTCCAGGCTGCTTAGGCTTCCGTGCCACCACCATTGGAGAGACCCACGGTGTGGGCCCTGTGACCTCCTCAATGATGCCCGCTTCTTCCAATGCCTTGAGTTCCTGCTCCACTTGTTCTCTCATGTGGAATGGCGTTCTCCGGTGCCTAACGGCTTTCGGCTGCACTGTTTCATCAATATGAAGTTTGATGGTTTTCCCTTTTAAACAGCCTATTCCCTCTTGCAAGTCAGGGTATTGGTTCAGCATCTGCTCCACCTCCTTGTCTTCGTTGACATGGCAGATGAATTGGACCACTCCCAGTCTCAGATTCAGTCTGATCCTTGTTATCTCCACCAACCCCCTCCTCACCTGAAGTCTTTATGGCTGAGGTACCGTCTGAATCAGAGTCCCAGGATTCATCCGTTGGTATCTCCTTTCTTCTCTGTCTCCAAGAGTCGCTGGGCTTCTTGGGCGTCCTTACTCCTGGTTTGGTGCGATGGGTATGGGCTCCACTAGAGGCCACTTTGCCTGAGATGCAATTTGCCTGGCAGTGGGGACCCCAGGGAGCCCACCCCAGACCAGGGAAAAAGCCTTGCCGAAAAAACCCTGGTAGGTTGTGATATCTTGCTGGGACTACTGGTCCCAGAATGCACTGAGATACTGAAGGAGTAGGCAAAGTCCACAATGGCTCCAGATATACACCAGCAGCAGCAGCAGGATACTAGGAGTCCGGAGGGCTAGGTTGCAGAAGAATAACAGGTTCCTCGCAAGAACTGCGAGTTAGGAAAGAGGGAGTTCCAAGAAGGTAAGGTAAGCAGTAGACAGCATACAGCGGAACAGCCGTCCGAGAACGGCAGAAACGGAAAGGGGAAGCCGTTCGGAAAGCGGCCAGGAGGAAAAAAGGAAAATAACACACGAGCGCTGGGAAACACTTTCCAAAACACTGGAAGTTGCAACGCAAGTGCGTTAGCAACTTCCGGGAATATAAAGTCAAAAGACTAGGACGCGTATAGCGATTCCAGGGAAGGAGTCCGTCTTCTACCTTCTCTCCAGTCTCCATCTTGGGTATAGTCTTCACGGCGGGCGAGTTGTGACACCCAGGACCTCCGCTGCGTCCCCACTCAGGAGGCTCTCAATTCCTGCCTTCACGACATAGACCTTGGACCATAGTCTATTTTTTCCATGTTCCAGCGTAGTGCGGAACCTGCCAATCACCGGCAGGGGCTTTCGACTGCCGTATGCATACAACAGAGTGTCTGTGCCTTTCAGCTCTGGTGTAGGGTTTAAAGTCTGAGAATGCACTGGTTTTGGATGGTGACCATGCACTTGCGCCTTCGGACGGCTTTTCTTCGTGGTCCCCGACCTTGGCACAGTGCAGACACCAGGTATACCTTCCTCCCTTTTCTCTCGATGTCCTTGGTGGGGTCCTGCTGCATCGCCGAGACATCATCCCCTTCATCCTCCGTGGAAGAGTTGGCCACTGCGACCCTTCAGGCGCTGGCTTGCTTCTTTTTCTTGGTCGCGTTCTTCTCCGGCGGGTTTTGTGGGGGCTGTATGGGGGTGTCCGCTGATCGGCATACCTTTGCGTAATGATCCTTCCGGCCGCATGCTCCACATGTGGTGCCTTGAGCAGGACAGTTGCGACGGCCATGTCGTGGGCCACCGCACCAGCCGCACTCTGTGGGCCCCGGAATGCGCGGTTGCCACCTGTTTTGGCCGTAACCTCCACTGTTGTCGTCTCTCGAGGATTGTCTGTTGGTGATCCGGGCCACCATAGCTGTGTTGAGAGCAGGTTGGAGTCTGTGTAGCGCGGCCTCCATGTTGGCCGCTCTGGTGTGGGCCAGTTCCCTTTGACGTCCTAGTTCAAGGATCCGCTGTAGGGGAATACCCTTTTCGCTAAGTATCAGGCGCCTTAGCTTTTCCGAGTGTATCCCGTTGATGATTTGCCTCCTGATCTCCCTCTCCACGTTCGTGAACTCGCAGGACATGGCTAGCTTTCTCAGACGGGTGTGATATGCATCAAGGGTTTCCTCCGCTGCCTGTAAGGTGGTGCAAAAGAGAAACGTCTCATAGTCTGGATTTAGTTGAGGGAGAAAATGAGCCGTGAGGGCATCTTTCGCGCTTTGGTATGCATCCTGTCCATCATCAACGTTCAGGGAGTTGAAAATGCGCAGTACCTCGTCACCCACGCTGAGTAGTAGGTGTGCCTTCATTTTCCTGGGCGCCGTAATCTCTTTGCACTCCATCGCCATCTCAAATTTCTGAATCCACAGCTGCCATCTGGGTCCGCTCGATGATGGATTCGTGAATGGGTCAAACGGCTGGACCAGTGTCGACGAACTCCCGTGTGTGCGAGGTGGAGGTGACATCATGGACAGGTTCGCCGGAATTCTGGACGGCGTGGTGGGCCCAGGCGTGGACGTGCCGGCCGCCACGTTGGCGTGGACCTGATCGGTGTTGTCGTGAGTTCTTCCGACGACCACCAGCGCCGCGACGTCGGGCCTACCTTGGAGGTGCTGCCGTTCCCAGGCGCTGTGTGGGACAGTTCAGGGCCTGGCGCTCCCGTCACTCCGTGTTGCTGCCCTCTGGTGTTGGATGCCAGATGCCACCAGGTTCTCCAGTGCCCAGAGGAAGAGCTTTGTTCATGGTGGATGGGGCGAAAAACAGAGTGGCAGAGAGAAGGAAGAGAGAACATTTTTTTTTTTTTTTTGGGGTGGGGGTCACGTTGTGATTCCACCCCCACCGGGTGTCCAAAAGTTTCGCTGCGATGGCTGTAGGGCGTTAGGGTGCCTTCAAAACACCGAGTGTGTAGTGGAGTTCATCCCGCCTCGTCGCCATTGTTATGTTGGCAGCCCTCGGCCTGCGCGCCCTGGGGCCGGCAGAATGCTGGTGTGCCGCACGGCCTGTTGCGCAGCTCCAGCGGGAGCCGAAGAATCATACACCCACACAGGTTGCTGGTCGGCCCCGGAACTGCCTCCCGAACGCGGGGCGGGGCTTTTATTTAGGACGCCCTGCGTCACCGCGTAGCGGGACGCAGGGCAGAACTTAACAGCTTCCTTATTAAAAACTGTTTACCAAAAGAATGGCCATGAATGTATCGGATCCCATCTGAGGCATTTTTGAATGGAAAATGGGAGAAATACATTTGTCGATTAAGATGAATTTGTGGGGGCTGTTTTGGGTAAAATACACAGCTAATATGTTTTTGTCTCAAACAAGTCGTGAAAATGTTCCCTCTAAATAAGGAGATTTATGGAGAGGCTCACTGAGACAGTTGAGAAGGTAGTGGTAAAGGTGAACAGTCATTGAGAATCAGGGTGGCTGACGAACCGCCACTGACTCACGCTCCCAAGACCTCTGAAGGGCAGAATGTACTATAATAACAGAACAGGACACA
The DNA here is from genome assembly GCF_040938575.1 of Ambystoma mexicanum. Classification (NCBI taxonomy): domain Eukaryota; kingdom Metazoa; phylum Chordata; class Amphibia; order Caudata; family Ambystomatidae; genus Ambystoma; species Ambystoma mexicanum. The sequence goes on along the minus strand of NC_090926.1, from coordinate 1,266,353,971 downwards.
TTGTACCCCATAAGGAATAGAAAAGAATAGGGATTACAAACAAAAGAAGCATCCTGGTACAACATAGTCCATAGCTCTTGTGGCGTTGGCCCTTTAAGGGCACGCACGCGACGGGTTGACGTACACTCCGTCGCGTGCGCAGTTAAATAAACGGGGCGTTCCCCGTGATGACACAGTCACCGGGGAGCCCACACTTGCAACACTGCTGTCTCCGTGTCTCTATGTCACGGGGGGTGGGGGGCTCACGGACGGCGGCATCCGGAGACCGCCAACAGTGGCGACGAGTGCCGGGATCACTTCCTGGAACAGGCGGAGACATTTGCTGGGAGCGTAGATGATCCTACGTGAACGCTCCAGCGAATTCTGACCGCGGAGAAGGAAGCGACACACGCGGCCGGCGGCCATTTTGATGAATAGGCCTTGGAGACTCACGGCTTCATAGCGAAGCGTCGGTGAGCCATCCGGACATAATTTTTGGATATTTCAGCGGCGGACAGTCGCTGGAAACAGCACGTGTCAATTTCAGAATGATTCATTGACATTTTCACTGTTTTTCACCAAGTAGATGGGTGAGACTCTATGGGAAGCCTGCTGAATGCACTAGGGGTCTTTCCCCCCTGCTCAATTTTTGGACACTTCATTGTCTGCCTGCTGGCTTGAGCGATACATCTGCGAGGAGCGCGCCTGGTGAGAAGCAGAATTCAATCCAGCTCTGGAGGCTGACTGCTGGTGGTGAGTTGCGGCCCCATCAACTATATCTTCTGGGGTGCCTGTGCGCTATCCACCATGAGCCAAGCTGCTGCTGCTGCCGCTGCTGCTGCGCCTCCGCCTGCTCCCCCGCTGAAACCACCTGGGTCCCTACAGCCAATGCCTGAGTTTGATACCTCGGGTGCTCCATCAAGCCTGGGACAGAGGTGGAAGAGGTGGATGGATAGGCTTGAGATGTACTTCAGGGCCACGATGGAGACAAGCGACGACAGCAAGCTGGCCACTCTCCTGTACTCTGCTGGCCCAGCAGTGCATGAGATATTTCTGTCCCTGCAGCCGGCGGATGGGTCGTTTGCGGCGGCAAAGGATGCACTCCATAATCATTTTCTGCCAATGGCCAACGCAGATTATGAACGTTTTCTCATGGGAAGGGCTCGACAGAAGGATGACGAGACTCTGGATGTGTTCTATGGGCGGCTGCCGAGACTGGCCGCGCCATGTGCGTGGAACGACCCTGAAGTCATGATTCGCAACCAACTCATTCAGGGGTGTGTCTCTGGGAAACTGAGGCGCCAGATATTGCGCGAGCCTGGCATCACCCTTCCTCGCATCCTAGAACTGGGAAGGTGCCACGAGGTGTCGGAATTGCGGGCGACCAGAATGGAAGCTGGTGCCCGCCCAGGCAAGGTGGAGGAGGTCTGCGCGGTCGGAAGAGGTCGTGGAGCGAGGCGCCCCATGAACACTCAGAGCCCGCTCCCGCTTGGGACCACTTCCTCGTGCCCAAAGTGTGGGTACGATCTCCCGCACCCAGCTGAATGCCCTGCGACTGGGGTTAAGTGCGGTAGGTGCGGAGGCGCGGACCACTTCTCCAGGATGTGCAGATCGGCAGCTCCCAAGATAGTGCCTAGGGGGCCTGTTCGAGCTGGTTTCTTCCGACCCCAAAGGACGTCCAACGTCGCTCAGGTGGACCAGGGTGACGAAGGGGCGCCTCAGGAAGAGGAGGAGGAGGAAGAGGACGAGGAAAACGTTTTCTTCGTGTCCAGTGTGAGCATGCTGAAATCCCGCTCCAAGAGACAGCCCAGGTGCAACGTGCTCGTCAATGGTGACTCTGTACCAATGCTAGTGGACACCGGTGCGTCCGTGAATGTGATGGCCAGAAAGCACTATGATACCATGCAGGCCCCGCCCACGCTGACCGCACCGAGAGCAGGCATATTCGCCTTCGGCGGCGATCAGCCCCTCCCTCTGGACGGCGTATTCGTGGCTGATGTTCAATATGGGAACTCACACATCCGGGCCAGATTCTATGTCACCCCGGTGAGCGACAACACCTTGCTTTGCTGTGCTGCGGCTGAGGCGCTGGGAATTGTCACATTTGCATATTCAGTGTACTTAGACGACATTCAGGTACTCCTGGCCAAACACAGCTCCCTGTTTGAAGGCATCGGACAGCTGGTGGGTGAGCCGGTCCGGCTCCACATCGATGAGTCAATCCAACCAGTGGCGCTGAAGCACCGGCGAGTTCCGTTTCATCTCAGGGATCTGGTGGATCGAGAACTGGACAATCTGGTGGGGCTGGACATTATTGAAAAAGTTGAGGGCCCCACCCCGTGGGTGTCTCCCATTGTCATCGCGTGCAAGCCCAAACAGCCGGATGCGGTGAGGATCTGTGTGGACATGCGACTCCCCAATAAGGCCATAAAGGGGGAGCGACACTTGACCCCTACCATCGATGACATCATAGCAGAACTGCAAGGGGCGAGGTTCTTTTCCAAACTGGACCTGAGAGCAGGCTATCATCAGGTGGTCCTGCACCCCGAGTCCCGCTATATCACAACCTTTACCATTCATCGAGGTCTTTACCGATACAGGAGGTTGAGTTTTGGGGTGTCTTCCGCGGCGGAGGTCTTCCAAAACATCATAAGAGGGGCACTAGCAGATTTGGATGGAGTCCTTAATATTAGCGACGACATTTTGGTGTATGCCAGGTCGGAGACGGAGCATCTGGCACGCCTGGCCAAGACCTTTGAACGCCTGCGCTCGCTGGGACTCACCCTGCACAAGGACAAGTGTGAATTTCTGAAAACAACGATCGAATTCTTTGGGTTCGTGTTCAAGGCGGATGGGGTGTCGCCGGACCCCCGCAAAGTGAGGGACATAAAGGAGGCGCGTCCGCCAGAGAATGTTGCGGAGGTGAGCAGCTTCTTGGGGATGGTTACTTACTGTGGCCGTTTCATCAGGAATCTGGCGTCCCGTTCAGAGCCGTTGAGATCGCTCACAAAGAAGGACACCACCTGGCAGTGGGGCCCCCTTGAGCAGGCGGCATTCGATGACATCAGAGGTGCCTTGGCGGTGGACGACACCATGGCGTTCTTCGATCCGAGTCTGCAGACAGAGATCGTTGTGGACGCCAGCCCATATGGACTGGGGGCAGTACTTACACAAGTGGGGAATGACCAGGAGAGTCGACCCATAGCATACGCCAGTAAGGCGCTCTCCGACACCGAGCAAAGGTACTCCCAGATTGAGAGGGAAGCCCTGGCGGTGCTGTGGGGTTGCAGACACTTTCGCCTCTACATTCTGGGGCGCCCCATGACTGTGGTCACGGACCACAAGCCGTTGTTGCCGATCATGGCAGGCTCATCATCCCGTCTACCCGTGAGAATAGAGCGCTGGATGCTCGCCCTGCTCGAGTATGGAGTGTCGTTGACCTATCGTCCAGAGGCTAACAACGCGACAGACTACCTCTCTCGACACCCAAGAGGGGACTCGCAGGAGTCTGCATCAGCGGAGGAGGCCGACGAACATGTCCGCCTGGTTGTGGAGACGGCCACCCCAAACTCCATTCAGGTGGAAGAGCTCGAGGTTGCATCAAAAGGCGACGAATGTTTCGCCATCCTGAGGGAAGCCATGCAGAGGGGTACCTGGAAGACAGTACTAGAGGCCGTGGAACGCAGGACATGTGAAGCCAGAGTGGCCCTCGAGCAGTTATGGAGAGTGAGAGAAGAACTGACATTCTCGGAGTCGGGCTGCTACTGAGGGGTGAGACGATCGTGGTGCCCCAGGCCAAAATTGCACAGGTCATCATCTTGGCGCACCAGGGTCATCAAGGGGCGCCCAAAACCAAAGCTCGCCTCCGCCAGAAGGTGTGGTTTCCGGAACTCGAGCGGAAGGTGGAAGCATTTGTGGCGTTGTGCGTATGGTGCCAGGCTGCGGCTGAAGCAATGCCCAGAGGGACCAGACCATGGGCAGTGGTGCACGCAGACTCCGGGTCCACGTCGAGAGGCACTCACTTCCTAGTTGTGGTGGACGAGTGGTCTCGATACCCGGAGGTCGAGTTCATAGAGTCCGTCACATTTGAGAACGTGGTGGTGGCGCTGGAGAAGATTTTCGCCACCCATGGCCTGTCCTCTGTGCTGTGCTCCGACAACGGGGCACCATTCCAAGGCGAGAGTTTTGCCGAGCTCATGAGGGAGTATGGCATTCAACACCGGCGGGTAACCCCACTGTGGCCCCGGGCCAACGGGGAGGCGGAGCGCATGATGCGCTCCCTCAACAAAGTGTTCAGGATCGCCCATGGAAAGGGCAAGTGCTTGCAGAGGGCCCTGTACGTCTTCCTGCGGGGATATCGGACCACACCTCACTCCTCAACGGGGGTGGCCCCGGCGGAGGCTCTCTTCCAGAGATGCCCGAGAGACGTCATACCGGAGGTGGGGGACAGAGACCCTGCCGTCATTGACAATGGACCGGTCGAAGAGGACAGACGAATCAGGACGCAGATGGAAAACATCCGGAGGGGCCTGAGACTCCCGCACATCGCGCCGGGAGATGAGGTTTTGGTGAGAAATCGCCACCCACAAGGAAAGTTGTCCCTCACGTATGAACCCGCTCCTCTAGATGTCGTGGCGGTCAAGGGCTCTATGGTGACAGCCTCTGACGGGATGTCGTCTGTAACAAGGAATGCTTCATTCTTCAGGAGGATCGGCGACCCGAGAGTGGACAGCCCGGACAACCGAGAGGGTGAGGGTGCCTTGGATGAAGGTGGGGGTGAAAGCCCCGCCGTGGACTCTCCGGCTCGAGGCAGACCAGGTCAAGAGACACCGGCCAGGGACATTGGCAGGAGGTACCCCCTGAGAACAGGGCGTGGGAAACCTGCCCGTCTCACAGACTATGTGACGGACTAAGCTGGGGAGGCTGACCGGGGGTAATGGTCAGGCCGTGACAGGTACCCGCGGGGGATCCAGGGTGGCTGTGAATAAATGGGGGTTTTTGGAGTTGACAGAGTTGTGTGCTTTATAAATGTGTGATAGTTAGTCCCTCCTGTTTCCAATTAGTTGTTATGGAAAAGGATGAGTGTGGCGTTGGCCCTTTAAGGGCACGCACGCGGCGGGGTGACGTTCACTCCGTCGCGTGCGCAGTTAAATAAACGGGGCATTCCCCGTGAAGACACAGTCACCGGGGAGCCCACACTAGCAACACTGCTGTCTCTGTGTCTCTGTGTCACGGGCGGTGGGGGGCTCACGGACGGCGGCATCCGGAGACCGCCAACAGCTCTCAACCATTTCTGTAGGAAAGGTGGGTGAAAACACCCAATTTTGTTTTTGGCGGGTGAGAGCCCATTTAAACTAATGGGCATGCAGGAGGCTTGGCAGGTAGGTCAGCTCTTTACAAGGTGGGTGACATCCGCCAAAAGCGTGTGAGTTCAGAACTATGATAGTCCAACTTAGGTGGCACTCCTTCCCCTTATGCAGCTCCTCAATCAATAGCAATGGCTTCAGGCTCTGTGCTGCTACTTTCAGCACAGGTAGAGACTGACAGGAGGACCGGACCTCTGTGAGGAATCTACACGTTTAACATCACCTCTATGGTCATGCTTCCCTCTAATAATGTCAGTCCTAGGCCACTAGATCCCGTGGCTATTGCAGGTGTTGGGCACTCATACACCCACCCTGCAGTCCCTTTGTCACCATTATCAAGTTTCATGGAATCACCCTTGCACTCCACCACTGCTGGGGACCTCAGAATCTGAGAAGGGCTTTCATCAATTTACCTGGCCTCTTTATATGAACCCATTCTCCCTCCACAATAACATTGGCAGTTTTGACAACCCGTTTCATGTCCGTACAGACTTTGCTGGCCTGTTGCTTCTTCAGAACACTGACACTCAGTTCATGCTGCCTATTGTTCCACTTGAAGGACCACCCCTTGGAGCGCAAAAAGCCCTTGGACTGCAACCACCGTGGACATTGGTCAGTGCCGGGAAGCCTTCCGTTTATGATCTCAAAGCGGTTGATCCCTGTTGAACTGTGTGTTGCAGTAGGGAAAATGAGAAGTTCCACCTTAAAGTTCAGATTTTCAACACTAGCGTTATAGAAAGTCATAATTCTATTAAAGATACAGAGGCAGAGGATTATGCTTTCAACTCTATTTCTCGAGCAGCAAAATATCTGAACAATGATATGTATACAACAAAGCATTAAACTACAAATCCCAATAGAGTTTGAGTCTTTGGTAGTCCATATATTATTGGTGCTTCATAAAACATGTGACTTCATTAACCAGTCCCATAGACTTCAAGTCCAATAAACACTGTATGATCTGTGACCTCACCCTCTTTCTTTCACTGGTCATAACTCTTAACCTTTTCGCCCCAACCGGTTGATGCCAGCTGAATATTAGCTTCTAACCACCACTTCAGTTCCCTGCCGGCTTGCTATCTGCATTGGATCCTACAAAAATAAAACATGTTTCAAAGTCTTGATCCACTTGGGGTGGGCAATCGTGAAACACCATTACATACAGGATCACAAATCATCATTACATACAGGATTATATACATTCCCTATTGCTGGGGTGGGATAATCCCTTGCCTCTGTGTCTTTAATAGAATAATGACTTTCTATAACATTAGTGTTGAAAATCTGAATTCTATGTCAAGACTGTAGGCTCGGATTATGCTTGTTCAAAGCTTACCTACCACCAACGTTGCAAACCTCTCAATTGGTTTGAAGTAAACATTCTTGAAGGCCAAATTCACTTGACTAAATCTGCTGCCTTCATACGCTTTAGAGGCCACTGCCCCCCTCACTGAGGGCGCACCATAGCTTTCCACGTCAATACCCCCCTATTGCATCACCCATCTCGCCAGGGTCACCACCCCAAAGGGCTTACGCAACGCTATGAGCAACGGTGTCACTCCGGCAGGCTACAGGTTCCTTGTCATGCTCTCATAGGCCGTCAAGCATCATACTGGACAAAGCTTAGGCTGGTCCGGGAATGCGTCATAAGACACTGACCTCAAGCCAATCTTTGTTCTTTTCATGATAGTGAACGTCACTCCCATTGGTGATACCAACTTCCTGGTAATCTCGAGTGCTCTGACATCAGATACTCCATTGCACAACGAGAAATAGAGAGCATTGTCACTTTGGCTGAAAGTTCCTTTCTGGCTAGTTCGGTGTTGTCAAGCAATCCTGCTGAAATCGCTGAATGTGCTGTAATGATTGTCCTATATACCTTCCCTTGCGCAGCTAATTGCGCTAGGAAATTTGCTACGTGCACTAGTGGAATGCACATTTCTCTCCATACACCAGCTTTACCACTGTGTCCATGCTGATCTACATGCCTTCCTCGTCCCAGGAGCCCATGGCTCCTAGATGATGTATTCAGCCTCTCTCGATAGTCCCGGCCTAGCCCAGGATCGCCAGAAATTGCACACGCAATCAGGTTGAGGCTGCCCGCCTGTACCAATAGGTGACTAATCCCCATGGGTCCTCACTACATCTTCTCCCATCTTGGGAGAGTTATTGGATTGTTGTACGCCATCTCTAGCAGATGGGGAACCACACTTGGCCCTTCCAATCTGGTCCCACTAACACCAGCAAGGCCTTCTGCCTCTTTGCTTGTGCCAATGTCCTCAATATCAAGAATGGCGGGAATGCATACTCTCTGTCCAGACCCCAGGACTGGAGAAATGCATCCGTCCCTTCCGCTTACAGATCCGGTATCCAACTGAAGAATCGAGGCAACTGGTTGATTAACCTCAAAGCAAACCAATCTGTCCAACAGTGGCCCCTTCGTGCCATTAGCTCCTGGAATGCCTCCACACCCAGCTTTCAATCGCTTTCATCCCTGAGGTACCTGGAGTTCCAGTCTGCAACTTCATTCTACAATCCCGGTAGATATTCTGCTGTGACAGACATGTTTCTCTGTAGGCATAAATGGCAAAAGATCTTTGCTAACTCTGCTAGAATTCTCGATCTCGTTCTGCCCAGCCGGTTGAAGTATCTGACTGCGGCAACGTCCATTTTGAGCACTACGCAACATTGTGCTCTCTCTTGGGTCCAGTATCTCACTGCAAATTACCCTGCTAGTAAATATAGGCAGTTGATGTGTAGATCGAGTTCCCGACCCAACCATCTGCCTCCCGTCATCATATATCTGCAATGGGCTCCTCAGCCCCACCAGCTAGCATCGGGCTCTATTACTAGGTCGGGGGATGAGCCAAATATTGCTCTCCTGTTCCAGGCTTCCATATGCTGGAACCACCACTCCAATTCCACTCTTGCTTCCTGTGATATCAGAATTTTTTATTCGCATGGCATGCCCATTCTGAGATGCTCAATCTTCAGCCTCTGCAGGGCTTTGTAACGGAGTGGAACCAGGAAAATAGCCTGAATAGATGACGCCAGTTGCCCCACTACTCTGGCTAATTCCTATAGAGATATAATTTCCTGTGCCACTGTGGGTTTGATCTCTTTTTTGATAGTGTTCACCTTGCCAAACTGTAAACTGAGAGTCCCTTAGTTTGTGTCTACCACGAAACCCTGAAACTCCACAGCTTGTTCCGGCTGAAGATTTCTCCCAGTTCACTAGGAATACTAGTTGCTGCAGTATATTGACCGTAGTTGTCACCTGATCTCAAAGCAGCTCCTTGTCCTGGCACATTATACATATGTCACCCAGGTAAATAATCAAATGGATGCCCTGCTCTCTTAGTCGGATTACTACAGGCTTCATCAGCTTGGTGAAGCATCAGGGCGCTGACACCAGACCAAATTGCAGCCACACGAACTGTTGCACATTGCGGGAGGTGGTCTCTGTGGGCTCGTAACTGCTTGTGCGGTACGCTTCACAGTACGACTTCCAGGAGTAATGCTCAAGGTGATCTCCGAGCTGAGGTTAGTAGTCTAGTCTTTTCACATCTCCCGGAGACGCTAATGACCGTTCACGTGATCCTTTAGCCGGAACGAGAGCCGACAACTCTTCGCGTCGCTTCTGTTTCTACTGATGCTCCGTGAGTTCGTTACTAGACTTTCTACTACCCACTAGTTCTTCAAACTTCTCCGCTTTACTAACTCTGTACTTTCTTACTTCCCAGATCTTGTCACCAGTTCTCCCCTTCGAATCTAGCTTTTCTAGCGTTCGGATCTACCCGCCAAGCCCTTGTCTCCGTCGGCTATGCAAATGCTCTAGCCCCGGCTTTGTCATTTCTTTGGCACCCGCTAGGAGTAAGTGCTTTTATATCAGGGTCTTTCCCTTCTCTCGACTTTGGCACTTACCTGATTGTGTATTGTAGAGCTCCCGCCTTCCAGTCGTCTCTCTCCTGAGACCAAAGATCGATCATCCAACTCTCGAGTCCCGCTGTCTCTGGTGAGAGAACTCTTTATTCAACTTTCCGCTATACTATTCAGATTCCATCCTTCTCTGAAATACTCTTACCATATTCTTTTGTGCATCCAGAAGAAGCCTTCCCGCCTGCCATCCACTGCCACGAATCGAGGACAGTTCTGCATCCATCCCGATCCACGAAGCTCCCGCACTCGACCAGGGTTTTCTTCCCACTCGAGGGTTTCCCTGGCAGCCCTGTTCTTTCCCCTGGTTACTCCCATTCCGGGCCGGAGATGGCAAGGCAGTTACAAGGGAACTTTCACTGCAGCATTTGATTGTTCCCTAACGGACCATTCGATCTTTCAAGGTGAGATTGTTAAAACATTGTTACTTCAGTTAGGAGAATTAACAGTAATCGACGGCAAAATACTGACAGACAAAATCCTTATGAACAACAAATGCAGCAACTAATGGCCGCCATGCATGCCATGTCCTTAGAGGTGCAGTCATTAGTCACTAGAGCATTCTCGGACACTCCCCCGTCTACTTTACACACAGTCATGTATGATGGCGATCCATATAAGCTCAAAGAATTTCTCGACAGTTGTACGGTCCAATTTACATTCAACCCTCGCTTTTTCCCTACTGACAAAGATAAAGTGGGGTTTGTAATTTCCCATCTATCAGGCCCTGCATTAGCATGGGCTATGCCTTTAGTGAAATCCAACAATGTTATCCTTGATTCTTACCCAGCTTTCACTAATAGTCTAAAGACTATGTTTGGCAGAAAATAATTCTCTGTAGCCACACAGGAAAGGCTCCTCGACCTGAAACAGGGTAATAAGGATTTATTAGGATATATTGCACAGTTTAAACAGTTGTCTTCCGAACTAGGATGGCCAGTTGAGGGTCTTCTCACCCTTTTTCGCAGGGGGTTAACTGACAAACTCAAATACGAGATATCTAAAGTTCCTCGCCCGGCTAATCTGGCCGATATGATAACTCTTACCATGCAAATTGAATACCGTTTACAAGAACGTTCCTATGAAAGAAAGAAGAATAAGGGAACACGACCACATATTGATTACCCTCCGTTAGGGAGTAAACCACACGTCCAAACCAAAGAGCCTATGCAGATCGGGGCAGTAAGGGGACCACTATCCGCTACTGAAAGAGAGAGAAGAAAGACTCTTGGACTCTGCATGTATTGTGGGTCCTCCTTACATGTTTTGAAGGACTGTCATCTTGTTCCCCCACGGCGCACTCCAAACCCGAAGTCGGGAAACTTCAAGGCCCTACCGCAAGGGAAAGAACGGTAGTGGCTCCGAATCCAATTTCCCCATATCGAATGGGAACGTCTCTTGACACTGCAACTAGCCAGACTATGGTGGTGGTGTCTTTATCCATGATACTTCCTGAACAAGTACTGCCAGGCATTCCCGCCTTAATTGATTGTGGAGCAGCAGGGAATTTTCTGGACAATGCTTGGGCTACAAAACATGGGATAACACATGTATCCAAAACCGCCGTTACTCCCATCCGAGTGGATGGAAGTCCTTTGAGTTCTGGTCCTATTAAGGAACAGACCGGGCCGATTACCTGCATGGTTGCCAACCATAAAGAGACTCTGGTGTTCGATCTTATTAAAGCGGCACATTTCCCTATCATCTTGGGTCTTCCGTGGTTACGACCCCACAACCCGTTCATCAATTGGTCAGCTGGAACTCTATTCCTGGGGTCTGAGTACTGCGTTCATCATTGCCTATCGCAGGAGTCAGTAGGCATTCATGTCCCTACGGAAGCAACAAATCTCCCAGCAGTATCCACCATAAATCAACTAGAGATTATTCCTCAATGTCATCGGAAGTTCCAGTCAGTTTTTGAGAACCCCGTTTTTCCTACCTTACCTCCGCATAGGAGGGACGATTGTCATATTGACCTACTTCCTGAACAACCTATTTCTTTTGGTAGAATGTATGTTCTTTCCCAAAGAGAAAAGGCAGTACTGATAGAATACCTCCAAGCCAACTTACGTAATGGTCTGATCTCTGAATCAGTCTCTCCAGCGGGCGCTTCTCTTTTCTTTATTCCCAAAAAGGATTCTGATGAACTCCGTCCCTGTATTGACTACTGGGGTCTTAATAAAATAACTATACCCGACAAGTACCCCATGCCCCTTATAACTGATATCATCGAGGCTGTCCGGGGGGCTTCCCTTTACACGAGACTTGATCTTAGAGGAGCTTACCACCTCATTCGTATAGCTCCAGGGGACGAGTGGAAAACAGCCTTCCGTACACCTTTTGGGCACTATGAATACCACGTTATGCCATTTGGGCTGGTCAATGCACCGGCAGTGTTCCAACGATTCATGGACCATCTGTTTGCCGACATCTTGTTCCATTTTGTCATCATATACTTGGACGATATTCTGGTGTATTCCATCAATCCAGAAGACCATATTAAACATGTTAATACTGTTCTTGATCGCCTCTAGTCTAACCACCTCTACTGTAAAGCCACAAAGTGTGTATTCGATCAGGAGCAAGTAACTTACTTAGGATTTGTACTATCGTCCCAGGCCATATCTATGGATCCAAAGAAAGTGTCAGCAGTTTTGGATTGGCCAACTCCTTCCTGTATTAAAGACATTCAGCGATTTTTAGGATTCACAAACGTCTACCGGAAATGTATTCCCTGCTTTTTGGAAATCATTCTGCCCATTACACGACTACTAAAGAAGAGTGTCTCCTTTTCCTGGAACACATCTGTCCAAAACGCCTTTCAAATTCTGAAAGAGTTGTTTACTTCCGCTTCGATTTTGATCACCCCTAATCAGACCAAACCATTTATCGTGGAGACTGATGCCTCTCAATATGCATTAGGAGCCATACTCTTGCTACTCTTAGATCAGGGGGAAGAAAGACCAGTGGCATATTTGTCTAAAACATTTAACACTGCAGAAAAGAACTATTCAGTTCTTGAGAAGGAACTCTTAGCTATTAAGAGGGCCTTCGAAGAATGGAGACATCTGCTGTTGGGATCTTCCTTTCCAATCAAGATTCGCACCGATCATCAAAATCATAGAGTACTCCAGAATGCCCAAACCACAAACAGTAGGCATGCCCGCTGGGCATACTTTTTTCTTCCCTTCCGGTTCGAATTCACCTTCCTTCCTGGCAAACATAATTTGAGGGCAGATGCTCTTTCCCGAAAGGATTCCCATACATCCAACTTCAGTACAGAAAAGATGTTTCCCAATGGTAGATTTATCGCAGTCCTAACTGATTTTCTCCAAGAAGTACGAACAGCCACTATTCAGAACAAATCATTATGTGAGAATATTGCCTCCAACCATCATCTCACTGAAGAAAAGGACTATTATTTCCATGAAACCCAAGTCCTGATTCCCATTCCTTCATTACAACAAGAAGTTTTACAGATGTGTCACGACTCACGAGCAGCTGGTCATCGGGATTTCTATCAACCATGGAGTTAATACAACGACATTTCTGGTGGCCAGGGATAAGAACTGATGTCCGAGATTATGTTGCAGCATGCAATATTTGTTCCCAAGCTAAGACTCCACGAATGCCCCCTTTAGGATTACTCTCAAAGATGCCTATTCCAGACCAACCATGGCAGATCATATCCACCGATTTTGTGTCGGATTTACCTCCTTCTGAGAATAAGACCACCACCATGGTCACCAACGATTATTTCACCAAACTAGCGCATTTCATCCCGTTAAGTAAACTGCCTGGAGCAGCCATAATGGCCAAAGTCTTTCTCTCAGAAATTTTTTATCGACATGGACTCCCGGAAACTATTGTATCTGATCGAGCTCCTCAATATACTTCACTTTTCTGGCAGAAGGTTTGTCACATCTTGGGAACTAAGCGAGCCCTAAGTTCAGGATACCATCCCCAAACCAACGGTTAAACTGAACGTTTAAGCCAGACTTTGGAAGGCTATTTGAGATGCTTCGTATCGGCTGCCCAGGACAATTGGGTCGAATTGCTCCCATTTGCAGAATTCGCCTACAATAATGCTAGACACTCTGCCCTTCACACCAGTCCTTTTCATTGTTCCTATGGTTATCACCATTCATTTGTACCTACCGTGACTATTCCTGCTTCCAGCTGCCCTCGGGTAGACAGTCTCATCTCAGACATTCAGGAAGGCCAGAAGCTAGCTAAGCTATCTCTGCAAAAGGCTCAAGACCGGGCTAAGAAGAACGCAGATCGACACCGACGAGAAGCCCCAAAACTTACCATAGGAGACTCTGTTTGGTTGGCATCCCGATTCCTTCCTCGTCATCTTGTCCCGTCAAAACTGTCTCCCAAATACTTTGGACCTTTTAAGGTCTTATCTTGGGTAGGGTCAGCCGCTGTCAAACTCGCCCTACCGGCTTCTTGGTCTCGAATACATCCAGTGTTTCATTTATCACAAATCAAGATGGTCATTCCGGATCGTTTTCAGCGGACGAGGGTGACTCCACCGTCTCCTATCCTTACTCATACTGGGTCTGAATTTGAGGTGGCTAATATTTGTGACTCCCGATATAGGAGGGGTAGATTGCAATTCTTGGTTGAATGGAAGGGCTACTCTCCTACAGAAAGATCCTGGGAACCCACCTCTGGGGTTCATGCTCCCAGATTGATTCTGAAGGTTTTTTCGGCTTCATCCGGAGAAACCAGGGTCTCCGTCCAGAAGAAGGGGATATACTGTTACACATTGCGGGAGGTGGTCTCTGCGGGCTCATAACTGCTTGTGCGGTACGCTTCACAGTACGACTTCCAGGAGTAATGCTCAAGGTGATCTCCGAGCGGAGGGTAGCAGTCTAGTCTTTTCACGTCTCCCTGATACGCTCATGACCGCTCACATGATCCTTTATCCGGAACGAGAGACGACAGCTCTTCGCGTCGCTTCTGTTTCTACTGACGCTCCGTGAGTTCGTTACTAGACTTTCTACTACCCACTAGTTCTTCAAACTTCTCCGCTTTACTAACTCTGTACTTTCTTACTTCCCAGATCTCGTCACCAGCTCTCCCCTTCAAATCTAGCTTTTCTAGCGTTCGGATCTACCCGCCAAGCCCTTGTCTCCGTCGGCTATGCAAATGCTCTAGCCTCGGCTTTGTCATTTCTTTGGCACCCCCTCGGAGTAAGTGCTTTTAGATCAGGGTCTATCCCTTCTCTCGACTTTGGCACTTACCTGATTGTGTATTGTAGAGCTCCCGCCTTCCAGTCGTCTCTCTCCTGAGACCAAAGACCAATCATCCAACTCTCGAGTCCTGCCATCTCTGGTGAGAGAACTCTTTATTCAACTTTCCGCTATACTATTCAGATTCCATCCTTCTCTGAAATATTCTTACCATATTATTTTGTGAATCCAGAAGAAGCCTTCCTGCCTGCCATCCACTGCCACGAATCGAGGACAGTTCTGCATCCATCCCGATCCAGGAAGCTCCCGGACTCGACCTGGGTTTTCTTCCCTCTCGAGGATTTCCCTGGCAGCCCTGTTCTTTAGCCCTGGTTACTCCCATTCCGGGTCGGAGAGGGCAGGGCAGTTACAGGGGAGCTTTCACTGCAGCATTTGATTGTTCCCTAACGGACCATTCGATCTGTCAAGGTGAGATTGTTAAGACTTTGTTACTTCAGTTAGGAGAATTAACACAAACTCCCATGTCTGACCTTTCCAGAGAAACTGCATCCACTGTTATGGGTACCGTTAGATAGGCATCCCTGAGATCTATACTGGCAAGTGTAAGGAACTCATGGTGGCAACAGTAAAGACAGACACAAGCGATCACAGTTCAAGGGTGTTTATTGAACAATGAATGCAGGGTGTAAAAACACCTTACCTAAATCTAAGATGGGAGCAAGCGTCGTCCATCAAATGATAAATATGGGAGTCCTAGTGGCGTTGTGTCAAATAAAAGGGCCTATACTACAAAAAAGACGATTGCCAAATCCTTACAACAAATTACAGAAAGAGTGTGGAATAGGATTTTCAATAAAAAAAGAAATGTTCTCAAATCATAAGTCTGAATTGGCTTTAGCCAGTGTTAGGGAGAATTCTCTCTTTAGGCTGAATTTCCTAACCTAGTGAGTCCCCCAGCAGCTTTGCTGGATTTCTGGAGTTTGTTTTTTTCCTCCTGCCAAGAGTGAGACTCTTTTTCTCCCACTCTTGGACATGATTCATGGTATTCCTTTGATTGGTAATGTGTTTTATGGGCTATGGGGTCCTTTACTCCATAGGGTCTCACATGTTTTTCCTATGTGTGTTACACAGCACCCTCCGTGCAGTAACACAGGGGTGTCATAGTGACACCACACCATAGACTCCATACCCTGGGACTGACTACTGTCTCCCAGGGCATGTAAAGTCACCATTGGCTTTACTAGTCCCAATTTATTAGCAGAAACCAGTACAAACCATCATATTGTGGACGTACTGGTCGGGGCAATTCGATTGCCCCGGGGTCTGTTAGTCGAGGGGGCACGTCTCAGTCCCCCCTGATCAAAGTTTGGCTGGTGGCAGTAGAAACTACTTTTTATATTCGACCGCAAATATTTTCCTATGGGATTTTCCCATTGTTCGAGGCTACCAACTTTAATTATTTAATTCTCATAGCCCCGAACATACCACCGGTTTATTTAATTAATATGAATTCTCCGGTTGGTATTTTTTGCCAAGATTCGATTCTAAAATGGCATTTGTGTTCTCTTCTGTGACTCCAACCCAAGTCCAGCCCTTTGTTCCACTTTCTGGCGGGCTTCTCCACAGAAGCCTCCAAAAGTGCTGCCACTCTGTCTGGGTACCACAGAGGGTGTGGGAGGGGGTTTAGGCACCTTGGACCGAGTTACCTTTTCTTGTGTGATTGGCCCAAGTGGTGAGCCGGCCGGCTCACCACTTAGCATGTTTGAGTGACAGCTAGGCTGAGTGAATGGGGGTTTTCTGCATAAAAGCAGGGCTTTGGGGACTGGAACTTCAGAAGTCGCCACAGGAACTGAGAATCCGACGAGTGAGAAGCTGAGCCAACCTACCACGACAACACCATCGGTGGAGCCCTGCAGAACCGACTCACCACTTCCCGACGACAGAGAAGATCTCCCGGCTGGAGAGGCTTCTTCCCCTGACTGGTGGGCACAACCAGTTTTCCTTTCTTTCTTCGCACCCCAGCCCGGTTTGTGGTTGAACTGCCCGTGCCAAGCTCCCCGGCGCTGGATAGCCACTCACCACTGAACCGCGAATCATCGGACCGCTCCTTGTACCTGAGAAACTCTGCGGCTGGTTTCTTCCCTGGCAATGCAACGGACTCCTGTCTTCCTCCACGACGAGATCCTCTCTTCCCCCGGACGAAGCACCGACCTGCACCCGCTGCCAGGAACAACTGCCCCCGCTGAAGCGTTCTCACCACTTTAAGGTACCGTGTCTGCCAGGCCTCCCTTTCTAAAGATTGCTACAAGGTAATAATAACTCCTTAACCTTCTGGACTGGGTTGGCCGCCTTGACCCTCTAACTGCTCCCTTTCTGTGGTCCAACTCCTTTTTGAACCTTTACAAGACCTTTGTGCACTGCAACCGTGTGAACTTGGGCACATTTCGTTTGGATCCTCTGAAGGTGGATCCGGCCTCTTGAACTCTAACTTCACGGTTTTACCTTGCCTTCCTCCCTTGTTATGTTCTTGAAAAAGTGTTGGGATCTGTTTCAGTTTGTTCTCTGCTTTTCTCTCCCTTTATAAAACGAACTATTAGAGTGCCATCTACGTTAAGCGCTCACTGCTGTCTGAAAATAAGTGGGGCTTTACTTAAGACTTGTCTAATATTCTTTTAAGGGAGTGTATATCTTTTAGTGACCGTGTTTCTGAATTGCTTATTATTAGTGCCTGTGTGTTTTTCTAGATGTGGTTTTAAATAAATAATTATATCTCTTTTACACCAAGCCCTGGTCAGCGTTTACTTGTTCTATTGTGTGCTCTTGACCTATTGTGAATACTCTGTATACTGCCTAACTCTTCTTGAGGGAAGTCTGACTGCTCAGCCACAGCTACCAAGTGAATCTGTGTGGTACAGACTGCTACCAAGTGGGTTTACTGCCAAACACCTGTAGTCCTAAATCTTTTGCAGTGGTCCCAGAGGGAAATGCAAAGGTTTCTGCCTAACACTGGTGGCAGCGGTGCGATTTGTATTGAGTATACACTTTAGAGTGCTTGTTGGACACTTTAGGACAACTAACCACAGAGCTTAGCACTAAAAAGCTGTTTTTCTAACTATGTCCGCTATGGAGAGTTATACCCTAGAATCATTGTCTGCCAAAACAGCTGATTGCTTAAAAGTATTGTGTAGACATAAGAACCTCTCTGAGAAGGGCAAGAAAATGGAACTTATAGAAAGATTGTTAGAAAACCACAGTCTGGGTGGTACAGAGGAATCTACCCCCCCCCGGCAAATGTAGAAAAGTAGAAAACAGTGATGGTATTGATCTGAATCAAAGTCTTGAGAATCAGTCAGAAGAGGAAAGTGAACCTAATGAAGTTAGCCACTCTGAGCCTCTGTCTGCCTTACCTACTGTACCTACTGGGCCTATACCAGGTCCCACATGTAACCCTGCTTAATTTGAACTTGAAAAAATGAAGCTTGAATTAGATTACAACATTTTTTAGCTCTATCTGAAAGAAACCAAGAGCTAGAGTTCAGAAGAATGATTGCCCAGGCTGAGCAGAAGCAAGCTGAGTTAAGACTCAGAGAAATAGAGCTTAATCATGAGTTAGAAATGAAAAAGTTGTCTGTGGAAAATGCTTCTCTCTCCTCTGGTTCTTCTAGGAGTTCCAGTCCCAAAAGACCCCGGATGCCTAAGGAATTAGTGGGTATGTATGAACCTAGATTGATGTGTTGGATTGGTTGACAATGTGTTGGATTGGTTGACAATGTTTGAGTATAATCATGGGCTCAAGGACATCACAGGGAATGAGTTACTTCCCTGGTTGTTCTCTAGGCTTCCTCCTGTTGCAACTGATGTGGTAATGGAGTTGGGGGAGGTGGATAAGAAGGATTATGAATGTGTGAAGCTAGCTTTGATAGCTAGATTTGGGAAGACCCCTTCCCAGTACCTTAAGAGGTTTAGGACCCTCAAAAAGCATGATGGTACCCCTTGGGCTACCTGGGTGAGTGAACGTTTGAAAAATCTAGAGGGATGGATTAAGGGTTACAAAGTTAACACTTATGAAGGAATGAAGAATCTTGTAATGTTGGAGTCAATTTATGATGCCCGCTCTCCTGAGCTCAGACAGCACTTGGCTGATTCAAAGCAATTAGATTCCAGGAAGTTAGCTAAGGCTGCTGACTTGTGGGTTGCCAACAGGGCCACTCACAAGGATTCTGGGGCTACTCAGAAAAAGGATGAGGGGAAACAGCCGAAAAAGGACTCCAAAGAGAATGTCAATAATTCCAATTCCAAAGAGGGCCCCAAACAGAACCAAAAGGGTAAGCCACCAGGGAAACCAAATCAGGCTAGTGTACCTCCTGGTACCAAACCAGAAGGAGGTCAGAACAAGCCACCATTCCAGAAAGCATTTGGTAAATGCTTTGTTTGTGGCTCTACTGGCCATGTGAAAGGAGATCCCAGATGTAAGGGTAAACCTTCAGGGGTCCAGCTTGTCTCCTTAGCCTTTTCTCCAGAGGAGGAAGTACAAATGGCAAGTGGAAACCTTCTATTACTAGGTGATGAACCCATTGGAGTTTCAGCTAGTGTTTCTTTAGTGTCTCTGGGTCTGTGGGAACAACAGAACTTAGATGTCTATAATTCTATCCCAGATAATACTAAAGAGTATTATAAGGACAGTGTCCAGGTGAATGGTCAGGTGACATTAGGGACACTGGGGCCAGCATAGCTGTGGTGGACAAATCATTTTTTCAGGCTGAGGATGTTGCTAAGGCACCCAAACGCCTCACCAAGTTAGCTGGAGGGCCTGTGCAGATGCTTCCCCAATTACCAGTTCTCATCCAGTGTAATGACATGACTGTGAAGATACCTGTCAGCATACAAAGTGAGGTGCCAGGAAGGGTTCTGCTGGGTAATGACTTGAAAACTCTTGGAGTAGTGTCACATACCCCCAGACCTCCTAGTAAAAGGTTACAGGAGCTCACCAGACCTGCAAGGGAGAGAACCATGAGAGGTACTCCCAAGGAGATGATTAAGAAAGAGATCACTCCTGCTCCACTAGAGATGTCAGCTGCTGTCTCTAAGAAACCAGAAGCAAAGGGGAAACCTAAGACTTCTAACAAAAAACCAGCAGTCAGCACTCCAGTGCAGCCAACAAGGACTTCCCCTAGGTTTTCCAAAGTTACACCCGTAACTCCCCCTCCAGCTGAGGCTGAGAGGGAGGTACAATCCTGTGTGGTTGAACTAGACTCTGAAGAAGAACTAGTGGAAGGCCAGGAACTCATTGGAGATCTGGATCCTGTTGACCATCCTGAGCTGCAGTCTTTACTGGCAGAAGGTGGACCCAACAGGGCAGACTTCAGTAAGGGACAGAGAGAATGTCCAACTCTGGAAGGTCTTCGCCACCAGGCAGATGCTCAGGCTGAAAGGCAAGAGCCTGGGAAATATAGGTTACACTGGGAAGATGGCCTCTTCTACAGTGAACCAACCGGGTCTGCACCTGGGGACCACAAACGACTTGTAGTACCCCAAGAGAACAGACCACAGTTCTTTCAGTTAGCCCATGAGATTCCTTTGGCTGGTCACTTGAGTTTCAAGATGACTAAGGAAAGGCTCTCACTCTACATCTATTGGCCAAAGATGGGGGCCGAAGTAGATAAATACTGCAGGAGCTGCCACACCTGCCAGACTTCTGGTAAGGTTGGCTCCAAGAATGTGGCACCTTTAGTGCCTCTCCCAGTTGTGGGAGTCCCATTTGAGAGAGTAGGGATTGACATTGTTGGTCCCCTTGATCCTCCAACTTCCTCAGGCAACAGGTTTATACTTGTTGTAGTAGACCATGCTACTAGGTACCCTGAGGCAATTCCTATGAGGACTGTTACAGCGCCGGCTGTGGCTAAGGCCCTCCTTGGTATTTTTTACCAGGGTTGGGTTTCCTAAGGAAGTAATCTCTGACAGGGGGTCACATTTTATGTCCCACTACATGAAAGCCATGTGGAAAACCTGCAGAGTTACTTACAAGTTCTCAACCGCATACCACCCTCAGACAAATGGACTGGTTGAAAGGTTCAACAGAACCATGAAGAGCATGATAGGTGCTTTAGAGGACCCCCTTAAAAGAAAGTGGGACCTTCTACTGCCATGCCTTCTCTTTGCTTATAGAGAAGTCCCTCAGGAGGGAGTAGGTTATTCTCCCTTTGAACTTCTCTATGGTCATCCGGTCAGAGGTCCATTGGCCCTGATCAAGGAGGGGTTGGATAGTGCTCCTTCCCCCAAGCCAGTCAGAGTGACTGACTATGTGATAGGTCTCCGCAGGAGAATGTCACAAATGATGGCAGAAGCAAGTGATAACTTGAAAGCTCGACAAGCATTGGTCAAGCACTGGCATGACCAAAAGGCTAACATGGTTGAGTTTACTCAAGACCAGCTAGTTCTCGTTATGATTCCCACAAGGCAGAGGGCCTTGCAAGACAAATGGATGGGACCCTTCAAAGTTGTGGGTAAACTTGGAGAGGTCAACTATCCGGTGGACTTGGGAAACCCCAAGGAGGCTCCAACAGTCTTCCACACCAACAGACTAAAAGCGTATGTCTCCAGACCTGATGTAGGAGCTTTGCTTCTAGCATCATCAGAGGAAGAAGAAGAGAGTGAAGCTCTTCCTGATCTCCTCAGAGGCTTACCTTTGGACGAAAAGTTTGAAGGAGTAAATCTCTCTTCAAATCTGACACCTGAGCAACAGGAAGAATGCAAATCTATGTTGAATCAGTTTGCCTCTCTGTTCTCACTTTCACCAGGCTTGACCCCTTGGGGACAGCATGACATACTCACTGGTGACTGTCTGCCAGTCAAAAGCAGAGGTTATCGAATGTCAGAAAATGTAAGAACCCATATCAAAGGTGAGGTCAACAAGATGCTTGATCTTGGGGTAACAGAGCCCTCTACTAGTCCATGGTCTAGCCCAGTTGTGTTAGTACCAAAGGCAGGATCTAAAGAACTTAGATTCTGTGTGGACTACAGAGCTCTTAACGCAGTCACCAAGACTGATGCCCACCCTTTGCCAAGGACAGATGAGTTGGTGGATAGACTTGGTGCAGCCAAGTTCCTCAGCACATTTCACTTGACGTCAGGCTATTGGCAAATAGCCCTGACAGACCATGCCAAGGAGAAAACTGCATTTTCTACCCCAGTTGGCTTATACCAATTTAAGGTTATGCCTTTTGGATTGGAAAATGCACCTGCTACGTTTCAAAGGATGGTAAACCAGGTTCTGAATGGGATGGAGGACTTCTGCATGGCATACCTGGATGACATAGCAGTGTTCAGCAATTCCTGGGAGGAACATGTGGACCACCTATGATATCTTTTGCAGGCTATTGGAAAGGCCAATCTGACCATAAAGGCAAGTAAATGCCAGATCGGACAGAGTAAAGTGGTCTACCTTGGACATGAGGTAGGAGGTGGAGAAATATGGCCTTTGCCCAGTAAGATTGAAGATGTGCAAAATTGGACAACACCTACTACTCAGACCCACGTGAGAGCCTTCTTAGGTCTCACTGGGTATTACAGGAATTTCAATGAGAACTATGGGTCCATAGCTTCTCCACTGAATGTCATCTCCTCTCCTAAATTCCCTAAAAAGGTTAGATGGAATGCAATCAGGCCTTTGAAACCCTGAAAAAGGCTCTTTGCCAAGCACCAGTACTCAGAGCTCCTGACTACTACCAAACTTTCATTGTGCAAACAGATGCTTCCAATGTAGGAATAGGTGCAGTCCTCAGTCAACTGGATGGGAAAGGTAGGGAGCACCCCATTTGCTTCATCAGCCGAAAGCTGAAGGATCCTGAGACAAGGTGGGCAACAATCGAAAGAGAATGCTTTGCTATTGTGTGGGCACTGAAGAAGTTTAGACAAACTTGTTTGGATCTACTTTTGTCATTCAGACTGACCACCAACCCTTGAGATGGTTAATGCAAATGAAAGGGGAAAATCCAAAACTATTGAGATGGTCAATCTGCCTTCAAGGGTTTGATTTCACCATTGAGCACAGGTCAGGGTGTCACCATCAAAATGCTGATGGACTCTCTAGGATGTATGTCATCGACTAGAGGTATGAGGTTCATCCAGAAGTGGATTAAATTCTCCTGTCCCTTAGTCTGGGGGAGGGAGGGGCGAGTGTTAGGGAGAATTCTCTCTTTAGGCTGAATTTCCTAACCTAGTGAGTCCCCCAGCAGCTTTGCTGGATTTCTGGAGTTTGTTTTTTTCCTCCTGCCAAGAGTGAGACTCTTTATCTCCCACTCTTGGACATGATTCATGGTATTCCTTTGATTGGTAATGTTTTTTATGGGCTATGGGGTCCTTTACTCCATAGGGTCTCATGTGTTTTTCCTATGTGTGTTACACAGCACCCTCGGTGCAGTAACACAGGGGTGTCATAGTGACACCCCACCATAGACTCCATACCCTGGGACTGACTATTGTCTCCCAGGGCATATAAAGTCACCATTGGCTTTACTAGTCCCAAATTATTAGCAGAAACCAGTACAAACCATCATATTGTGGACGTACTGGTCGGGGCAATTCAATTGCCCCGGTGTCTGTTAGTCGAGGGGGCACGTCTCCGTCCCCACTGATCGAGTTTTGGCTGGTGGCAGTGGAAACTACTTTTTATATTCGACCGCAAATATTTTCCTATGGGATTTTCCCATTGTTCGAGGCTACCTACTTTAATTATTTTATTCTCATAGCCTCGAACATACCGCCGGTTTATTTAATTAATATTAATTCTCCGGTTGGTATTTTTTGCCAAGACTCGATTCTAAAATGGCGTTTGTGTTCTCTTCTGTGACTCCAACCCAAGTCGAGCCATTTGTTCCACTTTTTGGCGGGCTTCTCCACAGAAGCCTCCAAAAGTGGTGCCACTCTGTCTGGGTATCACAGGTGGTGTGGAAGGGGGTTTAGGCACCCTGGACCGAGTTACCTTGGTAACTCAGGTCGCACTCTTGTGTGATTGGCCCAAGTGGTGAGCCGGCCGGCTCACCACTTAGCATGTTTGAGTGACAGCTAGGCTGAGTGAATGGGGGTTTTCTGCATAAAAGCAGGGCTTTGGGGACTGGAACTTCAGAAGTCGCCACAGGACCTGAGAATCCGACGAGGGAGAAGCTGAGCCGACCTACCACGACAACACCATCGGTGGAGCCCTGCAGAACCGACTCACCACTTCCCGACGACAGAGAAGATCCCCCGGCTGGAGAGGCTTCTTCCCCTGACTGGTGGGCACAACCAGTTTTCCTTTCTTTCTTCGCACCCCAGCCCGGTTTGTGGTCGAACTGCCCGTGCCAAGCACCCCGGCAGCCGGATAGCCACTCACCACTGAACCGTGAATCACCGGACCGCTCCTTGTACCTGAGAAACTCTGCGGCTGGTTTCTTCCCTGGCAGTGCAACGGACTCCTGTCTTCCTCCACGACGAGATCCTCTCTTCCCCCGGACGAAGCACTGACTTGCACCCGCTGCCAGGAACAACTGCCCCCGCTGGAGCGTTCTCACCACTTTAAGGTACCGTGTCCGCCAGGCCTCCCTTTCTAAAGATTGCTACAAGGTAATAATAACTCCTTAACCTTCTGGACTGGGTTGGCCGCCTTGACCCTCTAACTGCTCCCTTTCTGTGGTCCAACTCCTTTTTGAACCTTTACAAGACCTTTGTGCACTGCAACCGTGTGACCTTGGACACATTTCGGTTGGACCCTCTGAAGGTGGATCCGGCCTCTTGAACTCTAACTTCACGGTTTTACCTTGCCTTCCTCCATTGTTGTGTTCTTGAAAAAGTGTTGGGATCTGTTTCAATTTGTTCTCTGCTTTTCTCTCCCTTTTTAAAACGAACTATTAGAGTGCCATCTACGTTAAGCGCTCACCGCTGTCTGAAAATAAGTGGGGCTTTACTTAAGACTTGTCTAATATTCTTTTAAGGGAGTGTATATCTTTTAGTGACCGTGTTTTTGAATTGCTTATTATTAGTGCCTGTGTGTTTTTCTAGATGTGGTTTTAAATAAATAATTATATCTCTTTTACACCAAGCCCTAGTCAGTGTTTACTTGTTCTATTGTGTGCTCTTGACCTATTGTGAATACTCTGTATACTGCCTAACTCTTCTTGAGGGAAGTCTGACTGCTCAGCCACAGCTATCAAGTGAATCTGTGTGGTACAGACTGCTACCAAGTTGGTTTACTGCCAAACACCTGTAGTCCTAAATCTTTTGCAGTGGTCCCAGAGGGAACTGCACAGGTTTCTGCCTAACAGCCAGGGATGTTAGAAGGCTCCCAAGGTCCCTCTGGATGAATTTGAAAAGACACTATCGCTGCTATCTAAAACAGAAACCAAAATGGAGCCTGCTTGATTCCATTTCCACGAAGCCTGTGTGCAGGTCTAGTCCTTCTCAAGATGGCGGCAATCAACGTTCCCATTCCTATATAGTCCCTGCAAAGGAACAGGTAGGTGCGTTGCTACTTTGCTCCACTTTGTGAATCTAAACTTTCTGAACTTGTTATTGCTGTTGCTTCCTTGCTATTCCTTCCATCCTTTATTCCTGTTCCCCCTTTTTTCGTTCGGATTTCGGTCCGACTGTCTAGCGCTACATTTCCCCTTTCTTCGTTCTCTGCTATTTTCCTTCTTATCTTATTTAATTCCTTTCATCCTTTACCTTTTCCTTCTTCTACAGCGCTGCAGAAGTTCCATTCTCTTCTGCTTCTGTCTTGCTCTGCGGTGCTGCCGCTTCTTTCTTCACAGCATCGTTTCACTGCGGCTCTGTTTGTCTTTCCGGCACCTGTCCACGCAGTCTTTAGTACCAAACTCACTCCAAGGTACTACATCGCAGTTTCCTGACAGACCAGCGGAGGAGGAGTTCAGCCACTTCACTGACCTCTATCGTTATTGGAACCAACTACGACTCCTTCCAGCTCCTCAGCCTCGTCTTGTATACGGCTGTTACGGAACTACATCACAGTGTCGAACAAGACCATCTCACCTTGACTTTATGTTTTTTTTTCCCCAAAAGGGTTTCCCGAGGGTGCCGCCCGCAGGGTGCACAGAGTCCAGCTGCTGGCCTCCGAGCATCTTGTGGGAGACACACCTATCACTCCAGCCCAGCCAAAGGAAAATCATCTTTGAAGAAATTAGCCACATACAACTTCAACGTTATACATTGCACACTGTTATATTGAGAATGTGATAAGGGGTCTCCCTTCCCCACGTTTTGAGCATGGGATAAGGTGAGCACAGCACACGCTCGAGCTTTCCCAGCACAAGCCGACAATCCTTGTACCAGCTATCAGGTTCTACGATGGTTAAGTCTCTTTTAACAAAAGTCTCTTGTCTTCGAGGGCCTGATGTATTCAACAAACAAAAAGTTCTGTTCCACATATACGTTGGGTGATAGCTTCACCCCTTGGGTCCCCCTCTTCTGGGCGTAGACTCCTCATGAATTGTATTAAATAAATCAAATTAACAGTTTCTTTTCCAATGAACTTTGGGTGATAACTTTCCACCCCGGATCTCCCTCTTGTCATGAACCGCCGAATATGTCCATTCTGGATTTCTTGGTCCATGATGCACCGTAGTCTGAACTCTGTGATCCTTCCAACATGGCCGTCAGTTTCGAAACGCTGCATACCAGCCCTTACGCGTTACGTTCAACTTCCTACTAAACAGCCACGCCCCCGCGGCTCTGCGCGTCTCAACGCTACTGCTTGGGGTAGTTAGACGTGTATTGTCGGAGTACGCTCCGTGCTCTCTTTCGAATCCTAGTTCCCATTCGTTCCCTTTCCTTTCCTTACCTTCTCCCGTGGTTCATTCCTGGATCTTTTCTGTGCTCGGTCCTACTATGCTTCCGAACCTCCGAACCTGGACACTGATTCCTTCCTGGTTCCCCGTCCTGGATGCTGAACGCTACCCAGCAAAGGACACTAGTAAAACTCACGCTGTAGTCCGAAGACCCGCACACGGGCCTGTATAAATCTCGGACAGCACGGAAGAAGGAATCCACTTCCAAGAAGGTCGCAAGTAAACAGAAACAGGTGAGAAGGGGAGAAACTTGTGACAGATTGAGATGCCTCAAACCTGATTCAAAGGCAGATATGAAAGCCGCAGTTCAAGACTTCACACGAGGTATGCAAGATTTAACCACTGAAGTCCAGAACCTCAAGGCTGAGAATGCGGCATTAAAGCAGTTAGTCTTATCTCGTGACTCTGCAGCCAAAGAAAGTGTCCTGTTGTGAGGAGTAGTGGACAAATACGATGAGTCATCAAAAACCATCCGTGCCTTCCTTGATTCTCGTTTAGTACATTTTACCTTCAAACCGTACTATTTTTCCACCCCAAGAGCAAAGGTGGTTTTCATGATATCTCATCTCGCTGGCAATAGCTTAACCTGGGCAACTCCCTTAGTCAATTTGGGTGATGCTCTCCTGGATGATTACAATGGCTTTGTGGTAGCCCTTAAGGCCATGTTTGATCGCCCAGAACTTGTTTACAGTGCACAAGAAAGACTGCTTGAATTCCAGCAAGGAACTCAGGATATGCTCACTTATGTGACTCACTTTAAACAGCTAATAAAAGAAGCCGATTGGTCCCAAGAAGCCAGCTTAACCCTCTTTCGAAGAGGCTTGAATGACAAGATAAAGGATGAATTAGCTAGGGTAGCTCGCCCAAGCTCCTTCCAAGCTCTCATGGACCTCTCCCTACAGATTGATTTCCGGATCCAGGAAAGAAAGGCAGAGAAAAGGAAGTCTAAGTCAACATCCCCAAAGGCAGCCTGTTGCTCACCACTCCGAAATTGGCCGAAGATGCAGAGGAGTGACCTTGGAGATGATGGTGGTACAAGAATCGATATTCAGCCTTCCTTCCCAGCTCCCCTGAGCACAAGACTCAGGCTTCCTCAAAGAGGGGCTCTTTTCTACAATGGACCTCTCTGCTGTTTCAGTTGGGACGGCCAGAGGTGTCAATTGAATAAAAGAGTGGGGAGAACACACACGCCAATACCAATGCTGCAAAGGAATACAAAGATATTAGACAGTGTTGAGGTTAAGGCAAGTAAGTAGAACAGTTGAATTAAATGGGCAACTACCTAGATAGGTATTGGAGTGGAGCTTCCCCGGGGTGGATCTACAAGGAATAACACAAAATGAGTGGAAAGGGTCTAATTAAATATCGGTCCCAACTATATATATAGAATTTGGTAACAACTAACCTGAATAAGGATATTTTGAGGAAAGGAATCCAGGAAACAGAAGACAACGACAGGAGAAAATAACAAACAGGGATGTTAGTATAGGGAAGTAGCCCCGGACGGCACGAGGGTCGCACTAGTGTCAGGTTGGTGCAGTTTCAGGGAAGCGTTTATATGCACTTGAAGACAAGCTCACAAGATAGTCACTCAATGTCCCAGTATCCAACAGAAGACAAATATCCAAACAAGTTGTGGAGATAAATAGTAGCAGAGATGGGGTTTGCCAATTAAGTATGTACCTGAGCACACAAGTATCCAGAGGAGGTGTAGAAAGTTCCAGATAGTTGACAGCAAATCTCTACTTTTGGTTCCGAGTGCAGAAGCAGCAACCTGGAATGAAGAACCGCAAGAGACGGAAGGGAGCCAGATCCAGTAACGTTCCGAGTCAAACAACCAGACGAGCACAACAGGAATAAAGGAGAAAAGGCAATCCAGTAGTCAGGCAAAGGTCAAAACCAGGAGTTCAGATGAGGAATCGTGTAGGAAGACACGAAGAAGTAACGGACGTAACCGCGTGTACCTTGTAACGCTAATTAGCAGCAACGAGCCCCTTGGAAGACGGTGGTTTTATAGTCGTAAGAGGGGCGTGTCTTGCCGTACGTCTTCCATGTACAAGACGTGTCAGCTGACCCGGAGTCCTTCGTAGTTTGTACAGGCGCCATGGCAGCCTGTATCTGGTCCCTAGAGGAGCTTGTAAAGAAGTTGTATTCTGCAAGGAGGCCCGCGGGGAAGCCTGAAGTGTAACAGCATCCTCCCCCAAAGACTCCGGCAACCCCTTGGCGGAATGAAAACTCCTCAGAAGATCCGGACAATGCAAATTGGAGAGAGGCTCCCAAGTCCAAGTATGGTCCTCAGGCCCATACCCCTTCCAATCCACGAGGTAGAACAGTGTACCCCTAGACACCCTGCAGTCCAGGATACGCGAGACCTCATATTCCTCCTCACCATCCACCAAGACTGGCGAAGGACGAGTAGGCAGACGGGTCCCCTGGATGAAAGGCTTGATCAGGGAGACGTGAAAGACAGGATGTATGCGCCATGATCGTGGCAGGGAGAGCTTGACTACCATGGGATTGATAACATCAGTAACGGAATAGGGTCCCACGTATTTGGGCAGAAG
Organism: Ambystoma mexicanum; assembly: GCF_040938575.1. Lineage (NCBI taxonomy): Eukaryota > Metazoa > Chordata > Amphibia > Caudata > Ambystomatidae > Ambystoma > Ambystoma mexicanum. The sequence continues at coordinate 1,266,325,088 of NC_090926.1, read as the reverse complement.
CAAGCGTTTGCCCGCAATTCGCAAATTACGGGACGACAACCACACCTTCATGCCACTCCGATAGACTGGTGCAGGTGAACTATGCACATCAGCATACTTCTTGGCACGATCTTGAGCTCGGAGTAAATGACAGCGTACATCCCGATGAATCTTATCGAGATCTCTCATACAATCTCTTGCTGCTGGATTAATGGCCGGTAATACCGGATCAAGTGGGAGTGCCCTAGGATGACCACCATACAGGGCAAAAAAGGGAGAAACCCCAGTTGATGTATGCATAGAGTTGTTATATGCAAACTCTGCATAAGGCAGAGAAGTAAACCAAGACTGTTGGAACTGAAGGCATAGGCAGCGTAGGTACTGTTCGATAGTAGCGTTAGTTCTCTCAGTCTGCCCATCCGTTTGAGGATGGTAAGCCGAGGAGTACCTGTCCTCAATACCCAGAGAAGCTGTAAGAGCCTTCCAGAATCGTGACGTAAATTGGGTGCCACAGTCGGAAACAATAACAGAGGGTAATCCAAAGAAACGAAACACATTCATCAAGAACAGTCTCGCCAATTCCGGAGCCGCAGGCAAACCAGAGCAAGGTATGAACAATGCATATTTTGTGACCTAATCAACAATTACCCAAATGGTGTCATGGCCCTGAACGTCAGGAAGTTCCACAATGAAATCCATTGACAGCATCTGCCAAGGTTTGTACGGAACAGGAAGAGGTTGTAACAAGCCGACTGGTTTGGCTCTAGAGGTTTTACACTGAGTGCATATGGAACAAGTCAAAATGTAGTCCTTTACATCACGAACCATGGAAGGCCACCAAGCCCAACGCCATAAGGCTTCAAGAGTTTTTTGACTTCCTGGATGTGCAGCAATCAAAGAATCGTGAGACCACTGGAGCGCTAAAACTCTAGCTTGACCTGAGGGTATATGGACGCGCCCTTGAATGAATGGCATACCCTGAATTACTTCCAGATTGAAGTCAGTGATCTCTTTTGGATGGGTTGAGACCCAATCAAGGATGAAAGAACGCAAAGAGGGCTGAACCGAACAACCACAAACAACTTTGTTCGGTAGAAGAGGAAGTGCTTCGATCTGTTGAGACTGGCCATTCGCATGTAAGCGAGAGAGAGTAACAGCCAACACTTGAGCTTTAGCAGGACGGGAAGTGATAACAAATTGATACTGTGAAAAGAATAAATGCCACCACGCCTGTCTAGCTGTAAGACATTTCATAGATTTGAAGGCTAACAGACTGCGGTGATCCGAGTATACTGTTACAAGGTGTTTGGCCCCCAGAAGGTGATGTCTCCATTCCAAGAATGCGTCTCTGATGGCTAAAAGTTCGTGTTTGGTGATGGAATAATTTCTTTCGTAAGCTGTCAATTTACGAGAGAAGTAGGCAACAGGATGAATCTCTCCCGAATGTGGACAGGTTTGAGACAACGCCGCCCCAAGAGCATAACCCGAAGCGTCAGCTTCAACAAAAAATGGAAGCTCGGGATCAGGATGTTTGAGGACAGGGGCGGAAGTGAAGGCTGATTTTAATTGATCAAAAGCTTTCTGAGCTTCTGGAGACCATACACATGGCACCTTGGCACTTGTCAGAGAGGTAAGAGGTGCAGAGATTTCAGAAAAACCATTGATGAAGCGTCTATAGAAGTTTGCAAATCCTAGGAATGATTGTAAAGATTTGACTGAATTGGGCACAGGCCATTCCAGGATAGCACTAATTGTGGACGGACTCATGCGCACTCCATTGTTAGTAAGATCATATCCCAAAAATTCCACCTCTGAGGCATGAAATATGCACTTTTCGGCTTTTACAAACAATTTATGATCTCTCAGGCGTTGGAGTACTGTTTTGACATGTTTTTCGTGGTCTTCCTGGTTTTGTGAATAAATCAAAATGTCATCCAGGTAGACAACAAACTGATCAAGGATGTCATAAAACAAATCATTCATGAAAGCCTGAAAGGTGGCCGGGGCATTACATAACCCAAAGGGCATAACAAGGTATTCAAATAGACAGTAATATGTTTTGAATGCGGTCTTCCATTCGTCCCCCTCTCTCATACGAGATTGTAAGCTCCTCTGAGGTCGAGCTTAGTAAATATTTTGGAAGATCCCAATTGATCAAGGAGGACGGAGATCAAAGGAAGAGGGTACTGGTTTTTTATGGTTGCCGCTTTCAAAGCACGATAATCAATACAGGGACGTAAATCCTCTTCCTTCTTAGGAACAAAGAAAAGTGGTGATGCAATTGGTGATTTGGATGGACGAATGAATCCCATGGCCAAGGCCTTGTCTATATAATCTGTAAGGACTTCATCTTCTTTGAGAGTAAGGGAGTACACTCTGCCGGATGGTATCTTTACTCCCAGTATTAGGTCCATTGGGCAATCATAGAGCTATGTGGGGGTAGAGTCTCCGCCATCCCTTTGTCAAAAACATCTGTGTAATCTGCATATTGAGAAGGTATCACAGAGACAACATTTTTAGAAACAGCTCCAATATGCATAGTAGGAGAAACCAGTGCCCTGACCGGACTATCCTGGGTAATACCAAGTAATGTAGTACATCGAGTATTGCATATATTGGAAGGGAACTGAATCTGAGATGTCGACCAATCGATGGCAGGGTTATGAAGCTTCAACCATGGAATACCCAGAATGACTTTATAGGCTGGTGCTTTGATAATATCGAATGATATGTCTTCAGTATGGCCTTCATCGGTACTCATATGTAGTGGAACCGTTTGGTGAGTTACCATTCCTGAGACAAGAATTGAACCATCCACTGCATTCACTGTTTCAGGCATCCACTGCATTCACTGTTTCAGGTATAGCTTTGCGAACCAGTGGTATTCTTGACATAGAGGCAAAGCATTGATCAACATAATTACCTGTTGCACCTGAATCAATCACGGCTGTTGTCTGGAATGAAATACCATGATCTAGAGAAAATGTAACAGGTAGGCGGACTAAATGACTCAGATTCTGTAATGTAGAGTCCAAAGGTGAGTTTCCTGACATAGGGACTCTGTCTACTGTCGGGATTTGGCGTTTCCCGCCTTTCTTTTGGGCTTTTTGGGACATTCAGGAAATAAATGGTCAGAGGCCCCACAGTACATGCAGAGATTGTGTGATCTACAATATTCTCATTGAGCAGGGGTAAGTGGTCCCCTAACCACACCAATCTGCATAGGTTCTGGCGCAGGAAGTGAAGAAGACGAGGCCTCTGCTGAAACCGTGCTGAACAATGCTGGTTTCTTTTCACCACGTCTTTCGGATTTACGGGCATCAATCTGAAGGACTAAATCTAGCAGTTCCCAGAATGCCGTGGGAACTACAGGAACAGTGGAGAGAATGTCCTTTAGTTCATCTGAGAGACCTTGATAGAAGACGGCTGTCTTCTTTTCTTCAGGCCAGTCAGTTTCTGCTGCCAACTGATTGAACCGGGCCAAATAGACCAATAAAGAATTGTTCCCTTGTCGATGCTTTAAGAGTTCCAGGTCAGTAGCTTGAGTAGTATAACGTGTATCAAATACTTTACTCATCATAGCAAGAAGGGCATCACAATTGTAGAGAACATGACTATTGGATTCCAACAATGGGTTAGCCCATGCGGCTGCAGTGCCTCCTAAATGTGACAAGACAAAAGCCGCTTTGGTTGTAGAGGTTGGAAATGAAGCGGGATGGCACAAAAAATACAGTTTGCATTGGTTAATGAATGTTCGGTATTGTTTAGGGTCACCTAGGAAGCGTTCGGGAGGAGCTAGAGGAAACTGGGTTGTAAGCATGCTCGGGTTTGATTCCTGCTGTGGAGGTGGAAACCCTGAACCTGATGCTGTAGCACCAGCACCGGCCATCTGTGATGCTGGTGTGGTAACCAAGGCCTGAATGGCTTCCATACGTTGGCGCAGTGCCTCTTGTGCATTAGTCAAGTCGGTTCGTAGATCCGTGACCATTTGCACGATTTGATTCAAAGCATCACTGGACTCCGTGGACATTTTCGTGGCTGCTAATTCTGTTACTCACCACTCCGAAATTGGCCGAAGATGCAGAGGAGTGACCTTGGAGATGATGGTGGTACAAGAATCGATATTCAGCCTTCCGTCCCAGCTCCCCCGAGCACAAGACTCAGGCTTCCTCAAAGAGGGGCTCTTTTCTACAATGTACCTCTCTGCTGTTTCAGTTGGGACAGACAGAGGTGTCAATTCAATAAAAGAGCGGGGAGAACACACACCGCCAATACCAATGCTGCAAAGGAATACAAAGATATTAGACAGTGTTGAGGTTAAGGCAAGTAAGTAGAACAGTTGAATTAAATGGGCAACTACCTAGATAGGTATTGGAGTGGAGCTTCCCTGGGGTGGATCTACAAGGAATAACACAAAATGGGCCTCATTACGAGTCCGGCGTTAACCGAGGCGGTAAAACCGCCTGGTTAACGCCGGACTCGTATTACCATTCCGCCTCCGTGATTCCCGGAATTCCCGGGGCATTACAACCCCGGTTTTCAGGGTATCATTTAGGCGGAATGGTGTAAATCCCCATTCCCATTGAGTCCTATGGGACTCGATGGAAATGGGGATCATGGAAACACCGGCAGCATCTCGTAATGCTGCCGGTGTTTCCTCGTCTGCCTGCATGTGGGAGGTGTTAAACCCGCCAAGTCAGACCTGGCGGGAACATCACCTCCCGGCTGCAGGGGTCGGACTCAGGCAGTCCGGAAACAACGGTGGCGGCGGGTTTACCGCCACCGTTATTTCCGGACCGCCTGGGTCGTAATGAGGCCCAATGAGTGGAAAGGGTCTAATTAAATATCGGTCCCAACTATATATATATAATTTGGTAACAACTAACCTGAATAAGGATATTTTGAGGAAAGGAATCCAGGAAACAGAAGAAAACGACAGGAGAAAATAACAAACAGGGATGTTAGTATAGGGAAGTAGCCCCGGATGGCACAAGGGTCGCACTAGTGCCAGGTTGGTGCAGTTTTAGGGAAGCGTTTATATGCACTTGAAGACAAACTCACAAGATAGTCACTCAATGTCCCAGAATCCAACAGAAGACAAATATCGAAACAAGTTGTGGAGATAAATAGTAGCAGAGATGGGGTTTGCGAGTGCAGAAGCGGCAACCTGGAATGAAGTACCGCAAGAGATGGAAGGGAGCCAGATCCAGTAACGTTCCGAGTCAAACAACCAGACGAGCACGACAGGAATAAAGGAGGAGACAAGGCAATCCAGTAGTCAGGCAAAGGTCAAAACCAGGAGTTCAGATGAGGAATCGTGTAGGAAGACACGAAGAAGTAACGGACGTAACCGCGTGTAGCTTGTAACGCTAATTAGCAGCAACGAGCCCCTTGGAAGACGGTGGTTTTATAGTCGTAAGAGGGGCGTGTCTTGCCGTACGTCTTCCACGTACAAGACGTGTCAGTTGACCCGGAGTCCGTCGTAGTTTGTACAGGTGCCATGGCAGCCTGTATCTGGTCCATAGAGGAGCTTGTAAAGAAGTCGTATTCTGCAAGGAGGCCCGCGGGGAAGCCTGAAGTGTAACACAGCCACAGGTAATCCCTGCCAAAAAAAAACAACTGAATCACAAGCCTCAGATCCAGAACCCATGCAATTAGGCGCCTTCCAAGGACCAATTTCTCCCCAAGAAAGGATCTGTCGGATTAATACAGGACTGTGCATGTACTGTGCCTCTGATAAACACCTGGTAATAGAGTGTCCTATAGCGCCACCTCGGCGTTTGGGAAACACCGCCTCCCGATCCTAAGTGGAGCACAGTTTCAGGAGAAAAATGTCTGCTTCTCATTTATTCCTTATTTGAAATCACCAGGACAGAACAATCTCGTGATTCTACAGACATTCCTGTCACCTTCCAAAAAAGAATCCTACCCCATCCTGGCCTTGGTGGACTGCGGAGCCATGGGCATTTTTCATAGATCATGATTGGGTTGTCAGCCATCACATTCCCCGGGAAACCATAGAGATAGTGCAACCTGTTGAGGCCACTGATGGCAGACCCTTGTCTTCTGGACCCATATCTCACCAGACCAAGGAGATACTACTTTCAATAAACAACCATCAAGAAATGATTAGATTTGACATCATAGAATCTGCCCACTACCCCATGGGTTTAGGCATGCCTTGGCTACAGAATCACAATCCATACATCAATTGGGCAGCAGGGACCTTGTTTCTCGGTTCAGAACATTGTATGTTCCATTGTTTATCTCTTGCCACATTGCAAAGTCCTTCAGCAGACTTCCAGGAGCCCAAGCAACCAGTCATAACTGTTTCCAACATTATCCAGATTCCTCAGGCATACCAAACTTACTCAGATGTGTTTTCAACAGCCATTGTTCAAGCTCTTCCACCTCATAGACCCGAGGATTGTGCCATTGATACAGACCCAGCTGTGGTAATTCCTTTCGTGAGAATGTTAATTTTGTCTGAACCTGAAAAAAAAGCCCTTCGAGAATATCTGGGCACCAATTTGACAAACGGTACTATCCGACCTTCCAAGTCTCCTGCCGGTGCTTCTCTCTTCTTCATTCCTAAAAAAGACACTAAGGAACTTCGACCTTGTCAATGCACACTCAAGGACCGCTATCCATTACCACTTATTTCAGACATTCTGGAGGCAGTGAGAGGTGCTGTCATTTTCACTAAACTCGATCTCAGGGGTGCTTACCACCTCATTCGCATAAGAGAAGGCGATGAGTGGAAAACTGCCTCCAGAACTCCCTTTGGCCACTTTGGTCTCGCCAATGCCCCTGCAGTATTTCAACGCTTCATGGATCGGGTCTTTTCTGATATGCTGTTCCTTTTTGTCATAGTCTATTTGGACGATATACTAGTTTACTCCAAAGAACCTCAGGCCCATCAAGACCATGTACAAGCAGTTTTACAACACCTATGTGAACACAAGCTCCTGGCCAAGCCTGAAAAATGCCTTTTCCATGTATCAACCGTTCATTATCTTGGCTTCGTGCTTAGTTCCAAAGGTATCGGAATGGACCCATCCAAGGTTGATTCTATCCTGTCTTGGCCCGCCCCCACTTCCGTAAAACAGATCCAATCCTTCCTGGGACTTGCACATTTTTACAGGAAATTCATACCCACGTTTCCTGACTTAGTACATCCCATTGTAACACTCTTAAAGAAAGACACTCCATTCCATTGGTCTGCGACTCAAGAGACGGCCTTGCAACAACTGAAACAGGAATTCACTCGCGCTCCAATCCTAGCTCAACCTGATATAGATCGACTCTTCTTGGTAGAGACAGATGCATCCGACTATGCCATTGGAGCCGTGTTAAAACAAGAACTTTGAAGACAAGATGGAGCATCCTATTGCATACCTATCCCGCACCTTAACTCCCAGTGAGACTCATTATTCCGTCCTGGAGAAGGAACTGTTAGCTATCCGACAAGCCTTCACCGACTGGCGTCATCTTCTTTTGGGTGCCAAACACCCGGTACAAGTTTGCACGGATCACTGAAACTTACAAGTCCTACAGTCCTTGGAATGGAGAAATAGCCATCAGGCCCGTTGGGCCTTCTTTTTAGCCCAATATCAATTTCGAATCCACCACTTTCCTGGAACACATAACATCATAGCTGATGCCTTGTCCTGACGTCCTGATTATGAACCCCTTGAATCTCGGACCCTTCCCAAGATGTTTCCTAACACAGTGTTCGTAGCTCAAGCCATTACTCTCCTGGAGGATATTCGTGCCAAGACACCTTCTTCCGAACTCTGGAAGGAATATAAAGGAGGCAATCTAAGGAACCTCATGATGAAAGATGGATATATCTTCAAGGAAACACGGCTGGCTATTCCCACGCAAGAGCTGAGACAAAAGATCACAAATCTATGCCATGATACCCTCCATTCAGGACACAGAGGGATCACCAACCCCCTCCGTCTTATACAGAGGCAGTTTTGGTGTCCAAGGATGAAAGACGACGTAAGAGCCTATGTCCAATCCTGTGCAGTGTGCAATCAAAATAAATATGATAACAGAAGACCAGCGGATCTCCTATACCAACCAGCAATGCCAACACGACCTTGGGAAATCATTGCCACAGATTTTATCGTGGAATTACCCACCATCCAGAGGGTACATGACCATAATGGTTACCATCGATTTGTTTACACATATGGCTCACTTTACACCCTTGTTCAAGCTACCATCCTCATCTGAATTGGCTGGGATCTTCCTGGAACATATACCTAGGCTTCATGGACTACCTTCCAAAATCATCTCCGACAGAGGGCCCCAATACATATCCAAGTTTTGGAAACAACTATGTCAAATATTGGGAATCCAGCGTGCGTTGTCCTCGGGGTATCATCCACAGACCAATGGAGCAACTGAACGAGTCAACCAGACCCTAGAGCAGTACCTTTGTTGCTTCGCCACCAAAGTCCAGGATGATTGGTCACTCTTGATTCCTGTAGCTGAATTTGCTTACAACAATTCGGATCATTCAGCTATCAAGACCAGTCCATTCTTTTGCAGTCAAGGATTTCACCCTTCATTTCTACCAACCGTTCTTCCACATCCTACCCCAGTTCCTGCGGTCGATTCCTGGATTGAAACACTGATCAACGTATACAAGGACGCCAAGGAACGTCTGGAAAAGGCCAGAAAAGATGTCAAACAATATGCAGACACGAAAAGGAGGCTTAGCCCTTCTTATGAAGAGGGAGTTAGGGTTTGGCTGTCTTCGAAACTCCTTCCTCGAAATCTGCGACCAAATAAACTGGCTCCCAGGAATTGTGGACCCTTCTCCATAAAGGAAATTATTAATCCAGTGGCTTTTCTACTCGAACTTCCAGAGTCGTGGAAAAGGATTCATCCAGTCTTCCACACTTCCTTGTTTAAACCATTTGTACAATCCACTTGAACTGCTCCAAGACCTACTCCAGTAATTGTCAATAATCAACTTGAATTCGAGGTCTCCAGGATATGTGGCTCCAGGTACAGACAAGGTCAACTCCAGTATCTGATGGAATGGAAAGGATATCCTCCCAGCGAGCGCACCTGGGAACCTGTCTCAAACATGAATGCCCCCCGATTGATACAAAGATATCATCGTATCTACCCAGGCAAACCCGGTGGTGCAGGGTTTAGGAGGAGGCATACTGTCATGAACCATCGAATACATCCATTCTGGACTTCTTGGTCCATGATGCACCGTGGTCTGAACTCTGTGATCCTTCCAACATGGCCGTCAGTTTCGAAACGCTGCATACAGCCCTTACGCGTTACGTTCAACTTCCTACTAAACAGCCACGCCCCCGCGGCTCTGCGTGTCTCAACGATACTGCTTGGAGTAGTTAGACGTGTGTTGTCGAAGTCCGCTCCGTGCTCTCTTTCAAATCCTTGTTCCCATCTTCCTATTTCTAGTTCCTGTTTGTTCCCTTTCCTTTCCTTACCTTCTCCCGCGGTTCATTCCTGGATCTTTTCTGTGCTCGGTCCTACTACGCTTCCGAACCTCCAAGCCTGGACACTGATTCCTTCCTGGTTCCCCGTCCTGGATGCTGAACGCTACCCAGCGAAGGACACTCGTAAAACTCACGCTGGAATCCGAATACCCGCACACGGGCCTGAATAAATCTCGGACAGTACGGAAGAAGGAAGCCACTCCAAGAAGGTCGCAAGTAAAGAGAAACAGGTGAGAAGGGGAGAAACTTGTGACACCTCTTTTGGGATCGGACCCCTTCCAGACGTTTGCCTCCCTTCTTGGGTTTCTCTGTGACTTTTCGTACTTTGACAAATCTTATTGTCTTTTTAAACAGTTTTTGGGGATTTAGACCCCTGTATAACTATTTTGACTTCTTTTCGCATCTTCCCAAGGGCTTCTGGTTACAGTAGTTTCTACCATTGGGCAATTGCCCAGAGTTTCCTACTTGAGCACCTACATAGTGCCGGCCTCCTCTGTTTCTGGTTTTCCCCCTCTTTCCTCAATCGTATCTTTAATTCTTTCAATGTTCAAATTAGCCATTGATTACTTTTCGTTCAACACAGTTCGGTTTCTTATCAATTCTCCCCTTGCCTCATTGTCTGTGATGAACTGCTTGCCTTTCTTTATCCTTGGAGTCAAGGTTGGTACCACCAAGACCAGCGTCCTTCCCCGGTTTGGTTATCAGCGGAGGAGGGTCTTGCGTACCGTAGACATCTGCTGCAAGACACGCTGGCTATTGTTTGCGGTCTTATGGTTCCTTCTGTGGAGGATTCACAGGCCTTGGTTTGAAAGGGCAAGGTCGCTTGTCTCCTTGTCACCCTCTCGGTCTGTGCCGTCTTTCTCCTCCTCTTGAACTGCTGTGCTGAGTTAGCTCTCACCTTGTGCGGTCTGCCTTGCTCGTCTTGTGCACTTGTGCTCCACCTTTTATCCCTGTGGGGAAAGGAAAGGGCTGTCAGGTGTGTGTGATTCAGGTCAATTGCCTGACTTTGCCAGACCCTTGGGTTATGTGAGAATGGTGGCAACAAGTAAGACAGACACAAGTGATAACAGTTCAAGGGTGTTTATTGAACAATAAATGATGGATGCAGGTTCGACAAACACCTAATCTAAACCTATATCTAAGATGGGAGCCAGTGTCGACCATCAAATGAAAAATAAGGCAGTCCTATTGGTGTTTTGTCAAAATAAAAAGGGCCTATACTAAGACACCTATTCCAAACCTCAAAATTTATACAAAAAAGGGATGTGGGATAGTTCTCAAGAAAAGAAAGAAGTGTTCTTAAAGAATATGTCAGGATGCGGTAGTCTGGGTTACCCTTCCCCCCGTTTTGGACTCGGGGTAAGATGGGAGCATGGAGCACAGTAGTATCGGGCTTCTCCAGCACGAGATAACCATTTCAATGGCAGTTCTCAGGACCGTCGATGACCAAGTCTCATCTCCTTTGAAAGTCTTTTGCCTTCGGGGCCTGATGTGTTCAAATAACAAAAAACAAAAGTCCCTTCGATAAATGAAAGTTTGTTTCCAATGTTCGCTGTGTGATGTTTTCACCCCTGGGTCCGCCTCTTCTGGGCGCTGGCCCTTCTCAATTCTTATAACCGCAGTTCAGATAGGGTGATGGATTCACACCTGGGTCCCCCTCCTCTGACCCTTCACATATCGTATTCCAAAATATATCACAGTTCCTTTATCAATCAACTTTGGGTGATAGCTTCACCCCTGGATCTCCCTCGGTCGGGCTCGGACTCCTCTTCTCTTTACATTCTTGGGTGATGGCTTCACTTCTGGATCTCCCTCGGTTGGGCTCAGACCCCTCTTGACTTTAGCGGGATTCAGTTCCCTTGGTTTCCCAATGTTTACTCTCACTACAGGATTCACTTCCCTTTCTCTCACACTGCTTGTAGATCAAAGTCTTTTGATCGTACTGGGATTTTGCTTGACCCTCTGCATGACCACTTTGGCCTATTTAGCTGGCCCTCCTATGGCCTTCTGGTATCTGTAGTTTCTCTCATATAAGGCTCGACCAGAGTCTCTTGAGTTAGCACCCATGTGGTGCCAATTTCCCTCGCCAGCTGGTCTCCCCTTAACTCTCTTTACAGTTCATTCAAAGTTCAACAGCTTTGGGTCAAAATTTGCCACTTTGCGATTCTCACTCAACATAGTCTGGTTCTTATCAGTTCTCCCCTCGACTCACCGCTTGGCTTTTGGCTTCTCTGGAGTCAAGGCCGGGACCACAGGCGTGGGAGCTTCCCTCGCTCCTGCCTATCGGCATAGGCTTGCTCCATGCACTGTTGACATCTGCTGCAGGACTCTTGTGCTATTGTTTGCAGTCTTAGGTTCTCTTCCACAAAGGCTCCGCGGGTCTGGGATGAAAAGGGAAAGGTCACTTCTCTCCTCGCCGCCGTCTTGATTCTTGCCGCCTTTCTCCTTCACTTGAACTGCTGCGCCTGCTTAGCCATCTCATGGTACTGTCAGCCGTGTTCGCCTTGCTCATACTGTGCTCTCTGGCTCCACCTTTTATCCCTGTGAGGAAAAGGAAGGGCCCTCAGGTGTGTGTGATTTAAGTCAATTGCCTGACTTTGCTTGACCCTTGTGTCGGGACATGTCAGGTAAGCAGTTTTATTACAAGTCCGTTGTGTAAAGGTGTTTGTGTCGGAAAGGGGGGGGGGGGGGAGTCAGAGAATTCCAAATATCCTACGGGGTAAGATGGGGAAGGTTTGTGAAATGGACGAGAATGACCGGGATGTAGAACAGAACATAGGGAATTGTGGAAATGGTAGGGTTTGCGGGGTAAACGGGAATAGCTGGGATCGAGACATGAACAAAGGGGATTCTGGGAATTGTAGTGTTTTATCTGAGCCTGCTGGGAGTGTGGGAAACAATAATCAGAGGGACGTGCAGAAGGATAGTTGGAATCATACAAGTAGGAATTAGAAAAGCAAGGATTCTGGGATAGGTAGTTTCCGCGAGCAATGGAAATTGAGATCGTAGGGGATTGGTTATATAGGAAGGGGTTGTTGGCTTTTAGAAAAGGACATTTATTGGATTGAAGGGAGGTCGATTTGGTACAGCCTATAAAGGCTTCATAGACTGCGTCTTCCTCGTCCCTCTCTCCTGTATAATACTGCGTCTCACATAGGGTATCCCCCCCCAAGTATGTCCCAGGGTTCCCCAACCCAGGTGATCCTCCCTCGCTCGTTGACCCCCAGGGTTGGGATCTGAGAGCACCAGCCCTTCCCTGGCCACCTGAATAAGGGATTCTCGAGGTCGTATTGGGAGAATTTCCTCAAGTTTCTCACAGCTGGGACATGTCAGATAAACAGTTTTAGGGTATGTCTGTGGTTTTCTACAGTGTGAATAAGTGTTTATATCGGAAAAGGGGGGATTTGGAGTGTCAGTGTATCCTACGGGGTAGGATGGGGAAGAGGTTTTATAGGGAATTACAACCCTTATATCAGGAGGGTTGATGACCTTAGAAGGGGGAGATTGATATGAATGACCGGGATTGTTATTGTGAAAGGATCAGTGGGGATTGTGAAAATGGTAGTGTTTAGTCCAAGTAGAGTGGGTGTTCGGGACAGAATAACCAGAGGGACGTGGAGAAGAATGATTGGGAGTATTTGGATCAGGAACAAGAAATCAAGAATTCTGAGAGAGATGGTTTCTGAATGCAACAGAGTGTTCGATCCTAGGGGATTTGTTATATACACAGGGGTCAGCAGATTTGCGAAGGAGAGATTTAATGGGGCGAATGGGGGTAGATGTGGTAAAGTCCACAATGGCCTCAGGGATCTTACCACCCCCTCCTTCTTCCCCGGCATAATACAGCATCTCACCTGGGCTATTCCCCCAAGCATAACCTAGAGTTCCCTTACCCAGGTGATCCTCTCTCGCTCATCCACCCCCAGGAATGGGATCTGAAAGCACCAGCCGTCCCTGGCCACCTGAATAAGGGATTCTCAAGGTCTGCCTGGGAGAATACCCTCAGGTTTCTCACATGCCCTTCCCCTATGCTGGTTGCACTGCATTGTTTCACTAAGATATTCTACTGTGGAACACCCAGATTGTTGGTTCAAGTATTCCAGCATATGACCTGGATTCTTATTATTGGGCCTTTCAACCCTTTTGCGGTTGATCAGGGTTTGTGTAGGAGATGATTTTAAGAGTTTCCTCACCTCTCTTTCTCTCTCTATTTTCTTCCCCCTTTCTCGAATGCCCATGAATTCTTCTTTTATTTTATCATGGCATATTTCCCTACAACGGCCCCACTCTCCAAAAAATAAGCACTTTTCGAACTGAGAGGTTTGTGACTCATCTGAGAGATTCAGTATATGTTGACCCTCTTCTGGGCTTATTCAGGGGGCTAAAAAGAAATTCCAGGGTGTTATGGTTCTCTAGTTTTTGCTCTTCTCGCATTCTCTCATTTGAGTCTCTTACCTCTTCTCTTATTTGTTCGTCCTCTATTTTCCCCTCTAAATAGTAAAGATGGGATTCCTGGATTTCATTTTCGATAGAAGGGGCTTGAAGACTTCCTCTTGATGTTTCACGATATGGTAATGCCCCCAAGATCTTATACATTGGGTTCTGTGTGTTTTGTTTTGTTTTCTACCTTTCCTTCATCTTCCTTTGCCCTTAAGAAGTTGGGACTTGGTAAATCCTCTACACTTCTTCGTTTCCCCTGGAATTAGTTTGCAAGTAACTTCTCTAGCGACAGGATTTAATATTTCCTATGCCCAGAGATATGGTGCGTTATTAGGGCTTTTAATTCCTGTGTTCCAGGATTTGGGTCATCCGGGGGAGAGGAAGGGATGGTCTATCGGATGTTTATCAAACCCACCTGGGTTTTGAGTGGTCCTTTTAGAGGGAGGGTTCCATAGGTGGTCATATATAAGAGTCAAGAACAAGAACTAGTTCCCAATTAGGGAACTCCCGTCCCCTGCACACTTTCAATGGCTGAAACAAAGCCCAACAGTATAGAATACATTTTATTTGTTTAAGACCAATGTCAAGAATACATTCAAAAATTATTTACAAATAGTACACTTAATCAGTAGGTTCTGAATTCACATGCTGTTTTATTGATATATTGTATAGCCCAATGCGTTTCGAGATGATTCTCTTCTTCAGGGACGGGCAATGCTTTCACATTTTTAATCTACAGAACAAAATTTAGACAAAAAACTACAATTAATCAGGAATCCAGGTATTCTGGATACATGTTATTTACATTACTTTCAAATAGCAATATGTAATTGATTTCTAGCGACAGAAGAGCAATGTGCAGAGAATCCACAATTTTAAATCAGGTGATCCCCTCCTTAATTTGCTTTTTAGTTTTTGTCAGAAACCAATAATATCCAGCAACTGTCAGAATCCGAGTCCTCGGATTCGTGACTCACCTGTTTGCTTCTTGTGGATTTCTTCTTTGAGTTCGCAGGTTTCTTTTTACTGGACGAGCGTGCCTTATAAAGGTAAGCTCTAGAGTCTTCTAAATCCAGTCTGCTGGGCTTTGGTGAGCGCGCAGTTCAGTGACTCCAGGTCGCGGCGGCCCCGGGGCTCGGATAACCTTCAATGTTCCAGGAAGGGTCCAGGACGGAACCAGGATAAGGAAGACAGGGCAACTAGGTTCCGAATAGAGCACGCGAAAGGAATAGTAAGGGTGGACCAGGAAGGATGGATGATGGTTACAAGGATTCACAAAGAAAAGGGGGCTTGGTACTAGAACACAAATTGCCGGGCGAGGCGCAGGCAAGCAAAGCGTTGAGATGCACGGAGACGCAGGGGCATGTCTGTTTTCAAGGGAGCATGTGATCCACACAGACGACTAGACCGCAATGAAGACATGGTGTCGGCCATGTTGAAGGTGAACGGAGTAGTGGCTATTGGCTGAGGGACCAGGCAGACTAGAAGGGTCGATATCGCTGATTCATGACAGCATGCCTTCTCCTAAACTCCAGTCCACCCGGCTTGCCTGGATGAGCCCAATGAAAACGTTGCAATAGGCGTGGTGCATTTCTATTGGAGACTGGTTCCCAAGTTTGTTCGCTAGGTGGATAGCCCTTCCGTTCCACCAAATATTGGAGACAACCTCTTCTGTATCTGGAATCACAGATCTGGGACACTTCAAACTCGATTTGACTGTCAACAAGGGGTGGAGGAGGTCGAGGACTTGGCTTGGTTGACTGGTGGAAGGGTTTCAGCAGTGATGTATGAAAAACAGGGTGGATCCTTTTCCAAGTGGTGGGTAATTGGAGTCGAAAGGCGACTGGGTTGATAATCTCTATTACTGTGAAGGGTCTGTAGAAACGAGGAGCCAACTTGTTGGGTCTCAGATGTCTGGGTAGATAATGCGATGAGAGCCAAACTTTATCTCCGACAGTGAAAGAAGGTCCAGGACGTCTTTTGGTATCCGCAAACCTCTTTATGTCCACCCTGGCCTTTTCAAGATGTTCCTTAACTTGCTGGTGAATGGAGATTAGTTGAGCAATTCAAGCGTCTACTGAAGGAGTCAATATGGGTGGTGACAAGAGTGTGGGTAATACTGAAGGGTGGAACCCTTGGTTACACAAAAACAGACTGATCCTTGTTGTGGAATGATCTGAATTATTGTAGGCAAATTCAGCTATAGGAATCAGGAGCGACCAGTCATCTTGTACCTTAGATGCGAAACAACGTAGATACTGTTCCAGGGTTTGTTTTACTCTCTCAGTAATTCCATTTGTTTGTGGATGGTAGCCTGATGACAATGCACGTTGAATACCCAATTGTCGACAAAGATGCTTTCAGCACCTGGAAACATATTGTGGTCCGCAATCAGAAATTATTTTGGAGGGTAGTCCATGCAACCGGAATATGTGAGTGACAAAGATCCCTGCCATCTCGGGTGCTGAAGGTAGTTTGGTTAAAGGGGTAAAATGAGCCATGTGGGAAAAGAGCTCTATCGTGACCATTATGGTGGCAAATCCTCTGGAGGGAGGAAGGTCCACAATAAAGTCTGTGGCAATGATTTCCCAGGGTCGAGATGGTAATTCTGGTTGATGAAGCAAACCTACTGGCTTCCTGTTGTCGATCTTGTTCTGGTTGCAGACTGAACAGGCTTGTATATAGGCGCATACGTCAGAGCGCATCTGAGGCCACCAGAAGGTTCTTCTGATTGTCTGTTAGATATCGGCCCCGTCCTGCAGTACCTCCCATTTCTTGTGGCCACATGCGGGGGCAAGCGCGTTCCAGAACTTCGTTGTGGCTTCGTTATCGGTTGCCATGGCATCTGGCCGTGCAGCAGAGAACGTCGCATCAGCTGAGACGTCCCGTGCGTAGAGAACACGTAAGGAGGCTCCGCCCCCCTGCACCATAAAAGCCGAAGGGACTCAGCGGCTTGTTGCTGCTAATTGTGGCATAACGTACCTTCGGTTTCATCCCGTTCCGGTGCTCATTCGCTTTTTCTTCTTGATAACTTGACTTCCTGGATCTTTGACCCACCTTTGTCTACTTGGATTGTCCTTGTCTGTTCCTTCAACCTGACTTTGAACTCTGTTGCCGACTTCGGATTGTCCTTGGATTGCTTTTTGCTTTTTCCTCCATTCTGATCATTTAACCTTGCTGCCGACCTCGGACTGTCCCTGGATTTCCACTGTGCTTTCGCCCTGTCTGGTGAGATTACCTTTTCTTGCTGCTCTACGCAATTTGAACTATCTTCCTACGCGGAGTACCACGCTGCACATTACAAGACTGCTTCACCAACTTGGCCTGTGTTTGTGCAATTAAGGTAAAATCCATCCAACTCTCTTGTATTGTTCACTACATGAAAATCATCAGTCTTTCTCATACGTGCGGATTCCTGGAACTATATAATTTATTCTTGCCTTTTCTACCTTAACCGAGTGCATAGTAGTGATGCTTTCCAGTGTATGCACCAACTAGTGCGACCCTCGTGCCGCCCGGGTACATTATTCCTTACTAACCTTCACATTTGTTGTTTTGTACCTGCCGTTGTTTCCTTTCAACTGGTACCCATTTTCCCTAGGAATCCCACTTATCAGGTCTGCTGGGTGTTGTATTAGTCATAGTGAGTTTGCGGTTATCACTTGTGCATACTCATTGTCTTGGGTTTGCATACTCATTGTCTGATTGTCTAAATAAGTCCATATTGTCTGATTGCTTCTAATCATACTGTGTTTTCTTTGCAGCATTGGTTATTGGCGGTGTGTGTTCTCCCGCTCTTTTAGGCGATAGACATCTCTGCTGGTTTTTACTCAAACGGCAGAGAGGTACATCGTAGAAAAGAGCCCCTCTTAGAGGAAGCCTGAATCACAGAATTCAGGGGAGCTGGAATCCTGGAGGCTGAACCTGAACCTGTTAAATCCTACCTCCCTCCGCGAGGTTGTTTTACCTAGGCTCCAATCAGCATACGGAGCGGTAAGTAACAGAATTAGCAGCCCATAAAAATGTCTACAGAGATAACCGATGCCCTGAATCAGATTGTGCAAATGGTCATGGATCTACGTACTGATTTGACCAATGCACAGGAGGCATTGCATCAACGAGTGGACGCTATTCAGTCTTTGGTGACTACTCCAGTCTCACAAGCCAGTGGCACTGCAGCTACGGCTTTGGGGTCAGGGTTCCCAGCTCCCAGTCAGGAATCAGCTCCGGTAATGCTTGCCCCTCAGTTTCCTCTGGCCCCCCCATAACGTTTTATGGATGATCCCAAGCAATACAGAACTTTCGTCAATCAATGCAAATTGCACTTCCTCTGTCGCCTGGCCTCTTTTCCCTCTTCCACCACTAAGTCCACGTTCGTGTTGTCACTCCTAGGTGGTACTGCAGCCGCATGGGCAAATCCATTGTTGGAGTCTAACAGTCATGTGCTCTATAATTGTGATGCCCTTCTCACCATGATGAGTAAAGTATTTGATACGAGATACACCACTCAAGCCACCGATCTGGAATTACTGAAACACCGACAGGGGAATAACACCCTACTGGTTTATTTAGTCCGCTTTAATCAGTTGGCTGCTGAAACCGACTGGCCTGAAGAGAAGAAATCAGCACTCTTCTATCAAGGTCTATCTGACGAACTGAAGGAAATTGTGTCCACTGTTCCAGTCGTTCCCACTGCATTTGGAGAATTACTTGATTTAGTCCTCCAAATTGATGCCCGTAAGGCCGAAAGACGCAAAAAAAGAGAACAACTGTGTTCGCCCCGGCAGCCGCCGAGGCCACGTCCACAAATCTACCTGCCCCTGAACCCATGCAGATAGGAGTGGTTAGGGGTCCGCTGACGCCTGCTCAACGGGAATATCACAGGTCACACAACTTGTGTATGTACTGCGGAGCCTCAGATCATTTGTTACCCGAGTGTCCTAAAAAACCCAAGCGCAAGGCGGGAAACGCCAAATCCCGACAGTAGATAGAGTCCCTACGTCGGGATGTTTTACTCTGGACTCACCTTTGCAGGTTCCTGTTCAGCCATTTCATCTCCCTGTTGATTTTTCCTCGACCCAGAGATTGTCATTAAAAGCTACAGCGATAATAGATTCCGGTGCAACAGGCAATTATATTGATCAAGGTTACGTCTCTGAGTCAGGAATACCCTTACTCCACAAAAAACACCCTGAAACTGTCAATGCCGTAGACAGCTCTATTCTTGCTTCTGGCCAGGCCACCCATCAGACAGTTTGTTTAATTATGAGTACTGAGGATGGACATATGGAAGAAATCTCCTTTGACATTATCAAGGCTCCAGCTTATAAACTCATTCTTGGTATTCCGTAGTTACAATTTCACAACCCTGCCATTGACTGGTCAACGAAACAGATCCAATTCCCGTCAACCATTTGTAATACCCAATGCACTTCATTGCTTGGGATAACCCAAGACGGTCCGGCTAGAGCACTAGCCTCTCCATTCATGCATATTGGGGCCATCACTAAATCTTCCACACTTGTGGTCCCATCTCAATATGCAGAATTCATGGACGTATTCGACAAAGGAATGGCAGAACACTACCCCCACATCGGGTCTATGACTGTCCAATAGATCTTGTACCAGGGGGAAGAATATCAGCTGGAAGAGTGTATTCCATCACTCTCAAAGAAGATGTCGTACTCAAGGAGTACATAGACAAAGCACTTGCTATGGGCTTTATACGGTCATCAAAGTCTCCAGTCGCTTCTCTTCTCTTCTTTGTTCCAAAAAAAGAAGGAGATCTGCGACCTTGTATTGATTACCGCGCCTTGAACGTGGTAACAATAAAGAACCAATATCCCCTTCCGTTGATCTCTGTTCTCCTCGATCAATTGGGTTCATCGCAGGTTTTTACGAAACTTGACCTTAGAGGAGCGTACAATTTGGTACGCATGAGAGAAGGGGACGAATAGAAGACCGCATTTAAAACACGGTATGGTCTATACGAATACCTGGTGATGCCCTTCAGGCTTTGCAATGCCCCGGCCACTTTTCAGGCTTTCATGAATGACATTTTCCACGATGTTCTGGATCAATACGTCATGGTATATTTAGACGACATTCTAATATACTCACAGAATCTCACCGAACATGTCCAACATGTCAAAACTGTACTTCCACGCCTGCGAGACCATAAGTTGTTCGTAAAAGCAGAAACGTGTATCTTTCATGCCTCCGAAGTAGAGTTCTTGGGCTACGATTTAACTAACATGGGGTTCG
Organism: Ambystoma mexicanum; assembly: GCF_040938575.1. Taxonomy (NCBI): domain Eukaryota; kingdom Metazoa; phylum Chordata; class Amphibia; order Caudata; family Ambystomatidae; genus Ambystoma; species Ambystoma mexicanum. The sequence continues at coordinate 1,266,304,914 of NC_090926.1, read as the reverse complement.
GATGAGTCAATCCAAAGTGAAGGCTATCTTAGACTGGGCCATACCTAAATCAGTTAAGGCCCTACAGTCTTTCTTAGGTTTTGCTAATTTTTATAGGCATTTTGTGAATGGCTTTTCTGATCTGTCAGCTCCTCTGATCTCCCTGACTAGTGCCAAAGTCTCATATGTATGGTCACCAGAGGCACAGAAAGCATTTGATCAATTGAAATCTGCTTTCACTACCGCTCGTGTACTTATGCATCCAGATCCGGATCCTTCGTTCTTTGTAGAAGCGGATGCCTCAGGTTATGCAGGTGGTGCTGTTTTATCACAACAGTGCTCTCTTTCCGGCGACATACATCCCATCGCTTACTTCTCTCGCAAGTTGACACCATATGAGAGAAATTACTCAATTACAGAATGTGAACTTCTGGCCATCAGGGATGCCTTCTTGGAATGGAGGCATCATCTTCTTGGTGCGCGACATCCTGTAACCGTTTATTCAGACCCTAGGAGTTTATTGGCCTTCAAATCCATGAAATGTCTCACTGCCAGGCAGGCATGTTGGCATTTGTTTTTCTCACAATACCAATTTGTTATTACCTATCGTCCTGCCAAGGCTCAGGTATCAGCTGACGCTCTCTCTCGCTCTTGTGCGGGTGACCGGCTCATACAGGCGGAATCTAAGCTGCTTCTACCGAACAGAGTCATATGTGGCTGTTCTGTTCAACCCTCCTTTCGATCCGTTATTACGGATTGTGCCTCTACTCATCCTAATGAGATTGCAGAACTGAACTTGGATCTGGTGCAAGGTTTACCATTCATTCAGGAACATGTTTTCATTCCGCCTCGTCAAGCTTGCACTCTAGCCCTTCAGTGGTCTCATGATTCACCTGTTGCTGTGCATCCAGGTAACCAGAAAACGTTGGAAACATTACGACATTGGGCTTGGTGGTCGTCCATGGCATGCGATGTACAAGACTACATAACAACATGTGCCATATGTACTCAATGCAAAACTTCCAGAACCAAACCTGAAGGGTTACTACATCCCTTACCAGTTCCATATAAACCCTGGCAGATGTTGTCGATGGATTTCATTGTCGAATTACCAGAGATACAAGGACACGACACAATGTGGGTAGTAGTGGACTACTTTACAAAGTATGCTATATTCGTGCCTTGTTCCGGGTTGCCTTCAGCACCCAAATTGGCCAGGCTGTTCATGTCTAATGTGTTTCGCTACTTTGGGCTACCGTCTGTCATTGTCTCCAACAGAGGAACGCAGTTTACTTCACGCTTCTGGAAAGCTCTTATGGCTTCTCTTGGAATTGATTATAGATACTCTTCATCTTACCATCCACAAACAGATGGGCAAACTGAAAGGGTTAATGCTACTATTGAACAGTATCTACGCTGTCTCTGTCTCCAGTTTCAACAAACCTGGTTTACGGCATTGCCACAAACTGAATTTGCGTACAATAATTCTATGCACACCTCTACTGGAGTTTCTCCTTTCTTTGCCCTTTATGGATGTCATCCCAGAACATTACCAATTGATCCATCATTGCCAGATTCCAATCCGGCTGTGCGTGACTGCGTCCGCAATCTGGATCAAGTGCACAAAGCTGTATGATGTCATCTCCTTAGGGCTTAAGACCGTGCAGAGAAGACAGCTGATGCACATTGTTTGCCAGCACCTACCTATCAGATCGGTATGAAGGTGTGGTTGTCTTCCCATAATTTACGGATTGCCGGCAAACGCTCGTTGTTGCCTTGCTTCATGGGGCCAATAGGAATCCTATAACAACTAGACCGTTCAGAGAGGTGTTCTTTATGCTTTCTGGTGGTGTGTTCTTTAGAAGACTTGAACATTTGATAGTCTTTGTGTCATTGGGCACAGAATGCTTCTAGTTGGTAGTTCCCAGCTTTCTCAATCCTACTTTCCAGGACATTGGTGTCATTAGGACATGTAGATTACAAGGTTGATGTTGCAACATATCCTATTTGACTTAATATATGTTGGTTGAATACGTAACTATATGGAATTTACTTATACAAGAATATCTTTTTTCAATTGTTTATAGAAATGTGAACTAGTCAAGACTCCTGATGAAGAGATGAATTCTCGAAATGCGTTGGGTCACTTGATTCAAATTATTCTTTTGATTACAAATATTTGCTTGAATTGTATTATGTTTGAAATTACTTGGGATTCAATCATGACAAAAAGCTGTATCTGAAATATTCATGTCATTGTACTAAAACTCTCCATTGGAAAATGTCTTGTGATGGAAAGATATTGACAGTTTGGCTATCTTAGCCTGTGAAAGTGTGCAGGGGACGGGAATTCCCGACTTTTAGGAACCCATCTCTTTTATACTATTGTTCAGCCCATGTGCCAGGACTCATTTTCCCCCTGCACCTTACATTCATGAAATATTAAACATCATCTGTTCTATTATTTGAATTACTTACCTGAAGTTCTCATACCAAGGTGTGCACTGTGTAGCATTTTGGTATGGCAAAGGTACATGGAAACACTAGGGAAGGTACTGGTGGGAGGGTGTAGGAAGGACCATGGGGATACCGCGTTCTCCCCATGTCTGTTATGTCATGACTGTCGTGTAGAACGAGGATACCTCCATCCACAAGTGCCGCACAGGGAGATTACAAATGTCACTCTCTGAGCAGCCTTTGAGGCCACAGGTGGGAGATGATCCTCCGGAGCCATGAACTTCTGGGAGCCTCTGGGCCACTGCAAATAAACACTGGTTAAGTAACTAGCCACAACAATAATCACAAATCAAACAACAAGAAAGGAACGGTCTTACCAATCGCTGATGGATGCGGTTCAGTTAAACCTATTGAGGGATTCCAGGACCCACCGATGTCGTGCCTTCGATGCAGATTGTTCCTCCAAATAGGTAGGTGAAGTCCTTGAAGGCACCGGGCCCACCTGTTGATGGAGTCCACCAAGAAGTCCAGAAAAAGCAAAACCAAGGTGAGTACCAGAATGGAAGACCAAAGGCAGTCCGTGATTCATAACCAGAGTTCCAATATCCAAGAGCCAGAACACAGGGCAATCCAAGAAACAATCCGTGAAACTATCCAAAGGTCGAATTCTAAATGAGCCAAAAATGAACGTAGCGCCAAACAGTAGTCACGAGAAGAGCTGTAAAGCACTGAACACTCGTATCCGAGCATTTAAATAGTGGCGCTACGTTTGCTCTCTGGTCATGTGGTCCGCTCCGCATCACGTGATCGTGTTGTTGTTACACGTGAGTGGGAGGTGTCAGCCACGTGATGCGGAAGCAGGAAATGAGGCCGATACTGCAACCGCCACGGAATACGCCAATGGAGCGGGCGTCCGCGGTGGTGGGCTGGCCGTTGGCGCTGCCGCCCTGGAACACGGGAAGAAGGCAGCGGTGGGTCCTGGATCCTAGCCTGCGGATGGGGCATAGTGGAAGTATGGGATCTGGGGCTTTGAGGGGTGACATCTGGGGCAACGGGAACTCCTAGGGACGTGACAATGTCGTCACTAATCCCACAGGGGGCTTCCCTCCCCATGAGATCCAGCGGCTGAGTACCACCCCCAGGGGGACTATCGGGTAGAGGCCTCAGCTCCCTAGCCTCATGGGAAGGGGCTCCCCCTCAGAGAGCAGTGATGGCATCTGAGGATTCGTCACAATAGCCAGGCACAAAGTAAAGTTCTAAATACACATAAAGTACAGGTCCATCATGCTTCATTCCTTCATTCAGAAATCGCTAACGAATAGCCTAAATGACCCTCCACCCATAACTAACTGCCCCTTAGAGATGGACTATCCCTAGACGGAGGTGGTGGGCCAACTATTGAGGGCGAGGGGACAGAAAAGAGACTGTCCCTCCTTCAACTATGGCAACAAGTACAGAAGCATGAATATTTGTATGAAATGTGTCTCAAATAAATATCTGGTGGGGATATCTGGACTGTGAGCACAAGGGGAGGAGAATATGCTTTAATGCTCACATGTCACTGCTCAAAAACAGTGTAAGAACATATTCAAATATTGATTTAATCAAGGGTGTCCAGTCATTGACTGAACATCCCACCTTCCCTGCAGTTAATCAGTTTCAGTAGGTTGTTTTATCTCTTTTATCCCACTTTCTTCAGGACCCAATTGATTGGAATAGATTTAGAAATACCACCCAGCTGGTCACTGGTTCAAAGGCTTGGGCCATTGTGTCTCAATTACGAGTTACCTGGAAGATGCAACCGCACTGGCTCCTCACTAAATGGGCTCTTCTGGCTGCAATGCGAGGATGGCAGCTGTCTGAATTCAGGCTGCTTATTACACTTCGTTATTAAACCATGAAGGACTACGGCCGCGAATGCATCATTTCTTGGTGCCAGTACAGGGGGCTCTGCGGTCAAGGCTGCCACATCTAAAACAGCTTCCCTTCTGGCTACGCTCTGTCTTTACATCCAGAGACGTTTTACTGAATACATTCAGAGTTCTTGTGTTTGCTCTTGTGATGCTGGAAATGCCTTTAGAAGTACAGGCCTCCTCGTCCTTGTCCTACCACTTATCGGTGTTTCTTGTGTTTTACTCTGCACAGGACCCCTGGCAGTTGGGAAGAATCAGAGATGATTCTTCCCAGAAACCTGGTCTAGCACTCTCCTCATGTGGCCAGGTAAGGCAAACGCTCACTGATCTGACCCCTGGGGGTGGTGTACTGTGGGAGGATCACAAGTGGGGGGAAAAGACCAGGAAGACTAGGATAACCCGCCCTCTTTAAATGCCCCCGTAATCCCACACTGTTGGTGGATGTTTGCCAAATAGCAGAAGTTGAAAAACCTAACTTTTTGGAAAAAATGAGAAGTCCCAAAATCTGATGGATTGAGACAAGGAAGAGGGCTGAAGAGGCATGCAGATGTAGTAGTCAGGCTATTAAGCCTAGTTGTCATTGCAGTTGTCAGGCAATTGAGGCTAATAGTCCACTCCTGAAAACTATCGGGTGAACATGAGAGGCATAAAAGGCACCCTCAGGGAGAGAAAGGAGTAAGGAGCTGGAATGATGGCTGTATGGCAGGCTGTGCCAGTGGAAGGAGAAGGAACACACAAGGCTGGCAAACCAAGCAGGAGTGGGAGAACAAGAGGGAAGCTGGAACGAGGAGACAGCAGACTTCACCTGCATGTTCCGAGACAGTCCTGTCCTCCCAAACTCTGAAGTGCAGAGGCTGCGCACCGGAAGACGTGCTGGAGAAATTATTTTCCTCTTGTGAGTCTGATTGGCGTTGTTGCCGAGCTGCTGGCATGTCGAATACTGAGGCAAGAAGCACTTGTGAAGTCGAGGGTCTGGGAAGCAAGGGAAACTCCCAAGACGTGTGGCTGGACCAGAGACACCTGTTCAGGAGAAGGGTGTTGGTCCTGTAAGAAACCTGAGGGAACTCTTCCAAGTAGACCTCGAGAATCCCTTATTCAGGTGGCCAGGGACGGGCTGACACTCTCAGATCCCAACCCTGGGGGTGGACGAGCGAGGGAGGATCACTTGGGTAGAGGAGCCTGGGGTTATGCTTGGGAGAATATCCAAGGTGCGACACAGTATTATACCAGGAAAGAAAGAGAAGAGGACGAGATCCGTGAGGCCTTTGAAGGCTGTACTACATCTGCCTTCCTTCCTCCCATTGAATCTGTTTTGACCAAATCCCATAAAACCGCCATACATAACCAATGCTCTAGAATCCCAAACCCTGTTGTACCCAGAAACTATCTCTCGACAGACTCCCTATTTTCCTGGTCCTTGCCCAAATACTATGTATACAAAAGAGGGACTCCCAAAGGTTCAGGAACTTAATGGAGCACAAAAAATCTTGAAACACAAGGGTGTTCCTGAACGAACTCAAGTAAAGGTATCATTTACATTAGCTATCAGTATTTATTCAACTGATAGCCTAAACAGCACAATAAGTCAAATTGTCAATATTTGATTTTCTGGTATCTCACCAATCAAAGTGACCCTATAAGAAGGGAATAGGTACACTTATTTGAAAATAACATTTCTGTTGTTTTATTGTTTGTAACAAAAATAGACCAATTTAATAACTAACAAACAGAGCGACAGATACACATGAAGAATACAATTTACAGAAAAAAACAAAACTATTTGGTTGATAAGGTTAATGGAAACAAAGTCATACATGAATAAAATTAACAGGAGTAGGAGTACAACCCCACACCGGATTGTACATATGCAGACAACATATGGACACTAACGAAAAAGGGATCAATGATGACAAATAGCAATAGATATTCATACAGTGTAACTAAGTATAGCAAAAGTATGAAAATGATTTAATATAAACAAAAAATGCAGAGATAGCTAATGAGAGTTAAACTATCCCTGGCTGACCCTTACTGTCTAAGGGATAGAATTAATCCAAACATTCGTGGCGAGTCTCCTTGTTAAAAGAGACAGCATCAGTGACACAAATCATACAACAAACAATAAATGCTGAGTATTGAGCCTAATTCCGGCTAAAGAAAACAGCAACATAAACAATATCACACAAATATACATTTGTGAAATTGAAATATACAATTGCTTTTAAGTTTAACAGTTAAATAAGTGCCCAAATACTCCCAACCATTCTTCTTCACGTCCCTATGATTATTCTTTCCCGAACATCCAATCTACCTTGAAAACACACTACCATTCCCACAATCCCCTCTGTTCAGTTCACTATCCCGGCTATTCCCATTTACTCCATAAACCCTCCCAATCTCCTCCCTCTGATTGTCATTTTTCGAACGCCCAGTCGAATGTGACCAACAACTACAGTTCCCACAAACCCTCCTACTCATTTCACAAACCCCACAAAAACCACCCTTCCGAGATCACCACAAACCCTCTAGTACGAGGCTTATAATCCCATGCAACACCTCTTCCTCTCTATACCTCGTAGGATACTCTGACACTCTAACCCCTCCTCTTCCGACACAAATACTTTCTGACAACACGAAAGACAATGGACTAACACCTGAGCCGTTTACCTGACATGTCCCAATACAAGGGTCAGGCAAAGTCAGGCAATTGACCATAATCACACACACCTGATGGCCCATTCCCTTCCCCAGAGGGACAAAAGGTGGAGCACAAGAGCACAGGTGGAGCAAGGCAGACCGCACAATGTCAGAGCTAACTCAGCATGGCAGTTCAAGAGGAGGATAAAGACGGCGCATTCCGAGAGGGTGACAAGGAGAAAAGCAACCTTGCCCTTTCCGACCAAGGTCTATGAAACCTCTGCAGATGGAATCATAAGACCGCAAACAATAGCCAGGGTGTGGTGCAGCAGATGTCAACGGTACTCCGCTGATTACCAAGCCGGGGAGAGATGCTTGTCTCTGTGGTACCAATCTTGACTCCAAAGAGAAAGAAAGGCAATCGGTTCATCACAGCCGGTGAGTCGAGGGGAGAGTCGATAAAAAACCGAACTATGTTGAATGAAAAGTAGCAAACGGCTAATTTGAACTGTGAAAGGCTTAAAGAGCTATTGATGAAAAAGGGTGAAAACCAGCAACAGAGGAGTCTGGCATCACATGGGTACTCAGGAAGGAAACTCTGGGTGACCACCCGATGGTAGAAACTACAGTAACCAGAAGGCCTTTGGAAAAGGTGAAAAGAGGTCTAAGTGGTCATACATGGGTCTTGTAAAATACTCTGTATCATCGAAAGTCTTCGACCGACAGATGATTGTGAAGCAAATGGAAATGAATCCTGCATGGTGAAAATTAGCGCATGAACAGTGTGTCTCAAAGGTTATCAAGAGTGAATCAGGCGGAGGGATGCTAAAAAGAAGGGGTGAAGTCCGAAGTCCCGAAATGGAGTATGTTGGCAAGAGTGTACCCGACCGATGGATGTCCACAGTGAACTGTTGTCATAAGGCGAGGGCATCGTTGGTCAGTTTGGCAGTGTGGCAGCGCTGGAGATGTGTTTCAGTATTGATTCATTGTGTGCATTGGGCCCCACCCCCAGAGCTGCCGGGACTCAAACAGAGCCGCATCCAGAAAATCGATGTGTAGGTACTCTGCTTAGTAAGCCATCGTGAGTTTGTTACCCAGCCTTCCTGCTTTTCATACTTATACTCTATTGCTCTGTCTTTCTATTAACTAGAAATGGTATTGCACATCTCATACTGCCGTATGGCAGGTCCCTCCTTCCAACTCTGCCCTTCATAAACTGCATTTCCGGGTAGGGATTCCGCGTACCCGTTACCTAGGAAACCTGACACTTTTTTTCCCGTTTGACAGAAAGTCTTCTGCGTCCTCTCACCCATGGTGTGAACCATTACATGCCCTGCTTATTGTGTATAGCGGACGGTGTAACCAACACCACTATTCGATCCTCATCACTTCGAGCCATCCGACCTTACAAACCAGACACCCTACGTCAACGGGTAAGCTATGAAGTCCCTTACAAACTAGGGGTTCCCTCTTTCCTTCGCTACTTTCCCGAACACTCATGCTGCTTTCTCTCCTTTCCTCTTTATGAATCACAGACCGTCTACGAGCCAAACCTCTTCTCTCACTCAGTCCCTGGCACTGTTAAGAAACTATCACAGCCCTTACTGTTCCCAGAAGGACTGCACGGTAATGTATTAGTGATTCAGCTTCTCTTATGAAGGTGTGTATCTTATTTAACCCAGGTCCTTCTTCTTGCAGTATCCTGGACCTAGGTAGACTACGTCCCTCCTGCACACGTCGACATAGACATCGCAAGCCTTAATGGACCTCGAAGTTGTAGACATCCAGACTTCTGCGACAAAGGCTTCACATGGCTTTATTCCCCAGAGTGTTTCCCTGGAAACTCTACCCCTTCCTTGCTATTTTCAGCAGGACGGTGCAGGGCAACCAGGAGGATTCTCCACTTTTCATGGGCTGCACCTGTTCAGGTTAGTGCTGTATCCTTTGCTATAATCTCTACTCCATGGTCCTAGCATTACAACTGTTTAGTAAAAGTTGGCAAGAGTGAACCCGGCAGAGGGATGCTAACAAAAGGGGGTAAAGCCTGAAATCCCTATGAACAGTGTGTTGACAGGAGTGAACCCGATCGAGGGATGTCCACATTGAACTGTTTTGCAAGAGGGAGTCCGACAAAAAGGGGTGTAGCGTGAGGAGCTGTTTAAAAAGACATTAAGATTTGTGAGTGAATTATTGTAAGGCCAGGTGAAGTGGATTGTCCCCCTTGGCATTTGGATCCGAGCCCGGCAGAGGGAGATCCCGAAAGAAAGGCCTGAGCCCGATCGAGGGAAGCCTAAAGGTCTGAGCCAGCCATGGGTGAAAAGTCATCACCCAAAGTCTATTTGGAAAGGAACTTGCTGTTTGTTTGTTTTATTGAATACATCAGGCCCTTGAAGGCAAAATACTTTTTCAGTGAAAAGAGACTTTAACTATCAAAGAACCTGATAATTGGTACAGAACTGTCGGCTGGAGCTGGGAAAGCTCGAGAGTGTGCTGTGCTTAGGAGATCCACTTTGTCCCCTGCTCAAAACTTGGGGAAGGGAGACCCCTGGCAATCGCATCCTGACTCATTATTGAACACTTCTATCTTTATTGAAAACCACATCCCACACTCTTTCTGTAATTAGTTGTACAGATTTGGCAATAGTATTTTTTGTATAGGCCTTTTACTGTGACAAGATGCCACAAGGACTGCCTTATTTTTCATTTGATGGTCGAAGCTTGTTCCCATCTTAGATTTAGGTTTAGGTTAGGCTTTTTCCCACGCTGCATTTACAGTTTAATAAACACCCTTGAACACCCTTGAACTGTGATCACTTGTCTCTGTCTTTACTGTTGCCACCATGAGTTCCTTACGGTCCCTAGCGAGCCAGAAGCAGTAGAAGTTGTAGCTGAAGTTGGGGGAAGCAGCCCAACCCGCAGAGGAAACGCTTTAGAAGCAGGTGAGTGAAACACTGCGTTCTAAAGCATTGCACAACCCTTGCCAGAAACAATAATCAGCTCGTTCGCAACTCGTAAGTGGACCACTTTATTCAAAATCCCATGAACAATGGAATTGTAACACATGCAGATAAAGTCAACATTTTCTTGCTCGCATAGGGAGCTAACTCTGTTAAACATGCCTAGAAACACTTGTGTACAGGTGCATTATAAATGCCACATCATATTATATCAAACCCGGTGTTCTAATAACCAAAGACTATAATTGTTCAAAGACTGGTCATGTTTCCTTAATTAAGAGAAAGGAACGCTGCAAAGACCATCACAGAACACTTAATGGTGACAATATTAAAGTTACAATCTTTACCCTGGGAAAACGACATTAATGAAGGGTCGTGTGAGCCTTATTGTGATTCCCCAAGGAAGCCCAAACTCTATCTGTTGCTTCTATAGGAATAAAATTTCACAACCACCTTTAAAGCTTGATAAATAAATCAAAGAGTGGCTGTGTGTGCCTAATTGTGGTTTCACTTGAAATACTGAATGTTATACTTTGTATATAAGTGGCATACCTTTCATTCAAAAGAGTATAACAGACTGAATAAGAGAACAAGCATTGTCTAGAGCCAAGAGGTACCCCATATTAGCTGTGAAGCTGAACCTTTCTCCAAGTTTAAACCAATTTAGCAATACTGTGAAGTTACTAACAGTTCATTGACATATGTAGACAAACACAGGTTACCACTGTTGACAGGCAAGAGAGGCTAAGAGGCTGTCCCTTTGAAGAGTACCATTTGAAGGAAGAGTGCCAAACTTACCTGAAGAGGTTGAAGTATTGTCAAAGTGATCTTGTCAAAGTCTGTCTAAAAGTCATTGAAGTTGGGGGGTGCTCACAAGCCCTGACAGGATGGCTGATGAATCCTGTGCTCATTGAATAACAATATGTCCTTTGCTGCTGCCACCTTCGAAACTCTGTCCCTGTCCCGGGAATCACTGAGTCATAGCAAAAGAGTGGGACGAATAACCGGCATCTGTGCCGCTGCGAATGAGTTTGTTATCAGCCTATGGCATGTGGCCGATGTGGAGCTCTTCGCCGCGGTGTCAGACCTGAACGGAAATGCAGCAGAGGTGCAGGGTCCTGGTGTAGGAAAGACTGCGTAACACACTGTCCTGCTAGTCGAGAGACTGCGGCTGCAATAATGAACCGGTGGGCAGCCTCAGAGCTAAGATAGAAGCCGAGGCACACATGTCTAGGGGCATACTAAGGGCGAAGCGGCTGGAGCGGGGCAAGTCCATTTGGATGCGTGCCTCACGAGTCAGAGGCTTGCAGTGGTATTTCTGGCATGGGGTCCTCTGGGCAAGGATTGGGATACTCGCAAACAGGCACACTCTGCTCTGGTCCGGCGAGCCGCACAGCCCAACCAAGCTGAACAGCCTGTTCTTGCCGCCGCACGAATCAAGCCAGCAATGGGAACATGTGAATTCTGGTGCGCGAGTTGAGCCATATCACTAGGGCTGGAAGAGACAGGAGAGGAACAGACCCTGAATGGTGGCCTTTGGTGCTTGCTGAGAGCTGGTGACATTCCAATTGTGCCCCAGGGGGAGTGCACTCGCCTGTAGGGGCCATCCATGCATATGAATGGGTTCCCCAGTGTGCCTTGGACTGTCCTGAATACGTGCTGACTGTGAATCTCTGCCCTGCTGTGTGCTAGATAGCTGATGTGCATGTTGTCAGAGGGAAGAGGACTTCTCACGCTAAGGAGCATAATTGAGTGCCCATTACCCCATAAACGCGAGGCAGTGATAAGGGGACATGGTGTCTGGAAAGTCCAAGAAGAAACCCAGTGTGGACGACACAGATATATTTGCACCCCGTGGGGGGCAGCATGGTTCCAAGAAACCCCCTCCCCAGTACCCTGTCATGGCGGTATTGGGTCGTATAGAACAGCCCATATCCAGACTGGAGTGCAAATTTGACAAGTTGACAGAGAGGGTGGCATAACTGGAGACAAAGGCATCCACTCTCGAACAGAGGACCAGCGAGCTGGCGCAACAGTGCAGGCAAGCTATACCGCAGATGGAGAAAACCAGGCATGAGGTGGAGTCAATAGTGAGAGGTAATAAAATAGTGGATCACAGATTGGAGTTTCTGGAAAATGCACAGTGTGCTTTGTAACTGCGGATCATAGGTTTTCCTATGGGAGTGGAGGGTGAGGATCCCATAGATTTTGTTTCTACTTGGCTCTCTGAACTTCTTAATCTTGAGGTGGTGGAGGATCTGATCTACATAGACAGATGCCATAGGTTGAAAACAAACGAATCCGCAGTGGCACAGATGCCGGTTATTTGTCCCACTCTTTTGCTATGACTCAGTGATTCCCGGGACAGGGACAGAGTTTCGAAGGTGGCAGCAGCAAAGGACAGCTTGTTATTCAACGAGCACAGGATTCATCTCTTCCCTGATTTTTTCACCAGCCACAGAACAAAAGAGAAGTTCCCGGAACATGATGAGGAAAGGTTTCCTGCACCAAGGGTGCCTCCTCTGTCCTGCCAAGCGTAGGGTGTCATAGCAGAGGAAGGAATACATTTTATGGAAGGGTGAGGGGGCTGAAGAATTGTTGAGATCCATTCTTGGCGACAAACCGCAAACTGAAGAAACCAGACACCTACTTCTGCTACTGCGTGCGCCACCACCGAAGGTTATCCACAGAAACCAAAGAATGTGTCTTTACCTCCCAAGCCTTGTTGAGGTCCACAGCAAGTTTCACCTTCGTAAGACATCCACACTCGTCCTAGCAACCCAACTAAGGAGACCACTGCAACAGACTGCCTTTCCGACACTGCTTGGTTCTTTTTTCCTGCTCATCCCAGCGACTCCTTCTTCCAGAGGCGGTTCATCCTCGAGCGGCATCGTCGAGTAAATCCGAGAAACTCCACCACTTCGCTCCTTGTTGAGGTCCACAGCAAGTTTCACCTTCGTAAGACATCCACACTCGTCCTAGCAACCCAACTAAGGAGACCACTGCAACAGACTGCCTTTCCGACACTGCTTGGTTCTTTTCTCCTGCTCATCCCAGCGACTCCTTCTTCCAGAGGCGGTTCATCCTCGAGCGGCATCGTCGAGTAAATCCGAGAAACTCCACCACTTCGCTCCCAAGGGCCTCCACGGTACTGTGATGAGGAAGATTGTCTTCCATCGTCAGGGTTCATCCATGGGTATCAGATTCATCCTGGATCTGGTTCTCCGGTGGCTTCCCAGGTACTTTGGGTTGGTGGGATCTGTAGAAACAAAAGCACACAATTACTGAGAATAAAAAGACTGGGCATTGTTTTAAAAGCGAAGTGCAACTTACCTTTTCCATACAGTTTGCCCAGGTGGCGGGGGGATGCTAACACAGTATTGCATTTTTATTCTTAAAGAAAGCATTCTGCCAATGTTCTAAATATTGCCTACATTTCTACTTTAATGTCTTTGTGCCTCATTACACGGTAGGCGTTAAGGGAATTCCGTTACCGGTAACGGAATACCGGTAACGGAATTTTCCCAAGCCGATCACGACCCGGACCCACCGCTATTAGCGGACCCGTAAAGTACGCCGCCACCAATAGCGGCGTGGCCGCTTGCGCGCGACCACCACACCGTAAATAGCGCCATGGCGCTAATAGCACGCAATCACAACCCATGCGTACACGGCAATACTGGCATCCCAAAGACCCAAAAAGCATGTACCGGCATGGCGCTAATAACAGCATCGAAAACCACACGTTAAGAGTCCTGAGCAGTGTTCCCATCTGCCCCAGGTGGACACAACCAGCACAGGTGGAGACAATGGAGACAGCCAGCACTAAAGAGCACATCACACCCCTTCCCACACCCCTTCCCACAGCAAGATGGTCCCAACACCAGCAGCATGACATGGGCCTGCGTACATGACTGCAGTGCAGCACCAACAACAACAGGCAGCACCGAAGAGACGTAGGAGGAGGAGGAGGAGGAGGAGGCCGAGACTTGCGCAGCAAGCACCACCGGGGCACCCAGAAACACCACAAGGGCAGCCAACAAACCCCCGGAATGAAGGCGAAGATGACCATGGTATGTGTAAGGCACAACCAAATGTGCATCTGATAGAATGTGCCCATGGCACCATGCAAACACCAGATGAGCATGATGTGGATGTGGATGAGTATTGTCGAAATGGCCAGCCCGGACATGCAAGAGGCGATGGCATGGCGGGACAGGATCCGCGTCAGCATCGGAATCAGGAATAGCATCAGGAACAAAGGTGGAATATCATGCATGGAGAGATGTGCATTGTTGCCCTTGTGGCCGTCTGGAGGCCCACAAAGGGCCCTCTCCCAAAGAAATTCACACATACACAATGATGGAGACCATGCCTGTTTTTCAACTGCAGAAGAGTGTATTTTCAACATAACGTGTACAGAAAGTGCATAACCCCAACTGTGCAAACACCCTCCCTCCCCTCCCCCCACAACACCCCCGAACACACCCTTCCCCCACCTCCCCCCACAACACCCCCAAACACACCCTCCCCCCCCTTCCCCCACAACACTCCCACGTGAGTCCCAAGGCGTGAACATGTCCTTCCCCAAATGTGGCCGATAATCCATGTTGGCCCTATTTGTCCGCTCCTTCTTCGGGTGTTTGAGATGTTGTGCGCCTGAGGTTGCGCATAGAGCGGCGTAGGGGGCTTGTCTGCCGTGAACTCCCAGAGGAGGCTGGGCCTGTTTCCTCCTGGGTAGGGAGTGGACATCTGTGCTCAATCGCATCCGCAATGCGGATCATGGCCTGCCTGAGTTGCCCCATCTCATTGCATATGCGATTGGTGCATGCCTCCATGGCCTCCCTCGTCTGGCGTGCGAATGCACCAATGTCCTCCCTCAGGTGCCCTGTCTCAACCACATGTTGACCTACCAGACCAGCCATTTCGGTCTGCCTCTGGTAGATGGCTGATAGGTCAAGTTCCACGGTGTCTGCCGGTGGAATGGCTGATGTGCCTGGATGAATAGCGCTGGCATCAGGCGTAGGTTCCAGGGGGCTCCATGACACATCATGTGTGTGGGCGGGCGATCCGCCTTGGCTGAACGGACCTGGCGAAAACATTGGGGATGAGAGTAAGTGGCGTGTGGGGATGGGGCTCTGACTCAGATCCTCATTCACCGGTGCTTCCTCCGCATCGGAAAGTGGCCCAGTGGCTGCTGCCTCACCCGTAGAGCTGGTGGCAGCAGAGTGCACTCCCTCCATGCTGCCTTCAATTGATGGGAGACACACTCCCGTGGTTACCACAACAGCGGCAGGCATTGCCTCTGGCTGCGTGGCACTGCTGCTCCTGCTGCCTTTGTCCCGGCCACTACTCTTGGGTCCCCTAGAGGTTGATGCGTGGTCCCCGGTGGCATCCCTCCTGGCTTTCTTCATGGGTGTGGGAGTGGGTGCTGACGTGCGTGGCTCCTCATTTTCCGTGTGTGATCCTGCAGGGGTGATAAGAAGGGTAAATCATCATCTATGGGTCTACCTGCATCATGGCAGATGTATACGTCATGCAGTTTGATGCATTTTGTGGTCATCATTATGGAGGCATGGAATGGGGATGTTGGCTGGCTCATGCATGATTGGCCCAGTGTTGGTGGGTATGTGATGATGCATGCATGTCTGTTTGTGGCTGGATCCACGGCATTCATACACATGATTGTGGGACCCCTCACCCTTCACTGCGCATTTTTGGGTGCATACACTCACCTCCATCCGATGAAACGGCCACGCCATGCTCCATATCGCCGACCCCCTCTATCGACTCGACTCCTATTGTGGAGGCACATATCTCCTCACACTCCTTCATCTTCAAGGGGGACTGTGCCCCACCTCCTGTGGCCATTGCCATGTTTCGGTTCACAGATAGAATGTTGCGCACACGCACCCGGAGGTCGTCCCACCTTTTGCGGCATTCCCTGACACTCCGGGTGGTGGTGCCCACCGCACTGACTTTTAGCGCAACTTCGGCCCAGATGGCCTTCTTCTTCAGGAGGGCCTCCCGCCGCATATCGTTCGCAAATACCACTCCTGCATTTGCAGCAAGTGTGGTGGTCAGCATCATTAGTTCCTAATTGGTGAACTTTTCTTTGCGCTGGCGATCAGCAGTTTTTTTAAGCGCCTTCGGCATCCTCGAGCTCCCCGGTGTGCTTCCTGGTCGGTGTTGCCTGGATATATGTCCTGGATGCAGTGGATGGCAATGGATTGTGTTTTTGAAGATGGCCGCTGTGCTCTTTCCCGTTCCTGTGCGACGACGTAATTTCCGGTTCCGCTTTTTAACGGTGTGCGGTAATGGCGGTGTCCGCTATTTACGGGTAGCGGGAGGGCGGAGGCGCAATCGCTGGTTTTGCGGACGCCGGTAAGGGGCTTTTTGGGGTATTTAGCGGCAGGGCGGAACGGTAATTTACGGCATGGCGCTATGCTCGTGTCCGCGTACTCGTGATGGGACGCTATTAGCGGCCTCTTGCGAGGGCGGACACGCTAATGGCACCATGCCGTAAAATTCCGATTTTTACCGCCTACCGTGTAATGAGGCCCTATGAGGCTAAACATGGCCTAATAATTTTGATCATTTTAATAGCTGTCAGCAGTTATTATTGAATCTAAAGGTAACTGTGGTATCACGTAGAACTGTATATTTTGAGTTAACAATTTGATTAGATTACAAAGTGAGTCTTATTTATTTGTATATACCCACCTGACCTTTTATCCTTTAATCAAAGAACTGTGTTAGAACCTAATTCCCTTATGTGGGGCCTGGGGGATTCGCTGTACCTAAGAACCAGACTGCATCACCTCCCTTGAGTCTCACCCTTGGTTGCTCGCCCACGTTTACCCATTGAGAGCCTTGGCTGGGGTGCCTCTGTGCCTCTACCCAAACCATGAAGTGGGTAGCAGTACTGACACGCCCCTCCAGTCTTACCAGCTCTCCAACACTTCTATGTTTTCTTCTGAAGCTTCAACCGCCAGAGCTATTTCTATTGGATTACTTCCTGTCCACAGTCGCTCCCTTATTTTATTATTGTAGACATGCCTGAGTATTCGATCCATCAAGGATTGCTTGTGTGAGGCTACGTGTGTACTTCCTCCTTGTGTATGGATTTGTTATCCAGATGTATGTACTGTAAAAGGTAAATGTAAACACAAAAACAGCAAACGCCGATTTATCATACTGAATGCAGAGGAAAGATCCATGAAAACAGATGCATTGTATTGTTCAAATAAATGTATTTGGTAATTAAAAAATATAAATACATTTTTAAAAAAAGACTTGCTTTGGTGTAATATGTTCGAAGCCACTCTTGGAAGCCAATGTTCTGAGTGCTCCAAGATATTCCAATGTGCTGCTGTTTCCTCAAATAGAAGTTGAATCTTTTCATTACAATGTTTACCTTATCTGCAAATATTTCCCCCATGTAGAGATCCTGGTCCTCACTGTTGCCCGCCGGGCAATGTTTAACGGCACAAACAGCCTCCTCCCTAATACAGTTTTTTTAACATTGATTTCTTTAAAGCACTAAATAAGTCAACATCATGCAGGTCAAGATAAACTTCAAAAGTTCTCTCCAGAGGTCCTACGTCATACTAGGTGCAGTGCTGCAGCCATGGAGGAACCTCGCTGCTGCTTCACCCCTTCACCTTCTCTATCCCCCATTATGACTCTCTGAAATATGTTAATTTGAAATGAGACACAATGGGCCTCATCACAAGTTTGGCAGTATCCGGGCGCATATACCACAGAGCCGTATTTGCGTTAATGCTGTTGAATTGTGGAGCAAACAATGCCCTATCAGGAGATGGCGGGCACGTGCCCCTGGAAGCCATCCACACCCAAAAAAATTAAATGGAGCATGTGAGGGGCAAGTCTGCCCTGGACAGGGTGCCGAAACCCAAGTTTGCTGACTCAGAACTGTCAATACTGGTGGAGGAGTTTATTTCCCACCAGGATGAGATCTATGGCCCATAACAAAATAAGACGGGCTCACAGCGGCGCACCCAGATCTGGACATCCATCAGCCAGAAGGTCACAGTGGCGGGCCGTGTCCCCAGGGATGGAGAGGACTGCCGCAAGCGATTCAATGACCTGCCGGTCTGTGTCCAGGGCCTCCTGGCCCAGCACAGGAGTGAGTCCAGTGTGATTGACGAAGGGCCACCACCACCACCAGAGCTAACACCATGGGAGGAGCAGTGCACCACCCTCATTGACATGACATCCATTGAGGGAGTGGGAGGAGCGGAGGCAGGCACCGGCACTCAGGAGGCTGCAGGTGAGTCACCCCCCCCTTGCAAATACCATTGTAACTAGACCAACACTCCATTACCGGTGTGAATGGCTGACAGCCGGGCACTGTGAGCGGGTGCACTTGTGTAGCTTATACAGATCAGGAAGATATATCAAGATGCGTGGAAACAATAGTTCAATTCTCTATTATCTGTACTCCGCACGAGTGATGAGGGAAAGCAACAGAGTCCCACAAGATTAATAACAAGTGTGGGGAAGTATTGGTAATGCAGATTTCTGGAAGCGTCCGTGAGGACTTAGAGGCAAGGTAAACTTCCTCCCAAAAGGAATATAAATGAGGGTTATGAATGAGGGATCAGTAGATGCCTGCCTGCTCGGAGAACAGGAATGCTGAACGGCAGGCGACTTTGAAGTATAACATGATACTTTGTAGCAGGATGTATCCGCAGCTTCGGAACAGGAAACAAACAACAATCAGAAGGCGCGAACGCCACCCGACGTGATTCTAAATACATTCGCTGTAACACCACATGACAGCTGGAACGTGGTGACGTGTAATTCATGCACGGGGTCCCTGCTGAAAACGCTGTTTCCCAGGCAACCTGTCATACAGACGCCAGCGCGATTAGAACGGCCTGACAACACGGGCTTAATAGCAGAACCAGGGGGAGACGCTGCGGCAGGCATGACATTAGCTTCCTTGATTCTCGGTGAGTGGACAGAGGGAAATATCTCTGAAATTAGCTGGAAATAAACACAATTCTCAGACATTTCGCTCTGGCCACCCACCGAAACACGCTGCCAACAACACATGGCCTACCGTCCCGCATTCCCACAGGTGTCCGGACCAAAACGGTACCTCACATCTGTGGGTGCACCTACCTGGGCGCAAAGGGGAAAGCCTACAACACGGCTAACCCCAGGTCTTTCGGCCCAGCATAATTTCAGGAATTCTGCGCATGCGCACACCCTACAGATTTGGGCCTAGGGTGTCCAAGCCACCAAGGAAAACAGGGAACGCCATGCATTTCTGAAAAGAGGACACCGGTGGGAATCCGCAGAGGGCTGCCTTGCGCAAATTGCCCCAGTTTTTATTAGCCACAATCCCTGACAAGTGTTATATTTGGTGGGGAAAAAAACACAATTTTCACTTTGTCGGGGGTTCTGGGTAATACATTCTGGGCTGCTTCGCGCAAGTCAGACCTCTGTGCATTCCCACGGTTGTCCTCTTTTCAGAGATGCATGGGGTTCCAACTTTTTGGATCATATCTTTTGCTAGCTGAAATGCTTTCTCTTGCTTCTCACCCCATTCAAAGTCAAATTTCTTTCCTGTCACTTTGTAAAGAGGTGCTAGAATCTGGTCCAAATGTGGTATATGCTGTCTCCAAAATCCAAACAACCCTATGAATTGTTGAGCTTGGTTCTTATTCACAGGTGTAGTGAACTCTAGCATCTTTTGTTTTGCACCATTTCACAATGCTCATTATGCCACTGAATTCCCAGAAAAATCATGGTCTCCACTGGTGTCATGAACCGTCGCCTGTGTCCATTGTTGACTTCGTGGTCCCTGACCCATAGAGGACTGAATGCAGTAATCCTCCCAACATGGCCCCCTGATATGGAACGCAGCCTGCCAGTCTTTGCGCTCCATGCTTTGCACACTACTAAACAGACACGCCCCTGCGGCACTCCGTGTCTCAACACTACTGCTCGCTGTAGTTGGACGTGTGTTGCCGGAGTTCGCTCCGGGCTTTTTCCTCACTCCTGTTTTCCAGTTCCTTGAATCCCCTCCTTCCTTCCTTCCCTCTAACTTACCTCCGAACTTCCTGGATTTTCGCCTGCGCTCGAGTCACAGCGTTCCGTGCCTCCAAGCCCGGACACTATTCCTTCCTGGTTCCGTCGTGGACTTCTGAACGTATCTTGGAGTTGAAACATCTTTCTCACGCTGGAATCCGAAGACCAGCACACAGGCTTATATAAATCCCAGACCGTGCGAAAGAAGTCACCAAAGAAGGTCACAAGCAAACAAGAAAAACAGGTGAGAAGGGGAGAGACTTGTGACAGATTGAGATGCCTAAAGAACCATACAGATACAGAGATGGAAGCCGCGGTCCAAGACCTCATGCGAGGCATGCAGGAACTCACCAAAGAAGTTCAAAATCTTAAGGCAGAGAATGCTGCTTTAAAGCAGCTAGTCCTGTCTCGCGATTCTGCTACTAAGGAAAGTGTCTTGTTGGGTGGAGTAATGGACAAATATGATAGTTCTCCAAAGACCCTTTGTGCCTTCCTTGATTCATGTTTGGTACATTTCACCTTCAAGCCCTACTACTTTTCCACTCCTAGAGCAAAAGTGGGGTTTATGATACCACACCTCACTGGTAACGCCTTGACCTGGGCAACCCCCCTAGTCAATTCGGGCGACGCCCTCCTGGATGATTACAATGGGTTTGTGGAAGCCCTAAAAGCCATGTTTGATCGCCCTGAACAGGTTTACAGCGCTCAAGAACGTCTACTTGATTTCCGACAAGGATCCCAGGATATGCTTACATATGTGACTTGTTTCAAACAACTTATGAAGGAAGCTGATTGGTCCCAAGAGGCCAGCTTCACCCTCGAAGAGGCCTGAATGAAGAAATAAAGGACGAGTTAGCCTGGGTAGCTCGCCCAAATTCCTTTCCCTGCAAATCGACTTTTGAATCCAGGAAAGAAGGGCGGAGAAAAAGAAGTCTAAATCTTCATTCCAAAAAACTGCCATAGACCATCCTTCCAGTCCAGAGCCTGCAGTCTCTCCGACCTCGGATCCAGAACCCATGCAACTAGGGGCCTTCCGTGGACCCATTACCCCTCAAGAAAGGATGCGCCGTATTCACACTGGTCTCTGCATGTATTGTGCCTCTGATAAACATCTTGTGAGAGAGTGCCCTATCGCTCCCCCACGGCGTTCGGGAAACGCCAGCTCCCGATCCTAGATGGGGCACAGTTTTGGGAGAGTGGTGTCTGCTCCACATCAATTCCTTCCTTGAACTCTCCTGGACAAAACAACCTTGTGATTCTACAGGCATTCCTATCGCCTTCCAAGAGAGAATCCTACCCCATCATGGCATTAGTGGATTGTGGAGCCATGGGCATATTCATAGATCATGATTGGGTCACTACTCATCACATTCCATATGAAACACAAGAGGCTATGCAGCCTGTTGAAGCCATCGATGGAAGACCCCTGTCTTCGGACCCATAACCCTTCAAACTAAGGAGCTTCTTCTTTCCATTAACCACCACCAAGAGAGGATTACATTTGATATTATAAGATCTGCCCACTATCCTATGGTTCTAGGCATACCCTGGTTACAGAAGCACAACCCCTACATCAATTGGACAGCAGCCTCTTTGTTTCTTGGTTTGGAACATTGCATGTCCCACTGTTTGTCCCTAAACACCTTACCAAAGCCCCTTGATGACTTCCAAGAAACTCAGCAAGCACCAGTCACCGTCTCTAGCGTCATCCAGATTCCCAGGGCCTAACAGGCTTACGCAGCTGTGTTCTCCACAGCCATTGTTCAAGCCTTACCACCCCACAGACCTGAGGATTGTGCCATCGATACTGAACCTTCGGCAGTTATTCCTTTCGGAAGAATGTTCATTTTGTCAGAACCTGAAAAAAGTGCCCTCCGGGAATACCTGGATACCAATTTGGAAAATTGAACTATTCGCCCATCCAAATCCCCGGCGGGCGCTTCTCTGTTTTTTGTTCCCAAGAAGGATTCCAAGGAGCTTAGGCCATGTCTGGATTACCGCGGCCTTAACCAATGCACTCTCAAGGACCGTTATCCATTGCCTCTCATCTCGGACATCCTGGAAGCGGTCAGAGGTGCAGTCATCTTCACAAAATTAGACCTCAGGGGCGCCTACCATCTTATTCGTATAAAGGAGGGTGACAAATGGAAAACAGCCTTTAGAACACCCTTCGGCCATTTTGAATACCTGGTTATGCCCTTTGGACTTGGTAATGCCCCAGCAGTCTTCCAACGTTTTATGGATCGGGTATTTTCTGACATGCGGTTCCTCTTCGTCATTGTATATCTAGACGACATACTAATCTACTCCCAGGACCATACAAAACATGAAAAGCATGTAAGGGCAGTCTTACAACGTCTACGTGAACACAAACTCCTGGCCAAACCCAGGAAGTGCCTTTTCCATGTATCTACCGTTCACTACCTCGGATTCATTCTTAGCCAAAAGGGGATTGGAATGGACTCTTCGAAGGTTGATTCCATTCTTTCTTGGCCTGTTCCAACTACTGTAAAGCAAATTCAATCCTTCCTGGGGCTTGCTAACTTCTACAGAAAATTAATTCCAACTTGCTCTGAGATCGTGCATCCTATAGTTACATTACTAAAGAAAGACACTCCTTTTCAGTGGACCTCAGCCCAAGATTCGGCGTTTCATCGGTTGAAGTGGGAGTTCACACAAGCTCCTATCCTTGCTCAACCCGACACTCACCGACCCTTCAATGTTGAAACTGATGCCTCCAACTACACCATTGGAGCAGTCCTGAAACAGGAACTTGCTGAAAAGTTAGAACACCCCATCGCCTATCTTTCCCGCACCTTGACTCCCAGTGAAACTCATTATTCCGTCCTGGAGAAGGAATTGTTACCCATCCGTCAGGCCTTCACTGATTGGCGTCATCTCCTTCTAGGAGCCAAACATCCAGTACAAGTCTGCATGGACCATCGGAACCTTCAAGTCCTACAATCCCTAGAATGCAGAAACAGTCGTCCAGCCTGTTGGGCTTTCTTGTTTGCCCAATACCAATTTCAAATCCACCATTTCCCTGGAAAACATAACATTATAGCCAATTGTCCAGACGTCCTGATTATGAAACCCTTGAAGACCAGATCTTTCCTAAGATGTTTCCCAACACTATATTTGTTGCTCAAGCAATTACTCTCCTGGAGGATATCCGAATCCAAACTCAGTCCTCGGAACCTTGGAAGGAGTTTAGGAGAAACAACCGATGGAAACGCAAAACAAAAGATGTATATCTATTCAAGGATAATTGATTGGTTATCCCTACTCCTGGATTGAGACAAAAGATCACAAGCCTATGTCATGATACCTTCCATTCAGGACACCGTGGCATCACCAACACCTTCCATCTAATACAAAGACAGTTTTGGTGGCCAAGGATGAAGGACGATATCAAGATCCACGTCCAGACTTGTGCAGTCTGTAACCAGAACAAACACGACAATAAAATACCAGCAAGTCTCCTGCTCCAACCAGCAATACCAACAAGACCCTGGGAAATCATTGCCATGGATTTCATCGTGGAACTACCGTCTTCCAGAGGCTAAACAACCATAATGATTACCATAGATCTGTTCACACATATGGCTCATTTCACACCTTTAAACAAGCTACCATCCTCATCTGAACTTGCTGGAATTTTCCTAGAACACATATTCCGGCTTCATAGACTACCTTCCAAGATCATTTCTGACAGAGGACCCCAGTACATATCGCAGTTCTGGAAACAGTTATGTCGTATACTGGGAATCCAACGTGCTTTGTCTTCGGGTTATCACCCACAGACCAATGGAGTTACTGAACGAGTAAACCAAACCCTGGACCAATATCTTCATTGCTTCGCCACCAAGGTCCAGGATGATTGGTCACTCCTAATACCTGTGGCCCAGTTTGCATACAACAATTCGGATCATTCAGCTATCAAGACTAGTCCTTTCTTCTGTAGTCAAGGATTTCATCCTTCAGTACTGCCGTCCATTCTTCCTTATTCTACCCCAGTTCCCGCAGTTGATTCCTGGATTGAGACATTAATCAATGTGCACAAGGAAGCTAAAGAACACCTAGAAAAGGCCCAAAGAAACGTTAAACATTATGCCGACTCCAAAAGAAGACCAGGACCTTCCTATTCAATAGGCGATAAGGTCTGGTTATCCTCACAACTCCTACCACGTCACCTACGGCCAAATAAATTGGCTCCCAGGTTTTACAGACCCTTGTCTATAAAAGAAATCGTCAATCCAGTGGCCTATCGACTCTGTCTACCAGAATCATGGAAGAGGATCCATCCAGTCTTCCACACTTCTCTGTTGAAACCATATGTCCAGCCCTCTCGAATTGCTCCAAGATCTACCCCAGTGATTGTCAATGACCAACTCAAATACAAGGACTCCAGAATTTGTGACTCTAGCTACCAACGCAGTCAACTACAATATTTGGTCGAATGGAAAGGGTATCCTACTAGTGAACGCACCTGGAAACCCATGTCAAACATGAATGCCCCCAGGCTGATTCGAAGATACCATCTTATCCATCCAGGCAAACCAGGAGGAGCTGGGCTTCAGAGGAGGCATACTGTCATGAACCGTCGCCTGCGTCCATTCTGGACTTCGTGGTCCCTGACCCATAGAGGACTGAATACAGTAATCCTCCCAACATGGCCGCCTGATACGGAACGCAGCCTGCCAGTCTTTGCGCTCCACGCTTTGCACAATACTAAACAGACACACCCCCACAGCGCTCCATGGCCCTCATTACGACCCTGGCGGAAAGTAACTGACCTGACCGCCATAGCGTAAATAGCGTTTCCGCCATTGCACGACGGAGTAAAGTGCGGCTAATTCTGACCCATCGGGCACGAGCACTACGCCATGGCGGAAGTGCAAAGTCCGCGATGGCGGAAATGTCCCCAAAACGCCCCTCACCGCCGTCGTACGGCGCCCTAGGTGCAATTCTGCCACCCTTCATAGCGGTCACCGTAATGAGCGGTAATCTGAAAATACGGTGACCGTAAATATACGGAAACGGAAGTAAAAACATGGTCCCGGAACGGGAAACATCACGCCGTACACCTATAAAATCAGAATTCCCACACAACCATTAAAAATACTACCCTGAGACACATCCCAACCCGTCATCCACCCTAGTGAAAACAATAAAAATGGGAAAAGTAGCGAAGAAAGCGTGCGACCGCAAGCGGCAGGTCCACTTCTCCCGTGAGGAACTCACCGTGCTCACAGAGACCCTCCAGGAGAATGCTGCCGTCGTCTTCTCAACACAAATGACCAGGACGGCACTTGCGAACAAGAAGGCCATATGGGCCCTGGTGGCACAGCGGGTAAGTGCGGTGGGAACCGCACCCCGCAACCCACAGCAATGCAGAAAGCGATGGGACGACTTGCGGATACGCGTACGGAGCATACTATCCGCCAACCGTAACATTGCCACAGCTACCGGGGAGGATCGGAATCACCCATCAAGTTGACCCCCTGGGAAGAAATCTGTGCCTCCACCATTGGAATGGAGAGTATCGAGGGAGTCGGAGGGATGGAGAAAGGAGTGCAGACATCCGAAGAATCAGGTAGGTGGGCCAAATAAAACAATGCTAAATCCACAATGTCCAATCATGTGAAGTACCATGTGTCCACATAGTGCAACAGAAACACATGTCCAGGAGAACGTCCACATACATTGGCCTGATAGTGCACTTTAAAATTCACATAAAATACATAAATAATTAAAAATCCTAAAAACACCCTCTACACGTGCAGCAGGCACACCCTAACTGCAGGCTGCAAAACAACTGCATCCTCAATCCACACAAAAATGAAACCACCTCCAAGGCCCTGACCCAAATCACCCTCAGGTACCACCCCAATGTATGTGATACATTGCCATTCCAATTTCCACAGACCCATTAATAACGCTCGCCCTCCTTTACTCCACCACAGGGTCCGATTCAAACGACGAGCTCCAGGACACCCCTACCAGCACACCTGCAAAGAGGGCCAAGACCAACGGCCAAAGACCCTCCACCTCAGCTGCACGGATCAAGACACGGCAGCAGCACAAATCGAGTGGCAGCACACAGGAGGGGACTTCAACAGGCACCCCAGCAGCCAGCATGCCCACAACAGCACCACCACAGGTCCCCCCAATGGATGCCACAGAAGGCACTGCTTCTGGTGGCAGCAGCACCATAGGTGACACTGCATTAATGGCAGCATGCTCCGACACAGAAAACGGTGATGTCGATGTAGGATCCATCCATGACCTGTCTCAATCCACCTGTTTGTTTCATCCCGTACACCATGAGGATACCACGCAGGGGCACCCACAAGACGACGACTGGCCATCCCCCACAAGCCCTGTGTCAAGGCAACCTGAGGTGATCAGCCCCTCTGTGACACCACCGCAAATGGCCATGGCCCAGCAGAGGCAACAGTCCCTCGACCAGGTGATCGTGCAACAGCAGCAACTGGCCACGCTCCTCAAGGACCATGCTGATGAATGTGGGGGTACTAAGGCAGCCATAGAAACAGCTACTGAGACACTTAGGGCAGAAATGGAGAGAAGCACCGAGAGCCTGAGAGTACAAATGGAGAGAAGCACCGAGAGCCTGAGAGTACAAATGGAGAGAAGCACCGAGAGCCTGAGAGTACAAATGGAGAGAAGCACCGAGAGCCTGAGGGGGGAACTGCATGCGACGTCCAAAGACGTATGTGCTGAACTTGCCGCTGTGCGCCGTGTGCTCACTGAGCTCTCACAAACCCTTAGGGACATGCATGGACGTGAGCAGGCAGAGACATCATCCGTTGCAAGTTCCGTCCAGGGCAGCCCCCAACGTAGATCTGGGAGGAACCTGCGCTCCACAGGCAGGGGTGCCCCTGATACCCGCAGAGGGGGCTTGCAATAGCGTCTGCCCACTGACAATGAGCATCTTTGGACACTGGTGTTCGGGGGGGAGGTAGGAGGGTGGAGGGGGTGTGTTGGGCTTACTTGGGTGGCGGGTCGATGGGGTGTGTAACATAATTTCACATATGCTATAAACATTTCACAATCATCCAATGAGATGTGTGGACATTGATCTGTGTGTACGAGTCCTTTATAGGCGTACAGTCCATATTGTGCTTGTTCCAGACACACACAGTGCCACAAGTACCGTGTCCATGTATCAGCCACCAGGCGTGAGTGCTAGAAGCATGAATCTATGATAATCTGACGAATTTCACGGCCCTCCTGTGCCTCGCGGACTCCTTGAGGTGCTGCCACATCCCCACCCTCATCATGACCATCTTCAGGTGCTTGCAGTTCTGCGTCAGGGGGCATGGGCACATTTCTACGTACGCACATGTTGTGTAGCATGACACATGCCATGACCATCTTTGCAACCTTCTCATGGCGGTACAGGAGTGCCCTGCCAGACCTGCTGAGGCAGCGGAAACGACCCTTCAGTACCCCGAATGCCTGTTCTATGACTACACGGTTACGTGAGTGGGCATGGTTGTAGTCCTCCTCATGCTGGTTCTGTGGGTTCCAGAGTGGTGTAAGGAGCCATCTCTTCAGTGGATACCCAGCATCACCTGTATGTGGACAATAAAGGATGTTTGTGGAATGACATTGCTACGTACGCATCCCCCCCCCCTTCCTGCCAGGTCATTGCCGCATCACATACACCACATTATCATGCATGAAATGAGACTCACCGAGTAGCCAGGATCTGTTCCCTGCGTGTCGCTCCATGTAGCGTGGTATTGTAGAGTTCCTCAAGACCATAGAATCATGGGTTGATCCAGGAAATCGGGCACAACAATGTGTAATGATCCTGTTGGAGTCACACACCATTTGTACATTAAGAGAATGATATTGTTTTCGGTTGCGGTACTGGGCCTCCATGGCATGTGGGACAACCAATTCCACATGGGTGCAGTCGATGGCACCAATGCAACCCGGTATGCCGGCAAGTGCATGGAATCCCACTTTGGTGTTCGTAATTTCCTGCTCCGAGCGTGGTAGAGAGATGTAGTCGTCTGCGTGCTTCAGGAGGGCATCGAGCACTTGCAATAGTGTCCGTGACAACAGTGGCTGTGAAATGCCATGCAACTGTCCGACTGTGTGCTGGTAGGTGCCTGTGGCCAGGAAGTGGAGTACAGACACCACCTTCAGTAGGGGTGGGATGGCGGTTGGGCTATCTATCATGCTGACAAGGTCAGCGTGTGTCATGTCCACAATGGCGGTTATGGTGTCCCGGTCCAAACGGTAGAGGGTGTGGATCTGCTCATCAGTGAGGTTGAACGGATGTGCTCGGAGGCGTGGGATTGCGGGCTGCCTGCGTGGTGGTAGTGGTTGTGCTGGTGGGCCTTGCTGGCCCTGCCTTGCCCTCCTCCTCCTCCTGCGTCTCCTCTGTGCGGCCGGTTGTTGTAGTAGTTGGTGTTCGTCTTCTTCTTGAAGTTGGAGTACTTGCAGTGCTATCAGGTCCCCCAGGGCCAACATCGCTAGTCCTGCCGGTAGCATTTTGGAGTGGGTGTGGTTGTGGGAGGGGGTTGGGTGTGCAATTTATGTGTTTTCAGGCTGTATAGCCTCCACCTGTGGTGATTCATTCCACCTGGGCAAGCTGCAATCCCCTTTGGGCGAGCACGTCCCGCACACAACGCTGCAATTCGACGCATGGCATCTTGCTATTACAATCATGTATTTAATCCCGATGGCAGTGAAATATTGGTTCATATGTTCATTCTGCTATGGTCCCATTGTTTCACATACTATCTTTGCAGTCGCGAACAAACTTGTGAAGGGTCAGTGGAATGTAGTACTCGATTAACGGTGGACCCTCATGCAGCACTGTACCGCGGTTCACCGACGGGCGGGGCGTCCCATTTGTGAGTGAAGCCAGTTGCCATTTTCACACACTGCCGCACTACATGGATGGATTTGTGATTTCAAGCGGTCACAGATGCCTTTTTCGACGTGATGTTGCAAATGAGGAATTCGAAGGACAGCGCTTTCGGTTTTCAGCTAGCGGCGAGGAGACGCCCACAGGTCTGACTGCAAATATAACGTTCTATTGTTTAATGTCCTTGGGACAGGGGCCATGGCGAGAATGCGATGTTTGATATGAATAGTATGGGATGCGCAATAGCGTAGTGGACGATAAGGCAGGACGTTCCCAAATACATGTTACTTCACAACACTAGAATTCCGGGCTGGAGCACAGTGGATTTTGCAGACTGCATTACGCACAGACTCAATGGAAATTTCAAATGTTATGTGAGTAAATATTCAGGCGTTTTAATACCGGGATGAGGGAATGATGTATGGATGCATGGACAGATGATTTAATAGTGACTTTGCCATGTACATGGCTTTTGGGAATCTATCCCCTTCCCCTGCGCTATGTGATGCAGGGCTGCCATAGTGGGACCATCGTCTATCTGCCCTTGTTGAACCCTCCCTGTCTCGACGCGCCTTCAAACACTTGTGTCTATGCACGTTACTAATCCCATCTAATGGATTCTGTTTTAACAGACGCATGCACACAAACACTCGTTTGTAATAGTGTTTTCACCTCGATTTATATAGTTCTGATTCGCAAGTGATTTTTGGGTGGGGATGATCCTTTTGAGTGGGCTAGCATGCATATGGCTGTAGATTTAGTGTGATCATTAAAGTGAGTAATACAAATGAAGTTCTGATGCCCATACTATTCTTTTTCATTTCATTTGGGTGACAGGTATCTCCTCCCCTTTTGCCGCTGCCATCTGTATGCCACTCCTGCAGATGGCTTTTACTCCCGACACCTGCTGCTTCGTGTTAATCAGAGGAGCACCATTACGATTTTATGGGACGATCGCCAATGGGCCACATGCCCTTACGCAGTACTAGTGGCTAGGAGCAACATATCGACCTTTCAGCTGGACTAGTGCCTACCTAATGGGACGGGCCTGCGGTTCTAGGCGCTTCCATGTTGCCTTTTTGAACATGAATGTAGCCCCTGTGTACCATGAAGGAACAGGGCGTCACACAAGAAGAAGCTGGTCATTTATTGCGGATGCAGCCCACAGTAATGAAAAAGTATTTTGGAGTTCATGGCCTAATAGCTGTATGGGCTTGGTGAATTTGATGTGCATTAAATTTTTATTCTGATATTAACCGTGTAGCGTTATTCTTTGCAAGTAATGTGGCATATTCCTATTTGTGGAGCGATGTATTGTGAGAAGATCTGCATTGGGTTCCGGCTTCTGAGTATAGTTGCGTGGTACTGTACTGGCCGCGTTTGCCTACGAAGCACAGTAAGGTCAGGGATAGGGGCTGCCATTATGACTGTTTTAATGATGTCATGCTCAGGGGCGGGGGATTAGCTTTTGTGTAACAGATGCCGGTCAGCCAGGTTGATTGGTGGAATGATGTGATTATCAGCATATGGATGGTCACAGGTGCCTGTGTTTGCGTGCGTTTCTTGGAGGGAGACTGAGGTCATGTCCGTTGGAATAGCTTCTGTATTCGTGCCATCTGTGCCCTGCAGCTCCCATTGGCCCCTCTTGAGATGAGCCTGGCTGCTCAGTCACTCTGCGAACTTGTGTGGTACATGCTTATGCTGATGGTTGGTTTGTTTACTGGCAGGAGTACAGGGCTGGTGCAGTCTCACTCAGGATACTGCTTTGAATGTTGCCTTACACTGGTGTCAAGCAATGGGGGGCCTGTTTTTGTTTGTCTCGTGTTTCAGTTCATGTTGCTGTACTTGAACCTTCACATGCCTGTGCTGCATCAGTACGGCAATGGTGCGATGGCAAATATGGATGGCCACTCACAAGGCACTTGGAGCCCCGACATTCATTTGTTCGTTGGCATGCATGGGTGACTTGTACATTTCACTGGTTGCATTGTGTGACTTCATTGCACCTACGAGGAGTTGTGCAATGTGGCCAGGGAGTGGTGTACAGGCACTCAGTAGGGCCTTTTACGGTTGGTTCACGATGCCGTACTTCTCACCATGGCGGAATGGTACTTTCCGTCATGCTTGATGGCGTTAGGTAAATGTCCGCTAGGGTCAGAATTCGCGTACCGTTGCGCCATGGTGGTAATTACGGTTTCGCATGGCGCGCGTGCGCGTACTTGGTGCACTTAGCGTTGGCGTTCACTACAGTGTCGTTAATGGCATTGTACTTTACGGTGACGGGTCATAATCGCACCGAGCGCTATTCGATGGCGGTATTGCATTTCCGCCATCGTTTTTCGATTTCCGCTAGGGTCGTAATGAGGGCCCATGTCTCAATGCTACCGCTCACTGTAGTTGGACGTGTGTTGCTGCCGGAGTTCGCTCGGGGCTTTTTCCTCACTCCTGTTTTCCAGTTCCTTGAATCCCCCTCCTTCCTTCCTTCCCTCTAACTTACCTCCGAACTTCCCGAAATTTTCGCCCGCGCTCGAGTCACGGCGTTCCGTGCCTCCGAGCCCGGACACTATTCCTTCCTGGTTCCGTCCTGGACTTCTGAACGTATCCTGGAGTTGAAAAATCTTTCTCACGCTGGAATCCGAAGACCAGCACACAGGCTTATATAAATCCTGGACCGTGCGAAAGAAGTCACCAAAGAAGGCAAGCAAACAAGAAAAACAGGTGAGAAGGGGAGAGACTTGTGACAGCTGGACCTTGAATTTTAGTTTCATTAATTTCCCATCCTTCTTTTCTCAGTCCTTCAATAATTACTTCTAGGTGTGTGTCCGCACAGTCTGTTCATCCTTTCCTTGAATCAAAATGTCATCAATATAGTTTGATATCTGTACATCAGGTTTGCATGGTATCTTATCCAAATGTTTTGCCACCAGCCGGTGACAGATACTCGGACTGTGCACGTATCCCATGGGCAAACATCGAAACGTATACTGCCTCCCATTCCAAGAAAATGCAAACTGCTCTTGACTCTCTTCTGCAATTGGCACAGTGAAAACTGCATTTGCCAAATCTATCACAGCATACCAAGTTCCCTTCGAAATTCTGCACATTTTCAATCAAAGTAACAGCGTCTGGGACTGCGGTATCAATGGAGGAGTGTACTTATTTAACTGACGATAATTCAGAGTTATCATATAGCTCCCATCTGGCTTCTTAACCGTCCAGACCGGGTTGTTCCAAGCTGTGGTTGCAGGACGCAACATGTCTGCTTCAATATATCTGTTGAGAGTATCTGATATTTCCTTATGCCGGCTGGGAATATGATATTGCTTCATCGACACAAGTTTTGTATCCAACGGAACCTGCTCTGGGGGCATCTTCAATATTCCCACAATGGCAGATATACACCTCAATGTACTCACCCCAAACTGATAAGTCTTACCTTCAGGCCCAAACGCCAATCCCCAGAATATCAAAGCCAATAATATATTCAGGAATGGGAACAATCAACACTTGATATTTATTCCTTTTCAAATTTCCAATTTTTATATCAACTTTCGTTTGGACTGCAGAGGTCCTCCCAGCCAAGTTATGGTAAAATGTCTACCATTAAATCTCAAGGGATTACCATGGATCAATGAAGCCTTTGCCCCTTTATCAATCCAAGCTCACACCTCTTGTCTAATCCTTGGTCGCCAGAATAGTTTCACATTCACATGAGGCCACCTGTCTACCTTAATCCGGGTAGACGCTACCAGAGTTTGAACACAATCCTATTCGTATTTTGAATGCCTGTATTTGGACTCTGTCTCCAACATCGCACTCACCACTTTTCGTAAATCAGCATAAGTCGGCTGATATGGGGAATGAGCCCCATGGACTCTTCATCCCTCTCCTCTTCAGTTGGCGCAGAAGGGGTCTTATGCCCAGCTCGCTTGTTTACCTCTTGCCTTCTCACTTGTTTGTACCGTTCTTTCCCTTCAAGCCTTTGCTTTTTACGCAGCTGGTACATTTCACAGGTTTCAATTATTCCATCAATGTCTTCTTGCGGCACTCCATCTTTTAGTAGCGCCAAGAACATGTCTTTTCTTGATACGACGAGAATCTCTGTCGGACCTCTTTCCAGGGGTCCGTTTGTCACTTCGTCCCTCTCTCTTTCACAGGGTCTCTTGTCAGCTTTATCCCATTACCCTAGGTCTGCTAACTGTCTGATAGCATCCACCACCTCATCCGTTAGTTTACTCGTCATTCCCACCAGCAAAGTCATAATTAAATTCTTGTAATCCGGTGGGGCTGTTCGAATGATTGTATTTCGTGCTGAGACCATTAATGCTACCACCCCCATATGATCTGTATCATCAATATGGATGGCCCCTTTCATAGCATGCTCCCCAAGCCTTTGAATTGCCTCTCTCAATGTGTACCGCCTCTTCTCGTTGCTAGGCCAGTCCGACATAATCGGATACTTGCGATTACACCCTTCAGCAGCTAACTGTAACAAAGACACTTGCAAATCTCTCCCTTGACCATCCGGAGGCGGCCCTGAATGCAATACTTGAATATGGGTCTCATTTGAGAATGGCAGAAATCTTGCACAATCTGTCGAATCTGTCGAATCTACAAGAAGGCCTGCCGCACCTCCATCAAATAACCTAACCATCCATGTCAACAGAGACCCACCAGCCCTCTGGTTCAATTGACCGATTATTTCCCCAACCTCTTGTTGAGAATAATCCATCAACATTATCAAATCCACCAGACCACCTCCAGGATTATTCGGATGTGGCTCATCTCGTCTACGCGTAACCGGTTTAACTGTCACATCCTTCCTGTCAGGCTCTGGTTTAGACAGTGTTTCCCTGTCTGAACCACTCTCTGAACTAGTTCTGTCAAATATATCCCAGTCCCGTTGGTCGGGATCCCAATGAACCCCTGCAGAGGCAATCACTGTTGCATCCTTGTGGGAATTCACTCGGCCTCTTCTCTTTTGATATTTATATCGAGCCACTCTTACAGCAGCTCTTTCGGCCACTGCCTGATATTTATCTGCCTTAGCATGATACAATTTCATCTGCAGTGCTGCATTAACGCAATCTGTTTATTAGCAGCCAGATCTTTTTCCAACCTCAAGACACTCGCCTTTAATTCTACATTCCCGATGTGGTTGCCAGACATTTGGTCGAAAACCAAATGGTCGAATTTTTTATTTTTTTTATTTTAACCCTTTTTTTTTTTGGGGGGGTCCCCCCCAACCCCCTTTTTTTCTCTAAACACCCCTTTTTTAATTAAACGAAAACCCGAAAAATAAATATATAAATAAAAAAAAAATTCGACCATTTGGTTTTCGACCAAATTGCGTCGACCAAATTGCAGTCGACCAGTTTTTTTTCGACGAGTTGACTGGACACTGCCGATGCGCCTTTCTGAACACATGCAACGTGCAACTCAGACCTCTTCTGCCCAAAGCTGAGCACTCCTTTCTCTTCTCTATGAGTACTTGTTGGAAGCAAGCTGCCACCTTAGCCGGACTCGCTTCTCCTATACTCGTATACTCGTATCCCGAGGATATCACTCAAACCTGCACCACATGCCCAAGTCTGTGCAAGTTTATCATATGGACTCTTTGTCCACCCTGGAATCACTACTTCGGGACAATCTCCGCCGGCGGAACTTCCCTTTTTCCTAAATAAGGAACTCATGATTTTGATGGATTTTACAAGTCCCCTATCAAAACCTCAATGACAAACACACAATTCACGAATACAAAACTCAAGAAATTGCCTTTCTGTGTCCAAGTTACCTTAGAATTACTCCACCGTATTACACAAACTAAAAGTTCTTCGATACAGGAAAGCAATAATGCACACTTTGACCATTATAGAATAAATGCAACAGGTTATACATGGATACATGAACGAGAACACGTATGATATATATACATCACCGTTAGTGCAGTTGTAGGAGAAAACTTAATCTCGGCCATGACAACACTACCCAGTCCCAAGGCCGGTAGGCCGAGGGATCATGCTTCAACTAACGGGGTCTGGAGCAGAGCGTCCTCCCTCTCAGCGAGACTTTATCACCCGGGTTCCAATACTTTGTCTCCTCTCGGGATACCTCTTTTCTTAAGGGGGACAAATCCCTGCCCCTCATAAATTGCAGACTGCCCCGGGTTGATGGACAGACAGCAAGCATGGGAGGCAAGAGTGGAAAAATCCAGACAGTAGTGGAAAAACCCAGCTCGGCTCTAGTGTGGTCATTCCCAGCACCCCTTATCAATGCACCTGCACATCAGTGACTCCCCTCTGGGCTGGTCCTTGAGCGAACAATGCGAAAACTGTGCTCCGTAGTAAGCCCATCTGCTTCACACTAAAATATTGCAACCGTTGCAGAACTCATGTCTGCCTTCTAAATGAACTCACAGAAATGGAGACTTTCATTGCGGTTTGGACGTGAATGTAAAAAATGGCTGCGCCATGTTTTAGCTAATTTTTCGCACATCCACTCCATCCAAACGCATGCTCCCGAGTTTCTATCACATCACATTCCCCATGAAATTCACCAGGCAGCGTCTCATTGATGCAAGTGCTACCTCGCCTCCCTGCAGCCCATACAAACCGCGCCAGCGTCTCCACGTGCTGTCTTCCTCCTGCCTGCCACTCCTGGGCTCCACCGGTCTGGACTGCATCCCCAGCTCACTAATTTTTGTGTGCATGACTACACCTTTTATAGTGA
The DNA here is from genome assembly GCF_040938575.1 of Ambystoma mexicanum. Lineage (NCBI taxonomy): Eukaryota > Metazoa > Chordata > Amphibia > Caudata > Ambystomatidae > Ambystoma > Ambystoma mexicanum. The sequence continues at coordinate 1,266,269,272 of NC_090926.1, read as the reverse complement.
ACCAAACTGTCAAGTGGAGTCAGGTGTGGGTAGTTACTATAGAGCGCCTAACCCTGCCCGACTCTATTAATGGGACAACCTGAGTTCTTTCTAGGGTAGGTCTCCCTTACTTTCCCCATGTTATTCCTATGAGTAATCTTTACTGATCTTAGTTGCCTCCTCCTCGTCTCAGTATTTGTTGGAAATGGGGAGGGGAGATGAGGTGAGATTTTCACAAGATTTAGACTGAGTTCTGATCACCTTATCAGGGTGTTGGCAAGGGGTGTGCGAGGATCTCCTGATTTGCTCTACCCCAAAGGAGAAAGTTGTCCCCTCCTTTATGTCTGCAGATGGTTTATGTGTGTAGGGTTCTAGGTGGCTTTGCCTATGATTTGGAGAGGACGAATAACCCTTGTTCTCAGTGGTCTGCTCTAATCATCTCCTTACCTTCTCACTCTTGGGTCATGACGAATAGAATGAGATCCAAAGATCTTGTTACCAGGACTTGGGTTATGGGAATCAGGATATCCCAAGAATGCATCTAGGACTTCATCCTCCACTGTCCGGTTAGAATACTGCGTCTCTCCTAGGGTATTCTTCTGAGGGGATCCCCGCCCTCCCCTACTCAGGTGATCCTCCCTCGCTTGTCCATCCCCCAGGTTGTTATCCAAAAGCGATGGCCCTTCCCTGACCACCTGAAAGAGGATTCTCGGGGTCTGCCTGGGAGAATCCCCCAGGTTTCTCACACAATCTTCTCAGTATTGACAATATAAGTTTCTTCATAGTGAACTACTGGTGTTATATCACAATAACAAAGAGTAGTGTGTTCTTCTTGGTGTCTTCGCAGGTTGTCTGTTATTAGTGGGTTGTGGTTGAGTAAGTTAGGGAGCTCCTCTTCAAAACGGGTGTCCTTGTACCCAATGGGGGGAATCTCTCCTGGTGAGGTCCTGCTTGCCCCTACCGCTAGGGAGGGTATTGCGTGGCAGACTCACCTCCCTAGCCTCACAATGAATCCCGTGATTCATCACATACCCTTTCCCTAGGAACGTTGGCTTTCCTTGTTCAGAGATGGGGAATCACGGTGAGGAAGTCTACATTCCCTTGCTCTTGTTCGTTCCATTGTTCCACTGTGAAACAAAATGGTTGAAGATCAAGAAACCATCTCATAATTCAGGGGTTTGTGTTTTTCATCAGGCTCAAACCATGTGAGAGCAGAATGGTCTGTGACCAGTCGGTACTTCTTTGCGTTGATATTATATTTGAAGTGTGTTACTGCTCACTTGATGGCAAGGATCCCCAACTCTACAGCAGTGAAGTTTTGCTCCCTTGGGAAGCATTTTCTACGGGTTGCTCTACTCTATCGTACTCCTGTGACAACACTCCCCCAAGTCCTGTTTTGGATGCATCTGTTTGTACAAAGATTTCCATGTTAACGTCAGGGATTGGTTGACTACAAAGAATCCTTTTTAGCCCATCAAAACTGCTCTGTTCTTGAGAGTCACACACCAGTGTGTTGGATTGTGTGTTCTTCAGCTTATCGGTTATACTTGCATCTATGGAGGAGTAGTTTGGAATGAACCTCCGATAGTATCCTGTTAGTCCTAAGAACGCACACAGTTCTTAGTGAGGCCATTTGTTGCAAAGCTGTAACGTTTTCATTGTAAGGTTGTAGTAAACCGTTCTCCACAAAGAACCCCAAGTACTTAACGACCGATTGGGAAATATGACATTTTTTTGGATTGGCCGTTAATCCAGCTTTTCTTAAAACCTGGACAATTTTGTAACGCTGGAATACGTGATCCGGCCATGTCTCACTGTATATTTATTTTATTTAATGTATTTCTGAAGCACTAGAGCCAGGGGACCTGAGGCATAAACGCACTGAAACACGACAAACAACAGAAAGCAGGGATCTTCAACTTCTTTAAGGGTCTTAAATAGTTCCTTTGTATCTGAGTCATCTTCATTAATCCTCTGTTTATAAATTCTTTGTTTAGCTTCACATATAGCCTCTTTATGTTCTTTAGCTGTGAGGCGATAATTGGCCTTCTTTTCAAAAAATTGTTTTTTTTTATTTTTATTGTTGCATTCACAGTTTACAGAAAACCTTACACAACATAAAAGGTACAAAAAGACTAAAACATTCATCACTCATGGAACTATTAAAACTAAAAGAAATAAAGTAAAAATTCAGAATTCACATTTCAAATACACACCACTGCATGACATCACACCCTTTTTTGACTTTTGATTGATGCATCGCTATCACTATACTCTTATACTAAAAACTGCATTGTGAAATTTAGGCCACCCCCACTATGCAGGACTCTCAAATCTAGGTGTGTTGTCCCTTGCAATCTTGTACCCAAACTGCATTGTGAAACTGCATTGTGAAACTTGAACTGCATTGTTAAACTTAGGCCTCTCTCCCACTGTTCATGAACCTCAAACATAGGTGTGTTATACTTTGCAATCTTGAACTTATACTGCATTGTGAAACCTGAACTGCATTGTGAAACTTAGGCATGTCTACCACTATACTCTTCCACTCAAACTGCATTGTGAAAATTTTGCCTCCCACTATACAGGATTCCCAAGTCTAGGTATAGCGTCCCTTGCAATCCTGTATAAAAACTGCATTGTGTAACTTGAACTGCATTGTGAAACTTGAAATGCTTTGTGAAACTTGAACTGCATTGTGAAACTTGAACTGCATTGTGAAACTTAGGCACGTTTACCACTGTGCTCTTGCACTCAAACTGCATTGCGAAACTTAGGCCTCTCTCCCACTATGCAGGACTCTCAAATCTAGGTGTGTTGTCCCTTAAAATCCTGTATACAAACTGCATTGTGAAACTTGAGCTTCTCTCCCACTTTTCATTATCCTCAAACCTAGATGTGTTGTCCCTTCCAATCTTGTACTCAAACTGCATTGTGTAATTTGAACTGCATTGTGAAACCTAGGCACGTCTGCCACTATACTCCTGCACTCAAACTGCATTGTGAAAATTAGGCCTCTCTCCCACTATACAGGAATCCCAAGTCTAGGTATATTGCCCCTTGCAATCCTGTATACAAACTGCATTGTGAAACTTGAACTGCATTGTGAAACTTAAGCCTCTCTCCCACTGTTCATGAGCCTCATGTATTGTCTCTGGCAATCTTGTACTCAAACTGCATTGTGAAACTTGAACTGCATTGTGAAACTTAGGCACGTCTACCACTATACTCTTGCAGTCAAACTGCATTGTCTAGGTATATTGTCCCTTGGAATCCTGTATACATACTGCATTGTGAAATTTAGGCCTCTCTCCCGCTACACAGAATTCCCAAATCTAGGTGTGTTGTCCCTTGCAACCTTGTATTCAAACTGCATTGTGAAACTTGAACTGCATTGTGAAGCTTAGGCCTCTCTCCCACTATATTCTTGCATTCAGACTGCATTGTGAAACCTGGGACTCCCTTCCAACACTTTGGGATTACCAAATCATCTAGGTGTGTTGTCCCTTGCTATCTTGTGCTCAAACTGCATTGTGAAACCTGGACTGCATTTTGGGACATAGGCCTCTCTGCAACTATGCAGGAATCCCAAATTTAGGTTTAGTCTCCTTCTCTGCCTATTACATCGTGAAACTTCCAGCCGAATAACTACCAAACCTACAGTACGTATACACACCAAAAGTGTGGACACAGGAGGCAGGCACGGCCATGCACCCATGCACTGTAGAATACTGCTATGGCTAAGAACATCCGGTCTAGCAACACACATAGCCGTCCAGACTAAAACACCAAACTTACCTCAACACCTCTGCCACTAGCATACAGCGAGTACCATCTGAAAGGAACTCGGTATAGCTGGCACACATCGACTTTCCACACAATAGCAGTCTGTCGCAATCCACCAACAGCACCCACCCACGTGCCTGGCCTCTTTTTGGGCGGCTTAGTCGAGCCTAGCCAGCCACATAAATCCTAGACTGGCAAAATGCACACACGCATCTCCTAAACTAAACCCATTTGAATTTTCACCACAATGACTACGGTCACTGAGGGCGTTCCCACCAGAAAGCGCATTGAGGCCACACAAGTGGGCAAAGAGCGCTATATAAATAACCAAATACAATACAATACAATACAGTTCAGTTGTATCAGACTTTAAGCCTTTAAGGCTACAATCAAAGAGATATTATTACCCCACATACATCTGCACCAAAGGAGGTTCATAGACACATCCGTGTTGTAGCCAATGTTATCCTTGAAACACATTAGCCATTTGTTATCAAAGTAGGAACACACAGTGACTAAGTGTCTCAAAGTTACGGTGGAGTCCTTGACCCCACAAAATCTTCAGATATAGTTACACAGTGCTCCAGATAAGATTTTGAGGTGGGAGTATTTTACTCCCTGTTTTTAAACTTTGAGAGTAAATGGGATTTTAAGAGAGTAAAAAGGACTTTTCTCCTTTGCAAGAGAGTAAAATGTATGTGACATCGACCCGACGCATGCACAAACTGTATGGAAATCATTACCGTAGGGCAGCTTTCTGCATTGTGACAGAATACACCTTTCATTATTTCTTTCAAGGTCTGGCCATTTGATCTCTCCTTTATATATTTATATGTTGAAATCACAAAACCCTAGCCAATTACATAGTAAAGCAAACATGAATTGTATTGTGTGTTTTGAGGTTCGATAGCAGAATTGTCATTTGATGTTTAATGAGTCCTCATTTCCTGGAGCTATTACTACCTAATGGTATGCCAATGTTATGATACAACAGTGCAGCGGGGCAAGGACTCCATGCTAAATTCTACATTTAATCCAATGCTCAAATGGTTATTTATATAGCGCTTTTGGCCAAGTGCTGTACATAGAACATATTTATCACAATTATCACCAAACCAAAGTCGGTACTCCTTTATCGATCTCGAAAGGATGAAAGGCTGAGTTGGACTTGCCGCGATTCGAGCCTGCAACCTACAGATCACGCACAGATTGCAGCAATGAGTGCTCAACCGATGTTGGACGAACTATTTATGAAGCACTACATGAAGTTAAATACCTATCTGGATTATCACAGGGACAGGTTTTGCTGAGTTTCTATTTCAATTACAAATGTAACTTTAATTGGTTTGTTTTTGAACAGAGCTTGCACTTCCTGGAGAGTCAGGTTTTGGATGTTTTAATTGTAGTCTTGAATATTTGAGAGGCTAGAACACCTGTGATTGGTGTAATGACAATCACTCACCCTTGAGCAAAGACTCTGCTGCCACGGACCATTTATAGTAATGTACCCCAAGGTTAAATTGATGTAATCTAGACTGTGCATAGTCATCATTTTACACACTTATAATTAGAATGTAAATTAAATTATAAGTGTAAAAATGATCTGCCTCCGCATGATTATGCACACAGCACCAGAACTCTGAAAAATACAATTGTGCAATACTGGTTTGCTTTCACTGAAAAAAATACATAATTGGTTACAAAATATTAATTTTCAATTGCAACTTAGTTTTCCATCTAATTAATTATACAATCCTAAAATTCTAGGAAATTATGGACAGTGCTTCTAAAGCTGAATGGAAAGAAGCCATTCCTTTTATCACAGTGTGCAGTTTCTTTTTTTGAAAGGCTTCAGAGAAATACATTCTGTTTCAGAGGTGGCTTTCAATTACAAAGCACGTCTCCGGTAAGTGCTCTGTTTGTGATTGTGTGTCGGGTTTGTTTTGCTTTATGTTTGTGTGTGTATGTTGAGATGCGGGGGTGGGGAGGTGTGTCGGATGTGTATGAATGTTTGTATTTGAATGTATTTTGTGTGCTGAGTTGGGGGGTGGGGGGTTTGGAGTTGGGGGGGGTTCGGGTCTTAATGGGTGCATGTTTGTGTGTGTGCTGAGTTGGGGGGTGGGGGGTTTGGAGTTGGGGGGGGTTCGGGTCTTTATGGGTGCATGTTTGTGTGTGTGCTGAGTTGGGGGTGGGGGGTTTGGAGTTGGGGGGGTTCGGGTCTTTATGGGTGCATGTTTGTGTGTGTGCTGAGTTGGGGGGTGGGGGGTTTGGAGTTGGGGGGGTTCGGGTCTTTATGGGTGCATGTTTGAGAGTGTGCTGATTTGGGGGGGTGGGGGTTCGGGTCTGTATGGGTGCATGCTTGAGAGTGTGCTGATTTGGGGGTGTGGGGGGTTTGGAGTTGGGGGGGTGGGGGGTTCGGGTCTTTATGGGTGCATGTTTGTGTGTGTGCTGAGTTGGGGGGTGGGGGTTTGGGTCTGTATGGGTGCTTGTTTGAGAGTGTGTTGATTTGGGGGAGTGGGGGGTTCGGGTCTGTATGGGTGCATGTTTGTGTGTGTGCTGAGTTGGGGGGTGGGGGTTTCGGGTCTGTATGGGTGCATGCTTGAGAGTGTGTGTGCTGAGTTGGGGGTGGGGGGTTTGGAGTAGGGGGGGTGGAGGGTTCAGGTCTTTTTGGGTGCATGTTTGTGTGTGTGCTGAGTTGGGGGGTGGGGGTTCGGGTCTGTATGGGTGCATGCTTGAGAGTGTGTGCTGATTTGGGGGGTGGGGGTTTGGTTGGGGGTGAGGGGGCCATGGGGTGAGGGGTTTGGTTGGGGGTGAGGAGGCCATGGGGCATAGTGTTTGGTTGGGGGTGAGGGGGCCATGGGGCATAGTGTTTGGTTGGGGGTGAGGGACATGGGGCATAGTGTTTGGTTGGGGGTGAGGGGGCCATGGGGCATAGTGTTTGGTTGGGGGTGAGGGGGCCATAGGGCATTGTGTTTGGTCTGGGTGTAAGGGGGCCATGGGGCATAGTGTTTGGTTGGGGGTGAGGGACATGGGGCATAGTGTTTGGTTGGGGGTGAGGGGGCCATGGGGCATAGTGTTTGATTGGGGGTGAGGGGGCCATAGGGCATTGTGTTTGGTTTGGGTGTAAGGGGGCCATGAGGCATAGTGTTTGGTTGGGGGTGAGGGACATGGGGCATAGTGTTTGGTTGGTTGTAAGGGGGCCATGGGGCATAGTGTTTGGTTGGGGGTGAGAGACATGGGGCATTGTTTGGTTGGGTGTAAGGGGGCCATGGGGCATAGTGTTTGGTTGGGGGTGAGGGACATGGGGCATAGTGTTTGGTTGGGGGTGAGGGGGACATGGGGCATAGTGTTTGGTTGGGGGTGAGGGGGACATGGGGCATAGTGTTTGGTTGGGGGTGAGGGGGACATGAGGCATAGTGTTTGGTTGGGGGTGAGTGACATGGGGCATAGTGTTTGGTTGGGGGTGAGTGACATGGGGCATAGTGTTTGGTTGGGGGTGAGGGGGCCATAGGGCATTGTGTTTGGTTTGGGTGTAAGGGGGCCATGAGGCATAGTGTTTGGTTGGGGTGAGGGACATGGGGCATAGTGTTTGGTTGGGGGTGAGGGACATGGGGCATAGTGTTTGGTTGGGGGTGAGGGGGACATGGGGCATAGTGTTTGGTTGGGGGTGAGGGGGACATGGGGCATAGTGTTTGGTTGGGGGTGAGGGGGACATGGGGCATAGTGTTTGGTTGGGGGTGAGGGGGACATGAGGCATAGTGTTTGGTTGGGGGTGAGTGACATGGGGCATAGTGTTTGGTTGGGGGTGAGTGACATGGGGCATAGTGTTTGGTTGGGGGTGAGGGGGCCATAGGGCATTGTGTTTGGTTTGGGTGTAAGGGGGCCATGAGGCATAGTGTTTGGTTGGGGGCGAGGGACATGGGGCATAGTGTTTGGTTGGGTGTAAGGGGGCCATGGGGCATAGTGTTTGGTTGGGGGTGAGGGACATGGGGCATAGTGTTTGGTTGGGGGTGAGGGGGACATGGGGCATAGTGTTTGGTTGGGGGTGAGGGGGACATGGGGCATAGTGTTTGGTTGGGGGTGAGGGGGACATGGGGCATAGTGTTTGGTTGGGGGTGAGTGACATGGGTCATAGTGTTTGGTTGGGGGTGAGTGACATGGGGCATAGTGTTTGGTTGGGGGTGAGGGGGACATGGGGCAAAGTGTTTGGTTGGGGTGAGGGGGCCATGGGGCATAGTGTTTGGTTGGGGGTAAGGGGGCCCTGGGGCATAGTGTTTCGGTTGGGGGTGAGGGGGCCATGGGGCATAGTGTTGCACTCCAAGAATGAACCCAATAATAAAGCTAAAACAGGCACAGTTAGGAGATGTTCATCTTTGGCTTTTTGAGGAAACCTGACTCAACGAAGGCCATACTCCTCTTGGGCAACCCAAATAGCAAACTGTAGCAGTCCAAAATAACGGCATGTCCAATCTAGGGTCAATAAAATATATATAAGTTAATTAAACAGGTGAGATACAATAACTAAATATAAATAAATAACAATGGAAAATGTGTAGTACAAAATGTAAGTTTGAAATGCAAATAAAAATCGTTACCCCTCAAACATTCTTTTTCCATGTGTTAAGTACAACTTGGGGGTTTAAAAAGCCTCCTGCCACGCCCCGCCTACCGCCCCGCCCACATTTACTTTTCGGCCCACTATAGCCCTCATGTAAGGTACTTTCGGCCCTCTGTCAAAATCAGTTGTGCACCCTTGCTCTAGATGAACTGACGGAGATGATCACCCTAGAACAATTTACCAACTCCATACCCCCTTTTTTGGAAAAAGCCGCCCTTCAATTAAATTGGCCTACTCTAGCCATGGCCATTGAGATGGCTAAACATTTTCATCTAGCCCATCAGTGGGAGGATCAAAGCGATCATAAGCCTATCCATCGACCTCAACCCCAAGGAATAGACAAATCAGGGGGCTCATACAAGAGTAAGGAAGGGGTACAGAGAGAAAGATTATAAATCAGGAAAATTGACCCAAAGCCAAAAGAGGAAAGTAGGAGAGAAGAAGCAAAAGGGAGCAAACCATCCCCTCTAGTCTGTTTTTCCTGCAGAGGAATCAGACATCTAGCCAGACACTGTCCCAAGAACATAAAGGAGAAGTCTAAGGAGGCTGTTTGAAAGGACAAGAGTATTAGGAAGCAGAGGAAGTGTTAGAAACCTTTAGTATCTGTTCATGTCAAACCCCTGCTGAATTCATATACGAAAAGGCATGTGTAAATGGGAAAAAGGTACAGGCCCTAATCGACTCGGTAGTAAACAGACCGCTATATGGGCTGATTTAGTTACCACAAAAGACCTAGATTATGTGGCCCTGGTCCGAGTGACTTGTGTACATGGAGACAACAAGGTATACCCAAAAATTCCAGTGTGCATTGAAATCCGGAGTGAATCCTGTGAAATACCATCAGCCATCATTCCAAGGCTTCCTGAGGAAGTTATCCTGGGACGGGATTTTCCCTTCTTCTCTACACTCTTACAAGAGCCTCCACCTCCATTTGGAGATTTTCTACCCCAGAGATCTTGGCAGGAAACCTGCATATCCCCAAATTTGCGTGTGTGGGACTGGGAACATCTAGAACCTACAAAATCCAAAATAATCCCCAACACCCAGTTCACAGGTTATTGCAAAGAGAGTGTTACAACCACTATCCTTTTACCTACGAAATTCAATCAGTGGAATATGTGAGAGTACATGGACATCTCTCATACCTGTTCTTTGCATGCTCCTAACCATAGAAGACCTGACCAAAGAACAGGCATATCCACCTCACATAGGGAAAGGATATGTGAGAAACCTGAAGGTGTCTCCCTGTCTAATCCTTGAGGATCCGTTATCCAGGTGGCCAGGACACGGCCATCACTATTGGATCCAGTTCCTGGAGGTGGGCCAGTGAGGGAAGATCACCTGGATGGGCGGTCCTCGGGGAGTAGGAGTGGGACACCGACGGGTGGCACGCGGTATCCCCTTTCCTTTAACAACTTTACCCCATGCTCTGACGTAGGACTTACCAAACCACTGCCCCCATCCCTTTTCTGGCTCTAACACTTTCACACAACACAAAAGACAATGGACGAACACCAGAGCCTTTTACCTGACATGTCCCAATAAAAGGGTCAGGCAAAGTCGGGCAATTGATCAGAATCACACACACACCTAACAGCCTTTTCCCTTCCCGACAGGGATGAAAGGTGGAGCCAGAGAGCGCAGAGCAAGCAAGGCGAGCACGGCAGACAGCACAATGAGACGGCTAAGCAAGCACGGCAGTTCAAGCGAAGGAGAAAGGCAGCAGGAATCGAGAGGGTGGCGAGGAGAGATGTGACCTTGTCCTTTTTGTCCTGGACCTGCAGAACCTTCGTGGAAGAGAGCCGTGGCCGTGAACAATAGCACAAGTCAAATGGATTCGACCCTCCCACCATGGTTGGCATGGGAGCCTGATGTCAAGACCACAGGTAACCATGTGGCAGCCAATGTGGGGAAGAGGGATTAGGGAGAGGTTGTGGATAGGATGGAGGAAGGTAGGAAAACCGGAACGAGGGTAAGGAAAAACACAGTTGGACAGGTATGGGGGAGTATAGGTAAAAATACATATGCATAACAAATCAGTCATAAGTCTCGTACCCCTGCTCCTACCTTCTACCTACCCCCTACCAAGATCCTAAAATTCCTATACCCTAGACACTCTGCAGTATCATAGTCTCATACCACCTGCATATAATACCCCCCACAGTAGCCTATCCTTTTCTACTGAAGGCGCATCTTGTGAATGACCAGACATATTGTTATGAATATTACCATTCGATAAGTTTAAACAGTGGAAATGACAAGGAGAGAATCCAGGACAAACTCACCATCAGTGAAGGAGGCTAGTATCACTTGAAACTGGAGATCAGGAGTAGCGATGCTGATGTAGATTCCACTGATCCCCCCCTTCCTCCCCGGGGTCAAGCCCCAGGGACGGAGAGAGTGTCCAGGGAAACTCTCAGGGGGAAGAAAACCCTGCGTCTCAGTTGATCGTCTGCTTCTGAATTCTTGAGGAGGGAGAAGATTCGGGATAAGGTTATCTCGTACCATAGGCTACAAGGAAGTAGACAGAACACAATAAGTAATAGTGTGTGTTAGTGTTAGAACAAGTAAGATAAGAGGTATCAGTAAGCACCTTGTTGCGAACTGGGAGATAGAGGTAAGAGATGCCGGAGTCTCTGTTTCTCGAGAACCTCGGAGGACTAAGATGAGAGAAGGGGGTTAGTTAAGATCCAAAAGAGAAATGGGGAACGGGATTAAATGCTCAAGAGGTACCTGAGGTAAGAATTGTCTGCACGCTTAACTGAGGATTAGACGGAGGTTCCGTGGATAGACGGAAGAGTAAGACTGTCTGCAAGATAGGGAGATACAACGTCAGAAAGACCTATAAGTGGAATGAGAATAAGGAACAGTCAGTCCGGCCTGGGTACCTCAGTTGAGATTGAAAGACGACTGTTAAAGAACTTCCGCGGCGGTCCGGTTGTTTTCCTCGGGAGTGAGAGGAAACGAGCAGAGAGCGGGAGCGAGGCGGTAGGCGTACTGCAGACCGTGTATTTCCTGGGAACGAGCGGGAGCTGGTAGTAAAGGAGACAGAAGGTAAGTTAGAAGTACAGGATGTGACAAGGACAGGTAAGAACAAACCCTAGATCCGAACTCACGCAGCATTGGTAGCTAGGAGTAGCAACGCATCCGTCTGTTGTGCTCCGATGTTGATATACAGTGCCCGGCCGGGAGGGAGGAGCCGAGTGGCCATGTTGAAACCAGGCCGCTAGACCGCAGCTGATCACAGCAGCGGCCATCTTGGGTGTCAAAATGGCCGCCGTACTTCTCCGGATCCAACGGTGCCACAAAGACCAGCGATTTCTGAGAGGCGTGACACATATAACATTAAACAAATGAGCATGGGACATGAACAACACTTAGTAAGCAGTATGAAACACACAAGGATACTTTCCCATATGAATGTACGAATGCATGGCCTCAAGGGCAAGCAAAGCAAACATGACACAAACATAAATCAACTGGTAAGCCATTAGCATACATCGTATTAAAATCTACTGAGTAAACTGACACGTGTTATATAAACACACGAGTCAGCATAACCCCAAAGAATACACTACGTCCTACAGCGGCCTCTTAGCCCTTTTGTTATCTTTTCCTGACCCAGGGCGTTTTAGGTTTAAACAAACACACATTCTTTCCCCAGACACACTGTGTTGTAGCAGTTCAAAAGGTAATGTCGGATTTCCGACCAACTCATATGCATGCGATATAAATGAACTATCATGCAATTTAGCTTTCTGTCCGGGAGCTCCACGGGATTACACATACTGGAAGAAGTTGTGCATTAGCATCGGAAAGCCTCCAGTCACCGCAGGCCTACCCGGTTCATTCCTTGGCCCACCAGACATCCGGGGTTCCGCTTTCCTCTCCATGGATCTCCTCCATGCCGTAACTGCCCATGCTGAAACAAAATAATCTGCACCTGGCACGGTCGGCCGGCGGGCTAATAAACTCACTGTAATTACATACAGCTGCTGCCGTGCATGCAGTAAACTACAAAGTTCCCAAGTCCTGCTGGGAAAGGAAGTCGCTTATTCCCCCTTCCATTCCTTTAACAGTTTCCTTGCTGCAAGCGTCCTCGTCTACTCCAGCCCTTAATCCTGACAGTAGCTCCTCTCCCAGGGCCGTTCCCAGGACCTGGTTTCTCGGGGTGTCGCAAATGAAATTGTAGCACCAACTTTGGAGCATGCACAACCCCTTCCAGTTCCCATGAACAGTCTTCAGGCACATAACCGAATCATTGAATGAGATATCACAAACCATGTTGCTTTCTCTTAGAATCCATGATCCGTTTCACCCCGTATTCCAGTTGGCCTTCCTTCAGAATCGCTGGTGGTCGTTGCATAATCATCCCAGGAGCTGCGGGTTTAAGCAAAGACACATGGAACACTGGATGTATCTTTAAAGGCAATCGCAACTTCATAGCAATAGGGAATACGCACTGAATGATCTCATAAGGCCCAATGAATGGGGGGGGGCAAACTTGTGAGGGGCCACCATGGAAAGATTCTGAGTAGACAACCATACTCTATCTCCTGCCTTATACTTGGGAGCTTCTTGACGTTTCTTGTCAGCCTGTGCTTTATACACAATCTTAGCCTGTTCCAAATTCCATCGTGCCTTCTGTCTGATATCTAAAAGCAACTGGTTGCGCTCCTGAAGAACAGGAATCTGTTCCACCTCTGGTAATCTTTCAGGTATCATATTTTGCTCATGCCCATGCAAACATTAATTGGGTGCCATGCTCTGTGACGCGTGCTCTGTATTATTGTATGTAAATTCTGCCAACCACAAGGCTCTCACGCAAGATTCCATACCGTCCCCCAAATAACATTGCAGATATTGTTCTAATGTTTGATTGACTCTTTCCGTCTGGCCATCAGTGTGGGGGTGATAACTGGTCGACAGAGTGCAGTTGATTCCTAACATCCGGCAGAAGGCACGCCAAAACTTAGAGGTGAATGTTGACCCTCTATCAGAGACAATACTCCTAGGGAGACCATGCAGCCTGACAATATGCTGTAAAAACAACTCTGCCAATTGACCTGGCCCCGGAATTCCTACACACGGAATGAAGTGAGCTTGTTTAGACATGTAATCAACTACCACCCAAATAGTGTTGTGCTGGTTGTCTGGGGGGGGAGATCCGTAATGAAGTCTATGGAAATGTGTGTCCATGAACTCTCCAGGATAGGCAAAGGCTGTAACAATCCCAATTTTTTCGTATGGCCCACCTTGTTGCGAACACAGTTTTCACATTTCGGAGTATAGGTAACAATATCCTTCTTTAAATCATGCCACCAAAAGTACTTCTCCAACATGCTTTGGGTCTTTCTTTTCCCTGAATGACCAGTTAAAGGTGATTTGTGGCACCAATACAAGGCTTTGTCTAGTAATTCCCTAGTGGGCAAGAATAACCACCCTGCATAATAAATAAGACCCTCCCTTACCGTTCTTAGCAGGTGACTAGTCCCCCACTCTTGTAAGTCCTTCTGACTCAACCATTTACGTACTTGCCCCAGCACATCCTCTGTAACTGCCCCAATCACTTTCTCTGGAGGAATGATCGCTCTTACTTCAGTCACCACATTTTACAAATTCTGCTGCCTAGTCAAGGCATCTGCCTTCCCATTCCTTTTTCCTGGCTGAAAAGTTACCATGAAGTCAAATTCATTAAAGTATTGGGACCATCGTAATTGCCTAGGACTAAGTGTCTGGGCTGTCTTAAAATACTGTAGATTTTTGTGGTCTGTTAGCACCATCACTTGGTGGTTAGCCCCCAACAAATAATGCCTCCATTACAAAAAAGCAGCGCAAATGGCCATCAACTCTTTGTCAGTGATGGAATAGTTCTGCTCACAACTTGTAAGGGAGTAAAATGCCACAGGATGCCAGATACCTTCTTCATCTTTCTGAGATAGTACTTCCCCTAAAGCGACATTGAATGCATCCGTCTACACCTGAAAAGGCTTACTCGAATCCAGATGTCTCAACACTGTTGCCTGAGTAAAGGCTCCCTTCAGTTCTTGAAATGCCCTCTCCGACCTCCTCACTCCAACTAAAACGAACTGCATTCCTTAGTAACTGGGTGATCAGGGTCACAATTTGAGATAAATTACCAATAAACATCCCAATGAAGTTGGCAAACCCTAAAAAAGACTGAATGTCCTTTATACACTGAGGAGAGGGCCAATCAGTAACCGCCTGCACCTTTTTCCTGTCCATCAAAATGCCAGTAGGTGTTAGAATGAAACCCAAAAGATTCCACCTGTGTAGCGTTAAATACACATTTTTCTAATTTAACATAGAGTTGGAATTTTTGCAAGCGTTGTAGCACCACCTTTACGTGCGCTATATGTTGTTCCTGAGAAGCGGAATATGTCAAAATGTTATCGATATACACATTACCAAAAGCATCAATGAACTCTGTAAGGACTTCTTGCATGAAAAACTGAAATACAGCCGGGGCGTTGCACAACCCAAAGGGCATAACCAGATATTCAAAAAGGCCAAACTTTGTCCTAAAAGCAGTCTTCCACTCATCCCCATCCTCCACTCTTATCAAATGGTAAGCTCCTCTCAAATCCAATTTCGTCTAGACAACTGCCAACTTTACCTGATCTAGTAGTACCAAAGTCAACAGCAAGGGAAACCTATTCTTGATGGTAACCTTGTTTAATGCACGGTAGTCAATGCAGGTTCTTAGTATCCATTCCTTCTTAGGCGCGAAAAACAATGGCGAGGAAACCGGTGATGTAGAGTGCCTGATTAACCCCTTTTCCAGCATCTCATCCAAATACTCCCTCAGATGTTGATTTTCAGTTTCAATGAGGGCCTAAATCCAGCTACAGGGCAACTTGGCTCCTGGTTCTAAGTCAATAACACAATCATAAGATCAATGAGGTGGCAACCTCTCCGCCCTAACCTTGTGAAACACACCTGCAAATTCTAGATATTGCTGTGGGATTCCTGTTACCACTGCCCCCACGATCTGTGATGCCTGATCCTTTTCTGCCAATAAAGTTGCAGGCCCCATGCCCTCCTTCATATGCGCCTGGCACTCATGGGTTTATAGTGACTTTTTCGACAAAGTCTTGAAATACAAAAGTTTCGACAACAAAGCATCGAGAAAATAAAAATGCGAATGCATTTTTTTTATTTTAATGGGGGGGTCCCCCCAAACCCCTGTTTTTTTTTTTTAAAAACACTTATTTTACTATAAGAAACTAAAATAAACCCTTTAACATTAAAAAAATGCATTTGCATTTTTTTTTCTCGAAACTTTGTATTCGAAAGTTTTGTGTTTAGAAACTTTTTTGGGGAAATTATAACTGGATACGCTCTCATGAGTCTCAAAACATACCTCTTCGATACCCAATCAATTCTTGGATTATGCTGCACCAACCGGGGCATCCCTAAAATGAGATCAAACTGAGGAGTCGCTATTAAATCAACAGTAATCTCCTCCTCATGTCCTGAAGTACATACCATTCGCAAAGGTTGGGTTTGTTGCTGAATGGGTCCTCCACCTGCTGTTGTTCTGAAGAGGTAAACCCAGTTGTTCTGCCAGGGTTATGTCAATATAGTTACCCATGGCCCCTGAATCCACTATTGCCAACACTACTTGCTTGGTAAGGGCAAACAAGATAATCACCAGGATATATAAATGAGAGGTCTTATTACCTACTGTATTTGCCCCCCAACTGGGGAACCTTGATTCCATCGGGCCTGTCACCTGAGTTCCCCCTAAGACCGGCCCTGTCATTTTCCTGCCTCCACCTTGCTCTGATCCCCTACTGCACCCTTCTTAGGCGTGTTGGGACAGGTATGAATAAAGTGTCTTGCTTGCCCACAATAAAGGCACAAATTATTTAATTTACGCTGTTCCTTGTCTGCAGAGGACAATGGCCCCCTCATGCTCCCAATCTGTATGGGTTCTCCTTCACTAGTTCTTGCTCCCCTGCTCTTAACAGACCTGACAAACCGTACCAACTTGTGTCTCTTCTTATCCCCCTTACGCTCATTCATGCAGTGATCCATTCGTAAAGCCAAGTCAGTCCTGGTGTTGCAACTAGCCGACTGTGGCTCAACCGAGTCCTTCAACTCCTCCCGTAAACCTTGGTAAAATACAACTATCTGCGTGCACTCTGGCCAGTCTCTTTCTATCACCAATTGATTAAACTGTGTCACATATATCACCAAGTCATGTGCCCCCTGGCGAAGAGCCAATAACTCCTTGTCCTGCACCACTGATACCTCTCGCCTATCGAACAACCTCCCAAACTCAGCCAAAAAACCATCCCAATTATACAATAAAGGATCATCCAACTGGACCAACTGCATAGCCCAGACAACTGCATCCCATGTCAAATAGGATATCACAAAGGCTGTCCTCACCTGGATGGTTTCAAACGCTGCAGGTTTACACAGGAAATGTAACCGACATTGGGTCAAGAACATCATATATTTCCTTGGATCCCCTTAGAACCTTTCAAGGGTGGCCAGCGGAACACTACTTGCTGGCTGAACTATGATGTGGAGCCTCGATTAGTCGCTGCCCCCAAAGAAGGACCAGCCCTAACGCCTTCCAATGGTGTCCCTTGTGCACCCAATCCACGTACCTGGGCCTTCAACACAGTGGATTCCTTTCTTGCATGTGCTAACTCAATTGGAATGTCCTGGAGTGACCTTTAGCACTTCAGCTAGAGGCAGAGTAGTTGTATCCATTTGTCTTGGGTGGTGAACATTTTCCCGTTATGGGGGTGGATTATTATGTTAGACTCACACAAGGAAGAGAGTATCAACACTCTCCCCCGAACCACAGAAGCCAAATGGATTCGACCCTCCCACCATGGTTGGCATGGGCGCCTGATGTCAAGACCACAGGTAACTATGTGGCAGCCAATGGGGGGAAAGAGGGATTAGGGAGAGGTTGTCGATAGGATGGGGGAAGTTAGGAAAACCAGAAAGAGGGTAAGGGAAAACACAGTTGGATAGGTATGGGAGAATGTAGGTAAAAATACATTTACATAACAAATCAGTCACAAGTCTCGTACCCCTGCTCCTACTTCCTACCTATCCCCTACCAAGCTCCTAAAACTCCTGTACCCTAGACACTTTGCAGTATCATAGGGCCTCATTACACGGAAGGCGGTAGCCATGGCGCTATTAGCGCCATGGCTACCCCCTTACTGCCGTCGGAGGCCGGGTTCCCAGAATAGGGACTTACCGGCCTACTCCGACCTTTGCGGGACCGGTAAGTCCCCATTCCAGGAACCATTCCCCATTCCCATTTGAGCCCCCATAGGGCTCAATGGGAATGGGGAAGGAGCAAATAACGGTACCGTTATTTGCACTGAAGTCCCTCAGCGGGTCCTGTCCTTAATGTGTGGTCTGACCACACGTTAAGGACAGGACTCGCTGAGGGACCTCGTAGTAGGGCGGTGGGGATTACCGGCACCAGTGCCCTTACCGGTGCCGGTAATCCCCTACCGCCTTCCGTGTAATGAGGCCCATAGACTCATACCACCTGCACATAATACCCCCCACAGTAGCCTATCCTTTTCTACTGAAGGCGCATCTTGTGAATGATCAGACATATAACATTAAACAAATGAGCATGGGACATGAACAACACTTAGCAAGCAGTATGCAACACACAGGGATTCTTTCCCATATGAATGTACGAACGCATGGCTTCAAGGGCAAGCAAAGCAAACATGACATAAACATAAATCAACTAGTTAGCCAGTTACATACATCGTATTAAAATGTCCTGAGTAAACTGACTTGTGTTATATAAGCACATGAGTCAACATAGCCCCAAAGAATACACTGCGTCCTACAGTGGCCTCTTAGCCCTTTTACCGTCTTTTCCTGACCCAGGGCGTGTTTAAACAAACACACATTCTTTCCCCAGAAACACTGTGCTGTAGCAGTTCAAAAGGTAACGTCGGATTTCCCACCAAATCATATGCATGCGATATTAATGAACTAGCGTGTCACTTAGCTTTCTGTCTGGCTGCCCCACGGGACTACCCGGACTGGAAGAAGTCATGCGTTAGCAGAAGAAAGACTCCAGTCACCACCGCGCTGCCCAGTTCATTCCTTGACCCACCAGACCGGCAGCATTCCGCTTTCATCTCCGTGGACCTCCTCCACGCCATAACTGCCTGTGCTGAAACAAAATAATCTTCACCTGGCACGGGCGGCCGGTGTTCTAATAAACCCACTGTAATTACATACAGATGTCGTCCACGTGCAGTAACAGTAAATTACGAAGTTCCCAAGTCCTGCTGAGAAATTAAGTCTCTTATCCCCCCTTACATTCCTTTAACAGTTTCCTTGCTGCGAGTGTCCTTGTCTACCCCAGCCCTTAATCCTAACAGGAAAAGCCAACAGCCAACCGGTTCATCACAGCTGGTAAATTGAGGGGCATACCGATAAAAACCGGGCTGTGTTGAGCAAGAATCACAAAGTGGCAAGTTTTGAACCAAAGCTGGTTAACTTTGAATGAACTGTAAAAAGTGTGAAGGGGAGACGAGCTGCAGAGGGAAAGCGGCACCACGTAGGTGCTAACTCAAGAGACTCTGGTCGAGCCCCATATGAAAGAAACTACAAATACCAGAAGGCCGTAGGAGGGTCAGCAAAATAGGCCAAAGTGGTCATACAGAGGGTCAAGCAAATCCCTGTACAATCGAAAGACTTTGATCTACAATCACTTTGAAATAAAGGGAGGTGAATCCCGAAAACATTGAACTGTGTAAAAAGGAGAACAATAAAAGTAAAGGGGTATCAGCACCCAAAAGAGGTGGACCCAAGGGTGAGCCAATATAACCCTGATCGAAAGCCACAGTAAAACCAGTGAGGGGAGGCTAAGAATCAAGAGGAATTGGAGCCCGGCACAGGGGGATCCAAGGGTGAAAAAGTTGTTACCCCAAAATTAAGGAAACTGAAAGCAAAAGTTAAGAAACGGCAAGGGTGAATTCGAAGGATGGATGCCAGAGATGAAGCTATCACCCAAGTACTAGCAGTCAAAAGAGATGCGAGAGACCGGCCGTGGGAGATCCAGGGGGGAAGCATCACGCTAGTACTGAGAGTCAAGAGGGGTCCAAGCCTGACCAACGGTGATCCAGGGGGAAAGCTATCATCCAAACATCAAGTAAGAAAAGAACTGACATATAAAGCTAAGAATTTGATAGGTGAAGGGTCAGCGCCCAGAAGAGGGGGAGCCAGGGGTGAATCATTATCACCCAAACAAACTTTCATTTGTTAAAGGAACTTTTGTTTTTGATATTTAAACACATCAGGCCCCGAAGACAAAAGACTTTCTAAGGAAACGAGACTCGGCCATCAACGGTACTGAGAACTGCCATTGGAACCGTTGTCTCGTGCTGAAAAAGTCTGAGACTTTATTGTGCTCCAAGCTCCCATCTTACCCTGTGCTTGAAACGTGGGGAAGGAAGACCCAGGTCACTGCATCCTGACATATTATTTGAGAACACTTCTTTCTTTTCTTGAAAACTATCCCACACCCTCTTTTTGTATTAGTTGGGAGGTTTGGCAATAGGTTTCTTAGTATAGGTCCCTTTTTATTTTGACACGACGCCACTAGGACTGCTTTATTTTCATTTAATGGTCGATGTTTGCTCCCATCTTAGATTTAGAATAGGTGTTTTTCCAACCTGCATACAGCATTCATTGTTCAATAAACACCCTTGAACTGTGAGCACTGGTGTCGGTCTTACTTGTTGTCACCATGAGTTCCTCACACATCCCACACCAAGGAATCAGCTAACCCTACTCCCTTCTCCCCACCCACCTCCACTGGATGCAGGCTGGCACTTCTCAATTCTTCGACCTCTGGCCTTACGGGTTTTCTTCTGTGGCATTCCCTGATAAGAGATTCCAAAGTAGTCTTCAGAGAATTGGCATTTGCTTCCAGACTTCTCTCGTAAGTGTCGCAGGTTTCCCCTCTTCTCACCTGTTGCTGTTGTTTACTGGAGCTCCTTGAAGGAGTTTTCTTGCGTACTGTCCAGGTCTTGTACAGCCCTGTGTGGGCTTCTTCGGGTTCCAGCGTGTGATCGGCGCTTCGACTCCTGGAACGTTCAGTATGTCTGGGAAATCCAGGAAATTATGATGTGTACTTGAGACGGGTACACGGGGGTCCAGGATACAGGAGGTAAGGAAAGGAAGGGACTGAAGGAGGAAGAACAAAGGGTCCAGGAACCGGGAACAGGTAGTCAGCGAGAGCGAACTACGACAACGCACGTCTAGCCACTGCAAGCAGTAGCGTTGAGACGTGCGGTCCCGCAGGGACATGGCTTCTTTATAGAGTGTGCTACGTCCGACGCGGAAGCTGGTAAACAACGTTCCGTGTCTGTCAGCCATGATGGT
Source organism: Ambystoma mexicanum (assembly GCF_040938575.1). NCBI lineage: Eukaryota > Metazoa > Chordata > Amphibia > Caudata > Ambystomatidae > Ambystoma > Ambystoma mexicanum. The sequence goes on along the minus strand of NC_090926.1, from coordinate 1,266,248,472 downwards.
AGTACTGCTGAGTGCAGGCCTCGATGTGTCAGGGACCAGGAAGTCCAAAAGGGACGCATCCGACGGTTCATGACAGCATGCCTCCTCCGAAGACCCGTCCCTCTGGGCTTGCCCGGGTGTATGAGATGATACCTTCTGAGTAATCTGGGAGCATTTAAATTTGAGATTGGTTCCCAGGTGCGTTCACTAGGAGGGTACCCTTTCCACTCAACCAGGTATTGCAGCTGACCACGTTTGCACCTGGAGTCACATATCCTGGACACTTCGTATTCCAGCTGGTCATTGATGATTATAGGATTAGGCCTGGGGCAGTCAGGGAGGATTGGATGTATGGCTTCATTAAAGACGTATGGAACACTGGGTGGATCTTCTTCCAAGAGTCTGGTAGTTTGAGCCGGAAGGCCACTGGATTAATGATTTCCTTTATGGAAAAAGGGCCATAGTACCGGGGAGCCAGCTTATTAGGTCGTAGGTGGCGAGGCAGTAATTTTGAGGATAGCCAAACTTTATCACCCACTGCGTAGCGATGGTCCTGGTCTTCTTTTGGAATACGCATACTGCTTGGTGTGATTTTGGGCCTTTTCTAGGTGTTCCTTGGCCTCCTTGTGTACATTGATGAGAGTTTCGATCCAGGTGTCGAGTGTGGGTACTGGTGTAGGATGTGGAAGAACGGAAGGTAAGACTGAAGGATGGAATCCATGGCTGCAGAAAAAAGGGCTGGTCTTGACAGCTGAGTGGTCCGAATTGTTGTAGGCAAATTCAGCCAAGGGTATTAGGAGTGACCAATCGTCCTATACCTTAGCAGTGAAGCAACTGTTCTAGAGTTTGGTTCACCCGTTCCGTAGCTCCGTTGGTCTGTGGATGATAACCAGAGGAGAGGGCACGTTGGATCCCTAGTATTCGGCATAAGTGTTTCCAAAACTGAGAAATGTATTGGGGCCCTCTGTCTGAAATAATCTTGGAGTGGAGTCCATGAAGTCAGAATATGTGTTCCAGGAAGATTCCAGCAAGTTCTGATGAAGATGGTAGTTTATACAGTGGAGTAAAATGGGCCATGTGAGTGAATAAATCAATGGTGACCATGATCGTCGTGTATCCCCTGGAAGGTGGTAATTCTACTATGAAATCCATAGCAATGACTTCCCAAGGTCTTGTCGGTAATGAAGGTTGAAGTAGGAGATCCGCCGGCTTCTTATTATCATGTTTATTTTGATTGCAGACTGCACAGGCTTGGATATACAGCTGAACATCAGTCTACATTCTTGGCCACCAGAATTTTCTCTGTATCAGACGGAGGGTATTGGTGACGCCGCGATGTCCTGAGTGAAGGGTATCTTGGCAGAGATTTATGATCCTTTGTTGTAGTTTCTGTGTGCGGATGACCAAGCTGTTATCCTTAAACAGATGCCCGTCCTTAGTTTTTAGACTCCAGCGATTCTTCCCTGTAAATTCCTTCCAGAAGTCAGAGGACTGTGTTTGTATCCGAACATCTTCCAGGAGGCTGATTGCTTGGGCTACAAAAATTGTGTTGGGAAACATCTTTGGGAAGGACCGACCCTCAAGAGTTTCATAGTCTGGACGCCGGGATAAGGCGTCAGCAATTATGTTTTGTGTTCCAGGGACATGGTGGATCTGGAACTGATACTGGGCAAAGAAGAAGGCCCAGCGAGCCTGACGGCTGTTTCTACATTCCAGTGACTGTAAAACTTGAAGATTCCGATGGTCCGTACGGCCTTGTACAGGATGTTTTGCTCCTAGAAGTAGATGATGCCACTCTGTGAAGGCTTGACAGATGGCTAACAATTCCTTTTCCAAAACGGAATAGTGGGTTTCGCTGGGAGTTAGAGTTCGTGAAAGGTAAGCAATGGGATGTTCTGATTTATCCTCGAATTCCTGCTTTAGAAGAGCTCCAATGGCATAGTTAGAGGCATCAGTTTACACTAGGAATGGTCGATTGATGTCAGGTTGAGCCAGGATGGGGGCTTGTGTAAACTCTGTCTTTAACCGTTGGAATGCCTCCTCTTGGGATGTGGTCCAGCAAAAAGGAGTATCTTTCTTCAACAATGTAATGATCGGTTGGACTATCTCGGAAAAGGAGGGTATGAATTTCCGGTAGAAATTGGCAAGCCCCAGGAAGGATTGGATCTGCTTCACAGTAGTCGGAACAGGCCAAGACAGTATAGCCTTTACCTTTGATTGGTCCATTCCGATTCCTTCTGGGCTAAGGACGAATCCTAGATAGTGAACAGTAGAGACGTGAAAAAGGCATTTCTCGGGTTTAGCCAGGAGCTTGTGTTCACGTAACCGCTGTAATACTGCCTTAACATGCCCTTCATGCTGAACATGGTCCTTTGAAAATATTAGGATATCGTCCAGGTACACTATAACGAAGATGAACAGCATATCAGAGAACACCCGATCCATGAAACGTTGGAAGACCGCTGGAACTTTGGCGAGCCCAAAGGGCATGACCAGGTACTCAAAGTGACCAAAGGGCGTTCTAAAGACCGTTTTCCATTCATCTCCTTCCCTAATACAGATCAGATGGTAGGCACCTCTGAGATCCAGTTTTGTAAAGACTACAGCTCCTCTCACTGCTTCCAGGATGTCTGAGATTAAGGGCAAAGGGTAGCGGTCCTTCAGGGTGCACTGATTTAACCCGCAATAATCGAGACAAGGCCTAAGCTCCTTGGTGTCTTTTTTAGGAACGAAAAACGATGCTCCTGCTGGTGATTTGGAGGGTCGTATAGTGCCATTTTCAAGGTTGGTATCCAAGTATTCACGGAGGGCTCTCTTTACCGGTTCGGATAAAATGAACATTCTTCCAAAAGGAATCACGGCGGAGGGTTCTGTATCAATAGCACAATCTTCAGGTCTGTGAGGTGGTAGGGCCTGAACTATAGCAGTTGAAAACACATCGGTGTAGTCCTGATAGGCCCTAGGAACCTGGATGATGTTTGAGACCGTGAATGGCCCTTGCTGTTCTGACGGTGTACCTCCAGAAGATGTCGGCAAGGAATCCAGGGATAGACAATGAGACATACAATGCTCTAAACCCAGGAACAAGGAACCTGCTGCCCAGTTGATGTATGGGTTGTGCTTTTGTAACCAGGGCATACCCAGCACCATTGGGTAGTGAGCAGACTTAATGATGTCAAACTTGATCAACTCTCGATGGTGATTTATCGAGAGTTGCAACTCCTGGATTTGTAGAGTTATGGGTCCAGAAGAAAGGGGTCTTCCGTCAATCGCCTCTACAGGTTGCGTTATGCCTCGAGTTTCATAAGGAATGTGGTGGGCAGTGTCCCAATCTTGATCTATAAATATCCCCATGCCTCCACAATCCACCAATGCCAAAATGGGGTAGGTTTCATTCTTGGATGGCGATAGAAAGGCCTGTAAAACCACAAGATTATTTTGTCCAGGAGAGTTCAAGGATGGAATAGACGTGGAGCAAACATCTCTCTCCCGAAGCTGCGCTCCATCTAGGATCAGGAGCTGGCGTTTCCCGAACGCCGTGGAGGGCTAATGGACACTCTCTCACTAGGTGTTTATCTGAGGCACAATACATGCAAAGCCCGGTATGAATCCGTCGCATTCTTTCTTGAGGGGATATGGGTCCGCGAAAGGCCCCGAGTTGCATGGGTTGAGGTTCGTTAGCGAAGGTAGGAGCCTTCGAGGTAGTTTCCATGGATGTCTTTTGGAAGGACGTTCTGGTCTTCTTCTTCTCTGCCTTCCGTTCCTGGATACGGAAGTACATCTGTAGAGAGAGATCCATGAGAGCCTGGAATGTGCCTGGACGAGCCACTCTGGCTAGCTCATCTTTTATCTCTTCATTTAGTCCTCTTCGAAAAAGGGTAAAGCAGGCTTCTGAGGACCAATCCGCTTTTTTGGCCAATTGCTTAAAGCGTATCACTTATGTCAGCATGTCTTGGGAACCTTGTTGGAAATCTAGTAGGTGTTCCTGGGCACTATAGACCTGTTCTGGGCGGTCAAACATGGTCTTTAGAGCCTGTACGAATCGGTCGTAGTCATCCAGGAGGGCATCCCCAGAATTAACTAAGGGCGTGGCCCAAGTCAAAGCATTCCCAGAGAGATGCGAAATCATGAAGTCCACCTTTGCCCTGGGGGTGGAGAAGTAGTAGGGCTTGAAGGTGAAATGGACTAAACATGAGTCAAGGAATCCGCTGAGGGTTTTTGAAGAACCGTCGTATTTATCAACTATTCCGTCCAACAATACACTTTCCTTGGTCGCGGAATCCCGGGACAAGACTAATTGTTTTAGCGCGGCGTTCTCATCCTTAAGGTTCTGCACTTCCGTTGTTAACTCCTGCATGCCGCGCATAAGATCTTGAAGCGCCGCCTCCATGTCTGTGTCTATTTTGGTTCGTTGGCGTCTCAATCTGTCACAGGTTTCCCCCCTTCTCACCTGTTGCTGTTGTATACTGGAGCTCCTTGAAGGAGTTTTCTTGCGTACTGTCCGGGTCTTGTACAGCCCTGTGTGGGCTTCTTCGGATTCCAGCATGTGATCGGCGCTTCGACTCCTGGAACGTTCAGTACGTCTGGGAAATCCAGGAAATGATGATGTGTACTCGAAACGGGTACACGGGGGTCCAGGATACAGGAGGTAAGGAAAGGAAGGGACTGAAGGAGGAAGAACAAAGGGTCCAGGAACCGGGAACAGGTAGTCAGCGAGAGCAAACTACGGCAACGCACGTCTAGCCACTGCAAGCGGTAGCGTTGAGACGCGCGGGCCCGTGGGGGCGTGGCTTCTTTATAGAGTGTGCTACGTCCGACGCGGAAGCTGATAAACAACGTTCCGTGTCTGTCGGCCATGATGGTAGTATCGCTGAGTGCAGGCCTCGATGTGTCAGGGACCAGGAAGTCCAAAAAGGACGCATCCAACGGTTCATGACAGTAAGAGCCTTGAGCTGCGGTCACAAACCCTTCTATGAAGATCAGCTTTGAGTGCATCATGGCCAGCATAGTTGAGTGGTCTTTTAAGTTGTCATTAAGAACCTCATATAACTTTAGAAACTGAGCCAGAGTTATATTTAAGGTTGACATCATGCCCACATTCAGGCCTCTGCCTCCCTCTTCTCCTCTTTGATTAGGTTTGGGTTGGCTGAAGTTCCTCCTCCTTTTTTTCCTGGTGCGACCAGCCACCGTAGGGGTGTTGTATGCTTCAGAGGATGGCGTGCTCTCAGAAGAAGTTGAGGATGACCGCTGCGGTTACAAACCCTGGACCCAGCTTTCCCTGGAGGATCCAGGTAAATCAGTAGGGGCATGATGCACTTCCATTACGTCCGATGGTAGACACCCCCTATTCCAGGGTATTTGTCCCACTGTAGTGGGCTCAAATAGAGACCCTGGAGATCCACAAATTAGGAGGGGCTCCTCAGTTCTGCTTCCCCCCACCTTGGCAGGAGTCCTCCCTGTGGACTGAGTCTCACTGGTCCCACTGCTCTCCATAGTTACAGTTGCTGCTTCAGATGAGCCTGTTAGGACACTTACCTGGCCTTCTCGTCGCATCCGTTCCCGGACGTGGCAGTTATACCCTTATTACCGGCTTGGGAAGCGTGGCTGTGGGCAGCGGGCCGGCGCTCGCTTGCATGCGCGAGCCTCGCGGGTAACCAGGAACGGGCAGGCAAGCTTGTGTTCCAAGCCTCGTTCTGGTGCCCGCTCGGCCGTCGCGCATGCGCAGTCCCGCTAGCGTTCCACGCCTCGCTTTCGTGCTGGACGCTGTAAATAGCGTCCAGCCCTCTACTGTTCGCGTCTTAACGCGGTTTGTTCCCCACTTACCGTCGCTTGGTGCCTCGCATCAGGTTCCTGCTCCTTGGTTCCTGTTTCTTTGTCCCATCCTACGGGCTGCCTTAGCTCCTGTTGCCCTCCAGTTCCTCTCCCCTTCCTGAGTCCAATTCTATCGGGATTAGCTCCCTTGGCTCTGTGGCTCTTAGGAGGTTGGGGGGTTCCCATCTTGGCCATCTCCCTCTCCTTGGGCCTCCCTGTTCCCTGGGTCCACTCTCTCTTCCTGATCTCCTTGTTTGCCTGGAACTTCTTGTCACATTGGCTCTGGGTGCCAGCCCTCCGGATTATCAACTGCCTTGGTGGATCGTGCCTGGACATCTTTGAAGACCTCTCATCCTCCAGTTGTGACTCTCTACCGGACCGCACTGGCTCAACACCTAGTCACCTCCCTGTCAGTGCTTGCACTGTCCCGACGTCACTTTAATCCGCAGGGAGGTGAGCCAGTGGCGTTGGGAGGTGATTCCAATCCATCCCTGTTCCATTAGGGTTGGGTCGGGGTCGCTTCCTAGCGTTGCGATATCTGCATTCAGTTTGGAGTTTACCAGTCTGGCGTCACCGGCGAGACCAGCAACTGAAACCCCAGGTACGCAGCGCTCCAGAGACGCACAGCTTAACAGATTAAGACGCCTAACAACTAGTTCTGGTTCTGAAATGGAAGATTCTGAAGAATTGAGGAATGAGATCAGGGCACTACGCGCCGAGATGACCGTATTGCATCAGGAGAATGTGGCCTTACGTCAGCTGGTAGCTCAAGGGACTAACCCCAGTACCTCCGCAGAGTCTGTGATGGCTCAGACCACCCCAATAAAGTTTGACGGAGACCCCAGACGGGTGGCAGAATTTTGCAATCATTGTAGAATACATTTTTTGTGCCGTCCTACGCATTTCAACCAGGATAAGGCTAAGATTGGGTATATTTTGGGAAATCTCACCGGAAACGCATTGGCCTGGGCCACTCCTTTGGTAGCTGCCGCCTCTTTTGAGCAACTAAGGAAGGCCTTTAGCTCCGCGCCTATCTTACATCATCCCCAAGAAGACCAGCCATTCATCGTGGAAGCCGACTCTTCGGATTTTGCTGTGGGAGCCGTTCTGCTTCAGATGGATCCGAGCGTTGGAATGGAGTTTCCTGTGGCCTACTATTCCAGAAAACTTACGGCTAGTGAACGGAACTATCCCATTATTGAAAAAGAACTACTGGCCATCAAGACCGCCTTTGAGGAATGGCGCCATCATCTTCTCGGAGGACGCTTTCCAGTGGAGGTTCGCACTGACCATCGAAACCTGCAATTTCTACGCTCCCTGCAGTGTCGGACCTCCCGCCAAGCTCGATGGGCCTTTTTCTTTTCACAGTATGATTCCTAGCGTTGCGATATCTGCATTCAGTTTGGAGTTTACCAGTCTGGCGTCACCGGCGAGACCAGCAACTGAAACCCCAGGTACGCAGCGCTCCAGAGACGCACAGCTTAACAGAGCCAGAAATTGAATGGGACGACAGCCGTTCCTGTGCACTCCCGGCCCTTATTTTAGAGTCGTCAGTCTTGCCCTTTGCACCTTCGCCCCCCCCCACTCTTTCTCTTTCTCTCTCTCTCTCTCTCTCTCTCTCTCTCCCTCTCTCTCCATCTCTCTCTCTTTTGAGAGAGAGAGAGAGAGAGAACACAGAAGGAAGACTCTTCTGCAAAACTAACGTTCTGACCTTAGTTACCTCTCCGTGGCTCCTTGTTGCAACGGTTGGGATGCTCCAGGTCTTTGGCCATTCTCCACAATGGGAATGCTGCTGAAATAAAAGTTAGAAGGTAAAGGGTAGACTTTATTTTTTAATATTTTTTCCCGCAAACCCCAGCCTTTCACCAGGCACTGCAGCACTTCACGTTACACCAACACTGTCGACTCCAAAAGAACACGGTGAGCTATTTCATAACAGTCAGATTCCTCCATGCTTCCAACAGGTTTTTTGTAAAAGAAGCATTTTTTCTACAGTAGATCATTATCCCCCTCTGAGAGCGCTGGCAGCTTTCTCTTCAGCTGGGACGCTAGGCAGTATGGCCATGACTTCTCACTTATACACTTGACGCCTTTGAAGGGTTCTGCCGACCTATCCCTTATGGCTCTGGCAGCCACCTCAGAGGGTCCTCCCCCTCCAGTCTTTTTACAAGTTTCCAAAGCTAAGAGATGTATCGCCGTGTGTCAGTTAATTAATTGTCCGGCTAAAACTCTCGAATCCCTGGAGGTGTCAGTTGGCTTTCCTGTAATCTGATTCCACTTCTCTGTCTCAGGCTGTTGCAGCATAACCTCACACACCGCCACAGAACAGGTTCCCTCCAGAATTACTTCCACTTGTTCCATTGTCTTTTCCTCATCCACCCCCTTTGCAGCGCCCTCCTCGTGCTCCACCCTGCCTCCCGCAACCAACTGGGAGCACACAGACACTGTTCCTAGTAAGTTGTTGGGTTCCACAACCATTACCTCCACATTCCTTTTTTCACAGTCTCTTGCAGCACCTAGTCACTTAGCAGGCAGAGCTTACCCCTCGTGCGGGGAAGGGAGTCCAACTCCATGTTCCAAAATCAGAGGCTCACCAGGAATTTTCAGCTGGCCGCTTTGTAGGGCCTTACAACGGCCCAGCTCCTGGTTCCCCCACGGACCACACTCACTGCACACTCTGCGCGTGCTCCACGCGGGAGTGGTGGTTTTCAGGGGTGTGACCGGATCAGGATCAGCAGAGAGTGTAAACAGACTCTTGGCACCACAGTGTCTCACCTCCACAGCAGACCACACTCACTCCACATTCTGCGCGTGGTCCGTGCGTGAGTGGTGGTTTTAAGGAGTGTGACCGGATCAGGATCAGTAGAGAGTGTAAACAGACACCACAGCGTCTCGCCTCCACAGCAGACCACACTCACTGCACACTCCAATTCAAAGTTAAACAATAATGATTTATTAAGAAAATGTCAGGATGGAGTAAGGCCGATCTTGCCATAAGCTAAGGTGGGATTTCCCTACCTAAAGAAACTAAGGAAAGTCTGTCTCAGAATGTTCAACTGAAAAGTCTTTATGTTTCCAAAACCTATGCTTGCCCTCAAAACGAATACACAACAATGTGTAGGGATGTCAACCATAAACTAAGTAGTGATTCAAACATAAAGTTCTGGGCTTGTTTTGCAGCTCTGGCTTGCTCTTCAGCTTCTTTTTACCCAATGTCCATAAATTCACCACAATGTTACATTTACCTTTGTGTAAACTTCAAGAAATACAGTTCCACACTGTTGCAAAGATCTGGGTGTTCTTCAAGTTCAACACAATTCCAGGGGGACGCAGTTCCAAGGCACCAATATTTAGGGATTCCGTCCCCAAGTGCAATGTTCACATGCAACACATGAAGAAGTATCTTGAAGCTTTATCTGTAGCACAAGATTTTACTACTCAGGGCTCCCTTCTCCAAGTCTGATATTCACTGTTTGCTGTTTTCCTTCTTTCACCAAAGCAAACTTCCTTGTTAGCTTCTGGGGGTCCCCTGGTCTTCATGCAGTTCCAGACCACACTGTCCACCCATTACCGGTCACACAGCCATGAACTTAGCATTTGCTTTCAATAGTTCTCGATTCACCATATATTAGTTCTCTGGTCTTGACCCCGTTTCAGACCACACGGTCCACCCACTACAGGTCACGCATCCGGGAACTTCCAGATTTCTTTCAAAGTTCAATAGTTTAAACAATAGGCAGTTTCTTAGGCCACAGCTTCATCACTTTATCACATCTGTTGTTTCTAAAGCTGGATTCTGCTTCATTCACAGTTTCTTACTTTCAGACAAGCATGTTACGCTCACCTGGCTCCCACAGAGGCGTCGATCTGAACTGGACAGCTGCGGTCTCCACCAATGTGACGCGTAGTGCCGAGATGATGGACTGGACTGGCCCACCTAGCTTCGTTTGCTTGGCCCGTAGGAATATTCTTCTGCAAATGGAGAAAGGGAATTAACCACCCGTGGAGTTGAGCGTTAACCCCCCCCACTCCCGCTGATCTCCCCACTGATCACCTTTGATGTCCCCTCTTAGAGTCTCACCTGATGGTTTGGAAAGATGAGCTCTCCATCCTGCATTGAGCGCAGGATCGCGTAGATAACCAGTTGCTTCACTGGCTCGAAGGAATTGGTGAGTTCCAGAACAATATTGACTCTGAGAGTCCCGGCAAGATGCCGTAAGTATGTAGTTCATAAGAGTTCAAATGTCTGACTTTCACTCTGTCCGATTCCTTGCAGGTTGCAGCTTGACCCTAGCGAAGAGTTCCTCGTGGCAACCGGTAATATTCAGGTAAGGATTTGTATTATCCAACACAGTTCGATAAAATAATGTCCATATGTAACCTGTTGCTTTCTCCCTTATTCAGGCGCTGAGAGAAAGTATGAAGTCTCGGGGAATAATATATTGGATACTGCATTGGAAAACGATTGGATCAGCAGTACAACCAAAGCCTACCTATGGACCCAATACCCTAAAATGCCACACTTATACATCCTGCCAAAGATCCACAAACAACTCATAAACCCCCCTGGGAGACCGATAGTGGTTGCTACCGAAATTATATTGCAACCCTTAGGCACATACATCGACTATTTCTTGCAGCCCATCATTCAGCAAACTTCTACGTATGTCAAGGACACTACACATTTTTTGCAAATCTTGGAAGGAATCGAACTAACAACAGAAGACATTCTCTTTACTATAGATGTTGCAAGTCTCTACACAAGCATACCGCACGACTCAGGACAAAAAGCGGTCGATCAATTGTTACTAGATGCAGGGAACATAGGAGCCAACAAAGAATTCCTCCTGATCTTGCTTAAATTTATTTCAGAAAATTCATGTTTCAAATACAAAGAAACATACTATAAACAACTTACTGGAACAGCAATGGGAGCCACCATGGCACCATCCTACGCCAACACGTTTATGTATGATTTTGAAAGCAGATATATTATCAATCATCCTCAATGGAGTACACATTTGAAAAAGTGGTATCGATATATCGATGATATATTTGGGATCTGGGCAGGTGACAGAGAAGAACTTAGCCATTTTCTACTATATTTAAACAACATTGACAAAAGAATACAATTTACCATGGAAATAGGCAACCCAGATATCCACTACTTGGACGTTCAAACAGCTATCAATGGCACCAGGATCTTAACCAAATTGTATTCCAAACCCACCGACAGGAATAATTTATTACACAGAATGAGCTTCTATCCACCCACCATTCTTCGTAATTTACCATTTGGCCAAATGCTGCATATCAAAAGGATCGTAAGCGACCCAATTGAATGCGACTTGGAACTTAATAAATTACACATGAAACTGAAAGAAAGAGGTTATCCAGAGGACGATCTCTTAGCTGCCAGGACCAAAACAGACGCACAAGATCGTGCCCAACTGCTGTCCAAAAAACCAGAACGCAAAAGCCCAGATTTAGTCTTTGTGACAAAGTATTCCATTCAGAGTCGACAAATTAAAGACAGTGTGCTCAAAAGATGGAGCATTCTGCAAAACAAGCAGAGGACCAAAGAACTGTTTGCACAACCACCGGTGTTTGCTTATCAAAAAAGTAATAATCTTCGTAACCTATTGGTGGACACAGATGGCAAAAAATCCAGACAGCGAATCGCTGAGAAACACCCCGGAACATATCCATGCATGAGTTGTGGAAATTGCAATAACACCATCAAAGGATCCTATATATCACATCCCAGAACAGGAGAGAAAATTCAACTTAAAAACCATGCCACCTGTCTATCTGAAAACGTTGTCTATGCAATAAAATGCCCATGTGCTAAGTATTAGGTCGGTGAGACTGTACGCAAGGTACGCATACGTATCAACGAACACAAATCCTGTATTCGACTTAAAAACCAAGCATCAGCAGTGGCAAGACATTTCACTCAGAACGGCCACACAGTAGCGCAACTAAGATTTGCGGTGCTGGAGGTGATCCCCACCAAAGGACAGAGTGTCAACATGAATAAATTGAGAGCCCAAAAAGAAGCATTATGGATTGAAAAATTGGGGTCCCTAAATCTGGATGGGATGAATGAGGAACTCGATTTGAGTTGTTTTTTGTAAATAATTGATATCATCTGAATTGAAGTGGAACAGTACGCATACATTTTCCACCTACTTCATCTTGACACTAATCACGAAAGAGTTTTCTGTTGTGTTTTGTTTTCTTAACATTCTGGTCCATATCAATATTTTTTGTGCATATATTTTTTCTCATATTTTTATTTATTTTTTTAATTTAGAGTATGATGTTTATTTTTGATCGTACTCAACTATCCATTTCTCTTTCTTCTTTTTTCATACGCATTTTATTTTACATTTTTTACCCTTGGATCATTCGATCTAGCGTTTGTTCGCTGTTTCATATGCAGTACATCATCTATACTTGTATTCTTACACCACCTTAAGATGGCCGCCTTGTTAGCTCAGAATATTAGGCTCATTTCCCCGAACAAGCAAGCATTCTGGTTACCATAGTTACCTCCTTTGACTAAGCTAGTTTCGTTTTGCACGCGCGTGTAGACAGCGTTTAGCCGCCGTTCCGCGCTGCACGATCATCACTCAGGTACTGCCTCCCTTTTAACACGGCTCTTGCCGTTGTTTCCATTCCATCACATCCATTTCCTGATAGTTTCTTCTACCGTTCTATAGATTCGCGCTAAGGCCCAAGACAATCACGGATGCGATTATCCCCATCACAAAAAGCCACCTTAGATAGCAGTGAACACGCGAACAACAGGTCAGTCACCTGCCTCCATACATTTTTTGAGCAGCCAATTTTGTCTAAGCATTCTAGCTTGACCAGTATGGTTTTGCATATATGCACAGTCTCATGTTAGTCTACATCTTTTGTCTTTACTTTTGCTTTTTATTTATGAATTTCCACAATCTGACGAACTTCGTGATGAAAATGACTCGATTACACATGACCCATTTTGATGTCCAATTGGTAACGTACATTTTTTTGTGATACACATATGCATACTTAATTCATTGATTGTTGTTTTCTTTTGCTGTGATTGTATTACTGTTTGATTACATTCTTGCTTATATATTTACTATGCAAGCAGATTTGACCATAAGGCAATTGGAAATCATATGTTTATTACAGGCCCTAACGAAGGGTTCATTACCCGAAATGCATAGGCCTTCAATGTGACATTTTTTCAGCCTCAGAATTTCAACACCCCGTGAGGGTTCCAAGCTTATGCGAATAATAAGCAACGAATAAAACTATATCTGAACTAACTGTTTTTGACCAAAGCGAATAATTCTTACTATTTGAATTCAACCACTTATCAGTGGTCATCGGGTGTGCAGGCCAAGGTCTTTTCTTTTCCATTTCTCGGGGAATAATGCCTCCGGCAGTAAAATCAGGTAAGTCTATTGTGGTGAGGAGGTTTCCCCTTGTTTGTCCCTTTGCTTCACCTTGCTGTCCTTTTGTTTCCCCTTAGGGGCTGGGGTTCGGCGAGGATGCAGTGGAAGCTGCGCCGACCCGTGAAGAGGAATAGTACCCCAGGTGGTAAAATCAGGTAAGTCTATGGGGGGTAACTAATATTGCCTCTGTGTATTCCCTTGGCTCACCTTGCTGTCCTTGTCTTCCCCTTAGGTGCCGGAGTGCGGCGGGAACATGCAGAAGGATGCGGTGGAATGTGAAGATGCTGCGAAGGCCGGTGAGTTCAGCGCGGCGCTGCAGCAGGCGAGACAACGCGCATAAAATAACTTCTTTCTTCCAGCTCGAAGGCGCAATGGATCGGGAATTCAGGTAAGGATCAAAGCTATTGCTCTTGTTCTAACCTTTTCTCCTTCTTTCTCCCTTTTTCTAGGAGCTCCAGACTCGAGGCGGGCGTGGCTGAAGACTGGATGCAGACTTGCAGGCACGGTGAGCGTTATGCTGCTGGATGCAGAATAACGCAAAGCATGTGCTTCTCTTCGGGCGTGTCTTAAATAGCCTCCAAAGTAGTCCCAGGTAAGTATTCCTCCCCAGCCCCACCCGAGTAAAAAAATAGTCCCTAGGTAAAGTAGTCCCTTCTAAGCCTCTTTTGGCTTGGAGCTCTTGCAGCATGGTCTGCATCAGGTGAGTTTGCAGCATGGTCTGCATCAGGTAAGTTTTAATCTATGAGCCTGGCCCTATGGCACCAGGACTGACTCTCCATATGAGCCTGGCGCCATAGGCGCCAGGACTGCACCCAAATAGCCCCTAGCAGGGGTTGTTGGGCTTGCTTAGAATAACTTGATGCCTGCTTCCGTAGTTGCTGGACTTGGTCTGGGTCCCCGGGGGTAGGCATCATGACAAAATGGTCCAGTTTGCCAAAGATGTTACTTTCACTTGTAAATGTGGCTTTCCCTTAATAAAGTATACCTTTGTTTGTTTCTTTTCACTTCAGTAGTCAATGGTTCATGCTGCTTAATTAAGTGCCATCTGGCATGTTTCATTCAGTTTGGAAGTGAATAGGAGTAACTTGGGTTACTTTCACTTGTTTCATGCAGTTCGGTATTCAATATGGGTAACTTGAGCTACTTGCACTTGTTTCATGCAATTCAGTATTAAATAGGAGTAACTTGTGTTACTTTTACTTGTTTCATGCAGTTCGGTATTCAATAGGTTGTAAGTTAATTTGGTTCCATACCCCGCTACTGTATTCACAGGTTTTCGGAGCTTCCTGGTGAGTAAAGTGGCCTTGACACTTACCTGGTGTCAGAAACCTGACGGTATTCTCCCACCTACTCCCTCATGATCTTCCATTCAGGTGGCCAGGGAAGAGCCATCGCTTTTGGATCCCGACTCTGGGGGTAGACAAGCGAGGGAGGATCACCAGATTTAAGGGTCATAAGGGATTAGGAGGAGGATACCCAAGGGTGAGAAATGGTACTCCCCCATTCCCAATAATACCCCAACCCACTCTCCCTCAGCCTTCATGGGGTATTTTCAATTGCACCCCATCGCGCTCTCCCCATTTCCAGCAAATACAGAGACGGGGAAGATGAAACTAGAAGCAGTGAAGATTACCCATAGAAACAACATGGGGAAAGTAAGGGAAACCTACCATAGAAAGAACTCAGGTTGTCCCACTAATAGAGTCAGGCAGGGCCCAGCATTTAATAATGACCACTCACACCTGACTCCACTTGACTGTTTTTTCAACTATACAAGGTGTGGTTTTTCATAAGGGAGAGAGCGAGCTGCGGACACTGTCCAAACCAAAGAAGCCAAGGAGCAGAGAGCAGCAGAAGTTGAAGCCTATAGGAGAACACATGCTGTGATGCTAGCCTGGTGTTTGTGAGGGGCTGCAGCGTGGCAGCGAGCCGTGCCTCCAAGTAGCCGGAGTAAGGCAGCCTGTATCCTGCTGGTGGCGTTCAGTAAAATGCTCATTCCCTTGGGATGTGTACCGGTCCCAACGGTGTCAGAGGGACAGGTGGTGAGACCCTGACCTCAACCCTGTGATCCAGTGAGAACGCTTGTCGAGGCGACGCTACCCGGTGAGTAAGAGAGAGAAACTCAGGAGCATACGTTTGACTGGAGCGCAGAGGGAGAAAGATACAGTTTTAATGCATCACGGAGTGGAAAGAGAGATGAAGTGTGCGAAGGACAGAAAGTGTAAGAAATAATCGGAATAAGAGAAATAGAAAGAAGGGAGTTGCGCCAGCAGCGCAGAAGAAAAGGAAAAGTGAAAGAAAAGCATTTGAAGAGTGCAAAGAAATAAAAGTGGAATAAAGAATTTTGAAAAGTGCAAAGCATGCACGTTAAAGAGAGGACAGTGTGTCAAGTGTGTAGGAAGCACGAGAAAGAAACGGACAAGTGCAAACGTGCACGTTAAGAGAAAGGATGTGTGTAAAGTATGCAAGAGGCATGATAAAAAAGCAAAGGAAGCTGCAAGTGTGCACGGCAGAAAAAAGGGAACAGAAAAGAGAAGGTGCAAGTGGGCACGAGAAAGAAGCAAAGGAAAATAAGAAGGGGTGCAGGAAGCACCTAAATGTGAAAGGTTACAAGGAAGAGCAAGGAATAAAGAGAGTGGTTACAGATCAGGGTGGTCACGCCTAAGAGGAGCAAAGAACCTGGCGGTTTCGAAAGTCTCTGATTGTACCCGTGAGAAACTCATGGTGACAAAAAGTAAGACAGATACACGTGATCACAGTTCAAGGGTGTTTATTGAACAATGAAAGTGGTACGCGGGTTGGAAAACACCTAATCTAAACCTAAATCTAAGATGGGGACAAGTGTCGGCCATCAAATGAAAAATAAGGCAGTCCTAGTGGAGTCAAAGTCAAATAAAAGGGCCTATACTAAGAAAACCTATTTCCAATTCCTTACACTAAATACAAAGGATGTGGGGTTAAGTTTCAAAAAAGAAAGATGTGTTCTCAAATGATAAGGCAGGAGGCGATAGCCTGAGTCTCCCTTCCCCACGGTTTGATCACGGGGTAAGGTTGGAGCTTGGGGCACAGTATAGTCTCTGGCTTCTACAGCACAGGACAACAGTTCCAATGGCAGTTCATCAGGATGCAGTGGCTTGGGTCTCCCTTCCCCACGTTTTAGACATGGGATCGGATGGGTGCCTGGAGTACAGTACAGTCTTGGGCATCTCTAGCACGAGATGCCAGTTCCAATGACTTCTCTCAGGACTGTCGATGGCCAAGTCTTGTTTCCCTAGAAAGTCTCCTGCCTTTAGGCCTGATGGTGTCAAAGTCAAAAACAAAAGTTCCTTTAACAAATGAAAGTTTGTTATCAACGTTCCATATGGGTGATGGTTTCACCCCTGGTCCCCCCTTTTCTGCGCTGACCCTTTTTGTATTGTACTTCACAATTTCTTTAGGGTGACGGCTTCACCCCTGGGTCCCCCTCTTCTGGGCTGACCCCTCTTGACTATCAGTACTTGCTTGCGAGCTTCAACTCTTTCTCAATAGTTTTTCTTATTAACTTTGGGTGATAGCTTACCTTCTTGGGTCTCCCTCGTTTGGGCTTGGACCACTCTCGACTGCCAGCCCTTGGGTGATGATTTCACCCCTGGATCTCCCCTGTTTGGGCTCAGACCTTTTCCCGACTGTCAGTGTTGATTTCAGCTTCACCCCGGATGTCCCTCACCCAACCTCAGACCATTCTTGACTTTAACGGGAGTCAATTCCCTGGGTTTCTCAATGTTCAGTTTCGCTATGAGATTCACTTCCCTTTCTTTCACAGTGCTTGTGGATCAAATTCTTTCGAGTGTACTGGGATTTTGCTTGACCCTCTGTACGACCACTTTGACCTATTTGGCCCACCCTCCTATAGCCTTCTGGTACTTGTAGTTTCTTTCATATGGGGCTTGATCAGAGTCTCTTGACTTAGCACCCACATGGTGCTGCTTTCCTTCTGCAGCTGGTCTCCCCTGCACACTTTTAACAGTTAATTCAAAGTTCAATAGCTTTGGTTCTAAACTTGCCACTTTGCGATTCTCACCCTCTGCATTGCCCACAAGGCTTTCTGGAGCCTGGGACCTATCTACCTGCAACGCTGCCTACTTAAATACTGTCCCTCAAGAGCACTCTGCTCATCTAGCCCCAACCTTCTGCGAGAGAGCTGGTTCTGAAAGAAGAGATTTGTAGGGAGATCCCCATCCTCAGCAGGTGCCTCTCTCTGGAATAGCCTCCCTGCCGCCCTCCATCTTGAGCCTGACCTTCTTAAATTCAAGCAACTCCTCAATACCTTCCTCTTCTCCTCTGCCTTTGCTTTCCCTCTACCCTCCTAACCTTGATCTCTGCTCTCTCCATCTCTCCCTCCTCTTCCTTACAGCTTGCTAACTGGCGGCCTGGTGTACCTCAGAATCTCACAGGGCCCGGGCACCCCAGCAGTCCTCTCTTGCACTTGCCCAGGGCCCTACGCCCACTGACCTTCACAGCACTTAGGAATAACCCAAGAGAGTGGCTCTCTCTGCACTTATCCCAGTCTCCACCGGCTGGGTGCACTTGGACCTCCCCCTCCCTTTTACCGTCTATGCACTTGCACAATCCAAATGAAACATGCCAGATGATCGTCTATCTGTTCTCCCCTGTCTTCTCCCTTTAATTGCACTGGTAAAACTGCAGTGTCAGGCCTATTTGCTGTGTCTCAATTGTTAAACGTATGTTACGCACTTACTCTGCCTGTGCAGACTATTATTGTCTCCGAATTTCAAGGGCTCTGAGCGACTGTTCCCCTTGTTCCCACCCTCCTTGAGCGCTTTGAAACACTTTCCTGTGTATAGGCGCTTTATAAATAAACAATCCAATCCAATACAACACAGCCCAGTGCTTATCGATTCTCCCCTCAACTTACCGGCTGTGTTGCACCGCTCGGCTTTTGGCTTCTTTGGAGTCAAGGCTGGTCCAACGGGCGCGGGAGCTTCCCTCGCTCCTGCTTTTCGGCATAAGCTTGACCTGTGTACCGTTGACGTCTGCTGCAGGACACTTGTGCTATTATTCAAGGCCTTAGACTTTCCTCTACGAAGGTTGAGCAGGCCGGGGACGAAAAGGGCAAGGTTACTTCTTTCCTTGCCACCCTCTCGGTTTCCGCTGCCTTTCTCCATCATTTGAACTGCCGCCTTTTAGCCGTCTTATCGTGCTGCATGGTGTACTCGCCTTCCCCGTACTGCGCTCACCTGCTCCACCTTTTATCTCTGTGGAGAAAGGAAAGGGCCGTCAGGTGTGTATGGTTTAAGTCAATTGCCTGACTTTGCCTGACCCTCGGTCAAGCCTGTTGTCTATCACAGTAACAAAAAGTATTTGTATTGGAAAAAGAGGGTGTTAGAGGTTTTGAGTATCCTATGGGGTAGGATGGGGAAGGTTTGCGAAATGGATGAGAATGATCGGGATGTAGAACGGAACATAGGGGATCGTGGGACCGGTAGTATTCTGTCATGGAAGATTGGGGTTTCAAAAGATGACAATTAGAGGGAAGGGATTGCTAGGGTTTGCAGGGTAAGCGGGAATAGCTGGGGTCATAACATTAACCAAGGGGATTGTGGGAATCGTAGTGTTTTGTTTGATCAAGTTGGGAATGCGGAAAATGATGATCAGAAGAACGGGCAGAAGACAAATAGGGAGTATTTGAATGGAGACAAGGATTCTGGGAGTTACGTATTTTGGATGTAACAGGGTTTACGATGTTAGAGGATGGATGACCCACAGAGGAGTTGTTGGATCTAGGTAAGGGAGATCTTTTAGGTGAAAGGGAGGTTGAGTTGGAGTAACCTATGAACACTTCAGGAAGCTCTACTTCCTCTTCCTTGCCTTCGGCATGATACTGTGTCTCACACTGGATATTCCCCCAAGCAGAACCCTGGGTTCCCCTACACAGATGATCCACCCCCACTGGTCCACCCCCAGGAACTGGATCCAAAAGCGATGGCTGTGTCCTGGCCACCTGAATGAGGGATTTCCGAGGTAGAACTGGGAGAATACCCTCAGGTTTTTCACATACCCCACAAGTGAAGTATGGGTGAAAGAACTGTATATAAAAAGAAAGGCACATCCTGACAAGCTGAACTTGTGTTTGAACCCAAAAGGGGCCTAAGCTTGGGGACGGGAACCCTGAGAGGCCTAACAAAGTGGAATACCTATTATTTTATGATACAGAAGGAATTGAAGCTTGGGGAAGGGAACCCCAAGAATGTGAAAAAACTGTATGAAAAGAAAAGTGCATCCTGACAAAACTGAATTTGTGTTGGAAACTGATCGGGTCTAAACTTGGGGAAGGGAACCTTGAAAGGCCTAGAAAAGTTGGAGACTTATTGTTTTGTAGTGTTGAAAGCATTGAAGCTTGGGGAAGGGAACCCTGAGTAGCTTCAAAAAGAACTTTGTTATATTTCGTGTGTGGTGTTTGGAACTTGGACAAGTTGAAGCTTGGGGAAGGGAATCCCAAGGAACCAAAGATATTGAAAGTATTTGAGAATATTTCAAAGGCCCTGTGGAGAAGGCTTTACAAACAGCCCTTTTTTTAACTCATTTTTGTGACATTGACCAAACTACACCTGGTGGGAAGACCACCTGAAACCAATCTTGGTTTCCTATATTCTGTTAAACCACTATTTGTACTTTTTAAAGACTCCCTAACACATTTTTGTAAAGAGTGAGGGCAAACAAAGGTTTAGACACAGTGGGGGTCATTCCGAGCATGGAGGTAAGGTAAAAACCATGCCGGTAATGATTTACCGGCATGGTTTTCCGCTCCATGCTATTCTGACCCCTCAGACCATTAATTACGGCACAGTAAACTACAATGCCGTAATTATCGGTCTTGGGTCTTGCACGCGCACGACCATGCCGAAAATTAGCAGCATGGCGTAAACGGGGGCTGATCGCAAGTGAGGAGCACACGTAAATAACGGCCTCCCCAATGCCGCAAAGTACCTTACCGGCATGGAGTACATACAGGCATCTCAGAGAAGGAGTAAAAACCCTGAGCAGTGGTTCCCAGAGCCACAGGTGCACACATACATCACAGATGGAGGCTATGGAGTCTGCCACAGCAGAAAAGGAACAAACCCACACACCACCCCCCTCCCACACCAAGATGGCACCAATAGAACAAGCAAGGCCACAACCACACAAACCTCTGCAACAACACCACACCTCCCCACTGAGGAGACACAGGGGTAGAAGGAGGGGGAGACAGGCCCTGCATGCAGCACCAGTGCAGCCTCCGTTACCACCCCAGCAGCCCCCATGCACACGCAGCATGTCCGGCCACTCAAGGAAAAGTCCTACCAGATAGACACCCCTGACCAGCTAGACTGTGACACCGTCACCACCATATTGCGCCACAGACACAAAGAAAAGCGAGCACCATACAAATGTACAGTGCCAACCTGGCACAAGTGACGGTGTTGCCTGTGCCCCACACCCTACCAGCACACAGTGGCACCAATGCATGGCATGTCACAACCGTCCATTAGACGGCCACATATACAAGTGCCGTTACACCTCCCCAAGCACACAAGGGCCTACCAATCCCCAACATGGACCACCCAGGAGATACACAACAGTAAAGCTGGACCCAATGCAAATGGAGGCATGCCAAATGACGATGGTGCCCCTGACAGCACCCACAGCTCGTATGTGGACCAGCATGGCATGCAGGCGGTGGACAGCAACTGCAAACAATACCACTCCCCCTACGTGCAGATGGAATCCAACGCAACCAAGAACCGCACTCATGGGTGGGCCCGACACCAAACAACTACACATGACTCAAAGGGCCAGCAGTTCACCACGCTACCGTGCCACATGGTCCAACATGCAGGATGACCTGCCTGGCTGGCTGTTGAGTCGTCTGACTGTGTCATGCAAGTGCACTGGTGCCATGAGGTGGGTGCCTGCATGAACCAACTGGGTTGAAATGATGAAGCCATCGTACGGTGTTCACCCCAACAACAAACCTGCCACAGAACCAGTGCAACGGCACATACGAACAGCTTCCCACTTTGATTGAATAAGGCACTCACAATACACTACATCTCCACCATCTGACAAGGGCTAATCACACCACACTAGCACCACTCATTGGCGGACCCCACAACCGTAAGCGCATATTGGAAGACATACTGCACATGCACAATGTGGCAGCCCCCAGCATGGCACCACATTGGAGACCCATCCCTGGGAGTGGAATGAACGGAGGGCAGCAGGGATACCACATCACGTCACCGGCATGGCACACCCATAGGAGTGTTGGGAATCACCATAGAATGGATCAGAGCAGGATGATGACCATGATCCACGGACTACAGCCATCACACCCAAATACGATTCTACACAGTACACAGCACCACATGGATCTAACATCAGGACAGCAGCATGCAACAAAGGAACATGTACCACAAGATGTCCATACCATCGTACACGGACCATCTTGTAGAAGCAACCCCCCACTGCATTCCATTGTATTGGACACATATTTGCGTCCATGATTGTGCGCAATACATCCATGGACATGTGCAGATGGCCATCATTGAAACCCTGCCATGACAGCCAAGTACTGTTCTCCACCATGACAGTCCAGACACTCACCTTATTTGGCTACACATGCAGCTGTTGGTGGCTGTCCCTTGACAACAAGCCACTTGACCCCTGTCATGAACCCCCTGAACAGGCCCATGGAGCACTCAAACAATGGCCATACCCGTGCATGCGTGTAGATGAAGCAGTCACCTGGCTTGCTTGAAGCACATATGAGCCGGCGAAGCAGGACTGGTGGGTGACCCATCCACTGATATCTGGTGTCGAATGAGCCCATGTCATATGTGTAGATGAACAAAAAGTGCATCCCTACATGAGCGGCTATCACCCCTGACATGGTACTGCTACAACCACATGACGATGCGGTGAAGGTGTAGAGTGAAGTGGCAACAAAGCTTCATGGAGGCAGTGCACTTGAGGGACATGTAATGCTCTAAACTTACAGTGGACAAGATCTCCAGGACACAAGTCAGTAGAGGGTGGCATGACATGGGCACACAGGGCACTGGACTTGTGTATACTTGTACACCATGCACTGGCAGACATCAATAAACAAATGCACAATGATGAATGTCCACAACGGTTGAAGTTTGCGACACCAATAGTGTATTGTGAGAAAAATAAAATAGTGAAAACATCACCATCACCCCCCTCCCCCCCAACTCCACAACAGACCATCACCCCCCTCCCTTCTCCCCCCAACTCCACAACAAACCATCACCCCCCTCCCCCCACCCCCCCAACTCCACAACAAACCATCACCCCCCTTCCCCCCAACTCCAGAGCAGTCGTCTCATGTAGGATGTGAAGCCCACATGTCGCAGAAATGGCTATTGTTTCTTGCCCCCCTTGTCTGGGGGAGGCATATCCCGGTGACGCATGGAACGCCGAGTGCGTCTCTCCGGGCTGCCTTGTGTGGCCTCACTGTTTGCGGCCGTGTCTGCCTGCTGTGGCTCGGAACTGGAATGGCCTGCCTCAAGGGCATTTGCTATACGTCCAAGGATGTGACATAGACGGGTCGTGCAGTCTGTCAAAGTGTCACACAATTGGGTGGTGCAGTCGGTGAGGGACTGCCGCATTTGTCTGAGTCCTTCATGCCATTCTGCCTTGGCCTGGCGGTTGTCCTCAATGAAATCTTGTATGAGGTCTGTCAGCTGATTCACTCGCTGCTGGCCAAAAGATGGGAAACCATTGGAGATTCCACTTGGTCCAGCATGCTCTGCAGAGGGCGGTACAGGTGGACTGGGGAGATCCGCGTAATACCCCTGCGGGTCGAGTTCCGGACTGTGCACAGGTGCAGGGGCATCCCCAGAGTCACTGCATGAGGCCAGTGGTACAATGCATGGCTCTGGGCGGCTGTGCACTGTGTCTTGGCCCTCCTCCGACAAGGCCCCACAGATGGGTGACGGCTGTGCTCACACTCATCAGGCCCTGTAGCAGCAGCCTCCCCTGAGATGCTCGACTGTGCCGAGTTAGGGGTTGGCATAGTGGCTGCCGCCGATGCTTTGTGGGATGGTGGTTCGGCAGCATCCAGTGGCCTTTCCGTAGGCAGGGGGGTGGTTCTTTTTGGTGCTGGCTTTGGCCTGACCCTGCCACTACCCGTGGAGGTGCTTGGCCGGCTTGATTGGGGCTCTGTGCTGTCATGGTCAGTGCCTGTGGGGGTAGAAGAGAGGGACAACATGAGTGAATGTGCAATGTCCTATTTGCATACATGGCTGCATGGACATTTCGGTCATTTGACGTTTGTTTTGTTTTAGGGGTAGCTATGGCAGTGGTACATGTGCATGGTAATGGCATTTACGCATGTTTGGGAGTGACTCATTGTGACCTGGTTACGTACATTTTGGCTAGTACAATGCCAAACACGCTGGACAGTGTGCATGATGGGCTGTGCAAGTCAAGGCACTATGGTTGATGTGCGTTTTGTGCTCGCACTTGGACCTTCGTTAGGCGGCACTTGCCTCAGCATTTGTTGGATGGGGGGATGCATTGGATGGGGGGAGGGCAACACGAGAGGGTGCCTTCGATGGCCCTTGGGTCAGTTTTCATCATGCAATGGACATTGCCAGTGTACACTGTGGACACTCACCTCCTTCAGCAGAAGTCGTTCCCCCGCACTCCATGGTCCCCACGCCCTCGATGGATTCTGTGCCAATGAGAGCCGCACAGGTCTCCTCCCACGGCTCAAGTTGGACTGCGGTGCTTGGTCCACCTCCCGTCTGCAGGGCCTGGCTGCGGTTGCTTGAGAGGAGGCCCCGCACCCGCAGGTCATCCCACCGCTTGCGGCAGTCCCTGAGGGTGCGGGGGTGTTGCCTACGGCGCTCACCCTCTGTGCCAGTTCGGCCCAGATGTTCTTCTTACGGAGGATTGACTCCCTCCGCATGTCGCTGCTGAATACAACATCGGCATGCTCAGCCAGGAAGTCGACCATGGCCTGGAGTTCCTCGGGGCAGAATCTCCTCTTGCGGATGCGATCCACAGCCCTCTTTGGTGCCTTGGGCATGTTGTGGGTTGTCTAGTCCTGTTCCCGACGTTAGTTGACTCACAAGGGTGCTGGCGGGTGAGGATGGCAATGGATTGTGTTTTTGAAGATGGCCGCCGCTCTCCTTCCCGTTCCTTTACGATGACGTAATTTCCGGTTCCTTTTTTTAGCGGTGTCTCTAATTTACGGTGTCCGTAAATTACGGTCACCGTTATGTACTGACGCAACAGCTTCAAAGGCGGTGTTGTTGTTTACGTGTCGCAGCATGCCGGTAGGGGTTTTTCGGGTCGTTTTGCGGCAGGATGCTCGGTTCTTTTCCAGCATGGCAAAAAGCGCGTGTCCACGAGCTCGTAATGGACCGCAATTAGCGGTCTGGTGCCAGCCCGGTGTCGTACTTTCCGCCATGCCGGAAAGTACCGGTACTTACCGGCATAGCTCGGAATGAGGGCCAAAGACCTTTATTTTGGACTATCAGACATTGACGGCCCTTAGAAACATCAGTTACGGGAACCATCCCTTTAGAGTTAGGGCCAGTGAGGCATTACACCAAACCAGGAACTTTAGTGAATAAAGGTTTTGAAACTAACATCTTTGAGTCTAGCTATGGTGCCCATCAGTAGTTCTTGAGTCCAAAAGAAAAGAAAAATCTCTGTCCAAATCTAATCTACTCTGTTCCTACCTAAAGCACAGGAGAATGACTCCCTTCTCCTGTGTTCTGCTTGTCAGCAAAGTCACTTTGGTAGTTCATTCGAAGGTAGTTCTGGGTAACTACTTTCACTAAACTCATACAGTTCAGAAATAGGATTCTTCAGCTTCTCTGACGTGTCTTTGACTTCGTGCTTTGCCCTTCTGAGGTTCGTTTTCTTTCTTTGTTGGTTTTCTATATTTATTATTCTTTCTTGACTTATTGTCCACTCTCCTCTATTACTGAGACAAGTAGGGAGGTTCCAGTAATGATTCTCAGTTCAGTTGCACTCTTCATTCATACTATAATTTGTCTTTTATGTAGCGCTTTTAATCTAAAGCCCTTTATATAGGACATATGTTCATAAATTACTAATATTACCCAATCGAAATTGGTACTCAGTTATCGACCACGGAAAGAAGAAAGGCTGAGTTGGCCTTGCTGGGATTTGAACCTGCGTCCTGCAGATCAAACACAGATCACAACAAGCGTTTAACTCGCTACGCCATTTTACCAGCATCTTACCGGCTTACTGGGACGAGTATCATTCATATACTCATTATATTAATGATCCCTCTATCACTTTAATACTACTCTTCACTCTTACTGGGACGAGTATGATTGTGCCAGTAATGATTATGACTTGACTTCCACTCTTCATTTTTACTGGGGCAAGTATATTTCATATACTCATTATATTTGTTATCCCTCACGGGTCTCCCGCTGTCTCCATCACCTCCTTTCCTTGGGCAAGCGTTACTGGGTCTGTCTGCAGGACAGGAAACTCTTCTCGCGCTGTCAGGTTGGCTTCCTCTTTAGAATGGGAGTCCTTGTCCCCGAGGGGGGAGTTCCTGCCAGTGAGGTCCAGCTTGCTTCTACCCCAAGGGAGGGTATTGCGTAGCTGTCATGCCGCGGCAGGGTTGGCGGGTGTGGAATCGCTGGCGTTTTTGTCCGCCATAGAGTTTCCCCTCACTGCCATTCACCGCACCGTTCTAGTCATTGCACGCGAACGCGACCGGTAGTATAAATTACTCCGCTTCCGGGTCACGTACGCGTTGCAACGTTTCCGGGTTCCCTCCTGTGTTGCTGCCACTCCCGTTACTGGTGTTTACTCCGCCGTCTACTTCGCCTCTTGTTCCCGTGCTTTTCTGTTTTTCCGCCTTTTCTCCTTGCCCTCGCTCTGTGCCTCTTAGCCTTGTACCTTCTTTCCTCTTCCTTCCCTGTTCGTCTGCATTTTCCCTCTCTCTCCTCTGCCTACGTCTTGCCCTTGTACCTGATTGATCTGCTGCCTTCCAGACCCTTGCCTGCTTACCGGACTGCCTTTGCCTATCCCTGGTACTTATTTGACCTGCTGTCTACCAGACCCGTGCCTGCCAACTGGATTGCTCTCCCATTACCGAACTTCCTCCAGCGCACTCTATCATCTTCGCTTATCCTACAAGAAGGACACCTTCTAGGGGGTTTTTTGTGCCTCTTGGCTTTTTTCCCCTGAGTGGCGCTCCCGGTGGGATAACCCCCGTGCCCCTATTTTTAGGGCCACGGTGGCATCCTATCGAGGGCGTCCTTACCTGCACAAAAAAAAGGAGAAGCCTCCAAGAAGCAAGGAAGGGAAACCCAAGAAGAAAGTGGAAGGTGAGGAGTTGGGCGAAGGGGGAGAATCTGTCTTTTCGTCCGACGAAGAGGCCATCACCAACCTTTGTGACAGTTTGCAACGCCCGCAGGAAACTGAGATGGCAACACCCCAGCAAGTACAGGAACTTGTAGCTGCCGTCCAAAATCTTAACCTGGAGGTCCAGAACCTCAAGGCAGCCAACGCAGTCTTGCAGCTAAGAGTGACTGAACGAGATCGGCCCTCTGCTGACCTACCCTCGCTCCCTTTGGTGTCAGGCAAATTCGATGGATCACCTAAGCGAGTGAAGGAGTTCTTAGACGCATGCAATCTCCACTTTTCCTTCCGCCCACAGACATTCACCTCAGATCATGCCAAGGTAGGATTTATGATTACCCACATGACGGGTAACGCTCTGGCGTGGGCCACACCTCTGGTTAACCAACCTGATCCTGTGCTGCAAAACTACGAGGATTTCAAGACTCTGTTACAGCAGACATTTCTACGCACAGAAAGTACCTTTCTGGCATCTGAGGACCTCTTGGACATCCGACAAGGAAGCACAGACCTACTCACCTACATCACTACCTTCAAACAGATAGCTGAAAAAGCGGGCTGGCAGGAACAGGCTCAATATGCCATTTTCCGTCGAGGATTGAGAGAGGATCTCAAAGATGAGTTGGCACGTATTGACCGTCCTACATCCTTTTCGGATCTCATAACGGCCACTCTTCGGATTGATTTCCGACTCTCGGAACGGCGGTCAGAACGAAAAAAGACCAAATTCTACAGTCCCCCTCCCCTAGAGGCTCAGTCACCTTCCTCTCAACCACCTTCTCGTCAAGGTAAAGAAGAACCGATGCAAATCGGAACAGCTCGCGCACCGCTCACCCCAGAGGAACGTAAGAGACGACGGGATGGCAATATGTGCATGTATTGCGGAGCCTCTAACCACCTGCTTTGGGACTGTCCCGATGTCCCTCCGAGGCGTTCAGGAAACGAGCGCCCTCGGTGAGAATCAGGACGCACTCCCGAGGGGCCGTTCCAAGTCCTTACGCAACTCTATCGGTGTCATCTTCAGGTATACCGGAGGACTCCAGGTTGATGGTTCTCACAGTTACTCTTACTCTGGGCAAGACCGATATCTTAACCCAGGCCTTACTCGACTGCGGCGCAGCCGGCAACTTCATCAATACCCTGTGGGCAGAACAGAAGGGTATCCGTCGTCTGGCTAAACAGGAGGATCAGAAGGTCGAAGGAGTCGATGGAGAGCCTTTGAGCTCCGGTATGATTACCCACACCACCGAAGAACCGAAACTAAGCATTCAGAAGGAATTTCATTTGATATCATTCGAGCAGCCCACTTCCCTATCATACTCGGGATAGGCTGGCTCAGAAAACACAACCCTCACATCGATTGGGCAAAGAATGTGCTCAGTTTTCAGTCCGCCTTTTGTAAGGCAGAATGTTTGCCAGGACCAAGTTTCGAGACAGTTCAGACCACCAGTGTTTTCGATTCCAGACTCATCAATTGTCTACCTCATTATCTTCAGAAATACGCCGAAGTGGTGACAGAAAAGACACATAGCGACCTTCCTCTTCACCGACCAGAAGACTGCTGCCTGGATCTCGTTCCAGGTGCACTAGTACCATTTTGTAGGATGTTCCCTTTTTCTCTCAGGGAGAAACACGTCCTCCGGGAATACCTGGATAATAATCTGGCCAATGGGCTCATAAAACCTTCGAAATCCACGGCTGGGGCTTCCCTGTTTTTTATCCCAAAGAAGGACTCACAAGAGTTGAGACCCTTTATTGACTACAGGGGTTTAAATAAGGTGACCATTAAGGACAGATACCCAATGCCACTTATCACTGAAATCATTCAAGCCGTTCATGGCGCCAAGATTTTTACTAAATTGGATCTTCGGAATGCCTACCATCTTCTCCGGATTCAAAAGGGGGATGAATGGAAGACAGCTTTCAGGACCCCCTATGGGTTATGCGAATACCAGGTGATGCCCTTTGGGCTTGTGAATGCCCCATCTGTATTTCAGCGATTTATGGACCGACTTTTTTCAGACCTGCTATGTCAGACCACAATAGTCTATCTTGACGATATATTGGTGTACTCAAGAACTCCGGAGGAACACGATGTCCATGTAAAAGAAGTTTTCCAGAGACTTAGAGACAACCACCTCTCAGTCAAATTGGACAAATGTGTGTTTTCCGCTACGTCTATCCCTTACCTGGGATTCATACTATCCAGTCGGGGTATAGCCATGGATCCCCGCAAGGTGTCCGCCATCCTAGAATGGCCCTCTCCTAAATCCATCAAAGATGTTCAAAGATTCCTGGGACTGGCGAACTTTTATCGGAAGTTAATTTCCAGTTTCTCCCACCGGATAACCCCCATTACCACCTTACTCAAGAAGTCTTCCAATCCGTTTTTCTGGTCCAACGAAGCTGAAGACAGTTTTCGCAATCTTAAGGAAGCTTTCTGTACCGCTCCCATCCTTCAACAGCCAGATCAAGATCGACCCTTCATTGTCGAAACGGATGCTTCTTCATCGGCCATCGGAGCAGTACTTTTACAAGAACGTCAAGGAGTGGAACATCCTGTCTCATATTTTTCCAAAACCCTCAATACCAGCCAAAAGAACTACTCAGTCATAGAGCGTGAGCTGTTGGCCATGAAGTCAGCCTGTCTGGAGTGGCGCCATCTTCTACAGGGAGGCAAACATCCATTCTCCATAAGAACCGATCACAAGAACCTACAGGTCCTACGACAATTCGAGTGCTACAACACGCGTCAAGCACGTTGGGCCCATTTCTTTGCCCAGTTTGATATCGATGTTACCTACATCCCCGGGCAACAAAATCTTGTTGCGGACTCTCTATCTCGTAGAGGAGACTACATGTCCGGACCAGACGAATCACACGATCTGATGTTTCCATTACCTAGACGAATAGGTGTTCTGTCCACCTTTCTAAAGCAGGTGAAAGAGGCTTCTGAAGGCAGTTTCAAATCCGAGAACCATCCTCAAGACATCTTCTACGACATCAAGGAAGGACTCCATTTTGTGGAAGGCAAGTTGTATCTACCTACCCCTGAGTTCCGGAAATTGGCATTAAACTGGTGTCACGACTCCAAGTTGGCAGGTCATAGAGGCACCAAGGGCACTTTGGACTATCTGCAGAGACACTTCTATTGGCCGGAAATGAAATGAGATGTGGACTGTTATGTACAATCCTGCACTACGTGCCTTCACAGCAAGGGTTCCCGTCTCAGAACATTAGGACTTTTGGAACCAAATTCTGTTCCCGATGGTCCTTGGGAAGTCGTTTCCACAGATTTTATCGTAGATTTACCTCCTTCCCAAGGGTTCATGTGCATAATGGTGGTAATCGATTTCTTCACAAAAATGGCTCACTTCTCTCCGTTACCAGGGGTTCCAACAGCGGCAGGTATGGCCGAGACCTTTATCAAGGACATCTTCCGCATCCACGGAGTTCCTAAGAAAATCATCTCTGATCGAGGTAGTCAATACACCTCTCGATTTTGGAAGAATCTATGCAACCGTCTAGGCATTGAGAGAGCCTTAACGTCCGGGTTTCATCCCCAGTCCAACGGACAGACGGAACGCCTAAATGCCACCTTAGAACAATACCTACGATGCTATGTGAATCTCCAACAGGACAATTGGGTCTCTCTACTTCCCTTGGCTGAGTTCTCTTATAATAATTCCTTTCACTCTACTCTCGGTTTCACCCCTTTTTTCTGTAACTATGGTTACCATGCACGGTCCATACTGCCCGTCTCTGGCCTCACCACCAGCTTACCAACTGTTGATTCCGCTCTCGCCATATTGCGAGACGTTCACCTTCAGGCTAAACAAAACCTTAGCGAAGCACAAATGAGGTACAAGGTTCAGGCTGACAAACATCGCAAGCCAGTCCCTGATTGGGGGGTAGGTTCTAAGGTTATGTTATCCACAAGATACTTACCTCGATGGGCACACCCTTCCAAACTTTCTCCTAGATTTCTGGGACCTTACGAGATCATACAAGCTATCAACCCGGTGGCTTTTCGTTTAAAACTACCCAAAAGTCTTCATAGGGTTCACCCCGTGTTTCATGCTTCACAACTAAAACCTTTCCATGAAGACATCTGGTCCCGCAAAAAGATAAAAGCCCCCTTGCCCGCTACTTCGACCCAGGAGGAATTTGAAGTGGCTCAAATTTGTGATTCCCGATACCGCCGGGGAAGACTGGAATACCTGGTGCGATGGAAGGGATATCACTGGTCGGAAAACTCTTGGGAACCAGCCTCTCATGTCCATGCCCCACTTTTAGTGCGCAGATTCTATCACTTTCACCCTGGCAAACCGTGGGGGGGGCCCCTAGGAGGGGGCATACTGTCATGCCGCGGCAGGGTTGGCGGGTGTGGAATCGCTGGCGTTTTTGTCCGCCATAGAGGTTCCCCTCACTGCCATTCACCGCACCGTTCTAGTCGTTGCACGCGAACGCGACCGGAAGTATAAATTACTCCGCTTCCGGGTCACGTACGCGTTGCAACGTTTCCGGGTTCCCTCCTGTGTTGCTGCCACTCCCGTTACTGGTGTTTACTCCGCCGTCTACTTCGCCTCTTGTTCCCGTTCTTTTCTGTTTTTCCGCTTTTTCTCCTTGCCCTCGCTCTGTGCCTCTTAGCCCTGCACCTTCTTTCCTCTTCCTTCCCTGTTCGTCTGCATTTTCCCTCTCTCTCCTCTGCCTGTGTCTTGCCCTTGTACCTGATTGATCTGCTGCCTTCCAGACTCTTGCCTGCTTACCGGACTGCCTGTGTCTTGACCTTGTACCTGATATATTTTGCTGCATTCCAGACCCTTGCCCGCTTACCGGACTGCCTTTGCCTATCCCTGGTACTTATTTGACCTGCTGTCTACCAGACCCGTGCCTGCCAACTGGATTGCTCTCCCATTACCGAACTTCCTCCAGCACACTCTATCATCTTCGCTTATCCTACAAGAAGGACACCTTCTAGGGTTTTTTTTGTGCCTCCTGGCTTTTTTCCCCTGAGTGGCGCTCCCGGTGGGATAACCCCCGTGCCCCTATTTTTAGGGCCACTGTGGCATCCTATCGAGGGCGTCCTTACCTGCACAAAAAAAAGGAGAAGCCTCCAAGAAGCAAGGAAGGGAAACCCAAGAAGAAAGTGGAAGGTGAGGAGTTGGGGGAAGGGGGAGAATCTGTCTTTTCGTCCGACGAAGAGGACATCACCGACCTTTGTGACAGTAGCAGGCTCACCGCCCAAGCCTCAAAGGGAAAGGCTCCCCCTAGGGGAGAAGTGACTAAATCCCACGATTTGTCGAATCTCACTCCCACTCGGTCACATATGCTCACTCTTTGTTTACTGCTTCCAATTCTTTTTTTTTTTTTACAAACTTTATTTTGTATTTTATTTCAAGAGCTCTGATTACAAACATGCATATCGAATGAAAGCATGGTATAGTTCATTTTGTTTCTTGTGTTCTTACAATTGTCATGCTATTACTTATGCAGTGGAGTTCTTGAGCTTAATAATTAACTAACAATTAACAAATTAACAATGAACAGATATTCCCTCCCCCCTCCCTCTCCCTGCTTGTTCTCATATTAGTAAGGTTCGGTTGAGTTAATATAAAACATGTCCATTTGTGTGTCCATGCGGTTGCTGTCCTCGGGGTGATTCGCCTTGGCCTTCTCAATCATACTATGGAGACTTTACGTAGTGTTCTAGGTTTAAAGTACATTTCTTCTTTGTCTCTAGTGAATTCATGAAGGGGCATCCACGTATTCAGGTATTTCCAATATGAGCCGTATGCCAAGGCTGTTACCTTTTCTATATAATAAAGACCCATAATTTGACCCACCACATAGCTTCTAAAGGGCCTTGTTTGTTTTTCCACATATGTGCCAAGTTAATCCTTGCCATGCTCAACATGTGGGTAATGAGCATGGCATTGTTCCCGGTGTTTGCATAAATATTCTCGATTGCCGCCCCTAACAATATCACCACTTGGTCCATGGGGAGCTGCACTTTCGTTATCTCCTTGATATGACTCACGATTTCCTTCCAATATGTCTGTGCCCGGGGGCAGGGCCACCACATGTGAATCATGTCTCCCTCTTCTCCGCAGCCTCGCCAGCACAACGGGGAATAACTAGGTTTGATAGAGTGTATTCGCTGTGGAGTCATGTATCACCTAAGGCACAGTTTGAATGCTGCCTCTTTGATTGAGGCACATTTAGAGCTCTTCACTGCTCGATGCCATATTTGCCCCCAAGTCTCTATAGGAATAGGCTTGCCCACCTCGTCCTCCCATTTCCTCATATATGTGAGTGTTTCTTCTGGGTCTGCTCCACAGAGCAAGCGGTATATTCGC
Organism: Ambystoma mexicanum; assembly: GCF_040938575.1. Taxonomy (NCBI): domain Eukaryota; kingdom Metazoa; phylum Chordata; class Amphibia; order Caudata; family Ambystomatidae; genus Ambystoma; species Ambystoma mexicanum. The sequence continues at coordinate 1,266,215,444 of NC_090926.1, read as the reverse complement.
GATATGCCTTTATCAGGTATCCCCTCTTACATGGTAAGTTCCAGCCCTATAGATTGTCGAGATGCTCCTTCTTTCACCTTTGTGTTTGTGATCCAATGCCTAATTTGAATATAGTGATATCGTTCAGTTTCAGGGACCGAGAACTTTTCATTACATCCTTCAAATGTTAGGGGTACCCCGTCTATGTAGAATTCTCTTAAGGTAAGATTCTCCCCTCCTTCCTAGCAGGACTAGAAGTGTGGTTGTATACCTGGAGAGAAGTCTGGGTTATTGGCCATTGGTGTAAGTGGGCCCCCCCCTAATTTTAGCTTCTTATTCCGTAGGGCTTTATCCCAATACCACATAGTAGCTTATGTTGTTTCCAACAGTGTGCCTCCATTCCCTCTATGTCTCGGGCACAAGAACCCCAGGCTTCCCAGCAGGGTATTTGTTGCTTCTCTTTCTAGATGTACCCATCGATTCTGGTTCTCCCTTGGAGACCATTGTAACATCGGTGCCACCTGTGCTGCCCAAAGGTATCTACGAAATTCCGGCACTCCCAGCCCTTCTATTGCCTGTGTTCGTAAAAGGACTTTTTTGGGAATCATTGGCTTCTTTCCTTTCCAAATGAAAGCCATAACTTTCTTTTGTAGATTCTGGATTGTTGGGGGGGAGGGGATTCTCAGTGGGAGAGCACCCATTACATATAAAAAATCTGGGGATTAGGAACATCTTAACTGCCGCTATCCGCGCCGTCCAGGACAGCTCTTGCATATCCCATCTTTTCAGGTCTTCTATCAAGGTTGTCAATAATCTCAGGATGTTGCCCCATAGAGCTTCCTGTAGGTAGGTGCTAGGTTTATGCCTAAATAGGCTATGGATCCTTGACTCCATTTTAGCAGATATTTCCTCTCCCACCCTGCCACCATCTCTGGGTTTTCTGTGATGTTAAGTGCGCTAGATTTAGGGTAGTTAATATGGAACCCTGACACTTCGCAAATTTCTTTAGCATTCTAATTGCGTGGGGGAGAGAATGCTCTGTGTCCTTTAGAAAGAGAAGGACATTGTCTGCATATAAAGCTATTTTCTGGGTTCCGCAGGTCCCCGTGTCTACCCCCATGAGGCCTTGTTCTGCTTGTATTCCCTGTGCCAGCGGCTCTATGGCCATTGCAAAAATTAACGGTGAAAGGGGATACCCCTGTCTAGTGCCTTTGTGAATTGGGATGCTCTCGGTTAGCTGGCCATTAATCATCAATCTTGTCGGTGGGTGTATGAAATTGGCCAGTACCATGCAAGAGAAAAATCGGACCGGATCCAAATCTCTCCAAGACCAGCTGGAAAAGCTCCAGTCTAGACTATCAAAAGCCCTAGAGGCGTTCAATGCTATTATTGACATAGGCTGGCCTGTTCTTCGTGCCCATTCAATGATATTTATTGCTCTACGAATATTATCGTACGTATGGCATCCTCTTACAAAGCCCGCCTGATCTGGGTGAATTATTTTAGGGAGGACTTTAGCTAACCTTTGTGCTAAAACAGTGGAGTAGATTTTTGCATCGCCATTTAGCAAAGAGATGGGACGATAACTTGCACATTCAGTTGGGTCTTGTAATGGCCACTATGAGCAGGAGTTAGGTTAACAAAAATGTGTCTTTATTGACTTCAAAAAATGGTAACAAAAGAAAATTAAGTTGGGTAAAAACCCCTGTTTAGAGTCCAAAATTCATTACCAGCAGGCTTGGTTAGAGAATAAAGAAAAAAACGTAGTTTAGTCTTCATATGCCCACTGGAACCTCTCTGCTGCTTCCTCACACTCTGCTGACCTCTGCAACAGAAAGGAAACAAATCCATCCGTTTTTCCTTATCTCCTCCCTTATATAGGGGCTTGGACATTTCCACCCAATCAGGATGCTTCCCCGCCCGAAAGCTTGATAGCCCCTCCAAGCCCCGCCCCCTTCCTTGGAGGATCCTGGTCGCCATAATGGAGCCCGCACTGGTGCCTCGTGGAGAACGCTGGTTTTCATTGTAAAAGTACACAGTAAGTTCTGTGATACAATAATGCTGTCTTCTACAATTTTCTGTGGCGCATTCTTTTGTTTACTAACATGCTCGTATGGTTTTCTGTTTCGGTCATTATAACTGCGGTTTGACTTTGAAACGAACTTGCTGCCCTTAATCTGAAAACAGTTTAAACCAGTTTCTCTCTCGGCTGCCTGAGCCGGCGCTGACTTCAGAGGGAACCTGCTGCCTTTGATGTGTAAACTATTTACATGAGTCATGTCTTTTCCCGCGGCTGCCTGAATCAGTGTTTTTATGAAGTCTGTAATCGTACGGCCGCGGCCGTGAATTTCAGGGTATGGGTGTGTATTGTTTTCTTGATCCAGCACTGTTTTATTTTCTGTCTCTTGTCCCCACCAACCCTCCTTTGGGTATTCCGTGCCTGGAGCTTCTGTCAGGTTGTCACAGGTCTCTATCTGGTTTTAAGAGGAGGACCGTGGTGGCTGGACTCATTTCCCCCGTGACTTGGCCAGTGTCTCTTATATAATTGAATAGGTGTGTTAGTGGGCCAACCAATACGTTTTGGAATGTTTTGTAGTAGGCATTACACAGGCCATCGGGGCTAGGGTATCTGTTCCCTTTCAAGGCGTTAATGACTCCCTGCACCTCCTCTTCTGATATAGGTGCTTCTAGCTCTAGTCTATTGCTGTCAGTGATTTGTGGCAGTTCCATTTGTGCCAAGAACTTTGTTTGCGTCTCCCTTTGTAAATTATCCCCTTAGGTGTCTAACGTAGAATGCGTGCATGACCTCTGCTATCCCTTTTTCGTCTTTGGCCACCTTCCCCCCTGCATGTGCTAATTGGGTAATGTAGTTGCGGCTCCTGTGCTTTTTCAGTTTGGCCGCTAATAGCCGTTTGGCTTTATCCCCTTTTATATAGTACATTTGTTTTGTTTTTAGGAGGAGTTGTGCGGATTCATCCGCGTAGTGAGCCTCTAATGCGGCTTTAGTTTGTTTGAGTTCTATCCAAGCTCTTTGGGATTTTTTATCTTTATATTGCGCTTCTGCTGTCTTCACTTTAGTTTCTAGTTCCTGCCTCTCTCTTTCTTTTCTCTTTAGAAAATTCACTGTGTGCGCTATAAATTCCACTCGGACTACTGCCTTGCTAGCATCCCATAACATCCCCCAATGAATGCCTGGAGTGGTGGTTTCCGTGAAATAATTCCTTAGCACCTGTTCAATATCCGTTCTCAAAGCCAGATCTTTCAATAGCAGTTCATTTAGTCACCATGGTTTGCGTGTTTGTGGCTTCGAGCGCGGCATTTCCATGGTCATAGAGACCGCTGTGTGATAAGATATACATCGCACCCCAATCTCCAACCCTGTGACCTGTGGGACAGGTGTATCAGAAATTAGGATCATGTCGATCCGGGAGAACCCTTTATGTACTGCTGAGTAAAAGGTGTAATCCTTCTCTTGAGGACGAAAGAAGCGCCAAGTTTCAATCAACTGTAAGTCTCTGAGGAATTGAGCCAAGGCCCATCTGTTCACATTGTCGCTGGGTGTTGCTGGAAGAGTTTTAACCATTGAGGCGCCCATAACGCAGTTGAGGTGGAATCTCCCCCTATAAGGATTTGTCCTCTTCCCCACTCTGCTATTTTTGGGAGCAGCTCCATCAGGAACCGATCTTGCTTTTCATTGGGAGCATAAATCGCCACCATAGTCACTTGTTGGTTCATTAGAGTTCCCCCCAAGATTAGGTATCTCCCTTCCCGGTCTCTTAACAAATTGCTTCTCAAATTAGACTCCTTTAGCTATGAGAATTCCACCCCTCTCTTTTTTGTCCTGCTCGAGGCTAAGAACTGCGTTGGGAAGGCTCTGTGCCTCAGCCCGTGTTCGTCTTCCGGGAGCAAGTAGGTTTCTTGCACCCATAGCACTGAAGCTTGTTATTCTCCCAGGCGTCTCATAATTGACCTTCTTTTTATAGGGGAGTTTAGCCCTTGAACGTTAAGCATAAGAAATGTTAGGTCAGCCATGTTTGGGGCTAGACATCATTTTGTTACTCGGTCTCCTGTCCCACATGAACTTTGGGCACTGCATTTATGTAGTTTTTGTCCTCAACCATGAGTTGTGTTTTGTATAGAATTCTTTTCCCTCCCCATGTCTCAACTTCCCAAAACCTTACAACAGCAACAGGTAACATAAATTGTCACACAATTACAACAATTCACCAGGAATTAACTTTCCCAGAAGTAAAGGGTTCTGTGTTTCCCTTCCAGACCCTCCTCCCCGCTCTCTCCCCCCCCCACATCGCTCCCATCTCTGCACCAGACATCTTGCCCTCAATGGAGTGCTCCATTAGTAAAAGTTAATCTGCCCTCTTCTCGGTTATTACCTCTACAGGGCTGCCCTTCAAGCTCTCTCGTCCCAAATAGGTGCCCAAAATTCATAGCTTAGAAGCAGCACTTTACTCCTTTGTATGGGATCATAATGCCGGGTTTATCGCCTTATGTTCTTTAATATGACCTCGTAAGCGGGATCGTGCTGGTTTCCAATGTTCTCCCTCCCGGGCCTCACTTTCTTTAGAGTGATCCGACGGAGACCTCCCTTCTGTAGTTCTTTCCTTCCCATCCATGTCTCTCATGAGTTCCTCCCACTCTTCTTCCTTCGTGATTGTGTATCGCTGTCCTTCCCAGTCAAAGCGGGGTCCGTACGGGAAGATCCATCGAGATTGGATAGCCTTATTCCTTAACCAGTCCGTCACCACCCGCAACCGTTTCCGTTTCTGTAGTGTGGCTTGCGCTAGGTCCTGATAGAGCTGAATGGGTGTTGTCCGGAATCGGATGGGTTCTATCTTACAAGCTGCTTTCATGATGTCTTCTTTTAATTGATACAAGTGTACTCTGGTTAACACATCTGGGGTCAAATTTCTGTTGATTTGATAGGTGGAATAGACCCTGTGGCTTCTGTCCAGAATTGTGTCTCTCTCGGCTTCGGGCCCCAGTATTTGTCGAAATAGTTCAATTACTGTTCGTTGAAGCTCAGAGTCTGGGATTGATTTAGGCATGCCTCGAATTTGTATGTTATTGCGCCTCTATCTATTTTCGGCATCCTCTTATTTGTTTTGGACCCGGTCCAGTTGTTGCTCCAGTTCCTGAACTCTTCTGGATAACACATCTTGTTCATGTCCTTGCTCTGCTAATGTCGTTTCTGCTTCATCCATCCGCTTCTCTACTGCTGTGATCCCTTTATTGAGGTCTGATATTGACTTGGCCAGGTCAGAGGCACTATCTCTAATGTCTTTTTTAAGCTCCTGTAGCTTCTCCAGCAGGTCAGACTTGCGTTGCGGTGGGTGCTCTTGTACCAGTTTGTCTCCTTGGGTAGGATAATGTACCTGCGCGGTTGTCTGCTGCAGGGTGCGTTTCTGGGTGTCTGCAGCTTGCATGAGTGCCTTGATATCTCCAGAAGAGGAAAGACCGGAATATTGAGAAACTGAGAGAGTTGTGCATGCGAGATAACACCTGGCAGGATAGTGAACTAGGTTTAAGTAAGAGACATTACAGAGCTGAGAACGAGGTCTGGGACCCACATAACGAGAAGAGAATACCTTGGGGGGAAAAGGGTATCCTTTGGCAAAAGACAGAAGAAGAACAAATGAGAAGAGACAGGCTCTCTAACAAGAGTCCAGAGAAGACATGGGGAAGAGAAAGAGAACCTTTGGCACAAGTTATGAGAAGACCCCAAGAAGGAAGACATATCCTTTGGCAGAAAGATAGACAACATTGATGCGATTGAAAGAGAGTCTGGGAAAGGCATGGGGAAATGAGACATCTTCCCAATCTTGTTTTGGAACTATAAACAAATCACCTGAAAAGGTCTGGGGAAGAGAGATCTCCTCCCCATCTATGTGGAACAATACGGAAAAGCCTAGTGACGGGTAGGGGAAGAAGGATATCCCCCCATCTTTCATGAACTGCCTAAAATATCCCAAAGAAGGGAGTCATCACTATTATTAATGTTATTATTATTATTTTTACTATTACTATTATTATTATTATATTTATTGAGTGCGAACCGAGCTCTGAGAAGCAACAGAGTGCTTTGCAGAGATATACAACAATACAGATACATAACAGAGTGCTTTACAGCGGTATCCAACAGTGCAGATGCATAACAGAGTGCCTTTCAGAGGTAACAACAGAACAGAAATAAAGCGGGGGTAGGATACACAGGGGCACAGAGGAGAGGTACAGCTGTACCGGGTGGAAGGGAGGAGAGGGGCGGGCGGTATCTAGTGACTCGGGAGGCACGAGGGGTGCTCTTTTCTGAATTGTAGGAGTTTGGGGGCGTGTTCTGATGCTGATGGGGAGGAGGTTCCATAGTCTTGGGGTATAGTGAGAGAAGGCTTGTTTTCTGGTGCTTCCCTTTTTGCAACAGCGTATTTCAAGTCTGCACGTCGCCTGGCCTCTGGTGTTGCGCTGTCCACCGGAGATGCTGAGTATCTCTGTGAGGTAGCTGGGTGACTTGAGGGCGACTGCCTTATACATGATGCAGCAAGACCTGAAGTTGTTTTGTGCATGCAGTGGGAGCCAGTGAAGGTCGATGGGGCCGGAGTGATGTGGTTGTATCTGCGTAGACCCTTGATGAGGCATGCAGCTGCATGTAGGACACTTTCCAGGGGCACAAGGGTGGATGACAGGAGGCATTCAATGAGTGCATTGCCCCCATCCAGGTGGGAAAGGACCAGTGCTTGAACACTGGATCTAAAGCTGTCCAGAGGGAGGGCTTGACTTTCTGCAGGAGGGGGAGATGATACCAAGCTGTCTGAGTTTTCTTAGCTATGTGTGTCTTGAAAAAGAGGTATTTGTCAATGTGGAACCCAAGGGACTTGGCGCAGGAGTTGAGCTCGGGTGTGAAGTCCTCAGAGTTCATGATTGATAGCCAGGTCTGAATGACAAGATGTTCAGTGTTGTTGGTGAGGAGTTGGAATTCGATCTTGGAGGGGTTGAACTTCACGTATGCATTGGACATCCAACACTGGATCAGCTAGGCAGGTTTTAAGCCTATGGAGTCCATCTTGAGGTATAGCTGTGTGTCTTTGGTGTATTGGTGGATGTGCTGTGTGGATAGGAGGGCTCCCAGCGGCTCCATCTATAGACTGAAGATCACTAGGTAGAGGATGGAACCCTGCGGGCCTCCACAGGTGACAGGTAGCATTGGCGATCTAGAGGAGCCAATCTGAACAAACTGTTGGCGGTTAGAGAGGTAGGACTTGAGCCGGCGTAGGACAAGGTTGCTGATCCCTTGCGCCGATGTAGGGTGTCTGTGGTGGTCTACTGTGTCAATAGCGGCCGAGAGATCGAGTAGAACCAGGAGGCAAGGGTGGCCGTCGTCAAGGATGTTGAGGGCGTTGTCAACCACCTGTATGGTTGCTGTCTCCGTGCTACATCTGGGTCTGAGCCCGGATTGGTAGTTTTGGAAGAGATTTTTGGTGTCGATGTGTTGCTGCAGTTGTGCGCCTACCACTTTCTCGATGATCTTACCTAGGAAGGGAAGATGGGTGATGGGGCAATAGTTACCTAGGTTGTCAGGATCCAGTGTGGGTTTCTTTAGTAGAGGGAAGATTTGTCCTGTCTTTAGGGTCGATAGGAAGGTGCCTAGACTTCCGGAGCTGTTCATCATCTCCAGGTAGGTAAGGAGAACTTCTGCAGGGAGGGTATCGAAGATGGATGCTGGGGGAATGTCATCTGTATACGATGTGGCTTTGAGGGTGGCCAGGATTTCTACCGAGTTCTCTGTCGAGAGTGTCTCGAATGCTGTCAAGGGTGTGGATATTTTGCAAGGAGGGACTTGAGGTGGGTCTGTGGATGCAGAGCTGGTGTCCATGTGCTGGCAAATCTTGCTGATTTTGTCGATCAAAAAGGTGTTGATGGCAGTGGATTTTTCGATGGAGTGTGGTATGGCAGGGTTAGGTAGTGGGTTAACGCAGTGCTTGACTATTTTGTTGTTGGCTTCTGCTATGGTGTTCTGATAGTAGGAAGACTTGGCTGTGTTGATCAGTTGTCGGCGGGTTGCTCTGAGTGCCTTGAGGGGTGCCAGGTCAGATGCGGTCCTGGAGCGGTGCCAGGTTTTCTCTTGTTTCCTGATGACTCTTTTGCTGAGGTTGAGTTCTTGCGTGTACCAGGGTGCTGACGGCTTGCAGTTAGCAGGTGTGTTGTTTCAGAGGTGAGTGTTGGTTGAGGGAGGCTGAGAGGGTGGTGTTGGGTGCTTCTAGTAGAGAGTCACAGTTCGGTTGTGGGTGCTCGGTCCATGTAAGGTGGAGGTTGGCGAGGTCTTCCGTGTGGGCTTCCAATGGGAAGTCCTTCAAGGACTTGAGGGTTTGTCTGATGGGTATCTGCTGGGAGTGCTTGACTGGGTTGGTGTGCAGGATGTTGAAAGGCACGGCTAGGTGGTCAAACCAGTCAAGCGGGAGAGGGGTGCTGTAGTGGAGGGTGCCTTGATGATTAGGTCGATCTTTCATGTGCTGTGTGAGGCTGAGGGTGTCGTGAAGGCCGAGAGAGCTTTCTTCATCGGTTTGGTGGAGCATGCAAGTCGTGTGAGGCTTGCGCTCCTCCTGCCTCGCGGGGCCTAGTGCGCCTTTCTGATCCCCGGCCGGGATTTCGGTACAGAAGCGCGAAAGGACCTGCACTTAGGACCAGCTCGGCGCAGCCCAGGGCGGAGAGGCCGGAGGGAAGCCCCCGAGGGAACGCCGAGGACAGTGGACTCCCCGCGCCCAGGACCCCATGTGCGCCACACCGGGCTGAGCAATCGCCCCCCCGTGTCCGGAGCGGGGCCAGTGGTACCGGGGACCCTCCCCACACCCATAGGACACTCACGGAGGACCGGCGCGGGTAGCGACACCACTGCGCCCACAGCCACGGACGAGGACCTGCGGGGGCCGGCCACGGGGGGAGTCACCACCCGAGGATAGCAGACTCGCCGCGCCCAGGACCCCATGGCCGTCACATCGGATTGATCAATCGCCCCCCCCCCTTGTGTCTGGAGCAGGGCCCGTGGTGCCGGGACCCTCCCCACACTCATAGGACACTCCCGGAGGCCCACAGCCACGGACGAGGACCTGCGGGGGCCGGCGGCGGGGGGAGGCATCACCCGAGCCCCCCCGCACACAAGACACACAGGAGCAGATGAGGGACAGCTAACCCCAACGACCCCCACAAAAGCTGCCCGCACGAGCGGAGCGGGGGCTCCCCCTGCCTGGTGCCCAGATTTGGGTGGCCCCTGCGGGAGACCCGCGAAGACGCCGGCAACCCGATCTTACGGGTGCGGGGGACACCGGAGACGTTCCGCAACTCAGGGGGATCGCTGCCCACTCCCTTCGCCTGGGCCACACAGCTTTGGGCTAACGACCACAGGAGGACCCCAGCCCCCCGACCCACACTGGAGTGAAGAGGCCAGTGGAGCTACATCCACGTGGTGGCCCCAGTGCAAGGAGAACTCCGGGCCTAGAACACCAGCTGGTCCTGGGAACAGCAAGGAAAGGAGGTGAGGAGGCGGGGAGGCAAGGGGGGCATCTGAGGACACTGGGCTGGGCCTCCCCCACCCCCGGCGGCCCACACCAGGGAAACAACACCCCCCCGGCTTCCCCTGATAGACAAAAAAATAACAAAATAAAAAAAGGGCCACCTCTCCCTAGGCCTATATAGCAGAAGCCCGCAAAAACAAGCAGGCCCCAGCCTCACATCCTGGAGGCCCCACAGGCCCCCCAGCACCAAACCAAGGACTTGGGCTGGACACCGGACTCTCTGGCAATCTAGAGGGGCTGGGGCTGCCCCATCGAGCTCTGAGATCCTTATAGGCCTGCCCCAGCAGAGGCACCACTCCAAAAGGTTATATAAAGAGCGACACCCCGGAGCGTCCCTCAGCCACCGGGGCAATCCCTTCCCTCCAACGCTTTCGCCGCTTACAATCAGCCTCGAGCAAGACCCACGGAGCCATCATGCCCTCGGGCGGAGACCCCCCCTCCGCATTGCTAACGAAGGATGACCTCAAGGACATCCTCCAGGAAATCAAGGCTATCCGCACCGACATACAGGCCTCAATAGTGGACCTCAGAGGAAGAGTGGACACCCTGGAAGAAAAAATGGAGGGAATGGAAAATAACCACCTCCAGACGGATCTGTTGGATATGAAATATGAGGCGAGGCTAACAGATCTTGAAATAAGGGATGAGGATATAACTTTGAAGCTGGATGATTTGGAAAATAGAGAGCGCAGAAATAACCTACGCATAATGGGGGTCACTCAACAGAGGGGAGACGGCGGCTGATGGTTCAGGGCCTGATCAACCAACTCTTCACTCTGGAAGGGGGCAAGGAGGTACAGCTTGAAAGGCCCATCGAGGCGGCAGAGGCAGAGGAGGGGGCCCAAGGTCCATAGTGGTGCGCTTCCTCTGCTACAGAGAAAAAATGGAGGTCCTGGAGAAAGCAAAAATGCTTGAGAGCTTTATCTTCGAAGGGGATACAGTTAGGATCTATCAAGACCTCTCCGCACTCACGCTCACCCACAGAAGGGATTGTCGACCGCTCACCCAGTGGCTCACCAGTCAGGACATAAGGTACAGATGGTCTTTCCCGTTTGCCCTCTCCTTCGAGCGATCTGGTGTAGACTACAGGATGACCAGCGGCAAAGAAGCCACACAAGTCCTCCAGGTGCTCAAGAGCGACACTCCAGAGGGAGGGAACGAAGAAGGCACACAAGTAGGGCCCAAACTCCGTAGACAACCAGAGGGGCCCTGGTCCACAAAAAAGAAGACAAAAGGCAGAAGAAAATTCAGGAAACCAAACACCCCCACATCGGAGGCTGGGGAGGGGTAGGCGAACAAGGTCCTACTCTCAGGAAATGTAGAGACACCAACTTGACTATCCCGGCCGGGGACTTGGAGTTCATTTATAGACCTGCGGGGTATGGACACTCACTCATCCTGGTGGCTTGCCCATTGGCAGGTGTCCCGCATGGGGAAGGGAGGGGGGAGGAGGGTGGGGAGGGTATGGGGGTTGGAGGCCCTCGGGCCCAGACCAAATCCGGCACCAAAGAGGAGCAGGGCAACTCCCATAGGGCCGAGGAAAAGAGGAGCGTAAGGCAAAGAACCAATGATGCACATTGAGAGGAAGGGCCGGGCGGAGTCCCTTAGAATAGGCTCCCTCAACGTCAAGGGGCTTAACTCACCAACAAAGCGCTCCCTTCTGGGAAGGGAAATGAAAAATGCTAGAGCTGATATCCTTTTTGTACAAGAAACCAGAACAATCAGGGGGGAGGAGAGGGTGATCCCGAGATCCCATGTGGGTTAGACATTCTGGGCATCTGGCCACGTTAAGAGGGGGGGGGTGTCGGAATCGTGCAGCACAGGCATCATAACCTAACCGAGGTAGCACGATGGGGCAGGGAAGACGGGAGGGCCATGGTAGTATCAGGGAACCTACATAACTCCAGAATCACACTTGCAGTCATATACTGCCCCAACATGGCACAGATGGGATTTATCCAAGAAGCCCTCGCAGAGGTGTTGACCAGAGCAGAAGGACTCCTCCTCCTGGGGGGTGACTTCAACATGTGGGCGGAACGGGAGTTGGACCATAGTGGTAGGGCTAACCCACCAGACAGTGGAGGGGGACGACCTGGGGGGGGGGGCTCTGGGACTTAATGTGGGAGAAGGGTCTGGTGGATGTGTGCAGGGAGCTCCATCCAACGGAGAGGGGGTACACCTTCTACTCCGCAGCCCATGGTACGAGGCCTCGGAGATCCGCCCTGTTAGTTGGTCAGACCACGATCTGATCTGGTCCGACATTAGCATATTGGGCTTAAAACCTAGGAATTCCCTATGGAGGTGTAACAACTTCCTCCTTAGGGATGTGGTCTTTAAAGAGGAAATGATAGCGGCAATCAAAGAGTACTTTGAGCTAAATGACACTGGTGAAGTCGACCGGGGGATAGTATGGGAAGAGGCAAAGGCAACCTGGAGGGGCAAGCTGACTAGTGAAGGGGCTTCCAAGAAGAGGGAGAGGACACTCGTGGCCCACAGGCTCGAAAGGTCTGAGGGGGAGGTGGAAAGGGAGAGGGACCTGGATATGGCAAGAGGGAAGAGGCAAGACCGGAGGGAACTAGAAATGGGCAGAATTGCGGCAAGTCTCCAATACTTACGCCAAAGATACTATGAAAAAGGCGATAAGGCGGACGCTATGCTGGCAGCCAAGCTCCGAGGTCAACGGGCTGAGAGATGGGTGATTAAAATCATGAGCGGGAGTGAGGGGGAAAGTTCAGACCCCGAAGGCATAGCTGAAAGCTTTGCAGGCTTCTACGAAACCCTGTATGGAAGGGACGGGGGAACAGAGAAGGAAACACTTGATACATACCTCAGGGGGGTTACCCTCCCCGCCCTTCGAAGCCCAGAAGTGGCCGCCCCTGCCCCGATAACAGAGGAGGAGGTACTTAAGGCAATATCAGGCCTAAAGTTGGGAAGGGCCCCGGGAGAAGACGGGTACACGGCAGGCTTTTACAAGGCCTTCGCGGGATACCTAGCGGGATTCCTGGCAAGTCTATTCTCCAACATCATGGCCACAGGGAGGGCACCACCTTCATGTGGCAAAGCCTTGATTACCGTGATCCCAAAGGAGTGGAAGGACCCGACCGACTGTCGATCCTACAGACTGATCTCTCTCCTGAACGTGGATGCAAAACTTTTCACCAGGATCATCGCTACAAGATTAGACGGCCTTATGCCGGGGTTAATTCACTCAGATCAGGTGGGCTTCATTCAGGGGAGGCAGGGGGCGGACACCCTTTGAAAGACTCTGCACGCCATGAGAGAGGCGGCACCGAAGGGGGATAACCCGGTTCTGGTGTCTATTGATGCCGAAAAGGCCTTCGACCGGGTGGACTGGGGGTTCCTGCAGGGGGTACTTGAAAAGTTGGGCTTCGGGATAGGGATTAGACAAGCCATCATGGCCCTATATGCAGCCCCCTCAGCTAGGGTTACGGTGAATGGTCATCTGTCACGCATATTCGCCCTCCAGAGAGGGACGAGACAAGGCTGCCCCCTCTCCCCACTCCTGTTTGCCATGACCATGGAGATTCTGGCAGAATACCTTAGAGGCTCCCGGGCGGTGCAAGGTATAGACATAGGAGACCGCACCTTCAAGCTAGGCCTCTATGCAGATGACATTCTGCTGCATTTGAGGGAACCCGCCAGATCTGTCCCGGCCGCATTGCAGGTCATCGAGCAGTTCGGTTGCTTCTCAGGCTTCAGGCTAAACATAAGCAAATCCATGATTTTTCCCTTTGATCCGGACGGAGAAAGGAATCTTGCCAAACTGACCCCTTTGGGCCTCCAAGTCTGTACCGACGGTATAAAATACCTGGGGATCAATATAGTAAGACCAAATGAAGACCTGAGTCAGGCGAACTACCCCCCTCTGTTCGATAAACTCTTCAGGGACATGGAGGTTTGGGCGAAGGGACAGATCTCATGGATGGGAAGAATAAATGCCATAAAAATGAATCTCCTCCCGAGTGTGTTATAGGTTTTCCAGATGCTCCCGCTGGAGGCCCCTGAATCCTACCTCAGTGAAGCCAAAAAACGAATAACCAAATTAATTTGGCAAGGCCATTGACCCAGAATAGGATATGAGACTCTCACCCTCCCCAAGGAAAGAGGGGAGTAGCCCTCCCAGACCTGCAAACATATCATAGAGTGGCCTAGCTTAGGGCCCTGGCCCCACACCTTAGGGAGACCCCAACAAACAATGGGTTATCTTGAAAACTTCTACCTGCACCCAGTAACGGTGGGGGAATGGCTATGGGTCCCACTGAAGAAGTTGCCAAAAAGAATCAGGGACCATCCCATACTCGGAACAATGTGGAAAGCACTGGCAGGAAAGGGAACGAGAGAGAGGATAACCACCTGGCCCTCGCCACAGAGCCACATCTGGTCCACAACGGTCTTAGAGGAAATCCCAGGCCACGAACACTACCAGTCCTGGTTCGAGGCGGGACTAGCCAGAGTCAGTCAGCTGGTGAGGGAGGATACCTTCATAACCATTCAGGAGCTTGAGGCGGCCCTGGGGATCGGTAGCCTCTCCCCGCTCCTGTATTTACGACTCAAGGGTGTCCTTATGAAACCAAAACTAAAACCCTGCATACAAAGAAGGCTCCCCCCGGTCGAAAAAATTCTTGACTCCCACATAGAAATGAAAGGTCTCATTTCCCTCCTTTATGGCGCCCTCATGATCCCCCGAGAAGGCACAACCAAAACCTTCAGAAGTAAATGGGAAAGGGGCCTGGGCTGTAGGGAGGGGGATGGGCTCTGGGAACGTATCTGCAGTAGGGCTTTTAAGACATCAATCTCATGCCAAGATGCACGCTGTTAAACTTCTCCATAGGTGGCAGTACGACTCAACCACCCTCTCTAGGATGTTCCCGGACGTGGACCCGGAGTTCTGGCATGGATATGGGGAAAAAGCTGTCTATTGGCATATGTGGTGGTCATGCAGGAAGGTTCAAGCCTTCTGGTCCGAGGTCCTGAGCTGGCTTAGGGGGCGGGAGAGGGGGCTTACCCACAAGATCCTATCCTGCTAATGTTTGGCCTTCAGCTACGGGAAGAACACTGGGAAACTCCCGGACCTGACACACTCGTTACTCTTGGCTGCCCAGGCAGCTCGGGCTAGAACTTGGAAGAGGGCCGCCCTACCCACTAAAAGAGAATGGAATGGGTAGCTGTGGCCAAGGATATCTACTTCATGGAAAGACTCACAGCGGCCATACAGGGCTCAAGCACTCAGATAGAGATGGACTGGCTGCAGTTTATGGAGACATTTGGCCACACAGAGAAAATGCCCGGAGAACTAGGGGGTCCCACGACCCGGTCTGAAACCACACCTAGCATATGACACTACGCCTACGTTTTGGGGGAGTCAGCTAACCACTGACGGCCATAAGCCCGGTCGGAGTTGCCCCAGGGGAAGTGCCAGGGACAAGCAATGTTTACGTCCCGAGTCAAAGGTTTTGGGGGTGGGGGCGAAAATTTCAGGGACTTATGTTTTGATTGCGGTGTTATGATGGGCGCCTGCCCAAAAGCTTACATGCTATAAAAACTCTCTGTTACAACTAAATACCAATAAAGATTGATTTTTAAAAAAAAGTCTATAACCAAAAACATGGAGAAAAAAAACGGGGAACCCGTAAATTCACTAGGCTTCGTGACGGAGCTTCTAACCTCACCATTGCCAGTCTACAGGTTTTGATATCTCCAGTAGCCGGCATATAAAGGTAGATCCTGGACAAAGAGAACTTGTTCCTACCTATCTGATACTTATTGCCCCTCCAGGAACATATATCTGTTAGTTTAGAAAGCAGCTTTGGCGTGGAGACATGGTCTAGGCGTAATGGCTAGAGTGGTCGATCCTGATTATATGGGGGTTGTAAAGGTGTTAATTCACAATCATTTTGAACACACTTATCATATAAAGGCAGGAGAGAAGATTGCCCAAGGGGTCCTGGAGAGAGCCCTATTTCCCAAACTCCCTCGAGGTGGAAGAAGAATACCACACTGAACAGGGAAAGAGGGATTTGGAGAGGCTGACCAAGACCCTTAACCTCCCAAAGCATCTGACTTCGAATATACTGAGATCATACCAGATCCAGCTAGCGTTTGCACAGAGGAACAACCATATCCTATCCGAGGCATTCCTAAAGGTGAGGAAGAGGGTATAGGAAAAGAAGGATCATTCTTTTTAATCAAGCAAGGGATACTGTCTAGAGGAGAAGACAACTCTGGGTGAGTTCCTCAGTCTTAAATTGTTTCCAGAAGTCACTGTAGAGTGGTATTAGTGTTTGCCCACTCTCATCTTACCTCCGGACATCTGGGAACCACTAAGACACAAAGGTAAGAGGTGAATATGTTTTATTGGCGTGGGGGTTTATGCAGATGTAACAAGTTTCATTGTATCCTGTTCCATCTGTCAGAAGACTGCCCCAAATTGGCCTTCCCTAGCCCCTTTAGGACCCTTACCTGTCATAGGGATACCTTTTGCTAGGATAGGTATGGATATTATAGGACCACTTGAACCATTGTCAGGAACCCATGGTCTCAAACATTACTGCTTAAACATCCGAACACATGGATAGATATAGTCCATACAAGACACTCTAAGATGGCCAGCAGAGTATCATTGAGGAGAAATCCAACATGGCCATGTTAAGTGCCAGGAGTTGTTTGGTATCAAGACAATGCAGTGTTGCACAATCTTTGGCTTTAAAAACCCTAACCAATAGGGAACAAGTGCTGAACGTGTTTTGCAAGTTTGTTTCATTGAACTTGTCAACGCTTACCGTGAAGTCCTGGATTTGTTCCATGCCTGCAGAATCTGTTAATTAGAGGCTTGCACCTGTCGAAAAGATATAAAGGATTCAGACAGTAAGACAGCCACCAGCGTTCACAAGTCTTGCGCCTTGTCTAGCTTGTGCTTTGGGAAATATTGTGGTTGCTGCCTTGTGCCAACGGTCGTTCTGATGTTAGTAAACCTTGAGGATTTAAGAACACGGCTCCCGTGAGGTCCGTGCAGGTCTTGGGTTAACCTGACACTGAAAAGCTAACGCAGGTGTTAGACTCACGATAAACTTTGGGCGTTTGTTCGGACACTTTGCTTATTGCTGCCGTAGCGGTGTACACATGAATGCTTCCTGCCAACGCACATAACTGCTCCCTGCAAGCGTCCATGACATAATAGACTGTTTTTTTCCAGAGACAGTGAGGTTGCTTAGTTCTTCAGCGATTCTGGTATCTGTGTAGTAAACGGATTACATATTTTCGCCCGTTCGTTTCAGCGCATATGTTTTTCAACCTTGCCAATTACCCGAGTCGCTCCACAGAAGTTACTTTATGTTTTCCCCTGCACATAAACTTACCTGGGAGATTCCTGCGGACGCACAATTTCACTGAAGATTTCATCGACACATCTGAAAAGGAAAAAGACAAATGTGAATCAGTCACACAAGCACAAACTATAGATTCATTGGTAAACAAGAACATTTTATATTTGGACTGCCATTGTTAAACAAGAACATTTTACATAAAAGATACGGATTGAAACAAGGAACTGTATTTTGACTAATTACCAGTGCAAATACACAAGGAAGTGTGAGCGCTACTTTTAAATTCCATATTCTGAGGAAACTGCATTGCAGACTACTAGCCTCTGTAGTCTACTTATGACTACATGAAATAACACCGGTAAGCTTTGTTCTAGTGCTTCAGTTATATCTGAATAGCCAAGAAGGCTTGAGTGATTGCCCCTATATGGAAGTCTAAATATAGTATTTCTCTTATGTGCAAGATGCAGTTCTCGTCCATTACAAGAGCACCGAACACCAGCACCCATATTGCAGTTATCCTCTCACAATACACAAACAATAATCATATCTCTTTGGAGGCAAGTGTGAATGTCATCAGTTTAGTGCCACACACATTTGTTCCATCAAGAGGTGTGGGTATTTATCATCAGTCCAGAATTCGTCAGTGTTCACACAGATCAGGTAGATCTACATCCATCCCTGCGAGACACAAGGTAAGCATTACAACCATCTAGACTGGGGAACAAATATATCCTTGTCATCCTTGATTACGCCACTCGGTACCCTGAGGCTTTCCATATTTGCAACAACACATCCCATTTGATATCAAAACCCCTTATCCCTTTTCTGTCCCGTGTAGGCTTTCCCAAGCAATTTCTAACAGATCAAGGCTCTACTTTTATGAGTAAGATCACAGGAGGAGTAAAAAAGAAATTTCGGCAAATGCAAACCCTACGATCATCCGTAAACTAGCCACAGTTGGATGGCTTAGTAAAATGCTTTAATAAGACTGTTAAGAGCGTCCTAAGAAAACCCATAGAGGCAGACAGTGCAAATTGGGACATGATGATCCCATGGCCCCTATTTGCAAGAGGAAATGCCCCACAGGCCTCCTTAGGATTCTTCCCATTTGAAATCCTGATGTGTTAAGAGAGACAAGGGAGGAGAGAGAGGGGGCTATTGTGCTGTTGTCCCAAACAGCATAAATGATCAAAGAACATATGACCTCAATGAGGGAGATTGTCCATTCCCATTCGTCCAAAGCACAGGAACAAGAAAAGAATCACTATAACAAAAAAGCAGTAGCTTGTTCCTTTTCTGTCTGACAGATGGTCCTTGTGTCCCCTTCCACTTCAGACAATAAAGTTCTATCTCGTTGGCATGGGCCATACGAAGTGATAGGACAAACAGGACCATGTAACTACAGTATTGCCCACCCTGACCCTAGAAATAAGACCCAGATATATTACATTAATTTGTTAAAAGAGCAGAGAGAGGACCCCGCAGAACAAACCTCAGTTGTAATGGCCAGTCTTCTGTCTGAGAAACCCGAGAATTATCCTCCCCTCTTTTCAACCAAAAGACATACAAGATCTGATCAATTGTTTCCCTGATGTCTTTAGCGAAGAACCAGGAAGAGTGCAAGAAGTCTTTAATTACATCAGCACTCCTACTGGAAAGGCTGTTAACTTAAAACCCAAAAGGATTCCTGAAATCTGGAAACAAATAGTAATTCAGGAGGTGGAAAAGATGTTGTCTTCAGATATCATCGAACCCTCTCAAAGTCCCTGGTCATCCCCAATAGTCAATCGTGGAGATTATGCATTGACTTTAGAAAGCTCAATACAATATCTCAGTTCAACAACTATGCCATGTCAAGGATGGATGAGTTTTAAAAAAAAACTTTTATTTAACTTGCACAGGTCACATTATCACAATTATCATTTAGCATTACTCATTGTTACAACTGTCCAATGCCGTACATTATAGGAGCATCTCTTAGTCACATTTTACAGTTCGGCTGAAGTTTCCTCTCTTTCACATTTATCAGCGAGATATTGCCTGTAATAGCCCCATATATCTTTCAGGCGGCTTGTCATAGGTAGTATACCAATATACACCTCTTCACAATCAATCACCAATGTCATATCCTTTTCCCAATCACTCAGCACTAGTGGTTCCTCACATTTCCAACACATTAATATAACACGCTTCTGGTGGGGTTCATCCTGCACACAATGCCAGTACACATGAACTTGGGTACCAATTTATTGGCTGGTCTGACATCTCGTCAAGCGCCCTGCACATATCTGTCCAATATCCGGTTAACCTCGTACATGATCACAGCATATGCAGTATGTCTGCCCCCTTGCTTCCACACTTTGGGCACTTCCCAGTTGCTGTGGCATATAGTTTCTTGAGTTTGGCAGGGGTGTAGTGGACTTTTTGTAATATCTTATAGTGTATAAAACGGTATCACGAGTTGTGCGATATATTCTTCGTCAGTCCACATAGTTTTGCCCAGTGTGTATCAGTAAAGGTGAGACACAGGTAATGTTGCCACTCTCCTCTAACATCTGGAGCTGGCAGCTCCCTGGTTGTCAGTGCAATTTTGTACAGCGTAGCGGATGATTTCTTTATTGTGCTTGGGGTGAGTACATACTCCAGGCCTTGGTGCAGCGTGTCAGGGTTCCATTGTATGCCCCATCGGAGAATCAGAGGAGGAGTTCACGTAATAAACAACTATCTAGTAAACCCAGGGGCTCCTTACCTCGCATCTTGTTTTCTTGGCTTCTTGTATCCCCGGCCCTGTCTTGTTACCTGCATTACCTCCTCCTTGTCATTGTTACCAAGTCTTACCTGCTTGTACCTGACCAGGAACGGCCCCGGACTGCTTTTGTCTGAATCCTCAAGTCTTACCTGCTTGTACCCGACCCGGAACGGCCACGGACTGCATTCGTGTCAGGAACAGCGGGTGGAAGATCTGGAACCGTTGGAGACATTAGCCCTCATTACTGGCACTAAACCATGGTGCTGTTAGCACCATGGTTGGTGCCGGTATCGTAACGAGTCCGCCAATGTTCAATGGGGAATTACTACCCCATTCCAAGGTTGGCCGGGCGGTAATTCCCCATTGAACATTGGCCCTGCCCCATTCCCATTTTTGCCCCATGGGGCTCAATGGGACTGGGGAAGGCGCTAAGTACGGTACGGCAAATTGCGGTACCGTACTTAGCACCAAGGCCCTTTGCGGGTCCCTTCTTTAACGGCTGGTCTAGACCAGCCGTTCAGGTCGGGTCCCGCAAAGGGACCTCGTAGTAAGGCGCTAATGGGTTAACGGCGCCGCAGCCTTTTACGGCGCCGTTAACCCATTACTCAACATGGCGGGTGTTCCTATAAATTCCGACCCCGGCCACGAGCCGGTGCATTGTATCTGTGTTTTCCAGCTTCAACGCTCCGTTGCTTGTGTTGTGTACCTTCTTGTTTCCTCCTGAGGTTTTCCTACTGTGCCGTATACTCTCCCTTGCCTTTTGATCCTTCCCCTATTTCCTCCTCCTCCTCTCTCTCTCTATTGAGCCGCGTTCCGCTTCTTTGCGGCAACTGCTCTACCTCGGCTCGTTTCCTTTTGTCTGCCTTTTCTCGGCGTCGGCCCCCTCTGCCCTAGGCGGACGGCGCCGCCTAGATCGCATACTGCAAACTCCTCCTTCCTCCTTTTATATACTTACCTCATTCCGCAGGATTTCTTCGGCCTCTCTCTTGAGGCGCTTGCCATCTTTTCTTACTGACTTCCCGCTTTGGTCGCGAATGGCTACTCGCTCCTCCAGCGACTTCAATTTCTTCCTTTGCGGCGCCTTCCATTTCGCCGCTCGTATCTTGCTCGTACTTACACTCGTGCGGCAAGTCTTTCCATTCTCTGTATTTTCAGACACACTATTCACTGCTCCTAGGTTACGCACTTTACTTATTTAACTTTTATACCTCTTCTATTTTTTTTGTCATTTACAGTATACTACTCTCTTTCCTCTTTATAGATTTCCCTTTTCTGCCTTCCTGGTGTATATTTTTTCCCTCCTTTCTTTTTTTGCTTACCTTGGAACTTTCTTACTAACTAGGATTGGGAATCTAGTAGTACTGTTATGTTTCATCCGCTGGACTTTTATCTTTGGAAACCTGCACCATCTCATTTGAACCCATCTTATTACCAGGGTTTTTTCTGCCTCTGTGCTTTTTTCCTGGTATTAAGGCTGGCCGCCTGGGGTCCCCCGAGGACAGGTTTCCATCTCTGCCAAGGTGGCCTCCGGAGGGGCCAGACCTTATTTACACAAACGGAAGATTCGGACACCCAAGGCCAAGACTCCTAAGAAGAAGAAGGACCGTAGAAAGACCGAAGCTGCTCTTAAGGAGCTAACCTCCGAAGAATCAGTTGAGGAGAAGGGGGAGATAGATCTGAAGCCTGACAATTCGTCTGAATCCTCAAGTCTTACCTGTTCTTACCCGACCCGGAACGGCCACGGACTGCATTCGTCTGAATCCTCAAGTCTTACCTGGTCATACCAGACCCGGAACGGCCCCGGACTGCATTCGTCTAAACCTCCAAGTCTTACCTGCTCATACCAGACCCGGAACGGCCACGGACTGCATTCGTCTAAACCTCAAAGTCTTACCTGTTCATACTCGACCCGGAATGGCCATGGACTGCATTCGTCTAACCCTCCAAGTCTTACCTGCTCTTACCAAAACCGGAACGTCCACGAATTGCAACTTATTCATCCCACAAGTCTTACCTGTGTTTAATATTCTTTCTGGAACTGTCAAAAGACTTTTTCGGACATTCAAGGATTATCGTGCATCGGCGCAAGGAACAAAGGACATTGGCACATCGGCGCAGGATTTCAGGAACATCAGCGCAACGGCACAAGGATCAATAAACTTTTTAGGCATCCTCGTGCCGGCGGGTATAGGAAAACCAAAGACATTGTGTTTCCCGGACTACCAACTTATTTCCCACATTTTCTGCAGCGACTATCCAGGACACTCATTTGGTAAGCACAGCACTATTATTTCTGCCTTCCTAGTTATTTCTTGTACTCTTGGTAATAGTCCCCTTTTGCTTTCAGGGTACTCACTGATCTAACTTGGAACATTCGGTCCCAGTCTGATTTTCTTGTTTGTGAGTATCAGTTCAGTATTTTGCTTTGGAGTTCTCATTACATTTAGCTTCATGTTAATGCCCCATGTTTATGTACACTTGAGGGGTATATTGTCAGAAAGCCTAAATTGCATCACAACGTGTCAAGCCACCAATACTATATTGCGTTCCTGGCTCCTGACACAGCTGGGGTTCGGCTGCGAAATCTACCCATACGTTCGTCAGCGCTGAGCGCAACCGGAGATATTGCAACTTCTGCATCGGGCTGTCTCCTATGATTGCTTTAATTTAATCACAACTGATGAATTGTTTATTAACGAATAAATACCCAAGGCAGTTTACACCTTTACTTCTCCAGTGTGTAACCAGTGTCGTGTCTTGTGTTGGGGGTAGGTACGAGGCATCCCAAGTCATCATGCTAGGGTTATATAACACAGTATGTCTGGGGATACTCGTCAGCCTATTCCATTCTCTGCATGTCACCAAGGATAGATGAGTTGATCGGTCAACTGGGAAATGCAGTATATCTCTCCATGATTGATCTCACTAACGGGCTATTTGCAGGTGCCAATAAATCCAGCGGACCGGGAGAATAAATCTTTTCCACCCCTAGGGGTCTATTTCATTTTAAAGTCCTCATTTGGAGCCCCGGCCACTTTTCAGAGACTTAAGGACCAGGTTCTTCGTCCCAATTCTCTGAATTTTGTAGCACCTACTTGGATGATATTGGGGAGTACATATCGTCCAGCTACATAAAGTAATTCAGGCATTGAGACAAGCAGGTCTCACAGTAAACCCCAAAAAGGCCCATCTCGCACAGTCTGCATTGTGTTATTTAGAGTTCTTTGTAGGCCCACAACAATCCTGTTAGATGAAAACTGTTCAACCTTGTAAGTTCTTCTGTTACAAAAGTTCCTTCTTTTAACACAAACACTGTTTCTGCTTGACACTCCTTGTAGGTTTGTAATTTGCCTGGTATACTCCCCTGCCAGGACTCTTTATGCACTTCCAACTGCTTGGTATACTCTCCTGCCAGGACTTCTCTTGCACTCATAATTGCCTGGTGTACTCCCCTGCCAGGATTGATCTCGTCTTATAGTTTCTCTTTATATTCAAGTAGCATATGCCTTTCTTGTTGGCTTGGTATATCTACTTGACAATCTTCTTATTACTTTACTTTCTGTAATTTCACAATGTTCAAAATCTTCTGCCTTTTCGATTCATAAACAATCTTCTTGTCAGTTCACGTCTGTAACTTCACAATTTTCTAATTCTCCTTGGCGCAGTCGCCGAAAAGCCCCAGGGTCCCCACTCTGCTCTCGCAGACTCACCGGCTCTCTGTATCATTTTCGGGCATGCTCGCGCTTATGAGGCGTACCTTTATGCTTGCTTCCCACTTTGGGCAACTCAAAAGACTCTCCAGGCTTTCTTGCGGCTCCGCTGCTGCACGCTGACTTCTCCGGTAAGGATAACACTGCTTCCACTGGCTGCCAGACGTCCAGGGACACTCTTACAGTTTCTGGCATCTCCACGGCATGCCTTGCACGCACAACATTCCTTTCCTTCTCTGCCGGTGACCTTCCTCGCTCCTCCAACTTCTGTACAATGATTTGTGCCTCCAGCTTCCGCACACTGGCTCTTGCCTCCAGCCTCCGTCTGCCTTCACTGGAGCAGTCTTCTCCTGAGCTCCTTCTCACCATTCGGTTCACATTTGAAAAGATTCCGTGCACAGGCGCTTTCATCCAACAACTAGCGCACTCATTACGCTTGCTGCTCTGTATCAATTCATTCATCATCCTCGTCTCAGTACTTAGGTTGTTGTGGGAATTGAAGTCCACTGATATTAAATGAGGATTTAGGTGTTTGTGGAAATTCAAGTCCATTGATGGTTTCTGATGCATAATTAATTCTTGGAGGGTCTTTCTCCATGATTCCACATGGAAGATCAGTTCTACATGAAGGAAAACTATAACTGAATGTTTTATTTTTTTCGCTTTTACTCTTCAGGTTATGGATGGGAGTTTGGCCTAAAGGATGTTGGGAAAATATTTCTTTACTTTTCTTATTGTGGGGGAACAGATGTATGGCAATAGGCCATAAGGGTATGGAGTAACAGGGAGTCTTCCTCATGGGGAAATGGGGGATACTGCGTCTTATCCAATGAAGCCATCACATCTACTCCCATGCAAACCTCCCCCATATAGCCACTCCCAGGGTCAGGATCAGGTAGCGGTTGCCGTTCCCTGGCCACATGGAAGGAGGTTACCGCTGGTGAATCCGTTATGACTCCATCGGATTAATCACACCTACTTTATAGATTTCGTTTGAAGTGTAAAGGACAGAAATAGGTTTGGGACATAAGAGAGTGGACTTTTTGTTTTTGACTGACATTCTGACCTTATCCTTAGTTTAGTTTGCGGCAGGGAAACAACCCCTCTTAGTTACAGGGACAGGTAGGGTTCTTCCTTATTTTCTGTTAAATAAAAGCATGCCACCTTTGTGTCCCGCGTCTACTTCTGCACCCGTATACTAAAGAGAGTGAGAACCATTACTGGAATGCTCATACTCGTCCCAGTCAAGATGAAATAACTGAAAAGAGTGAGAATCATTCCAGGAACCTCATATTCTTACCAGTCAAGATAAAGTGCTAAGAATAATTGAAAAGAGTGAAATTCAATACTGGAACACTAAAACGCGTCCCAGTCAGAAAAACAGTCAAGAAAAAGAGTGGACATTGAATAAGGGAAAACCCTTAAATCTGAACGGGAAGAAGGCAATAAATCTATTTTCTAAAATGTTTGGTTGAGCCGCCCTTCCTTTCTGCCCTCTTTTTTCATGTTGTCCCGCCTTCAGAAGTCTCTTATGTCGATGTAGTGCCCTGATGCTCATGGGCTTTGGCGCTCTATAAATAAACAAACAAAATAGTCCATGGAAGACAAGGGACAAACAGAACTAGAGTAAAAGGTGAACAACAAGGCAAGAAAGACTAATCGAGTTAAAGAGATGGTTGAAACCTTGAAGAACCCAGTATCTGAACCATGTGATTTAATAAACGTAGTTATCAAGAACTTCATAAGGATACTTTATTGAACTGAACGTGGTGAAGAACCAGCCCACAGGAGATGGGAGTCATTATCCGGTACTTTTGTTATTCGAATCGTGGTAGGGTTAGGACAGGTTAGTTTGGACACTGGACGGATATTGATTTGGACTCACTCTGACGACTAACGTGCACCCTAGTTAGTTTGTTAGATAGGGAACACCCATAGGTGTTCCCTATCTAAGATAGGAATTGTTTACCGTTCATTTAATAAATATCAACGGTGAGATGGAAAATCAAAGTCAGTGTTGTTCTTCTGACCTGCCACAGCTCATTATTATTGACACCTGAAATATAGCGTCTCCCACCGTGCCTTAGGATACTTCTTCCTTCTCCCGGCTTGGGATGTTTGTTGCTCAACCCATGCCTTGAGGTTCTGCTTCTCGTACCACACCTTGGTGTTTGGCTTCTCAACCCCTGGCTTGGGATCTCCTGTCTCTCAGCCCGCCTAGGGTTTTAGGGGTTGCTGTCTCTCACACCGCCTTGGGCTGCCTTGCCTTTCTCTGGATATCATATATCTAGCCCCATCTTGGGCTACAAATTTCTCAACACTTCTTGGTTTATCATGTTTCTGACCCCCTCTTGGAGTATCTGGTTTCTTATCCAGTCTTTGGCTATTTGATTTCTCATCCCTTCTTGGGATATCTGGATTCCCGCAGCGTCTTGGGCTAACTGGTTTCTTGTCCCTTCTAGGGTTTTCGTATTTCTCAGTCCTTCTTGGGATATCTGGTTTCTCAGCCCATCTTGGGCTATCTGATTTCTCACCCCTTCTTGGGGTATATATTTCCCGCCCCGTCTTTGGCAATGGCTGGGCCTCGCCACCCTTCTCCCGGTTCCCTAGGTGCACCCCGTATCTCGTTCTCTGCTATGGCATTCCTCCGTGAACTTGGTCTCCTCTGCCGGTGCAGAACCGCTATTCCGGTCTTTCTAATTGATTTGTTTGTGATGCTTCTTCCAGTCGGGGCTTGCCGGGACTTCAGCAACGGCTCCAGCAGACACCGGTCAACCACCTTTTGCCCGATTGCATGTCTTCTTCGTTCGGGGGCCTGAGCTCCTCTGGCTCCCGGCCTTGTGGTACTTATCAAAAAATAGAAATCAAATGATTTGAGGATATGCATAGACCCCTACAGCCTAACCAGAAGGTAGTCACTGATAGCTATCCCATACCAAGCATTGGTGAATTAATCTTGATGATGGAGGCACAATTTATTCATTTATTGTGCATTTGTAAGGCGCTTATCCAATAAGTAAATTGTGTTTCAAAGCACCCACAGGGCAACAGGGAGGTGCAAGGGAGGCATGGTACCAAGAATAAACAGACAAGTAATCACAGTTCAAGGGTGTTTATTAAACTGTATAGGTAGGGTGGAAAAATGCCTAATCTAAACCTAAATCTAAGATGGGAGTAAGCTACGACCATCAAGTCAAAATAAGGCAGTGCTAGTAGCGTCTTGTCAAATAAAAGGGCCTATACTAAGAAAAACCTATTGTCAATCTTTACGCTAAATACAAAATAGTGTGAGATAGGGCTCACAAGGAATAAAGAAGTGTTCACAAATAAGTCAGGGTGCGGTAGCTTGGTCCCTCTTCCCCACGTTTTGAGCACAGGAGAAGGCAGGCCTCTGGAGCACAGCACACGCTCGAGCTTTCCCAGTACGAGTAGCTGAAAACGGAACTATCAGGATCTTCAATGGCCAAGTCTCTTGTTCTGTAAAAAGTCTCTTGCCTTCGAGGGCCTGATGCATTAAAAATAACAAAAGTTCCTTTCTGCTTGTACGTTGGGTGGTGCTTTTTCACCCCTGTATCCTCCTGTGTGGTATTCACAAATCTTATTGTCTTTCTAAACAGTTCAAGGTGGACAACCCTCTGCCAGGTTCACTCTTGTCAACACACTGTTCTTTGGGACTTTAGACTTTGCCCCTTTTCATCGGCATCCCTCCTTCGGATTCACTCTTGCCAATCTCACAGCTCCTTCTACTTTCCTACGATGTGGGATTCACTTCCCTTATTCACAATCACCTGCCGGTCAAAGACTTTCGACTGTACAGAGGATTTTACTAGACCCCTGCATTACCACTCTGACCCTCTTTAGCCTTTCCCAAGGCCTTCTGGTAATAGTAGTTTCAACAATCAGGTAATTGCCTAGTGTTTCTTGTTTCTTGAGTGAGCACCCACGTGGTGTCTGGCTCGTCTGCCGTTGGCATTCCCCTTTTACATTTAGAGTTCTTTGTACATTATACAATCAGCCGTTTGGTTTATTTATCGGTACTCCTCTCGACTCACCAGGCTGTGATGAACCGCTTGGCTTTCTTCATATCTGGAGTCAACGCCGGTACCACGGTAGCAGGTGTTTCCCCCTGTCGTCCTTATCAGCGTAGGCACACTCGTGTACAGTTGACATCTACTGCAACCCACTTGGGCTATTGTTTGCAGTCTTACGATTCCTTCCACTGAGGTTTCACAGGCCTTGGTCGGAAAGAGCAAGGTCGCTTCTCTCCTTGTCACCCTATCGGTTCATGCTGTCTTTCGCCTCTTTTTAAACTGCTGTGCCTGGATAGCTGTCTCATAGTGCGGTCTGCCTTGCTCATATGGTGCTCTCGTGCTCCACCTTTTATCCCTGTGGGGAAGAGAAAGAGCCGTCGGGTGTGTGTGATTCTGATCAATTGCCTGACCCTTGTGTTGGAACAGGTAAGGTAAACGGCTCTTGTGTTTGTACGTGTAACGCTCACCTGATTCTCGCAGAGGCGCCGGTCTTGACTGGGCGACTACCGTATCTTCAAAGGTGATGTGTAGCACCCGGTTTGGCTCTTTGGGCTGGACCTCTGTGCCCTGTATGCCTGACGTGCAGAGTAAGATGTCTGCAGATAGAAAATACGGGGTTAATGAACTGGGGTTATTGGGGTGTCCCTATCTCTTTCCTCTTCTCCTCTCCTGTAGACCCCCACAGGTTAACGCTCTCACCTTAGGTAAGTGAATGCCGAGCTCTCCATCTGCCTCGGGGCAGGGTGCTGTAGCCAGTTTCTTCACTGGATAGGTAGCGCAGGCCTCTTGACTTCAGAGGACTGCTGTCCGTCGTTTACTGCACGAACGGTAAGTTTCGAGTAACTCAAATGTCTTTAAAGTCTTTAATAATGATGTCTCTTGTTTTGCAGGGTTCCGGCGATGGCGGATGACGGGCTGAAGTGAGTTGAAGATGGAGCCTGTGTGATGAATAGAAGCGCCTGGAAGCACGTAAGTTTTGCAGGTACAAGTTCGGAGCGGCTGCAGGGTGCCGGGATACCCACTGGGTTAGATGTGGAAAGGAGTAATGGCACGTGAGTATTAAAGTTCCCCAATGTCTTTAAACGCACCTTGTTTTGTCTTTCAGATGCGAGATGCAGCGCCGACGGCCTCCGGAGCGTGCGAAGAGTTGGTAAGCTTTTGTCTTTCAGATGCCGGAATGCAGTGTGAAGACCTCCGGAGCGCACGAAGAGTAGGTAAGCCTTTGCCTTTCAGATGCCGGAATGCTAACCTGTTCTTTCTTGTCTTTATAGGTGTTGCTGAAGACTGGATTCAGGATGGTAAGCCTTTTTCCTTAGGCCCAGGACCGGATGCAGAAGACACGATGAGCGTTCTGCTGCAGAGGGTGCAGAATAACGCAAAGCAAGATTCATCCACCGGGTGTGGTTTAAATAGCCTCCTGTAGTGCTTAGGTGTCTCCTTCCACAGCCACGCCTAAGTAAGAAAAGAGTTCCTGGTAAAAAAAGAGTTCCTGCCTTCCAGAAGAGTTCCAGTGTTCTGAATCTAGGGAGTGGCTCCAGCCCCACCCAACAGGAAAAGTAGTTCCAAACAGAAGAGGATCAGAGGCTCAACTGGCAGGCAAGTAAGCAGCATGGTCTGCTGCAGGTAAGTCCACCCAAGCATTATGAGCCCGGCGCTTCCAGCGCTGGGACTGGGCATATTTATGAGCCTGGTGCCACTGGCGCCAGGACTGGGTCCAAAAGGTCCCAATTGGGACTGGTTGGCACTCGGAACCTGGGTTATGGATCTGCTTGCAAGGGAGTTGGGAAAACCCTGACCTTTTGGAAGCAGAGATCATGACAGTACCCCCCCTCAAGGCCCCTCCCAAACCGGGCTTCTCCGGGGGTTTTGGCTTGTCAGGAAATGTTTGGTGAAATCTTTTGATTAGGCGAGGAGCGTGGACATATTCAGCAGGTTCCCAGGATCTCTCTTGGGGGCCGTAGCCTTTCCAGTCAATTAGGTAGAATAGTTTAGATTTGGAGATCTTGGAGTCCAGAATGCTTTTGACTTCAAACTCGAGTTCTCCATCAACTAGGATAGGTTTTGGAGATTTGGTTAGTCGGGTTTGAGGTTGCACGGGTTTTAATAGAGAGACGTGGAAGACCGGATGTATCTTCATGTGCGGGGGCAAGTCCAACTTGACCGCTACTGGGTTTACTATGGTAGTGATGGAATAGGGACCAAGGTATCTTGGGTTGAATGTGCGTGGCCCTTTTAGAGATAGATATCTGGTGGATAACCAGACTTGATCCCCTACTTGATAGTGAGGGGCTTCCTTCCGATGTTGATCTGCTCCTTTCTTGTATTGTTCTTTAGCCCTTTGAAGGTGAGAAACAGCTTCCTTAAAGGCTTGGGTGATTGTAGAATGCAGGTAGTCTACTGCTGGTGTTTCAAGATCTTGGAGGGGATCCAACTCCGAGGTTCGAGGGTGACTGCCGTACAAAAGAAAAAACGGGGTTTTCCCAGTTCCCGAATGGACAGAGTTATTGTAGGCATACTCGGCTATCCAAAGGATATCTTTCCAAGTTTTTTCAGTTTGTTGCAGCATGCAGCGTAAATACTGTTCCAGAGTTTGATTGGTCCTCTCGGTTTGTCCGTCGGTCTGAGGGTGGTGACTGGTCGATAGTCTCACATCAATTTGAGCCGACCGACAGCAACTTCGCCAAAAATGAGAAATAAATTGACTACCTCGATCCGAAATTAGAACCGAAGGAAAACCGTGCAGTCGGACGATGTTTGCGAGAAATTCTCGGGCCAGAGTTGCTGCTGTTGGCAAGCCTTTGAGCGGAATGAAATGCGCCATCTTGGAGAATAAGTCCACGATTACTAGAATCGTATTGTATCCGGAGCATGGAGGTAGATCGGTGATGAAGTCCATAGAAAGCGTATGCCAAGGGCGAGGTGGGATGTCAATAGGGCGTAAGAGGCCTGCAGGTCTTTCCTTTTGACTCTTGTTTTGGGCGCATACTCCACAGGACATTATAAAGTCTCTGATATCTTTTTTCCAAGACGGCCACCAGAAGTAGCGCTTGATCTTTTCTGAGGTCTTGGCTATACCGGGATCACCTTCCATTAAAGAGTCGTGATAACAAGAGATTACTTTTTTCTGTAAATCTGTGCTGGGTAGGTATAATCGTTCTTGGAAATACAATAAGTTGTCCTTTACTGCAAAGTCCTTTCCCTGCAGATGGCAATTCTGTATGTCTGCTGGAGTTACAAGTTGCCTGGCTTTATCCTTAACTTCCTCTATGGATTCTGTGGTGATTACACCCAGAATTCTTTGTTCGGGAATGATTGGTACAGGTTTAGGGTTGATCAAGTGTTCTTCCACTCCCATCCGAGAAAGGGCATCGGCTTTACCGTTCTTGGTACCAGGTCGATAGGTAATTATGAAGTCAAACTCGGCAAAGAATAATGCCCAACGGAGTTGTCTAGAGGATTGGGCTTTTGCGGTTTTCAAATATTGCAGGTTTCGGTGATCCGTAATCACAGTAACGGTGTGTCTGGCCCCCAGCAGATAATGCCGCCAAGCCTTAAAGGCAGACTTGATAGCCAGAAGTTCCTTGTCAGTAATCGTGTAATTGACTTCAGGAGGCGAGAATTTGCGGGACCAAAATGCCACGGGATGCAACTGATTGGTTACCGGGTCCTTTTGTGATAGAACTGCCCCCATGGCAAGGCTTGAAGCATCAGTTTCCACGATATAGGGGAGTGTCACAACCGCTGGGTTCTGGCGGTTATGGAAGAGGTGGAAACATGGCGGTCGTCAGGCTGTGCCGCCACGTTGTGCTCACTAGCGCTGTTTACGTTCTAGTCCTTTCCAACATGGCCGCCGCTGTGTGTATTTCTCTGTTCAAGCTCAGCGGTTCGGCGCGTTGCAACTTCTGAATTCTTCTTCGTTGCTTGCGCTCCACAGTTCGCTCGCTTAGCGGAGTTCCGCTCCTATCCTTTATTCCTCTTGTTTGTCCTTCCTATATCTACCGGTGCTCCTTCTTGGACTCGGGCATGGTTGCGCTCCTCCCTTCTTCCATCTCTCCTTACTTGTTGTAGTTGCTCTCTCTGGCCTCCCCCCCCCTTGCTCTACCTTGTTTGCCTCTCCATACCGTCAGTTTGCCCGGGATCCGCATTCCAGCTGGCTTTGGATATTCCTCTCGTTCCGCACCATCGGATACCTACACTCCAAAGGGGTTTTTGTGCCGTTAGGCTTTTCCCCTTGCCGCACTTGTCTGTCGCGGGGGGGAGTCCCCGCGAATTCATTCCCAAAGGGTCGCGGTGGCTTCCTCCCGAGGCCGACCCTATCTACACAAGGAGAGAAGGACTTTTACTCGTCGACCTCGTGGAAAGAAGTTGGACTTCCCGTCTTCATCAGGTGAGGAGGAAGGGGAATTGAAAGACTCTCAGGGTTTGAGTGGGGTGGACCACATCACTGACAACCCTGCAGATACACCCACAGCGTCAGACATTGCTGATAGCTTGCAACGCCTAAATACAGACATGGCAACTCCCCAGCAACTTCAAGAATTGGTCGCGGCAGTACAAAACTTAAACCTGGAAGTTCAAGCACTTCAAACGGCAAATACCGCTCTCCAACAGAGAGTCACCGCCAGAGAACAGCAAGTCACTGATTTACCGCCTTTGCCTTTGGTGTCGGGAAAATTCGACGGATCTGAGAAAAAAGTCAAAGAATTCCTGGAGGCTTGCAATATTCATTTTACATTCAGACCGAACACTTTTTCCTCTGATCATGCCAAAGTGGGGTTTATGATCACTCACATGACTGGAAATGCCCTAGCATGGGCTACCCCTCTGGTGTCCCGGTCCGACCCAGTATTACAGGACTACGTAGCATTCAAAGATCTTCTCAAGCAGGCATTTCTTCGCACTGAAAGCGCTCACCAGGCTAGTGAAGACCTGTTGGATGTACGTCAGGGTGGCTCTGACCTACTCACTTATATATCCTCCTTCAAAAGACTAGCTGCTGAAGCCGGCTGGCAAGAAGAGGCTCAATATACCATCTTCAGGAGGGGTTTGCGCGAAGAGCTAAAGGACGAGCTCGCTAGAATCCCTCGCCCTGATTCTTTCTCGGATCTCATAAAAGCAGTGGTACGAATCGACTTCCGCCTGTCTGAAAGAAGAAACGAAAAGAGAAAGAACAGTAACGTCAGTTCCTACCCCGAGACTCACCCATCGACCTCCTCACCTGCTGCTCGTCCATCCACCCGGGAAGAACCTATGCAGATAGGAACAACCAGATCGCCCTTGACTGCTGAAGAAAAGAAAAGGAGAAGAGAAGGCAACCTATGCCTATACTGTGGCTCCTCCACTCATCTCTTGAGAGACTGCCCAGATGTACCTCCCAGACGCTCGGGAAACGAACGCCCTCGGTAGTTGGTAGGACGGACTACCGAGGGGCTTTTCTCAGTTCCTATGTAACACTTTCTGTTACTTCTGCTCAACCCTCGGAGGACCAACGTCTTATGGTGTTATCCGTCCAGCTTCAGTTCAGAGGAAAGGAAATAGAGACCCTGGCCCTGCTGGATTGTGGAGCAGCCGGTAACTTCCTGGACACCCTATGGGCCGACAAGATAGGCCTTCGTAGGATAGCCAAGAAGGTAGACCAGAAGGTAGAGGGTGTAGATGGTACCCCTCTGTGCTCCGGCCTCATCACCCATACCACAGAGGAAGTACGAGTATCCATTCAACAACACACTGAAGTACTGTACTTCGACATAATCCGAGCAGCTCATTTCCCAGTCATCTTGGGGATTGGATGGCTCCGACGACACAACCCTACCATCGATTGGTCGGCAAATCTCCTAAGTTTTCATTCGGCCTTCTGCCAGGAGAAGTGTCTTCCAGGACCCTTGTTCGAAAGTGTCAAGACGGGGTGTGCCCCAGAAAGGAGCACGATCCACTGTATCCCAAACAGTTTCCAGGAGTACGCCACAGTGTTCCAAGACCAACAACCTATGGAACTTCCTCCTCACAGACCGGAGGACTGTAGGATAGACTTAGTCCCTCAGGCTCTGGTTCCGTTTTGTAGGATGTATCCCCTTTCAATGTCGGAAAAAGAAGTCCTTAGACGTTACTTAGATGACAACTTAGCCAATGGGCTTATCCGACCGTCCAGATCACCAGCAGGAGCATCTTTATTCTTCATTCCAAAGAGGGACTCCAAAGACCTAAGACCTTGTATCGATTACCGAGGGCTCAACAAACTTACCATCAAGGACCGGTACCCTATGCCCATCATCGCTGAGATCTTGGAGGCAGTCCAAGGTTCGGTAGTGTTTTCCAAACTCGACCTACGGAATGCCTATCATTTGCTCCGCATAAGAACTGGTGACGAATGGAAGACGGCTTTCCGCACTCCCTATGGACTGTTCGAATATCAAGTAATGCCGTTCGGTTTGGTCAACGCTCCCTCAATCTTTCAAAGGTTTATGGACCGTATATTTTCAGATCTCTTGGGTCAAAACACCGTTGTCTATTTAGACGATATTCTGGTTTACTCCCGGCAACCCAAGGAACATACCCGTCATGTGAAAGAAGTATTACGCAGGCTGCAACAACATCATCTACTAGTCAAGCCGGAAAAGTGTGCTTTCGCTAAGTCCTCTGTCTCCTATTTGGGCTTCATCTTGTCCAGCGAGGGAATCGCCATGGATCCCAAAAAGGTCGAAGCTATACTAGACTGGCCCTCCCCTTCATCGGTTAAAGAGATCCAAAGATTTTTGGGTCTGGCCAACTTCTACCGGAAGTTTATTCCCGAATTCTCCCGACTCACCCTGCCCATCACCTCCTTACTGAAGAAAGCCTCCAGACCATTTCAATGGTCCAGGGAAGCCGAAGAGAGTTTCATCTGCCTGAAAAAAAGGTTCTGTTCAGCCCCTATACTGAGACAGCCGGACCAACTGCTCCCCTTTATTCTGGAGACTGACGCCTCGGCGGGTGCAGTTGGCGCCGTTCTTCTACAAACAAGTCAGGGTCGAGAACATCCCATCGCCTATTACTCTAAAACCCTCAACCCTAGCCAACAGAACTACTCCGTGATAGAAAAAGAACTTTTAGCCATGAAACTGGCTTGTCTTGAATGGAGACATCTTCTCCAAGGAAGCTTACACCCGTTCCTGATACGGACTGATCACAAGAATCTACAGATCCTACGCCAATAAGAGTGCTATAACACCAGACAAGCCCGATGGGCACATTTCTTTGCACAATTCCTTTTTCACATAACATACATACCCGGAACCCAAAATCAGGTCGCTGACGCATTATCTCGCAGAGATGAGGCCTCTCTGGGATACGAGAAAGAACTCATGTTTCCCCATATCAAGATCATTTCCGCCATATCGTCTTTCCTGGAAAAAGAGAGAGAAAGTTCTCTTTCCCCTAAAGAAACACTCATACAAGTGGGGGGGACTCCGGTGGATCTTAGGGACGGTCTATACTTCTCACGAGGAAGGCTTCTCCTTCCTTCACAGGACCTCAGAATACAAGCTCTCCAGTGGTGCCACGACTCAAGGGTAGCCGGACATAGAGGGTTACGAGGGACCCTGGAATTACTGCAGAGATCTTTTTACTGGCCCGGTATGCGAGCCGACACTCAGGCATACATCCAGACCTGTCTCATCTGTATGCAAAACAAGCATTCCACACAAAGTCCCCTTGGCCTGCTTCAACAAGACCCGATTCCTCCAGGACCCTGGAAGCACATATCTACTGATTTCATTGTAGACCTACCTAATTCCCAGGGCTGTACCTGTATTATGGTAACTGTGGACTCCTACTCGAAGTTGGCTCATTTTTCCCCCCTACCCAGAATACCTTCGGCCTCCCTTATGGCGGAAGTCTTCATGAGAGATGTCTTCAGAATACATGGTCTTCCCAATAAGATCGTGTCTGACCGTGGGAGCCAATACACCTCAAAGTTCTGGACAGCCTTGTGCAGACTACTGGGTATCGAAAGGGCTCTATCTTCTGGGTTTCACCCACAGACCAACGGGCAGACAGAAAGGCTAAACGGTACTCTTGAGCAGTATTTGAGGTGTTTCATCAACCAACAACAGGACAACTGGGTCTCCCTCTTACCAACAGCTGAGTTTTCTTATAACAAATCAGTACACAGCGCACTGGGAATCAGCCCTTTCTTTTGTACGTATGGGTACCATCCTAAATCCATAGTACCTACCTTCTGGACTGAGACTCCCATACCATCCTTGGAAAACTCTTTATCCAGATTAAAGGAAGCCCATAACACCGCCCATCAAAGTCTTCTAAAGGCCAATACCCGTAACAAACTACAAGCGGATAAACACCGGAGACCTGTACCGGAGTGGAAAAGAGGATCTAAAGTCATGCTATCCACTAAGTTTTTACCCCGCTGGGTACGCCCTTCTAAACTATCCCCCCGATTTATTGGTCCCTTCGATGTTCTATCCAGGATCAATCCAGTGGCCTATCGCCTCAAACTACCTAACAATCTTAGTCGCATACATCCGACCTTTCATGCCTCTCAATTACGTCCCTTCAATTCAGGGAACAGGAAACAGAATACCCCCAGTTTCCCTACTTTACCTGCTCCTACCTCTGAAGAATACGAGGTCTCCCATATCCGGGATTCACGTTATCGCAGAGGTCGCCTTGAATATCTTATTCATTGGAAGGGGTATCCTTCCTCGGAAGATACCTGGGAACCTAGGATCCATGTACATTCTCCCCGCTTGCTACGTAAGTTTCACAGATTACATCCCGGCAAGCCGGGGGGAACCCGACTTCGAGGGGGGCATACTGTCACAACCGCTGGGTTCTGGCGGTTATGGAAGAGGTGGAAACATGGCGGTCGTCAGGTTGTGCCGCCACGTTGTGCTCACTAGCGCTGTTTACGTTCTAGTCCTTTCCAACATGGCCGCCGCTGTGTGTATTTCTCTGTTCAAGCTCAGCGGTTCGGCGCGTTGCAACTTCTGAATTCTTCTTCGTTGCTTGCGCTCCACAGTTCGCTCGCTTAGCGGAGTTCCGCTCCTATCCTTTATTCCTCTTGTTTGTCCTTCCTATATCTACCGGTGCTCCTTCTTGGACTCGGGCACGGTTGCTCTCCTCCCTTCTTCCATCTCTCCTTACTTGTTGTAGTTGCTCTCTCTGGCCTCCCCCCCCCTTGCTCTACCTTGTTTGCCTCTCCATATCGTCAGTTTGCCCGGGATCCGCATTCCAGCTGGCTTTGGATATTCCTCTCGTTCCGCACCATCGGATACCTACACTCCAAAGGGGTTTTTGTGCCGTTAGGCTTTTCCCCTTGCCGCACTTGTCTGTCGCGGGGGGGAGTCCCCGCGAATTCATTCCCAAAGGGTCGCGGTAGCTTCCTCCCGAGGCCGACCCTATCTACACAAGGAGAGAAGGACTTTTACTCGTCGACCTCGTGGAAAGAAGTTGGACTTCCCGTCTTCATCAGGTGAGGAGGAAGGGGAATTGAAAGACTCTCAGGGTTTGAGTGGGGTGGACCACATCACTGACAACCCTGCAGATACACCCACAGCGTCAGACATTGCTGATAGGGAGTTCTGGGCGAGGGTGTTTTAAGATTGGTGCAGAGATAAATTTAGTCTTCAAATCCTGGAAAGCTTGTTCCGCCTCGGTAGACCATTCAAAACGTTTGTTTATCTTTAACAAGGCAGTGATGGGCTGGACTATTCGAGAGAACTCTGGGATAAACCTGCGGTAAAAGTTAGCGAAGCCTAACATGCTTTGCACACCTTTTACGGAGGATGGTGATGGCCATTTGAGAACTGCATCGACCTTCTTTGAATCCATACACACTCCGCCAGGTGATAATATGAATCCCAAGAATTCAACTTGTCACGTTGAAAACACATTTTTCCAACTTAGCGAAAAGTTTGTGTTGACGCAATCTTTCGAGGACCATTTTCACGTGTTTCCGATGTTCAGATTCCGATGAAGAATAAACGAGAATGTCGTCGATGTAAACAACAACACACACATCTATGAGCTCTCTGAGGACATCGTTCATAAAATATTGAAAGGCGGCCGGGGCATTGCAAAGTCCGAAGGGCATGACCTGATATTCAAATAGCCCATACTTGGTGCGGAAGGCCGTCTTCCATTCATCGCCCTCTTTTACTCGTACCAAGTGGTAAGCTCCTCTAAGATCCAGCTTTGTATATATGCATGCTTTTCTGACTTGGTCCAGGAGTTCAGGGATCAAAGGTAACGGATATCTATTCTTAACGGTGATCTGGTTCAGGGAGCGATAATCGATACAAGTTCTAAGGTCTCCTTCCTTTTTTGGAACGAAGAACAAAGCTGAAGAGGCAGGGGACTTGGAGGGACGAATAAACCCATTTGCCAGGTATTGATCCAGGTATTGTCGAAGGTGAAGGTTCTCAGGCTCGGTGAGGGCATAAATTCTACTACAAGGAGGAGTAGATCCAGGTATCAGGTCTATCTGGCAGTCATAAGACCTATGAGGAGGTAGAGAGTTAGCCTGCTCCTTCCGGAAAACATCTTGGTATTCTAGGTATTCGGGAGGTAACTGGGGAGTCTCTGAAGAAATTGCTGCCAGTGCAACACCAGGTGGCGGGTGACACGTAGAGACACATTCTGGAAACTGGACCGTTCTTGCTCGCCAATCGATCAGAGGATTGTGTTTCTCTAACCAAGGTATTCCTAGAATAATCTGGAACTGAGGGGCCTTGATCACATCGAACACGATCTTCTCATGGTGTCCATCTTGACTTACTAGCGTCACCTCTTGAGTGGTGTGCGTTACTGGCCCGGAGGCTATCTCCGTACCATCCACCGTAGTAATGACGTCCTTTACAGCCTTGGGACAAAGAGTTAGATTCATCCTCAAAACCATTTCATGATCCACATAATTGCCGATGGCACCGCTGTCGACGTAAGCTTCAATTGCATGTAATCGACCCGGATTATCAGGGCTAATGAGGACCATAGGTATCACGAAATGCGAGGTCACGGAACTGGTTTTCACGCTCGGCAAGAGGACCTCTATTCTTGTCGGGCGAGGTCGTTTCCCTGCTCAGTGTTTGTAACTGTGGTAACTGCAGCTCCTACTGCCTTCTTGGCAGGTTTCACCGGACAGTCTCGAAGAAAGTGCCCTGAGTTTCCGCAATATAGGCATAATTGCAACTGTTTTCTCCTTTCCCGCTCCCTTTGTGTTAGAGGACCTTTCAGACCCCCTATTTGCATGGGTTCCCCGGAGTCTACTCCTTTGGAAGGAGTTGGCGGTTTGGAAAATACTCGAGAATCAAACTTGGAACGATCGGCCTTCCTGTTCTGCAGTCTGTGATCTATTTGAACGACCAAGTCTATATAATCCGAACAGTCTTGTGGGGGATTCACTACTTGGGCTAAAACGTCTTTGAGCTCTCCACGTAGACCTCTATAAAACAGCGTAATCCTTTTGTCCTCAGGCCATTGAGTTTCCACTATTAGTCTATTGAAAGATGCAATATAAGCCAAAAGGTCTTGATTACCCTGTCGCAACGAAAGAAGCTCATTGTCCAAGGCCTGCCCCTGTGCATGTCTTGCGAACAGTTTTTCCATACTAAGCTGAAAGGCTTGAAAATCATGGAGAACCGGATCATCTTGATTAACTAGAGGGATCGACCAGTCTGCCGCATTGCCACTAAGGTACGAAAGTACAAAAGCTACTTTAGCTTGATCAGTTGGAAAGGCTGCTGGCCGGCATAAGAAGTGCAACCGGCACTGATTGATAAATACCGCAAACCTCTTTGGGTCACCAGAAAATCGTTCGGGCGGAGCCAGAGGTACATTCCCAGGTAGGTTGATCTGCACTTGATTCATAGAGGATGTTGAAGGAAGATTTGCCCCTGATGCGGGTAGCGGGGTCTGTCCGGCTTGTGACTGTAGCAATTGTCTAGCAAGATCATCTGTTCTCTCCTTGGAAATAATTAGTTTCCTTCTTAGAGCGTTCGTTTCCTGACGAGCTGCATGCACTTCTGCCCTTAGTTCCCCAAATAACCGGGCTAGGTGGTCAGTATCCGAGGTTTCCATAGCGCCTGGGCGAGAGTTTTGCGGTAGGCTTTGCGTTCTGTAACGCTCACCTGATTCTCGCAGAGGCGCCGGTCTTGACTGGGCGACTACCGTATCTTCAAAGGTGATGTGTAGCACCCGATTGGCTCTTTGGGCTGGACCTCTGTGCCCTGTATGCCTGACGTGCAGAGTAAGATGTCTGCAGATAGAAAATACGGGGTTAATGAACTGGGGTTATTGGGGTGTCCCTATCTCTTTCCTCTTCTCCTCTCCTGTAGACCCCCACAGGTTAACGCTCTCACCTTAGGTAAGTGAATGCCGAGCTCTCCATCTGCCTCGGGGCAGGGTGCTGTAGCCAGTTTCTTCACTGGATAGGTAGCGCAGGCCTCTTGACTTCAGAGGACTGCTGTCCGTCGTTTACTGCACGAACGGTAAGTTTCGAGTAACTCAAATGTCTTTAAAGTCTTTAATAATGATGTCTCTTGTTTTGCAGGGTTCCGGCGATGGCGGATGACGGGCTGAAGTGAGTTGAAGATGGAGCCCGTGTGATGAATAGAAGCGCCTGGAAGCACGCAAGTTTTGCAGGTACAAGTTCGGAGCGGCTGCAGGGTGCCGGGATACCCACTGGGTTAGATGTGGAAAGGAGTAATGGCACGTGAGTATTAAAGTTCCCCAATGTCTTTAAACGCACCTTGTTTTGTCTTTCAGATGCGAGATGCAGCGCCGACGGCCTCCGGAGCGTGCAAAGAGTTGGTAAGCTTTTGTCTTTCAGATGCCGGAATGCAGTGTGAAGACCTCCGGAGCGCACGAAGAGTAGGTAAGCCTTTGCCTTTCAGATGCCGGAATGCTAACCTGTTCTTTCTTGTCTTTATAGGTGTTGCTGAAGACTGGATTCAGGATGGTAAGCCTTTTTCCTTAGGCCCAGGACCGGATGCAGAAGACACGATGAGCGTTCTGCTGCAGAGGGTGCAGAATAACGCAAAGCAAGATTCATCCACCGGGTGTGGTTTAAATAGCCTCCTGTAGTGCTTAGGTGTCTCCTTCCACAGCCACGCCTAAGTAAGAAAAGAGTTCCTGGTAAAAAAAGAGTTCCTGCCTTCCAGAAGAGTTCCAGTGTTCTGAATCTAGGGAGTGGCTCCAGCCCCACCCAACAGGAAAAGTAGTTCCAAACAGAAGAGGATCAGAGGCTCAACTGGCAGGCAAGTAAGCAGCATGGTCTGCTGCAGGTAAGTCCACCCAAGCATTATGAGCCCGGCGCTTCCAGCGCTGGGACTGGGCATATTTATGAGCCTGGTGCCACTGGCGCCAGGACTGGGTCCAAAAGGTCCCAATTGGGACTGGTTGGCACTCGGAACCTGGGTTATGGATCTGCTTCCAAGGGAGTTGGGAAAACCCTGACCTTTTGGAAGCAGAGATCATGACAGTACGTCATCTTTCGCGATGTGTGAAAGTGTTAAGAGTAGGAAAAGGGGGTAGAGTGTTAGTATATCCTATGGAGCAGGATGGTGAAAAGGTGTTATGAGAAGGGGAATACCCATCAGTGTCCCCCTTCCACTCCTCGATGACCCCCCATCCAGGTGATCCTCCCTCACTGGTCCACCCCCAGGAAATGGATCCAATGGTGATGGCGGTGTCCTGGCCACCTGGATGACAGATCCCCAGGGACTAGTCAGGGAGACACTATCAGGTTTCTCACAGAGGAAACATAGGAATTAAAGTTAAATATAACAATGAAAGATGGAGGCAGACCTTAGGCCTTGTGAGCATTCAGAACGTGCACGTGCAGAGAGAGAGAAGGGATGAGGGGTTGGGGGTATAAGTGCAAGGTGTACCAGGAGGGAAGTGCTAGGGAGTGAGCAGCTGTGAGATCCTAGGTGAGTGGTCAGCTGCCAATAAATATGTAAGTGCAAACCAGTGGTGGCATAGGCCAGTGGATGCCAAGGCAAGTGCTGGGAGCGGGTGGCGGCTGAGGGCCCAAGAGAACACATAAGGGCATTGGTCACCAATCTCAGCAACCGTGGGGTTTAGCAGAGGAGGGGTGAGGGGAAGAAGGATGTGAAAAGGAAAGTCTTGAGGAGCTTCTGGAATTTGAAGAGATCAGGCTCAAGACGAAGAGGAAGGGGGAGGCTATTCCTGTTTAGCGAAGCGCTTCACACACAGAAAGTTGGTGCCAGAGGAACGTAAAGATGGAGGGAGAGTATTTAGTGAGATCAAGTTGTAGATCGCGTGGTCCCTGGCCCCAGACAGCCTTATGGATAATGCAGAGGGATTTGAATTTGATCCTTACAACAGCCGGGAGCCAGTACAGAGATTTTAAGGCTGGAGAGATGCGGTCCCTGTGCTTGAGGCCTAGGATAAGTCTTGCAGCCCTATTTTGGATTAGCTGGAGGGATCATAGAGAGGAAGAGGGTAGGTTAAGGAAGAGGCTATTGCAGTAGTCTAGCCTAGAGAGGACCAGAGGTCGAGAGACATTGAGCTTCTGGGGGAAAGTGAGGAAAGGAAGAATTCCTTTGAGGAGGTAGAGTTGAAAGTGGGCCTTCTTGGCAAGGTCCAGAACATGAGGGAGAAAGGAAAGGGAAGAGTCGAAGATGACACCAGGTTTCTGGCTTCAGATGAAGGAGAAGGGGAAGAGCCCATAGAAGATGGCCAGCGTGAGGGGAAGGAAGAGGGAGCAACATTCCCAATAAGAAGGATCTCTGTCTTGCTGGCGTTGAGATAGAGATCCTTGGAAGTGCAGCAGGATAGGATGGCAGATAGGCAGTCACAATTGATGGAGGAAGTAAGTGGAGAAGGTGGAGATGATGTGTGCAAGTGGGGCAAGATAGGTGTTAAAGAGCCAGGGAGAGAGGTTGGAGTTCTGGGGGACACCGCAGACAGAGATAGATGTGGGGGAGGAGAAAGAGCTCAACATAACCTGGGAAGGACGGTAGGTGAGGAAGGAGGTCAGCCAGTGCAGTGCTCGCTCCGAGATACCTAGGGTGTCATGGAGCCTTTTTATGAGGATGGAGTGGTTGACCGTATGAAATGCAGAGGAGAGATCAAGTAGAACGAGAACAGCTGAAGAGTTGTCGTGAGATGCAAGCAGTTGCTCACGGATGATCAGAAGAGCAGTTTCCGTGCCTCTGGATGCTCGGAATCCAGATTGATGGTCGTGGAGGCAACCACCTAGTTCAGTGTGCTGGGTGAGTTGGGGGAAGACCAGCTTCTCCAAAAGTTTCACAAGGAAGAGAGTGATAGATATGGGGCGGTAGTTGGCTGGGGAAAGGGATTTGCAGAAGGTTTTTTCGGGAGGGGAGCACAAGGGAGTGCTTGAGGGAGGAGGGGAAATATCTAGTAGCAAAAGAGTGGTTGCAGAAATCAGCAAGTACAGGTGCAAGAGAGCCAATATTGTCCTTAATGGTTCTGGAAGAGAAGGGGAAAACCTGTTTGGAGGAGACCTTCATGGAGTGGACAACTCTGGTGACCTCATCAGGTGTGATAGGAGAGGAGGAAAGGCAGAGGGAGGATGGGAAGCCATAGGAGGCAGG
Organism: Ambystoma mexicanum; assembly: GCF_040938575.1. Taxonomy (NCBI): domain Eukaryota; kingdom Metazoa; phylum Chordata; class Amphibia; order Caudata; family Ambystomatidae; genus Ambystoma; species Ambystoma mexicanum. The sequence continues at coordinate 1,266,172,476 of NC_090926.1, read as the reverse complement.
GGGTGGGGAAGGGGACACAAGGGGGCTCAGGATTTCCTGAGTATTTGCAGTGAAGTGTGTGGCCAATGCGTTGCAGAGGGCCTGGGAGGGAAGGTGAGGGGAGACTGCGGAAGGGTTGGCTAGTTCCCTGCAGATTTGAAAGAGTTCAGCCGTGTTGTTGGATGCAGCGGAGACACAGGCCTGGATGTGGACCCTTTTATTGGTGCAGATTGAGAGTCCGTATTGTCTTTGGAGCAAGCAACAGGCCAGTTTGTCAAGAGGGTGAGCCTCAGGTCTGCCACTTCTGTTCCGCAACTCTGCACTTGCGTTTCAAGGCTGCAAGTTCGTACCAGGTGTTATGCTTGGAGGCATGTTTCAGGCGAATCATCATGACTGAATGAGGTTGGCAGGGCTGAGGGAAGTGCTGTCAGAGGGCCAAGATGACCCAGGTGAGAAGAGAAGAGGGAGTGGTCTGACCAGGAGAGTGGGGTGATCAGTGGGGAGGAGAATGAAAGATCAGTGTGGATGAAGGCATTAGTCAAGAGTATGTCCAGCCGTGTGGGTGCGGCCAGATGGGAGAATGGAGAGGAAAAGCAAGGTGAAGTCACGGAAGAGGCTGGATGCCGTGATTGAGGAGTCAAGATAGATGTTAAAATCACCCACGAAAAGGATTTTAGATGTTGTGAGGTGAGAGGAGAAATCAGCCCATTCAGAGAGGAACAGGGTGGCAGAGCTGGGTGTCCTGTAGATGGTGGCAATAGTCAGAGAGGAGGTGGGAGGGACGACCAGCTTGCAGACCAGGCTCTCGAAGGAAGAGTAAGGCTGGATGGGTGGGTATGAGGGAAGCAGTGACTGAGCTGGCCTTGAACCACGTCTCGTTAAGAGCAAGGGTATCGAGGTCAAGATCTTCAATGAGGAGGCCGATGTCCGCAGAGTGTTTGATGGCAGAGCGAGTATTAAGCGTGGCTAGAAGCAAGAGGACTTCACCTTTGAAGGTTTTCCGAGGAGGGGTATAGGGGCGTGGTACACCAGGCAGAGGACTTTTGAAATTAGGTATGAGACATGTACCACCTGTGACGAATCCAGGGAATACATCCACTCTCCCCAAGATGGAGTCACTGACCTTTAGGACTATGGAGGTGAGCCTACTAAACTGAGCACCCCTTAGAGGAGAGGGCAAGCGGGATCCCACTGGGCGTAAACCCCCTTAGAGGACAGGCAATTTTATCCTTCCTTGTCTCAAGAGCCTTATAGTTGTGTTGTTTGTATGGAAATTAAACTGTATTATAGATTCCCACTTCCTACACAAATGCCTGCTATGATTTCTGATCCTTTTCATACATTGTCCTCAATTCAGCAGAAAGACTGGAAGATAAACCCACACCCTCGCTGAGTGAAAGATAAAGACCCAATCAGCACTGTAGCCAAAGAGGAAAGCACCCCACGGAGCTACAGAGGAGAGACTTCCGCCTGGGAGGAGTCGCCGGAAGAGGCAAGTGGCCGCTCTGCATGGTAGATCCAATCTTGAATGAACCAGAGGATGCCGTCAGACATTGAAACTGCATAATCTGCGAAGGAGCCTCGCAACGAGGAAGCAATGCCAAAGCACCGCAGAAGGACAGTGGGAAGGGAGCAACTTCGGAAAAGAGCTGGGAGAGACAACTAGAATCAGTCTACTGGAATGCCTGCGTGGACGACCACCGCACTGTGAAAGACGTTACTTGGGCGGAAAAGGCCAAAACTGATCCCAATGTGGGGTAACAGCAACCCAATCTCAATACGAGGCACAGCAACCATACCCCCAAGACGAGGTAATAGAAACTATGTCATGAAAGCATACCCAGAGTTCTGGGCAAGTCTGCTAAACATCTTGTTCCAGAAAATATTAAAGACAGGTAAAATTCCCTGCTCATGGCAGACGGCAATATTAATACCAGTTTTTAAAAAGGGCGATAGACTCGACGCAAGCAACTATAGGTTGCTTTCCATGCTTGATGCCACTGGAAAGATATTTGCCTCACTTCTGCTTAAGGAGCTACAATCCTGGGCAGAGGGCAGAGGAGTACTGTCCAGATTCCAAAGTGGGTTTAGACAAGGTTACTCCACTGCCCACAACATCTTGATTATGGACATACTGCGAACCAGAGCCTTACGAACTGGATCGGTCGCGCTTTACGCATTATATATAGACTTCACAGCGGCGTTTGACTCCATACCCCGTAGTCGGTTATGGAACAAACTGTATACAATGGGTTGTCCCGATGGCCTAATATACTATTTAAAACTCTTGCATTCAAATAACTCAGTTAAACTGAAATTAGATCAAGATGGCCATACAACTCAAAATGTTATGCAAAACAGGGGTGTCAAGCAAGAATGCGTAACGGCTCCTTTAATTTACAACTTATATACCTACGACATCCCTGAAGCACTAAATAAGGTGAGAAACTGCCCGCCGAAAATTGGGAAAGCTAGCTGCCCAGTACTAGCATACGCTGACGACTTGGTGATATTTGATCACACCATCAGTGGGATGCGAAGATCTGCGGTTGCACTATGGGAATATGCTGAAGAGAATGGCTTAAGCATTAATCTAGGAAAAACAAAGATTATGAGATACACAAGAAAAAAGGTCACCCACGTGCAACTCTCAGTAGGGACAGTGAATATTTCATATGTCCCTCAATACCGTTATTTAGGCATTGACTTTGAAAATACTGGGGATTATTTGGCATGCAAAAAAACACGCTGTATTAAAGCTGCACAGTTGACTGCCTTATTTCATAGATTTACGATCAGCCATAGTGGCTTTACTCTATGGGGTATAAGGCAACTCTATATACAGGTGTTCGCTCCGGCGATAATATATGGCCTGGAAGCACTATTAGAGTCTGATCTTAGATGGCTTCAGATATTAGAGGGTAAATTCTGGCGTCGTGTGCTTGGTCTACCTCCCTCAATTCCGATGGCCATCCTTAGATTAGAATTGGGTTTAACCTCCCTAAAGGCATTGGTGTTAAAGAAGCGAGCCGCGTTATATCTCAGAATGGTTCGAGATACAAGTAACGACATATTACTAGCGGTACACCAGGAAATAATAAAGGAAGGAACAACCTCTTCAATTGTTGATCAGATGAACAATCTGTTCTCCGAAATAGGCTGGCAATCCAGAGATGGTAAATACTCAGATAAAGTAAATAGAGCATTGAGTAAACGTATCGACCTTTGGGATTGGCTGGAGAATTTTGAACATCTTAAGAGTTTGAGCAGCTACCAGTATGTGCAATATAGACTATTTGAATTTAGGAAACCCCAGAGATACCTGAATATCTGTCCATCTATCAAGCTTAGACGGTTTATATTACTGCTTCGCCTAGAACAACTACCTACCCTTAGTAATACGGGGAGAAAAGACTGCATGGCTGCCGAGGAACGTATCTGCCGATTATGTAAAGTGCATAAGCATTTGGAGACTGCAAAACATTTGCTGACTGAGTGCTCGGAGATGGTTGGCACTTTTACCCTCCTTCTCGGCAGTTATGTGCATGAAACTACATATATTGGGGAAGCTCTGTTTTGGCATTATTGCCTCAACTCCAACAGTCTACGTCTCTTAATAGCTCTGTATACTGTTTGGTTGCAAATTGAAACAAGATTGGGTATAACTCTGTAGAGGAATAGGTTTTATGAAATAATTCTCATACAGATGCTATGAAATTTTATATATATCTGAGTATAATGTGAATTATTTGTTCTTTTTAACATAGTATTTTGTATTGCAATTCATGTATATTTAAAAATTGTATTTGAAGTATGTTAGACTTTTTATCATGTTAGTTGTGTTAAATTTGTGTAAAGTTTATATTTTAAACTATAGCACAATAAATATTAAATTAAAATAGAAACTATACCCGCCCAAAGGTGGGATGACGGAAAGCAAACCCCCATGTTGAAGTGACAGAAGCCAGTCCGCAAGGTGGGGTGTCAATCACGAGACCCCAGGGAGGGGTAAAAACCAGGAGGTAACTAACTGGAGCAAATACCAGAAGAGCAGGGCTTTCAATTGACCGGGGCTGAGCCCTGGCAGTCTCCAAAGCCTTCAATCGAGCCATTGTGCTGCCGGGGTTCCCCTGGGTCTCCAACGGCAACAAAATGTGCTTTTTGTATTTGTATTTTGTTATTCAAACCTGAGTCTTGCTAGTGACATGGGATTACAAAATGTAAATTGGTTTTCCTTGGTGCGAGTGGTGGGTGATTAGAAGGGGAAACGGCATACTGTGTGGAGACAACGACACACTAATGGTGGTAATTTAAAGGAATATTCTTTCAGCTCATTCCCCATTTTACACGACTAGTGGGGCTAGCCTGTAAGTGACGGGAGTGCAGAAACACAAAAGAAATAAAAAAAACATGAGTTGGTGTCCAATTCTATCTTCTTACTCTATAAGAAGATAGACTTATCGTCTTACTCTGTAAGAAGATAGACTTAGGTACTAACTTGTTTTTGATGTTTCGAAAGAGCACGAGACTTATGCTATTTTGTTAGTCAATTGTTAATGTGTGCAGATTGGTGCTGGTGAGTATTAACATTATTAAAAATGTGAGTTTCCCCTCGTTACAGCCAACCAAGCTCCAGCTATTGGTGGGGAGCCCAAGAGACTGAGCCAAAGCCTGGTAAGCAAGGGAGAAAAGAGATTAATCAAATATGGATACTCAACTTGAGAGAAAGATGGAAGAGACAATTGGTGTCTTTACTTGAACTGTGTAACGGGGCAAGAACCTGTTTTTTTGATTAAGAGACATTACGTCAAGGTTAGAAACCAGCCACCATTCCTTTGTTTCAGCAAAGGCCATTAGTGTACCTGTGTTAACATTAGGCTCTTTTTTTGTTTTGTTTTTAGAGGTAGGGATAGAAATCAGGTTAGGACGGATGAAGGCCTTTGACTATTTTGTAGGGAATTTTGACAAACACTTTTTTCACTCCTTTTCTTTTACCTAGAGTAAGGGCAACAATCTTAGGAACATCCTAGGTTTTTGGTATCCAAATAAAATACCTAACCCAAAATGCCACCTTGTGTCTCCTGACTCGGACTTACAAAAAAAGTGGCATGTGTACGAGTCAAACCCCGACCAACCTCCATATGTCTAGGCTTATTGAAAAACTACCCCATTGGGCAAGGAGAACAGAAAGAATCGATCATAAGTGAGGAGAAAATAAAGGAGAGAAACTGATGGTTCAGGACCGGTCAGTGAATTTGAGGAGCTGGTACAAGAATGGGGCATCCTCTAACAGGTTTCACAAGAGCAAGAGGGTCCAGAGGAAATGTATTTCAGGGGAGAATGGAGAACTGTGAAACACTTGTGAGCCCGGGACTATAACGGCTGCTCACAAAAAATGAGACAGTGAGAGGAGAGCGAGGGATGGTCGATTGTGTGGCTGGGCTGCAGATCTAGGAATAAAGACAGCACTACTAGTACGTGCACTAGTACTTACCTGTGGTTTATCCTTAAAATGGGTCAAATAAACTTTGTTCACATGGAATAAGCCTTCAATGGCCAGTCCACAACAGCCACTCTCCTTCCCCTTAGCATCCACATCCTATTTCTAAAATAAAATGTATTTTTCTTGCAATTAATCTCTTGGCATATGCACTACAGATTCCGCGTTAAGAAAAACAAGTAGGAAAAGTGATGGCGAAGTGGGTTTGGGGGAAGGCGGTGGGTGAGGGTCCCTGTGAAACCTGGCTGGGGATTGGGAACAGGAAGGAACGTTCTCAATCGCTGGGGAAAAGAGCACAGGGCAAGAGTGAGATGTGCGCACGTCACGCGCACGCACAGAATGCACTTCCGGGTGACGCACGGCTCTTCCTGATTGGCCAGTTGAGGTCAGCCGATTGATCTCCACGCTGGTGAAGATGGCGGCGCCCATGAAGGGGCGGCTGTAGAGACAGGGAAAGGGAGGCCCATGCTGTCAGGCAAGTGCAGCTTGTTTGTGCGCGTTGTTCGAGCCATCGTACCGCAGTGCACCGGTCCTCTACAGCAGCAGAAGTGCCGGGGACCCAAGGCCGTTGGCCATCACTTGGTCAGGAAGGTTCTGGCAATGTCTACCATGGAATGCAACCACTCGAGTGATGTCAACACGAAACACTCCAATTCCCAAAACACGGATGGCATAGATTCTCTCGCCAACAGCACTCCACTAGGCTGCAGTGCACCAGGAGCTGGTGTAGGGGAGACGGTGATCGAAGAGGGGACTGCTAAAATCATATTCCCGAATGCCAACGAAGTCTTCTACAACCCTGTGCAAGAGTTTAACAGAGACCTGACGTAAGTGATCGCTATTGTGTGAGGTGCAGTCCCCGAGCTAAAACGTTCTGGGATAACGCTTTCTTCCGAAACAATTCAACCCCGCTGCTCCATTCCAGGCATCCATCCCTCCTGGAACTTTATTTAGGTCTACTCTTACCGCACGGCTCCCGTTTCAGCACGTGTGTGTTTTCTTCTCGACAGCAATACTACTGTTAATATTCTCTCTCCCATGAAGCTTAAACATTGAGTAAGTCCTGTCATAAGCTTGTAACCAAAGAGTCCCATAGATGGTGTCACGTTACAATCTCTTTTGTTTTCTTGATTTTCGACATACTGTGATCACTGTCCGCTCACTGTCTCCATAAATAATTCCTGGAACTAAAATAAAGTATTGGACTGTCTGCTCTTAACTGCTAAGCTCATTGTAACCAGTAGCAATCTTTGTACCATGTAACTAACGCATTTTGTTGGACCAGCACCTCGATGCCCCAGGGCTGCTAGTGCGCTTTATAAATTAATAAAATAAATACTGTTTATCGGCTAAATTATCCACATGCTGTGGGCTTAAAAGGGCTATGCTGTGTTCACGAGGCCAGGCTTCAGAGACCTTGGTTTATTGGGGACGCAGCTATGCAACTAAGTCAGTTAGACATTGAGGGTTGCAATACAAAAATTGTATCTCTTCACGACTGCATGTATTTCGGTTTTCCTTTCTGTAAATGAATAGATAATTGTGCAAATGTCCATGGAAATGGTGGTACAGAGAGTGGCTGCACCAAGCATATGTGTGGGGGATTGGGGGGGGCGCGGGTTTAGTCATATGGGTGATCTGAAGAGGTGCCTTGACCAAAGACTGCCTGATTTTGAACCATGGTTTATATGATGGTGCAGAGAACTGGCTCCCTGATTCTGTGAGACGTGATATAAGGAGGTGCAGCACCCCAGATTATTGCTCCACCATGGGTTGTAACCTCAACACAAAGAGTTTGGTGGTCTTGTGATAGCTTCTCCCTAAATGGTAGACACCATGGTATGGGAACCCTGATTTAACAAGGTGCAGGGGACAAGTGATCAGCAGCCGCTCGGCATCAGGTGCTCTTGAGACTTGACCTGTGGAGAGATAACGACCAGGAAAGCACCTGAACACCCGAATCTAGGCATGAGGCCGTCCAGGACCACCTATAAGTAGAAATTAGGTGGACTGAGGAACTTATTCTCAGGCCATTGCAATAGTGGATCCAGCAACCTAATCTTATTGGAATTTTTTTCTTCCAGGTGTGCGGTGGTCACAGAGTTTGCTAGGATGCAGCTTGCAGCAAAGGGAATTGAAGGTGAGTTAGGCTTCATTTTTCTGTTGTCTTTCGGATATGGCTCTACTAATGCAAAACAAATCCCACTTTAATTTATGTACTGTAACACAAATAAAGCTTTTCTTATGGAATTCAGTTTATACTGATTTTTGTTCTAATCCAGTAGAAGGGCCCACACTGAGCCTTAATATTGCCCCTACATCCTGGTCCATAAGGTGCAGAGTGAGGGTATCTCTCCTTCTGTCTCTAACTCGGTCACTCCCCAGCTTCCACATTCTTGCTCTTTCTCACCTTTCTCCTTTCTCCTTTCTGCCTGCTCTTCTTCTGTTCCCTCACTCCCCTTTCTCTCTTTCCACCACCCGACTCCCCTCCGGTAATCCTGGTGGTAAATCCTTCTTTGCTACTAGATTCTGTTTTGCTGACTAAACCCATGCACACTTTCCTATGACTTGTTTCGATGGCTTGGTCTCTTGTATATGTGTTCTTTTTTAGAGAGTTCAGCTGGTTAATGTACCTGCTGCAAAATGTGTGTAATATCACGTCTAAATTTGAATGTGACAGATTAGACTAAGCTTATTATCATTCTGATTTTGACTACCTGGTCAGTTTTAAGCACCAAGTTATTTTTACTACATTCTGTTTTTGCTTGCTGTTCAGTTTCAATTCCGGGTGAGAAGCCACTATCTAGGGTTGTGGTGGAACTTGGCGATACCCAAAAGGAACACTCAGTCGCCCAACCTGAAGAAAATCAGCGATTGGTGACAGTCGGAGAGAAATGTGAGGTATGGCTGTAAAAGGACTGTTTACAGAAGTAGTAGAGGTGGCGGACACCCTCTCCATAACCTTTATTTTTTGTGGTTGTGTTTAATTTAGTCTCTATTGGGATGGTTAATGGAACCTTCCATACAGTAATCATTAAACATAAAATTACATCGTTTTACATCTGGTCTACAATTGTTGTACTCTACACCTTCTTTCCTATTCCGTCTATAAAATATTTATCTTTTGACTTTGAATCAATCACTATGCAAGACTAAACATCTGCCACACGGGTAAACCTTGGTGATCCCTCAACACACAAACACCATAGCTCCTCCTCAGATTATGTATTATTATAATGATAAAATTACCTAACAATATGCTCTTCTCCAGTTGCTTGGCCATAAGCAGTAATCTGGTGGGAGATTTCGGAATGCTGGTTGAGCAGGAAACAGCTTGAAATCAGAGCTCCTGTCTCCCTGATCTCCGATATTCAAACGATACAATGAATACCCAAAAAAAGATGAGGCTCAGGAGAATCCTGCTCCCCAAAAAAACCCAAAGCTGATATGGAAGAAACGCCCAGTGCCCAAGACATTTATTCTCTGCGTCTGAAGGTGGCCCAAGATGTAGGTGAGATGAACTCCTCTTATGCTGACTTGAATGTAAAAGTGTCTAACCCGGAGGGAAGGATTGTCCAGGTAGAAAGAGTCAGCAGGTCTTTCAATGGAGATCGATGGGAGCTATGGAGCTTATAATGATTTAAGGAGAGATCTGGATTATATGAAAGGTAAGAACCTGACTCTGGATTGCACAATTTCGGACTCGTGGGTCTACCCGAGTATAGCTAGGGAAGGTCAACTGTAGGATATTTTACAAGAAGTTCTGTTGTGGGATTTATGGTCTGGATGTCATACGCCCGGGAGATCGGGATTATGCTTTTAGAGTTGGAAAACCTGACGGCACTAGACCTAGACAAATTTTAATGGTTTTCACAAAAACAAGTGTAAAGGAATAAGCACTGAAGGCTGCCCGGGAAAATGGTTGTTTTTTTAAATTTTTTTTAATTTTTTTTTTACAGTAAGGCACACATTGCAATATTCCCAGATTTTCCAAAGGCGCTGGAAGAAAAATGGAAGCTATTTAGAGGCAAAGCAACTAGTGAAGGAAAGAAGACTTCATTAGTTAACCCAGCAATTTAAGATAAGTTGGCTAGAGGTTGGGTAGGTCAGGTGTTCCACTCATCTTATTCAACAAACTCAAGTGTTGTCATAATCATGTTCAAGAAAAATGTTCAAGATACAATATTACATTCCAAAATGGATAAAGAGGGACGGATGATTTCAATTTCCGTACATGTCCAAGATATGGTTATGACAATATCTGATATGTATGCTCCCAATATAAAGTGGACCTTTTTCCGAGCAAAGTGGAATGTCATTTACTAGATACAGTTGGTAAAAATCTCCTTCTAGGGGTCGATTTCAATTTGGTCGTGGACCCTTTTCTTGACCGTAGTAGCCATAGTCTCAGACGGTAGGAAAAAGGACAAGGAAGCCCTGGACCTGCTGATGCAGGACTTTGGTTTGTTGGATGTAGGGAATACACTTTCCACTCAGGGGTGCATGATATATACTCAAGAATAGACCACATCTTGTCCTCCGGATTAGTGACCCTGCATTTTAAGTGTTGAGAAATTGAAAGTATTGCGAAAATAGAAAGTATTGTCATCTCAGATCACGCTCCCATTAAGATGTGACTAGCTCTTGATTATTCATCGTATAAAATACATTTGGAGAATGAATACAACCGTATTGAAAGATGATGAAATGAGGGAGGTTTTGGTGACGGAGGCAGAAGAGTACATTAAAAATAATTTGAACTGAGAAGTGGAAATTAACACAGTGTGGGAAAGTTTGAAATGCGTCATGAGGGGGGTGCTCATGAGACTTTCTGGAATTAAGAGTGAAAAAAAGTATGCAGAATGAGTGTCTGTAAAAGAGTTGGGAAATGATGTGATGGGCTCATCTAATTAGGGAAAAAATGGAAGCTCTTGAAAATGAAATGATTTGAATAAACGCTGATAAGGCAGAACATGCACTTTTTTGATGTACCTATTATGAGGGAGGAGAGAATATAGTTGCCTGTTGGCTCATCGTCTGCTAGTGAGGGATGAGAGCAGACCAATCTGTGCGATAAAAAGGGAAAAGGGTGGAGTCACTTATGACCCTAAAGAAATTTAATGAAGAATTTAGAGGCTTTTATGAGAGTCTATATAGTGAGTCCCAGACAGGTGACCCAGATCAGATAGAGATTTTGTTGGCAAATCAATCCCTAGAATGTCTTACAGATGGGGGTGAGGGGGGGTAGTTTGTAAAATGAAATTGCAAGGGTTGAGATTAGGAAAGCAATATATGACTTAAATATAGGAAAATGTCCAGGTTCTTGTAGTGTAGGCTTGCATTGCGTTAGGCAGTGCAAGCGATGGAATGCCGGAGTAGCCTGGAGCCTTGTGTTCCCTCAGAGTTCTAGGAAGGACAGGGACTTCAGGATGGCAGACGCTGCTGGAGAGATGTACACGCTTGTATCTCCCTATTTTTTTCTAGCCTTATCCCTTTAACTAAGAATACAACTCTTACCTTTTTATACCTGCCGGCTCCTACGTCCTCACTGTCTACCTTCCTGGACCTCGGACACTACACGTTTTGGCGACGAGGCTGGGATGTTTCAAGTGAGGCGACTCCAGAGATACCAAAGTGAAGTAATGTGGAGCCTAGATAAAATACTAAGCCTAGATGACAGAAGTTCCCTGAAATGCTGAATTGATGATTACCAATGCTGCTGCTTTGTAAATGGCCGTGCCTCCATTAACACTGGAAAAAGACTGCAACTTTCTACGATGGCTCGTCTGTGTCTGGGAAGAGTCCCCTGGAGTACATGCTGCCTGATTACATTAATGGACAAATAGAGTGATGTGCGGACCGCCGCTGCACTATGGATGGTGAAGCACAGCATCATGGAAAATGTAGTCCATGCAGAACCTGGGCTGATCTTTCTTTAAGGTACTGTACTTTTAAATAAAAAAAACAAGAGGTCGGTCGGTTCCCTGGTGGGCATGGGGTAGTGTGCGCCAGCAGAGCCCCTACGTTTCAGCCATGCCGTTGGTCTGGAACGCATACGAAATGGCACAGTACCATTGCAGGCTTTCCCCGAATGCCGAGGGAGAAATGCTAGAAGAAAGGCCATATACGCGTGTACCAATGTTGTGACGCACATGGAAGCGATTGCTCCGAGCCCAGAATGTCAAATATTTACATATGCGCCAGCCGTGTCCCGCAATGAAGTGAAAGGAAGTTTATCAGTTTCTCAGAAGTTGCTTTCAATTCGCATTCATCCCTATGCATGGATTACAATGAGGATTTGCATTCATCTAATACAGCTTTAGGTGAATTACAGAGAGTTATGAAATGCCATCTGATATCCAGAGGTACTGTCGATCAGGCAAACCATATGGCGCGGCTGCAGAGATTTTTATTTTTTACTGCTTGTTGTGTTTTTTTGTTGTCGATGTAATACTCGCAGTTGCGTTATCATTGTGCGCTAAGTGGCAAAATCCGTTTTGATGCCGGCATTTTAATGAAATGCTTAAAAATGGTTGGTCAGTGAGAGCATGCTTGCGATCTTTGTGATTTACGGTCTAAGTGTTTTATGACTTTGAAAGTTCTACGCCTGGTAGCGTTTGTTTATGTTGCTTCAACTCGTAGCATGCCTGCATCAGCCGTGCGCCTACCTGGTGAGGTGCGGTTGCAACGTCATAATAAGTATGTTCCAGGTTCTTTCAATTTTATTTAAATGAATACTGAACTCTGGCAATTACATCAATTCTGTGTGGTTGGGCACATTCAAAGGTTCATTCAACATCATTTGAAGGTTCATTACCTGAATGTTTTGTTTTTCTTCAGCTCTGCTTAGCTCCTGGAAGCACATAGTGAAATATTGCCAATACATTTTCATTGCTGGTGGACATTTACTGTCAATTCTTAATGGCGGATACATTTTTGGTGTAGGTGGACTTTTATTGTATGTTCATGGTGTGTGATATGTTACATCATAGAAGTTTAAATTTAATTGAAATAGGGCACAGGTCTTGTGTTATGCTGGCAATTTAAACTAGGTGTATCGTAAAGCATGCTCCATCCATGATTTCATTTTACATTAATATTATTTTGGAGGTTACTATGTCAGTGCAAGTCAAAACGTTGAGCTTTATTTTATATGCAAACCTTTGTGCAGCGGGCGATGCTGCCATCAATGTACAATTTCACCTGGTTTAAGGGTAAGGAGAGCCGATTCGGTACTTTACCAAGACAGCGGAGTAGAACGTATACGGGTTTTGGTGCACTGGAGATGAAATAAAAAAAACAAAACAAATGCCAGTACTTTGCATGGTATTTTTTTTTTTTTAAGCTTAATATTGCTGGGGGGAGACGAGCATGTATATCTTTCCAGCAGCGTCTCCCACCCTGAAGTCCATAACTGTCATTCCTAGAACTCTGAGGGAACACAAGGTTCCAGGCTACTCCCATTCCATGGCTTGCACTGCCTAGAGCAATGCAAGCCTACACTACACCCCCCCCTTCCTTATAATGAAACAATCAAACAAACTTGCATCATAAACTTGCACAAAAAAACTTCCATCCTGCACACCCAACGACAACCTCCTGATACAAACCACATTCACAAACAACATAACGTATACCACAATCGCTGATCTAACAATCCAGACCAGCCCACTAACATACCACCAACTGTCCAGGACTGCCACTCCGAGAGCCAAAAAATGCAACCAAAGGCATAATCTACACCGGCCATGAAGAAAGTACCCAGGCCCAGGTTGATTACTCCTGTGGAGTGTACATAGGATGGAATTAAATATTCCATGCAATCAACCAGTAAAATGTTAATAATTATTTTTATAGCGCACAAATGTAGCTGTCCATTGAGCTGAATTTATGAAAACCCTATGGCGGGGCGGACCCGTAATGGGAACATTTCATGTACATTTTTATTTCATCGCAGGACTTGCCAATGTTGTCCGTTGTCACCCATGCTTTTTGTATTTTCAATAGAACCATCGACGGTGGCAATCGGATCTGATAACAGAATTTCCGGAGTTAACTTTTACGGAGCTACACAGAAACTTTGGCTTTATGCAGATGATCATCTTGTTGTACATGATTTAACATTTTCTATCCCTGCATTGATGGATCTGATTGAAACATTCTGCTCAATTTCTAATTAGAATATCAACTGGTGTAAGTCTGAAACTTTAGACAAAAAAATGATGGGTATCCCCTGAACCATGGACCGGGGGAGCAATATACATAGAGAACCAAAGACTAGGGTCACATGGGTGAGTATGAAAATTGTTCAAGTACTGATAGATTCAAATCAATGTGGAGAGAGGAGAGGCTAAGTCAGGTAAGCAGTCATAACTTCATATTTTAATATTAATCAAACCTCATAATAGCATAACAATCATTAATATATTCACACAATAACATCCATAAAAAATCATTCAATTGGCACCTAGCACTTTCTGTGATAGCATTTCAATCATGATTTAATGAAATTAATCACAACATAGATGGTTATGCATCACTTTAAATAGCAATAGAGATGTAATTCCTATTCTTTTTCTAACATTTTTTGATAAAATTACTTTGTAATATTATAGAATTGAATGATTTTTATGGATGTTATTGTGTGAATATATTTATTTTTATGCTATTATGATGATTTGATTAATATTGAAATATGAAGCTATGACTGCTTACCTGACAGCCTCTCCTCTCTCCACATTGATTTGAATCTATCAGTACTTGCACAATTTTCGTACTCGCCCATGTGACTTGTGTCTTTGGTTCTGTAAGTCTGAACCTTTGCCACGCACATATTTGAGTAACGTTTTTTTACAAAAACAATGCTTCCAGTGGTACCCTCAAAAGGTGAAGTTTCTCGGAATATGGCTTACAAGAGTCATTAGTAAAATTATGGAAGTAAACTTGAAATTAACATAAGATGGATATCGGAAGAATTTGAGCGATGGGAATCTCTTCATTAGGAGGCAAAGTAAATGCCATCAAGATGACGACTCCAAAAATAACATGGGTTATGAGCATGATTCAGCTTCCTGCCAAGAAATCTCTATTGAAACAACTAGATGGTCTGATCCAATCATTTTTATGAGAAGAAAATACCTAGATTGAAGTTATGGAAATTACAACTTGAAAATGAAAGAGGAGAGGATTAAATATCCCACATTTTGAAAGAGATCATCCAGCTTTAATGACGAGACACTTTCTACCATTCATATCTGAGAAGTTGGATGAGTGGGCCGTTGCTGAAGCAGGCATGGTGGGTTCACTAAACACGTTGGCAGTTTTGTCAACCACAACAAAGATTGGGGTGAGAGGTCTGCATTGACTGAGTTTCTGACATAGACATGGAGAACCATGGCAACGACAGTATAGATGGTCCCAGGCCTAACTAGCTCTTCCTCAATAGGGTTAAATCTCTTAATCAGAATAAAAAAAATCTTTTTTGGCCGGATTGGTTTCTGGAGGATTGATGACCTATTTGAAGGAGGAAAGTGGCAATCATTTCATGATCTGAAAAGAAAGTGAGAGCTAAATGAATGCACTTAAGGGGAGTATCGGAAACTAAGAAGTGCAGTGAATTTGTCAGTACTTGAATTGTCAGATTTATTGGTTACAGTTAATTATAGGAGGCCAAGACCATATGGCATCCAAGATGTATAATCTGCTGAGCAGAAATACAGGAGGGAATGACCAGATCTTGACGTCTTGGTCGCAATGCCTACAAGTCGAAATGACACACCAGCGTTGGGAGGCACTGTGTAAAAACATTCAGTGAATGTCCTTGAACATTGGTGAAAGAGCATGACAAGTGAAATTGCTGAATAGAGTATTTTGGACTCCGGACCATATGCACAAGCAAGGTTGAGTTTAATAAATGCATGATGTGGTCATTCGCGCGGCTCTCTTGAACATCTGCTTTGGGACTACTACAAGTAAGAGCATTTTGGAAAGGGATCACCAAAGTGATGAATACAGTTCTGAAAGAAGAGAAGGAATTTACTTTTGAAACCTTGATTCTGGCAGAAGACACAGATCTGCATGATCTACGGTACCACCAAGTAACATGGATTTTGGAAATAGACTGCATTCCAACAACAGAATCCTGGATGGAGGAAATGTACTTAATATGTACTCAATATGTTACATTGAAAAAGTTGTAATGTTCCTGCAGAATGAGGATCAAATATGGGCTGGTTTTCTGAGTATGGAACCATATTAAACTGGTAAAGATCGCGAAGAGATGAGGACTTGTTGAATTCTGTAGGTCAATATGTAATCATTTCATGAATCTGCACTAATCTTTATAGATTGCAATATGTATTTGACAACATGTAGTTTGTCGTTTTCCTAAACAGAGAGGATGCCCTAAGTGCTGAAAAATGCAATAAATGTGTTTCAGAAAACGCATGCTGAGGACCAGAGAGTGTGTTCTTATTAAAAATATATCATTTTATTCTGTTACAATTTCATAAAATACATAATTTTAAACAATTATAAGACAATTCATTTCCAATCAACATATTTTTGTGAACAATTTTTTTTTTATGCAAATAGGAGAAATGTCTACACAAAAATGCGCTATGTGTATATCACTAACACACCATTCTACCATTCATCTTCACAATCAAATCTAGTTTGTATAGAGACATTCTAAATAACTTTTACAGTAGTAATATTCCTACTTTGACAGTCCACCATTTATGTATCAACTATAAGTATCCAAGATTATTCTAGTAGTATTCCTCTCATCATTGGATTTCCTTTTGTATAGTTTCGACTTGACATCAATTGGCCAGATTTTACAGAACCATTGGTCAACGTCTTCTTCAGGATTAGTAGACTTATTCAAAGGCTTTATCAGTGCTACAACATATAAAACAACACTACCATGATTTAAAACATTAAATAATGCTTAAAAACATAGACAAACAACATTGTTAAAAAACACAATCGCTGGGCTCCCTCCGTATGCTACCTTTATTTCATAAATGGAACTTCTATTTTGTTATAAACTCAGACCCAAGATGCTCGGGGTTAGATAACCTCCTAATGCAAAAAACAGGGATAAATGACTTGCCATTGTTAAAATTGAGCCACTAAATCCCCAACTGTCTTCAAATAGAAACCAAGAAAACCCCCTTACTGTACATTCCTGTCAGTTTAAGCAATTATAAGCCCCCAAAGGGTGCACCATACAGAGGGCGAGGGTTAAAGATATCTGTAAATCAAGGCAATCTCATTTGTACCTTTTTTAAACGTCCATTTAGAAAAAGTTTTCTATTTTCAGCTTTGCAAAAAGTTCTGATTCCCGTGGTTTTCCCACTGTGTCTTTCCACTAGCGGTCAGTAAGCGAGTGAAATATTTATAGCTCCACCTCAAAGGCATCGTATTCCGCTAAATACAATTCCTGTGAATATAATAGTATAAAATAGATAAATGTTAGCTGAAACATAGTGTGTCTCTAGTTAGCAAAGAAACGGTGTTGTACAGTATCTGATTAACAAGAACGGTATAGTACCATTGTGCTTTTGGTCTTTCCAGTGCTAGTGTTGATTTTTGCATAGGAAAAAAGTAATTTTACCTTCAATAAGTTTCTACCGAGCTGGGGCACACTTGCTTCCCTGCTACCGAATTCGCTCAACAGTAAATAACCAAGAGAAAGAGGAGGGAAGAGAAGGAAGAATAGTCAATGGGCTTATTATTTCTAATGTTTGAAACTACATATCCCATAATTCCCTTTCCATTTGCTTAACATCCAAATTCATGCAAGAAAGGGTACTTTAAGTCTTTCAGTGCTAGTGTAGATTTTTACATGAAAAAGGTCATTTTACCTCCAAAAAGTGTTCTAGCATGCTGGGACACACTTGCTTCCCCGCTGGCAAATTCACCACCAGTATTAGACTAAAAAAAGGGAAGGTGGTGGGAAAGAAGGATAGTCAATAGACTTAGCCCTTTGTTTAGCATCAACATTCGTATGTGTGAAGGGGTCCTAGGTTAGCTTACCTTGAATGCTGGCTTCAAAAACAAGGGCCTCGCCTACTCAGGAACACACAAAAAACGGCAGAGCAACAGACCGGGGGCAGTCAGCTGTTCCGAACTGGACATTAGGTTTACTTCCTGCTTCCTTTTAAAGGGGAACTTGCATTCTAATCTGCCAATTGTGCAATTGCTTCTTCGAACATAAAGGAGATAGAAAGAGGACTAGGCATTGCCTCAGTCTAACCCAAGCTCAGGGTACACTCATAGAAACAAAAAATGGACTATTTCCTCAAGATGAATTTAGAAAAAATGCACTCTAATGCATAAAGGTGGAATACAATAAAGGCTAAAAGATGAGGACAACCCAAGTTAGTCTAAAAATAAGAAGTATAATCATCAATGTAGATTATAAAAAGGAAAAGGAAACAAATAAAAAAAAAATAGAATAAAATAGAAAAACGAAAATAGATTGAATGAAATGAACTGAATAAAGCAGCCCAGCTAGCGGCGATCCTTAACCAGAGTGGAAACCTTAGGTCTTAAGGAAAGGGTCTTATATTTGAAAAAACACCCCCGGGGACAGCCGCCTTACTCCCAGCATGCTGCACAGAGCCAACAACGTTTCATTAAATGGGAAAAAGAAATGGGTATAGAAGGGCTAACTACTGTTGCCTAAGAAAGAGAGAAAGGGACTAACAGCTGTTGCCTAAAGAGAGAGAGCAGCTCCTCTTAATCGTCACTATCTAAGAAGGACTTGCCTAGCATCAAAAGGCAAACAATGTCTATTGTATCATTCGGGAACAACAGGACCGCCAAAACTGGTTCATGATAGTTCGCAGCATTACTAAAGACAGGAGTATAACCATAGCAGATATATTAACTCCATTCCTCCTGCGAATTAAGCCTGTCAGTGTAACATTTGGTATGGTAGATATACCATCGTTTCCTTTGCGAAAGCCTTTTCGCAGTGTTTGCTAGATCTGTGCCTCTTACTTTCTCAATGGCCCACCATTTTAGGGTATCGGGGTTATGATTAAATTCTAGAAAATGTGCCACAAGCGGAACATTAAGCTGTTTATTCCTTAGTTTTGATCTATGTTCAGTGATTCTTAATTTCACTGGCCGCGATGTTTTACCTATGTATGTTTTACCGCAGGAGGCATACAATAGCATAGATAACGTTACTGATATTGCACGTAGTATGATCCCTCGGGGCCCAAGTCCTCTTATTGATAGTGATGCTTTTACAGGATGTGGTGAGGTTACAATTGCAACATCCCCCACAGGGGTAATGGCCTAGAACTACTGGCATACCCCAAAGAGTAGTAATTAATGGTTGTTTGTCCTTTGCAGATCCAACTTTTTATATTCTTTCCTTTCTTAAAGGCAAACATAGGTTTGGCTAGGTTAGGTAGATTTAGTTGAAGCAAATGCCAATGCTTGGCTATAATCTTTTTTATCTTATTTTGATGTGTGTTGAATGTTAATGCACATACAAGTCGATCATTTGATGGTCTTTGTTCATTATCTTTTTCAGATAATAATATCTCCCGGTGTTGGTACCTGGCTCTTTTTTTGGAGTTTCTAAGTAGTTTAGATGGATATCCTCTCTCCTTTTAATCTGTTTTCAATAATATTAGATTGTTTTCCAAAGTCCTCTAATTGGGAACAGTTTTGGCGGGCTCTAAGAAACTGACCATATGGGATATTGGATTAAAGCGCCTGTGAATGGAAACTTACATGATGGAGGATGGTGTTCCTATCTGACTCTTTCCTAATATAAATCCACCAATAAATCAACCAATAGAACACCATTGGCTTCTTTAATCAGTAGATCCAAAAATGGGATCTTCCTGTTATTTGACTGTATTGTGAATTTCAGGTTAGGATTTAACTCATTTATCCACTTAAAGAAGGCAAGATAATCGCCTTCTTTTCGATCCCATATTATAAGGATGTCGTCAATGTATCTCTTGTAGAATTTCAACACTTTTGTGAAAGGATTGTGGTCTGCCAAAATGTTACTCTTCGAAGGCCCACATATATAATGTTGCATAATTAGGGGCAAATGCTGCCCCCATCGCAGTACCTTTTTAATCTGCATAAAATGCAAATTCTTAAAGCGTAAGAGATTTTTTGTCAACGCAATCTCTAAAAGCTCAACTAAGAAGTCACTAGGTACTGTATCTTTGTCTGCCCTTTTCTCTAAGCATTTCTTAATGACTCTTAATGAGTAATTGCGGAATGTTGGAATATAGTCTCGACATCAAGAGTGATCAAAAGGTCACTATCCACCTTAAAAGGTAATAGTTCCACAGCTCTGATCACATTGGTGGAATCTGCTAAGTAGGTAGGTGTTAATCTGGCCAAGGGTTTCATAAAAAAAGTCCAGATATTGGCCAATGGGTTCTAAAATAGACCCACAAAGGGATACGGTGGGCCTTCCTGGGGGGTTTAGTTGTACTCTTATGTACTTGTGCCAAAATATATATTAAAGGAGTCCTCGTCTTGTTAGGAGTTAAGAACAAAAATTCTATTTTGTTTAGAATACCCTTTTCTAGAGCTATGTTGCATAATTTGCTAATGTCCTTCAAAATGGACTCCGTAGGATCACCTTGTAGTTTGACATATATATCAGTATTGTTTAATTGCCTCATCATTTCTTCATCATACTTATGTGCATCCCAAACAACTATTCCTCCTCCCTTGTCGGCCTTTTTAATTACCACAGATTTGTCATTTCTTAAAGATTGCAGGCATTTCAAATCTGTTTTGGAGAAATTGAAGCTATGTTCTGTATTTTTTTTTTTTCACTATTTTTCTTTTCATAGATGGCCCCAAAGTCCTGTAATACGGCTTTTTCAAAGGTTGCTGTCTCCTTTGAAATCATATTCAAAGTGGGGATAAAGGAGGAAGCTGGTTTAAATGGGGTATTAGCCCCTGTCTTTTGACTATTCGTTTCATTAGCACCAAAGAAATCTCTAAGTCTAACTTTACGCAAGAAGGCTTGTAATTCTATTTCTGTCTCCATCTGGCTTGGGTTCTTCATAGGAATAAAGGAGAAGCCCTTTTCAACTTTCTTCTAATGAAAGTGTTCTATTAGAGAGATTAAATACTGAAGGTGAACTTACCTTCTGTAAGACTTTCTTCTTGTTTCGAACACATTTTGTAAGGACGGTGGTCCTACCTGCTGAGGTGGAAAAGGGAGTTCCTGGGGAGGAAAAGGCAAACCTTGACCTTGAATATTGAACCCTTGGGGATAGCCGTACGGGGGGAAAAAGGGGAAGAAATTCTGGAATCCTCTCCTGCTTCCCCTTGCACGCCCTCTATTTCTCTGTCTAGGGTTGTACTGGTTGCCTCTTTGGCCCCTTTGGCTACCATCTCCGTCATCTAAAGACGTGTCAGAGGAGGTCACTCGCTTAATTCTGGTTGGTGCACCCGTGGTGCTATTGTCTTGGTCCTTCCAATATTGTGGTCCTTGATAGTCGGGGCTCAAATAGGGATTTGCTAGCTCCTTGGAGAAATTCTTGATATCCTTAGCCAATTTTTCCACCTCTTTAGTTGTTGTTATTTTGATGAACTCATTCACTTGTTTTTCGATAGTTTCTAATTTTTCTTTGATATTCAATATGGTTTTGTCTGTCGCAAAGGCAAAAGTTTGTTGTTTTCCTTTCAGTGTAGTGTATGGGGTAGGATCTGTTATTTCTTTTTCTCTTTCCATCCTCTTGTTCTCACTCCTTCATTTAACTTCTATGTTTCTGATTGTATTAAATGGGTGCGGGGGGAGAATTATGGTTTGATTTATAGATGGCAATTCTAAAGGTAGGATGTATTAACTTTAAATGTATTCTGATCTATATTTTTACGATGGTAAATTGAATAAACACATTATAAAAAAAAGTAATCAAGTGTTTTAAGATTTTATAGGATTAGGCCATACACATAAATGACAGTTGTGTTTTCAAGGGGAGATTTACTCCAAGCTCCTCTAATTTCTCAATGTTTGCAGTTCATTCAATCTAAATTTCAATTGTAATGTTTTGCATTCCCAATACCAGCCCTGCATTTGGACACAGCATTAATTGTGAATCAAATTGCATTCCTCATCTCCAATTCATGTTTGACTCGTGTTCACATGTATATCCTAGTAAAAACTGATAATTTGCAGCCCATCATAAAATCTTGCATTAATCTCTTCACTTTATTTTTAAATTCCATAAACTTGTTAAAATGTTCCAATTCATCATTACATTCTCTTCCTCTGCCAAGGTCCCACTACCATATTATATAATGCATATGGGTACTTCCCTAGTTTTTGATTTTGGGGTACCTGTTTCTAGATGTGAAGATTTTGGTCACACAATATACAAAGGGGAAACCCGTTACCCCCTTCTTTTGCACTGACCTAGTTCACAGTAGATCTAAAACAAAATGTTTCCCAACAAGAAATGCACTGGAATGAATCCCCATATATTCTAAGGAGGGCATGGTGGTATTTGGGCATTCATTATCCCCAACCTGTCTAATTAGACCCAATTGCATGACGGTCTGCTAATGGAACAAATTCATCTTCTTTACAAGTCTCATAACAACCAAAGAAGATACCTATTTTTATTTTACATTGGTCTGACATACATTCACGGTAGCACACAATCAGCCGAAAGCTACAAAAATCAGCTTTTTAGCACCATAACATTATTTTGTCCAAAAATAAGTATCAAAAAAATCTTTGTATCCTACTGTATAGATTACCTTACAACAATTTGAAAAAACATGGACAACAACTTTTGTGCCAAGGGGTTAGTATCCACAATGTGTTTTGTCTTTACTACAGATATCAATCAATGCCAGACAGATGTTTAAAAAATCTTGAACATAAAATGACCACACATACACAATACATTGGGCAGAATTTAGTCAATGTCACACAACCTCATCCTGCTATGACTTTTCTCTTAATCGGCTCTTAATTTAATGATGTACTTTTGTTAAATGTTGTGGTAAAGAAAAACGATTGTCCTTGGTGAAAATAGGCTAGTCAATCGATGGTGTCTAGTCAGATCTCGGTCATCACGGTGTGTTTTGGTCCTTTTTTTGACATACACCTATCCCCTGCGTTCTCATGTATTTTAGTATCTGGCCTTCACCAGGACAACATTGTTTGCTAGATCAGGGATTAATGGCTGGTGGCAGTAAACCTTTTTACAACCTAACTGAAGTTGGTAATCGGTTACTGACCTCGGAAGGATGAAAGGATGAGTTGGCCTTTTTGGGATTCAAACCTGCGACCTGCATATCACACAAAGATTGCAGCAGTGATCACTGAACCGACAGAGCTGTTTTACTAGCTAACATCCTACAGAGGTCAGTACATCAAACATCAACTGAGGTATAATAATCAGTGTCTAGAAGTTGGACGAACCATGCATGGAGCACTACATAAAGATCTGGATTATCACTACAGGGGCGAGTATTGTAGAGTTTATATTTCAATTACAAATGTGACTCATTTTTGTTTGTTTTTTAAAGGCGCAGGCCTTTTTGGAGAGTCAGGTTTTAGAGGTTTTAATTGTGGTCTTGCAGATTTAACAGAGGCTGTGACTCCTGTGATTGGTGTAAGGACAGTTGCTCGCCCTTGAGCAAGGACTATACTGCCATTGACCATTTATAGTAATTTACCCCATTGACTGCAAGTTAAGTTTGAATGGATGTAAACTAAATGTAACCTTGCATACCATTTTACACAGTTTTTATAATTGGAGTGTAAATTATAACAGCAAACATTATTTGCCCCGACAAGAGTGTAAAAAGTATGCAACAAGCAACCAAAATATGATAAAACTTGAAAAAGAATAGGACCTATTAGAAACAAAACAGTTGTTCAGCAAAAATGTCTGGTTTCAAACTATTTATTACATTGTGGAAAGCCTTCTCCTACAGAACGTGTATAAACCCACCACATAGATGCACCTTGGTAAATGAACACCGCACAGGAACTCTGGAACATACTTTTGTGCAATACCTGTTTGCTTTGACTGAAAGAAGCATCATTTGTTAAAGATAATGCTCGGTTTTCCAACGTATTAATTATATGATCCTATAATGCTAGGAAAATAAATATGCACAATTCTTCTCTTTGTTCCATGAACATCTAGACGACAAACACAGCAGAAGCGAAACATTAAAAAAACATTCCTGATATCATTGTGTTCGGTTTCTTTCTGAAAGGCTTCAGAGCAAAAATGGTCTGTTTCAGAGGCTTTTCTGCATAGCCTGCAATTACATCCATGCAGATAAAAGCAATAGAAGCGTTTTGGTTTCTGTCAAGTAACCTGACCTTTACACTGCCCTCTACTCTAAACTGATGCGTATCATTATGCAGGAAAAGATTAGAGATGTCGTATTTAAAGGATTTTAATGCATAAAACGGCCTGGTATGATTATCTGGAGGCGTGTTGCTAAGTGCTTGTTTCTCTGAAAGTCTTGACTCTAGCATTTGTTCCATTTATTAAAAGCGATTATCTTTTTTAATAACTAATGAGTCATCCCCCAGCGGGTCAATTTAATCTATACTTTTCCTTTGATAACCGTATTAAATGCTGCACTAAGATCTAAAAAAACAGCAGACCGTGAGTGGCCTTTGACTTTCTTTTTATCTGTAATAAAAAGAGTAAGAGCTCTGCAGTTGACTATAGTAGAAGTACCTACCCGAATACCGGTTTGGATGAATGGTAAAATATCACTATTCTTTTCTCATGATGCCAATTCTTATAGCGCTATCTTGATTTAAGATCTTCGCCCGAACATCTACTAAAGCAATTGAATATACTGCTAAATGCTGAAACTTTATCTAATTTTTTAAATATAGGCGTTAGATGAGACTTACAAGAAGTAGGTAAAAATAATGGAAGAAGAATATGCACCCAAAGAGCAGGTGCTTGTGGCATCGTGTGCGCGGTCTATTGTAACTCCTACTTTGTGGTTTATAGGCCTCCAGTTATTTCACTTACTGGCTGGATTTCTTGTAAGATCTTGGGGTTTTATCTTTTTTGTTTCTCAGTTTATTTGTAGCTTCATCTGCTGCTATGCTTTCGTTGATGCCACCGTTCTGTACTTCTCATCCTCCAATCCTTTCTTTCTCGTAATCCTTCCAACACTTATGTTCCTGCTCTGCTTTTCCTCCACCTATCAATCTAGCCTTGTAGAATGTGTGTTCCTTCTAATAAAACGTAGAAACGTTTCTACGCTTTCATCTTGATTTCTTTGCATAGCTGAAATGTGGCTTCTACCATCTAATACTATTACTCCTATCTTTACCTCCAATGCAGCTTTTGTACACGTGCCTCGCCCTTCTGGGGTTGCGGGTATCGCTCATCTTTTATTGTTGCTCTGCCTTTCTCTTCTGTTCCTGCGCTAACTTTGTTTAAATATCCGTATACCTCGTTTCAGAAACCTCATTCTTTGTCTTTTTTTTATCGATTTATCGTCCTCCTGCGCCTATTCGTTCCTATTGTGAGGACCTTTAAAAGTCTTGCACAATGTTTTTAGAAATGTTTGTAGACATAAGATTCACTTGAAGGGCCACACGCTGTGAGGCTTGTGAGGGGCAAAGCTGCAAGCAACTCTGCAAGGGCAACCAAGTCATGTCTCAACTGATAACAAGTAAGGCTACACCAAAATAGGCAAGTCCTCTTAACTTTACAGTACCTTTGTTTAGAAGAAATGGTTCCAGCTGGCTTCTGTTCCTGTACAGCTCTGCATATCCTGGTGTTCCTGGGCCTCGGTCGTGGGGACAAGAGGGAGGACGTCGCAGGACTCCTGCACTGCAATGGGAAGGTCAGCAGCAGCAATGGCCAAACTTCCATTCAGCGGCACTTTGCGGTTTCAGCTCATCGCATCTCCAGCAAATGGCAACACCGCGGTTCTCGGATACCACTTCAGACTTTCCTCGCATCTGGGGTCCAGCACTCTGTTGAGGTGGCTCAGACTTGGTCAGTCCTGCTTCAGGGAAGTCCGGAGGATCTTCCTGGCACCCGGGTCTGACTTAAAATCGATCCACCCAGCTTGGTGTTCCTCTCCCTGGCACTTCGGTTCCAGCAGCAGCAGTGGAAGTACAGCCAGCTCCGAGAGGCTGTCCAAACGAGTTCACTTTGGGGTTGATTGGTCCCACCAACCCAAGTGGAGAAGTGGACCTTGCAGGGCTTCTCTAATGAATTCGGAGCTTCAGCACAGCAGCAGGGCTTCACCGGACAAACCAACAGCCCAGGAGTTTCAGCAGGCGTATCTAGATCTTCTTCGGATTCCTTCGTCCAGTGGTTGACTCTGCCTTCCCAGCCAAAAAGACTCACCTTTTCTGCAGGTTTCTCCCCTTTCCAGCCTAGCCGTCAATCACACAGCAGGGTGGCTGTCAGGACAGCCAGCTGGCCAATCACCTTTTGGGTGCATTCCTGTAACCAAGGGGATTAAGCACAGGGAGTTTTGGGCACCTCCCTCACTTCCAGCCCCTGCCAGACATACTGGAGCCAGAGGTGGGCTTCACTCGTGAATTCTGCCAAAGGCAAAACTTTCACCAAGAGAAGGTAGTTAACACCTTTGGGAAATCTAAGACTTCTCTGTGCCACTGCACTGAAGGTGCTGTGTGACACAATATAAACGATGATGCCTATGGAGTTTGTCAAACTCCAAAGCCCAGTATAAATCACAGAAAAATACATGACAGTGGGGGAAAAAGGTCACTCTCTCCCCAGGTTAGAAATTTTAAAAGTCCTAAAGTCCAGCTTAAGAGCTGGGGGTTTCTAAGGTAGAAGGGGAATTAGCACATTTCTGAGAATTCTCCCTAACACGCCGTCACACTGGAAAATGCTTCCTCATCGCTCTTATTTTTTCCTATTCATCTTCTCTCGAAGGTCATCTCTTGTACTGCAGTCATTTCTTTTGTGACCAATCATATTGTACTGTGAAGTGTTGATTTGTACAGTGCTTTGGCGTATAGCGCTTAATAAATGCAAATAAATACAAATGGAACTACTCAAACCATTTGGGCCAGAGGCACTTGATGATGATCACTGCAAAACGTCTCCCTCGTCTATTGCAGCAATTTCAATTGAATTCATATACCTGCATTCCTTGTTCTCATTATGATTAAGTGTGTCTTCTATGAATGTCATGGGACTCCGGCCTAGTTATTGAACTGAGAGTGCCTGCGAACGACGCCCCCCCCCCCACCCCCTGTAATCAGTTGTGGCCGCCTGCTCTTTACCCAGCCCACCTTCTGTGGGTTTATGTTTGGCTCCTGCTCTGTCAAACTAGTCTTCGGGGACGAGCAACTAACCAGGGAAGGATTGGGAAGTTCTGGGAGTAATGAACGGGTATTCAACAGTGGGATAACAATCGGCACATGTTCCTACCTGGGCTTTGTTGGCCCCCCTGGAACAGCCCCAAATAACAACTATCTGGAGCGAATCTTATACCCCTGGGAAAAAGATCTCCTGGAAACTAATTTGGCCTAAGGCATACATAGTCTGGAATGTTGTCTCATGCTTCTTCAACCCCTTCCTATGATTTGAAAGGATGCCCAACTGTATTTATTAAGCATGTATGTATGTATGTATGTATGTATGTATGTATATGATAATAAATTGCTTTCATGGCTTCTATAGCCGAATAAAGTTAGGTTTGATGATAATGTCTCCTGTCTAGCTTTGAATATTTCTTTTTTTTAAACTGTACTTCATTGAATTTTAAAGCCTAAACAAAACGGACATCCCGTGTATCCCAATCAGACGACCACCACATCTCTTCCCCACTTACCAAAGACTTACAGCTGAGGAGGAAATTAAATGGAAAATATGAAGACCTACATTTTTGTGAGTTCAACGGGTGGAATGATGAACAGACCCTGCCGGTGTACCTCTGCTGAGCGACCATAAGCAAAATATGGGCCCCAAAAGTTCTTCGGCCTCAAGGTCGGGTGCACATAAATTCCAGAGTCCTTTTCTGTTTCAGAACAGTATAACATGTTAGACCTCCACTGTTGGACTGATGGAGAGCCGCTCCTACCCTACCCTACCCCACACCATAGCCACTCTCCTCCTAGCCAGTAGTAGGAAAAGGTCCAATAACCTGTGGTATGCTTGGGTAGATTGAGTGTGAAGCCCAGCAACGCCACCGTTGAAAATGGGGCCACTCGTTCTACTGCAATATCAGTGAGCAGTTCAAACACTTGCCCTCAAAAGGAACTGATTTGTAAGCCAAATGTGTAAAAGAAGCCCGGGCAGGTTCACATCCGCAGCACGAGTCGGGAGCCTCGGGGAAGACTCTATCTGTCCTTTGAGGTCAGATGACTGGTGTAAAGTTTTAACAAAAATAAATAAATAAAAGTAAAAAAATGGAAACTGGACTAATTTACAGGTTACTATTGAAGGCTGAGATTTGAGAGGGATCTGGGCCAGGAGTGAAAACTCATCACCCAACGTACATGTGGAAAGGAACATTGTTTAAAACTCATCCGGTTCGAGCCTTTAAAAAAATGTTAAATTTTTTTTTTAAAAAAAGTGCCTTACCCACTGATCATCCTAAATCTGAGAGCTGAACTGTTGTCTCATGCTTAGCTTGAGCATGTACTATGCACATGAGCCCCACCTTGTCCTGTGCTCAAAACGTGGGGAAGCGAGACCCCTGGCTACCCCATCCTGACTTATCATTTGTGAACACTTT
The DNA here is from genome assembly GCF_040938575.1 of Ambystoma mexicanum. Lineage (NCBI taxonomy): Eukaryota > Metazoa > Chordata > Amphibia > Caudata > Ambystomatidae > Ambystoma > Ambystoma mexicanum. Next base: position 1,266,144,263 of record NC_090926.1, on the reverse strand, counting down.
TCTTTCTTGTGATTCCTATCCCACACTCTTTTTGGTATTTAGTTGCAAGTTTTGGCAATATATATATGTATTTCTTTTTAGTATAGGCCCTTTTATTTTGACAAGACGCCACTAAGACTGCCTTATTTTGATTTGATTGTTGTAGCTTGCTCCCATTTTGGATTTAGGATTAGATTAGGCGTTTTTCCAACCTACATAAACTGTTTTAATAAACACCCTTGAACTGTGATCACTTGTCTGTTTATTCTTGATACCATGCCTTCCTTACACCCCTGACATGTCTAGGGAGGGGAGTGCCTCATGACAGCATTAAAGTCCCTCGCCCAGCATAACTTTGCCATTGGGATATTCCTAAAGTGTTCCTCTATTATGAACTCTAAAGCATCAGGGGAGTCAGTATTAGGAAGTTTACAAAGGTAAAACCTCACCTCTGCGCCAGATCTGTAAGGATCAGGACTCCTGTGTCCCTCCCCCACTTTCTTACATCACAACTCCACTATGCCCCTAATAAGAATCACCCCTCGGGAATATCTAAGGTATGGCAAGCAGTACCTGTGGCATCCCCAGGATTTAGCCAACACAGCCTTACGCGCCCCCCCCCTTTCGAGAGATGTGGTTATTGAAGAAAGGCAATGTCCACTCGGTGCCGCTGCATGTAAAGTAGGAACTTCCCTGCTTTCGAAGGCATTTCAGGCCTCGAACGTTCCAAGTCATGCATGCGACATACCCCCCCCCCCCCTCACCCGCCATTGCTCCTGTAAAATGAGAATCACACCTGCTTGGCCATGTCAAGTACTGCGCAGCTCACGCTTGTCTTGGGCCCCCAACCAGTGATACCACCCATACCCCCTGCTCCCAAACCAGGTGAGATATGCTCATTTCACATCCTTCCCGCCAAGACCTTCCCCTTGTGCGTCCTTAATGAAGCTAATGGGGGTCTGAGGACCCTGTGACATCTGAATTAACCCACCCCAATCCCAACCTGCCAGTAAAAACCCTCCCCGCCAAAAAACAAAAACCAGCAGCCGGAGCATGGGAGCCTCTCAAGGCTTAGCCACCCCCACCCTCCATTTCCACCAGAAAAAAGCTAATTGGGAGTGTCGCTGTTAAGTCATAGTTTTAGTCCGGGCCCGTGGGCGATTTCCTCTCTGGGCCAGTCCTGTTTCTCGACAGCCCAGCCCCATTATCCGCAGTGTCTAGAAAGTCGCTCTCCTCTTCCGGGGAGTGAAAGAACAGGGCTTTTTCATTGTGTTAGACACATAGGCGTGCCAGGAACAACACTGCATATTTGAAACACTTGGATTTGAGCTGTTTTTTCACTTCAATTAAACTTTTCTGCAAGGCTCGCACTTTGTTAGAGAAGTCAGGAAAAAGACAGATCTGGTCCCCCTGGTAGTTGAGGGAGTTCAACTCTCTCGACCTCCGTAGAGCGTGGTCTCTGTTCCGGTAGTTCAGGAGCCTGGCGATAATGGGTCTGGGTGGCACCCACCCAAACCCGCTGGCCCCTCTTGATTATGAAGGCCGTCTAAAAATCCAGACTCTCCGAGGACCTCCCGCAACAGCGCCTACATCTGCTCCATGGACGTCCCCCTCCCCAGACTCCGGAATGCCGACTGTCCTTGCAGCTCCTTGACCACCTTCCTGAGTCTAACGATCTCTCTTGATGCGGTGGAGAATATATGCTCCACAGCAGAGATGCATTGCTCAGCTTCATCCAGCTTGTCTCCATGCCTGTTGAGCCGGACCTGAATGTGATCGACCGAGCGTGTCCTCTTTATTATCCAGCGAGCTAATACCAGCCTACAGGAAGTTGTTACTCCATAGCAACAGTATGATTTTGTCTAATCTAGTTGTTAACGCAAAGGGTGATTCCTGCGTTATTCCAGATGACTGCAACATGCCGATTAACATTACAAAATGTGCTTTTAGTCATGAAGCCGCTGCTGGTGCAGAGCGGGGTGTGGATAATGGCTCCAGGGAATAATACTCCTTGTAGGGTTCGGGAAGGCCCTTCCTGTACTAGAAGCAGGATTATGCCAGAATCTGATTTAAGATTTTTGCTGCTAAATCCAATATCACTTGTAAAACATGCAGTGGAGGTAGCAACCCACATTGAAGAAAATAGTATCGACGTACGCGCCATTACAGAAACTTGGGGCCACAGTGCATCGTCCCCCTCCCTGAATCTGGCAATCCCTTAAGGCATGACAGGCGGGATGGGAGGTGGGCGGGGGGGTTGCGCTGATCTTTAGATCATTGCTTACCATTTGGGAAATTGGAGGCCAAATTATGGACCGGACTGAAACCTTATACATCAAATTATGACTCAACGTGGAATCAACCATTAACGTCCTACTGATCAATAGGCCTCCATCAATGTCAGACGACTTTATTCAGGCCATATCAAACTTCCCTTTGCCATTGCTGAAACCAAATACCAGCTTTCTTCTATTGGGAGATTTTAAGTTTTGGTTTGGGTGTGAGGAAGATACTATAGCCACTGATGTTCAGCTGGCCCTGTCCAATCTAGGCTTTGATCAATTGATTTGTGTACCGACTCACTATTTAGGGCACACTCTGGACTGGGTATCCACTCCCAAGGTCGCCTCCAAGGATTTCAAGTATCGCCCTGCCCTTGGTCTGATCACTTTTTTGTGCAATTTATTGTGCAGGCTGGATTTCCCATTAAAGTGAAAAAAAGGAGAGACAAGGGGTTGCTGGCAGACATCTTAATAACTGCACTTTAGAGCGGATTGAACCCCTTTTGAGCCCAAGGGATGACCATTTGGACCATAAATCTTCGGATGAGCTATAAAACTCTTTCCTCTAACCTGGAGCATATTACTAACTTCTCGTTTTCAACTGAATTGAAAATGCTTAAATCCTTCACACACACTTTTCTTTAAGTAAAAATCTAACTCCACCCCTCTAGCATTAGCAGCTTATAAAGGAGCAGCCAAAGGCTATAGGTTAGCTAAATACATTGAAGCTACATTTTTCTTGTTGTTTTTAATACTACAATACAGAATGCCCAGTCAGATGTTTCAGAGCTTTTTAAGATTTTAAAAGAACAAGAAAATACTCACGCTCCAGACTCGGGATTGTTGGTTAAGGATGCAGCCTGGTGCACAGCAATTCAAGATAAACGGTATTAGGGCAGACATTACCCAAAAAAAAGAGAGCCTATCTAGAGTAGCAGAAGAAGATCCTAGTAGGGATACCGTTGGGTGCCTTTCCATTCCTCAATTTAGCTTCTCTGCTATAACGGTAGCCGATGTAGCTATTTTAGTGGAAAAGTTGAAGGCCACAAAATGTAAAAGTGACCCTTGTTCAGCCATTATTATTCAGACTTGCCCTCCTACTCTGTTAGAAGTCATCTGCAAGGATGTGAACCGATCTTTTTGCAGAGGGCTCGGTACCTAAGGACTTAAAAAAAGCATGGATATCCCCAATTCTTAAAAAAACAGCATTATCCGTAGAGACACCGACTAATTACAGGCCCATCACCAATACCCCTTTCCTGTTAAAAATTGTAGATTGGGTGCTGTATTTGCAAATTGCAGAGCTTCTGAATAAATATCCCATTCTCAACTACCACCAATCACGATTCAGACAGGGGTTTGGAACAGAGACAGCGCTGATTGAATTGAAGGCCAGGCTCCTGGATCGCATGGATAAGAATAAAGCGTCCATGCTGATGCTGTTGGATTTGTCAGCGCCCTTCGACCTGGTGGACCATTCCATCTTAGTCACCAGATTGAGGGATCTCCCAAATTTTACACCGGCAGCAGCTCAGTGGATCGCTTTGTTCCTCTGTAACCCGGATAGCAGGGTATACTTCAATGAGTCTGCGGTAATGCATTTAACCTTAAAATTCGGTCTGCGGAAGGCCTCATGTATATGGCCATGACTGTAAAATTCTTTTACAGCAGCCTTCTTTGCTCTTATGGTACAAAAGGGGGTGGTGCTCATAAATTATGCCGATGACATGCATGTCCGGGATCCATGATATTGCTGAAGCTCAATGCTGTAATAGAGAATTGGATGGTCGTAAATAAGCTTAGCTCTGAGCAGAGAACACTGAGCTTCTTATTGTTGGATCTCCTCTTTTGATACAAAAACTTGGGCTGGCTTATGAGAGCTTTCTCATTGGAGACTCTAAAATAGTACCTTTTAAAGAAGGTTAACATTTTAGGTGTTATATATGATGAACACCTTAGCATGAAGGCTCACATGGGGAGCTTGGTGTCGGCTTCAGTGTATTATATTAAACCTTTGGCCCACCTTCTGTCTCTTATTACCCAAGCACATGCAGAGACCATTGCCAGAGCAATTGTGCGGGCCAAGATCCACTATTGCTGTAGCCTGCTTGTGGAGAGCCATCAGACCCTACTTAAGTGAAGCAAATGCGGCTAACATCGCAAGAGCGGTCATTCTATCCCGTCTTGACTATGGAAATGCACTATTAGTGGGGGCCACCAAGAAAGAGTTGCATCGTTGTCAGGTCATCCAAAATGAGGCAGTCCGTATTGTTAAGGAAATCAAATTTGGAAACCATATTTCGGAGGCAAGGAAAGATCTTCACTGGCTCAGAATCGAAGAAAGAGTCCACTTTAAGGCCATGATGATCGTGCATAGATGCCTATTTGGCACGGCGCCAGGATACCTAAAAAAGAAATTCGCACCTTATACACCTAAAAGAAACCTGAGATCAGCCGACACAGGCCTCTTGGCCATCCCCAGGGTGAAACGAGCAGCAGGGGGGGGCCGAGCCTTCCCATTTATGGCAGCCAAATTTTGGAACAACCTCCCAGGGAATCTTAGAGTAGAAGGAAATTACGGCAATTTCAGGAAACTTCTAAAAACATACCTCTTCCAATAACCCCCAGTGATTTCAGAACCTCTCACTGGTATCTCGACCCTTCCGGCGTTCGACAAGACTCCTTTCTCAGATGTTCTCCGCGCCCTGATGCCTGCGGGCTGTCGGCGCGTTATAAACACATAGACATAGACATAGACATGGGTATCAAGAAATCAATCTGTAACAGGCTGCAGGTTGTTCAGAATAGGGCAGTGCAAGCAGTTAGGGGACTTGCTAGGAGAGATCATGTGTCAGTGGCTAGAAGAGCTCTTCACTGGCTCCCTATTGAGTCATGGATCCAGTATCGCCTGTTGGTCATCACGCATACATACATGCAGGCAGGGCAATATGCCTGCCTTCTTTCAGGAACTATTAACAGAAGAATTTCACAGGAGCTCGATTTAGATCTAGTAATTGGGTGCTTTTGGTGCTCCCCAGGTTTAGGACTCTGAAGGCCTCAAAGGGTGCCTTTCACAATGCAGCCCCCAAGGCATGGAATGACTTTCCCCTGGAATTAAGGTGTATAAAATCGACAGACTTGTTTTAAGAAGAAACTAAAAACACTTCTGTTTGCCTAATGTGCCTTTGCATGTTATAACCTGGTCTGATACACTCCTGCTTATTTTATCTGTTTCTATGACTGTTACGCCCTTAAGCCCAAGGGTTCATGGCCTGCGCAATACAAATTCATTAAAGTAAAGCTGGGTCGGAATCCGTTTGTCCGTAGGAGTTTGCACCCTAGCCTCCGCCATCTCCACCTTTTCAGGGGCACCCAGTGTCACGTTCCATGCCTGCAAAGGGGGTGCTTTATGGTAGCTTAGACTGGGTTTTGTCATGTTTCCCCATCGTGATTTCCTATGGGTTTATTCCCCACTGGGGCTGCAGTGGACCGTAACCCTATTGCAGGTGCAGCTTTTCCGCTACCACTCAGTTTACCAGGCCAGGACCACCAGAGAGAATCGGAAGATGTTTGTGTGTGATTGTTTGCTGAAGCACACTGCTCAAACAGCGCCTTGCTTGCTCACGCTGGCCCCCTTGCAAGATCATGTTTTTGACTAGAGTGTAGGCTCCCCCAGCACCAGGAATCGCTACTGTGCGTGACACAGATGGGTTGTTGGGTGCCCCCCGCCACTACATTTTCATATGATTTTGGGCCTACCTGTGAGATAACATCGCTTGCGCCCTGCTTTGGAAGTTTGCCTTGGCTGTCTGTTCTACTAAAGTACTTTAAAGTAGTGTGTAACCCATATGGGTGATTGGGAGTTTATTTTATTTATTACATTTGTTAAACGGCCAGACCCTGGGGTATCACGGTGCTGTTAGACATCTTATGGTAAAAACAAGCAGTAGTACAATTGCATAAACAACATTGTTACAAACATTTCCATAGGTGAACACTAAGCAGGGTAACTTGCAATAATTGGGATTCTAGTGTTGGTCTACCCTAGGGAGGCCTCTGTCAGTACCTGTGGAGGGTGAAGGTTTATAGGCTGTGCGGGATAGCTGGTACTTGTTAAAGAACCAGGTCTTTAGTGATTTTTATTTTTATTTTTTTATTTTAAACATTGAAAGGAGGCTTCATTTTTAATGTTAAATGGAAGCTCATTCCATAGTTTTGGGGCCATGACTAAACGTTCTCGTCAATTCTTTTTTTCTGATCAAGTTATTTAAGTAAATGGGAGCTTTATTGGCAAGGCATTTGTGGGCGATACACAGTGCTTTAAAGATGATTGTTGCCTTGATGGGTAGCCAGTGTGTGTCTCTCTTAATGTTTGAGATGTGGTCAGACTTCTTGATTCCTAGGGCTGCTCGTAGCGCTTTGTTTTGCATTAATTTTATTTTCCCTAAATTGGCATTGGAGGTCCCTACTAGGAGTATGTTACAATAGTCCAACTTGGATATAATTAACGCTCTTGCTAATGTGATGCAGTTAGTCGGCGTGAGGTACTGGCGACTTAATGCAATCAGTTTGGAAGTGTAGGAAGTGGATGCCGATAGGGTGCTTATTTGTCCGGTCATTGTAAGATTAGCATCCAAATAAACGCCTCGGGTTTTGACCTGTTTCAATACAGGGATCAAGGTACCGTCAATATTGATAGCTCGGTAATCCGAGTGGAGTGCGCTGATTTTGTTTTGGGAGCCCACAATGAGAATTTCTGTTTTTCTCATTATTGAGGCAGAGGCTGTTTAGCTCCATCCAGTTTTGGATTATAGCATATATCTTGTTGATGTTCATGGTATCCTGGTCATAGTCACCTGAAATCGGAATGAGGATCTGGGTGTCATCTGCAAAATTTGTGTAGAGGACACCCATAGCATCCAGTGCCGAGAAGAGAAGCTTTAAATATGCTTTATATAGAGCTGGCAAGAGACGGGACCCTTGGGGTACCCCAATGGGGACTGGTATGGGATCGGCCGCCTCTTTACCAATGCTTACTTTAGACGTGCGTTCCGTTAGAAAGGATTTCACTCATAGGGTGGCATCATTAGAAAAACAGAAATCATTGGCTAGCGTGGCGCAAAGTTTGTCATGGTCAACCAAGTCGAACGCTGTGAAAAGATCTAACGGTAGAGCAGAGTTTACCTGAGTCCCTAATGGTGTCTATCTGGATTTTCAGATCCAGGAGAGCCATTTCTGTACTATGGTTGGGCCTGAAGCCAGATTGTCTATCTCCGAGGAGTCGATTATGTTCAAGATGGGCTTGAATTGAAGCTATTTTGTCAGTAATCTTGAGCAGAAACGGTACCGTGGTTATTGGGTGATAGTTGGTTGGTACTGATGCGTCAAGAGATGTTTTTATTTAATAGTGGGGTCAACCATGCTTCTTTTATGCTTGCGGGGACTTAGTATTTAAACGAGGCATTTACAAAGTTTGTAATGATGGGGGTGAGAAGAGGGGCGCAGAGTTTAACTAGGTGGGCAGGAAAGTTGTCTCCTTTGCAGTTTGAGGCTTTCAATTTTGAGCGACCTTATAAAAATCTTAATGATTACACACAAGTACAAATAAAAAATGTTTTAAAAAAAAAAAAGAATTTGGACATAGTGTCTGCCACTATATCTTGTGTCAGTGGGGTAAATTGGAAGCTTAGGTTCGCACTTTCCTTAGTTTTATTGAAGTTTGTATTCAGTGCATATTTTTCAGCTATGTCTTTTCTTTTTGTGAGGATTTTCTTTTGGAGTAGCTCAATTTTGGAGGCGGCGTGTTTTGGATGGTCATGCACCAATCCTTGCTAGAGGTAACAGGCGAGGTGGCTGGGATCAGATTTTCCAATTCTTTAAGGATGGAGAAGAGTTCTTTGGAGTTAGAGGTTGCATTGCTAATACATGTATTATAAGCCTTAGCCTTATGGGTAATAATTGCATTTTTGTATATTTTTATTAGCAGCTCTGAAGGCAATGGCAGAGCCTATTGAGGGGATTTTCTGTTATATGTTCTAGCGATCTTTTAGCTTGTCTCAGCCAGACTAATTCCTCATTAAACCAGAAACTCTTTCGTTTGTCTGCACAGCGAGTTTTGATTGTTAAAGGTGCTACCGTGTCAATAGTGGTGATAAAGCACTTATGGTAGGTCTCTCCTAGGAGACCAGGCTTGTTGCTAATAATCGTCTTGGATGATAGTGCATCAGATATAATGGAAGCTATGTTCTCAATAGTAAGCTTACGGGCATGTGCTAAAGTATTCTTACCTATCTTATGATTTTTTTTAAAGTGTGCCTTAGTGTAGTATTGTAAATGTGAGAAACCTGAAGGCATCCTCACTTCTTTCTCCCCAAAATTCTCTAATAGAGGTGGCCAGGGATTGGGAATGGCCATCGCTTTTGGATACCGACACTGGGAGTGGATATGCTAGGGAGGATCACCTGGGTGGAGGAGACTTTGGGAATGGATAGAGGGCGTCTTTCGGTGAGGCGTGATATTCCCGGTTTCTGTTCCACCATGAGCCTTCCGTCCAGGAAGCCTTCATAGGGTATTGTCAAACTCCTTCACTTTTCTCCTGGAAAAATGGACCCCCAGATAAATCATCTCTATAGAGGGACAAGGAAGAAAACAAGGATCACCCCTCCTTATGTGGACAGACTAGACCCACATTTACCCCCTCTGATAAAATCTAGAAACTGGCAAAATCCATCCTATCCTTCCCCAACCTTCGTAGGTAATTAGCACTCTTCCACACGATCACACACTCCCAACTGTATCCCGTTCAGGTCCCTTTAGACTGAGATGAGGAAGAGGCAACTAGGAGTAATGCACACTTCCACCTGTGAACACCACTTTGGTACTAGGAAGATGACTGTAGAACATAATTCGAAAGGTCAGTCATGTCCCAGTGATGGAGGTAATTGTAGTCAGGCAAAGGACTTTCACTTTCAGCCCCCTGAGACCACAGGTGCATATAAAAAGGAGTGACCCACATGCAGAAGGGAAACTGCCTGAGAAGCCAGGGCACTGTGAACGGAGAGGAGAAGCCGGTGAAAGGACACAGGCTGCTGCAGGAAAGCAGGAAGGACGGTGTTCAGTAATTCTTTTGGAGTACAAAAGTTTCGAAAGGCAAACTTTCAAATCTTTTTTTTTCAAAATACAAATGTTTCGAATGACAATTTATTTGAAAAAATTCGAAAGTTTTCCTTTTGAAACTTGGGTTAGGGTTGGGGGTGGGAGGGTGTCAAGGGGGGTACCCCCCAATATACACTAAAACCTTGAAACGTTAGATGGAGCTGTCCATTGCTGAAATTACAGGACTGGACAGCTCCATGTAACGTTTCAACGTTAAAAAAAGGCATTTTAATGCCAATATACACAAATAACTTTGAAATGTTACATGGAGATGGCCAGTCCTGTAATTTCAGCACTGGACAGTGAAGGCATGCGTCCCCAACCAGCACGATCCTCCCCGCAATGAGAGACAATGATGGACTCTCCCAGAATGGGAATAAAGCCAAGACAAGTGCGGGTGAGCGTAAATGGGAGTTTATCAATCAGAATAGGGCATGCAAAGAACTCTGCAAACTCCGAGAGCGCTCTGTCTGACAATAGCAAAGACAGGCGTATATATTTACAAAAAACGTCATCAAAACCTACACACTATAGGGGGCACAAGTTCAATGGGATTGGGTGGCGACGACTAGCTATAGGTGTTGCTGTGATGTGGTTGGTCTTGGCTGGAGGACGTCACTGGTCAGCCTCGTGGGTTGGGCTGGGCCTGGCGGGTCAGCTGGGTCCATCTGGGCGGTGTTGTTGTGCCATTGTGGCCAGTGTCAGAGATGAATGTCTTTTCCTGACTTCTTTGCCCTAGGCCATGCACACCGCAGTCATTCAGTCATTTGCAATATTATCCTCTTTTTAGTAAATCTCCCAATAGGTTATGCTACAGGTTAATGCAACACAGGAGGAATGCACCTTGAGAGGGGTTTAATGGCAATTCATCAATACATGGTTACCAGTGTCCTGTTGACCGGGTACCATAGGTCTTGGGGCTGGGTCTCAGGGCATGGGACAGACGGTACATGTCCCCCTGTCTTGTTAGAAGTCGTTATGAATGTGTTGCTGTAATGTTGCCATAATATTGGGTGTCCTAATTTTACAGGGGCCATTAACCTAAGGTGATCCGGTGGATTGTGGGGTTTAAGAGAGGCGCCTCTGGATTTGTGTATTCAGGCAGAGGTTTACTGCTGGGCTGTAAATAATGCAGGTGGCGGGCCGTGGCCTTGGGTGCTGCAGAGGGAACTACAAATCTTTGAAGCGGCTCCAGCCTAGTTGGGGGAGGTGGAGCAGCGCGGCGCGGCCCTTTGCTCTCTCGTCTGGCAGGCTTCGCAGGGAGGGAGGGGGAATGGCCTTGCACATAGTCACAAAAGGTATCTTCCTCGTGTGTTGCCGATTTTAGGTGAAAGCATCATAAACATTCGAATACTATACAATACTCATTGAATCATTCCAAAGCTTACATTTTAACTTCGCTAAATACCTCTCAAATATAGCCAGTCCGAGCACATTATTTGTACACTATGTTTTAACAACTACAACATTTTGTTATATGCATATACATTTGCAGTAAGTGAGGTAGTAGTGAGGTTGGTGGAGCACATAGAAAACGACTCGCCACCGTATGTGACGGTAGTGGCACATAAGGGGCTTGGACATACACACATGAGGGGTGCATTCCCGCGCGTCCTTCACATGAGCCCTCAGTATGGTTGCATTTGTCTTTCTTTGCACTCTAGCAGCATTAGTTCGGTTATGGCGCGGGACCGTGGGGTGCAAACTTTTCAATGATACGCATAACAAAATAACCCCCGGGACGCTTCTACTATTTGTACATAACTGTAGTGGTGTGGGTGCTTCATTGCTAATGCCATGTAAACATGCATTCTACCATATTTATACATTTTACAGGTTTTCTTAATCAAAGAGGTTTGTGGAGAAAATGCGCCTATCGCAGGTAGTTTTGGCATTAGTATTTGGGAACTTTTGCTTTTCTCCGAGGGCCATTTTACAATTCTTTTTTCCACCCAGGCTCTGCTGGCCGGGTCATGTTGGGAGCAGTGATACACTGCGGAAGGTGAAATGCTACAGTGTTGGTATCTTACACTAGCTCATGTCCGTCTTGCTCGTGGGAACGGGCTCACAGCGGATCTGCCAGGGAGCTGTGACCACAGGGATAATTGAAACTCTCCAGAGGTGGGGGCCGCGCTGTAGTGCGCCGAGCTCACACCATCTTTATTAGACAAAAATGGTTTCTGAGGCCTAGCTAAATTCAATATGTTTGGGCAATCTCTTCAACAGGTGAGCCATCCACCACCTCGGCCCTGGTGGTAAGGAGGGGACGCCTGATGAGCCATGGCTCTCACCGGGGGAGGGGATGTAGGCAAGGGGGGGGTCCTTTTGGACAAATCCTCCCCTACAACAGCTCCATGTAACGTTTCAACGTTACAAACAAAACCGCATTGAAATGCTACTTTTAACATGTAAAAGTGCATTTCTATTGAAACCAATCCATGACTATTGTCGACGGATTGGTTTTGAAAGAAATGCACTTTTGCATGTTAAAAATAGTATGTCAAGCGTTTTGTTTTTCGACTCTTTTGATTCGAAACTTTGAACATAAACCGGAAGCACGCCAAGGCTAGAGAAAGCCACAAGAGAGTCAAGAGCCCTGCAGAGCTCCGAGCCATGTGTCCCCAGCTGAAGCTGGGGGGGGGACACAGAAATCTTCACTATGCTGCAGGAGGCAGCAAGAATGTCCGAAAGCGGCAAGCGTGGCTCGTCTCGCCGGTGCACCTGATTGTGAGAAAAGGGAGCGGGCGTAAGCAGAAGGATCGCGCAAGCACCCGGAGGAGCTGCTGCACATCACTGAGTGACGGGGAGAGAGCATTCAGACAGGGGCGCTCCGGGGGCTTATGGTCCAAGGAAGTTGCGGAACAAAAAAGAAAGCCTTGCACAATATATGAAAAAACTACACGAGTGGAGAGAAAGTGATGTGTATTTACGAACGGAATGATAATCAGGAAAAATGTGTCCACAATGTGAAAGTGGAATGCCAAGTGAAAACCAGTAATGAAAGTTGGTGAAGCACATGAAAGGCAGATGAGAAGCTCAATTTGGTTGTTTTGCAAGCAAGGTAGTTACGAGGAATAAACCCCACGAAGGGAACTGTATGAAAGTCACATGTTAGCAGAATCAAGAGACTGCCAAGAAGAAACCGGAGTACAGAGGGACTAATGTCACAAGTGCAGAAAGGAAACCTATGGTGACAAATAATGAGTGAACATTATAAATTGCCCAGGGTTATCGTTTGCGTGACCTGTGATGGGTGGACTGTGTGGTCCAACAACTGCGCCTAGACCCAGTGACCCCTACATGCAGTGAGCCAAGGACAATAATATTTTTCTGCATCAGTCCGAAAGTAACTAAAGGGAAGGAAAGCCAGGTGAATGGTTGGAATGCCTCAAAGATTACCATTCATACAGAAAGCCGACAGAGTTGAATTACCTGTGAAGTGTGTTGAACTTTGAGAAGACCTTTTTGTGAAACCGTTTTGAACCTGAGGAAGGAACTGAAAATAAGGCAGGAGCTGGAAGAAGCTCAAAGCTTTCATTTGAACACTGATTGCTGACATCCCTACACATTGTATAGATTTAGTTGCAAGGGCAAACCTAGGTGTTCAACTTTTAAGGTGACTTTATGACACAGACTATGTTATGTTAAAGGACATTTGTACAGTGCACTATCACCACCGGAGTGGTTCCTTGACGCTCTGGTGGCTCTGAAAGAGGAGGGAAGGTTGAGTTAGTGGGAGGAAGCAGGAAAAGTGCAAGAGAGCAGTGATGTGCTTTTGGCGGCCTCCTTAGTTTCTTTAGGTATGGAAATCCCACCTTCGCATAGGGCAAGTTAGGCCTTACTCCATCCTGACATTTGAGAAATAAAGGCTTTATTTTAGAAAGGCGAGTCTGTTGTCTGTGTCTTACTTCATGATGCCTTCACAAAGAGTGTAATCTGATAACTTACCTGTGTGGGTCTTTTACTTAACTGGTCTAAGTGTTAACTGTACTACACTGTGCCTTCTTTCTCCATAGTTCAGCCTTGCTGCTTGGTCATTTTGGGGTTGTAAGAAACTTTGCTAACCCTATGTTGGCTTTCCCAAGTCCTAGTCCAGATAGAAACTTTTGGAGTTGCTGGTCAGAAGTTAGAATTTGAAATTTAGTCACTGATGCAGGACTGTCTTGCATGGAGGATATCATGCCTCACTGTTGTCATCACTCAGGGTTTCCAGGTCGCAGATAAGAGGGTGATAACCAATGGTTGTTTTTTGGCTCCTCTGGATCGGTCCCACAGCAAGGCATATACCTTCACAGATGGATGTCTTGCATTGCTCCCTGGCAGGGTCCATGGCACTTGGCAGTTCTGTGTTTGAATTTCAGGGAACAACGTTAATCTATCTTTTGTTTTCGCTGCCCTTTTTGCTGAAGATTTTTGGACGGGGGGGGGAATATCGGCGGGGGGGAGGTGGGGGGGGGGCGCTGCAGCACAACAAACTGGAGAAGCCCATAGCTGTCACGACCCTCGCCCAAAACCCCCTCTGGCAAACCCATTGGCCAGGTGGAGTCAGGACTCTGGCCTCTAGAACCTGGCATCCTTTTCCAAAACCCTCTTGGGGCCACTCCTGGCACCATAGGCGCCAGGCTCATACACCATGAAAAACATGTGCTTGGGAACTACTTAATGTGTTATCAGCCAACATGGAGGCTTCCACATAGCTTGGTTCCAAAGAACCAAGCTATGCTGTCTAGTGTTTTGGGTGTGGCAGCCTAGGGACTACTTTACCTGGACTATTTTCTTGGGGCTATTTAAACCACACCCGAGCAAGACAACACACTTTGCGTTACTTTGCAGCTTGCAACGTGACACTCACCGTGTCCAGCTATTCCTTCGAACCTCGGAGAAGCCGAACCTGCAAGGAGACAAAAGGAACATCATTAGCAGCAGCATCTTACCTGCAGTCTTCATCTTTAGCCACTCGCAGCTACTGAGAACAGCTTCCTCGAATCTGCACGACTCCCGGACAGAACAACCTGAAAGAGGAAGATAGAGGCAACATTAAAAAAAAGCAGTAGAGACATTTGCAAGTTACGAACTGCTCAAAAGGCTTACCTGGCTGGTTGCCTCTCGGCTGGCACCACTCCGGACATTTCACTCGCGCTGAAGAACACCGTGACCTACAAGGAAGGAAAACACAGGTTAGCAAAGGCAAGACTTCGCAGCGCTGCGCATAGCGCTTACTTACCGCATCATAGCGCTCTTAATACGCCATCATTTACCAGCGGGGCTCAAACAAGGCAGTTCGCCGCGCTGAAGCTCTGCATACCTAAGGGAGAAACAAAGACATTTTTAAACAAAGAAAGGCATGGAGGATAGCAACAAAACTAAAGAACAGCAATAAGACCTACCTGAACAATATCAAACGTGCCGGCGTCAGTGAAGGAACTGGTCCGCACATGCCCATGAAAGACAACGCGCCCCTGCAATGAAGGCAGGACGGAGAGCACGCCTAACTCTACCACAAGGTGAGGAGAGGGTCCCAGAGGGGCTGAAATCATACAGGGGTGGAGGGAGGATACTTACCGCGGTCGGTCAGGCTTGAACACAGTCCTCCTGTATTTTCAGGCAGAACCTTCCCCGCAGACCACATCTGGACAAAGCTGAGAAGCATACCAGCGAGTAACCCGGCTGGGTGGTGTCCCTGTGGATACCAGGTGAGTGTAACAAGAGCATAAGCACGCAAGACCGGCCGGAGCACACGGGCAGCGAAAGGTACAGGGTTTGCTGAGATGTTTGGTGGGGGCACCAGAGAGTCGTGGAAGACTCTTAACCCACAAAGCAGGGGTGAGGAGGAATCATCTTGGGGAGAAGAAACTTTAAGAGCGCAAAAACAAAACTAAAAGACGTTGGGTCTAGGACCCATCCCCCCAAGATCCATATAAGTCCTCATCTTTGTGGCAGTAACTGGCAGGAAAGTGAACCAAATCTACCATATCAAGCCAGTAGAGAAATACGGGTATGGGACCTGCACCCACAAGAAAAGAGGCGTACAAACCATCTTCCTCGGGGCTAGTACTTGGCAGCAGAGTGAACCAAGTCTGCGGCAGTCTGAAGACTGAGGTGCCTGGGTCTGAGACCCTCAAACTGAAAGACTGAAAGTGCTAAACTGTGAAAGAGAGGCAGACGCAAGGGAGTCATTCCCCCTGGTGGTGTTGAACTGTGGAACTGTTATGGAGATTTTTCTTTTTTATGCCAAATCCCCTCATCCTGTCAGACCCCCCAGCCCTTTTTTTTTCTTTTTCTCCTAAATAAGGGGAGCCTTTTCCCCTCATGAATTCTTTTTGCTCTGACTGTGGGTACCCAGTTCATTGTGTTTTTACTTTGGTTTATGGAGTCTTGCTTTCCTCCTTACATTTTAAGGCATCTGTGTTTCACTTTTGCAGCACACAGCACCTTTTGTGCCGTGATGCTGGGAGCCCTTTGGAATCTCCTTATATTCTTTTATTTTCCTTAAGTACTACTGTAGCCCTCTTAGCTTTTCCTTTTGTGAGATCAGCTCACACCACCCTATGTGGAGTGCTGAGGGGGTTACCTTGTATCCCCTTTCTCACTGCTTCTGTAACATTTCTGTTAGTGACAAGCATATGATAAGTCATTTATAACGTGCCTGTACTTAAGTATTTCTAGGCGCGACCAGACAAGCAAGGAAGGAAGGGAGGACAGAAGGACAAAACAAAGATCTTACTAGTCCTTGTGCCATTCAGATCACACAAGTGCGTGGGGGAGGGAATCGAGTGCAGAAGTGGCAGGGGCAGAGGCGTAGCCAGGATTGTCTAACAAGTGGGGCCTTAAGCTAATGTAATTGGGCCCACCACACTGACATTAAAATCTGTGAAAGCCCCAACGGTGCTGCTTAGTGGGCATTTACAGATTTTGGGTGGGTCTTGCCCGCTCAGGCCCTAACCTGTCTATGCCATTGGCCATGGGGGGGAAGGGAGATTGCAAGTAACTAGTAAGTGTAGCTGGGAGGTGGCTCATAAGTGCAGAGAGTCAGGGGACTGTAGGGTTACAGATACAGTCCCTTAAGCGTATGGGAGGCCCGGAGGCAGTGCAAGGGCAACTGGTCGTGCAGAAGCCTGGTCCAGTAAGTTCAGTGGGTAGCCAGGTAACCAGTATCTGCAGCAGACGGGGACATCAGCAACAGGGAGACAGAGGAAGCGAAAAGGAAGGTCTGGAGTTGCTTCCGGCACCTTAGGTGATCGTGCTCAAGTTTGAGAGGGGCTGGAAGGCTGTACCAGAGGCAGGCTCAAGCCTGAGATCTAACCCCACTCTGCCTGGAGAAGCGTCTGACCCTCAGAGAGTTGAAGGTAGATGAGCAGAGGGCTCGAGAAAGAAAGGGCTTGGGAAGAGCAAGTTGGATGTAGTGTGGTTCCCGGCCCCAGAAAGCCTTGTGGACGATGCAGAGGGTCTTGAACTTGATCCTCGCTGCCAGAGGAAGCCAGCGGAGAGAGTTCAGGGCTGGAGATCTACAATCCCTGGGCTGCTGGGCTTGAGGCCAAAGACAAGTCTTGCAGTCCTTTTCTGGATAAGTTGTAGAGGGCGAAGAGTGGAGGTAGGCAGATTTAGAAAGAGGCTGTTGCAGTAGTCCAGCCTAGAGAGGACCAGGAGATGGTGAGGCTCAGGGGGGGGGGGGAGTGAGAAAAGGAAGAATGCATCGGAGGAGGGGCGGCTGATAGTGTGCCTTTTGTAGAGACTTTAGAGATGTGAGGACAGAAGAAGAGGGTGGAGTTGAAAATGGCCCCCAGGTTCTTAGCCTCACTGGAAGGTGTAGGTAGAGGGCCCAGGGTGTGCGGTCAGAGTGAGAGCCAATGAGGCTTATCTCAGTCTTACTGGCATTAAGGCAGAGATTGTTGGCGGCACATCATTCCTGAATTGCGGACAGACACTTCCGTATGAGAGAAGGTGCAGTAGAGACTGAGGGGAGCCTGAAGGAGAGCTGGGTGTCATCTGCATAACACTGAAAGATGGAGCAGAAGGTAGCGATGCGGTGGGCCAGTGGTTCCAGGAATTGGATAAATAGCCAGGGAGAGAGGTTCGACTCCTGGGGAACACCACACATAGAGAGAGAGATGGCAGGGAGGAAAGACCCATGTTGGGCCTGGGTGGGTCCATAAGAAAGAAATTATGTCACCCAGGCAAGGGCCTGACCAGAGATATCCAGTTTGTCTCAGAGACAATGGAGCAGGATGGCATGGTTGACTGTGTCGAAAGCAGAGGATAGATCAAGGAGAATGAGAACAGAAGGAAGGTTAGAGTCACGATTGGAGAGCAAGTCTTGACAGTGTTCAGAAGACCAGTTTCCGTGCTTCTGGCTACTCCAAAGCCAGACTGGTGATCATGGAGCCAACCAACCGATTCAGTGTGCAGATTAAGCTGGGAGATGGCCAGCCTTTCCAGGAGTTTGCCCAGGAAAGGACTGATGGAGATCGGGCGATAGTTCGCCAGAGAGAAAGTATTGGCAGAAGGCTTCTTAAGAAGCGGGTGCACAAGGGAGTGCTTAAGGGGGAGGGGAAGGTTCCAGTGGCAAAAGAGTGTTTGCAGAAATCTGCCTACGCTGGAGCAAGCATGTCATTGTGATCCTTAATGGTTCTGGAGGAGCCGGGTAGCACCTGCTTTGACGAGACTTTCATAGATCGGGCTTGTCTAGAAACCTCATTGGGAGTGAACTGGGGGAAGGAGGAGAAAGGAAGAGAAGCGGCAGGTCAGGGGCCTGGAATGGTAGGGGTAGAGAAAGAGTGGACAGGATGCCCTGAGTTTTAGTGGTGAAATGAGATGCCAAGGTTGTGCAAAGGGACTGGGAGGGAACAGGAGAGCTAGAGACTGCAGCAGGATTGGCCAGCTCCTTGCAGATTTTGAAATGTCGGCTGAGTTGTTAGAGGCCGCAGAGTCGCAGGCTTGGATGTAGGCTCTCTTAGAGAGGACGGAGAGTCTGTGATGCCTTTGGAGCAGGGCGGCAGGCCAGTCTGTCAGCGGATGTGCTTGATGCTCTCCACTTCCTCTCTGCCACCCTACACTTGTGCTTAAGGGTGGCAAGGTCAGAATCATACCAAGGATTGCACTTGGATGGGGGCTGCAAATTGATTCTCATGACGGGGACAAGGACATCAAGAGTGTTAGAGATAGAGAGGTTGGAAAGGCTGTGTCCGAGTGTGAGTCAGCCAAAGGTGTAGGAGGAGGCAAGAAAGTAGAGGCAAAAGCCTCCATTGACACGCTTCATGGGCCAGATGACCGAGAACGTAGGTGGCAGTTTTGGGGACGTCTTAGCACGATGGGCAGAGAGCGACAGATGAGATGAGAGAAGAAAGTGCTCAGTCCAAGAGAGAGGAGTTGTGAAGGGGGGGTTGTAGATGGGGAGGTCTGAGGAGATCCGAACATCAGGGTGTGTCTTGCCGAGTCAGTCGGGCCAGAAGGAGGGAGGGAGGGAGGGAGGGAGAGAGAAAACAAGGGAGGGGGGGAGAAAGCGACCCAGAGGAGGGGCTAGTAGCATCCAAGTGGATGTTAAGGTCTCAGAGCAGGAGAAGGTGAGAGATGGAGGAAGAGAGGTCTGCCTACTCGGAGAGGAAGAGGGGTCCTGGCCAGGCGGCCTGTAGATGGTGGCCACAGTGAGAGGCCAGGAGAGATGGAGAGCCTGCAGACCAGGCATTCAAAGGGGAAGGCCTGCGGAAATGAAATGATATTTTATTTATATCACGCTCATACACAAGTGTTTCAGAGTGTGACCAGGCAAAGGGAGGGGGACAGGGGACAACAAAAAAAAGCAATCTTACTAGGCCCAGTGACATTAAGAACGCGCAAGCGCATGGCATAGGGAAAAGGGTGATGGAAGGGGGAGAAGTGAAAAGTGCGGATCAGAGGAGAGCACAGAATAAATATTCATAAGTAAAATGAATAGGGAGCGTGGCTTGACAGCCATGGCATAGGATGTCTACTTTTGTAGCTCCTGCAGATACGTTATTATCCTGATACACACGCATCCTGTAACGCAACAGAATCGCACCAAAAGCAGATAATTAATTGTGGAGTACATCAGAACAGTGTTTGTGAAAGTCCCAGCAAGTCGGGGGACACGGAAGAGGCGAGAACCCGACAACAGAGGAAGGACGGAAAATGGCGGCACCTACAGAACAAAGGACCGGCGGTGGCTACGTTGTGGCATGATCAGGCACTGAGGTGCAGTGCTGCCCGCGGCCGCGCAATCCCGCGTAAATATAAATAAACTGTAGCGAACCAGCTGATGTATGCTGTAGCGCAGCGCTGGATTGTGCTGCGCGGCCCCACCATCAACGCAGGGGAGGAGGAGCGGCCTGCGGTTTGCGGCTGGGGTGCGACAAGGACGAGGACTGTGTGCCCGCAAGGCCGGTGAGGAGACGCGGGAGCAGCTCCAAGCGAGAACACAGCGGGCAATGCTGGATGGCTGCTGGCCCTACTGATAAGACGAGGAGGTGGCCCAGGGATGGACACCGGAGGGCGTGACTCCAGCACTGGACTGTGGTGGCAGGAGCGGCCTGGAGGCTGGTGCCCCTGCGGCCCTGTCAGCGGGCGTGCCCCCCCATCGGGCAGAGTGGATAGCGCGGTAGTCGGCCCATGCTATTGTGTATGAGCCCCCCAGTGGTGCAGCAGGGAGGGGGCTGGCGGCCGCGATCGGAGGGAACCGAAGCTTTAATGAGAAGAAGCCGGGGGAGGGGCTGAGCCGGGGGGGGGGGGACGAAAAGGAGCCGCAGAAGCAGCTGGACGGCACAAGTTTACTCGTGGTGCAATACAATAAAGGGCTTAGCATCCACATTATAACAAGGAACGCCATTGAAGATTCACAGAAGACATACCCAGTATTTATGCCATAGCGGCCGCCAGGCACACACATGATGCTGCAATGGAAGCACGCCAACCGCAACGGAAGTGGTGATGAGACCCTGTAGGAGCCCACATACTTGGCATAACAAGAAATAATACCTCGAAACATTGGAGATGGGCTCAAGACCAAGCAAGATCAAAGTAGGGATACCTGGGGGACAGGGGGAGGGGACAAAAGAGCTCTGCCACCCAAGGACATAACATTGGCTGAATCTGAAGTCGTCTATGTGGTAGACCACCCGACTACTAGGAATGGGACGGATAGGTGAGTGCCAAGTATAGACCCAAGCGGTCGCAGGTCAAAGGGTTGAAACAGAAGAGGACATCATAATCCTTCCATGAGATGGGCCGAACATAAGTGCATAGTGACAGAAAATAGGGAAAAAACAAGGGTGACACTAAAGGGGCATATCAAAAACCAACGTCGGGACCAGAACCAAGTCAAGCTGAGCCTCCACACCCGTCCTATGTCCCTGTAAGCACACAGAGGACGGTGAGTTCCTTCAGACAGAGTGTGACAGACAGCCCTGTGCCCATAACAGTCCCTGGACAAACCGAATAACCCACAGGGCAGGCCCCAATCAAGGTAAACCAGAACCTTGGGTGCAACTACAATGGCGTCCAAGATGACCAAAACCAAAAGAAAACAGCCAAAGTTCACAAAAACCCCACCAACAGTGGACCATCCCAGGAACAAGGAGAAGAACCCGCCAACAGACCCCATACCGGGGCGTAACAATGAGCAGATCCTAGACACGATTGCTGATCTAAAAAATACATGGGAGACCAAACTGGAGGCAGCCGTGGCGGAGCTCAAAACAAGACTGGACCTTAAAATTGGGGAAGTACAAGAAGACGTCAACTTACTGAGACAGGATGTCAGGAAAATATCAGAGCGCACCGGCGAGCTGGAGAAGAAAGCAACCTCGAATCAAGTGACCAGCACTACACACGCCTCGGAGATCCACATACTCAAGCAGCAAGTGACTAACCTGGAAAACAGGGCAAAGGAGGTGGAAGGGCGGGCCGAAGGAATATTATACACATTGTGGGGCTCCCAGAGGAAGAAGGACCGAACCCAACGGAGTATGTCGAAACCATGCTATTACAGGAAATTGGCAGTGGGGTGCTCACCCAAGAGTTTGCGGTGGAGAGAGCACACAGAGCCCTGACGAGAAGACCTCCGCCGGGCGCTCCTCCGAGGCCCCTGATCGCAAACATTTTGAATTAGCGAGACGGAGAAGATCCTGAAATTTTTCCGGAAAGGGGGCACGATACAGAGAGCATCCGTGTCAATTACGGCGTACCCGGACTATACACTGCTAGTGCAAAGGCGGCGATTGAACTACGTGACAGTGAAAAAGAGGCTGAGGGAGGCGGGCCTCAGGTACATGTTGCTGTATCCGGCGAAACACGAAGTGCTCCATAAAAGTAGAGCATTGTTCTTCAAAACCCCAGAAGAAGCGATGGAGTGGCTAGATGCACAGAATTGCCCATCGGGGAGAGACAAACAAACGGAAGATGGAACATAGAGGATCCATTTACAGATGTGCGGTATTCTTTCAGACACTGGGACTTGAATATAGAATGATATAAAATACATTCAAGACTGATGCGGCAGGGATACAAGGGTGTGCATGATACTATGACATATTTGCCGGAGACACAGAGGACCTAATCCAACACCCCCATAGATGGATAGTTTAGATAGGTTACCGATAGGGTGGTAACTTCCTTCAGTGTACCTAGTACTGGCTTGCCGAGAAAGGCCTAAATGCGGGAGTGCCTGAGATCCAGGGAAGGGAGGGGGGAGGGCAGAGAGTTTGGGGGTTTGAAGTGTTAAAAGTTGGGGAACAAGCCTACAGACACGAGCGATGGCCTTCAGGCAAGACCTGGAGTCCTGCAGAGGGAGGAGTGGGATGTTGATGGATCATGGGGGACCTTAGGGTAATCACTTGGAATGTCAGGGGGCTCAATAGCTACCTAAAAAGGAATAAAGGTATGATGTTTCTGCGCATATATAGATATCTGCGCAAAATAGATACTGCCCTGATACAAGAGACTCACCTCACAAACGAAAGATTAGATGTGGTCCGGAAGAAGTGGAAGGGCACTGTTGTCGGTGCAACATATTCAGCTTACGCTAGAGGGGTGATCACCTGGGTAGCACTGCATGTTCCATTCCAGCTACTACAGTCCACAGTGGAAGCAGATGGGAGGATGGTTGCAATAAGGGGGCTAGTGGAAAATAAAGAGATATGCATCATAAATACATATACCCCCAAACCAGGACACAGTGGCGTATTTCAAGACCCTGTACACCAAAATGAGTATGCATTTGGGGGTGGGGGCGGTGATCTGCAGAGGTGACTGTAACTGCACACTAAACCCGAAAGTAGACAGATCGGATAACAAAATAGACCGACCCACCCCGGCTGCCAGGGCGTTGAAGTTATTTGACGGACTTCAGATTCGAGGATGCATGGAGGGTACACCATCCGCGGGACAGACAGTATTCACATCACTCGGCCCCTCAAAATGTTCACACTACGCTAGATTGTATGTTTGTCACACAGGAGTTAATGGCAGAAATAGTACAGACGGAATACAAAGCGAGGGTCCTATCAGACCACTCGCCATTGGTCCTAATATGGCAATACCGACCCCCAAGAGCAAGGATCCCAACGTGGCGCCTCAGAGCCGAGGCACTAAAAGATGCAATGTTCAGGGAGGGTTTGAGAGAAGAAATGAAAAGTTATTTCAAGACCAATACTGGCAGTGTTGAGTCAGCTGGCTCGCTGTGGGAAGCCTTTAAAGTGGTAGTAAGGGGGATAGCCATAGCTAAGTCCAAGGGACCACAAGGAGGGATATTAATAGATCTACAGGAAGCGGAAAAAGAGCTAGAAACGGCGTTGAGCAGAGAGGGCACCACCAAGGAAGATATTGAAACCATACTCGGGCTGCAACAGAAATGCGTGGGACACTGGGAGAGACTGCAATCTAAACTATAAAAAGTATGTAGAGAGACAACATGCGGGAGGAGATAAACCAGGAAGGGTGCTAGCATGGTTATATAAAAGTGAGACCCCCCAAACCAACAATCGGAACAATAATAGAGGAGGATGAGCGTATAGTGGACACCCAAGAGGGCGTGAACCGTGAATTTCTGAAGTACTATCAGCAAATGTATGGGGATAAAGGGGGAAGCGACTGAAGGGAAATAAGGGAAACGCTGGAAGACCTAGGCATGCCACAAATTAGCGAGGAAAAGCGTGAGAATTTAGATGCCCCGATCACACTGGAGGAATTGGAAGAGGTGGTAGTGCAGCTACCCACCAGCAAGACTCAGGGGCCTGATGGACTCCCTAGTGAATTCTATAAAATGTATAGAAATGAAGTGCTTCCCTCGCTTTTAGCAATGCTAAATGAGGCATACGAAATAGGAAGGTTGTCAGAGTTCCTGAGAGAGGCGATATCATACCGCTCCCTAGACCCAATAAGCCTGGCAAAGATTGCGGAGCATTCAGACTGCTGTCAATGCTTAATCAAGATAGCAAAATGCTCACAGCGGTTCTGGCAAACAGAATGAGACGGATCATTAATAAACTAATGCACCCCGATCAGACCGGATATGAATCTATCCAATAACCTTAGAGGACTTCACCGAGTTATAGAACATACGAAAGGGGATGCGGGCGAAATTGCAATTGTATCGTTGGACGTAATAAAAGCCTTTGATTCAGTCAAATGGCCTTGGCTGATTGCAGCCCCGTCCAATTATGGGATATAGCCTCTGTATCTTAAATGGGTCAAACTGTTATATAGCGCACCACTGGCTAGGGTTAAAACGGGAGCAATTATATTGGAGAGGTGGCAGCTTGGTAGGGGTACTAGACAGGGATGCCCGTGGTCCCCTATGCTGTATATCTTACCTCTAGATCCCCTGACGATAGATCTAAGGCAGCTGTATGACATAATAGGGATTAACATAAAAGGGGAGCCGCACTTAGTCTCCTTGTAGGCTGACGATATGCTGTTGTATGAACGATACCCTGAAGAAAACCTCCAACATGTTTTGGAAGTGATGGAGCGATTTGTATTGCTATCTGGCATAGCGATGAACCCCAAAAAATCATGTATATTTCCGCTGGGTAGGTATGTAGGGATCTCGCAAGATCAATTACCAGCTATACAAATAGCATGGGAGGTCAACACGTCCAGATATCTTGGGATAGACATTTACCATACGGTAGAGGCAGAGCACCAACATAATACTGAGAAAGCGGTCAAGAGCATAGTAAATAGAATGAAGTACTGGGCAAAGCTCCCCTTGGCGATGATGGGTAGAGGGGCAATGCTGAAAATGGTAGTTCTCCCGAGATTGCATTATTTCGGGAACATACCAAGGCGATTTCTTTTCTAGGATACATAGCATATGCAGGGAATTTCTCTGGCATGGGATGAGGAACAGAATTGCACTTTTGGAAGTTACAAAATTAAGAGGGTATAAAACTGCCAAACTACGAGATCTACTATCTAGCGAGCCAACTACAATATGTGGCAAAGTGGCTGTCAGAAGACCCAACCTCAGAATCTAGATTGTTTAGACTCGAATTTTCCCCATTCTTCCTGAGAGAAATGATATGGCTGCCCAAATGAGACGTGAAAGAGCGTTCAGAGATGATGGAAAGTATGGCATAAGGCCTGTCAGGTAATGGAGAACCCATCCCTGTGTTCCCCGCAAGTGCCACTTGTCACATTGACGGGAAAAGAAGGCCAATTAATGAGGATGATCAGGAAGCACTGGGAACTGGTAGGGATTGCAACAGTGGGAGACATATGGCAAGAGGGGAGGATAAAAGAATTTGGGACGTTGGTGTAGGAAACGAGGTTGCACACGGGACAATATATTACATATCATAGGATGGTGAGGCGAATCTAAGAGAAATGGTCCGAAATAGTACTAGAGGAGCAACCAGACGCCGCCATAGAAATGATATACGATACAGCAGAAGGAGGGCACGAGATATCCAGGATATATGAGCTGGTGATGTCCAAAGTGGGGAAGGAAGTGGTACAACTGAGACGGGACTGGGAGGAAGAAGTTGGTGCCCCTATGAGTGATGGGATGTGGGAGCGGGCTTAAGGGTACCACAAGAAAGTATCAAGGAATGCGAGGCTACAGCAAATACAACTGTATATAACAGGGCTTATATGACACCCTAGAGGATAGGTAAATTTAAAAACGCGGAACGACAAACATGCCCCAAATGCGCCGGGATAACGCACATGTTCTGGGCATGCCCGGAAATTGAGAAATTTTGGGGAGAAGTAGCCCACAGATTAGAAGGAAAAGGGATTAAGATAACTGTTGAAATAGATGGGCATGTCTGGTAGGGGGGTTTCCCAGACCACGTAAACTTAAACATGTAAGTAAATTAAAGGACTTGGCATATATACTCGTGAAACGAAAAATTGCCATGGGATGGAAGGCATGCCACAGACCAAGGATAGAAATATGGTGGAAAGACCTTCAGAAATGGGCAGAAGCTGAAACTGCAGTGTAGCAGGAAGCTAGTAATACTGGAGGCAGATGAAGAGGTAGAAACCCTGATAGCCTGGAAACATTTAATAGCCACACTGTTTGGGACCTCTCAGGACTGGTCGAGCGACCAGGACCCAGCAGAGAATACAGGAGAGGGAACGCCTCTGAAAGATGAAGAAGCAGATCGCAAAGTAGTGTAGGCTTGGATGGGGGGAAGGGAATGGGAGACGCAGTAGACATTGTTTGAGTTGCAAAAATTTGAAGTATTGCTAGTTTGGTTGGTTGTTGCTTGTTTGAAATTTAATAAAATTGTTAAAAAAAAAAAAGTAAAAAAAAATAGTTAAGGCGATACAGTGGTAGTGCAGCCGTCAAGTGCTAGGTTAGTCAGATAGGGTATATCTGATAGATGCAGAAGAAAAGTGGATTGGGGACTGTATGGGTACAGATACAGGCCCCAGTGCGTGTAGTGGACCGGAGGCAGTGCAGGAGGGTGGCAGGGTGAGCAGGTACCTGGGCCTGAAGGACCGCGGGTGGCCAAGTGCACAGTGCCGAGAGAGAGGAACGGATCAGCAGGGGAGAAGAGGGGGGGGGGAAGCAGAGCCGAGGAGAAAGGTCTTGAGGAGATGGTAGGAAGGGATTCACTCCGGGAAGATCAGGGCAATGCCCCCACCAGGCCTGTTGGTTCTGGGTTCGGAGAGTATCTTGCACTCATCAGGAAGGAAGTGTCAAAACTCGTGACAGAGCTGGCCGTGAACCAAGTCTCGGTGAGACACAGTACATCCAAATCCAGCTCTTCCAGGAGAAGGCAGATGGCCGATGAGTGTTTGACAGCGGCATTAGTGTTAGTAGTGACGTGGAACAGATTGCCCCGTTTGAAAGCCTTCCGTGGAGGGGTACAAGCATGAGAGATGCCCTGCAGAAGTGTTAGAGGTGCTCGAGAATGCCCCAAGGAGGAAGGATGAGGTGGAAGGGAAGTCCAGAGAGGAAGCGGAGCATGCCGGAGAGGTGGTGGTGGAGGAGGAAAAGGCAGAGCAGCCAGAGAAGCAGCGGAGGTGACAGAAGAGGAAGTCGGCAGAAAAGCCAGTGAGGGGTAGATAGGAGTAGCAGGTTAAGAAAGAAGTTAAGACGCAGGAAGCTTCTATCGAAAAGGAGGAGATTGGCCTGAGGGCCCTGGACCAAGACTGTAACATTTAAGTAGATATTAATGATGGTCTTGGAGGAGTGGAAGGGGTCCAGGAGAGCATCCCACAGGGTGCCACCATTAATGGGAGAAGAGGAAAAAGAGAGAACTGAGTACATACCTTAAGTCATTCGGTTGCTCTTTTGCTGGTGGTGTGCTGATTCTGGTGTTTGGGTGTTTGCCTATACTGTTCGCCCAGACCCAATGCTTGTGCAGCTACAGCATCTTGTAATTGAAGAATCCTCTAGAACTTTGCCTTTTCTGCTACTTTACTTCCAATCTGACTTTGAAAAACTCTTACCAAGATAGGGATGGACTGCTACAGCCTTAAGGCCTCTGAAAAGTAATAAAAGTTTTTAAAGTGTTGCCCTGCAATTCATGGTGTAGTTTAACCTTTTTATGGTTGTATGTGATCGTAAGAAGTGGCACATAAGAGTGTACAAAACATCGAAAAACACTGATTTTCTTTTTTCCCCTCACCTCTGCCCACCTTTTTTCCACTCTTTTTTAAAGCCACCCCATCCCAACCCATTTTAACCCCTAACACCACTACTCTATTATATATTTAAACTTTTCAGTGTTTTTCTGTGTTTGTGTCCACTCTAAAATGTACTACTCTGTTTTGTTTGCGATAAAAGACTGGATACCCTTTTTATTCCTACAACAGAACATTTTCTGAGTTGCTATAATAAGTGAACTGAGTTCATGAATTGTATAATTATTCACTTACGGTTTACTCACCTGAAGTAGTGCATTTGTTTTCTATTGTGTTGATTAGTTTAAATTGTACTTACTCAAATAACCTTACTCTGTGTACATAAAATATCTATTTTACTATAACTATGTGTGTAAGAGTCTCTTTGCGCCTATGTATTTACTGAGTTCATTGTACTTACCTACAACTCCCATCTCCCTCCTAAAATAGGCCTGGCTGCTCTGCCATAATACCAAAACCTTGAAAAGTACAGACATATACTAGAAGTTGGGGCTTTTATACCAAGGGATAGTTTTATAAAATCTTACCACAGGTAGACTTTAGGAAAACTCCCCTAACAAAAACCAAAGTGAAAGAGAGGCCTGTTGTCATGGGTACTAGCATGGGAACACAAACACACGGGGTAAAGCATGAGGCACAAGTAGGGGCTAGATGGGTAAAAGCCTGGCAAGCAAAACATGCACTTAGAAACTGTTAATACGAACACCTTCTTATAGGCCTTGTTTTTCCAGCCACTTCCTGTGCTCCCAACATGGATGCCTGGGGACATCCAGAAACTGTAAAACTGTAAGGCACGCTCTAGTGTTTGGGTGTGGCTGCCTATATAAGCCACACCCAAGAATTGGTCCATGCTTTATGTGCCTTCTGTTGCCTTGTGCACACGTTCACAGCCACCTGGATTCCTGCCTGTTTCAGCCGCTCTGCAGCTTGGAGCGAACCTACCCGTTTCCTCTTTCCCATCGGTCGGATATCCTGGGATCACCGTCGGCTGTTTTCTTCGCGATCAGGTGAATCTCCGCTCTTCTGCGCTTCCAGACACGATCTTCAGTTCTCCAGCGCTCCGGACCCGCTCTGCAGTTCTTCTGTGCTCCGGACAAGTCCTACGGAAGAAAGGAGAAAACTAGTCAGAACAAGTAAGCGCGCACATGCAAAATAAACCTCAGTCTCCAGTGCGACCACAGAACTTATCTTTTGAGGCGAGGCTAGCGGAACTCTTCTCTCTACACTTGCAACCGGCTGGCAGCCCACTTTGAAACCTGTAAAAGACAATAAACATCATTACAGCGCTCAGCTTTTTCCCAATCAACCGCCCACCTTTAAAAAGCTACACGCAATTCAGTGAAACAACTGGTTCAACTTGCCACTCAAAGTTGGACTTACCAGTGGGCTCTTCATTCATTGAACTCACGAACATACCCAGTGCAGTAACTGGACGAACTCTGGAAAGGGCGCCTCACACGCACCTCTGACTGAACTTAGTGAGCAATTAGCTCTGAATCCCAGACTTCAGCGCCCCTGCAGATGCAGGATGGAGAGCGTGCCATTCTAATTGCAAAGTTGAGCCACACCCCATTAAGGGAAGACACACCACAGGGACACAGGGAGGGCGGAGGGAGTTTTAGAAAGCCTATTCACAAAACCCTTCTAAACACCTATTCTCTTGGCAGGTCTGCTTCCCAGTCCCAGGGTTATGAGAGGAAGGATCCGGAGGACTCCATTGCACCTGCAGAGACCCAGGTGAGCGTGACAGAACACGAAGCCTACCGTAAACCACCCTCCTGCGCAATTGAAACCTCGGAAGTGGATCAGTTTTCCCAGCTTCTGGGGGAGTTGCGAGCTGAATTGCATGCAGCCTGCGCTGAGACAAACGCCCTGAGGTGCGAGTTGATAGTCAACAGAGGCAAGACTGATGAGATAGCCCGGCAACTGCTCCAAACCCAGGCAGGGCTGTCATCATTACCCGGAGGAGCTGCTGCTTCCTCAATCCCACAGACTCAATCCGTAACCCCTGTACAGGTGGTACTTCTGGGTAATATCCCATTAGCGCCACCAGAGAGATTCGTGGGAGACCCGAAGAAATTTGGAACCTTTATGAGCCAGTGCTGTTTGCATTTCTTGTGCAAACCCGGGTTGTTCCCCAACGACCAGTCCAGGGTAGCCTTTGTGCTATCATATCTTGGGGGCCATGCAGCGGACTGGTCTGTCCCGTTAGTAAGTAGGGACGATCCCTGATTATGCCGGTTTTCATCATGAGATGGAGAAGCTCTTTGCCCGTTGCACGCAAGGTCAGGCCTTAGACCATGAGCTGTTATCACTCCGACAGGGCAGTCAGGATCTTCTGGCTTATGTGGCCACGTTCAACTGGCTAATTGCGAGACAAATTGGCCAGAAGAAAAACAAGTTACTTGTTTTACAGGGGCTTATGTGGGGAATTGAAAGATGTACTTGCACAGGTGGTAAACCCCCCGGAGGGTTGCGCTAAGTACATAGATCTAGCTCTCCAGTTTGATCATCGGCTACAAAACCGGAGAACGGACCGTGCCCGTTCTGAGAGCAGAACATTCTATGTACGACCTAAGGAGTTGGCCCGGCCCTCTGCAGAGGCGCGTCCTGAACCCATGCAATTAGGCGTAGTAGGGGGCCCTCTCACTAAGTCGGAGCAGGACAGGAGGCGACAAGAGCAGCTATGTCTATACTGTGGTCAATCAGGCCATTTCCTCTGCAATTGCCCAGCAAAACCACCTCGGAAGACGGTAGGTGCCATGGATGGAAACCCAGACACAGAGGAGGTGGAAAACTCCAACGCCCGACAAGACGAGGTTGGTTTGTCGAGCATGGTAAAGACTCCTCAGACCTCCCACTTTGCTATGCCAGTTATCCTGAATCCACCACACTCGCCCACGATGCATGCAATCGAGGCCTTCATCGACAGTGGGGCCGCAGGCAGTTACATGGACCTAGAGACTGCCGACAGGATGGGGTTATCAGTTAGCCCAAAGACCATGGCCGACAATGTAACTGCGGTAGATGGTTCCCAATTACTTTCTGGCCCAGTTACTCATTGCACTACGGATGTCCCGCTCCTCTGCCAAGATGGTCACAGATAAATAATCTCCTTTGATTTAATTAAGGCTCCACAAGTCCAGGTGTATCTGGGTATACCTTGGTTGGAGGCTCACAACCCCCGTATAGACTGGCGAGCAAGAACACTAACCTTCTCAGAGGACTGCAGACGCTGTTATGAAAAATACCAATCCTCAGAATACCCGCTACTCGCGTCCCCTAAATCAGTGCTGGTGTTAGGGATAATTGGAGTCCTACCACAAGAATACCAGGCATTCCAAGATGTGTTCACTAAAGAACAAGCTAATACTCTTCCACCTCATCATTCGTATGACTGCCAAATTGATTTACTACCTGAGGCCCAAGTACCATGCAGTCGAATCTACGTCTTGACCGAAGAAGAGAACACCCATCTAAGGAAGTAAGTATCTGGATCAATATCTAGCAAACGGATTAATCCGTCCATCAGTCACCTGCAGCCTCACCATTATTCTTCGTCCCCAAGAAGGAGGGTGATCTCCGCACATGTATAGACTACAGGGCGTTGAATCAAGTCACCGTAAAAAGTAGGTACCCACTGCCATTAATGCCAGTCCTGTTAGACCAGGTACGACAAGCGCAAGTCTTTACGAAATTAGACCTACGAGGAGCCTATCACCTGGTGCGCGTTAAAAGCGGTGATGAATGGAAGACCTCATTCCGCACCAGGTACGGCTTATATGAATACCAATTAATGCCGTTCGGGATATGTAATGCTCCAGTGGCATTTCAACATTTCATGAATGTTTTACGGGAGTTACTTGATGTGTGTGCTGTAGTGTATATTGACGATATTCTCAGCTACTCGTCCAACCTGCAAGAACACATCACGCATGTGTGAGCGGTACTCCGTAAACTGCGTGAGAACCATCTTAACGCCAACCTTGAAAAATGCTCTTTCCATGTCACGGAGGTGGAATTCTTGGGGTTCGTGTTGTCTCTGCAAGGCATCAGGATGGACAGCAGAAAGGTTGAGGCCATACTTACTTGGCCTTCACCCACATCTCTAAAAGGGGTTCAAAGCTTTTTAGGCTTTTCAAATTTCTATCGATGCTTCATACCCGGCTTTTCACACCTGGTGCATCCGATTACCTCACTTCTCTGTAAACACCGAAGGTTTGAGTGGACGCTAGCTGCCGAAGAAGCCTTCCGTGCATTGAAAGACAAGTCCACCTCAGCCCCTGTATTACAGCACCACCAACCTGTCCAGTGTAGCCATGGGGGCCGTCTTATCTCAGCGGAATCCGGCAACCGGCCACTTACATCCTGTGGCATTTTGGTCAAGGAAATTTTCTCCAGCGGAGCTAAACTATGCCGTTACAGACAAAGAGCTCTTAGCAATCAAGGATGCTCTCAAAGAGTGGAGGCACTATTTACTCGGCGCTAAGCATACCATCACAATCGTAACCCATCATCGGAATCTACAATACCTACGCTCAGCTAAGGCCCAATCATCACGACAGCTTCGCTGGACATTGTTCCTAACTGAATATGACTTCGTAATCACTTATCGGCCAGGAGTCGAGAACGGCAAGGCAGACGCGTTATCTCGCATTGGCAAAGGAGAAGAGGCCTATAACAATCCAGATCCAGTGGACATAATCCCCAGTGAAAAGATCCTAGGCATTTGCGATAGTACTCTCTCACCACTGGATGCGCTCAAGAAAGAAGTGAAGAATAGCATTCCCGCTGAAGAGCTAAGAACTTGGGACCAGAAGGGGACTCACTTTTCCATACAGGACGAACTCCCCTATTTCCATGGGCGCCTATACCTACCTACATGTGCTCTTCAAGATGAGATCCTCACCAGTTACCACAGTTCGCCCCTGGAAGGTCACCCGGGAGGGGCTAAGAAGCTGGCCAAAGTAAAGAGACACTATTGGTGGCCGACCTGGCGGAACGACACACTGAATTTTGTGAACTCATGCGGGATATGCGCTCAAAATAAGGCATCAAGGCGAAGACCAGCTGGTCTGCTACAAACCCATACCTCCTGCTCCTTGGCACACAGTGTCAATGGATTCTGTCACAGATCTACCTTCCTGTTCCGGGTACACCACCATCCTGGTGGTAGTTGACCTCTTTTCTAAAATGGCCCACTTTATACCCTTAAAGGGAATACCTTCGGCTCAAGTTTTAGCCCAGAAATTCCTAGACCACATAGTGAAATTGCATGGGTTTCCATCCGTGGTAATATCTGACAGAGAGAATCAATTTTATATCACAATTCTGGAAGAAATGCTGTGCTTTAGCAGGAGTAGAAATCCGCTTATCCACCAGTCGCCACCCACAGACCGACGGGCAGACGGAATGCACAAACCAAACTCTGGAGCAATACTTTTGCTGTCTGCTACACCAAACAAACCATGCTTGGTTGGAGATCTTATGGATGGCAGAATATGCATACAACAACTCGACACATGCCTCTACTCAACTGACTCCATTCTATACTTTATACAGACGGAACACACAAATTTCAAAATATGATCCACCGGAAACAGTTGAAATGCCTGCGGTCAAGACCTTGCATGAACATATCACCCAGGCCGCCAAGGAGGCAGTGACACATTTACAAGTTGCCAAAGAAATACAAAAAAGGTATGCAGACCAACACCGAGGAAAGGCCCCAAACTATCAGATTGGAGATTCGGTGTGGCTGGCATCAAATTATATAGCGCTAAGAGGCCCAAGGAAATAGCAACCTAAGTTCTTGGGCTTGTTTCCAATCGAAAGCAGTAATCGCCCCAG
The DNA here is from genome assembly GCF_040938575.1 of Ambystoma mexicanum. Classification (NCBI taxonomy): domain Eukaryota; kingdom Metazoa; phylum Chordata; class Amphibia; order Caudata; family Ambystomatidae; genus Ambystoma; species Ambystoma mexicanum. The sequence goes on along the minus strand of NC_090926.1, from coordinate 1,266,110,886 downwards.
TCAGTTTGAAACTAACCTTACCACCCCGCATGCACATACATCCAGTGTTTAAAACCTGTGCACCCGGATACACGAGTAGCAACACCTCCAGCTCCAATAGTAGTAGAAGGTGACGAACCAGAATATGAAGTCAAAAGTATTCTGGACTCTTAAGATAACCAAGGGATCTCTATACTATCTAATAGACTGGAAAGGATATGGGCCACAGGATAGATCATGGGAGCCAAGTGAGAACCTTCATGCCCCCCAGTTACTGCGTAGATTCCATCGGGATAACCCCACCAAACCTGGACCAGGGAGAACACCTTTGGGTGGGGCCTTGAGGAGGAGGACTTTCATGGGTACTAGCATGGGAACACAAACACATGGGGTAAAGCCTGAGACAACATAGGGGCTAGATGGGTGAAAGCCTGGCAAGCAAAACATGCACTGAGAAACTGTTAATACAAACACCTTCTTATAGGCCTTGTTTTTCCAGCCACTTCCTGTGCTCCCAACATGGATGCCTTGGGACATCCAGGAACTGTGAGAAACTGTAAGGCACGCTCTAGTGTTTGGCTGTGGCTGCCTATATAAGCCACACCCAAGAATTGGTCCATGCTTTTTGTGCCTTCTGTTGCCTTGTGCACACGTTCACCGCTACCTGGATTCCTGCCTGTTTCAGCCGCTCTGCAGCTTGGAGCGAACCTACCTGCTTCCTCTTTCCCATCGCTCGGATATCCTGGGATCACCGTCAGCTGTTTTCTTCGCGACCAGGTGAATCTCCGCTCTTCTGCCCTTCCGGACCCGGTCTTCAGTTCTCCTGCTCTCCGGACCCGGTCTTCAGTTCTCCAGCGCTCCGGGCCTGCTCTGCAGATCTTCCGTGCTCCGAAAAAGTCCTACAGAAGAAAGAAGAAAACTAGTCCGAACAAGTAAGCGCGCGCATGCAAAATAAACCTCAGTTTCCTGCGCGACCACAGAACTTACCTTTTGAGGCGAAGCTCTTCTCTCTACGCCCGCAACTGGCTGGCAGCCCGCTTTGAAACCTGTAAAAGACAATAAACATTATTACAGTGCTCAGCTTTTTCCCAATCAATCGTCCACCTTTAAAAAGCCACACGCAATCCAGTGAAGCAACTGGTTGAACTTGCCACTCAAAAAGTTGGGCTTACCAGTGGGCTCTTCATTCATTGAACTTTCGGACATACCCAGTGCAGTAACTGGGCGAACTCCGGAAAGGGCGCCTCGCACGCACCTCTGCCTGAACTTAGTGAGCAATTAGCTCTGAATCCCAGACTTCAGCGCCCCTGCAGATGCAGGATGGAGAGCACGCCATTCTAATTCCAAAGGTGAGCCACACCCCAGTAAGGGAAGACACACCACAGGGACACAGGGAGGGCAGAGGGAGGTTTAGAAAGCCTATTCACAAAACCCCTCTAAACACCTATTCTCTTGGCAGGTCTGCTTCCCAGTGACGGGGTTACGAGAGAAAGGATCCGGAGGACTCCATTGCTCCCGCAGAGACCCAGGTGAGCGTGACACCCGTTGAAGGGAGCCATTCCCTCTGGTTGTGTCAAACTCTGAAGCCAAGCTACCTGCAGAAGGGAGTCATTCTCCTGGTAACCTCTATTCAGTGCAATCCTACCGCCTGACTTCCTACTTCCACTGCAACCATCTCTCCTGCTTACTCAAGCAGAGTCCACAGATCAGAACGATTGCATAATGGACGCCCTACCTAACTCCCCTCTCAGCCCTAAAGAATGGATCCATCTCTTTGCATCACCTCCCACATCGTGGACTCCCTGTCCAGTAAAGGTGTGGAACCTAAGAATAAACTGTCGGACACCTCATTGTAGGACACCTCACAGGAGAGACCTCCAACGCCGGCCACATAAGCCCACAGTCAACAGCCCAACTCCTCGCCCACTCATAACTTCTAAAGTACCCGAAAGACTTACCCCAGCTAAACAACCTTTCCTAAGAGGCGCACTCATTAATGCCCGATCCCTAGTCGCCCGTGCGCTAGACATTCCAGACCTCATTTCTAGCAATGACCTGCACTTCCTGGCAATCGGAGACCTGGCTGCATCAGGCAGCAGGCCAAGCATGATCACTAGCCATCCCAGATGGCTACTCCTATAATAAGGAAAGATAGTGATGAGAGCAAAGGAAGCAGAGTAGCATTCATTGCTCAAACGTCCCTAGGCCTTAGAGCCGCCCCCATTGCAAGCCCCCCCTCAACGGAACTAATGTCAGTAAAGATCCCCCCCTCTCAGCATCCCAAACAATCCTTATGCACCTCATCTACTGCCCCCAGGTCATATCTCTTCCTTAGATTAAGATATCTCTGACCTACTGACTAATAACACCAAACCAGGGTCACAAATAATCCTGCTTGGTGACTTTAACTTAGGCTTCCTTGATCCTAATGACTTCAGTGCCACATCCCTGGAAAATTCAAACTCCCAGCTCGGCTTTAACCATAGTGTCACGGCTCCGACACAAAATAAAGGAAAAACACTGGATTGGCTGGCAGACCTCAACTGTTCTACCACCATCCTTCAAAATGAACCTACCACCTGGTCTGGCCATCACTTCATTTCCTTTACCATCCAGGGATATGCACCCACCACTCCAAGTCCCCACATTGCTCCGCAAGTCCTCACCAGAAACATCCGAAACATAACGCTTCAAAGCTTACGCCTCTGATACAGAACATCCTAGGCCTGGCCAACTACAAGGATTAAGACTGAAACAAGCTAGTTGACCTTTACAATGACACACTTGAGGTTGCTGTGAACTGCATCACCCCCATTAAACTATCCAAAGCTAAACCGATGGCACACCTCAACAAATGGTTTACCCCTGTACTAAAAATCCTCTGCAACGCCAAAAAGAGCAGCAGAATCCACATAGAGGAAATCGCCCAACTCCACCAACAATGCGTTATTCACCTCGGCTGCCTCCTCCTAAAAATCCGCTATCCTCGACGCTAAAAAGGAAACCTATGACAACCGAATCCTCAATGCCAAATCCAAAACTAAAGAGCTCTTTAGTATTCTCAAGGAACTTTACTTCCCAGCACCTCCATCGGAAACTTGTGTGAAAGATGCAGATTGTTGCGCTAATATACAGAAAGCTCTTGCAGACAAAATTGCTATGCTCCAATCTAAAATGTAGCAAAAAAAGAACAGCTTGGCCAAGAACGCCAACCCTACTCCCCCTCCTCCTATCCACTGCACCCCTGACTGCCCTTCTTTTTCCTTCTCACTGGTCTCTGCCAAAGAAGTGGGAAAGATCATTAAAAGCCTCAAACCCTCCAGATCTCAAGGAGAACTCTGCCCAGCTGCAATCATTCAGGAAGGCGCAGAGGACTTGGCCCCCTTCATCTCAACATTAATTAACTCTTCCTTCGAGACTAGCACGGTACCTAACGACCTTAAGGAGGCATGGGTCATGGCCCTCTTGAAAAAACCTATCTTAGACCCCAATACCCCACTAACTATAGGTCCATAACCACCGTTCCCTACAGCCTAAGGATTTTAGATGGTGGCCTATCCAGAAACACCTGGAGGATCACATCCTACTGGGCCTCAGACAATCGGGCTTTAGGCTAAGACATGGAAAGGGAACAGCCCTCTTGGACCTAAGAACCCAAATGGATGAGGCCAAGGACAATGGCAAGCTTGCCATTCTCCTGCTGTTAGATTTATCTGCAGCATTCGATATTTGTTGATCATTAGATCCTCACTGATCACTTGTCTACAGCAGCTGCCTTCTCCAGCAACGCCTCTACCTGGATACAATCATTCCTTTCCAATCGCACTACTAGAGTCTTCACACCATCTGCCCCAGCTGACCTAATTCCTATCCACTGTGGCGTACCGCAAGGCTTGTGCGTCTCGCCAACGCTTTACAACATCTTCTCGAAGCTCCTTTTTGACCGTCTTGATAACCTGGGTGTCACATACACAAATTACTCCGATGACACCCAGGTTCTCATCACGCTATCAGGGTGCTATGAAGATGATTCTAAACAGAGATATACTTGGAAATCCAGGCGTGGATGGCAGACCACAGCCTTTGCCTCAACGACGAAAAAATTGAGCTCCTGATCATCTGCTCTTAAACACACCATAACAAATTAGACCTCTGCTATGCATCCATCAACATTGATGGAAACCCAATCAAAGTGGCCAAAGAAATCAAAACCTTGGGGGTATACTTACTCTACTCTCTCTCTCAAGAAGCAAGTGAATGCCACTGCTTCCTCCACTGCCTACACTAACAAGCTAATTAACGCCTGCAAGTCCTACCTCTCGCCTAGTAGCGGCATTACTTTAGCAAGTGCACTAGTGTTTTCCAGAATTGACTACTGCAACACCCTCTTCCTAGGCACCTCTGAACGGAACCTCAACAAACTCCAGGTCCTGCAAAATAATGCCTTAAGATCAGCATTAAGCCTCCCTAGATCTTCTCGCATCACTAGCTTCAGACAGGACGCCCACTGGCTACCAGTATGTGATGGAATCGCCCTCGGCACGCTCGTCATAACCCACAAGTGCCTCTCAAATTCCGCCCCCAAGTACCTGGCAGATAAAGTCAATAAACGCCAACCAGCTAGACCAACTAGAGCTGTGTACTCACACTACATTACCGTTGCCAGATTCCACCTAAAAAGAGCAGGGGGGAGCGAGCTTCCCTGTGTTAGCCGCCAAACAGTGGAACGCTTTACCCCTTAGCCTCTGAATGGAACCTTCTTTTTGGACCTTTAGAGTCAAAGTAAAGAGCTGGCTCTTCGGTAAGAAATATGAGTGACCGGCGATATCACCCTTCAAAATACCCTGCCTGCTTAATCTCAACTTTCTTGTGTAACACTAGCAGCCTGGTATTGTAACTGATTCTCTCGTGTTGTAGCTGTTTCTCTCGACCCCCTCCCCCCCATGTAACCTGCACCTGTTGTTGTTTTTGTAGTTGTTTTAAAGGGTCTGTAACACTTGCATATGTTTTTGGCACGCAGTTACCTGAGGGTTCAATGCCCAGTACAAATAAAGAAACTAAACTAAACAAGATCAGGGGAAGGTAAGTTATTCCACCTGGTTGTGTTGGTCTGTAGAATAAAGATAACAGGAGAACGGAGTCATTCTTCTGTTAACCAAAGTTGTAAAGACTTTCTGATACAAAGTGTTAAACGATAAGCAGTCGGTCTACCAAAGGAAAGTGCTGGAACTTTTTTCTGGTGCAAGACAATTTTGACCCGGGTGAGGGAGACATTCCTCTAAGAAGGGAACTTTAATCCCCAGTCCAGAGGAAGGGAGTGTTGGGCAATATTTTCACAGAACTGGTAAATCTTCCTGACCTGGGTCAACCCCAGAACGTTTTGCTTTACTAGTGGGATATTTTTCCTTAATAGCTCTTGATTTTTATTTTGTTTATTTGTTTTATTATTTATATTGCGCGCCAGACCTGAGGGTATCTGCGCAAAAGGCAATGAGAACATTTTCAGCTTTGGTTGCATTGCTGTGCAATCGTATACAAATATATACAGATTATACAGATCGTGTACACACAGAATAGAGGCAGAGAGCAGGAAAGGTGGCGTAGGTAACAGGCTATTAAGATGTTATCAGTCATTTCCTTGATATAGTGAATGAGATTGTGCCTAAAGTGTGGGTATGGCTGATCTACTCTCGGCGCTGGGGCAAGGGAGTTCCAGTGTTGGGCAGCTTTTACTGGGAAACTGCTTCCTCTGGTTTTGACACAATTGAATCTAGGCACCGTCGGTAGGTTAGGGTTGCCAGTTCTATTAGGGCAGTTGGAGGATTGTCTCTGGAATCTGTCTATGAGGTATTGTGGGGCAGCGTTAAGACGTTTGTGTGTGAGTGAAGCTACTTTAAGTGAGATTTTGTCTTTTGTGGTGAGCCAGTTGTTAGATCTCCTTATGTCGGAGATATGAGCTTTTTTAGGGATGCTCAGTGCTGCTCTAAGAGTATTATTTTGTAGAATCTGGATTTTGTTGGTGATATTTTGTTGCTCCCTAGATAAAGGGTGTTGCAATAATCCAGTTTTGTCAAAATTAATACTCTTGCCAAGGTGGTGCAGCTGTTGGTGGAGAGGAAGGGCTTGGCTACTCTGATTAATTTGCATGTGTAGGGGGTGGAGGAGGCCATGGAGTTGACCTGTCTGTTGAATGCAAGGGTGGCGTCTAGGTAGAAGCCTAAAGTTTTGACTTCTTTGGCTACTTTTATGCTGTTGCCGTCTATGATAAAGTTTGTGTAGTTGTGACCAAGTTTGTTGTTGTTCGAGGTGGTGCCCAGGATTATGAGTTCCGTCTTGTCATCATTCAGGCATAGACCAGGAGAGGCCATCCATGCCTGATGCATGATGACATACACTCCGTTTACCAAGGCCAAATCCTTGTTGTCTCTCGTCAACGGTATGAGGATCTGGGTATCATCGTCATAGTTAGTGTAGGTGATACCAATGCCCTCGAGATCATCAAAAAGGGGCTTCGTGAATATATTGTACAGGGTGGGGGAGACACATGATCCTTGGGGCACTCTGCAAGTTATGTGTATGTGGTTGGCGGACGCTGAGGTTGAGAAGACGTGCATGGTCCTGTTGTTTAGGAATGATTGTATCCAACCTATCGCTTCTTGCGAGAAATGAGCGGGCCGAGTCCAAGTGGTTACAGAAGATTTTGTGGTCTACTAAATCAAACGCCGCTGATAGGTCGAGGAGTAATAGTAGAGCCGCTTTGCCATTGTCTCGGAGTGTGTCAATTTGTGCATTGAGGTAGATTAGTGCTGTCTCAGTCCCGTGTTGGGGTCTGAAACTGGATTGGTGGACTCAAAGGAGGTGATTTTGTTCTAGGTATTGTTGTATTTGTAGGTATGCTACCTTGTCTAGAATTTTAAGTAGGAAGGGGACTGTGGTAATGGGTCTGTAATTAGCGGGTATAGAGGGGTCCAGTGTTTGCTTTTTGAGTAATGGGAAAACCCTGGACTCTTTGAGGTTTGGAGGGCAGCTACTTTATTGGAGAGGGCTTTTTGGATGCTGGTGCACCAAATTTTAGCCTTCACGCAGGTGTCTGGAATTGGGATGGGAGTTTCCAATTCTTTAAGGATAGTGAACAGTTCTTTTATACTTCAGTTCGCTTGGGAGATTCCTTGATTGCAAGAGCCTTGTTTAGCAATTAACATGTCTTTATTATAAAGGGTGGTTAAGCTCTGTGAGTGGGAACCCTTTTCCATACTCGCAGAATCTTTTACTTTTTTTATGGGTGTCCATGTTATTTGACTCCCCATAGTGTCTTTCTAAAGTTATCCTCTTTAACAACTTATTGGCAATAAGTGCTTGTTGTTGCTGGGTTGCCCTAGGGGCCCCCCTTTTAACTTTCTTTTGCTAATCTTTAGAGAACTACAGTTCCCAAGCGTAGAAAGGATCTTTGGCTCCCTTTTACATTTTATTCTGTGAAGCCAGCAGACCCCACCTTATGTGGAGTCCTGGGGAGATGCAATGTATCACCGTTCACATTAAAACTGTATCAATTCTGTTACAGGGACAAGCTTACCTTCAATGGCTGGTGGCAGTGATACCTTGTATTAATTTGGTGCACCTTTACCGGGGGGCTGTGTGCAGAGCTGCAGTAAAGGCCCCTAAGGGTGCTCCTTTAACAAAATGGCCCTCATCTTCTTTTTTCGCCAGTTTAGTGTTTCTTCTTGTTCCTTCCCCTGACATCCAGGGCAGGTTTTGTGTGATTTTTACCTTCTGCGGGAGTCCCTCTGGACTCCCCGCCCAGGCTTCAGTCTGTGAGGGCAGGAAGCGAGGGAGTAGTCCGAAACTTCAGTCCTTTGTCTTCCACCTTGTCTGAATGGGGACAAATCCCAGTAGGGGGCTGGCTGTCCTGATTGGACAACCAGAACACCCCTTGTAAAATGCAGGGAGAGAATGCAGAGGTTGGGCTGTAGTTCCTGATAAATACTGCTAACATGGAAGCTGAAGAGTAGTTGACCACTGGAACCGAAAGCAAAGACGATGATGAAGGAAAAGTGGCTGAAATGATTTCCAGCGACCGGAGAGCCTGCTGTGTAACTGGAGACTGCTGTAGCCCTTCCTTCCAATCGACCTGGGTACTCCAAAAACAATGTCCACGACCCAGACCCACTAGACTCGAGACCTGCATTTTGAGCCATCCCACGCATTGCTGCGACCATGCGTTGCTGCAATACCCCGGGGCCTCAAGCCACTGTGCGTTACACGGTCTTCCGAATTCCGAATCTGGCTGAAACTTCGTGGGCATCCTGGTGGATCTCCAGAGACACGGATAGTCTGAAAAGTCCCCTCAACAGAGTGCTGGACCTTTTGTAACAATGAGAATTCGACTGCGATTTTCTGTCTTCTGTGCTCCTTGAAAAGGCGCCAAATCCGCAGAACCGCATTCAGCCATGAGGAAAACCTAGCCTAGAGCCTTCATCATCGATCCCTGCTGCAAAGTTCCTTCTGAGGTCTTGTTTTCAGTCACCACGACAAGGAATCCACTGACCGGGTATTTGGCTGCAGATTCTGAAGTCCTCCTGCTGCAAAATCTTCAATGCTGAGATACTGTTTTGGCTTGGGTATGTACTTACCCTAAGTCTCTTAGGATTTCTGTGTAGCTGTGGGGTGTTTTCTGTGATGGGGAGGCCTCTCATCCAGTGCACCCACTACCACTGCTAGAATCCTGCTAGGGTGTCTTCTATGAAGCCCCTGGACCCTTTTCACACTCTAAAGTACTCGTCTGTTTACCCGGTTTTCCTAACGAAACTGACTTTTGCTACTAAAGAACCTACTCTGACAATGCCTGTTGGACACTAGATCCTAGTGACCCCCCTTCTGACACTGAGAACACTCATGCTCCAAGAATAAGGGAAAGACTTTGAAGGGATTGGGCCTTTTGCCTAGAAGAGAAAATAAGTGTTGGTTGGTAACTGTAATTTTAAGAACAATTACAAAAGTTCTTACTTACCTTGGATGTGTGAAGCACTATTCTTAAAAGCATGGTTAACGTCTTTTTTTCCTTAGAAACTGTTTTGCAATAGAACGTAGATGTGAAGGTATGTTACTCTCCTGTGATTAGGTTGTGCCTCTTCCCAAAGTAAAGTGTTTTCACCAGATTATTCCTGCAGGGTAATTGTATGAGTGTCCCCCAACTGGGTCTTGCTTCCCCTGACTTGCTGCTAGCCTGTCCAGAATAAGTCTGCCTTAGGTTGTTGCCTACCTAGAATAACTTGGGGTTTTACTTTCCCTGTGCTATGTAACCTATAGTCTGTGGCTCTAACTGTCCCTGATAAGTGATACATCACTTATCTTTACAGCTGGGAAAGATCTAACCTAGAATGCTTGTGAGATATAAAAAAGTATATGGGGTTTACTTACCTTGAGTTGGCTGTGTGCCTTCCCAAAAATAAGTTACAAGAGTTACTGCTTATCTCTCTGTGGTTCACTGATTTTAAAAGCACCTGTAATTGAATATTACATCCTTAGGTTTTACTCACCTCGTATCACAAAAGTAGTTAAAGGGTTTTACTGTACCTGGAATAAGTGTTCCACTATTCACAAAAAGTGTATTGTCCAGTTGATTTGATTATGTGATTTGTACAGAGTCACAGCACAACTGGTAGGGTATGCTGCTCTTGCATTACTGAATATAATTGTGAAAGTAACCATTGGTTTTTACTCCCCAAGAATAGGTGTGACCTATACTGAATGTGTATGAAAAGGTTTTGACTTCCCTAGAATTAGTGTTATGTATTCCAAATAAGGTCTGTACTTTGGTCTGTGTACCTTCAAGTATATTGTGTTTTTATATTGTGATTTCATATAATGTGTTAGTGCTTATTTACCCCTAGATTTATCTGGGACTACCTTTATTTAGATAAATCCTTTATTTTTACATACATAGTGTTTCAGTGTTTCTTTGGATCATTTGTATCACAATTTCATTTGTACAGATTCTACGTTAGGTTTTTCTCTTTATTTTGTTGACTAATACAAGTCCTATATCAATCACCATGCCACCTGTGTGTCCGTCTCCTCCTTCTGCACCCTTAAGGTTACGACGCATAATGACCCACTGCAAGGGGTTTGTGTTCCCTGCCGCACAGAGAGCCTCGCATCCGTGTCAATGGCGGTGGGAGAACACAGTATTTGCTTCCTCCTTTACCATCCCCATTGTCCTTGTACCCCACACTGTCCCCCGCACCTCTGTGCTTTAGTAGAGTAGGGGACTTCATTGGTTATTCTGGGATAAGGAGAAAACGAGGCTTACCCATGGCCGAACTTTCTAATTTTAGTATTTGAGTGCAGCGTACTCCCGAAGGCATAATGGGGCCAGAGCAACCTGCAGGTAGTAAGCAAATGGGGAGTTATTTAAACAGCAAAGTCTTCAAAAGGCGACCGAACGAAAAGTGGTCCTCCAGTAGCGCTTGGCGGCTGTGAAAGCGAGTTCAACAGTTTAGCTGCGGCCACGGAAAAAGCACGGCCGCCCACCTGGTGAGCTGCACCCAAGGCATAAGAGATTGTTGAGATTGCAGGGGGCGGCTCAGCACATGGGGGCAGAATTTGAGCTGAAGGTATTGCGCTCCAGTGCCATAGAAGGCCCAATACACTATGCACACAGATTCAAATTGGATTCTTTGGTTAACAGGGAGCCAGTGCAGTTGTCTCAAGATGAGGGAAATGTGCATGGAGAAGAGAGTTACTGATCTGGCTGCTGCTTTTCGTAGGAGCTGAAGGCGGCCTTCCAGATAAAGAGGCTGGGCCAAGTATAAGGAATTGCAGTTATCAATAGTACTCCGCACTGAACAGTCTACACGATGGGATAAAGGGAACAGCCTTGCGCAAGACCCTTGTGATGCCCAGATTGCCGAGAGGGAGTATGAAAGTTTCACACCTAGGTCTCTCGCTGACGACACAGGTGATGGGAAGGAACCTAAACCACGGAGGAAGCAGAGGGGGGGGGGGCGGGAGGGGCACCACCAGGACCTCCGTCTTGTCCCCATTGAACTTTAACCAGTTGTCGCTCATCTAACAGCCTCAAGGCACCCTTTCAGCTGAGACGCTGGACCATATGTTGAATAGGGTGGTGGACAAGGCAAAGCCTTGAGGAATACAACAAGACACGGGGTGGGAAGAGGAGCGAAAAGTGGGGAGTGACGGAGATCGAGCACGATCCAACAGGAAATATTTAAATCCAAGCAATACATGCCTGGCAAATCCAGCCCCGGCTAGGCGATCAAGCAGGATGGAGTGGTCAATGGTATCAAAGGAAGCTAACCGGTCTAATAATATTAGTGCCCCCACTCCACCCTGATCAGTGGGACGTGTTAGGTCATCTACAACAGATACCAGCGCGCTGTCTGTGGCATGGCCAGGGCGAAAGCCAGATTGAAAAGGGTCAAAGAAATGGGAGGATTCAAGAAATAGACAGAGAATTGGACAAATTAAGGACTAACCGTTTTTATGAAAAAACAAAGTAAGGAGATCGGACGGAAATTAGTCAAGACTGAAGGATCCAGTGAGGGTTTCTACAGGAGGGGTGGGGGTCAACATGGGCGTGCTTGAGATCAGAGGGAATGACACCTGTGCAGCAAGACTGATTGACTGCCTGAGCAACTCACAGGACAATGGAAGGCATTTTTACAGATGGCCAGGGGGATGGGGTCAAGCGGGGAAGATGCTTTTAGTTTTCCAGGAGCCGACAGTATGTCCTCTGTCGAAAAGGAGGGGGAAAGTAACCATGAGGCAGCTGGGGCAGATACTAGAGGAGCAGAGTCCTATTTGCCAATCTTTAGGTTGGACAGGGAGATTTGGTTGCTAATGGATACAACTTAACTTTTTTTGTGGAAAAGGTGGCTAAGGAGTCACACAGCTCCTGGGATGATGCAATCCTTGCCTGCTCAGCTGGGGGAAGAGGAGAGTACACAGATAACCTCACCCAGTTCCCTAGGTTGATTGAGGCCAGATTTAACTACCAGAATAAAACATTTTTTTGCCAAGTTAATTGCAATGTGACATACCAGAGTCGCTGAACAAAGTAGCATACGGTCGAACAGATGGTACGACTTCCTCCACCTCTGCTCAACCTGCCTCAGCTTTAGCCTCAAACATTTTAAATCTTAATCATACCAAGGTTCCGAGTGACGGCCTCGCTGTTTACACCATTTAAGGGGTGCAAGACAGTCCACTCTAGAGGAGAATAATAAGGCAAGAGAGGATAAGGTCGCAGTTTGCAGTCCCTTCTAACTGAGCTGACCGAGCGCCAGTTACGTTTCAAAGGCTTAGGTTTAGGATGGAATACAGCCTTTCAGATCTGAGTTGATCATAAAATGGTCAGTCCGTTCGAGCTTCATAGCCACCAGATTATGAGATGAGAAGTCACAAGTACTTCCCCTAAGGTGGGTAGTCCGTGTAACAATTTGCTGGAGACCCTCTTGGCGGAGATAAACTGAGCAGCAGTAGCGTCATTATCCCTGTTGACCCTTAAATTAAAATCCCTCACTACCGCCAAACCGGTGTATTTAAGTTAGAGCTCTGCGGCCAGTTCAAGAAAAGCATAGCGGAAAGAATCATAAAGAGGAGGCCTATACACCGAACATAAACAGACACAGAAGCCCTTACACGAGGTGGACCAGCAAGGCTTAAATATTTAGTGTGTGCTCGAGGTGTATTACGCCGGCAGGTACATTGAATGTATAAATCAGCGCAACCCCACCCCCGAGGGGAGCAGGTGCCCGATCTGCTCAGATAATAATGTAATTAGCCGGAAGAGCCTGCGCCACCAAAGGGCCGGAATGATTTGCTAACCAAGTTTGTTATGCAAGCCACATCAGGAAGATGATCAGACAGAAGATCATGACCTTCTAGTGAATGTATCGCTAACGAGCGGGCATTAGGCTGAACGCATGATACATTGTTAGTGGGCCGTGCTCCTAGGGAGACTAGGTGTGGGAGCAAAGCATGTGGGCCAGATGGTGTCACTGGGTGTTAACGGTAATAATCGCTCCCATTACTTATCGCTTCAGAACATACTGGATGTACTTGGAGGACCGGGTGGTGAAACCAAAAAGTTAGATCTCCTGTGGACCCCCAGGAGAAAGACGCTGACCAAAATCTTCGCACATCCAGTTTGGGAACGATGAGAGATTTATGGAAAGGGAGGGTGAGCAACAAACTTTTCACTGAATTCTGTTGGGAAAACCGATAGTTTTGGCTACAGTATGGGGAGCAACTTCCCAGTAATTATCGAGTGCAGGCTTAGAGAGAGTTGGTCAACGGTTCCCAAATAGAAACCTAAAGGAATATGAGCAGGTGGCGGAAATGCTGGGACAGGGCAAGACCCAGTGTGCTCCAATACCTGAGGTTCCATTTTAAAAAGGGAATGGAGGACAAGGGAAACCGTGAGTTCTCAAAGCTGAAAACTGTCTGGAATACAGCCTACAGGAGGAAAGGGATAATTTCTCTGCTTTACAAGGCACTATTAACTAGTGAACCAACAGAAACCACCATATTCAAAAGGAAATGAAAATTGGCTTGGGGCTCAAACTCCCAGAACGGCTCTAGAGGATCTTCAACATAACCTTCTGGGATAACCTGTCGATTAACGCAGTGGCCCTCAAGTGCAAAGATGGCACTATGGCCAGGTCAAAATGCAGAAAATGTGCCTGTCATACACCCCAATGTGCCCTAGAGAACGTGGTATGCTACGTAACTATTTCACATGTGGTGGGAATGCCCACTTATGCAGATCTACTGCCGCAAACCTCTGATCTGGATAAAGGATATTGCAGGCGAACTATTGGAAAAAACTGTGACAGTGTTATTTGGGGTTCCCTCAAAAGATTACACGTCCTCAAGATTCCCGGAAATGTTAGAAGACCTGCCCAGAGCAGGAAGCTTCTCTAGCTCAAATATGTTAGTCTCCCATGCTCGTCGTGTAGATCCAAGTGGCTACTTAAGCTACGGGATGTGCTTATAATGGAAAACCTCGCTTATATAACCCATGACAATATGAGCAAATTTGTGGAAGAATGGTGGTTCTTCCTTGGGAAATACTGGAGCTTATACTAATGCATGGAAAATGGCCTTGTTCGCAATTCATTGTTGGCGGTAGCAGAGGTGCGAATTGTGCAACCAGGAAAAAGGGTAGATAATTTAAGAAGGGCAAAAGGTGGACTCTCTCCAGATACCCCTGTCGCATTTAAGAAAGAATGTCGATGCATCCTGCTTTCATATGGGAGAACAAAAGGGGCATTCAGGTGAATACTAATGAACAGCGGACATTCCCAGACACGAGGAGGAAAGAGGAAAGGGAATAAAAGGAAAGAGAATGGGATCAATTAGAAGGGGGACAGAGGTTACTTCCTGTTTGGGTTTGGTTTTACAAAGGACAGGGTTTCAAGTTCATTTGTTTGTCAAACCAGTTTCAGGTGGGGATAAAGGGCAGAGATGGCTTACCGTATGGAGGGAAAACGGGGTACCATGATGGATCCATGCACTCTGGGTCTGGTGAGGGTTGGGGAGAATTCTCTTTTCTGTGCTAATTCCCTTCAACCTTGGAGACCCCCAGCTCTTTTGCTGTACTTTAGGACTTTTTAAACTTAACTTTGGCTGAGAGACCTTTTTCTCACTCATGTGTTTTTACCTGATTTGCATTCTGTGTTTCCTTAGTTTTTGGAGTCTGACAAACCCGCTAGGCATCTACTTTTTGTATTGTGAAGCACAGCACCTTCAATACAGTGTCGCAGAGAAATCCTTTAAATTTCTCATAAGGGTTAAATACCCTTTCTTGTGCGAACTACTGTTCCCAAGAATAGTAAAGTGAAATTGACTTTACTTTTTTTCTCTTTGTAGGTCCAGCAACCTCTGAATCTGCAAAGTATATCTAGTGTGATACATAAACGCCATTACTTTCCTTCTTAATGAAGTCACCTCAGGGTGTAGGACTTGTGTAATAAGCATATCCAAAGATTATCCACTAATTTATTCTGATTCTGCAAAGTGATTTTAAAGTGTATTTACAAGGTTAATACACAAGAATTGCCCTTTTAAAGAATGCTTATTTAAAACTTGATGTTAATTAAATAAATATCTATTTATAACAGACCTTGAGTATAAGTGTTACTTGGTTACTTGTATTTACGGATTTCATTTGTACAGCTCTACAGCTCCCATTTACCCCTCTTGAGATAGGCCTGGCGGCTCAATCACACTACAACTTGTGTAGTGCAGACCTATACCAAAAGGTGGGTTGCCTAATACCAAGCAGAAGTGTTGTCTCACACAGTGTGACTGCATCAGTTCGTACCTAACAGTGATATAATACAGGACGAGGTGACCGATGATGCAACCTGGTTCTTTATCCACGTTCTTTGTGGGATAATGTTAGCTTTCTAACGGTATTTGGATGTGTGTTATGATGATACTCTATTGGGACAGATAATGGTGTTTAGTTTGACTGTTCACAAACTTCCTGTGGAAAAGTAAGTTTAATAAAATGCAAATTGGAAAAGAAATGGTGCCATTTGCACCTTCCGAAGAATTCTGTCCCATTAACTGCCTACCTCTGAAACTCACTCCACCAGTAGGTCTAATCCTGTCCTGTTGATGACCACCTTTCACTCTCACAACCTTTACTTCCTATGCCCCCGATAGGCTGAATGTGTGTTGTGGCATTGGATATGATTTGTAAAGCGCACCACTGCCATGTGCATGACCTTGCAGCACGGATGAGCTTCTCATTTGATCACTGAATTCATGAGCTGTGGTCGGGAGTCAAGCTGCGTACCTGAGTGAGAGGTGAGTGGATGGTGTTGGCAGGGTGTTGGAGGGAGGGGGTGTGGGTTTGTGAATTGTTTGGTGACCTAGAGTAGCCTTAGGATCCTCCTCCTTATTGAGTTGTGATGGTGTGTTAAGGAGGGTTGGCGAGAGGGGATGGGTGACCTGTGGAACTGGAAAATGTGTACCTGTATGGTATGTTTCCTAAGTGCTAGTGAGATAGCGAGGAGGCTGTGTTGGCAGGATATCGGGAACCTAACGGACCTCCATCACCTCCCATTGGTCATTCTTCACATCTACTCTAGATGTCGCTTCTACCACAGCACCCCTAGTTAATGCCACAACAACCCACTTAGCCATTTCTTTCGATATACTGTGTTTTGTCGGTCTGCTGCTGGAGTGGGCTCCACACTTGAATTTAACGGTCAGTTCCACAGTGGGTGCCACCTTCAGCCATCGTTGCCTCCACTCCCTCCAAATTCTGACCAGACAGTTCTCGCTGCAGGAGCCAGTCGACAGAATGGGGTTTATTTAACGGTTTTCCTTAAAAGGACTGGTTGACTTCAGCTTCATACCTCCTCCACCTCCAACAACCTAGCAAACAGCATGTACTTGAAGTCATTAGTACAATTACAAGCTAGGAGAAATATACAAAATAATAAATATTTTTGAAACCGAAGCCCTGTTACCTGGGTAACCGTTCTAGCAGTAGATATTGTGCTCCCACTTCTGTGCTTCTGACTAATCCCTTTGGAGACCTGTTCTGTTCCTGTAGACCTTGCCTCTTAAATGCAGAATGTATTTCTGAGTCATTGCTGTGCATGTCTCTGCCAAGCATAGAATACCCAGTCTCAAGATGGTACAACAAAGCTAATGCTTCTAAGCACTGTAGTAATAGCTATTACCCAATTTCATGGTACGAAGTATGTCAAAAGGATGAAGGACTGAGTAGGCCTTTCCAGATTCGAATTGGCAGAGTGTAGCAGCCCCCATGTCAGATGTGGGTGCTTGCCTCACTGCTCACTGCTATCTTTCTGGATATACTCGTTTAGGTACAACATAAAACTGATTATAACTGTAACACAATGCCTAAGGAAAATACAAATATGTTCTTGATGAAAGCAAAAGGGTGTGTGCAGGTTGCAGCGAATAGAAATGTGTGATATTCCTCCTTCTGAATTTGTAATGAGTCAGTGGCCTTGTATTCCTCTTGCCCTCCTAATTTATTCCCTTAATCTCCCTGCAGGAGGGCCTGCGGATCTTCGAGGGCCTTGCTGCGTCTGGCCTACGCTCCATTCGCTTTGCCAAGGAAGTACCAGGCGTTCACAGTATCGTTGCCAATGACTTCTCATCGAAGGCTGTGGACCTCATCAGAAGGAACGTACTGTTTAACAGTGTGGAGGACCTGGTAACCCCCAGCCACGCAGATGCCAGGTAGGAGCAGGACATTCACGAAATTTCCCTTTTTCTCTGTTTTTCTGTCTTTCTATTTCTCTCCTCTCTCTCTTTCCTGTCACTCTCTGACCCTGGGGCTATGTTGTCCCCAAAACTGCCACCCGCGTTCTCGGTCATCCGGCCCAGGAAGCGTGTCAGTGGAGGCTTTCACAAAATGTTTGTGAGCCTGCAGCATGAGTAATTGCATTGAATGTTTTCAGTTTCAGGGTGCAGCTTATACCCCACCCGCCACCACTTCTCTCTCTCTAAACGGACTGATTTTATTTCTGTGTTGCTAGTCCTCGCTGAGGCGAGCCTAGAGAGGGACAGGGGAATGCTATACCTGGCAATGGCATATGGTGGATCCACAATCAATACTTGAGAGAAGTTCCTGAGTATAACCCACAAGGAAATGTATTAAACGGCGGGTGAATAAAGGTAGCCTGTAGTATGCCCGTCACATGCGCATGGCTTTAGAGGAAGGAAATCGAGAGAAAATGTTTTTACTGGGAACTTGTACCATGTCACATATGATCTCAAGAACACACAAACTCCCGGATGAACTAAAAAAGGTTTTTATTTCTAATTTAGTAATGTGTCTAGTGGCTGTCCCTTGCTCACTAACCTAGGGATGGCGGTCGCAGCCTATTCCAGGCTTCCCTTAACCCCGGACTGGTACCAGTGGTTGGGGGACGACTCCTGTCTGTTTATAGGTGATGGCCTAAAGGCAAAAGCCTTCTCTATCTAGTTGACACCTGTCCGGGGACCGGTTGGATAGTGCCTTCCACTTGGGGCACTCACCTTGTCTTCTACACCCTTCTCCTTTCTTTCAGCGCACCCTCCTCTTTCAAATTGACCCACCATCTTTCATCTCTCCCCCTACTACTTACTGTCCTGTCTCTCCGATAGTCCTCCACGCTCCAATCTTATTTCTTCTCTACTGCCTGTTCTCCCTTCACCCCACCACTACCCTCTCCGTCTCCCTCAACTACTACTCCCACTTCTACACTCGCTCCTCCCACCTTGATGCAAATACTACAATGCTCTACAACTGCCTCCTCCATTTCACCATGCCTCCCCACCTCCGAATTGTTACTGTTTCACTTCCACACCCTTATTTCTCCCTACTCTACTACTCTTCACACCACTACTACTCCACCCCAACCTCTTCTCAATCACCCTCCTTTCAACCCTTCAGTCACTCCCTACTCTACTATCACTTTCACTCACACACCTTACATGCACACTCACAGCAAAGTACCACATTCTTTCATGACCCAATAGCTCAACTTCTCTGTCAACCTACTATACGCTCATTGCCACATTTCTTTTTTTAATAACACATTTTATTGTTTGTTTTTAATCACATTTTACAACAACAAACATTACAATGGGGTCAACGGACCCTTAACAACTAATCGTTCACACCTTTGAATTGGGTCTCGGGAGCAACCCCATCGTTCATATAGGGATCTTCCAGGTCATATCTCACATCGTTTAAATCAAGTTATGTACATGCGGTCACCTGATTCACTGCATATCTTCCCATTTCTGCCATATCTTTTCCACCTTATTCGGGCAGCCTCTGGCTGCGTATACTCTGCGTTCCATCATCGCGCACATGTCCACATCCGCAACCCATTGTTCGTATTGCGGGGGTGACGCTGAACCCCACAGTCTCGCAATGTTCCTTTTGATTAGTGCCGTGGCTGTGGACAGAAACAGTTTTTCGTATCTGGACAGGTCTTCTTCACCCTCCATCCCGAGTAGCAGTACTTTCGGATCTTTGTGAATCTCTTTCCCCATTACTCGTGTGAGTTCATCGCAGCATTGTTGCCAGTATTGTTGGATCTGATCACACACACGAGGCTTCTACCTCAACTCCACTCCCTCCCTTTAAAAAAACAAGCCAATGCCCTTGCCTCATCTACAGCTTACACCTGTAAATTAATTAGATCCTGCAGACCCTACCTCTCCACAACTAATTGTATCACATTAGCCAATGCCCTAGTAATGTCTAAATTAGACTACTGTAACGCCCTCTATGCAGGTGCTAGTAAAACAGTCATAAACAAATTGCAAATACTCCAGAACAATGCGCTGAGAGCAGCCCTGGACATACCCTTTAGAGCCCAGATCTCGAACATTAGGAAAGACTACCAGTGGTTAAAAATCAGCGATAGAATCCTCCTCAAGACGCTATCCCAGTGTGTCCTCTTTCCTTTCCTTCTGCACCCCCTGCAGCAGATTTTCCAGCTCAGTGGCGAGGTTACCACTCTTCAAGACCAACTCGTCGCCAATGAGAAGCAGCTCCCAGCCTCCTTATGTTGACTTGCCAGGTTTATTAACACCTTCATAGACATCTTCACAGGCAATCATTTAAGTTACTTTTAAGTTACATATATAGGACAGAAACACTGGCGGCCCATCACCCAGGCAGAGGGCTAACCAACTCACCCTGGCTAGAACCTTCACTCACACATTCCAGCACTCGGACATCAACACTCCACATGACATCACAACATTCCTGCTTACCCAAGCAAGCCATACACAACACATCATTTAAAGAAAACTCTGTGCAAACCATTCTCAAGAATGCATGGATCACTCCGCTTCTAAAAATAACAGGGTTGTGCCCCATAATGCCAGGTGACTATCGGCCCATAACCAATACATTAGTTTTATAAAAAAGATTGGACCATGTTGCGTATACACAAGTTGCTACCCATTTGAATGACCAGATGATCCTTATTAAATGGCAGTCCGGCTACAGGCAAGGCTATGGGACAGAGACGGCCATGATTGATCTCAAGTCTAGGCTTCTACAGATTATGGACAGGAGGCAAGCCACAATGCGTATGCTCCTGGACCATGTGTGGAGAAGTGGTGGGTTTTTCGGAGAAGTCCGCCCTATGGATAGGCTCTTTTCTGAGCAATTGTTGGTGCAGTGTAAGCGCATCCCACTTTATTGGTATAGGGTGTGCCCCAGGGGGCTTGCTTATCGCTGGCCCTGTACAACATTTTCACTGTACCTTTTTCGATTTGTTGGAAGAACTTGGGGTCGGCTTTATGAAAGATGCGGATGACGCTCAATGTGTCATCCCACTATCGGTTGTTCATCAAGATGATGAAAAAACATCAATAAGATCTACAACCTCATTCAGGACTGGATGATGATGATGATAAACAATGGTCTAGCCTTAAACAAGGAAACAACTGAGCTAATGGTGATCAGCACGAAGACAGAATCCGGAATCTCGGAACAGACTATGGTTTGTTTCAAGTGGCAGGTAAAGGTGTGAAGGTAAATACTTTAGGGTCTATCTGGACCAACATCTTTACGATGAAGACGCAGTGTAAGGAGAGACCCCCAGCTCTTTTCCTGGACTTTAGGTCTTTGAAAGTTGTATCCTTGAGGGAGTGAGACCTTTTTTCTCACTCTCTCATGTATTTTTATCTGATTTGGACTCTGTGTATCTTTTGATTTTTGGAGTATGACAAACTCCATAGGCATCACCTTTTGTATTGTGAAACACAGCACCTTCCTTGCAATTTCACAGAGAAGTCCTTTGGATTTCTCTTAAGGTTTAAATACCTCCTCTTGGGTAAACTACTGTTCCCAAGAGCAGTAAAGTGAAGTTGACTTTACTTACCGGTTTTTCTCTTTTTTTCTTATGTAGGTCCAGTGCAGTTCAACCTATGTGGAAGTACGGGGGGGGGGGGTTAGTAACCCCTTTCCTTACTTACTCATGTAACATTTTATATTGCCATCACTACATTTAATGGCTAGTGGCAGTGGTTTCATTTTCCTACCAGTGTGTGTTTTTACCGCAGGCTGATTCCTCAGCTGCAGTATTGTCCCCATGGGTTCCCATTTTGTCAAAATGGCCCTGGCCTTTCTTTTTTTTCACCATTTCTTGTTTGTGTGGTCCTTTCATGTGTTTTACTCTGTGAGCCAAACCAAGTTCGGTCCCTCTGTTTGTTTTGTCTTTGGCGGGCTTCAGTGCTGAAACCCGCCTCTGGCTCCAGCGTGTCTGGCAGGGCAGGAAAACGAGGGAGGTTCACGAAACTCCCTGTGCTTCGTCTTCCTGGTTACAGGAATGCACCCAAAGGCTGGCTGAGTGACAGCTATGCTGCGAATGAATGGGAGAAACCTGAATAAAAGGAGAAGTCTCTTGGAGAGAAGGCAGAGTCAACCACTGGACGAAACCACCAAAGAAAGAAACTGGAAGAGCAGCTTGTTGCACCTCCTGGACTGTTGGTTTGCCCGGTGAAGCCCTGCTGCAGTGTTGAAGCGCCAATTTTCGTAT
Organism: Ambystoma mexicanum; assembly: GCF_040938575.1. Lineage (NCBI taxonomy): Eukaryota > Metazoa > Chordata > Amphibia > Caudata > Ambystomatidae > Ambystoma > Ambystoma mexicanum. The sequence continues at coordinate 1,266,089,347 of NC_090926.1, read as the reverse complement.
CGACTAGAGAAGTACGGAATGGACGACTTCTTCCCTGCTGGCTGTATTTCTTTGCTGCTGCTGGAACCGTGTGCCAGGTGTCATGATTCCTGCCCCTCATGTCCCCAGCCCTCCAAGATGTCAGGCTGGAGCCAGGCCACAATCACCTACATGGCCATCAAGGGCCTCTCCATCCCTCCAAAGACCCAATCTGAGTAAGAGTTGGCGCTTGTGGCACCAGACTTACTCACTCCCATAGGATAACATTGGGGATTGGACTTGTAGTGCATTGATGGGGACAAGATGGATGCCCCCACATATTTCGGTTCCCAGAACTGCATGTGCAGTCTAGTCTTTTGGGTGTGGTTCAGCCCAGAGACACCTGGGATACCCAGACACTATTTAAGCCACGCCCAGGCTGAGAAACATGTTTTGTGTGTTCTGCACCTCCTCGTGTTCGGATCGGTCTCCAGTAGGCCTGCATCTTTCTTCTGCGCTCAGCTCCTGCAAGAGCAAGAATACAGTTAGGAACAGCCTTACCTTGCGGCACTTCCGCCTATCATTCATCGCTCCTTCTGTTCTGCGGGCATCTTCAGCGGTGTCATTCCCATCCCGGCACGCCGCTTCCTAAGGAAAAGGGAAAAGAACAAAAAAAAGGCATTAGTAAGCATTCAGCAAATCTTCGCTTATTTTTAAAGACTGTACGAGGTTCAAACGCTTACCTGAATCCCAGCCGCTCTGGGGGAACTCTGTCTCCGGAACTTCTCATCCATCTGCAAGAGGGAAAGACACTCCAGGTTAGCGTGGAAACATCTAGAGGTGCTGCATACTGCGCTTATTCACAGCATTTCTTCTTCATAACCGGCATCCACGCTGAAAACGTCGCAGCACCTAAAAGACACAGAAAAAGAACTCTGTTCAATACAAATACGAAAGGGTCGCATCTCGCATTGCGCTCTCACTCACCTTCAGCACTACTCCTCTCAGCAGCACGTCGCCATCCCCAGACGCCGGCCATCATCTAAGGAAGGAAAGGAACGAAGTTAGAGAACTGTTCAAAAGACTCATTATACTTAGCTGTCGGACTCTTGCCAGTGAAGTAACTAGGCAGCAACGAGCCCGCATCAATCAATGCGCCCCTGCGCTGAAAGCAGGACGGAAAGCACACTTTCCAAGAAAACAAGGTGAGCTGTGGATGAAAGGGAAGAGTTGGACTCCGGGGAAGAAGGGGTTCAAGCACACAGACAATAGGGAGTTAAACTCTACCAATCCTGTGTTTCAGGCCCAGTCTCCAGTCAAGTAGACTCCAGGGAAGGGTTCGAGGTCGTAAGAGGTCAGAACAGGCTGAGGGACGTCCCTGTGGATACCAGGTGAGCGTTACACCAGGAACGAGTGCATCGTCTTTAAGCCAGAACCGAGCTCCAGGAAGATCCTGAGGACCCTCCCAAAGCAGGGTGGCACACTCCTGAACAACCTCAGCAGAGTGCTGGACCTCAGAGGGAGGGGAGCCCACAATGTGTCCAAGAACTGCGGTGGTGCTATTTGCCGGTAACTGAAACCTCGAAGGGCTCTGATCTGGAGTAAGCCCATTGCTGCTGCCGACCTTCAAACTCCAGTGCAGGAGTCCTACAGACGTCCTCCCTCTTGTCCCCACGATGGAGGCCCAGGAACTGCAGGACTGCAACCAGAACAGAAGCCAGCTGGATCCTTTTCTTCAGACCAAAGGTACTGTCTAACTAGGGGTACTTACCTCTTGTTGCTTGTAGCTTGCTTGCTGTCACTGGAGATTTGCATTAGCTGCCTTTTACAGGTTGCTTGCATCTTTGATTTTCACAAGCCTCCCAGCTTGTGGCCCAACAGTGATTCCTTTCTACAAAAACTCTATATAACCTTTTGTGCTATCTACAAGAAGTGGCTCAGCTCCCTTAGACTTTGTTCAATTGACATTGGCTTTCCTGGCTCCCTGCAGACTCTTCTGACCCTTTGACTTTTGTGTTTATCTGTCCCTCATAGGTCATACATAAGTTACTTATATTGCTGGGAAAGGGTTAACCTATACTTCATTGGGGGATTGCAAAGTACTCACCTGTTCAGAAAACTTGTTAACCCTTGTTTCCTTCCCTAACCTTAGTCTTTTTCCACAACCTCACTATTGCATTAAGTGATATATCAATGTCCACAGTGTCCCAGCAATTGAGGTCACCTAAGGGTGTAGGAGGTGTGTGGTTGTGACATCCCAAAAGGTATCTACTTACGTAACTGCAGACTGAGGAAGTGTATTTTTGAAGTGTACTTTGTTGCCGATTTTAAAACACTGTTAAATTAATAAATCATTATTTTACTAGAAAACCTTGAGTATAAGTGTTATTTGAATACTTGTCATTGTGGATCTCTATGTTGCATCTCTACAGCTCACAATTACCCCTCTTAAGATAAGTGTGGTTGCTCAGTCACTCTACCAACTTATGTACAGAGCTATAACGATAGTTGGTTTTCTCTTGCCAAGAGGACAAGGCTGGTGTAGTCTCCTACAGGATTACTACATACAATGTTACCTATCACACATGTGAGTGGCCTAGTCTCCTCCACCTCCTATTACATGAAACTGCTGGCCCAGCTCCGCCCGTACATTTCTCAACCAAATTGTGAAGTCCTGGCAAGAGCGATTATAGGGTAAAAAATGGACTACTGCAGTAGCATATTGGTTGGTATTCCTAAATCAGAATGTGCCAGATTACAAACCTTGCAAAATAGTGAGGTCAGAGTTGTCATGGGCCTCCAGACAAGAGACCATGTGTCTGAGGGAAGACAGTCTACCCTGGTTGCCAAGAGAGGCAAGAATTGAATTTCGACTTCTGCTGATCAGGCATAAGTGTCTTACGGGCCAAGTCCCGTCATATTTGAGTGAAGCTTCGATCAACAGACCCAGCACTAGGTGTCTGATATCCAGCAACAGGAACCAGCTCAAAATCCCAGCCTTTCAATTGACTGTTGCTAAGAATTTTTATTTATTTATTCATTTCATTGGCAGCCCAGAGAACCTTGAATGCAATTCCACTGGACCTGAGGTAAATGCAGTCCACTGCTGTGTTTTGCTAAAAGCTAAAGACATACCTGTTTAGATAGATTTTGTGTTTGATCTCTGGATGTTTCGCTCCTAACCAGTCCCTATATGTTTCATGTATATGTTGTTCTCTATACTTTGTATGTTTGTCAGTGCCCGTAAGTCTCAGGGTCACCTGGTGAGCCTCATAAATATATTAAAGTAAAGTGAAATTAAGAGTGGTACCATTTTACATCACATGGGTACTCCCGATTGCCACCTTCCCTCTATGGGGTAAGACTGGCTCTGACTTCCACCCTGGTAGTCCTCCCACCTCATACTGAAGGGGGTCCCCATCCCTTCTCGACAGGTTCCGGCTACTGACCCTGTCACAACAGTTTGCGTATACTTGGGAAGTCGGTTGCTCACTTTGGGTTCAGACCGCAAGGCCTCTTGGGAAATGGGACTCTGTGGGGGACTGTGCCTCAAAAGCACAAGCCCTCTAATGGATCGGAGCTCGAAGCCAAACGAGAGATCCATCCTTATAAAGACAGGGAAACAAAGTATATATGCATTGCGCAGACAGGTTATCCAAATTGCAGCAAGCTAGAGCAAGTAGCCAAAGCAGCGTAAGCCCCTTGAGTTGTTGTGATGCCGTAGGATGCTCTGTTAAAGTGCTCGTCCTCCAATGCCAAATAAATGAGCCCTCCAGGAAAAAAGGCAGCGCCACTTCGGTAGGAATGGATCCATTAGACCTACACCAATGGCACAAACCCCAACTATACTCCCCAATCCGAGCTCTCAGTGGAACAATTGGCAACCAAGACAGCATATAAAAAGAGCCAAAAACCTTCCGACTTTAGGGCGGTGTTGGGCCAGCAATCTAGTTGTGGTCTCCTTTTGCTAAATTTGGTAGCCCCCTAGATGTTTTGCTAACTCCTTAGTGTCCCGACTCATGTTTGCTGATGGCTGTAAACAGCAGCTGCAGTGTGGCGTGCTGGCTGCCGCAGCCTAAATGTCTTACAAGGCAGGGGTATTATTTATTCCCACATGTTTGTCCCCTCGACCAACAGGCTGGTTACAGCTCTGAACTTTTATTTTAGCTACAGGACTGTATAGCCTTTTAAAAAACCTGTTGAACACCGTTGGTGGACACATGCTGCGGTTCCAAAGTTGTTTTAAGCCCGGCGACCTGGCTTATGTTCACTTTAGCCCTTTGTGTGGTTTTCACTTGGGGAATTGACCTTTTGGGCGTTTTGTATGTGCGATACGAAGAGCTCACGAAGGCTTCTTTGTGTGAATGGAATCCAGTTCTTGACTGGGTGTGGGGCTTTCAGACGCATTTGTGATAGACTCTAGCTGCTTCCCACTTTTTTCCTCCATATCTTACCTGCAGGTGGAAGGGTGCTACCCAAAACGCCCTCCTTTCCCCCACCCCTGCCTCCAACACTCCCCTACACCTTTTCCAACAACTAATTTTTGTTTTGTTGTTAATGTTTAATGTTAATTGCATTTTTCTGGAAATTTACTCTTAAAATGCAATTTGTAAACTTGAAGTCAGGATTTTGACGACATCCCTTAGACGCCTCGGTCTACTTCCTTGTCTCTAAGGTGACACGAGGACTACAGTAGCCCTCAGCCCTCGTGTATGGAGAATTCAAGGCGTTCAACAGAAACTACCTTGAATCAAGTCCTGTGTAGCTGTGTTGCTCAGTCCTGAGGAAAAAATATGCATCTCTTTTGTCCAATGGAATATTGTTGCAAACTGTTCCTCCTTCCGATACAGCAGAAAGAGTTGGATCCTATGGCTCCATAGCCTTACAAGCTCCCATAGAAGATCCTTGTGCCATGTACTCAATGGACGAAAGAAGTGGGAGCCCCTGCAGAAGTGGGACACCCGCTGCTTCCTGGAAACTAAACCACATTTTATTGCTGGTTTTGGGTGTTTGCTACAACAAGGGACAACCTGGGCTGGACCAAAGCAGCTGTCCTTCCTGAAGCGACGCTTCTGCCCCAGAGCATCTTGTGACCTGTTTTAAAAGGTTGCTAGTATGCCTCCTCTCTGCTGCTGCTGTCCAGCTCTCCGTCAATAGCCTTCAAGGGTTCTTCCGACATTGACCAGTGTTTTTGTTCACCCATCTATCCCCAGGGACTTTACTGCAGATCCTGCTACATGAACTGGTGCAATGAAAACACTAAACCCTGACACTGAAATGGACCGCTGCACCTGCAACTCCTGGGATTTGTTGGCTGCTCCCAGCAGCCTAGTCCATGTCCTAGGGCTTTTTCTGATATCCTTTAAATAACTGGCCCTGTTCTGTTGGCTGTTAATCTGATAAATATAAGGGGGCCTGGATATTATCTATGGTCCTCCAGGTAAGCAAACATATAAACAAAAGTAGGATATGGACCACTAGAAAGGAGATGACAGGGATATATTTCAATCTTCCAAAATATAATCTTTATTTTACACATAAGTAATGAATACTTCACATAACATAAGCTACGTGTCCTTGTTGATGATTCTCATATATATTTACTAAAAGGCTCATCCTATGAACAACTCTTCCCATCATACATCATTCATACCTCACTCATGCATAACATCTTCCTATTATCACCTATTTTGAAAAAGGGGTAGTGATTGTCCCCAAATGTCAACACCAATTTTTGAGAAATAAAGTCCCGCACTGTCGTGTTTTTCAAGATGTGCCCCTCTGTATGATTACAGCGGGTTGCTTGTCTACACGTGTTTCGGTTGTAGTTCATAGGCGGCGATTGCCTCACCTCGATATTTGACAGGCTCTCCAGTGCAGTGTCACAGAGAAATCCTTTAGATTTCTCTGAAGGTTTAAATACCTTTTCTTGTGAGAACTACTGTTCCCAAGAATAATAATGTGAAATTGACTTTACTTAACCTTTTTCAGCACACCCCATCTTATGTGGAGTTGCCGGGTGGGTTATTTAGTAGCTCCTTTTTCTACTTACTCATGCAACATTTTTTATGTTACTCTGATGACTTTAAATGGCTGGTGGCAGTGCTTTAATTTTCGTACCATTGTGCTTTTCTACCACAGACTGAATTCTCAGCTGCAGTATAGCACCCATGGGTGACCATTGTGTCAAAATGGCCCTGGGCTTCTTTTTTCACCAATTCTTGTTTGTAAGGTCTTTCTTGGTTTTTACTCTGCCCGCCAAACCAGGTTTACGCCCTTTGTTCGTTTTGCCTTTGGTGGGCTTCAGTACTCAAACACGCCCCTGGCTCCAGTAGGTCTGGCAGGGCAGGAAGTGAGGAAGTCTCCTTGGTTACCTGAATGCTCCCAGTACTGATTGACTGGTTGGCTGTCTTTGCAGGACAGCCACCCTGCTGTGAGTTAAAGCTAGGCTGTGCATGAATGGGAGAAACCTGCATATAAGGCGAGGCTTCTTGGACTGAAGACAGTCGACCACTGGACGAAACATTCCACAAAGGAATTGTGAAGGGAAGCTTGCTACATCCTCCTGGACCGTTGAGCTGCCCAGTGAATCCATGCTTCTGTGTTGAAACTTTTTCAGAATCAACAAGAGAAGGACGGTTTCTCCCCTTGCATTAGTAGGACCAACTAACCCAGAGAATAACTCTGCTGGAAGACCTTTCCCAACTGGCTGTACTTCTTTGCTGCTGCTGGAACGGAGTGCCGGGGGTTCGAGAAATCCGTAGTTTAGTGCAACATCTGTAAGCTGGCCAAAAGCTCCAGGAGTCTCCTGAGGACCCTCCCGAAGCAGGACAACCAATCTCGAGCCACCTCACCAGAGTGCTGGACTCTAAGAGTGAAGGAAGCCCAACCAGTGTGCAAGATCCACAGTGGTGCTGGTTACAGCGCACTGAAACCGTGAAGTGCTGCTGAATTGAAAGAGCCCGTAGCTGCCTCCAGACGTCCTCCCTCTTGTCCCAACGACTGAGGCCCAGGAACACAGGATCTGCATCACTGCAACAGGACAGAATCCAGCTGAACCACTCTTCTTCTAACCAAAGGTACTGTTCTGACTAAGGGGTACTTACCTCTTTGTCTGTAGCTTGCTTTTCTCAGTTGAGATTTGCAGTAGCTACTTTTCTAGACTTGATCTCGGCTCTAACTTTGACAAGTTTAACAGCTCGTGGCCAACAGTGATTTTCTACAACAAACTCTCTAACTTTGTCCAATACTTTTTTATGCTATCTAAGAAGTGCCTCAGCTCCATAGACTTTGCTCCAATTTGCTTTGGCTGTCCTGGCTCCCTGCAGCCTCTTCTATACCATTGACTTTGATTCTAACTGTCCCTCATAGGTGATGCATTGATTTTTAACTAATATTGCTGGGAACGGTTTTATCTAGACTTCATTGGGAGATTTAAAAAGTGCTCACATGCTCTGAGAACCTGTTAACCTTTTTCCTACCCTTAATGTTTCCTTTCTACAAACCTCAGAATTTTACCAAGTGCAAAAGTGATATTTAAATGCCATTACTGTCCTAGTAATTGAAGTCACCTCAGGGTGTAGTAAGTGTGTATGAAGCATCTCTAAAGAGTATCTACTTGCTTGACTTTGATTCTGGGAAAGTGTTTGAATTGTATTTTTATTGTTGCACGTTGCCCTTTTTAAAGAAGGCTTATTTAAAACTGACCGTTAAATAAATTAATAATTATATTACTAGAAAACCTTGAGTGTGTTATTTGGATACTTGTATGTGTGGATGCTACAGCTCTACACATACAAGTATCCAATGCTACAGCTCTACAGCTCATATTTTTTCCCTCTTGAGATGGGTCTGGCTGCTCAGTCACACTACCAACTTGTGTGGTACAGACCTATACCAATAGTTGCGTTTCTCTTGCCAAGGGGACAAAGGTGGTGTATCCCCACCCTATGTGAGTGCTGGGGAGATGTCATATATCCTCATTCTCATTTTAAATGTAACTTTGGTTAACATGTAGTTTTAATGATTTTAGTTTTGCACCAATTATCTTCCTTTTCTTGGCCCGTGTTTTTTTTAAAGGATCTGTTTAAATTTGTGAATTGTTTTGTTAAAGGTTTGTAGTAAACCAATAAAAGAAAAATAAAACATAGAAAAATGTTACTTTTATGTTACAAGGACAAACTTACCTTTAACGGCTGGTGGCAGTGAACCTTTTTATTAAAGCGGTGCACCTTTACCGCGACTGTTTGCGCAGCCCCGGTAAAGGTACCCATAAGTGCAAATTTTACTTAAAGGTCCCCGTCTTCTTTTTTTTTTTTTTTTTCCTTTTTTCTTTTTTTCTTGTGTGTTCAATTTTATTGTTCCTTGTCCTTTCTTGTTCCTTCCCCTGACCTGCAGGACTCCGCTGCCCAGCCGCTGGACGGGGCAGCGAGTCCACAGGTCTCCCACCAAAGATTAAAAAAAAAAAAATCACACAAAGGAATTTCCCACCCTGCAGGTCAGGGGAAGGAACAAGAAAGGACCAGGAACAATAAAATTGCGCACACACAAAAAAAAAGTGTCTGTGAAGGCAGGAAGCTAGGGAAGAGTCCAAAACTCTACAGTCCTTTGTCTTCTAAGCCTGAGTGTGAGAATCAAGTGCGAACTGGGAGGCTGGCTGTCCTGAAAGGATTGCCAATCCCCCCCCAATGAGTGATACAAGGCTGTTTGATTGGCTGGGTTTCTACATAAAAGTCAGATCCTGGACGCTGAAGAGGTAGTCGGCCACTCGAACTAAAACTGAAGAGGAAGATGAAGGAAACGTGACCGACTATTTCCAGCGACTGGAGAGCCTGATGTGTTTCCGGAGCCTGCTGTAGCCCTTCCTTCAACTCGACCTGGGGACTCCGAAGACAACAACCCAGAGCCTGCAGAGACGCACTAGACCCAAGAAGACCTGCATTTTGAGCCATTTCATCCCATGCCATTCTGCGACCTTGTGGGCTGCAATACCCTGGGACCTCGAGCCATCTGGCGGTGCACAGTATTCAGAATTCCGAATCTCCCTGAAACTTTGTGGGAAATCCTACTGGATCTACAGAAGCATGATTCAGGTTTGAAAAATCCCCCCCATCAGACTGCTGGACCTGCACGACTATAATCTGACTGGTGACATTTTGTCTTATTCTGTGCTCTGAAAAAGGGACCAAATCCACAGAGCCGCATCCAGCCATGAGGAAACTGTTGCCTGGATCCTTCTCCTGTGATCCCTGCTGCAAAAGCCCTTCCAAAGTCCTGCCTTCCATCTTCTTGACTAAGGAATCCATCGACTGGGTTTTTGGCTGCATATCCTGAAGTCTTATTGCTGCAACTCTTCTCTGCTGGGGTACTGTGTTGGCTCAGGTAGTTTACCTACTTTTTTTTTTTTTTTTAAACAGTTTTTTATTGATTGTTGAAACAGTCAAACAAAAACCAAACCGTGAACCTCCAACGTATTTTATATACAACATCAAGATATGTCCACCGTTTACCTATTACCCCCCGCTCCCTATCCAAACCTACTCCATCTCATCACCCTCTGCTACTCTATCCGGGGGTACCTCCTCCTACTCCTCTTCCCCCAGGAAATCTTCGTTTTCGTCTTCTAGACTAGTCTGGGCAGGCTCAGACAGTGTAGCTACCAGGTGCCTCCAGGCCATCAATGTCCCTGCCTCTTCATCTCCCCCTCTATTTGCTGCTTCGCTCCACACCACCGTTTCTGCATCCGCCCATTTCTGGAGGTCATGCCACCAAACCTCTACTTTTGGTCTATTGCTTGCTTTCCAGCCCATGGCGATTCTATGCCTGGCAAGTATGTTAGCCAAGTCTTTAAGTTTACTTACATGTTTCATCCAAACCAGCCTAGAACCCCCACCCCCCCCCCACCATGCACGCCCACAAAGATTCCACCTCCAGCTTCACCCCTTTCTCTGCCAGAAGGTGGCTCACCTCACCCCAGAATCTCCCAATTTCCGGGCATGCCCAGAACATATGTACCAGTCCCGCGTTCACCTCCCCACATTTGGGGCATGTTAGAGTTCCTGCATTCTTGAACCGTGCAATCTTCTGAGGGGCCATATACGCTCTATGGATAACATATAACTGGATCTGTTGTAACCTTGCATTCCCAGACACTTTTTTGGGGTATCTCTAAACCATCGCCCACAGCCCGTCACTCATGGGTCCCCCGGCCTCCTCTTCCCACTCCCGTCTTAACTGAAGCACCTCCTTGCCCACCCTTGACATCAACAATTCATAAATTCGGGAGACCTCGTGTCCTCCGTCTAATATATCGTAGGTTTCTATAGCCGTATTGGGCTGACCTTCCAGTATTATGTCTGCTCAAGTGTCTTTTACCTTCCGCAGAAGTTTAGTGTAAGTGATAATCAGAAAAGGTATCCTCACTAATCGCGCTTACTTTCATAAGCAATAGACCAAATTTGTCATATGGGCACCAAATGTGCTGGGTTTATTAAACAAAGAACCAAAAAGAACAACAAAGCACATAAGCAAAAATAGATCACCTGCAAGGGGTAAATAATACATACAATGTATGTTCACATTTGGACCGAACACTAAGATTAGTATTGCAGGTGCAATTGATATTTGGAAGTCGCCACACCAGCACGTGTTTCGGCCCTCTGGCGTCGTCTTCAGGGCGTATGGTAATTATGTTATTACATGTACAATCAGACATACACCAATTGAATACAGGAGAATAATTAGAAAACCTATTTAGTGCATCAGATAGTATAGAGGAGAGAGAGGGAAACAAAAAAGAGAGGAAATTTGAATTAGTTGGTGTTGGCTGATGCCACAAGAGATAAATAAAGCTGTTGAAACATATCAGTTAAAGACTAACTTTAGTTGGTCTTGTAATTCCAAAACTGGCTATTTTACACATCTTTGGTCTGAAGCTGTATTTGAACCCCTAAGGCATAATTATTTCTGCTATCTGTGTTGACCTCTTGGGTGCATAGGACCGAGAAAACAAGGTCACTTGGAGGGAGGCAGATTCGTGTTTTCACATAGACCACAGTTGAATTTAATACCAAAATGGCAGTAGAAAGTAAATACATGCAAATGGTCAAGAAGCGCAGATGGAAAGGAGATTGGAACTTGTCCAGCTCTGTTGCTTGTTGCCTGGCTGTAAACTTTGCTAGCTTTGTTTGTTGGAATCTAATTCCACTGCAAAAATGAATAATGAATTGGGTGTCATTTAATAGTCCACCTTATGTAATTTAAATTGTAGACAGTTAATACATATTTGGTGAATGGGTTTGTTTAGCTGAAGCGCCAAGATAATATTGGCTTACCTGCCATTTAGAAATTGTGAATACTGTGGTTACTGGATTAGTTTTCAGTGCGGTATTTCTGTGACTTATTTCAAAGCAGAATGGTGTTCGGTGAGCCGGTCCTGACATGTCTGTAAAGACATTGAAAAGATAGTGATCTGTGAATTTTTTTCTGATGTGGAGCTCTGGAAGTACGGCCGTGAAAACAATCTTTATTTTTAAAATTTTTCGTGAGGACATTTGTCTGTACTTACCACTTTTGTCGCATTGTTGCTTTGATGCAGAGTAGAGAGAGACGCCGTAGTGAGACAGGGAGCATTGGCTCCCGCTGCAGGTTGCCAAGTGAGTAAGTAGCTCACTTCTGGTCACGTGAGTAGTCACGTGACCAGCGCGTTGCATGGCAACTCTACCGCATCCGGAAAAGATGTTTCCTGAATCATACTGACTTGTCGGGACAGAGGAAAGTGAAATGTTGGAGCACTAAAAGGATCGCTACAGCGCGCTAACGTGCATGATATGCACACATATTGCAAAACAGGTGTAGACAGGGCAAAAGTGTCCTCTATGATTAGATATCGGGATGGCTTGGATCTGTTATCACAAGCAACGTCTCTCTACTCTGCATCAAAGCAGAGTTCATCAAGCGGTGTAGGCCAGTGTCTTCCACCAGTGTGTCAAACTCCACTGCCTTCCCTTCTTGCCAAATATCCCCCAGTGTTGCTATGCTCATTGGTTCCCAATACCTACGGACTATCCTCTTCTGTTGCTTGTCTACTCCCTTCAGTTCCACTAACGGCATCTGTGGGGAACACGGGGTCGGGTTCTCTAAGGCCCTACAAGCCCATCTCCATATCTTCCATCCCAGATCCAACGTTCTTGTCCCCTCACCTTGCTGTGTTTTCGGTAACCATATCCACTCTCTTAGAAAAAACGGGACACATTCAGCCCTCAACAGTCTGGACTCCGATGTAGAGTCCTCCGATAACCACCTAGCCACATATTGTAGCTGGCAGGCCAGATAATAAATCTCGAAATTGGGCAAATTAATGCCCGCTCGGTCATGCGTGTTTTGCAGTTTCCATAGCGCAATTCTGTTTCTAGTGTTGTGCCATATGAATCCCCTGCATATACCCTGGAGCTTTACAAAGAACCGCTTGGGTATCATATATGGTATATTCACAAAGACGTGTAACAACCTAGGTAGCACCACCATCTTCAACAATGCCACTCTCCCCATCATGGTCAAAGGGAGCTTGGCCCAAAACCTCATGCTGTTTTCAATATTGGCTACCGCCTTTTCAGTATTATGTACGTATTCTGCCTCTACAGTGTGATATATATATCAATCCTTTGGTATCTAAAGGTCTCAGTCTCCTAATGTATTTGTAATATCGGCAGTTTCTCTCGTGGTATCCCCTTATATCTACCCAGTGGGAATATGCATGATTTCTTGGGGTTCACTCTTATGCCTCACAGCGTCGTGTATTGCCCCATTACTTCTAATATATATTGTAGGTTTTCCTCAGGATATTTCAAATACAGCAGCATATCATCGGCATACATAGATATCAGGTGTTGCCCACCCTCTCGTGCTGATCACCCCCACCTCTCCATATTGTTGTCTCAGGGATATCGCCAGAGGCTCCAATGCCAGAATAAACACCGGGTACCACAGGCATCCCTGTCTAATACCCTTGCTGAGCTGCCATCTATCTGAGATGGTTGTTCCCGTTTTAACTCGAGCCAATGGCGTGTTGCATAGCAATTGGACCCACCTCAAGTACGTGGGTCCAATCCCATATTCTTTCAAGGCTGCCATCAACCAGGGCCATTTGATGGAGTTGAAGGCCTTTACGGCATCTAATGAAATAATTGCCACTTCTTGTGGGTCCTTTTCTGTTTGTTCTACAACATGATGGAGCCTTCTGAGATTGTCAGATATGTTTCTGATTGGAACATACCCGGTCTGATCGGGATGTACAAGTTTACTTATAAGCGGTTTCAACCTATTCGCCAATACTGCCTTAAGTATTTTGCTATCTTGATTAAGCATGGATAGTGGTCTGTATGACCCGCAGTCCGTGCTTGGTTAATTAGGTTTAAGGAGCGGGATAATAATTCCCTCCCTCAAAGATTCCGGCAATGTCACCTTCTCTAACGCTTCATTGAACACAGCTATTAGCGGGGGGGAGCAACTCTGTCTTATATATCTTATGAAATTCACTAGGGAGTCCATCCGCCCCTGGAGCCTTACTCGTAGGCAAACGCTTAATTACTGCGGCTAATTCCTTCAACGTGATCAGGGCCTCTAGATTATCTCTCTGCTGCCCCTAGCTTGGGAAGGCCAATATCCTCCAATGTTTCCTGTACCTCAATCTCCTCCCCCCTCTTCAACTTCTCTATACAGCTGCTGGTAGAACTCCATGAAACATTTGTTCACTCCTTCTTGGGTGTCTGCTATATGTCCATCACTACCCTGCACTGCTCTTATTGTCGGTCGGGTGCCTCACTCTTATATAACCAAGCCAACAGCCTACCTGGCTTATCCCCCCCCTCTGCATGCTGCCTTTCCACGTATCTTTTATAGTTCAGGTTGCATAGCCTCTCCCAATACTCACTGCAATCCTGTTGTAATTGTCGTATGGTTCTGATCTCCTCAGGGGAATGTGCACCCTTATGCATCCTTGTCTCTAGTTTCTTTTCTGTTTCGTGTAGCTTGTGCGTTATTCCACCCTCTAGACCCCTAGACTTGGATATAGCCGCTCCTCTTACCACTACATTAAACGCCTCCCACAATGTTCCAGCCGATTCTACGCTCCCGGTGTTATGTTTAAAATATTCCACTATGTCCTCCTTCAAGCCGTCTCTGAACGCTATGTCCCTCAAGGCTTCGGCTCTAAGTCTCCACATATCGGGATCCGCTTCTGGGTGGCGAGTACTGCCATACAACGATCAGTGGCGAGTGGTCCAAGAGGATTCTCACTTTATATTCCGAGCTCACTAGTTCCCCTGTCAACTCCGGTGCCGCAAATATATATCCTAACCGCATATACAGGTTGTGTGGGGCCGAAAAATGGGAATAGTGCTCATATAGTGAGTGGGTGGTGTATCCTCCAAACGTCCGCTAATTGGAAATCATTCAAGAAGGTTCATAGGGCTTTAGCCGCTGGGGTAGGCCTTTCCAACTTCTCGTCTGATTTATCAACTCTGTGATCCAATGTGCAATTGAAGTCCCCATCCCATATGACTGCTCCCCCAATGTATGGGCTAATCTTATCATATAGGGTCTTAAAATAGCCTGTGGTATCTTGGCTCGGGGTATAGGTGTTAATAATGCTCAGTTCCCTATTTTCTTTCCACAATCCTTTTATTATCTCCGTCCTCCCATCCGGCTCTATAGTAGACTGTAATAACTGGAACAGAACATGTGGCACTATCCACGTGATAACCCCTCTGGCGTACGCCGAACATGTTGCCGCTATGGTGGTCCCTCTCAATTTCCTCCCCACCACTTCATGCTTTTCCTTTGTTAGGTGAGTTTCTTGTAACAGAGCAATATCTACTCTTTGCCTTTTCAAATACATCATGACCTTGTTCCTCTTCAAATAACTATTAAGCCCCCCTGACATTCCAGGTCACCATCTTGAGATCCCCCATCTTATCCGTACCCTGTTCTGCCCCTGTCCACTCTGGTTCTCCGTTCCAATGCGCAGTGGTGTATAGATGTAGGCTTGTTCCCTAACTATTAACGCCCCATTAAACTCCCCAACTCCCTCCCTCCACTCATCCCCCAACTGATGCCCAGCTCCATCCCTGGATCTCAGGCTATCCCGCATCTAGTCCTACCCGTAGAACCCAGCGGGGGGACCACCACCCTACTGGTATCCTAACTCAACTAACTACTGTGGGTAAAACATGCCGTCTCCGCTTCGCCCGCATTCATGTTACAATTTACTACGCACACTTATTTCTGACACCCACTCATGCATTATGTTTATCAAATTCCAGTTCTGGGGTCACCCCATCGAGCGTACCAGCTGTCAATATCTACTTTCTCCTATATATGCACAGTGGGCCCATTTGGGTGTCGATACAACCATATGACGAAGTCAATACTAGAACCGCTAACTTAACCTCAGTCCCAGAACAAACAATGGGTAGCTGTTTCACTTAACCTCTCCATTCTGATCACGATCGCCTGCATCAGCCGGGCAACCCTGTGCGTCCAACCAATTGGCCGCCTCCTCGGGTGTCTCAAAGAAGAACGCCTTTCCTTTATGTAAGACTTAGTTTTGCCGGATACAAAAGCATGTATTTAAATCCAGATTCCTGCAGCCGTTTCTTGACAGCCACATAGTGTAGTCGCTGCCTTTGTACCAGCATAGTGTAGTCTGGGTACGCTGTAACAGTCGCTGATGCTCTGCTTATCGTTCCACCCTTGCAGAAATATTCTAGGATCTTTTCTCTATATTTATAGTTCAGAATCTTAGCAATGATCGCTCGGGGAGAGAGAGGCTCCTGGTTGGGGCCTTCTAAGCGGAGCCCTGTGTGCTCTCTCGACCATGAACCCTTGGGTGAGCGCACCTGCTCCAATCTCCTGTATCAACATGTTTTCCATGTATTTTGCAGGGTCCATGCCTTCCTCTCGCTCTGGCAGGCTCAACACTCGTATGTTGCGTCGTGCTCGCCCTTCCGCCTCCTCTGCTCGGCTTTCCAAGTTGCGCACTTGTTGCTGTAATATATGCACTTCCATGACATTGGCTGTGCTGACCTCCGCGTTAGGCTTTCACCTTGCTTTCCAGGCCCCTCGCACGCTCCACCAGTGTCCTTACATCCTGTCTTAAGTGGATTCACATCTATGCTGACCGCATCAATTTTGATTTCCAGTGCAGATTTCAGCTCCGCCATGGCCACGTCGATCTTGCTCCCCATGAGGATTTCAGCTCTGCTATGGCCTCTAGGATGTGCTGGTCATCTCGTGGTGGGGCGATTGTCCCTCGAGTGTCCCCATTTGCGGGTGCAGACTCCTCCTGTGACTGACGGTTTGGTAAAGGTGTCCATTGTAGGTTGTTTACTTTTTGACCTTGCTGTTTTTGAACACCATTTTCTATGCCACCTCACTGGCCTTCTCAGCGTTCTGCTATTCTCTCGTGTCTCAGGTTCCCATCCGCTGCTCGTTCAGGAACTTCTTAACAGACTATATATCTGTCTGACAATTAGGAATGTCCTACAACTTCCCCGTGATTGACTGGTGGAGGGTGGGCGAACCATGTGCTCACCTCTCGTAGTGTTGCAGCTTGAGACTGCATGTGCTAGCATTTTGCCTCACGAGTAGTACAATGGGCCGCTGAAGTGGTTGTTCGCTCTGGCAGGGCCCTCGTCGTGCGCACAATCAGACTATCCACTGGCAGCAGTAGCCGTCCCTCGTTTTTTGGCTGGTCTCAGCACTTTTGATCTTGGCTTTCGCGCATCATCCCACGTATCTCCATACCTGCCCTTGGCATCAGCGTCCGGCTGTCATGGTCAGAAGGGTTCAGCTTCCGCATTGGTGCCTTATTGTTCCGCCATGCGTCCTGGACCTTAGATCACACTTCCGCCCCGTGCATATAGGGCAGTATAGTTACTGTAGCTTATCAGCAGTGGGTATAGTGTAGAGCCCTGGGGTGGGGGAATAATCTCAGGTGACTGTTTCCGCGATATGCCAGAAAGCTCCCCACTTTCCTAGTCCATCTCACTACTGCTTCAGTTGACCACATGCAACCTCATGATGGTTACATGCAATGCCTATTGTCCATGTGCTCCTCATTTGACTTTAACACTCTCTCCTTGTCCTGTTGTTGCACATGCAACAGTGCCTGTCCCTTGTACTCCTTGTGGTAGACAGTGTCTCTTCCTTTGCCTGGATCATGCACTAGTGTCTCCCTTGTCCTTTATGCACACCTGCCAATTCTCTGGGTACAACCCTGCTTCATCACCTCTGTACCTTGTTGACTATTGTTCCATTGCGGCTTGTCCATGTGCCTTGTCCTCGTGTGGGTTGTTTGACGTGTTGGGGCTGTGCGCACCTCAGCGGAACTGCAGCCTTTCACAGTTCTGTCCCTTCCCCGTCCAGTGGGGGTTACTTAGTGTCTGGCAATCCACTTATCAATCAATCTGCTGTACGTCTACTGCACCGCAGGCAGGCACTGGTCTTTCCTGATCACTGTTGCCGCCCGCACTTCATCTGAGATCTACTTTTCAGTTTGTTTCTTGGCAGTGATCTGCCACTCCGTGGGGCCCACCGTTCCCATATGACAGCTTGTTGCGTACGCTCTGAGGACTGCCTGCCCTCTGCCCTTGTCTTCACAACAACTCAGCTGGCATATGTGCACTATGGGTCTTCGGTGCCTTCCTTTCACTGTGGCATCCTTTTCTTTTCTTCCCTCAGCGAACCATGCCACCCTTCCATCTTGCCTTCACTCCGTGCGGCGTAGCGCTTGTCGGGGCCACCTATTGTGACCCTGAGCACGCCACCCTGCCCCCTTCTATCGGGCTTGTTTCGTCTCACTGGAGCGCTGTCCGCCATGCGCAACAATGTAACTTTGCGGCGTGTGTGCCTCGGAAAACAACCAAAGGCAATGTAATCCTCGTTGTGGATACAATGTATTCACCCCCGCCAGTTGTATCTGAGCCTCTAGCGCTGTTCCACAGCCAGCGTCTGTGTCCCTGTCACTGATCACATGGATTCCTTTGTCCGAAAGCGTCCGCCATTTTGGTTATGGTTTCAAGGGACCAAGCCTTTTCTTTACAGTTCCACAGCGATAGTTTCATTCAGCAGTTCTGCTCCTTTGGGCGCTCAACGTATGCCCCATGCATTCCGCCTGCTGCACGTCCTTTTATATTTTATGTCCATAGCCTCATTCCTTCATGCCCATCAGGATCACTTCTCAGGTCTGCAGGAGTTCACGGAAAGAGCAGCCTATTCCATGGCTGTTAAACCACGCCCCCGCGTATTTTACCTACCTTAAGCCTTTGTAATTGCTCTATAGCTTTGGGGCGTTTTCTGTGATTGGTAGGCCACTCATCCAGTTCGCCCAGGCCCACTTCTGGAATCCTCCTAGGGTGTCTTCTCTGAAGTCCCTGGACCCTCAACTAACTTTAAAATGAAATACTTGTTGGAACAGTCTTCCTCTGGAACTCTGACTTTGCCTCCAACTGAACCCTATCTCTCACTGCCTACAGCTGGCACCTAGACCCCTAGGGACCCTCTACTGCCTCTGATTGAACTGATGCTATAGAATAAGGGACGTGCTGGATAAGAAAAGGGTTCTGCCTTGAAAAGCATAACAAGTGAGCAAAAGTAACTTGCTTGTAAAAGAAGTTGGTTAGTAACTGTAAATCTGAGAGTGAGCAGTTACAAAAGTTCTTGCTTACCTTGAATGTGTGTTGCATTTATCTGAAATAAGGTATATAAGGTTATATTACTCACCTGTGGATTGGTTGTGCCTCTTCCCCAAAGGTAATGTTGTTGGCTTCACTTTACTGTTCCTGTTAGGATAAATGTATGAGTGTCCCCAATTGGGTCTTGCTTCCCCTGACCTGCTGTTAGCCTGCCCAGAATAAGTCTCCATAAGGTTATACTTCCCTTTCAGTTGCTGATAGCCCCTTCAAAAAGTATATAGGTTTTACTTACCTTGAGTATAACTGTTATTCTAAAAAAAGTTAGTTATTGCTTCCTTTAGTCTGTGAACTGAAAAGCAACTGTAATTGAATACACCCCAAGGTCCAACTACCCTAGAATAACTTTTATCCTGGGTCAGACTTGTAGGTTTATTCTGTCCCTAGAATAAGTGTGACACTATTCAGAAAAGTATATTGTCCCATTGTGATTTCTTGCTGTGCGTCACGCTACAGCTGTTGGGGTCTACTAACCTTGTATTACTGGAAGTAATCTAAAAGTAACTTGGTGTTGACTTCCCTAGAACTACTGTTGGGTTTTCCAAATAAGGTGATATGCTTTGGTATGTGCACCTTCAAGCATAGTGTTGTATTTTTATAATTGTGGTTATATATAATGTGATAGTACTTATTTCCCCCAAGACTTATCTGGGCCTACTTGTATTTAAATAAGCAATTTATTTTTTTCAGTCTTTCTTTGGGCTATTTATATTGCAATTTCTTTGAACTGATTCTACAGTCCTCTCTCCCTCCTAAGAAAGGCCTGGCTGCTCTGTCTACGCTACCCTGAACTCAGGTGGTACAGCCTTATACTAAGAGGAGTCTTCTACTGCCTCAGTTGAATAGTTTTACTAAGCCCTTAGTTGGACTTCAGAGAAACTGTCCTCACAGTTTCCCCACTGTCTTTGAGGGGCTACAGCGTGGCGAGGGAGCAGTGTTTCAAAGGAGCCTGAGTGAAGCTGCCTGCATCCTGCTGGCGGCGTTCAGTGAAATGCTTGTTCCCTTGGGACATGTGCCGGCCCCATGGGTTTCTGAGGGTCAGGTGGTGAGACCCTGCCCTCAATCCCATGTATCCTGAAGGGGCTGCCTGTCGATGCAACGCTGCCCGGTGAGTTTTGTGAAAGTCAATGAGCGAGAAACCCCAGAGCGTGCTTGTGACTGCAGCGGAGTGGGAGAAAGGCACAGACTGTAAAGCAGCATGTAATGAAAAGCAAGCGACATATTGCAATGAGGCATGAAACATAAAGAAAGTGAAGAGTGTAAAGCGACACGAAGCAGGAAAGCGAGAGCAAGTCCTCTTTTTGGAAGGGGCATTGTGGCACTTGTAGTGAGAAGCCACATATATGAGAAAGTTAAAGGGGTCTGGAACGCATGTAATTAAGAAGAAAATGAAGCCAGCGTTGTTTCACGAAAAGGCATAAAGGTGACGGTTAGGCAGGATTGGATGCAGTAACCCTGTGGGAGTCTACACCAGTCGTCTTCTTGGTATTGGGTAACCCATCTATTGGTCTAGGTCTGTACTACACAAGGCGATAGTGACTGAGCAGCCAGACCTGTCTCAAGATGGGTAAATGTGAGCTGTAGAATCGAAATCCACACATACAAGTATCCAAATAACACTTACACTCACAGTTTTGTAGTAAAATAATGATTTAACTGTCAGTTTTGAATAATCATTATTTATAAAGGGCAAAATGCAAAAATATAAATACACTCAAAATCAAGATAAGCAGGTAGATACTAGTTAGAGATGCTTCATACACACTTCCTACTCCCTGAGATGACTTCAATTACAAGGACAGTATTGGCATTCATATATCATTTTTGTACTTGATACAATTCTGAGGTTGTGGATAGGTTGGGTAAGGAAAAAGGTGAACATGTTCTCATAGCATGTGAGCACTTTTCAATCTCCCAAAGAAGTCTAGATAAAACCTTTCTCAGAAATACCTAGCTAAACCAATTTACCACCCATGAGTGACAGTTAGGATCAAAGTCAATGGGTCAGAAGAGTCTGCAGGGAGCCAGGACAGCCCAAGTCAATTTGAACAATCCCTGTGGTGCTTAAGCACATCTTAGATAGCGCAAATGTCTTGCGCAAAGTTAGAGTTTGTAGAAAATCACTTTTGGGCAACAAGCTGTTAGGTTTGTGAAAGTCGGAGCTGAGATCAACTCTTCAAAAAGCAGCTACTGTATGTCTCAAGTGAGATAATGCAAGCTACAGACACAAGAGGTGAGTACCCCTTAGTCAGCACAGTACCTTGGGTCAGAAGAAGAGGATCCAGCTGGCTTCTGTTCTGGTTGCAGAGTTGCAGATCCTGGGTTCCTGGGCCTCCGTCATGAAGACAAGAGGGAGGACGGAGGATTCCTGCACTGCACTTCGAAGCTCGGCGGTTGCTACAAGCTCTTTTCAGTTCAGCAGCACGTTGCGGTTTCAGCTAGCGGCAAATGGCACCACTACGGATCTTGGCTGCTTGATGGGCTTCCTTCACTCCTTGAGTCCAGCACTCTGGTGAGGTGACTCAAGCTTGGGTCGTCATGCTTTGGGAGGGTTCTCAGTATCTTCCTGGAGCTTCCGTCCGGCTTGAAGATGTTGCACTCTACTACAGAGTTCTCGACCCCTGGCACTTGGTTCCAGCAGCAGCAAAGAAGTACAGCCCGAGGGGGAAGGTCTTCCAGCAAAGTTCGTCTTGGGGTTAGTTGGTCCCACCGACCCAAGGGAAAAACTCGTCCTCTCCGGCGTTTCTCTAGTCGATTCGGAAAAGCAGTTTCAGCACAGCAGCAGGGCTTCACCAGGCAGTTCAACGGTCCAGGAGGATGCAGCAAGCTTCTCCTCATGATTCCTTCATCGGATCGGTGGTCGACGCGGTCTTCTTTTCAAGAAGCCTCGCCCTTTATGCAGTTTTCTCCCATTCATACACATCCTAGGCTGTCATTTACACAGCAGGGTGGCTGTCTTGCGAGGAGAGCCATCCAGCCAATCCGCACTTGGTGCATTCGGGTAACCAGGGAGACTAAGGACAGGGAGTTTCGAGCACCCCCCTCGCTTCCTGCCCTGCCAGACACACGTGAGCCATAGGCGGGTTTCAGTACTGAAGCCCGCCAAAGGCAAAACGAACAAAAGGGCTAAATCTGGTTTGGAGCACATAGTAAAACCCAAGAAATACCTCACTAAGAAGAAATGGCAAAAGACCAGGACCATTTTGACACAATGGTCACCCATGGGTGCTATACTGCAGCTGAGGATTCAGCCTGTGGTAGAAAAGCACAATGGTAGAAAATTAAACCACTTCCAACAGCATTAAAAGTAGTGAAGGTAAGATAAAAATGTTACACGAGTAAGTGGAAAGAGGGGCTACTAAGTAACCCCGAGAGAAAAGGCAAGTAAAGTCAATTTCACTTTACTACTCTTGGGAACTGTATTTCACGCAAGGGAAGGTATTTAAACCTTAAGAGAAATCTAAATGACTTCTCTGACACTGCACTGAATGTGCTATGTGCCACCATACAAGAGGTAGATGGCTATGGAGTTTGTCAGACTCCAGAAACAAAGGAAATACAGAATCCAAACTGGTTCAAAATACACGCGAGAGTGAGAAAAAGGGCTCTCTCTCCAGGATGAAATGTCCTAAAGTCTGCAAAAGAGCTGGGGGTTTCTAAGGTTGAAGGGGAATTTGCACAGAAATGAGAATTCTCCCTAACAGTGACTAGAAGGGTGCGAGTGACTCGAAAGGAAGGGTGCAAGAGATAAATAAGTGTGTAAGAATCAGGAAAAGGACAGGTGCAAGGGTGTACAAAAGTAAAGTGAATCTAAGGAAGGTGCCAGGGGCACAACAAGGTGATGGAAGAGAAAGCCCAAGAAGGTGTCGGAGGGCACAGTGAAGGGAAGGATGAAAAAGGGGTGCAGGAAGCACCTGAAGATGAAAGGATATTTTAATTTACTTTAGTCACTTGTATAGCGCACCATAGGACCCGCAGGCGTGTGAGCGCGACAACCAAAGATCATGTACCGAACAGATAGTAGATTGCTAACCTTATTTAAAGAGCAGTGTCTTAATCTTTTTCCTAAATATTGCTATTGAGTCAATATATCTGAGGTTGGGGGCGGGGGAAATATCATTTCATGCTTTGGGAGCAGCCATGAAGAACTCTCATCAAATGACCTGAAAAAGATTGCATTTGGAAATGTGTAACTAATTTGTGTTATTAGACCTCAACGTCCTGGCATTAGATTTTTTGTGAGTGCTCCAATTAAGTAACGTGGACCCAACCCCTTTAGACATTTATGATATGATAGTTTATTTATATAGCGCCTATACACAGTGTTTCAAGGCAAGGGAGGGAACAAGGGAAAATACAACCACATGCTTACAGGCCATGAACAGTAAGGATGTGAAATTAACTATCGTACTCAGCCTGGCGACATTTCAGATAGTGCAAGAGCTAAGACATAGATAAGGAAGGGAGGCGGAGAGTGGGAAGGAAATGGAAGCAGACAGATGACTACCGTACTAGGCCTGACGACATTTCTGGTAGAGTCGGAGAAAAACAAAAGGTGAGGGAGAGGGGTGCAGAAAGGGCGGGGAGGAACAAAACAAGCGACTTTCATACTAGGCCTGACGACATTTCAGATAGTGCTGGAGGCGTGGTGGGGAGGAAAAAAACAGTAATGGGAGGTTGGAGGAAACAGACGAGGTTGCTATCATATTAGGTCCAGGTACAATTCTGATAGAGTAAGTGCATAGAAGAAAGTAAGGGGAGCAGTCATAGTCGGCAGACGAAACTGAATCCTAGTTTCAACGGGGAGCAGTGTAGTCCCTGCCTGGCCTCTGACACCTGGTCTCTCATTTTTAGGCCAACAATGATCCCAACCATACTGTTTTTCAGTGTCTGAAGTCGAAATGTCAGTCTGGCTACTCCAAATAAAAGGCTACTGCAATAGTCCATCTCTGACCCAACAATAGCCCTAGCAGTAGTCTCACAGTTGGTTTGAGAGATGTAGGGTTTAAGTTGGGCCAGCTATTCAATGTGATATGCCATAGACGACATCAAGCTGCCTATTTTTGCTTTCATGTTTAAATTCTCATCCACATCGACGTCTAGGCTCTTCACTTTCTTTTTAGTTTCCATATCACAACCAGCTATTAAAAAGTGTTTAATCTTTGTCCAATTTCTTTATTTTATTGCTTTGTGCCCGTTCTCATCAGCTCAGTTTTTTCTTTGAGCGCCAGTCCATTTTCCATCATCCACGATTCGATGAATTTCATCCGCCTCATGCCGACCTAACATAGGAATGGCACACTGGGTGTCCTCTGCAAAATTAGGGAACCCAATGTTATTTTTTTCCAGCAAGTTGAAGAAATGCACTGTAACATTGTTGTATAAAGATGGAGACAAACATGCTCCCTGCTGAACACTTCAAAATTACAGGAAGAGCCTCTGCCTCCCCACTCGCTACTCTACAACTTCGTTTGCTTAGAAATTACCTGGTCCAAAGGGCCACATTATCTGAAAATCATGCTACCTCCTTTAACCTGGTGACAAATGACCATGGTCCACCAGATCAAAGGTGGCAGACAGATCCAGCAGTATCAATGTCACCATCTGCCCTTAACCATATGCTGTAGCAGCCGTGATTTTAAATCCAGTAAGGCCGTCTCTGTACTGTGTCCCTGTCTGAAACCTGAATGCCGCTTATTCAAGATGTCATGCTCATTCAGGAACAGAGAGAGTTGCATATATGCCACAAGGTCCAAAATCTTCAACAGAAAAAGTGTATTTTTAATAGGACGATAATTTAGAGCAGTTGCTGGACAGAGACAAGGCTTCTTAAGCAGTGGAGTAATGCACACATTCTTTAGCTCTCCTGGAGCGATTCTCCAAGAATGATGTATTTACAAATTTACAAAGTGCGCCTATCAGCTGTTCCGTATTCCTTAATTACCATGAAATTGAATGGGTCTCCCTTGCAATTTGTTGGTGTCAAATTAGTAATAATTGCAGCCAGTTAGATTTCTGTAACAGTTCTAAAAATTAAACCAGTGTTCTTGACTCTCTGGTTGCTGAGTGGGACCATCTGTCAATATTTTATGTATTATATGATGGGATTTTCTGTTGGCTTCAATATTCTCTTTTATCGTATCAATTTTTCCCATCATAGAACCCTGAATAGTGTTACACCATGCAGCATTCTTTATAATAGTGTATGTTGTAACTTTACAATAGAATAGCAAGTGCAGGAAATACAGAGAGGGCCAAACGATCAGAGCGGTCGCGCTTAGGAGGAGCAAAGGAACCTCTCTGATTCTGCCCCATGAGTAGGTTATTTGAGAAAGGAACTGTATAAAGAGGAAAAGGTACATCCTGACAAGTTGAATATTGTGTTTTGAATCTGAGGCAGCCTGAGCTTCGGGGAAGGTAAGACTGAGAGGCCTAATGGAGGTGAACTTTTATTTGGTGAAACAAGACGATATAAGCTTGGTGAAGGTGTTACGGAGAATTCTCATTTCTGTGCTAATTCCCTTCTACCTTAGAGACCCCCAGCTCTCTTGCTGGACCTCAGGATAAAAATTAAAGTCCTGGAGTGAGTGAGACCTTTTTTTCACTCATGTTCTTTTATCTGATTCGGCCTCTGTATTTCTTTTGGTTTTGGAGTCTCACAAACTCCATAGGCATCACCTTTTTTTTTATTGGGACACCCAGCACCCTCTACGCAGTGTCACAGAGAAGTCCTTTAGATTTCTTTAAGGTTGTAAACTACTGTTCCCATGAGTAGTAAAGTGAAGTTGACATTACTCACCTGTTTTTTCCTATGTAGGTCCAGTACAGCCCATTTTATGTGTAAAGGACCGGAGGGGGGTGCCTGTACTTCTGCTCTCTATATGGTAGAGGAGAGGCACAGAGGACCCTAGCTTCTCAGCAGGTGATCCGGGCTGGTTCTTAAGTACAGTGTAGTCCCCAAGCACCCACAAAGGAATGTCCGCACACTGTATTGGTTAAAACAGTCTTTATATGATTAATATTCAAGGTTAT
The DNA here is from genome assembly GCF_040938575.1 of Ambystoma mexicanum. Lineage (NCBI taxonomy): Eukaryota > Metazoa > Chordata > Amphibia > Caudata > Ambystomatidae > Ambystoma > Ambystoma mexicanum. The sequence continues at coordinate 1,266,063,608 of NC_090926.1, read as the reverse complement.
ATACAATATCACGATAACGCACTTTGTGCTCCGAAAATCAACAATGGTAAATATATACAGTTCTAAAGTGGTACCACAACAATTATTAGATCTCATTAAAGTGCATCAACTATACTGTCAAAATGTCACACAGATCAATAAAGAGGAAACCAGCAGTAGAGAGAGGAAGGAAAGCAAGATGGTTGAACAATTGGCAGAATACTGGTCACTACCGTTAAATACAGCTCTGTGTGGAGATCCCCCCCCCCCCCAGCCCCACCTGGGCAACCTGTAGAATAAAGATACAAGCCCAGTCCATATATTGTTCATACTAGACTTCCCAATAGTTCTGCAACCCCAAAGTACCTGGCGATGTAGTGTTCCTCGGTGGGGAATCGACAGCCCTTTTTGAGTGCCCTCCCTTTAAGGCAGGAGTCGCGGGTCGTCGAACGTCCGAAGGAGAACAGGATGAGCTACGACGGTGAAGTGGCAGCTTTGTTCCTAGCGGTGCTCGTTGACGGGGAAGCGTAAACGTCCTGCAAGGAAGAGGTGTGCGTGGCACCTCGGTGTCGCTAGTTCTGGACCACAAAGAGTTTGAAGAACTGTGGCCCAGCAAGGGCGTAGAGTCGTCTGCGTCTCTGTGGTCTTTGGGTGGTGGGAAACCCACCGGTGGATGCTCCTCGGCGCGTCGACGGTCAGGCCTTCTCCAGCAGGATACAGCGGCGACGATGCGGACGAGAGCGTCCTTGGATTCGAAAGTTCTTAGGCAAACGGGAGACGGTAGCTCCAGTCGGCGATGGCGGTCGTCGACAGTGGCGGACAACAGTCCGGGTGCTTCTCCTTGGCATTCCGCAGCTGTCCCCATATTGGATTGGCAGGCTGTCAAAGGTCTGTCTCCCAGGGAGCTTTGGCAAAGATCTGCTGGTGCACGATGGTCCCTCGTAGCTCGGGAAGAGGGCGCCTTACCTGGTCCTCTCTGGTCCTTGGAGGCACAGCAGCTTTCAGATTGTGAAGGAGAGCAACAGCAATTCTTCTCGTCCAGCAGGACTTCAAGGTCAAGCTTCAGTTGCTCCAGTTACTCGTCGTAGTGGACTTCAGCTTCTGAACACGATTCCTAGCAGTGAGAGGTCCCCAGATATACTGTTGATCTCCCATTCATTCCCCTGGGTCATACTCAAGCATCCAATCACGACTAAGGGCATTCAGGCAGCCAATCAGGCACACAGTGCATTCAGGCCATTCACTTCTCTCCAGACACTCACAACAAGTTATGTGTATTGGGACAAGTACCCAGTCATTCAACACGCCACACTGCATTCGTACCGGTTTCGGGCAGGGCTGTCTCAGTCATTTTGTCAAACACCAGATACTAGACACCCACAACACAGAATGCGTATTCGTCACACACTCCATTCACGCAGGTCCCACCCACAGGCGTGCCCACAACATACGGTCGTTGAGAAGGCTCCAGCCAGTCTGGTCAGCACTTCCCCACACTACCATATATGGAACTTCCACCCAACAGCCAGTCAGGGGGAAGGGACAAAGTCAGGGCTTCCCGGGACTTCGGCAAGATCAAGGTAACAGGCGATGGAAGGCAAGAGGCCATGGGGGCCATTTTGTCTCCATCAGGAATCTACCGATTCCAATGACCGGGTCTGGGCATCCCAAAATGGAGGACGCTCGGGACATTAGTCAATTCAGCACGTAGCTGCCACCAGCCCGTACCCTGCTCTGTGGGTCCCACACGTGCCCAAAAACATACCCTATGTGCACAGGGTTGCACCCCTACCCATGGGTGCCATAAGGGTATCCCATGGATCTGTTCACCAAACCAAGAGAGAGAGCTGCACGAACTCCTGCGCGGAAAACACAACAGGACACACGATAAAAAGCAGTAAAGGACAAGGATACGGAGTCCCTGTCCCTCCGATGCATTTCCAGCATCACACTTATGTGGAAGTACTGGGCGGTTACCTAGTAGCCCCTTTTCCTACTTACTCATGTACCATTTTTTATGTTACCCTCACTACATTTAATGGCTGGTGGCAGTGGTTTAATTTTCCTACCATTGTGTGTTTTTACCGCAGACTGAATCCTCAGCTGCAGTATTGCACCCATCAGTGCCCATTTTGTCAAAATGGCCCTGGTCTTTTTTCACCGTTTCTTGCTTGTGAGGTCTTTATTGGGTTTTACTCTGCGTGCCAAACCATGTTTGGTCCCTATGTTCGTTTTGCCTTTGGCAGGCTTCAATGCTGAAACCTGCCTCTGGCTCCATCGTGTCTGGCAGGCTAGAAAGCGAGGGTGCCAGAAACTCCCTGTTCTTAGTCTCCATGGTAACCTGAATGTACCCAGTGCTGGCTGGCTGGCTGTCCATGGAGGATAGCCACCCTCCTATGTGAGTGACAGCTAGGCTCCGAATGAAAGGGAGAAACCTGCATAAAAGGCGAGGTCTCTTGGAGTGACGGCAGAATCGACCACTGGATGAAGAATCTGAAGAAAAAAACTGGGTGGCTGACAGGGCGAAACACATTGTGTTGACTGTAGGTGATCCCTTTGTCATAGATCTGACATCTGACATCTTTTTCTCTACCTGTGGCGTCCCCCAGGGATCTAACCTCCCTCCCTGGCTTTTCAACCAGTATCTGGCACTCCTTGCCCACCGCATCGCCGCTCTCTGCCCCAACTTTTAGTGCTATGCGGATGATACCCAGTTCATTTTCAGGCTACCCTCGGCCTCCTCCTCTCCTTCCCTCATCTCTGACTGTCTGCTATCCAGGAATGGTGTGCCGCCAATGACCTCTGCCTTAATGCCTGCAAGACTGAGATTCTACTCATCGGCACCCCCACTCCCTCCTTCCCAGCAGCTCTCTGGCCGGCCTCTCTTGGCCCTCTTCCTGCTCCTACCTGCAAGGCAAAACACCTCGGTCATCTTCGACTCCACACGCTCCTTCTCTCCTCACATATCTGACATCTCTAAGAAGTCTCACTACCAGCTGCACCTCCTCAGAGGTATTCTTCCTTTCCTCTCCTTCCCCCAGAAGCTCACCGTCTCCAGAGCCCTAGTTCTCTCTAAGCTGGACTACTGTAACAGCCTCTATCTAAATCTGCCTACCTCTACTCTCCGCCCTCTGCAACTCATCCAGAACAGGACTGCGAGACTTGTCCTTGGACTCAAGCCCAGGGATCGTATCTCTCCAGGTCTGAAATCCCTACACTGGCTCCCAGTGGCTGCGAGGATTAAGTTCAAAACCCTCTGCATTGTACACAAGGCCTTCTGCGGCCTGGGGCCAAAATACCTTCAACTCTCTCTTCCTGAATATCTGCCCTCTTGTGCTCTTCGCTCATCCGCCTCCAACTCCCTCAGGGTCAGCCGCTTCTCCAAGCAACGAGCTGGGGGTAGATCTCTCTCCTCGGCAGGGGCCTCCCTCTGGAACAACCTTCCTGCTTCCCTGAAACTTGAGGAGTACCATCTCTGGTTCCGGAAGCACCCCAAAACCTTCCTCTTTGCTTCTGCTTTCTTTCCCCCTCTCCCCTGCTAAATTCCTGACTGAAATTGCACTGAATCTGCAACTGGGCCACTCTCACCAATCCCGGCCCTTGGCCCAGCCACTCTCCCCTTGCACTGCCTCCCTGGCAACCCCTGCACTGCGGCACTGTCTCTGTATCCCTACAGCCCCCCTTCCCAGCACTTGTCTGCACTTACCTTGCACTTGCCACCAGTTAGCCCTTATTATTATTTATCTTGTTATTCTACTTCCCCCTTTACTGCATTTTCCCCTCTCCCTTTCCCTTGCACTTTTCCCTTCCCCTCTACCCTTGCGCGATCTGAATGACACTTGGCCTAGTAGGATCGTTGTCTGTCTTCCCTTGTTCCCTCCCCCTACCTCGTTGCGCCTTGAAACACTTGTGTATAGGCGCGTTACAAATAACATATCATATAGATCTGCACACCTATGCCCTGCAAAGTCACTGACAGCAATTTTGGTTTGAAAGGAGTGTACACATTGTGGAACGCTGTGTATGAGTTCAATTTCACCGATATGCATGCCCTTTGCTAAGACCTTGCCACTTTTGCAGCAGTAGATATTATCGTCATCCACTATGGTGGCATGCATATGGGTTACCTGGCTTCCTTAGATTTGTTCTGTAGACTGAGGAGATTGCTGGATGTCGTGAGGATGTTTTTTCCCACCCATAATACCAGTAAGAGTATGGGCCACCGCTCATGGATGTTCAGAGACAGACGCAGGAAGGTGTCTCATCAACAGAAGCATGTATACTTTTTTTGTCCACTCGTGGATGTTCTTCTGCAACAATTACCTAATTAGTTGTGGAAATCCAGAGTTTTTCCCAGAAAATGGCATTTTGTTGTCACCCATTGGCAATGCAGTTTTGTTTGCTTGTCTACAGGATGCGGTTAAAGTTTACTGTACTAATGTGAGCACAAGAAAACACAAAAGCTAATAAAAGCCAAAAAAAGGTGTTTCTGTAGAAGCATCTAAAATAAATGAAAAAGGCCCTTACCACGAACTCCCCCTACCCCAGTTGAAAGTTATTCCCCAATGCCCGCACACAGCACGAAAGCCACAACTGGGGATTTTGCGGCTGGCGGCCACGGAAATGGAACTGTGGGGATTGTCCAATCGGATGCTTAGGGTGTGCGGCAATAGGAAGATGGACTGCTGCTTCATTCGGGCCCGGCCCTCAACATACTTTGGGGACCCGCACGTGCCACATTCGGTTCTTCTCACCATGCTGGCCTATGGAAATGGGATTGTAGCGATTATCCTACCAGGTGGTGCACAGGGTGTGTGTCACAGGAAGGCGCGCCAATAGGAAGAAGGACCCCTGCTTTACTGGGGCGTGGCCCTCACGGTACATGGAAAAAGGCACATGCCACAATCTGCGCTTCTCACCATGCTGGCTGTCCGAAACTGGCAAACCCTCCCGAGACTCCTCCTCACCTCTGTCTTGAAGTACTATGTTGAGAGTCCTCTGAGATTCTTGATCGGGACTTTCGATCTTCCTTGGGTTTCCCCTTCGTAACCTTCTTCTTCTTGTCGTGCAAATAAGGACGAGCTCCTCCAGAGGCCACCCTGGTGGGATCTGAGAACCCACACCAAAGGGAACCCTAGGGAGCCCGGCCCAATACTAGGGAATAATCCTCCAAGCACCAAAAAACCCTGGTAGGATGGTGAGTGATTCTCGTGGATAACAATAGGTACATAGTTCTTGAACACTACGATACTGTCCTCTTCCAAAAGGTGATCGTAAGGGCAGAATCCTTTCGTAGCAAGATGTGATTGGCGTGATGCAGAAGGAGTAAGTCTAAAGATTGTCAGCATGTAGCAGGAGAGGGACTGAAGGTAAGACTATGTCAAAGAGATGAGGTGGAAAAAGAAACTGATGCAACGTATTCCGAAAGGACCGGAATCCGAGAGTGAGAGAGAGAGAGTCTGTCAGGTAAGTAACGAGACTTTTGCAGATAGAATGCTGAGAAGGCGGCGAGCACAGACGGGTAAAACAGAATGCAGACGAGAAAGAGATCTCTCGTTGCTGCGATATGGCTAAAGTAAACCACTGCTTCCCCAGAAATGTAAATAAGAGCGCAACGGTAAAGCCCTGCAACCGCAGAATACGGCTACGACAGGAGAGATGACCAGTTCCCCGAGAGGGAGAACCGTAACAGGTAACAAGTGGCAGTTAAGCCAAGAAAAGGGGAAGGAGAAAGCAAACCCAGCGGAAAACACTGGTGGATAAACGGGAAATACGGAGCTTAGGGTGATGGAAACAGCAAAAGCACCGAAAAGACTGAAGGATCTAAAGCGAACCGAGAAGGGGAGAATACAGAGGACACAGAAGGCAGAAGGAATAGGGAGCTCCAGTTGGGGGAAAAACAAGGATGGTCCAGAAGTGGATGCAAGGAATAATGAACACAGTTGCAAAAGCGAAACCAGAACAGCGAGTTTCCAAAGACAGATACAACGCAATGTGCAGACGTCACAGACCGCAGGTAAAGACAGTGGAAGCCATCTTGGGTGAGGACTGGACCGGAGCAGTCCAACACAGGAATCTCCATCTATGCCAATGCTTCCAGGACTGCGGCATGACGCTGGCCAATGGAAATGGGACTATGGCCTTTGGTCAATCAGGTGCTCAGGGTGTACGTCACAGGAAAGGGCACCAATATGGAGGAGTCCTCCTTCACCGGGGTGAGGCCCTTGCAGTAATTGGGGAAAGGCACGTGCCACATTGTGTGCTTCTCACCGTGGTGGCCAGTAAGCACGGGAATATCGGGTGCTCAGGGTGTACGTCACAGGAAAGGACGACAATTATTTGTTACTTTGTGTAGTGCGTCTGGCAAACATGGCAGTACGCACAGTTTTCATCGTGGGTGATGCCTTGGTGGAAGATCTGGTCGTGTATGCCATCCAAGAAGGCTTTTTTGGCAATCGGTTTGGAGGGAATGGAGGCTTTGTGGCGCAGTGTAGAAGCGTGCTGTTTTGGCAGAGTGCTTGTAGAATGTCAGCGCATGGCCAGCACATTTTTCCCACTGCCAAGGGGCTTTTCTCATGTGTACCACTGAGAATAGTGTGGAACTATTCCAATGATTCCTGTCGCCAGCCAGAAGTCTGAAGGGGTCTCATCAACAGAAGCATGTGTGACTTCTTGAGTGCTGCTGGGATGTTCTCCTGTGAGAATGACATTTGTTCTCGCTATATACACCTTTTCAAAGGAAATGCATGTCTTTGTCGACCAGTGGCAATGACATTTTCTTTCACAATCTACAGGCTGCAGTGAAGACCCTATTGTAAAAATGTGAGCTGCCGTAGAAAACACAGAAATATTTATAAAAACTGCACAAAAAGTTGCTTTAAAAAAAAGAACTTTTAAGAGCCACAACTGACAATGTCCCCTATCCTGGTTGAGTTATTCCCCCACTCCCACGCGCGCACAGCACGAAAAGTGCACGAATGTCGCGATAGTTGCAGGGTGGCATGTGTTAGATATGCCCCTTTTGGAGGTGACGGCCATAGAAATGGGCCTGTAGAGGCGACGGGATTGGTCAATAAGGTTTTTCGGTGTGGCGTGTACGCACAGATTGTGGTACACGGTGTATTTGTGGACAGAAATGCAGAGGGTGCGCTTATGGCTGTGGGTATCAGGAGCCACAGCGTGCGGGTTCTATGGGCGTTCGAAATACATTGATTAAAGTGAATGCAAAACACTGTGCAGTGGCTGCTCATTTTGGAATCTATCGTGGATGTGTAGTGCTATGGAGCACCTACAATGAAGTGACTGATTTTGGTTTGTCTGTGAGACACTTTTGGTGGCACGCAATCATGCTGGCATTATTGGTGTTCATTGTGGAGGGAAAATTGCACAGCATGTTACACGCGTTCCAGTGCCATTTGGGATGAAGGCGGCACTTACACAGGACATGTTTGTTTTCGATCTTTTGCATAAGTTTCTATCGCATTATGGAGCCACCGATGTGGCAGCGTTATTTTCTATTTTGTCCGTGAATGCAGACAGCGTGGTACATTGCAAAGAAGTGCATTTGTGCCTTTGTTCGACGTGTGCCAATGTCATACTTTGCCCATGGGAATATGATGTTTCCCAGAACGAATACTTTTCCCCAGCTATAACGTTCATCTTACAATGCCTGCCATCCCGATTTCTGCACACCCCATCTAAATTGGCTTGGTGCCCTTCTTGAAAGTAGTGATTTTTTTTTTTTGTTGTAGTAAGGGTTGCGCACTGACACTCTTCAAAACGCTCTGCAACACATAAAGAAACCTCTTTGTACAGCAACCCCCTTTCTAACCGATTGAACTGCAGTGTTTAGCACACTGCCACGCCTCCCGCTCTGCGTGCGTGCATTGGCTATTCCATTGTTGATCTGTGAAAGGTGCTTTCTTTATTTACCTTTTTTCCTTTCCCAGTTTATTTTCATTTATTATGGTGTTCTCACACATGCCACACAAGGAATGGCAGGAAAGAGGCAGCACCTGCATGGATACTATAGGGGACGTGCCGGGCGATGGAATTATTGGGTGGCCCTAACCTACATAGGCACCAGTCATTGTAATGTTCCTGTAAGGACCGTTCCCACACACTTCCAAGTACCTTCCCAGTATACAGTAGCGCATTTCAGTCCATGCACAATACAATACACTTTGCAGGGTAAGGGTCTGTAGCGCGGCATATGGTTTGCAAAGGTTGTTTTACAGCTCCGCTGCCCTACAGGAGTACCCCTCTTGTTGCCCGCAGCAGATATGGCAAATGCTGTACATGAAAGTACCCTACGTAATTGTTGGAAGGGCGGTAGCCTGCCCACTGGTCCCTTGTGCTTTCATTTCAGTTGTCGTTACATGCAGTACAAACACTACGCCATTAATGTTAAGGGTAGCATTCACGGATGTACTTAAATTGTGGAATACAAGAATGTTTACAACAAGGCGAAATACAGCTTCATTACGTGCAGCAGGAAGCCATTTATTTTGTGCGACCCATGCAGCTATGGCGCTTTTCTAACCACCACTTAGATTGTTTGCGTTCTGCATAGTCTGCTGTTTCCATACTTGCCTTTACATGCACTAGTATGTGCGTAAACATAGTGCACCAGCTTTGCCATTTTGCAGACTTACTACAAACTGTCTGACCTGCAGTTACATGTTTTCTTCAACTGTACGACCGGCAGGCGACCTCTTGATACTTTCCATCACACTGCTGAGTGCAGACACAATGTATCCGTTTCATGGAAAGGCAAGCAGCAGATAAATCGAAGTAATGCAACATTTAACATGCCCACGTGACACTGCAGATTGGTGTTCCTTGTTTACCAGTGGCCGTTATACAGTTAGGAGCGCTTTAGCCACACATTGGTAGGTTTGCAGAGCCACCCACAAAGTCGCATTGGTACTTTAAATGCAGTAGCCTACTGCATGAATCCGAAGGGCTGGCGACAGGTGTTACCAGCATACAGTGGATGACCTATGCATGGGTCTAGGTGTGGAACGGAAACGCGTGTGTGTGAGAAGGTCACTGAGGCAATGGAATCAGTGGAAGCTACAGGTCCAACGATCCGGACCAGGCAGGAGGGGGGTTAACACAGCGGACCAACGTCAAACTCGCGAGGCACCAGTCCTAAAGGGAAGGACTGACGATTTGACCCGTCCAGTAGAGGAAAGCCTGAACCCTAGAGCTGAATCAACCCCTTTACGTACTACATGTCCCAGAAACCACCACGAGGGACAGAACCAGGGAGGCCGGAAAAACTAAATGAAAAGGAGAACCCTACATAGACATAAAACAGCCCTACCGTATAATTGCGGGTCCACACAGAGGCGAGGGGTGGCACATGCCAAAGTTAGAAACAGAACTCTGATCTGGGCGGAAGGGAGGAGGGAAACTCACTTCAGGTGTGAGGAAACGGAGGGAGGGACGGGTGGAGGCTGATTGGATGGGAGGGGTGGAGTTTGGGTTAAAGTCTGTAAACAGGAACTCAAAGGCTGTCTCTCATTTCAGCAGCAGACCTGGCCTGAAACCAGAGTAGTGGAGCGAATCTCCGTGTGATATCCATTGGGCATACTAGGAGACGAAAGGGCAGGCATCGAGGGGCTCTGTACCCTTTTCGCCCACAGAGAGGCGGACCAGCTGAGAAAGGAAGCCATATGTCGTTGGCTGGAGAAAGTGCATTTTTTTTGCGGAATACCAGATTGGACGGCTGACTAAAGAGCAGCTAGCTAGCATCCGCGGCAAAGCATTATTTAGGTGTATTTCTTACTTTACAACTCCAAGAGGTGGGAGTACCTTTAGGGTCCCGGGTAACCACAACGCCGAACTGATTTTCTTTTCTGTATTCATCCTCGCAACTAGAGTACTTCCAGAGTAAGCAGACGCTACCTCCTATGTTTGTTCAGCGGGTCTGTTTCGAGTGATGTGAACGCTGTAATAAAAGTTGATTGTTAACCCGATACCCGACTCCAGCCTACTACATTACAGTGCACTTCCACAACTACTTAAAAGTGCATTCGAAGATGCGGACATGCAGTCACTAATGGAGTCCTGCGGATACTTGCAGTGTGATTGCACATATGCCAACCAGGTGCAGTCTCCCTAGAAAATGTCCATATTGCTCATCTGTAGTCATCTCGGCCAGTAGTGTGAGGCACAGATTTACCATGCACTGTTAACACAAAAATAGAGCCTACTGACCCACTAAATAACATTTACAGTGTACATCTGTCATTGCTACGATACACCAACACTATTCGGAAAAGTAAGGGGTAGCGTAAATGGATACATACACCAGACAATTTGCCCTTTCCACACGTTTATCATGAGGGCAGCCAAGGAATCGGTAACAAACCGTTGTTAACGGGACGTTATGGTCATGTTGCCGTACCAAATACCTATCCTCTTGACAGAAAACGCTATGCTAAAGCAACGTTCTGCTTAAAGTGCCCTACCAAAAACCTATGAACATTGTTAAAGGGACGTTATGGCTAAGTTGCGCTAGCAAAAACCTATGAAATTCAATGGAAAAACGTTGTTACAGGGACGTTATGGTTACAGGTAAAACCAAAAAAAAACCTGAAATTCGACAGTTATGGTAAGCTAAGCAACCATCACTCGTGTAGTTGAGGTAAACTTTAACAATGGTCTTAGAGGAGTGGAAGGGTCCTGGAGAGGGAACAACAAAGAGAATGGTGGTGAGGGTCTGTCTGGAGGAAGCACTGGTGTAGGTATCAGCGATAGGGAGGCCTTGGTTGGAGACCAGGATGTCCCTCTTGACCTTCTTCTTGCCAGACTTGGTGAGAAGGATAGTATAGTCGATAGAAAAGCAGTTGGAAAAGATAGGCGAGACAGAGAGCACCATAGAGGATGCAGGAAGGAAGAGTGGGGTGGGGAGAAGGGAAGTAGGAGGGGGTCACTGGGAAGCAGGCAGGTGGGAGGAAACACTAGGGCAGGGGGGGCGACGCGGAAGGTGGAGGGGCACACAGGACAGAAAATCGGATGTAGTACATAGCCTAGAAGTAAAGAGTGGGCACAGCAGGCGTGGAACAAAAACTTAAGAACAGTAGACAATAGGTCAGGGGAAGGGGGCTAGGAAAGGGGGATGGAGAGGGGCTGCAGGAAATGCGGGGGGTCCAGCGGTCAGGAGGGGTGTGCGCGGCCGAGCAGAGAGCACATGCAGCCTAGAGTTGCGAGGGAGCGCAGGCAGCCTGAGAGCGCCCGTGACCTAGGATGCGAGGGAGCACACGCAATCGAGAAATGCGAGGTAGCGTACACACCCTAGATGGGAGGAAGCGCACGCGACCTAAGATGCGAGCTAAGATGCGAGGGAGCGCAAGTGAGCAGGGAACGAGGGGGGCAGAAAGGACCGGTTGCAGGGGAAAACAACGCCAGTGCAAGAATGAAAAGGGCCACCAGGTCAGGGGGTTGCGTGGAGTGCAGAAAGCTAACTCTCCCTGTAACTTCTTACCTGGTGGCCACAGACAGGAGGGTGAGGTCGTCCACACTTGCTGACTACGCCACAACCCCATTGTCGCCCAACACCTGCATCGCTCAACACCACAGGCTTGTCCTGCGAGGGCTTTGCCGCAGAGGGGCCGTACCTCTGTTCTAATGGGCACGAAGCATGGATGTAGCAGAGTGTGCTACATTAGTCGGGCAGCTTCTCCTATGCACCTGCATTGCTCAACACTGCGGCTTTGTCCTGTGAGGTCCTTCAGGAAGTTCTTTGCTCTCTCCCCACAAATCTCTGGATACATCTAGATCCATATTTAAACAGATTCTTAGACCATTTGGTAAGGATATTCGTGTAAAGAAGTCCTGTATGTCGGAGGTAACTGAACCTATTTTAAAAGGTCTTGTGATGGATCAAAGAAACATTGTTATTATCAATGTAAATAAACCCGAACGAATGGAATTCAGAGAGGTGCTGAAAAACAATTATCTTTTTTGGTTGCGTTCCAAAGTTGGGCATGGCTGTGTTAGAGCCCGGGATCTTGGATTCTCACGAAGGGTGCAAATTAAAGACTGGTGTGCTGGAAATTGGCACTGATTGTATCATCATTGGTTGTGGCCAGACTAATTTGTCTTAATTTCTGAGTCTATATGACCATGTGAATAGTACTTCCCCGGCCACCAATTCAAGACTCATTTTGAACGAATGTTTCTCTTTGTGTATTTTTGCCTTACGTTTTTGGGTTTGCTTAGTTATCAGTGCCTCTATGCGTATGGACTTGTGTGTAGGCGCAATATAAATACATTTAAATGAATAACCTTTCCTCTGAAGATCTTCATCAGAACTGGAACTGTTCATTTGACTGTGGCATTGCTGGTTTCCCAAATGTCCTTTTTCTGATCCTACTGGCTTTGGCAATGTTAGTTCTTCCATAAAGCTTAATTGTGAACACTTTTGTAGTTTGGAAACAGACTGCCTACACCCGTCTGGGAGAGGTTACCTATTAACAGTTGCTAGCTGTGTTCTGTCTGAACTTAACTTTCCCTCCAAACTCAATTTTACAAACGTGATGCACACAAGTGCGGTTACTGACCTTAACGGACGTCACTCTGTGCGCTGGATATGTAAAGCATAGGAAAACTTACTCGCCTGCATTATTGTCCCTTCTATAATTTTCTTCTATTTTTAATTCAATGTTACTGATAGTTGCTGCATTTTAGAGCTGTGTGTGTGTGTGTGTATGTATGTGTATATATATATATATATATATATATATATATATATATCTTTAATTAATTGTTTTCTTGGGTCTATATATGTACTGATTGTACTCCTCTACAGCTCACATTCCTCTCTCCTAAGATAAGCCTTGCTGCTCTGCCACTCCATCGACTTGTGTAGTACAGGCCTATCTGAAGAGTTGGGGCCCTAATACCAAGAGGTAAGTCCTATGAAGTCCCACACCAGTTGGACTTTAGAAGAACTTACCGAACATGTGCTCTGTGGTATCCTGCCATGGCCTCAGCCAATGCTATAGTCTGGTGTTTTTTGTTGTTGGGGGGAAATGGGTTAATGGCTGCACCTGTGCCCGCTTGCTGCAAGGTGCCCACAGCTCACCACATTGGTGCAATGCGATCCTTCACTACTGGTAGTCATTGTGCCCCTTGTTATTGATGTACTCAGGCTTTGCTTCTTCTCAACTGTGGCCTCTCTTCCCCCTTGCAGGATGCTGATGTATGAACACAGAGAGGCCAAGGAGCATTTTGATGTCATCGACCTTGACCCTTACGGCAGTCCCTCGGTCTTCCTTGATGCAGCGGTGCAGGCGCTCAGTGACGGAGGTGCGCGTCCTGTGGTCTTGATCCCTTGTGTTTCCAAATGTACTTGCAGCCCCAATCCTTGTGCCAGTTCAGATGCTCAGCTGCAACAACCCGCTTCTTTTTTGTGTGTTTCAGGTTTGCTGTGTGTCACATGTACAGACATGGCAGTTATGGCCGGCAACAGCGGGGAAACTTGTTACAGCAAGTATGGTGCCATGTCTATCAAGGCCAGGTTCTGCCATGAAATGGTGAGTCACAGCTGCTTCTGTGATATTCTATTGTGCTGTTACTGTTAGAAAGTTGTTGCTTTCCTCCTAGATACTTCAATGGGACACCCTTTCATTTTGCTATGGCTTGCTTGCTGACTAAATATTTTGGAGGCAAGTAAAGCCCTCTGTTTTACTTCCCTTGTTTTTTGCTCACGCTTGTGGGGAAGCTGAATAGTTCCTAAGACTATCGCAGGGTTCGGAATTGAGGGGAGCTTGGAGCGGTTTAGCTCCTGCTTGTGGTGTAGAAGAGCCTGGTTAGCTCGACACCTGTTAAGTATGTTTTTCTTCAGACCAATTGGTTTTGGACTCTACAAAACGTAACCCTTGGTGTTAAAGCCCCCAACTTCTAATACAGGCTGGTACTACCCGAGGTTGGTAGAGTGGCAGAGCAGCCAGGCTTATCTTGGGACAAGGAATGTGAGCTGTAAAAGAGTACAAGGAAATTGAACATGCATGGACACAGAGAAACACACAGTTGCCGTTATATTGAATACTGATTTATTTTATATATACACACAAGGCAGTTATAAACTCAGACATCTTGTATCAACTAACAACATCAAAAGTTCATTTAGAATAGTAAGGAAATAAAGCATGTTAAGTAAGTTGTATACTTTTCTTATCCACACATGGAGTGGCTTCAGTTAAGGTTGGTAAAAGCACTTATTGTAAATCTGCTCTGCAGTACTCAAGTTTATGTAATTTCAATAATGGTAAAGGGCAACAATCACAAGTAAGCAATACTAGTAGCAACTCTTATAAGGTTTAGGTCATCTTTTTCCCTAATAAGAAGGAAGGTATGTTTGGGTTTTGGAGGGAAACCAGCAATGCCTAAGCCAAGAGGTTCAGAGGAATTACTGTTAGGAAACCAACACTGCCCGATTCAATAGGAATACAACAGTTCTGATGCAAATCTTCTTAGCACAATCAGTTAACAAGTTACATTGTCTTGCAAAAAGGTTCATGAGCTTAGAAGCCTTCCTGGAGGGTCATTGGCTGTGAGGCCTGGGCGACTGCAAATGGGTAAACACCCAAACAGTAGAAACTGTGCTCCAAAAGCAAAGGAGCGACTCGAACACCTTCAGGTAAGTTTACCGCACGGCTGCAAAACCCAGCCTCCTAGTCCTTGGTCGTGGTGACGAAAGGGGGGCCTCGGACAGTGCCATCTTAACAGTTTTGGGGGCCCGGGTCACAGACAGCCTTGGGCCCCCGCAAACCATGTCCTACTCCCTCCCCCCGCCAAACCCATGTCGCCGTCGCCCCCCCCCCTGCGACACAACACCCATGCTCCCTCCCAATGCTTACCTTCGAATTGTTACATTATTCAGAAAAGTAATATGGGTGTAACTATCATTCCTGAAAGAAGATATGCATATTGTTAGGGCAAATTTCCCTTTCTGTGCTAATTCCCTTCAACCTTAGAGACCCCCAGCGCTTTTGCTGGACTTAGTACTTTTTAAATTGAACCCTGGAGTGAGTGAGACCCTTTTCTCACTCTGACGTGTTTTACCTGATTTGGATTTTGTGTTTTCACTGTTTTTGGAGTCTGACAACCTCCATAGGCATCTACTTTTTATAAAGTGACACACAGCACCCTCAGTGCAGTGTCACTGAGAAATCCTTTAGATTTCTCTTAATGTTTGAATACCTTTTCTTGGGTGAACTACAGTTCCCAAGAATAGTTAAGTGAAATTTACTTGACTTGCCTTTTCTCTTTGTAGGTCCAGCACACCCCATTTTATGAGGAGTGCTGCGGGGGTTGAGGGGTGGGTTACCTAGTAGCCCCTTCTACTATATTCTCATGTAACATTTTCTGTTACCCTCGCTACTTTAAATGGCTGGTGGCAGTGGTTTAAATGTGCTATCATTGTGCTTTTCTACAGCAGGCTGAACCCTCAGCTGCAGTACAGCACCCACGGGTGACCGTTTTGCAAAATGGCCCCTGACTGATTTTGCCATTTTCTGTTTGTGAGGTGTTTCTTGGGTTTTACTCTGCGTGTTGAGCCAGGTTTGAGCCCTTTGTTCGTTTTGCCTTTTGCAGGCTTCAGCATTGAGGCCCGCCTCTGGCTCCAGTGCGTCTGGAAAGGCAGGATGTAAGGCAGGTTCCCGAAACTCCCCTGTCCTTTGTCTCTAGGAATACCTGAATGCAATCAGTCCTGATTGGCTGACTGTCCTTTCAGGACAGCCACCCTACTGCGTGATTGACAGCCTAGGCTGTACATGAATGGGAGAAAACGTACTTAAAATGCGAGGGTTTTGGGACTACAGGCAGAGTCAACCACTGAGTCGACACCCAATGAAGAGACAATGATCGAAGCTTGCTGCAACCTCCTGGACCTTTGAATTGCCCGGTGAAGCCCTGCTGCTGTGCTGACTTCCTTTTTCACCTTGACAGAGAAGCTACGGACGGAATGACTTCCCTGAGACAAACTCCACTGGATCACCATCCCTGACTTGCTGTGCTTCTCCGTTGCTGCGAGAGCCCAATACCAGGGTCAAGTGTCCGTAGTCGATTGCAACGTATGCTGCAGAATGAATCCGGGTAGAAGCTCCAGGAGTCCCCTAAGGACCCTCCAGAAGCAGGACCTCCATATCCAGAGTCCTCTCACCAGAGTGCAGGAACGAGGGAGTGAAGGAAGTCGCACCAGTGTCCGAGATCCACATCTGTGCTCTTGGCTAAGCGCTGAAACCCTGAAGTCCCGCTGAATCGAAAAAAGCCTGTAGCTGCTGACGACCCCCCCCCCCCCCCCCCCCGAGTACTGCCGCACAAGCCCTCCAGACGTCCTCTCTTTTGTCCGCACGACTGAGGCTCAGTAACCATGGTCTGCACCGCTGTAGCAAGACAGAATCCAGTTGGACCACTCTTCTAACCAGAGGTACTGTTTAGGCTTGAGGGACTCACCTTATTGCCTTTTAGCCTTGCTTTTCTCACTGGGGAATTGTATTGGTGTTAAGATGGATTTCTGAACTCTGACCTTGTGGGCAGAGGTTCAGAAGGCCAGCCTAGTTTCTTGGAACAGGGTAACCTGGACAAGCCATACCAATCAAGGTAGCACTGGCGGCGGTCAAGACTAGGTCTCAGGAGGGGTGAGGGTGACTGAAATACCTCAATGAGCACACAGAGTAAAGGACACTTACAAACCACTCCCAGTCAGGTGTATAAATATCAAAAATACAAATCCATTTATTCCAAGGCCTTTGCAATTCAACACACAGTAAGAAAATCACAGTAATACTATCAAACCAATACAATCCTATCTATAACCATATATACAAGACCAATTTATTTGTATTGCGCCGAACAGCCCGCAGGCATCGGGGCGCAGGCGAGAAGACAAAGGCGGACAATAGACAAACAGCTGTCACAAGACAGTTACAGGTATCAGAGTAGTTAGAGCAGTTCTCGGCCTAATTCTCCATGGAAAAGGAGATTCTCTGCGGGGTCCCTCAGGGAGCCAGCATGTCTCCACTACTTTTCAACCTCTACATTAGATATCTATGCTTCGTCCTAGATCATTCAGATGTATTCTTTACCAACTATGCGGACGATACGCAGCTGGTATTGGAACTTAGTGGAGACCACAAAACTGACAACGACAATCTCCCCAGAATATATAACATCATAGAACAATGGATGGACTCCAACTGGATGTGCCTGAATGGAAGTAAAACCGAGTTGATGGTCTTTGGATCCACCCAAGCCAGAAACTCATTATCCCACGACTACGCAAACTTTAAGATCAAAGACACAAACATCAAAGTACTTGAGAAAGTGAAAACCTTGGGAATGATGATGGAAGCATCCCTAGGAGCAGACGCTCAGACTCAGTACATAAAGGAAACATGTAATTACTATCCGAGACTCCTCAGAGCCATCAGACCCAACCTATCTGAGAATAACTGTGCCACAGTAGTCAGAGCAACTATGCTATACCGACTAGACTATGGGAACGCACTAATGGTAGGAGCCAACAAAAAAAGCCTACAGGCGTACCAGATTATCAAAAACAATACGGTTAGGATAATCAAACGCAAATCTAAATTTGATCACATCAGTAGCTCGAGAAAGGAATTATATTGGCTCAAAGTGGAAAGTAGAATCCACTTCAAGGCTCTTACAATAGCCACAGATGCATCCATGGGAAGGCACCAGGCACTTAAAAACCAAAATACGACCCTATGTCCCAAGCCGTGCCTTAAGATCCACGGATCAAAACAGGATAGCAATAATGCCACACAAACGCATGTCCGGACTGGGGAAATCCTTTCCAGTCATCACAGCAGGTATCTGGAACAGCCTGCCAGTCCTCATAAGGAAAGAATCAAACTACTTACGCTTTCGTAAGCTAGTGAAAACGCACCTATTCAACTGAGATCGCCACCCCTGACCCACTGATCTTGAGATTCTATTAGGAACTGTCCTGCCACATTTATGTTTGTCCTTGTGTCCTTGTTTCTGCGCCCCAAAACTTGTGAGTTACCGACGCAATACAAATAAATAAGAGGAATTTCCTCATGAAGGTTTACTTGAAAAGAAATGTTTTAAGCTTCTTCCGAAAGGTAATGTGGTTAGTCTCCAGCCTAAGGCTGGTCTGAAGTTTGTTCCAGCTTGCCGCTGTGCGGTTTGGGAATGCTCTACCCATGCCGTGTCCTTTCTTATGCATCCTTCCAGTTTTTAGTCCCATTGGATCCAAAGGATGAATGCACCAAATGGGTCCACAGCCTAAACGAGAGAGGAAGCTAGCGGTGCTAATAGTCTTTAGGCCACTTCTGTATCAAACACAATCCTAACTGAAAGGCAGTCAAATCCGTAAGATGAGAGGACCCTAATGCTCAAATGTTCTTGCGATGCTGGCGCACACAGTAGTTCAAATTGGCAAAGCAGGGTCTTTTGTAGGGGCTGTAGTAGCTCGGGACGGTAGGTGAGGTGATGCAGAATAGGTTCCCACCATTCGAGGAGGGCCTCCACTTGAGGGCAGAGTCGATTCCAAGAGATGGGAATAGTTCGCACTAGCAGTGGAAAGGAGAGGGGCCCTCAGGGGCCACTCGTGTGTAAAAATGGATGGATTCACTAGGGGGCCACTTGTTAGGGTGACGATTACTCACCGACCCCTGGCGCACTCTGGACCAACCTACGACCGTCGAGTCCACTTCGGTTGTAGGTTCAAATGCGTCAATCTCGTGGCTCTGCGGCTTTCAGCGACGAAGTTACAGCGTTGATTCCCCTACGGGACAGTGGCGATTTCTCCGCTCCTGGTGGATGGATCAGGCCAGTTCTGCTGTAGCAGACTTCAGGGCGCAGAGGACCACAGCTGCAATGAACTTGCAACGTTCGTCACCATGGCTGGGCGACACGGCAACCGCGTAAACTCCGGTTCAGGCGCTCTCACTTTACTCAAGACCTGGGAACGCCAAGTGTACGAAATTCGGTGTGAGAGTGCCGTGAACACCGAGCTTGCAATGTGCCAAGTTTCAAGGGCCTCCTCGAAACGGAGGTGGCATCAAAGCCCAACGTCTGCGCAAGCTGGTCAGTCCACTGGATGGCCCAGGGACACTTCTGAAAAAGGCTTACTTGCAGGTTAAGATGAAGGTATTTGTATTTTTTTATTTATTTATAACGCGCGAACCAACAGGCATCAGGGCGCAATTTGTACAAGGTTACAGATATGCAGGTATAACAGAGAATCATTACACATGGGTTCCGATATGCAAGTCTAGCAAAGAATCATTATATACATTTGCAAGAGGATATTATATACATATGTACAGTAGTTTCAGTGCTGATAGGTGATAGTAGCGGTCGGCAAGTCAGGGTAGGTCGGGAAGAGGCGCGAAGCCGGCCTTAAAGCTGGTTGAAAAGCCAAGATCTAGTATTGGCTTTGAAGGTATTGAAAGAGTCTTCCGCTCTAATTGAAACAGGGAGGGAGTTCCATAACTTGGAAGCTAAGACGGGGAAACTTGAGCCCCCTGCTTTTTGCAATTTAAATCTGGGGATCGCTAGACAGTGGGATTGGGCTGTTCTTAGAGGTCGTGAGGTAGAGTGGCGCGATAGTCGACTACCAAGGTAGATCGGGGCTTTGTTGGCTAGGCATTTGTGCGTAAGGGCGAGTGTTTTGAGTGAGATTCTCTGTTTGACAGGTAGCCAATTTAACTTACTTCTGGTTTCTGTGATGTGGTGGTGTCGGGGAATGTTTAAAGCAGCACGAATGGCGTTGTTTTGTGTCGTTTGAAGTCTGTTCAGGTTCTCTTGGCTGGTGCCAAGATAAAGAGCACTGCAATAATCAATTTTAGCCATAATGAGGGTTCTCGCTAGCGTAACGCTGTTAGACGTAGTGAGGAATGGTCTGCAAGCTGCGATAAGTTTGCATGTGTATGCAGACGCAGATCTGACAGCATTAGTTTGTCGGGTTAATGAGAGTGTGGCATCAAGGTAGAAGCCTAGCGTTTTGGTATCTTTTGAGACACAAATGATATTACCATCTATGTTGAATGACTGATAGGACGGCTCTAGTCTGCTCAGGCGTTGTGCAGTGCCCAAGATCAGGAGCTCCGTCTTGTCATCATTCAAGCACAACTGATGTTGGGCCATCCAGGCTTGGATGACCAAGTAGACGTCGTTAAGGGCCTTGGTGTCACCTAGATAATCACCAGTGATGGGGATGAGTATCTGGGTGTCGTCCGCATAGTTGGTATAGGAGACACCCAGATAGTCAAGCACATCAAAGAGTGGTTTCGTGAAAATGTTGTAAAGTGTAGGTGACACACAAGATCCCTGAGGAACGCCGCAGTGAATCGGGGAAGGGTCCGCGGCTGCGGATGGGGCAAAGACTCTCATGGATCTGTTGCTCAGGAAAGATTTGATCCAAGCCGCAGCTGAGGAAGAGAAGTTGGCAGCTGAATGGAGGTGCTCGCACAGGATCTGATGGTTGACCAGATCGAATGCGGCTGAAAGGTCGAGAAGTAGTAGCAATGCTAGTTTGCCTTGATCCTTTAGAACCTCGATTTGAGTTTTAAGGTCTAATAATGCGGTCTCTGTCCCGTGTCTGGGGCGGAAACCAGATTGTCGTAGACCTAGCAAGTTATTAGTTTCCAAGTAATTTTGGATCTGAAAGTATGCAGCACGGTCTAGGATCTTGAGCAGAAATGGTACAGTGGTGATAGGTCGAAAGTTAGTGGGAATGTTAGGGTCTAGGGAAGGTTTTTTAAGCAGTGGGATAACCCAAGCGTCCTTCAGATTGTCTGGGACAATACCTGTTTGAAAGGAGGAGTTGATGAAGGCCGTGATGAATGGGGCCAACTCATGCGCTGAGTCCTTGATAGTAGGGGCTGGGCACGGGTCACCTTGGCAGTTAGTTGGCTTAATTCTAAGAATTATATTTTCTACCTCTGCCACGGTAAGTGGAGAGAATGCGAATGGTGTGATATTGGTAGAGTCTGGCAAGGGGGCCTTAGTGAGGGAATGAACGTGGTTGTCGCGCTTCAGGCTGTCCTGTTTATCTTTGATTTTGTCTTGTAGTGTGGAGATTTTATTTAGTAAGGCTGCTTGGATGTTGGCACACCATTTACTATCTTTCACGCATGTGACAGGGGGGGCGACTGGAGTTTCAAGCTCTCTTAGGATTTTAAAGAGTTCCTTGGTGTTCGAGTCGGCTTGAATAATGCGGTTGTTGAAAGATTCCTTTTTAGCCGTGATGATGGCATCTTTGTAGGAGAGTGAGGCTAGAAGGAAACTGTCTTTATGCTCGTCTGAGGGGTGGCTTTTCCATCGATTTTCGGCACAGCGTTTGGCTTTGCGGAGCAATCTTAACTGTGGTGTGAACCATGAGTTAAGATAAGCTTGAGGTTTAGCCTTTCTAAGTTTGAGAGGTGCTATACAGTCAATGGCAGTTCGCATTGTTTGGTTGTAGGTGTGTGCTAGTGAGGTTGGATCAGAGTAAGAGTTGGTGGCTGTGTTAAGGGACGGGAGTAACAATGGGAGGAGTTTCTCCTTGGTTATATCTTTTTTGCTTCGAGTTGGGAGAGCTGGGGCTAATGGTGAGGGGATTCGTGGTGTGGCTTCAATGTTGAAAGTTATAATGTGATGGTCAGACCATAGACAGGGGGTATTGTTAAGGACCTTGATATTGCAATTGGAGCCAGCTACCCAGTCAAGTGTTCTACCTTTAATATGGGTAGGCTCTTGGATGTATAAGGTAAGGCCAAGGTCAGATAGTGCGATCTCCAGGTCAGAGGCCACAGGATCTTTTGAGTCACCAAGACCTAAGTTAAGGTCGCCTAGGATGATTGTTTGCGAATTGATCTTTGTATTGTTGAGGAGGAGAGTGGAGATTTCACTGACAAAGGTTGGTGCGGGTCCTGGGGGTCTATAGATTAGGTGCATGGTGGCTGTTTGGTTAGGTGTGAGTGCTAGTTTAACAGACAGCAATTCGGCTGATGTGAGTTTGGAATCAGGTAACACTCTTAGGTCAAGAGAATTTTTATGGATGAAGGCCACACCGCCGCCTTTGGAAGAGGCGGTGGAGCGGTCACATCGTGTGATGCCGTAGTTTGGCGGTAGGGCTAACGGTAGTAAGGGGCCAGATGCGGCATGAAGCCATGTTTCGGAGATAGCTAAGAAGTCAAGGTCGGACGTGGTGATGAGGTCAGCTATGTCAAGTGCGTGTGCAGTGAGGGATCTGGCATTAATGAGGGCACCTTTGAACATGGGCAGTTTAACCTCGGTGGTGGTGGGTTTGCATGTGGAGGCAATTGACAGAGATCCAGGAGAGAAGGGGGTTTGTTTCCTGGTGGTGTGGCGGGTGTGGCGTAGGCGTAGGCGTAGGCGGAATCTGGTGCCTAGTCTCTTATTTCTAAGAGAAAGGGGGCAGGGTTGGTTAGGTGTAGGTTTCCTAGCAAAGTGGTCCAGCCATAAAGCAGGGTTGTTGAGGTATTGGTTGGTATGGCCTACAGTGGGTGCTGCTGGGCTTATTCTAGGTGATGCGAGAGGTCGTGGGGATGACGTGCTGGTGGAAGGCTGGTCCATTTTAATCCAGAGTGTGGAGGTTGTTACTGTAGGTAGCTGGAGAGCTTGGGCAAGTCGAAGGGATAGTGTGTACAGTAATGGGAGGAGTACACTGATGTGCATGATGAACGTCCTGGATACCAGGGTGAAAGATAAGAGCTGGGTGGCACAACAACCATGTACATAGACAGGGGCCACCTAAGATCAGATTGGCAGTGAGAGGCAAGGGCCAAAGACTAAAGGCGCAACATAAATCAGGGCAGAACACAATCAGTTGTGGTCTATTTGTGTAATGTAAGCAAGCAATGTAAGAGGCAGCTTCAGGGGACAACTTCATAATCTAATCCCAAAGTTCGTATATATCTGCAGTCCATAAAAACTAATTTGAATTGGCATTACCTTCTAATTGTGAAGAACCTGGAGTGGAAAGGGCAGAGGTCCTGGCCCCTGGCTCCTACGGCTCCAAACAGGCACCCAACAGGCCTTAGTATGGCCTTCGTGTGACCGCCGGCGTCCGCCTACCGGCGGATGCAGAATTCGCCTTAATGCTGCTTATCGAGGCTGAGCCTCGTTTTCATGCCGCGTTGCGCCCGGCATATCAGGGTCAGGCAGGGTGGTGAGACAGGGTCAGGCAGGCCCCTGTATGCTGCGGCTGTGGATATGGATGCCGCTTCTGGGAGGGGGAGAGAATAGTTGGTCCCACTATTCCAATGGGTCGAAGCACCTTCGCAGACCTTCTAGGATGATCTGATGCAGAGGGGTCCAGCGGGACGACAGCGGGCTCATGGTGCCAAACCTTCCAGCGGGTCACCAGCGGTTCCTCGACTTGGCTTCTTAGTTTCAGGATACTTGGATCCTATCCTTCGTTCAGTGAGCACTCCAGAGATCGAAATGGTATGGGTGTTTGGGGAATCTCCTTTGCACCAAAAAACGAAGAGGACCCAAACATTGTTGGTATAACTATATTATTCCTGAAACTGAATAAGTAACTGCTTACCGTTGCTTACCGTGAATTACATCCTGTACTTCTAAAAGTCTACTAATGTGGTTTTACTCCATTTACTCACCTTGAATTGCATACTGCTATTCTAAATAATACTTGGGTTTGCATACCATAAGTGTAAGTATTGTGTTGGTTTTTATGATTGTGTTTATGATTTATAATGGTATTTACCTCTCATAAGAATTCTCTTGATTTGTTTATATACAATAAATCATTATTTTTACAATTGGAGGCATCTGGGCGCTGGTTACAAGAAGGCTTAGTTACAGAAAGGTTACGTCATTTATAGTGCAGGTGATACAGGTAAGGCTGGTACCACAGATTGTCGTTTTTGGTACAGTATGTTGCAGGTGCACTGTGGGCAATAAAGGCAGGGTGGAATGGCGTTGTTTCAGGATTGAGTTTGAGGGAAGATATAGAGTCGTTGGTGGTTTTTGATGTCTTGTGAAAAAAAGCCAGGTTTTGAGTCCCTTGCGTAAGGACCAATAGGAGTCATCTGATCTTAAAGCCCAGAGGGAGAGCATTGTAGGATCTGACCGCAAACACCGGGAAGCTATTGCCTCTGGATTTCTGGCACCTATATTGGGGGTGACGAGTAAGTGTGAGTAGGCAACTCGAGTGAGCCTGGTTGATTAGGCCTTCGAGAACCTTTTCGATAGGTAGGTGGGGCAATGTTGGTGATACATTTGTGGGTTAGTGGTAATGTTTGGAAAATGATGCTTTCTCGGATGGTGAGCCAGTGGATGTTGCGTCTTGCTGCGGATATGTGGTCTTTTTTGGCAATATTTAAGGCTGCTTGTACTGCGTTTTGAATGATTTACAATTATGTTGCGGGCATTGGTGCCCGCAAAGAGGGAGTTGCAGTAGTCCATCCTTGGTAGTATGAGGGCTCTGGCGAAAGTCGTGCAGCTGTTGGTAGACAGGAAGGGTATGCAGGCATTGATAAGTTTCGCGGTGTGGGTGTGTGTGCTGCTGCGGATGCTATAGACTATAGAGTGACATGGCTGGTTAGTGATGGGCTGGAGTCTAGATATACTTTGCTTCTTTGGAGACAGTGATGGAGTTCCTGTCAATGGAAAAGGATTTGTATGCAGTATTAAGTAAATTAAGCTGAGATTGGGTGCCAATGAGGAGTAGTTCAGTTTTTTTTCATCTTTGAGGCATAAGTCGTGTTGTGCCATCCAGGCATGGATGGTTGGGTATAGTTTTCTGTGTACATTAGTATATAAGTGTTTCTTTAGACCTTATTGTTAGGTAGAATTCTCAGTAATGTGCTAATTCCCTTCACCTTGGAGACCCCCAGCAACTTTGCTGGATTTTGAGGACTTGATTATTTTTTTTTACCTGGAAAGAGTGCGAGCCTTTTTTCCCCACTTTTTTCATGTGTTTTGATATGTGTTTTACATTTGTGTTCTCGGATTCTGGAGTTTTAGATGCCTCCCATAGGCATCATCTTTTCATGTGTGTTACACAGCGCCCTCAGTGCAGTGACACAGGGATGTCCTTTAGACTTCCCAAAGGTTTAAATACCTTCTCTGGGATAAACTACTGTTGACTTTACTAGTCGTTTGCAAGTTAACAGACCCAGCACACACATCATCTTACAATGGAGTGCTGGAGGGGTTACATAGTATCCCCTGTGTCTAAACACTCATGTAGCAGTCAAATGCTACCCTTTCCTATTGAAAAGGCTGGTGGCAGTGGTTTTACAACTAACTACCAGCCATGTTTTTCAAGATTGTGCTTTAAGCCCCTTTGTTTAAATGGGCCCCGGTCTTCTTTTTTTGCCATTTCTATTTGGAAAGGTCCTTCTAGTGCTTGTCTCTGCGTGCCAAACCAGGTTTGATCCCTTTGTTCATGTGCCTTTGGCCGGCTTCAGGACTGTAGTCCGCCCTTGGCGTCTGTGTGTCTGGGGTGGGCAGGAAGTGAGGGGAGGTGCCCGAAACTCCCTGTGCTTAGTCTCCCAGGAGATCCGAATGCACTCTGGCGTGATTGGCTGGCTGACTGTCTGGCAAGAACAGCCACCCTGCTGACAGCTAGGCTGGAATGAAAGGGAGAAAACTGTTTAAAAGGCGAGTCTTTTGGACTGGAAGGCAGATTCGACCACTGGAACAAAAGAACTAAAGATGAGCTGGAAGAGGACGGCTGCTGCAACCACTGGACCGTTGGTTTACCCGGTGAAGCCCTGCTGGAGGTCCGAATTGCCAAACTCCGTTCGACAGAGAAGCTCCTTCAAGGACGGCTTCTTCCTTTGAGTTGGTGGGACCAATCAACTCATAAAACACCTGGATACCATTCTCAAGGCTGGTTAGGTTTAACCAGGGAGGGGGACATCAGTTCTTGTTCTTGAATCTAGAGCTACTGGAACTGAATTGACTCCATTTTGTTTGCTTTCTTCGATGATCCTGTGCAGTGCAGGATCCCCCGACATCCTCCCTCTTGCCCCCACGACTGAGGCTCAAGAACAGCGAGATCTGCAGGAACTGCCAGGAACCACAACTTCAGCAACATTTGTTTTCTTCATACAAAGGTACTGTGCCAACCCGATTGAGAGAACGCCACTCTCGCTGAGAAAGTTTGTGAAACTTTCCCAACTTGCAGGCTTAATCAGCTTGTGACCCCACAAATGATTCTTTTCCACATAAACTACTTCTGAGAACTTTTGCAAAGACTTTACCGTTTGAGACCAGAACTGCTCTTTCCTGTCCAGAACACTAGCCCATTGACTTTGGCCTGTCCTATTGACTTGAATTGAACTATTCTGGTGAACTGAAACTATTTGCACTGCCTAGAAAGTATACATAATCTATTTTACTTACTTTTGTCCTTTTTGCCCACTGCTAAGTAACTGAAGTGCCACTTGACTCCTTTTTCAGACGAGCTCAAACTGTCTCAAAAACTTGTATTGAAGTGTATTGGTCTATAATATTAAGTTGTCTTCTAGTGAAATGTTTTTATAAATGATTGTGTAAATAAATTGAGTGTTTTTACCAAGAAACCTTGAGTAGAAGTGTCTACTTGAGCCACTGTGATTGAAAGTCCTTTATGTAACTGCTTGTACTGCTCACATTCACTCTTGAGATAGGCCTGGCTGCTCAGCTATCTACCAACAAAACTGTGTGGTACAGACTTATACCAAAGGTTGGTCTTGCTTACAGCTGTAGTCCTAATTGTGTATGGTGGTCCCAGAGGGTACTGCATGCAATTCTGCCTAACACATATGTATTGTGATGAATCTGATGGTGTCATCACTTTCCCAGTGGTGGCCTCTTATGTGGTTGGGGGACGGCAGCTGCTACCTGGTCCTGACACTTTCTGTGCAGAAGCCCGCCAAAACTGGAACAAAGGGCTCGACTTGGGTTGGAGTTACAGAGGCGAACACAAACGCCATTTTAAATCGAGCCCTGGCAAAAAGACTCAACCGGGGAATAAATATTAAATCAATAACCCGGCGGTATCTTTAACATTGCACCAAAATAGTGGTGTGTTTAAAATGAATGGGACAATCCCATAGGAAATATTCTGGTGGAATATTTTGCGTGGTAACCACTGCCACCAGCCAGAAGCTCGACGAGGGGGGACTGCACAGTGCCCCCTCGAAAAACAGACCCAGTGGCAATCTAATAATCCCTTCCAGTACTTCCACAATATGATGGTTTGTATTGGTTCTGTTCACAATTTAAGACTAGTAAAGTCAATGGTGACTTTACATGCCCTGGGAGACAGTAGTCAGTCCCAGGGTATGGAGTCTATGTTCGGGGGCACTATGACACCCCTGTGTTATTGCACTGAGGGTGCTGTGTAACACACATCCCAAAAACACATGAAGCCCTATGGAATAAAAGACCCCATAAAACACAGACACAGTCAAAGGAACACACTCAAATCATGTCTAAGAGTGGGAGGAAACGAGTCTCACTCTTAGCAGGAGAAAAGAATAAACCCCAAAAATCCAGCAAAGCTGCTGGGGGACTCACTAGGTTTGGGAAATTAGCATATACAGAGAATTCTCCCCAACACCCTCCTCCGCCATCCCCCAAATAGTGGTACCTGTATTAACATAGTGGTATTAACG
Organism: Ambystoma mexicanum; assembly: GCF_040938575.1. Lineage (NCBI taxonomy): Eukaryota > Metazoa > Chordata > Amphibia > Caudata > Ambystomatidae > Ambystoma > Ambystoma mexicanum. The sequence goes on along the minus strand of NC_090926.1, from coordinate 1,266,035,982 downwards.
GATCTGTTATTACCGGCACCGGAAGCAACGTCATCGCACCGGAACAGGAAATGCTCCGGCGGCCATCTTCAAAAACACAATCCATTGCCATCTCTACAAACTGAGCCTGTGCAGGCAAAACCCCTAACTCACCTTGGGGAAGATGTAGAAAGCAACCCTGCCTGCTTGCGCAAACCCAGATTCAAGGATGGGGAGCTCAACATGTTAGCTGACACGCTAATGGAGCATGTGGATGTGGTCTTCTGTGCTGACCTGAGGCGTCCAGCACAGCTCAGGAAGCAGATTTGGGAGGACGTAGCGAGGCACCACCGCACGCACCGTGAAGGACTGTAAAAAGCGGTGGGACGACCTGCTCCTACGAGTAAGGAACATCCTCTCGGCCAATCGCAGTCAGGGGTTGGCAACAGGCGGCGGTGCCCACTCACCCATAAAATTGACAAGATGGGAAGAGACGTTCAGCACATTAATTGATCTTGAGTTCATCGAAGGAGTTGGTGGAGCGGAGTTCGGAGTCCCATTATCGGCGGATGAAGGTGAGTGTCCCCACAAACACCTGACATCCAATAATCATAGTTGTCCAACAAATGTGATTGTGATGCGAGCCAATACATGGCCCATTATACACACATTCACATATCCCTGTACAGATGCTGGCCCCACCACTGTCACATCAAAATGCATGCTGCTCCCATACCCAAATAAACACCTGATACACAGATGAACTGCACGTGTCAAACAGATTGCAACACACAACACACCCGTAGGACCCACAGCAGACCCCATGGTGAACATGTGAACAGCTGAGGGATGGCAATACCCCCCCCCCCCCCAATCGTTGCACACACCCTGTCAGCTACAACAACAAGCATGCAACTATCCACATGGCACTAACTGCACAAATACCAATGCATGCATGTTGCAAGTACTAACATCACTGATGCCCTGCCTCTCTCTATCCCCCATAGGAACGTATGCAGACAGCGATGAACCCGATGCAAGTGCACAGGCCAGGACACCTGCCAAAAGGCCCAGGGGCCAGGGTGAAGGCACCTGGCCATCCACGTCGAGGGGAACTGGGATGGTCCAAGTGCCACACAAGTCACTCACCAGTGCCCAACCAGCTCTGCAGCCAACAGAGGACCAGCAGACACCTGCTCCTGCACCCCTTGAGACACAATCCACACAGGGTGAGGCCACATCTGTGGAAACAGCATGACGGCTCACAGTCTGCCGCCAGCTCGGTTGGGGAGACAGCTGCATCCGCACCTCATAGTGGCGATGAGGAAGAGGGCCGTGATGACCACACCCATGTAGGAGACATCTTGTCTGAGTATGTTGGACAAACCACAAGCCCCCAGGTTACCCCAGGGCACCCCTCATGTTTCTGAAGGAGAGGGCATACATGGAGAGTGGTCTCCAATAGAGGACAGCCCCATATTGGCCGCATCCACACCAGCAAGCCAACCATCCACCTCCACTACCACAATAGGGACGTCGAGAGACGTCTGTCAAGGATGGAGGGCTGGCAAGACGAGATGCATGGATTAGTCAAACAATATGTTGCAGATGGTGAGGCAACACGCTGTGCAATGCGTGAGAACACTGCGGCCGTCATCAAGGCCATCAACACAAATTCAAAGCGGGTCCATGATGGATTTGCAGCTGTGGCCCAGATCCTCACGAGAATAGCCAACACTATGTTGCAGCAGCATACAGCGGCATCCAAGCCACAACCATCGACCTCATCATCTACCACGCCTGCCAGTTCTACTCACACCAGCCCTGTGCAGCACGCAGCGCTCGGAGATGCAACCCCCTCCTCCGAAGAGTGGTCCGCAGTAGCAGGGGCACTCTGCACATGTTGATTGGCAGTGCATCCGGACACCTGTTGTGCCATTGATGTTTTGGGTTGAGAGGGGTGTTTGAGTGGGAGGGGGGAGGAAAAGAGGAGTGTGGGGGGTGTTGGGGCGGGTGTGTGGGGGTGGAGGGTTCATTCACATTGTGAATACCATCTGTACAATACACCCGTTGTGTAAAAAAAGAAAAAAAAAAACACATGACTGGACATTGCTTCTTCGGTGTGTGTCAATTTATTGCATGACAGTGCACAGGGCCCATATACCCCCACACCCAGTGCCCAGAGTCCCACATACATAGCACCCTCTGCATCCCAGTGCATCAGAGAATGGTCTGACTGATTGGCACGTCCCTCAAGTGTATCGCGACCTGGCCGATGTCCGACATCTACTTACTCTTCAACTACACCTGGTGGTGGCTGGTGCATCTCAGTTGGCAGAGGTACGTTCCACCGGATGCACATGTTGTGCAGCATGGCACATACCATGATGATCTTGCCCACCTTCTTGGGCCCGTAAATGAGGGCGCCACCCGACCCGCTGAGGCAGCGAAACCGTGCCTTCAACAGGCCTAAGGTCTGTTCTATGACCACACAAGTGCGTGTATGGGCATAATTGAAGTCCTCTTTGTGCCTGTTCTGCGGATTCTTGACAGGGCTGAGGAGCCACGTCTTAAGGGGATAGCCAGCATCCACCTGCATGGGAGCACAAAAAGGTATGTGTAACGGTATTTCTCAATTTCCATTTGTGCTCGGCCTGTACATGGTTCATGCTCACATGCAGTATTTCGTCAATGGCAGAAATTGACTTCACATCTGCACAACTATCTGCCATGTACACTACTTGGCAATCCATGGTGCTGGTCTTGGGTGACGTACACAACTTGGGGGGCCTTGACCTTGGAATCACCAGTCACCCAGATTGAGTGACAAGGTCCATGATGTACACACATGTGAGGGTTGTGTGGCAGGGGATGAGACCAAATGCATGTTGGGCAATGTTTGATGCATTAGGCTGATGGACTACATGATGCTGCTTGTTTAGACAATGATGCATATGGATTATTGTAGACGCCATGCGTCTTCACACTAGTCACAATGGCACAGTGTGATTGTTGGTAATGTCCGCCAGTGTAGGGAAGAGTACCTTAGATGATGCAGGGTGTCGACTTGCATGCTGGTACTCCTGTGCTGTGGGCGATTCCCGCACCAATTGCACCCATGTAGGTGTTGCTCACTACTCGATGGGTTCAATTTGAAGCATCCTTGTCGCATGTGTTCTCCCATTTGTATTTATCTGCACATGTTGACATGGTGTTATGCAGTGTTACGGTCGGGGAGGGCCAGTGACCGGGGATTTCCCTGAGTGGGAATTCATACTGCGCACTCATGGATGGATGACCTGCGAGGTACTTCGATGCGGTCATGTGTATTCAGCTTTGTGACTGCATGATGGTACATTGTGGTGCTGTGGCTACGGTCCGGTGATGTCCAGTGGACAAGTTTAGGGGTGTGCGCTGATTGTGAATCTGACATTTACACATTGGTGTGTGGCTATAGTGCGTCGGCCTCCATTGTCTGTGTCATGCATCTTATTTGGTTGATTATGGGCACAGTGCTTGGCAGCATGGACAGGGTCCAGACACCCCATTGAGAGCACTCCCATGGCCCAGAGGGCTGACTGCTTGCGTATGCATGTACACCCCCCCCCCCAACACTCTCCCACGGCCCAGAGAGCAGACTCACCCAGCAGCCAGCCACGTCGTACAGCCTCTCCTTCCATATAGCGGGGTAGCAAGGAGTTCTGCAGCACCATTGCATCATGCGTGGATCCTGGGTATCTGGCACAGCTATGTGTTATCATCTTGCTGGCATCACACACCAGCTGCACATTGATGGAGTGCAATAGCTTCCGATTACAGTACACCACCTCCACGGCATGTGGGACTACCAACTTCACGTGGGTGCAGTCGAGGGCACCAATGACAATGGGCATGCCTGCCAGTGCATGGAATACTATTTTGGTGTCATTCGCCTCCTGTGGTGTCCGTGGTAGGGATATGTAGGTCCTTGCGTGCTTTAGGAGTGCATCCAGCACTTGGTTTAGCACACCGGAGAAACATGGTTGCGAGGTGCCATGCAGCTGGCCCACTGTGTACTGGTAGGTGCCTGTGGCCAGGAAGTGGAGCACAGAGGCCACCTTCAGCAGAGGGGGGGCCAGAGGGGGAGTGTCAGTGCGGATGTTTATCAGGCTGACCAAGTCTTCATGGGGTTAAGTTGAATGGATTGGCCCTTATACGTGGGATTAGCGGCTGCATGCGGGGAACCACTGCCTGCACTGGTGGGATTTGCTGGGCCAGTCTCGCCCTCCTTCTCCTCCTGCGTCTCCTCTGTGTTGCCTGTGTACTGCTTTCTCAAGGAGTAGCGGTGCAGGGTTTAAAATATTTTACCTAACCCCAAAAGTTTGACTCCCAAAAGTTTGACCCCCAATTTCCTGCACATAAATATATTTGTGGGGGGGGTGGGGGGGTAAAGTATATAAAAAATGTATAGGGGTAAGGTGGGGGACTGTGGGGGGTCTTTGCGGGATTTTTTTTTAAAAAAGTCGAACTTTTGGAAAGTCGAACCTTTGGGTTCGGTAAAATCACTTAGATTTGCAGTGCAGGCATGTCCTCCAGCTACAGTATGGCGACTGCAAGTGGTATCATTTTGGTCTTGGGAGGGGTGTGGTGTGTGCTCCTTTTGTTCAGGGCCAGGCTCCATTGCCTCAACCTGTGCTGATTGTGTGCACCTGTGGCAGTTGGGAACACAGCAGTTTCCTATTAACGGGTGATCTGCGATGCCGGTATAGCTGGCATCATGGTGGCCCTTCTTACCGGCATCTGGATGCCGGTATGTGCATGTCCATGCAACTCGTAATGTCCTCTTCCTTGTGGCATGCTGGTATTACAGGCACGGCTCCTGCGTGCAGGCCCGTACGGTGGTGCACGGCCACAGCGGGTATCTGTCGATGCCGGTAGGAACGGCATTGCAGGTCGTGATGGGCCGATCCCGTAAACTATGCCGGTAATGCCTTACCGGTATCGTTATTACTGGACCGCCAACCATGTAACGAGGCCCGATGTGTTCTATTGTTTCGCTGAGTGTTTTCAGTTTGTGGTTGGATGGTGTGAGACTCTGGTGCAGAGCTTGTGGTGGTGCGTGGGGTATGTAGCCACGGGTATTGAGGTGTGTAGCGACCAGTGGTGGGCTGTAAAAGGTTCCCGGAGATTGTTCGAAGATTACTGTGCCAGCAAAGTGTCAACTGGTTCCCTGACTTACGTTTGGTGGGGATGAAGTGCCAGTTTACCTTGATGGGTGTGAGGCCCCAGGATGAAGCGATTGCCGAGATGGCTTTATTAGTAAAGTGTTTAACTGCTGCAATGTCGTGTTTTGCGACGTTGGGTACTCCAGTGAAGGTGTCGGAGTACCTTGTGGATGGAGGCCTGAGGGAATGATGGAGCGAGACATAGATCGTGTGATCTGGCCTCAGTGAAGGACATGCTCTGCTTTGGTGGCCAGCCGTAGTGACGGTTGGGGCCACAGAGCTCCACTCCATTCCTCTTACTACCCGATACTGGTGACATCAGTGCAGTTGGCTGGGGAGCCGGCGATTACATGGAACGCCATATTCCCGTACTGTTGACGGCTGCAGAGACTGTTGGTGTTATGAGGCTTCAACCGCAAAGATTAGAGGAAAGCACCTAGCAGGACGGGCTAACGGGACCAGGATATAAGCCGTGGTTTTATTGTAGTTACCAAAGGAGCCGAGTGACTAATGATGAGGTGTTGGTCACAGGGTCTCGATTGCGCCGGCAGCAAAAGGAGAATTAATAAATGAAGTCAGCTCTGGAAGTTCGGCTACGTTCTGCACAGTTGACAGAAACTTGTCCCGCGTGTCAGCGTGAAGTAGCCTGCATATCATGCTGCTAGTGGGCATGATTTTTTAACTTTGCTGTGCTTTGTCGGAAGTGCGACATTGGGGAAAGAGGAATGCCTTTACCCATAAAATAAGTGCAGCGCTGAGAAGAAAAGAGGCTAATCCCCTTACACCTTGCTGGTGCGGGAAGCTGCAAGTTGTCTGCGGTTTTGGTTTTGCTCTGCTCACATGGCAAGTCATTTTTGGAGCCAAGTAAATAATGCATATTATGGACGCTATGCTGTTTTGGGAGTCACTGAGTTTGTTGGTTCACTTTTCACTCATGTTTCATTTAGGTGGTAATGGGATGTCAGTGCTTTGATTAGAGTGTGTGGTGAGCGTGTTAGAGGATCTTTGGTATATGTTTTGTCGGCATGTATGTTGCAGTGAAGGTCAAAATGTCTGCATGATAAGTGGGAGGTTAGAGCTAACTTTTTTTTTTGGAGGTTTTGCAGGGTGTCTAGGTTGCAAGTAAGCAACATGGACTCTTAGATTTGGACTCTTAGATTTAATGTTTACAATCTTACCAAGAAGAGTAATCTTATTTGAGGTTTTGCAGAAAATCTTAGGTGGGTATGATTTCCACATGGACTTTTAGGACAGTATATGTATTACTGTGTATTTTCACAGTGACCTTTTGTACAGTTTGTGTATTACTGTGCATTATTGTTTTGGGAATTGGAAGTTGCATTTTCCATTTTTTGTAATGGTGTTCATTATTGTGCAAGTGTGGAGGAGGTGTGGGTAGGGACCTGCCCACACCCCACAGATCAATATGACGATGTGTTATATTGTTGCGCTGAGTGAGTGTTTGCAGTTTGTGGTTGGATGGTGTGAGAGACTCTGGTGCAGAGTTTGTGGTGATGCATGTTGTGTATGCAGCCACGGGAGTTTGATGTGTTTAGTGACCAGTGATGGGCTGGTCGGGAATGGTTCTGGTTGAGGTTACAGCATCCAGTTGTGCATTCATTGGTGCAGTTGGTCATTGGATGGAGTCCTTCTCAGTAGTGGTGTTTCTTTAGGTGGGGTTTTGGGTGGTGGTGTTGGTTACGCACACAGTAGTATTATGCCAGTACCTCATCTAGGAGTTGTTTTGTGTCGATTTTTCAGTGTGTGTGTGTGTGTGGTGTGTAGATGATCCTTTTAGCCTTGGTTTTATGGTCTGTCTTTGTAGGTTAGAGATGTTTACTTATATGTGTTGTAGTGGGCCACGTGTCAGCTCATATTGGTGGCCGTTTGTGCTCAGGTGTGGCAGCCCTGAAGTTCGCCAGTAGCAGTGGTGGACAGGAGGTGTTTAGATTTCCAGGATGGTTTGGGTTTTGTAGTTTGGTAGGCCAGAGGGGCAGGTAGCCCTCGAGTCTGACAGGCTGGTGATCCGCTGGTGGCAGTGGTGGGTGGAAGGTGTCTTGAGTGGTTGTTGAGATGGTAGTGTTTGGTTGCAATGTTGGTGTGGTGGCAGAGGTTTCACAGCTGTGACACGGAGTGTGGTGCTGTCGGTTTGTATGTTTTGTAGCAACGGTAGGAGGTTGCTGTCTGATTGTGACATGTGTATGTTTTGCAGTAACGGAAGGAGGTGTTGAGGCAGTTTTGATTGGGAGGTGTGCTGAGACATACTTTGTCAGTTTGGTTGCTTGTTATGGTAACGGAAGGTGGTGTTGTGATGGACTTTCCTTCCTGTGCCCTGTACCCTGCTTACATGAGGTGTGTGTGTGTGTGTGTGTCTGTGTCTGTGTCTGTGTCTGTGTGTCAGGACTTTGTTTTAAAACCATAATCCTGGGTTGGTGGTGGTGTGCAGGCTCCATTTGCTGATGCCGAGTTAACTCGTATAACCTCTGCTGCATCCTTTTCCTTTATGGCCGGTGTTCGTGGCACCCCAGTGATACCAACAGTCTTCTGCAAATCAGGCTTGGACCCACTATTGGCATTATTAAGGACACCTTTCTGTTTTTATGTGCTTGATTAATATTATTTTCTTGTAGGGATTTATTGATGTGTTATCTTGGAGTATATTTTATATTTTTCTGGAGCTACATTCTGTGCACCTTCCTTTGTGTGTATAAACTGTGCTTTAGGATCAACCCCTCCAGTCCTAGGTAAGAGTAAAGCTGCACTGCTCAGTCACGTTCACAATTGTGACAGTTGGATCGATCCCAAGGGATTCAATAACTAAGACTACAGATTGTATTCTCCAGAGTACTTCTGTCAATTAAGTGAAGGTTGAAGAACCCCCAAGGTTTGACCTTGAAGTCTGTGGGCCCAGGCAGACCAGCAAGCAAGAAGAGGACCGAATCCTGATCATTTGTGACAGGCCAGCAGATGCCTGGTCTGGACTTGGCAATGAGGGATCCCTAGAACAAACAGCAGTTGCACAAGGTTTGGGATGGAGGAGCTCAGGACAGCAGCAACTCTGTCCTTCCAGTAGCTCTGCAGGGGTAACTGCTTCTGTGTCGCCGATGGAAAGGATCTACACGCTTCAGGGGAGCACACCAAGACTGCTGTGGAGGAGGATCACACTATTCCCGCCAGGTCAAGGAAAAGCATTACAAGAGCGGAACAGGGCTCCTTCTGGTGGACAAGGAGGCTAACAGCAACAGAGTGTCCAGCAGGATCCTCAAAGTAGTCTTTTCTCAGCTCCTCCAGGAACAGGTCCAATTCGTCGACTGAAGTTAATAGGGTTTTTATTTTCAATAGTTGATTTCGGAAACCTAAAAGATTTAAAAAAAACAAGACGTGCACGAAAACAAACATTTGCAGAGTATTGTAAATTATGAACATCAATAAAAGCTCAGATGCGGTATCTGTCTATTGCATTCTCGAATTTTGGTTAGATTTACACAAATCTAAGGCTTCCATTACAGTGCGGATTTCAAAGTGCTTACTCATTGTAACCAGCCTAGTTTTGTCGAAGATCATTCAGACAGGGACGCCACAGTATAAAGTGATGTATGTCCCCTGTGCTTCTTTTGACTTTGGAGTCTGACCAACTCCATCGGTATAATCTTTACATTGTGACACACAGCACCTTCAGTGCAGTGGCACAGGGACATCTCTCAGATTTCCCAAAGGTTTAAACACCTTCTCTTGGTGAAACTACTGTTTCCAAGAACAGTGAAGTGAAATTGAATTTACTTTCATTTTGTTCAAAGTGACGTCACTCTAAATAGACGAAACATACTAAAGCTACTGCATAGTATTCCATCACTCCGTTCCATAAGATCAGATGACGTGGCTTTGGTTGAATATATGTCCGAAGATCGGTCTGATTGGGTAACCTTGCATCTTAAATCTCAATCAGTGGTGGAAAATTAGTTGAATGCAAAAGATGATCTGACGTATTTTGGCTTTGACATTTTAGCTGCAGAGGTCGAAACCACAGAGAAAGAAAAATCCTCAAAATGTCCATTTGCCAAAACATCAAACTAACAAAGAAGAGAGGATTTATGGAAACATCTCGCATCAAAGTGTCCCTCATTTGCAAACGACCATCAAAAGTCTACATGTCATCAGCGCGAGGACGCAATCGGTAGCATAATGTGGATGGAAAGGATTTCCTCTACATGTTAACGTCTTGGAACACACAAGGCTTTGTACATCTGCTTCATGATCAATGGGAATTATCAAACCAAAATGCTATTATTTGCCTCCAAGAAACGTGGCTCAGAGACACCCCTGTCTGTGACGGTTATACAGTTCGGCTAAATCCGGCAGGGAAAAACTTGTTTGGACGTCCCTTCTCTGGGCTGATTAAGAATACCTGTAACTGGAAGGTGGTTTCCACAAAAAAAACAAATGTTTGTACAAGGGACCACCTTACTATCGAGTACTCTAGGCTGCTCCAAACAACAACTGCTCCTTATAATCAACGTATGTTGGAATCCAGCCATGATCCTCCCCCCAAGCTAAATTCATTTCAGAGGTAACTGCCCTAATCGATGATTGTTTGTTCTCCTCAGATGACCCTGAAATAATATGTGGTGATTTGAATTACTCCTGGTTCACCAGCTCAAATGAGAAGAAAAACATCAAGAGCACAAATGGCGCCGAACAGACGATGGATAGAGGCGAACGCTGGTCAAATGAACTTTCATTAAGAACATGCTCGATGTTGAACAGTTGTACTAGAGGAGGCACTCCAGCCGCGCCGACATGGCACCGAGGCGATAGCTTTAAAACCCTCTACTATGTTTGGGCATCAAGAAACTTACTGGCTAAAATCTCAAATTTATCTGTATTAAGAACCAGCAAAAGTGACCATGATGCACTGTCTCTCTCATGGTTGGGACCTCTCAAAACGTCCTGTGAAAGATATTCAGATTTCGTATCAATGCTAACCAGCTAAGTAAACTAACATCTGCCTTTTACCATGCTAATGGAGAATCCTCAATTGTCAACTATACGCTCCTGTTGTACTAATTTGTAGTGGGATCTAAGACCTACAAAAGAGATTACATAAAACAAACACATCCCTTAAGTCTCGCAGTGAGGCAAAAAAAGCACTGCGAACAGACCTAAGCCTTCTGAAAAGATCTCAAATCAAAAATGGAAGTGTCCTGAGGAAAAATCGGCGGCTCCGCTACCGCAGTTGGTTAAAATCTTTTAACATTATGTGTGACCAAGAACAAGCGGAAACAATGCTCCAAATAATCACTCAAAAAGACAGCAGACATATTTGGGAAATTATAAATACTGGTTCCCTAAAACACGACTATTCTATGTCAAATAGTGTGAATGGTGTAAAGTGGGTCGAGCACTTTACCTTGGTAGTTGATAATCGCAGTTGTTCTTCAGCCAATTTCTGCCCGTCATTGCAGCAAGTTGGAATGTTGTCGAAACACATGAGGACATCGAATTAGCGATCCACAATTTAAAGAACTTGAGGGTGGCTGGCCCAGATGGGATCTCGAACGTGTTGCTAAAAACACTGCACGCAATGGGCAAGGTTCATCAAGGCCCTCTTCCAAAGAAGAGCGACCATGAAGTCTGTGCCTGAGTCCTGGACCAGTGCAGTTGTAGTTCCAATATTCAAGAAGGGTGATCGGGACGATCCATCCAACTACCCCCCCGATCTCCCTTCTCGATACAATAGGAAAGGTGTTTGCGTTATTTCTTCAAAAACGCCTTACATGTTGGGCTGAAGGTGCTGGAATTGTGGACGAACGGCAAATTGGTTTCACAAAGGGTGTTGGCGTGGAGCTAAATCTGCTCCTCTTGAACATGACCAAATTGAACGCACTGAAGCAGCAAAAAAAGCTCTTTGTCGCTTTTATAGATCTGCAACAGGCTTTTGACTGTATAAATCGGAAACTATTATGGTAAAAACTGCAAGCCTGGTGCTGTCCAAGTGATTTGCTGCAACCACTAATAGCCCTACACACAAACACGACGATCCGTGTTCGGCTGAATGGACTGGGTGATCTATCTGAAGAGATCCCGACAAAAAGAGAGATTAAGCAAGGCTGCCCATTAGCAGCTCTTTTGTTCAAATTGTTCATCTCCGACCTGCCGCTTTCCCTAAAGGAGCCAAGGTCTTTCCCCCCACTATAAAAGGCCAGAAATTAAGTTGCATGATTTACGCCGACGACATTGTGATTCTAGACACAACCCAAATTGGCCTTCAAAGATTGCTCACGGCTTTTCAAAGATACTGTGAGATAAACTATCTACTAATTAACATCACAATGACATTTGGCACCAATAACAACATGCGCAAACACAATTTGTCTGGCGATTAAATAATGATCTCTTGGAGTCAATCAACAGTATCTGATACCTAGGAATACTATTGAATACCTCAGTCCGAGAGTGGGAGTGGACTCAAGACCTATTTGCTCGCATGACGATGTTTGCTTTACAGGGGGCAAAATTGCATGCCTCGTATGGGAAGTTTAACTTGAAACCAGTCTTGACTTTTTATCTTCAAAAGGTGGCTCCAGCGATCTCATTCGGTAGCGAAGCAGGCTGGAACATCTCCCACCATATTTGGTCAAAATTGGACAGGAAATTCTGGCGAAAGGTGCTGAAATGTAAACACCTGAATATCGGCCATTTGCTACGAATTGGGTATAGAGTCGCTATATAGCACTGTTTTGTGGAAAGCTATATCTGCGCTCTGCAAGATCCTACGAAATACTGAACAAAAAATCAAACCATCCAACAGCCGAATTGTTGATTCTTGGGAAGCAAAATTGCTGTTCATAATGAAAGAGGCTGGAGTTTCGTTGGATGTGGTATGGCAAACACCACAGATCGCAACAAAAAAAATGCGCCAGTACAATTGGATCCTAAACGACGAAGCTCGGAAAAAACTAGCCACGATCCAAGATCTAGGACATGTAATGAGTAAGCTTGATGAAACTCCAAAATACCGGAGTAAGTTTCCTTCACGTCATCATCGAGACATGTTTCTAAGGCTACGCCTCAATCTTCATAAGACAAAAGAAATGCTAAAGTTGAAGCAGGATCCGCTTACCCTAGATAACCAATGTCGCTTTTGCATGAACTCAATAGAATCAATCAAACATTGAGTGACTGAATGTACTGTGATTTGCATCCAGCGCTCGCTACACTTGCTGCACCTGGCCCCCAAACTGCCAATATGGAGGAGTGGTGGAGCTACCTGATGGCAGGCACAAACACTTGTTTGACTTGTGCAGTAATTGACTTTTTGGACGCTCTCCTGCCATCTGTCTAAGCAAGGGGGCTTACACAATACTACATGATATTATATGAGACCACAGGATGCTTTCTTTTGTCTTTTTCCTTACGGATAGTGATGTAAAGTTTGTCTTTTTTTCGTACTAAACTAATATTACTTAATAATAAAAATAAAATTGGTCCCCCTGTCTGAGATAACTTCCTTAGGAAAACCAACCCTTGTGAAAATACCAAGGAGGACCTTAGCCACTGCCTGAGCAGTAACAGTTCTCATAGGTATGGCTTCAGGATACCTGGTAGCACGGCCTACAACAACCAATTTAAATCGGTTGCCTGAAGATGTGGGAGGGTCCAGGGGATCAACAATATTGATCCCTGTTCTCTCAAAAGGAAATCCCACCACTGGGAGAGGCACCAAGGGTGCCATGTTCTTGGCTCCACTCTTGCCAGAAGTCGGACAAGTGTGACAACTTCTACAGAATTTATCTACATCAGACCCCATCTTGGGCCAGTAGAAATATAGAGAAATCCTTTCCGTGGTCTTCTTAAAGCTTAAGTGACCAGCCAATGGAATCTCATGGGCTAACTGTAGAAACTGGGGTCTCATCACCTGGGAGCACAAGTCCTAGGGTGGACTATGGGCTTACTGTAAAGGAAGCCATCCTCCAAGTACAGCCTGTGCTTCCCTGGCTCTTGCCCTTCCAGCTGGGAAGCTGCCTGTTAACGAAGTCCTTCAAGAGTAGGATACTTGACCTCTGCTAAAGTCTGCCCTAGAGGGTCCACCTTCTGCAAGTAAAGTCTGCAGCTCCGGAGGGTCTTTAGGATCCAGATCTCCAACAGGGGGTAGGGCTTCTTCCAGCTTTGTTTCAACAGTAGCTTGTTCACCATCTTCTGGTTGGTCCTCCCACTCAGCCTCAGCTGGTGGAGGGGTCCCAGGTGTGACCTTGGACTGTCCTCTCATGGATGTCCTTGTCTTATGTACAGGTGTGATATCTTTCTTCATTCCTGAGACCGTGGGTTTCCCCTTTGTCTCTTGCATTGTCCTGGAATTAGAAGGGTGACCTTCCTGCAGACTGGGAGTTATAGGTATTTCTGTAACTACCCACTGAGAGTCATCTAAAGTTGCCTCTCTTGCCTGTCCAGTCTGCTCCTGCTTCCTTTTACTGGGAGGCCTGGGGGTGCTTGATACAACTCCAAGAGCTTTTAAGTCATTCCCCAATGGGACTCTCCCAGGCACCTCATTTTGTACACTGACCGGTATTATTACAGTCAAGTTGTTGCACTGGATGAGAGCTGGTAGTATTGGAACCATCTAGACAGGGCCCCCAGCAAGCTTAATGTGGCCTTTGGGTGCCTAAGCAACATCCTCAAATTTGAAAAAGGTTTCATCCACCACTGTAAAGCTGGCCCCAGTATCTCTAATGGCAGGGGTCTCCTGACCATTCACAAGAACACTGTCGTTGTAATATTCTTTTGTGTTATCTGCAAAAGTTATACACATCTACATTCTGCAATTCCCACAGACCCAGGGACACTAAAACACTGGCTGAGATGCCAATGGGGTCTTCAGCCAACAGTTGAAAGTTTCCACTTGCCATATGAACTTCTCCCTCAGGGATGAAGGCTAAGTGGACCCCTGAAGGTTTATCCTTGCATCTGGGATCCCATTTCACATGGTCAGTTGACGCACAAGCATAACGTTTGCCAAATGTTTTTTGGAATGGGGGCTTCTGCTGACCTCCCTTTGGTTTGGCACCATGGGTTTCACTAGACTGACCTGGTTTCCCATATGGCTTACCCTTCTTATGTTTGTGGCCCTCTTTTGGGTGGTTGGATTTAGAATTCTCTTTGTCATCTTTCTTATGCTGCTTCCACTCATCCTTTTTGTGAGTGGCCCAGAATCCTTGAGTGGTCCTGCGGGCAACCCACAAGTCGGCAGCTTTTGATAGCTTCTTGGGATCAATCTCATTTGAGTCAGCCAACTGCTGTCTCTGCTCAGGCGAGCAGGCATCAAAAATAGATTCCAACAAAAACAGATTTTCAATTCCTTCAAAGGAGTTCACTCTGCAACCCTAACCCATCCATCTAAGTTTTTCAAACATCACACACCCAGGTAGCCCAAGGGGTACCATCATTCTTTTTGAGGGTCCTAAACCTCTTCAGGTATGGGAAGGAGTTTTCCCAAATCTTGCTATCAAAGCCGCCTTCACATTCTCATACTCCTGTCTTTCAAGTTCACCCACCTCCATTACAGCATCAGTTGCAACCTGGGGAAGCCTAGACAAATGGCCAGGCATCAACGGATTCCCTGTGAAACCCTTAATCCCATGATTGTATTCAAAAGCACCTAACCAATTCAAAATATCACGTTTCACATCATACATACTCATTGCTTCTTTAGGCAGGCGAGGCCTCTTGGGACTCCACATTTTCAAGTGACAACCTTTTCATTTCAAGAGCATGTTGCATTTCCAATTCCCCGAGTTTGTTGTCCTGATGTTTGGCTTCAGCTTGAGCTTGCAACTATTTTGAATTCCAATTCCAGTCTCATTTTCTCAAGAGATACATATTCTGAACTCAGTGATGGACCTTGTGGGGTCCCAGTGGCTATAGATTGAGGCAAAAGGGCCTGCTGAGTCAAAGAGGGGCTCCCTTCCTGGATATCAAATGGAAGCAAGTAAGAAAGTAACAGTCTTAAAAGCTTATTAAGAGTGAAAGCAGAGAAAATCAAAGTGAAACTACAAAATCCAGAATTGAGAGAACTACAAATACCAAGAGCCATTTCCAAATACCTGGCAACTCTCGCCCACTGCATTGCCATTTTCTGCTAAAATTTCCAGTTCTACGCTGACGACACTCAACTCATTTTCAGGCTGCCCTCTGCCACCTCCTCTCCCTCTCTCATCTCTGATTGCCTAATTGCCATTCAAGATTGGTGTGCCGCCAATGATCTTTGTCTGAATGCCAGCAAGACGGAGATCCTCCTCATCGGCACACCTTCACCATCCTTTCCCCTCACTCTCTGACCGTCCTCCCTTGGCCCTCTTCCAACCCCCACCTGCGAGGCTAAGAACCTCGGGGTCATCTTTGACTCCACCCTTTCCTTCTCCGCCCACATCTGAGGTCTCTAAAAAGTCAAATTTCCGACTGCACCTCCTCAGAGGTACTCTGCCTTTCCTCTCCTTCCCCCAGAAGCTCATGGTATCTCAAGTTCTGGTTCTCTCTAGCTTGGACTATTGTAACAGCCTCTATCTAAATCTACCTGCCTCTACTCTCCGCCCTCTGCATCTAATCCAGAACAGGACGGCAAGACTTGTCCTTGGCCTCAAGCCCTGGGATCGTATCTCTCGAGCTCTGAAATCTCTCCACTGGCTCCCAGTGGATGCAAGGATTAAATTCAAAACCCTCTGCATTGTCCACAAGGCTTTCTGGGGCCTGGGTCCAAAATACCTTCAGCTATCCCTCCGCAAAACCTCCCCTCTCGAGCTCTTTGCTCCTCTACCTCCAGCTCACTCGGGGTCAGTCGTTTTTCTAAGAAACAAGCTGGGGGTAGATCACGGTCTTCGGCTGGGGCCTCCCTTTGGAACAGCCTCCCTGCCACTCTGAAACTTGAGGAGAATCATCTCCGGTTCCGGAAGCACCTCAAGACCTTCCTCTCTACTTCTGCCTTCGCTCCCCCTCTCCCCTGCTGATCTGTTCTCTCTTGGCACCGTGCACCTGGCCACCCTCTGTCTTTTGGGCCCCAGGTACCTGCTCATCCTGCCACCCTCCCGCACTGCCTCCGGGCCACTCCTTGCACTGGGGTCTGTATCTGTACCCATACACCCCCCCTTTTTCTTTTGCATTTATCAGACCCACCCTGTCTGCTGCCTTAAACCTAGCACTTGCAAATTGCTGGCTGCATTACCACTGTTTGTTGCCTTTATTATTTATTTATTTATTGTTATCTGTTTCTCTTCTGCTTCGCACTTTCCACCTCTCCCCTTCCATGCACGTTTCCCCTCCCCCCCTCTCCCATGCACTTGCGCGTTCTCAAAGATCGCTGTTTTGTTCTCCCCTGTTCCCCTCCCTTGCCGCGCTCTGAAACACTTGTGTACGAACGCGATAGAAATAAAATATCTATCAATCAATCAAAGGGTGGAGAATCGTGTTAAGAGAGAGAAATACCGAATCTACCTTACCTGAAATGCTCGATCCCAGCGGAGAGAAGCCAGAGAAAGGGGAAAGACTCCAGCCCGACAGTGTGAAGTCTATTTGAACTGATCAATGAACTGCTTTCCAACGGAAGGTTGAAGTGGTCATGAAGAGGTCTGAGTAAAATCCTTGCAGTCTCAAAAGTCTTTGACAACGTTCAAGTGAAGCAGCACGTTTGGGGGAAGGGACTCCAATGAGGTAAAGAAAGTATAACTTGTAAATCAAATCGTAAACTGTGGCATGCTTGAGCCTCGACTGACGGGAGCCTATGTGAAATGATGGCGAGAAAGCTTTGCTGCACGCTAGAGCACGGCAGAGGGAAGCGTGTAGGATCTTGTGTTTTAAAGATATTGCGAAAGATGAACTGTTCATTGATGGCATGGCTAGGGAAGCTTAAAAGACTGATGGACTTATTGAGCTGTCCCAGCAAGCCAGAGTGTGTTAAACCTGATGAGACTGTGCCAGCCACCGGTCCATTTGAACTCTCAAAAACAATGTGCCGCATTCAAGATGGCCGCCGGCAGCAATTAGACGTGCCGACGGCTGCTCCCGCACCCTGAGTCCTTCGATCGGGACCCACCACCCCCGAGGGCACTTGGCAGCTGCGGAGGAGTGGTGCTGCGCTGGGGGAGGCCGTGCGGCACGGGACACCGGGTGCCGCGGACCAGGATTCTTTACAGCGGCGGCAGCGGCGTGTATTGGCTGCCGCAAGCGAGTGTGCCGCCCGCGGCGGTGAGAGCCGGTGACCCGCCCTCGGTGGGCGAGAGGGCTCCTGACATAGGAGGAACGGTGCCCCCCCCGGTGTCTGCCCCCGGTGGGGCGCTCCGCCGCAGAGGGTGGTAGCAGCGAGTGGAAGGCGTCCCCGTGCGAGCGGGGCAGCCCGGCACTGTCCCGCGTCCCGGGAACACACGCTGGAGAGAGTGGGCTGCCCGGGGCCTGGGCCATCCTACCGAGGGGAGTGCTGCTGGATTCGCCGGCGGTTCGGCGGCGCAGCAGCGAGGAGAGGAGCCGGAGGGGATTACCAGACGCCCGAGCAGGTGAGGAGCGGGTGAGGATTGGAGGTGCCCCCCCCCCCAGCCTGCTCTGGACGGCCAGGGGCAGGCGAACCGGTGCGGCCGCCCTCAGGAGAGTAGACGAGGAGGGAGAACGGACTTCTGGAGGCCCTGACCCGGAGCAAGAACTGAGGGGGGGGGGCCTGGGGAGCCACATTCCGGGCGCCACGCCCATCCTGATGTCTATGGAGTCCCGGGGGGAGGGCGGCATTGGTGGAGGAATTGTGCCGGGGTCTGGGATCCCCTGGCTGGGACTGCTGCAGGAGGGGGGGGGGCCCTTATCGACGCCGTTTGCGGTAACTACTGCCCCGACCGGGGAGTCAGCTGTGGAGGGGGGTCTTTCACAACGTGCTGAGAAGGACTTGGGGGTGTGCTGTGACCCGCTTGGGAGAGGGCAGACTTCCTTCTCCCACATCGCCGGGCCCCCCAGGAGCGCAAAGGAGCTAATGCCCTCCAAGCCCAAGAGTAGGGCGCTGCGCTCCAGCCAGCAGTTGGGAGACCCCCTAGGCACCCTCCCCTCCTTGTGGTCGGCGATGGATGACAGGGGTAATGATGGGGTGGCCAATGGACATCACAACATGCACACGGCTCGCGAAGAGGCCGAGAGCCGGGAGCCTCTGACGAGGGGGGACCTCAAGGGTGAGATGCACGCCCTAGGCGAGACTTAAGCTAAAACCTTCCAGGATCAGTTCCAATGGCTGCGATCCGATTTGAATATGGCTCTGGGGGAGCTGAAACAGGAGGTGGCCCACTTGGGTGAAAGAACGGGCATACTGAAGAGGGGCCTGCAGGAAGTGGAAAAGGATGGTATGGCCAACGGGGAAGCTATCGATCGCCTGGACCTAGCGACTCGCAACCTAGAAATCCAACTGGAGGACCTTTGAAAATAGGTCGAGACGGGTCAATGACAGAGTTAAACTCTTGCCAGAGTCGGTAGCGGACAGGGACTTGAAGGGAGAAGTTCAGAGAATTTTCATGGACTTGCTGGGCGAAGAGGACCCCGAGGCAATTGAGCTGGACAGGGTGCACAGAGTGGGCCGGCTCACCCGCGGCCCTGACGCTAGACCCCGGGATGTTCTGGCTGCGTTTGCACGGTATGCCCAAAAGGAGGCGGTGCTGCGAGCTGCAAGGCGTCGTGAACCGGTGCAATATAAGGGTCAGGAGATCACTCTGTTTCAGTATTTGGCAAACAGTACCCTATTGAAAAGGAGGGCCATGCGACCTGTCCTTCGAGAACTCGCTAGGTAAAACGTCAAGTACAGGTGGACTTTCCCGTTTGGGCTGGTGTTTGAGCGGGAGGGTGTTCAAAGGAGGGCCACTACTTTGCGGGAGGCGGGTACTGTCATCCACCTTGACCTTGAGAGAGAGGGGGGGGGGACGCTGGGGGAGCCCACTCGACCCAATCGATTCAAGGAGACAGGGTCAAACCTTGGGCTTGGTCGACCGTAGGGGATAAAGCAAGGAAGAAAATGGCCTGAAAGCGTCCGCAGGAGGGGGGAGGGGAGGCCGCTCGAGGAGGGGAAGAGGGAAGGGAGCCTGGCCTGGGATGATCCTGGAGATATGAACTAGGATGGAATATTAAAAGGTGGTGGTGGGACGACGGCTATTAGTGGAGATGGGAGGGGAGCGGAGGCACATTTCTTGGATCATGCAAGGACAAGTGAGTCTGGGGGAATGTGGGGGGGGATCTCGGTCCGCCCTCCAAGTTGGGGTTGGGAGGGCTAAGGGATGGGCAGGGGAGGGGTGTTTATTGGGCGAAGGGGGTGGGAGGGGGGGGGAAGGTTTGAGGGGTGGTCACAGCACCCAACATGGAAGCGTTGCCCTGCGGTACCGGTAGCGGGGGAGTGGGCGAGTGTGGAGGAGTGGGGGAGGGACCTGGGTCCCGTATTAGACAAAAAGGGGGGGGATATTGGCCGGATGCCTTCTTGATGCTCTGGAAGGTCGACCGGTAACGGCGCAATATGCCCGCTCGATACCTTTAAGTGGCAAACACATAATGTGAGGGGGCTTAACTCCCCCCTTAAGCGCACGAAGCTGGAACAATTTGTTAGGTCTCACAAGCCAGATGTGCTGGCGCTGCAGGAGACTCACCTGAGGAGGCAGGATCAGGCTCGGCTGCATCTCAAGGGTTATCCCCTGATATGGTTCGCGCCTGGCCCTACGAAGAGGGGGGGGGGTGGCCCTTGCCTTTGGAAGGAGTATTGACTTTAAGCTGCAGGAGGTTCTCGGAGATAGTAATGGGAGATACGTTGTGGTAAGGGGGACCATAATGGATTCTTGTTATACCGTTTCGTCTATATACGCACCGAATGTGGGTCAAGACCAGTTCTTACGAGATACCCTGAGCACCATCGAGAATTTCGCCAGGGGCCAGGTGATTCTGATGGGGGACTTTAACCTGGCTTGGGATAGGGCTGGAGACCGCTCTAGACGCGGAGAGGGGTGGGGGGGGGGGGGGGCAGTGTGGCCTCCCCCCAATTGAGGGAAAGATGGGCAGGGGCTGGCCTCCGCGATGTTTGCCGTTCATTGCGGGGGAGCGAGGAGGGCTTCACATTCCTGTCCGATGTTCACAGGACACAATCCCAAATTGACTATATTTGGATATCCGCCAGTCTAATGGGAGGGGTGGAGTCGGTGGAGGTGGGTCCTCTAAGAATTGCCGATCACAGGTTGGTACAAATGGATCTGAGGCGCAAGCCCAGGGTATGGGGGTGGAAATTCCCGGGGGAGCTTCTAAGGGACCCGGTGATATGTAAAGAGCTGGACGACAAGATTCAGGGCTTCTTTGTGCGGAACACGGCCACGGATACAAGTTTGAGTACTAGGTGGGACCTCATTGTCTTGAAGGCGGGGAGGAATAAAAGGTTGAGGGATCTGGAGATCCAGCTTGAGCGGGAGGTGGAGGCGGCTAGAGTCCAACTGCGGGAAACCCCCACGAGGAAGGTCTTTAAGGCGTATAGGCTGGCAGAGGGCCAACTGGGGATTTTGAGAAATAAGAAGGCGGAAGACGCCATGCTGAGGGTGAGGCAAACATTTTACGCCAAAGCCAATAAAGCAGGCTCTCTCCTAGACCGCCTCTTGAGGGGACAAGGGGAACAGAGGGTAATCACGGCCCTTAGAGACCAAGGGGGTGGACGACTAACCCGTGCTAAAGAGATAAAGGAGAGAGTAGTGGAGTTTTACGAGGCCCTTTACTCCTCTCAGGGACCGGCCCCCCTCCCGCAGAGAGTTCTTGGGGAACTTCCCCCTTCCGCAGGTTTCCAGGGAAGTGGCCGAGGAGCTGGGCCGTCCTATCACAGAGGATGAAGTGAGAGCAATTATTGTCTCTCTCCCCCGGAGCCCGAATGGCTACCCCGCCTCTTTTTATAAAGCATTTTCCCACCTTTTGGTCCCGCATCTGACGCAATTATTCAACTCGTTTTGCGCCGAAGGCGGAATTACACAGACGATGGAGGAGGCTAAGATCACCCTCATTCATAAGGTTGGGAAAGATCTGGAGGAATGTACCTCCTATCGCCCTAATCAATACAGAGGCAAAAATCTTCACAAAGATCTTGGCAAGGCGGCTAGAAAGGCACCTTCCCTCTCTGATCCACCAAGATCAGTCGGGTTTTGTAGTAGGACGGCAAACCGCTGACAGCATTAGGAGGGTGGCTCATTTAGTAGAGAAGTCCCGTAAAACAGCCACCCTGGCGATCCTCTTGGCGCTAGACGCCGAGAAGGCGTTCGACCGGGTGGAGTGGTCGTTCCTATTCCAGGTGATGGAGAAAATGGGGCTCGGGGAGGGATTCATTAATCTGGTTGCTGCAAACTATAAAAATCCCACGTCCCGCATCCTAATTAATGGGGAGATGTCCCGGTCTTTTAGGCTTCGGAGAGGGTCAAAACAGGGGTGCCCCCTTTCCCCGTTGCTCTACGCCATCTACCTAGAACCACTTCTGTTGGCGATACGCCAGACGGCAGAAATCAGTGGGATCCCTTTCGGAGGGGGGCAACATAAAGTAGCAGCTTTCGCCGATGACATGCTGCTTGCACTAACCAAGCTGAGAGAATCTCTCCCAGCATGCGTAGCTCTACTAACCACTTTTGGAGAAGTTTCGGGTCTGCGGGTTAACTTCAGAAGTCGGAGCTGATGAATCTCTTTGGGTGGAGGGGAGGCGAGGGAGGTAAGGGAGATGTCCCCATTCAAGTGGAGCCCCTCTGGGTTGCGGTACTTGGGAGTGAGGATCACCCCCTCACTAGCCGGCTGGTATGGCGCAAATTACGAGCCGATGCTCTTAGCCATTAAAAAAGATCTACGGAGGTGGGGTGCCCTTCCTATTTCATGGCTGGGTAGGGGGGCTGTTCCCGGGTGCTCTACCTTTTCCAGGCCATCCCGTTGAGGGTCCCGGAGAGCTTCTTCAAGAGGCTGGACAGGTTGATTAGGGTTTTTGTGTTCGGGGGGGGGGATATCGTGATTATCCAGGCAGCTACTAATGGCTTCTAGGGAGAGAGTGGGCCTGGCCTTCCCCGATTTTCGTCGCTACCATGACGCGGCACAGCTCAGGATAATCAAAGAATGGTTTTCGAAAGATTACCTGAAGCATTGGGTGAAGATGGATAGAGCGGTGGCTCGGCATCATCTGGGGGAAGTTCTTTGGCTCCCGCGACGGTTGCGACCTCCACACCTCTATTTGAGCGATATTACGAAAAGTGTAGCGGATAGCTGGGATCGGGCTGTAGGGAGGTGGGGGACCACGACTTTTCCATCGCCGTTCACCCCTATTTTTCAGAATGGGGATTTCACTCCGGGAATGGAGAGTGGAGCGTTTCTGGACTGGGAGGAGGGGGGGATGTAGGACCTTGAGGGACATGTTCATTGGAGATAGAGTGAAAACATTTCAGGAATGCAAAGTTCAGCTTGGGAGAGAGGGAGAGGCATCGGTATTTCCAAATCAGGCATTGGGTGATGTCTCCGGTCATAAGGCGGGCGGCGACTAGGGATCTAACCCACTTTGAAAAGTTCTTAACATCCCATGAGGGCACTAAGGGGCTTATCTCAGACTTGTACAAGCAGTTAGAGAAAGGTCGCCCGTGCACTGGTTGGGCTTACATGGCCGACTGGGAGCGGCATTCTGGGGTCCGAATGGAGCAGACTGACTGGGAGAGATTGTGGGCACGGATCCCCAGGATCGCGAAGGCAATCCAGGTGCGGGAGGTTTGGTATAAGTGCATGATGGGATGGCATTACACCCCCGCCCGCCTTCATGCAATGTACCCTGCCACCCCGGGGGAGTGTTGGAGGGGGTGCGGGGAGAGGGTTACGGCCTCACAGATCTGGTGGGATTGTCCCATCATCCACCCATTCTGGGACGGAATCACACGGGCTACAGCCCAGGCTCTGGGGGGGTGCCATTCGGGACCCTCGGGAGATCTTGCTGGGGAAGAGTGGGCTGGAGGAGGAAGGCGTAGGACACGGACGCACCAAGGCGTCAGTGATATTCACTTTGGCGGCAATGTCCCTCATTGCGCAGAGGTGGAAGGGGGCCTCGATCCCTACGGAGCAAGATTGGCTGAGGAAAATGTGGGACATCGTTTTGCTAGAGTGGGCCACATATGCTGCGGATAATAAATTGGAGTCTTTCTGCGCAGACTGGGGAGAGACCTTGGAATATTTAAAGGGGGACTTTCGAGAACAATGGTGCCCACAAATACTTAAACTACTGGACATCTTTGGTTAAGAACTCAGTGGGGGGGGGGGGCAGCTGCGAAGTGAGGCCCATGGGTGCTGTGCCACGGGGGTGGGGGTGGGGGTGTTGTTCGACTCATTTCTTTTTCTTCATGTTTTTGTCACTGTTGACTTGTACTTGTTTCTTCCTAGTTAACGCAATAATAATAAAAAAAGAAGTTTAAAAAAAAAACCAATGTGCTATTAAACGTGGGGAAGGGAACGATCATTTAAGCCATTCTGACATTTCTTTTACGGACACATTTCTTTGTTTACTTTCCTACACACACTTGTTGTTTAAGAAGGAGGGCTACTACGTTAGGTTTATTTAGTACAGTCCTTTTTGTTTTGACTAAGACTGGCGGGGACAGGTTTTTCTTTTATTTCATGGTCAAGATTACTCCCATGTTAGGTTTAGGGCCAGTTAGTAATTTCTCCAACACCAACCATTATTTAATAAAGGTTTTGGAACTTGCATCTTTTATCTTGTGTTCTATACTGTTGATACTGTGCCTTCCTCGCATTACCTTGATCCAAGAACTCGCTCCATAGTGTTGCAGTGCACATATAGGTGTCCACTCTTATCTCTGAACCAAGCTGCCAGCTTGTGCCCCTTTTTCGAGTCCTGTAACAGGGTCTACACCATTGAATTATTCTTCTAGTATCCTTACCTAGAGACTGAAAGTATCCACAGGAACCTTTGCTGTTCTGCTGCTTCGTGAGACTTTGAGCCCTCTTCAAACTGACTTTTGCATAGTTAGGGATCAGACTTCTAAACATCTGCTAAAACTGCCTCTAAAACCTTAAGCTCTGCTACTGTTTACTAACCAACTGTTTTCCTTCCAAAAAGACTTTCTTTATGGTTTTGCTAACTAAATACAATTGCTGTATATCTTTGTGTGCGGGTTATCGGTAATACGGTAGAACTCTCATTAGTGTCAAACTCTGTGACAATTGTAATCATAAGCAATAACCAACTAAGCAGTGGCCTTTGAAAAGTATCTAAAAGTATTTCTATGTAAGTTGGTTTAATTATCTAAGCATTTAAACAACATTCCTTGTGTAAATATAATAATATATTGTTATATACATTTATTGGTGTTATTTTGATCTGCTTTACTGAGTTCAGTTTACTTACAGCTCACATCTTCCTCTTATGATAAGCCTGACCGCTTTGCCGCTCTACCCAGGTCCCATGAGTAGTACAGACTTGTACTAAGAGTTGGGGACCTGTTTACTATTGGGATAGTTTTATGAAGTCTTACCTCGAGTGGACTTTAGGAAGACTTCCTTAACACTGATCTACAGCCCTCCCTCCTTCCTAAAATAAACCTGGCTGCTCTGTCTACGCTACCAAATGTTCTCAGGTGGTACAGCCTTATACTAGGAGTGGAGCTTATGTGCTGCCTCTGATACGGTTTTATGAACCCCCTAGTTGGACTTTAGAAAAACTGTCCTAACAGTGGTCACTGGGTTGAGAGACGAGACACTCCCCCATAAGACTACTTGAGGATCTGAGCAGGAGTGCTCTGAAATCCCATGTCAATGTTGCACTTTACAGGAAATATTGATGTGTGTTTTGGGGATTTAAAAGGTGCACACAATTTCTACTTTGTGGGCAACATTGTAAGAAATTCGGCTATTTTCCATGTGTTCATGATTCATCTTCTGCGGAGTGAAGGGCAAATGTTTATGGGGCTGAATAAAATGCCCCTCTTACCCTCCCCCAATTGCTAGTGGCATCCCCCCAGTAACAAAGTCAATTTCAACCACTGGGTGTTGCAAGATATTTATTGAGTGTGGTCCTAGCTTCAGGAAGCAATGGAGCACTTTACAAGTCACAGGTAGAAGTACACATCAAGGGAAGTAGGTCTCAAAGGAATCCATACAAGTGTAGTGGGTGCTAACGATGGAGAGGAGGGCGGGCAATTGGGTAGCAAGGGATCTGCAAGCAACCATGGGAGGAAACCGGGGGGAGCAGATCACCCATTCTCAGTTAGGTGGAGATTGGAATCTGTAGACCTAGGTGTTAAGCAGGGGCTTTTCTTGAAAAGGAGAGGTCTTGATCTCCTTCCTGAAGTGAGAAAGTGCCTCTGGTGGGTATACACGCATTTCGTCGAATGATTTTACATCGTGGGACTTTTCATCGCCAACCCTTTCATTGCCAAAAACTTTTTTTTTAAAACTTTTTTTTTTTATGGGGCGGTGTTTGTTGCGGTTTGGGGTATGATTATTTAAGTAAGGGGGAATTGGGGGGGGTGATGCCCCCCCCCCATAAATAAAAAAAAAGTTTTTGACGATGAAAGGGTGGCGATGAAAAGTCCCATGATGTAAAATAATTCGGCAAAGTAACGTAGAACCCTCTGGTGTTGACTGGGACAAGGTTCCTGAGTCCGGGGCTGTAGACAGACTAGGTCGTATGTAAGGACAGTTTTTCTAAAGTCCTGCCAGACTTCAGAAAAACCATATCTGAGGCAGAACATAAGCGCCACTCTTAGTATAAGGCTGTACCACCCGAGAATGGGGGTAGCATGGACAGAGTAGCCAGAGGGCTGTAGCTTGGTACAAAGAACATTTAACATACGTATGGTGCAAAGAAACACATTATGCTTTGATGAAATAAAGGGTTTATTCAAATACAAGTAGACCAGGATACTTTTTGTGCAAGTAAGTACTATAACATCATATAAACACAATCATAAAAACCAACTCGATGCTTAAGGGATACAACACAAAGTATAACCTATTCAGAATGCAATCTGCTATTCCTGGGAGTACAACTAGGCTAGATATGCTTTAATAGTACAGTAAGCAATTCAAGGGTAGTAGACCCATTCAGTCATGCAGTGACTCGGTTATCAAATCACATAATAAACCAACTCTGTTGCAAGGTGTATACTTGTAACATTACTTTTTAGAACTCTGTTCAGAGCTAGTAAATCAACTCATATACTTTCTTGTGGGACCTTAAGCTACTCAAGGATATGTATGACCACTTAACTATTTTTGAATGTACTAAGCAAATCCCAATTACACTTTAAGAAAGAGACAATGTTTTTCAAGTTAAGTAATTGACCCTATGACTATTTTGTAAATGCTCTAGGCAGTTTCAGGGGAGGGACAGCCCAGTGTTAGAAGTTTAGAAGAGCAGCAGATATACAAGGTAAGTAACCATATACTTTTTAAGACGGGCTTCAAGTAACTCATAAGACAAGTATTAACATCTAGACTGTTTTGGGTCTGTATAAAGCAGATCATGGGGAGCAAACCCCAATTGCACTTAAAGAAGAACACAATTTTATTCAAGGCAGGTAAACCCTATTGGTGATCTTTTACACTCATTCATTTAAGCAATGATAAAACAGTAACAACGCGTATTACTTTTCAGAAGGGGGCAACGCCATTCAAATAAGTAAGCAACCTCTATACTTTTTAGAGGGCACAATGCAACTACACTTCTTTTTACTCAGAGATACAGTTGCCACACTAATTCGATCAGCAAGTGAGCACGTTTACACTTGTTGTACTTTTCAATACAGAAGACTTTTCCTATCCAGCCCTTCCCTAGTCTATGCATGAATCATCTTGGAGGCAGAAGAGGGACCCTAGTGGTCTAGGTGCCAGCTGTAGGAAGGTTGAAATAGGGTTCAGTTTCAGGAAAGTCAAAGTTGCAGAGAAGATCTTCTTAAACAAGTAAGTATTTGTTTACTTTCAGAGTTAGTTAAAGTGTTCAGGGACTTCACAGAAGGCTCTACATGTGCGTTCCAGCATTAGGCCTGGGAAAGTGGTATGGGCAAACTCCCAACCAAACGAATCACCCACTCAGCCTCACAGGATGCACATCAGACTTGAGGTAAGTATTACCCAAGCCCACACCGTACCTTAGGAGAAAAGAAGAGCTTCTGGGTGGATGCCTGGAGACTGGATGGGAACTTGCGTCCGAGGAAGCTTCCACAAATGGTTTCTTCATGGATTCTCACAGCTCTGTGGATTTGGCACCTTTTTGCAGCAGCCAGGCGAAGAACGAATATCGCCAATCACATTCTTCTCACTCTCTCTGTCCTGCACTGAGAGGACTTCAGAATTTCGAATCGTGTCTCTAGAGAGCCAGGAAGAGGCCACCAAAGTTTCAGACGGATTCGGAGTTCATAAGACCATGCACTTCACAATGGCTCGAGGACCCAGTCTATTGGGGTATTGCAACCCAGCAAGGTTGCTGCACACTGTTTGATGGCTCCTCTGGATAGGAGTAGTTACATTCGGGACCCCCGAGTCGATATGAAGGGTTACACCAGGCTCCGGTTACACAGCAGGCTCTCTGGTCGCTGGAAATCCCTACAAATGTTCTTTTTTTCATCTTCCTCTTCAATTTGTAGCTCCAGTGGTCGACTTGTCAGCAGCTTCCAGGTTCAGAGTATTTTCTGGGGAGTACAGCACAGCTTCTGCAACCTCCCCCTGCATTTTATAGAAAGGGGCGGTCTGGCTGTCTAATCAGGGCAGCCAGCCTCCCCCACTGGGAGTTGGTTTCTTTCTGGCAAGGAGGAAGTCAAAGGGCTGCAGAGTTTTGGACTCTTCCCTCGCTTCCTGCCTTCTCGGACACTTCGGAGCCTCCGCAGGGAATGCAAAGAATTCCCTCTGAAGACAACTTCCACTGAGGTCATTCCTCCCTAGAATGGCAGGGGAAGACCTCGGGAACAACAAGCACCCGAGAAATGGCAAAAAACGGAGGAGCCCACCATTTTAACAAAATGGTTGCCCTTCTGTGCATTACTGAGGCTGATTTAACAGCCTATGGGGAATGATGACTAAAAGTCATAAATGTACTTCCACTGCCACCAGCCATTCAAGTAAACTTGCAATTGTAACAGAAATTAAGAAAGGGGGTACATTGTATCCCCCCCACCCAGCACTTCCCTTAAGGTGGGGTGTGCTGACTCACTTAGCCAAAATATTAAGGGGGGGGGGAATCCCTCTTTACTACTTGGGGAACGTTCACTGAAGTACATGAAAGAGAAATTCAGGGTAGCCTAAGCCCAAATGTTATAGGAAACTAACTCCAAAAACATACACTATGGAGAGACTTTAAAAAGGTCACCCTTAAAAAGAGTAAAAGACTAGGTGACGGGGGGGGGGGGGGACGAGATTCCCTTTCACCTAGGGACAAGGGAAAACCAAGTCCAAGCAAAATGTTCCGGGGTTGCTACGGGCCAGGAAGATCTATCACAAACATGACAATCTTTTTTTTTTTTAATCAAAAACTTTATTTGGTTTTGAAAACATGCATATAACATTACAAGTATCCCATCATAACAAAGAAGGGGGAGGGGGGGGGAGGAGAGGGGCTAAATAGCTCCAGGGAAAGGGAAAAGGAAAAGAAAGCAAAGAAAACAAAGAATGGGGCTTTAATTCTCGGGGTCATCAATTCTGCGGTGAGGAGGCTCGTGAGGCAGTTTGTGCGTTCCAGGTTCGCTAGCCTGGCGTCGCCCGCCGATATGTCTCGTTACACTCGTTACACTCGTTACATCTCGTCTGGGACTCAGTCATCCTCTTCCCATCTCTGCCATATCTTGTCTGCTTTCTGCGGGCACCCCCTTGCAGCATACACCCTGCGTTCCATTATCACGCAAATGCCCACATCTGTGACCCACTGGTCATAACAGGGTGTTCTCTCGGATCCCCATAGCTGCGCAATGTTCCTTCTGAGGACTGCTGTTGCGGTCGACCAGAGCAATTTCTCGTAGCGGGTCAGATCACTTTCGTCGGAGATCCCTAACAGGAGTTGTTTTGGTCCCCTTTGCACTGGTTTGCCCATGGCTCTGGATAGCTTGTCACAGCATTTCCTCCAAAATTGCTGTATTTTGTCACATTCCCATATAATGTGGAAGAAGGTGCCCTCTTCCCGTTTACAGCGTAGGCAACGCGCGTCCGGGATTCTGCCCCAGCGGAAAAGTGCCACTCTGGGATAGTAGATGCGGTGTAGGATTTTAAGTTGCACCAGCCGGAGTCTCGATGAGATGGCCACTTCCCGGGGATACATCAGTGCTTCTGTCCAGTCCTCAGGTTGGAGCGAGCCCACGTCGCGCTCCCATCTGGCTTTCAGGCTGAGCAATTCAGGCGTAGCAAAGGATGTGATCACGTTGTACATGGTTGAGGTGACTTTGCGCTGTATACGGTCTTGGACAATGTTTCGTTCTATCGGGGTGCATTCCGGGATATCGCTGATGGTGTGACGGTGGACGTGCAGTGCGTGTTTCAGTTGGGTATAGTGGTATTCCTCAGAAGGAGGGAGGGCGAATTCAGAACATAGTGTTTCAAATGTGACCAGTGTCTCCTCCCTTATTACGTCTCCAATTTTGGTGATACCTCTACTGGCCCATGCGTGCCATTTGGGGAGTTTTAACATTTCGGGGAGAAATTTGTTGTGCCACAGAGGTTGGGCTAGAGTCAGTTTCGCGTCCCATCCTATGTGGCGATGCGCTTCCGACCAGATGCTTGTGATGCTAGTGTCCATATCTAGAGCTGGTCTGCGGCCCCGGCCGCGATACAGAAGTTCCAAGGGGGCAGCTCCACTCTGGGAGTTGATCCTTTTGATGTGCGGCAAATTCCTGTCCCCATGGAGCACGTCGTTCACCACCGCCATCTGGCTGGCCCAGTAATAAGTTTGCAGTCTGGGCAGCCCAATCCCCCCTTCCCAGATGGACCTTTGCAGGGTAGAGAGGGCAATCCGCGGATGACCCCCGCTCCACAACAGCTTTCTGAGGATGCGGTCTATCTTCAGGAATTCCTGGTGTGGGATGTGTAGTGGAGCGTTTTGCAAGATGTACAGAAACTTTGGGAGTGCAATCATCTTGAATAGGGCTGCTCTGCCCATCAGCGTTAGTGGCAGGGAAGACCAGTGGCGAGTGTCCTCCGCAAACCTTGTCACAACCGGGTGTAGGTTCAGCGATGTGTAGTCCATCAGGTTCTTCGTGATGATTACCCCCAGGTATTTAATCTGATCTGTCACGACCTGGTAAGGGCAATCCGCGGGGCTAGCAGCTGCCACGTTGCTGATGGGAAAAAGGGTGGATTTTGACCAGTTTACCCGCAAGCCACTGAAGTCTCCGTATTCCTTCAACATCTGTGTGACGCGGTGGCAGGAGTTGCACGGGTCTTTCAAATATATCAGCAGGTCATCCGCATAGAGAGATACTCTGTCTTCCCATGTCTCCGACCAGCGGAACCCTTCCCAGAGCAGCGTTTCACGTAGGAGGATAGCCAAGGGTTCTATGGCTATTGCGAAGATCATTGCTGACAGGGGGCAGCCCTGTCTTGTGCCTCTGCCCAGACTAAACGGATCAGATTGCCAACCGTTAACCTTAGTCCTGGCCACCGGCCCGCTGTACAGCAACTGCACCCAGCTCATGAAGTTTTCTCCAAACCCCATGCGTCTCATTATGTCCCAGATGGCCTCCCATCTCACTGAATCGAAGGCCTTCTCAAAGTCGATTGATAGTAAGGCCAGCGGCCCTTGAATGCTGTCAGTTTTTTCCAGTGCCGCATGCAGTCTGTGGAGGTTCATGCGCGTCGATCTCTGGGGCATGAACCCACACTGGTCCGGATGGATCAGCGCTGTTATCACCTGCTGTAAACGGTCCGCTAGCAGCTTAGCTAGAATTTTCGCTTCGCTGTTTATGAGTGAAATTGGCCGGTACGAATTGCAGCTGTCCGGGGGCTTGTCCGGTTTGGGCAATACTATTATCGTGGCTTCTCTCAGGTCTGGGGATAGGGTACCCCGTTCTTTTGCATGCTGGTACATTCTCAGGAGATGTGGGGCAATTACGTTGGTCCCCACCTTCCGCCATAGTTCGATCGGAAAGCCATTTGGGCCTGGGGATTTGCCAGATTGGAGGGCGGACATCGCACAAGCCACTTCCTCTTCCGTTATATCCCTGTCCAGTAGTTCTTGTTGGGTCTCGTCCAAAGTGGGAAGGTTAATTTCATCTATTATTGACGTGTTCATGCAGGTTGTGGGCTCTTTGTAGAGATCAGCGTAGTAGTCAGCGAACCCTTGTGAAATGGCTTGATCCGATAATAGTGGCCCTGCACTCCCCCCCTGTAACTGATGCACGTGCCTGCTCCCCTGCTCCTTACGCTCCAGCCACGCTAGCAATTTGCCAGCTTTATCGCCTGTTTCATAAACACGTGCCCTCATTGCTGTGTGTGCTTGTTTGGCGTTGTCAAGTGCTGTGTTCTGGAGCAGCTTCTGTGCTCGGAGTAGGGCTCGGTTCGTCTCAGGCGTGTCCTGGGCAATGTGGGCTTCCTCTGCCAATTTAACTTGTTGTTCTGCCTCGTGTACTTTGAGGAGGTGTTTCTTCTTATGTGCGGAAGTCCATGAAATGAGTTCCCCCCTTAGAACTACTTTATATGCCTCCCACAGTAACCCTGGATCTGCTGCAGACTCCGTGTTTAGCTCAAAATACGTTTCGGTCGCCCCTTGGAGTTTTTCTACCAGGTCTGGGTTTCCCAAATAATAATTATTCAGGCGCCAACTTGGCGGGGGTGTCGGTCTAGAGGTCATAATTTTCAGCACCACTGGGGAGTGGTCAGAGATTCCCCTGGGTAATAGGTAAGCTTCTTGTGCTCTATGAAGGTCTGTTGAAGGAATGAAGAAATAATCCAGTCTGGAGAGCGAGGCATGCGCCCCAGAGTGGAAGGAATATTCCCTGGAGTCGGGGTGGAGCTCTCTCCACACGTCACACAAGCCTAGGGCGTTCGTGAACGTGGCGAGTTTGGTACGTGTCTCAGGGTTTCTATTGCGTAAGTGTGAGCGGTCTAGGGTTGGGTTCATGACTTCATTAAAGTCACCTCCAAGTATCGTGATGTCGGAGTTATCCTCCGTAATCATGGGGGAAATGTCGGTGAGTAGTGGTGTTAGCAAAGTTGGTGGTGCGTAGGCAGCGAGCAATGTGATGGAGTTTCCCCAGAGCGTGCCTGTCGTGTGTATGTACCTGCCTCCGGTGTCTTGAGTCACCGTATTCAGATGGAAGGGGAGGTTTTTATGTATCAGGATCAGGACACCTCGTGAACCCATTGTGAAGCCCGCATGGAGTGCAAGTCTGTAGTTAGTGCGTTTGAAAAAAGAGCATTCTGTGCCTGCGAGGTGTGTTTCTACCAGAAAAACTATATCTGGCGTGTGCCTTTTCAAGTATTGCCCTACCAGTCGGCGTTTGATTACATTGCCGAGTCCGTTGACGTTCCAGGTCATGAGGTTAAGTGACTTGGTCTTGCTGGTCCCAAAGCTATTGGAGGCCATGACTATTTGTAGACGAGAAGGTATATGCCACTGGTGGCGACGCCTGGCGCCGGGATTCCGTGTGTTTGTTTAGTGCTGCCCCTATCTTGAACTTTCGTATCTCCCCTGCTTGTCTGGCCCCATTCATAACTAAACATAACAAACCCATAACTACCCACCCTATACTCCTCCCAACTAGAAGCATCTGTCGCCCGAACATGAGAAACCAAGTTGTCAACTGGACAACTCACATGAAACAAACTACCTTAACGGTACAGGTGTCTACCTGTAACGCGGGTGTGGCTTGACTTTAAGTTTAAGAGAAACTCCAAGAAGGGACCTACCCAGGGGGGCTCTCCTTCTTGTGCCGTATGTTGGTGTTTTGTATGGTGGGGTGTCTCCCGTGGCTCAGTCGTATGCTGCGTTTGAACGCTCTTTCTCTTCGCTGCCGGCTTTGAGCGTTTTCAGTGTGCGTCCTGCTCTGCTTGTTGCTCCGGAGCTTCCTGCTCCCCTCGTTCCGGAGCTCTCCTCGGGGAGATTTGCCGTGACCCGGGTCGGACCCTGCCCCTCTGTCGTCGTGGTCTCGTGGACCAATCCCCTTCAATGTGTGCCTCGGCCCATTTCCAGGCTTCCTGTGGGTCTGTAAAATGCACTGTCGTCCCCTTATGGTGAATCTTTAGTTGGGCCGGAAAGAGAAGGCCGTATTTCACCTTCAACTGCGCCAACTGTCTTTTGAGAGGCTCGAAGGATTGCCTTGCGCGTTGCACCTCTCGGGTGTAGTCTGGGAAAAAGGCTATTCGCGACCCATTATGTGTAATCGACCCTTGGGAGCGGGACAATTGCAGGAGTGCATCTCTGTCACGATAGTTCAGCAGCCTGGCAATTATTGTTCGGGGCGGAGTGCCCGGTATCGGTCTGCCCGAGGGCATTCTGTGTGCCCTCTCTACCGAGAAAAACTTTGAGAAAGAGTAGGGTTCGAAAATGTCAGTGAGCCATTGTTCTAGAAACAGTTCCATGCACTGCCCCTCTTCCCCCTCGGGGAGGCCGAGGATGCGAACATTATTGCGACGAGACCTTCCCTCCCCCTCATCGACCTTGGCCTCTAGGGACTTCAGGCGGGCCAGTGCCTGGGACATCTGCCTGTTGATCCCAGTGACGTTATCTTCTACTGTTGAGATACGGTGCTCGGCCTCACTCGTTCTGGAAGTTAACTTTTGTAGGTCGTGCCGCAGGAAGGAGACATCTGCTGCTATACTATCCATCTTAATCTCCATGGAGGAGCGCGAGCTAGCAATAGCCGCCATAATGTCCCGCAGTGAGAGAGGTTCATCCTCTGGTTGAGGGAGCGCTCGTGTTGTTGACGCCGCGGGAGCCGGGGCCGTGGCTATCGCAAACTGATCCATACTGCTTTGGGTAGATGCTTTTCTCTGCCTGTCCTTCCCCATCGTGCCGTGCGTCGAAGACCGCGTCTCCCACTAGGCCCAACGGCGAAAACCTGGCGGGGCAGGGCGCCGGCGGTGTGCTTCACCTCGGTGATTCTTACCCCAGTTATGCTCTGTTCCGTGGCTCCGCAGGGAAGGGCCAGTGCCCCGGGGGTCCGGCGGAGAGTACTCGGTGTAGTCCCTTCCCCTTTGTTGGCTTGCGAGACCCCAGGCGCTCCCCGGGATAGATGGGGTGGTTGGGGTGGGAAAGTCCCACTTACTTGCTTGCTGCTCCAGAGGGCGCTTTCCGATGCAGGCACACTCCTCACGCGGGGTCCCCTACGTACGGCGTCACCGGGCACCGCAGGCCATCCTGGACCAGGGCCGCCAATTGTCCGCAGTGATTAGC
The DNA here is from genome assembly GCF_040938575.1 of Ambystoma mexicanum. NCBI lineage: Eukaryota > Metazoa > Chordata > Amphibia > Caudata > Ambystomatidae > Ambystoma > Ambystoma mexicanum. The sequence goes on along the minus strand of NC_090926.1, from coordinate 1,266,001,458 downwards.
CCTCCAAGTTACGTAAGCACCGGTTGCTGGGGTGCCTGTGTGCAGGAGACCAGCCAGAAGGTGCCTGTTCTAGCTTCTCGTGTGATCTAGCCCCGTGGGTCTTCCTCGCCGGTGCGTGCGGACAGCCCGACCTCCGTCAGTCGAGCGTCCTTCCCGCTCACAAGGCGCCACCGGGCCCCCTCGCTCTCGGGGACAGCTCCGACAGTCTCACAACTCTCCTTTTCCCAGCGACCGGGTGTCGGGACACAGCATGGCACACCGCTCCGGGCTAGGCAGCCGAGGGTTCCTCCCCCTTCAGGAGTTCGGTCTAACACAGGGATCGGGCCGCGGCGGCCATTTTGAAGTCAGCTATTCGCGCCCTGCGCGCCGAATCTTCTCTGCCGTTCTCCTTCGCCCAGAGCAGGGTTCTTAGGGTGAGAATGCACACGGCGCTTCTTCTGGCATTCATGCAGCTAATCCTGAAGTTGCAAATCGTATCGCCCCACCAAACAGGATAATTTCCTCAGGATGTTGTCGGCGGCAAGAGGAGCTCACGGAGCTCACGTCCTCTGCGCTTGCATGTTGGCCACGCCCCTGACAATCTTACCTAACAGCGTGTCTTCTGGCGGAGTTCCAGTCTTCACATGTCCTGGTGGATCCGTAAATGCCCCAGCGCTGTAGCTTGTGGACAGAAAGGAAAAGGCCTTGTAGATGATGCAGCAGGGTTTGTATACGTTTTATATATAATCCCCAAATAGCTGTTTTTCTTCATGCCAGGGAGTAAGTGGCTACCATTGCGGTGAAATAGCTGCACCATGGTGTAAAGGAGCTGCCAACCGACTAATACACTGAATTGCCAGAGTGGGAGTATTATGGTAGCCTTATGGGCATAGAAAATGCAGCCGCCACTGAAGTTTGGATTTAGTCTTATGGAGAGACAAGTGAGCCGGCTCTCACCAGGACGGCGCCAAACCCTCCCAATACTGACCACCCTTTCTTTTGTTGGTTCTACAAGACCATATATACCTGGAAGGTCTGTGCCAGTACTAAATTTGCTTTTTTCTCGCTATCACACCAGGCCTTGTTAGTGTGACGTTTTACAGATGGCCCAGAGATTCAGGGGCTTTTATTTGAGCATTCAGCAGGGCGCTAGGGCCGTTCCCTTTTAAGGTATGCATAGGCTTGTTGAACGGTTGCTGCTCTACGTCAAGTTCCTGAGGGTAGCCACGGCGGTTTTGCTTCGATGCATGCCTGTTAGGCAGAAACCTGTGCAGTTCCCTTAGGGACCACTGCAAAAGATTTAAGACTACAGGTGTTTGGCAGTAAACCCACTTGGTAGCAGTCTGTACCACACAGATTCACTTGGTAGCTTGGTGGCTGAGCAGTCAGACTTCCCTCAAGAAGAGTTAGGCAGTGTGTAGAGTATACACAATAGGTACAGAGATACAGTAGCACAAGCAAACACTGACCAGAGCTTTGGTGTAAAAGTATATCATTATTTATTTAAAGACCCATTTGTAGATTACACTAGCACAAAAAGAGGTAAGTAAATTCAGCACACAGTCACTATTATATATATATTTCTGAGGCTTGTGGAATCTGCTTAGATCACATGCTGTGCATAGGCCGACATCTAGTGGAAGCTGCGGAGTATTACAGTTTGTTTTTCGAAACTCGAAAATGGGCGTCGACTCAGGGCGTGCCAGTAATACTATCCCTAGTATGACGTCCACTGTACCCAAGATCCCTCGCGCGTCTAGGATCCTCAGATTGTTTTTTTCCGCCATACTGGTCGGAAGCATTTTGCGGAGTCCCCTGGCCTTAGCCATACTTTTGCTAAAAATTTAAAAGATTAATCTATTCACATCCTTCCCCACCCCAACTTCAACACTCGACGCAGGCTGGAGAAGAAATCGACCGTCGGCTGCTGCACAACGGATTTGGGCCTCGGAAGGCCTCGGCCCGGGCCTTGGAAGGCCTCTGGCCTCGGCCCTGCAATTAAGGAGAGTGGGGGGTGGTACATACTCTACACTCTTGGTATATAGGTACACCTTATACATTTCCTACACTTAACTGCCCGCTGCCTCAAGGTGCGTATGGAGGGTACCCCTTTTCAATTCTGCCCCAAGTGCAATCGCAAATACCCTTGGGTCGACAGGCACGCCACGTGCAATCTCTGCTTGCCGAGGGACCACCCCAAAGCGAACTGCAGAGCGTGTAGTAGGTTTAAACCTAAGACACTTAAGGACCGTTCGACGAAGCGTTGGGCCCACCACGCCAGGCAGGCGGCCATGGCAGCGGAGGGCACCTTCAGCGACGGCAGCGACGCCGTACTTTCGGACGGCGAGGGCATTACGGCGTTGAAAGACAGCCGAGCGCACGTCCCCGACCTCGGAAGGTCGTCCGGCAGGGCGGCTATGGGGAAGACCCCCGGCGACACAAGCGCTTCACATACTACACACACTAAGTCCAACCGAGACTCGATGACGTCGAGTTCTCGGAAAGAGGCACAAACAGAACGGTCCAATTCGGTGTCCTCTGGGCGCTCTTGATCAAGATTGCCGCATGACTCCAGGCAATCATCCACTCTTGCCAAGAGTGCCTCGCTCCCTAGGCTAACAGAAGTTCGATTGTCGGAAGACGAAGACGACTTCCACCCCCAGGCCGCGCTCCAGGAGTCGGAGCCCGCAGTCAAAGCCAGCGAGGCCCCACGCTCGAAGGACAGGGACACCACCCCCGATCCTCGACAAACTCCGGAGCCACTAAAGGACAGGGAAAACATTTTTCCACGCACGGGGAGGGGGAAAAACAGCAGAAGAAACTACCTGTACATTCTTCCACACCTGTGAAACACTCCACTCCCCCTAAAGACAGACAAAACCAGGTCTGCTGATAGGTCTACAACCAGCAAAGCTACTCAAGATAAATCCCATAGACTTGCTGAGAGAGTCCTTCCCAGTTCCAAAAAATGGTCCAGTGAAGACATAGATAGGGCCATGTCAAGAATGTCTTCTTTGGCTGATTTTTATGATAAAAATCCAGAACATTTCCTCTTGTATGATCCACAAGGGGCCACACCCTCAGGCTCTACTGATCCTATCCCCCCGAGTAAAAAGCCCCGGTTTGAAACTCTGATGAGGTCAGAACCCTTCGAGGTACAGCCTTACGCAAGACCATACTCACGGTATCAAGGAGAGGCTCCCTTTGGTGAGGACCAAGAATTTGGTATGATAGAAGAGCAAACTGGGACGGGCTACTATGGGGATGATGAGGACCAGGAAGAAGAAGAGGAGGACCCTGAAACATACAGAGTAGATTCCCCGGTAGAGAACGAAGCCCCGGTTACCGACTCCCCGGTCGATAACCAACCCCTCCTAAATGAGGTTCTCGCTCGCGCAGCAGAACATTTCCACATCGACACCCACGGTGTCCAGGAGGAAAGGGACTTCGCAGAAGAGTTAGTGGGAGAAAGGAGGCCTGTTGCCCAGACCATCCCTATCCTTAAGTCCATTCAGCGGAGAATAGATCCGTCCCTGGTGAACCCGAACCTCACCAGAGCAGTCAATCCCAGGGTTGGAAAACTTTTCAGGGCGGCCCAATCTGACCCTCTCTATATAAGAGGACATCTGAAGCCAGACTCCCTAGTTGTCACCAACACTCGTAAGAGGGCTGGAACACCCTTGTCATCGTCCGAAGCTCCTCCCGACAAGGAGAGCAAAAAACTATACGGTTTCGGCAGGAAAGTAGCCTCCACGTCCGCCTATCAAGCAAGGATTGCTAACTCCACCACCCTGTTGGCCAGCTACAACTGCCATCAGTGGGAAGAAGTCGCGACACTCATAGCCTCTGCTCCTGAACCTTTAAAGGGCCAGTTAGCTCGAATTTCCGCAGAGGGTAGAGCCGTGTCTGGTTGCATTTTGAAAGCAACCTTCGACGCCGCGGACAACGCAGGCATATTGATAGCGGAGGGCACTGTTATCAAAAGACATGCGTGGTTACGGCAGTCTGGTTTTAAGGCAGAAACCCAGGCATCATTGTTGGACAAACCGGTGGAAACCGATCTGTTGTTTGGTAAGGCGGTCGAAGACGCACTGAAAAATGCCAAGGACGAATACGAAACACTCAAGTCCCTTGGCCAGTTAACCAATAAACCCCCTAACCAGAGAGGGAATAGTAATTTTCCTCGCCCACGCGGCCAAAATTCCCAGAGAGGATCTAACTATTCCCAGGGGCAGGGTACACAGTGGAACAACCACCAACAGTCTACCCAGGGTTACGGCAGGGGTAATAGGAGAGGTCGTGGTAAAGGCAGAGGCAGCCCCAGCAAGGGAGGCGGCACGCCTCCACCAAAGCAGTGACGCTCAGTTCAGGGTCCCTTCTCACGCAACCCGAGTAGGGGGACGCATTTCCAACTTCACCCAGGCTTGGGAAGGGATCACATCAGACAGATGGGTGCTGTCAACAGTATCCACAGGATATTGTATAGAGCTACTGCAGCGTCCCCGGAACCATCCTCCACGACAAAGAGTACACTCCTTAGAACATCAGAAGATTCTCCTCGAGGAGATCGCCATTCTGCTAGAAAAGGACACGATAGAACTCGTCCCGGGACACCAGGTAAACAAGGGTATTTATTCAACTTACTTCCTTGTGCCAAAGAAAGATTTGACAATGCGCCCAGTATTGGACTTGCGGCCAGAATGTCAAGCCCCAAAAATTTCGTATGAACGCGCTACAAGAGGTAATCCCCCTCCTAAAAAAGGGGATTACATGGCAACCTTGGATATGAAAGATGCTTATTTTCATATTTCCATGTTCCCAGCGCACAAAGTACTTGCTCTTCAAGGTGGACAGTCGACACTACCAATTCAAGGTACTGCCCTTCGGGATAGCTTCAGCACCAAGGGTATTTTCCAAGGTACTGGCGGTGGCGGCTGCACACCTACGCAGGGAGACAATCCCAGTGTACCCTTATCTGGACGACTGGCTCATAACGGGGGAAACCCCAGTAATTTGCAGGACAAACATTCAAAGGACTATCGACCTCCTCCACGAGTTAGGCTTCTCAATCAACGAGAAAAAGTCAAGCCTGGTGCCAAGCACCTCAAAACAATTCCTAGGAGCAATCCTAGATACCCAAGAGGGGTTGACCTTTCCTTCAGAAGAAATAATTCGGAATATACTACTGCAAATTCCGCATTATCAGTCCGGTCAACAAATAACGGTACGCAATGCGTTTACTGGGCATGATGGCGTCATGTATTTACCTGGTCCCCCACGCGCGCCTGCGCATGCGTCCCATGCAGGAATGGTTGGCGAAACAGTGGTCTCAGGCAAGTGGTCAGTGGGACGATCTAGTGGTCGTTTCGCCAACACTGGTACAAAGCCTTCACTGGTGGACAAGAGAGAATCTCGCACAGGGGAAACCCTTTTACGATCCCGAGGTACAGGCAGTAGTCACTACAGATGCATGTCTGACGGGGTGGGGAGCTCACCATCTCCACCACACAGCTCAGGGTCTCTGGTCTCACTCAGTGGCCAAGAACCACATCAACCTGCTAGAGCTTCTGGCAGTATTCAGAGCGCTTCAGGCGTTCGAGCCCCACCTACTAAACCTGTCGGTGCAAATCCGGACGGACAGCACAACAGCCATGTTCTACCTGAACAAGCAAGGAGGGACTCGCTCGCCAAATCTGTCCAAGCTTGCCCAGAAAATCTGGATATGGGCACTCAGACGGAACATCTTTCTGTCATCACAACATGTTCCAGGGCAGCTCAATTCCCTAGCGGATGCTCTGAGCAGAGACTCCCTCCCAGAGGAACACGAATGGGTTCTACACAGAGAGGTCGTAGAAGATATCTTCTCTCAGTGGGGTTTCCCCACTATAGACTTATTCGCCACAAGCGAAAACAGACAATGTCCAGGATTTGCATCCAGGTTCCCCCAACCAGACTCCCAGGGGAACGCCCTGTGGATGAACTGGTTAGGGATGTTTGCGTACGCTTTTCCACCAACTCCTCATCAGGAAAGTGGTGAACAAGATGAACAGGGAATCGATGACGCTCGTCCTAGTTGCTCCCATGTGGGCAAGACAACCGTGGTTCCCACACCTATGCAGGATGGCGGTGTGCAAGCCCATCAAACTTCCAGCCTGGTACAACCTACTGTCCCAGCACCAGGGTCAAACAGTGCACCAGCAACCCAACTCATTGAACCTGGCAGCATGGCTCCTGAGGTCATAGAGTTTGGACATCTCTATTTGCCACAGAGGTGTATGGACATCCTAAAGGAATCTAGGAAACCAAACACAAGGCACTGTTACTTTGACAAGTGGAAGAGGTTCGTTATCTGGTGCCAGAGTAGACAAATCAACCCGGTTGATTGCACTCCTTCCACTATTGTTACATACATGCTCCACCTGCTAGATGCAAGATTGGTTTTTAACTCACTGAAAGTACACCTGGCAGCCCTGTCGGCTTACACCACTTCCCATTGCAAGGTTTCATGGTGGAAAGTACCAGTAGTTAAAGCCTTCATGGAAGGAGTAAAGATACTTCACCCTCCTATTTCAAACCCACCACCAGGGTGGGACCTTAATGTGGTGCTAGCCAAGCTCATGGGCCTCCTTTTCGAACCCATGCATAAAAGCAGTCTCAAACACCTGACTTATAAAACGGCCTTCTTAGTAGCTATTACTTCTATAAGAAGGGTCAGTGAAATTCAGGCTCTGTCAGTGCAGGATCCCTTCTTTACTGTCCATAAAGACAAACTGGTTTTACGCACACACCTAAATTTATATCAAAATTCCATGTAAACCAGTCCATCGAGCTTCCGGCTTTCTTCCAGGACCCGCAAAGCTCGGCTGAGGTGAAACTACACACCCTAGATGTGCGTAGGGCGGTCCTCTACTACGTAAATAAAACCAGACCGCTAAGAAAAACAGATCAACTGTTTGTCTCCGTAGCTACAGGCAGAGAGGGGGATCGCGTCTCTAAAGGTGCCATCTCGAAGTGGATTATTAACTGTATCCAGCTGTGTTACTCACTCTCTGAAAGAACTCTGCCTTTCACGCCAAGAGCCCACTCTACTAGAGGCATTGGGGCCACTCTGGCTTTCATTGCAAATGTACCCCTTGACACCATTTGCAAAGCAGCTACTTGGAGCTCTATTCACACTTTTACTCAGCATTACTGCATTGACACCCATTCCAAGGCAGATACACAAGTGGGACAAGCGGTTCTAAGACACTTATTTGCTCATGACCCTTCTCGCATCCCACCTCCTTCAGGTACTGCTCGCTAATCTATGCACAGCATGTGATCTAAGCAGATTCCACAAGCCTCAGAAGGGATACATTACTCACCGTAATCGTATTTCTGATGCTTGTATCTGCTTAGATTCACATGCGACCCATCCTTCCTCCCCTCTGAGCGAAGGCGCATGATTGCTTGTAGTCTTACCTTTCTGTCTATCTGCTTGGATTATCTGTACTCACGCTACGCCTCATGCTACCTCATGTCAGGGAAAATACAATCTGAGGATCCTAGACGCGTGAGGGATCTTGGGTACAGTGGACGTCACACTAGGGATAGTATTACTGGCACGCCCTGTGTCGACGCCCATTTTCGAGTTTCGAATAGCAAACTGTAATACTCCGCAGCTTCCACTAGATGTCGGCCTATGCACAGCATGTGAATCTAAGCAGATACAAGCATCAGAAATACGATTACGGTGAGTAATGTATCCCATATATATACACAACCCTAATTACTTATTAGACAAGTCTTAGTGAGAAACACCACTTATTTTCAGATAGAGGTGAGCTCTTAACATAAGATGGCACTCTAATTAATTATAAAAAAAGGGAGGGAAAAAGGCAGAGTTATGGAAGCACACAGGTTTCAATACTTTTAAAAGAACCACAGTAAGGCAGGATAGGCAGAGTTCTACTGGAGAGCAAGGAAGTCAATTGCAAGGCCCAGCTCTTGGAGAGAGAAAGCAGAAGGGGTCCAGGTTCACAGTGGGGTTATGCCCAAAGAGTCTTGTAGATAGTTTGCACAAAGGATGAAATTAAAGTCAGGAAAAGTTAGCTAGGTTGTCCCAGGCCAGCCCAGGTTAGAAAGTCGAGGCTTTACTGTCACCCCGAACGATCTGTCTCAAGGGAAGCCAGGCGGGACACAGTACCTTAAGTGTGAAGGAAGCTCCAGCGGGGGCAGTTGTTCCTGGCAGCGGGTGCAAGTCAGTGTTTCGTCCAGAGGAAGAGGAGGTCTCGCCGTGGAGGAAAGATGAAGGTTGTTGCCCTGCCAGGGGAGAAACCAGCCGCGGAGTTCTTTGGTTAAAAGGTACTACCCTTCTCTTTGCGGTAGTGGTAAGCCGTGGTATTTCGGTTGCCGGGGTGCTTGGCACGGGCAAGGCGGCCACGAGATGCTCCAGGAAGGTGAAAAGAAGGCAGATCTCCTCTGTCGTCGGGGAAAAGTGGTGAGACGGGTCAGCAGTGCTCCACCGGTGGTGTCGTCGTTGCAGGTTGGCTCAGCTTCTCCCTCCTCGGATTCTTAGGTCCTGTGGCGACTTCTGAAGTTCCAGTCCCCAAAGCCCTGCTTTTATGCAGCAAACCCCCATTAATTCAGCCTAGCTGTCAATCAAACATGCGAAGTGGTGAGCCGGCCGGCTCACCACTTGGGCCAATCACACAAGAGTGTGACTTGAGTTGCCAAGGCAACTCAGTCCAGGGTGCCTAAACCCCCTCCCACATCCCCTGTGGTACCCAGACAGAGTGGCACCACCTTTGAAGGCTTCTGTGGAGAAGCCCGCCAAAAAGTGGAACAAAGGGCTCGACTTGGGTTGGAGTCACAGAAGAGAACACAAACGCCCTTTTAGAATCGAGTTCTGGCAAAAAATACCAACCGGTGAATTAATATTAAATAAATAAACCGGCGGTATGTTCGAGGCTATAGGAATTAAATAAATAATTAAAGTTTGTAGCCTCGAACAATGGGGAATTCCCATAGAGATATATTCGCGGTTGAATATAAAAAGTAGTATCCACTGCCACCAGCCAAAACACGATCAGGGGGGACGGAGAAGTGCCCCCTCGAACAACAGACCCCGGGGCAATCTAATTGCCCTGACCAGTACGTCCACAATATGATGGTTTTTACTGGTTTCTGTTCATAATTTGGGACTAGTAAAGCCAATGGTGACTTTACATGCCCTGGGAGACAGTAGTCAGTCCCAGGGTATGGAGTCTGTTTGGGGGTCGCTACGACCGGGTTACGGCACGGAGGGTGCTGTGAAACACATGAGACCCTATGGAGTAAAAGACCCCATAGCCCATAACGCATGGCAAGACAAAGGAACACCTCAAATCATGTCTAAGAGTGGGAGTAAAAGAGTCTCACTCTTAGCAGGAAAAAAAAAAATAAACCCCAACAATCCAGTAAAGCTGCTGGGGGACTCACTAGGTTTGGGAAATTAGCCTTTACAGAGAATTCTCCCTAACAATGCCGAGCCTGTGCAAGCTCTGGATCCTCTTGTGGATACTTCCTGTTGGGACCGTTTTTCTAAAGAGCACCCAAAGGACGTTTATAAAACTATACCTTGGGCAATACAGAAACTCCAACTCATGGTAACGGCCTGTACTACCCAGTAAAGTGGTAGCTATGGCAGAGCAGACGGGCGTATCTTGGGCAGGAGAGAGGGCTGTAGGAATTTACAAAGAACTTGTAGCGTACATGTGATCCAAAGAAACACTTTTTGTAATACTTTTTCAGAATGGTAGTGAGCAAAGGTAAGTAATACCTTTGTAACACTTGTAACTTTTTATATTTTCACACTATACAGTTACAGCACTAACACATAGCAAGTAAGCACTTTGCCACACTTGCTCTATTTACTAAGCAGAGGCCTTATGCCTTAGATTAGGGAAAGACTGCTAAAGTAGGAGTTTTCTTGGAGGCAGAAGGGGACACTGGTGGTTCAGGGGCCAACAGTAGGCAGGTGAAGATGAGGCACAAACTGTAAGAGTCAGAGTTCCAGTAACAAGTAAGTAACAGACTTTAGAGTTGGTAGTAGTGTTCAGGGATGTTGAGGAGAATTTTCATTTCTGTGCTAATTCCCTTCAACCGTAGAGACCCCCAGCTGTTTTGCTGGACTTTAGGACTTTTTATCCTGGAGTGAGTGAGACCTTTTTCTCTCACCCTCATGTATTTTTGATCTGATAAGGACTCTGTTTCTTTGTTTTTGGAGTCTGGCAAACTCCATAGGCATTTACTTTTGTATTATGACACACAGCACCTTGAGTGCAGTGTCACAGAGAAGTCCCTTGGATATCTCATAAGGTTTAAGTACCTTTTCTTGGGTGAACTAGTGTTCCCAAGAGTAGTAAAGTGAAGTTTACTTTTCCTACCATTGTGCGTTTTTACCGCAGGCTGCAGCTGCAGTATTGCACCCATGGGTGCCCATTTTGTCTTTTTTCAGGTTCTTGCTTGCAAGGTCTTTTTCTTGGGGTTTACTCTGCGCGCCAAACCAGTTTCAACCCATTTGTTCGTTTTGCCTTTGGCGGTCTTCAGTGCTGAAACCCGCCTTCGGCTCCAGTGTCTCTGGCAGGGCAGGAAGCGAGGGAGGTACCCAAAACTCTGTCCTTAGTATCCTTGGTTACATGAATGCACCCAGTGGTGATTGGCTGGCTGGCCGTCCTTGTAGGACACCAACCCTGCTGTGAGTGACAGCTAGGCTGTGCATGAATCTGAGAAACCTGCATAAAAGGTGAGGTTTCATGGACTGGAGGCAGAGTCGACCACTAGACGAAACATCTGATGAAGGAAGGACACTGGAAGAGAAGCTTGCTGCACCCTCCTGGACCGTTGTACTGCCCAGTGAAGTCCTGCTGCAGTGCTGAAGCTCCAACTCTGAATCGACTAGAGAATCCCAGAACGGACAACTTCTTCCCTTGGGTTGGTGGGACCAGCTGACCCCAAGACGAACTGTGCAGTCTTCTGGCTGTTCCTCTTTGCTGCTGCTGGAACCGTGTGCCAGGAGTCAGGAAACCCAGAATCGAATGCATCGTCTTTAAACCGGACCCGAGCTCCAGGAAGATCCTGAGGATCCTCCCAAAGCAGGCGACCCAAGCCAGACCCACCTCACCAGAGTGCTTTGTTTGTTTGTTTATTTTATTTATATAGCGCAGACCAGGCCCAAAGGCAACCGGGCGCATATCTTGGCAGAAAGTTACAGGTATAACATATCATCACATTGGTACCAACCGATTGTGAACAGAATATACAGAATATACAATTGACGTTACAAAGCAGAGCAATAAGCGGAACAGTAGTGCCGGAACAAAGCAGAGCTAGGTCCCAGATGGCCCAACAGAGTCAGAAGGCGGTTGTTAGTGAGATGTAACTAGCCAAAGCTTGGCTTTGTGTTTGAATAGGTTAAATGACGGTAAGGATCTGATAGTGAGTGGTACACTCACTATCAGACCCCAGAAGCAAGGGACCCCAGAAGCAAGGGAAGCCCATCAGGTGTCCAAGAACCGCAGTGGTGCTATTATGCGGTAGCTGAAACCGCGAAGTGCCGCTGATCTCACAAGAGCCCGTAGCTGCCCCCGACCTTGAAACGGCAGTGCAGGAGTCCCCCAGACGTCCTCCCTCTTGTCCCCACGACTGAGACCCAGGATCTGTAAGACTGCAACCAGAACAGAAGCCAGCTGGATCCTCTTCTTCAAACCTAAGGTACTGTGTGGACTAAGGGGTACTTGCCTCTTTTGTCTGTATCTTGTTTGTTCTCACTGGAGACTTGCTGTAGCTGCTTTTTGCAGTGTTGATTCCATCTCTGCCCTTCACAAGCCTAACAGCTTGTGGCCCGACAGTGATTACTTTTCTACAAACTCTTTTAAAACATTGTACGCGACGATTGTGCTATTTGAAAAAGAGCCTCCACACCCTAGACATTACTCAAATTGACTTTGGCTGTCCTGGCTCCCTGCAGACTCTTCTGACCCATTGACTTTGGTTCTAACTGTCCCTCATAGGTGGTGCATAAGTTTAACTTGTATTGCTGGGAACGATCTAATCTAGACTTCATTGGGAGATTGAAAAGTACTCACATACTCTGAGAACCTGTTAACCTTTTTCCTTCCCTAACCTTTTCCTTTTCCACAACCTCAGAATTGCATTAAGTGTAAAAAGTGATATATTGATGTCAAACATTGTCTTAGCAATTGCAGTCACCTCAGGGTGTATGAAGTGTGTGTGAGGTATCCCAAAAGGGTATCTACTGGCTTATCTTAAATCTGAGGAAGTGTTATGAAGTGTATTTTTATTGTTGCATATTTCCCTTTTTAAAGAAGGCTTATTTAAAACTGGCCATTAAATGCATAACTATTTTACTAGAAAACCTTGAGTATAAGTGTTATTTGGATACTTGTGATTGTGAATCTCTACAGCTCACATTGACTCCTCTTGAGATAGGTCTGGCTGCTCAGTCACTCTACCAACTTGTGTAGTACAGACCTATACTAATAGGTGGGTTACCTATTGCCAAGGCTGGTGTAGTCACCCACAGGTTACTGCATCCAATCTCGCCCAACAAGAGACTTCGTCGAAGGCTCCCTAGATGCGTTCCAGCGTTGGCCTTGGGAGAACGATTTTGGTGAACTCCAAACTACACGAATCGCCACCCTAGCCACACAGGAGTGACGCAAAGACTTTAGGTAAATATTACTTCAAGCCACACAGTACCTCAGTAGTGAAGAGCTTGAAGAGGAACGCCTTCACGATGCAGCAGCACAGGATCCGGTCCCTGGATTCTTGGCCGTGGTGATGAAAGAAACGACACTGGATGGGAATTTGAAGCAGCAGTCCAGAGGAAAGGCTCCCAGCAGAGGATTCTTCAGTGCCTCGCGCGGTTCTGTGGATTTGGTGCCCTTTTCAAGCTACTAGATTACTCGGCGGGCTACACAAAGGGTTCCTGCCGAAGACCAAACCAGAACTGCAGAAGGACCAAGAAAGGACAAGCACACTAACAATGGGGAAAGAATACAGCCACCATTTTAGATGAATGGTGACCCTTCTGTGCATTAACTCGACTGAGTTGACAGCCTGTGAGTAAAAATCACACAAGTCGGGAGAGCACGTCCACTGCAACCAGCCATAAAGGTATGCTTGTCACTGTACCATAAATGTTACAGGAGCTGTGAGAAAGGGGATACAGAGTTTCTTCTCTACCCTTGAGAACATGTGTTCTGCAAGGTAAGAAAAGAACTGTGACAGAAATGTTACGGAAACAGTGAAAAAGAAGATACTATTTGTTTATTTTATTGTGCATGTGTTAGGCGCTTATACCGTAAGACATTGCGTTTCCACAGGGCAAGTGAGGGAAGATGGGACAAGGCAATAGAATACAATAATGAACGGGATAGAGGTGGTCCTACTAGGCCTTGCGAGCATTCGGATCATGCAAGTGCAGAGAGAGGGAGGGAGCAGCAGGGGTGGGGGTGTAAGTGCTAAGGAGTTTCCCTAGGGGGAGGAGAGGGTACCAGGTAGTGAGTGAGTTGCCAGATACTATATAACCCTCTCCGCACTCCACTTAAGTTGGCATATACTGTTCTCACAATGGGGATTGTCAGAAAGTATAAAACGTAATAGTTCGGACAAGGATGCCGAGGGATGCCCCAGCAACACTGCACATGTAGTATTATGCGCTACAATAATAAAATGCAGATGCCCAAAATGTTATAGGAAAGTATGATTCCCATGCAGAGAGTAAGAGAAATGGTTGCTGGTGAAGATTTTCATATTGATGATAAATCTTCCTGACTTGTGTCAAGCCCAAAACATTTTGCTGGACTGGTAGATAATTTTACTTATATAACTGTGAGTCGGAACCTTTTTCCACACTCCATCATTTTCTCTTTTAATGGGAGTCATTTTTAATACTCTCCATAGTGTCTTTTAAAAGTTAACCTCTTTGACAACTTTTGGCACATACTGCCTATTGTTACTGGGTCTCTTTTGGGGCTCCCCTTTTTAACTTTCTCTGCTTGACCTTGTGAGAACTACAGTTCCCAAGGGTAGAAAGGATCTTTGGATCCCTTTTACATTTTTATTAGGTGGCACCAGCACCACCCACCTTATGTGGAGTGCTGGGGAGATGCAGAGTATCCCCTTTATCATTTTAACTGTAACATTTATGTTACAGGGACAAGCTTACCTTTAATGGCTGGTGGACTGCAGTACTCCAATACTCTGGGACCTCAAGCCATCTGGTGGTGCACGGTCTTCCGAATTCCGATTCTCACTGAAACTTTGTGGGCATCCTGCTGGATCTCCAGAAGCAAGATTCCTGTCTGAAAGTCCCCCCACCAGAGTGTTGGACCTTGCAAACGACGAGAATCCGACCAGCATTATTGTGCCTTTTTTTCTGTGCTCCTGAAAAGGCACCAAATCCACAGAGCCGCATCCAGCCGCGAGCAAACTCCTGTGATCCCTGCTGCAAATGTCCTTCTAAAGTCTTGTCTTCTTGACAAAGGAATCCATTGACCGGATTTTTGGCTGCAGATCCTGAAGGCTTCTGCTGCAACTCTTCTTCTGTACTGTGTTGGCTGGGGTATTTTACCTTCCTTTAGCCTTTGTGAATTCTGTGTAGCTTTGGGGTGTTTTCTGTGATTGGGAGGCCATTCATCCAGTTCACCCAGTCCCACTGCGGAATCCTCTTAGGGTGTCTTCTCTGAAGTCCCTGGACCCTCAACGTATTTTAAAGTGAAATACTTATTTGTTTGAAAAGTCATCCTTTGGAAAACTCTGAATTTGCCTGCAACTGAACCCCATCTCACCCTGCCTACAGCTGGCACCTAGACCCCTAGGGTCCCTCTACTGCATCTGATTGAACTCATGCTATAGAATAAGGGACGTGCTGGATAAGAAAAGGGTTCTGCCTTGAAAAGAATAACAAGTGTTCAAAAGTTACTTACTTGTAAAAGAAGCTGGTTGGTAATGAACTCTGAGAGTGAACAGATACACACATTCCTACTTACCTTGAATGTGTGTTGCCCTATTCTGAAAAGTATATATAAGGTTATTTTACTCAATTGTGGATTGGCTGTCCAAAAGTAAAAGTAATACTGTTGGTTTCACTTTACTATTCCTGTTAGCATAACTGACCCCAATTGGGTCTTGCTTCCCCTGACTTGCTGTTAGCCTGTTAGGTTATATTTACCTTTTAAGTTGATGATATCCCCTTAGTATATAGGTTTTACCTACCTTGTTAAAGAGTTATTGCTTATCTCAATCTGTGTTCCACTGATCTTAAAAACAACTGCAATAGAATATTACAACATTAGGTCTTATCTGCCTAGAATAGCTGTGTGCTATTCCTGAAAAGTGTTCCTTTAGGTGCAGCTAACCCTGGGTTGCCTGGAGCATCCAAAATTAGTGTAAAGGTCTTGCTTAATTTAGACACTGAGCTGAAAGCAACTGTAATTGTATATTGCACTAAAAAGGTCTTACTCACCAAGTATTAAAGGTAGCAGAGGTATATATACTGTTCCTTGAATCTGTGGTCCACTATTCAGAAAGGTATATTTGCAAGTTGGTTGACTATGGGATTACCTTGAGTGTCACTGCATAACTGACAGGCTATACTATCCTTGTATTACTGTAAAGTAATCTGAAAGTAATTTATGGTTTACTCCCCAGGAAAAGGTGTAACATATACTGAATGTGTATACAAAGGTCTGACTTAACTTGAAATATTGTTAGATTTCTACATACGGTCTATGCTTCAGTCTGTGAACTGTAAAGCATAGTGTTGTTTTTATAATGTGTTTATATGATCTATGATAGTACTTACCCAAGAATCTCTTGGTCTACTTGTATATAACGTAACCCCCTTTTCTTTTTACAACACATAGCGTGTCAGTGTTTCTTTGGACCATATGTATAATACAATTTCTTTGTACTGATTCTACACCCCTCTCCTCCTCATAAAATAAGCCTGGCTGCTCTATCTACACTACCCTGAACTCATCTGGTACAGCCTTATGAGAAAAAGTAAGAGTGGAGTCTTTTACTGTCTCAGTTGAATGGTTTTACTAAGCTCTTAGATGGACTTCAGAAAAACTGTCCTAACGAGGGTGAGCAGGGAAAAAGGTTCCCACTCCCTCAGGAACATAGAAAAAGAATCCACAAGTCCTCCAACACATGCTGGGTGTGTCACAGGCCGAGGGAGATTTAGCACGAGTATGAAAATCTAACCTATCACTTCCTCTCCAGTTTTTAGCATTACACAGATTCTGTAGGACCTTGGAAAAGCTTCATAGGAGCTCAGCTCTCCCTTCTGGGGGCCTCGCTCTCCAGGTCGGATTGCGTGGGGCACTGATAGGTTATTGTCCTGTCCTGAGGGTTGTGTATTTGTTTTGGTTGTTGCTTCTCTGTGAATAGAGAACTTGTTGTAATCGGGTATGGGGTGGTGCTACACATATAAAGACTGGCACTTGAGGAGGGGACAGAAAGTGGGGCTTTCCCAACTAGCACTGTCCCCGTGTGGCGTGGGACTCTCTTGTTTCCACCCTTGTAGGTCTTGCGCATATAATTTACCATTGCAGGGAATGCCCAGGGGACTGGTGTGAGGCTAAACTACAGTGTTTCTTCTTGTTCTACCAGGCGCTGAGGATCATTCTGCACAGTCTGGACCTCCGTGCCAACTGTTACCAGCGCTACATTGTACCGCTACTGGCGATCAGCGCGGACTTCTACATCAGAGTGTTTGTGAGGGTCTTCACCGGACAGGCCAAAGTCAAATCCTCTGCAAGGTGAGTGCATGGCAGTGAGCAGGCTTCTCTCTCTGCTAGAGCTTGACCCAGTATGAATGCGCGTGCCCATCTCCGCTCCTGGTGGGATAACCCTCTACCCAAACCCTTCTAGCCAAGACATTTCAGCCAGTATTCCAGATTCATCATGTCACCCCTGTGACCAATGACTGCTTCCTCTCTGTCCTCCGCAAGCTTTGCTCCTATTGGGTGCATTTTATTTGTTGGGTGCATTTTATTTGTTGGTATTTAATAAAAGATAGGGATGTCATTTTGGGCATAGAATAATCTTACAGGTGATGAGCTGTCTTTACTGTATGTGAATGTGATTAGTTTTAGGGCAAAACAGTGGATGGAAGGGTAGTAACATGACAGTGGCTAGAGAACAGACCTAAATGTATAGAAAGAGGGCACTATATATTTATAGCGTGTATCAGGAGAGGTAACTCGTGGGTCAGTTTGGAAGGGTTAGAGCAACCTTGGGGATCTGCCCTTACTAGTTTGCAAGTGGAGTTTGAGATGGGTTTTGATCAATTGTGCTGATGGGCTGTCTTTTATAGGTGGTGGGAGAACATTCCAGAGAGTGGCATGTAGGGAGGAGGTACAGGGAGGCAGGGTAAAAAGTTTTGAGGTGATGGGACGGATTGTAGCGATTGAGGGGGGAATATACAGTCAGCATCTTATTGAAGGGCGAGACCATTGATCGTTTTGCAGACCAGGAGTAGTAACTTGAAGAGAAAGGGATATGTGAGACAATATGGATAGGCTGCAAAGGATGTGTTGGAGATATTTTTCGGGAGAGAGAAGGGGTAGACCAAGTAGGCTTGAGCAGTAGTCCATTTTAAATGGGTGGAGATCAGAGTTTTAGCTGAGTGATGTGAGATGGGGGCGGTTATCTCTTTTATATGGAGAATGTTTTTCCTAGCAGCAGTGGCCATGGTCATGATAAACTGCTGGAGGCGACAGTCTCTGTTGAAGAGGATCCGAAGGTTTTGAGCCTTGGGTGATGGAGTGTGTTGGGCAAGATTGTATGCAGTACCCTGTGGGAGACTGCACCAGCCTTGTCCTCTTGGCAATAGTTAACCCAACCTTTGGTATAAGCATGTACTACACAAGTTGGTAGAGTTACTGAGCAGCCAGGTTTATCTCAAGAGCGGTCAATGTGAGCTGTAGCGTTGTAACATACTTTCACAGTGTCACGTTTCCAAATAAAACTTGTACTCAAAGTTTCTTGATTAATTAAATACTTGTTTGTCAGTTTGAATAAGCCTTCTTTAGAAGGTAGCAAATATGTAACACTTAAAATATATTTAAAAAAATACACTTTCAGTTTCAATGAATCAGATACCCATTTGGGATGGCGCACACACTTCTACACACTGAGGTGACTTAAATAACTAGGACACTGTGGACATTGATGGATGACTGGTACATTTAGAGCAATACTGAGTTTGGTGTTAAAAGGAAAAGGTTAGAGGGAAGAAACCATGGTTAACACATTTCTAAAACTGGTAAGTACTTTTGGATCCACCCAATGTAATGTAGATTAACCCTTTCCCAGCTGCACAAGTTATAGAATTTGACACTTTTTGGAGGGACAGATCAAAACACAAAGTCCGAGGTGAGAAGAGTTTTCAGGGAGCTAGGACAGCCAATGTCAATTGAGCGAACTCTAGGGGCCACAAGCTGGGACGCTTGTGATGGGCAAAGCTACACGCAACTCTGCAAGGGATAGCAAAAGCAAGTCTTAACTGAGAGCTAGCAATGCTACACAACAAGAGGTAAGTACCACTTAGTTTACAGTACCTTAGGTCTGAAGAAATTGGTTCCAGCTGGCTTCTGTTCCTGGGCCTCAGTCATGGTGACACTACTGCTTGAAGGTCGGCGGCAGCAATGTGCACACTTCAAATCAGCTGCACTTTGTGGTTTCAGCTTCTAACAAATAGCACCATCGTGGTTCTCGGATATCTTATTGACTTTCCTCGCGTCTGAGGGCCAGCACTCTGTTAAGGTGGCTCAGGCTTGGTCAGTACTGCTTCATGGGAGTCTGGAGGATATTCCTGGAGCTTAGGTCTGACTTAGACAACACAGTTGATTCTGGTGTTCCTCTCTGTAACAATTGGTCCCTGCAGCAGCAATGGAAGTTCAGCCAGCTCCCAGAGGATTTCCAGATGAGTTAGTCTTGGTGTTGATTGGTCCCACTGTTAGGCAGATACCTGTGCAGTGTTAGCAGTAAACCCACTTGGTAGCAGTCTGTACCACCCAGATCTACCTGGTAGCTGTGGCTGAGCAGTCAGACTTCCCTCAAGAAGAGTTAGGCAGTATGCAAAGTATACACAATAGGCACTCAGACACAATAATACAAGCAAACACTGACCAGAGCTTTGGTATCAAAGTATATAATTATTTATTTAAAAACACACTATTTGAAACACTGCAGCACTCTTATTGTAAAACACTCTAAACACAGTTACTATTATAATATATACACCCCTTATTCCTTATCAGATAAGTCTTAGTAAAACACCACTTATTTTCATACAAAGGTGAGCGCTTAACTATAGATGGCACTCCAATAAGTTTGTGAAAAAGGGAGGAGAAAAACGCAGAAAGTGAAAGGTACACCACTCTAAGATTTAGGAACACTATTAGCAAGGCAGAAGAGCAAAAGTCACTTGTGAGCCAAAGTCCATAGGCTGGGCCCACTCTTAGAGAGAGCAGAGCACAAATGCGCCCAAGATCACAGTTACACTAGGCTTAGAAAGTCTTGCAGAGAGTTCGAAAAGAGTTTAGAGAGGCTTAGAAAAGTTTAGCCAGGGTGCCCCAGGCTAACCCAGGTTCAAAAGCCGGGGACTAAATCTACCCCGTACAGTCGGTGGCAAGGGAAGCCAGGCGGGACACGGTCCCTTAAGTGGGAAGGATCCTCCAGCGGTGGCAGTTGTTCCTGGCAGTGGATGCAAGTCGCGTCGTCGTCCAGGGGAAGAGAAGATCTCGACTTGGAAGATGAAGGTCGTTGCACTGCCAGGGAAGAAACCAGCCGCGGAGTTTTCCGGTTAAAGGTAGTACCCTTTAATTCGTTGTTGTGGTAAAACGTGGTATCCCGGTTGCCGGGGTGCTTGGCACAGGCAAGGTGGCCACGAGATACGTCGGGAAGGCGAAAAGACGGTGAAACTGGTTATCCCCACCAGTCAAAGGAAGAAGACTCTCCGGCGGGAGATCTCCTCTGTCGTTGGGAAAAGTGGTGAGACGGTCCTGCAGGGCTCCACCGGTGGTGTCGTCGTGGCAGGTCGGCTCAGCTTCTCCCTCGTCGGATTCTTCGGTCCTGTGGCGACTTCTGAAGTTCCAGTCCTCAAAGCCCTGCTTTTATGCAGAAAACCCCCATTCACTCAGCCTAGCTGTCACTCAAACATGCTAAGTGGTGAGCCGGCCGGCTCACCACTAGGGCCAATCAGGACGGAGTGCGACTTGAGTTGCCTAGGCAACTCAGTCCAGGGTGCCTAAATCCCCCTCCACCCCTCCTAAGTACCCCAGACATAGTGGCACCACTTTGGAGGGCTTCTGTGGAGAAGCCCACCAAAACGTGGAACAAAGGGCTCGACTTGGGTTGGAGTCACAGAAGAGAACACAAACGCCATTTTAGAACCGAGTTTTGGCAAAAAATACCAACCGGAGAATTAATATTAATTAAATAAACCGGCGGTATGTTCGAGGCTATTGTAATTAAATAAAGATAGTAGCCTCGAACAATGGGAAAATCCCATAGAGAAATATTCGCGGTTGAATATAAAAAGTAGTATCCACTGCCACCAGCCAAAACTCGATCAGGGGGGACGGAGACGTGCCCCCTCGACTAACAGACCCCGGGGCAATTGAATTGCCCCAGCCAGTACGTCCACAATATGATGGTTTGCACTGGTTCTGTTCAGAATTTAAGACTAGTAAAGTCAATGGTGACTTTACATGCCCTGGGAGACAGTAGTCCGTCCCAGGGTATGGAGTCTATACTGGGGGGTCACTATGCCACCCCTGTGTTACTGCACTGAGGGTGCTGTGTAACACACATCACAAAAACACAATAAGCCCTATGGGGTAAAAGACCCCATAGCCCATTAAACACATCTAGATTCAAAGAAACACACTCAAATCATGCCCAAGAGTGAGGGTAAAAGAGTCTCACTCTTGGCAGGAGAAAAAAATAAACCCCAAAAATCCAGCAAAGCTGCTGGGGGACTCACTAGGTTAGGAAATTCAGCCTAAACAGTCGTATGGCTGTATACTGCCCACACCTGTAGTCTTAAATCTTTTGCAGTGGTCCCTAAGGGAACTGCACAGGTTTCTGCCTAACACCTGGTTTGACGCGCAGAGTAAATTTAAAGAAGGACCTTTTCAACAAGAAATGGTGAAAAAAGAAGACCGGGGCCATTTTGATGAAATGGGCACCAATGGGTGCTTTACTGCAGCTGCAATTGCAGCACGCGGTAGAAACACTCAATGGTAGAAAAAAGGAAACCACTGCCACCAGCCATTAATGTAGAAAGGGTAACATAAGTGTTACATTTGAAATTAGACAAAGGGGATACCAAGTAGCCCCTCCAGCACCCCATTGTAAGCTAGTGTGTGCTTGGGTCTAGAAAGTTACAAATGTAAGTAAATTCCACTTCCCTGCTCTTGGAAACAGTAGTTTATCTCAGAGAAGGTATTTAAACCTTAGCCGAAATCCAAAGTATTTCTATGTGATACTGCAATGAAGGGGCTGTGTCCCAATGTTAAAAGATCATGTTTATGGAGTTTGTCAGACTCCAAAACCAAAGGAAACAGAGTTCAAATCAGAGAATAATACATGAGAGAATGGGAAAAAGGTCTTTCGCTTCAGGCTAAAAATTAAAAGCCCTAAAGTCCAACAAAAGTGCTGGGGGTCTCTAAGGTAGAGGGAATTAGCACATTTCTGAGAATTCTCCCTGACAGAGGAAGAGGGTCAGCAGAGCAGGAGAGGGGAGAGATGGGTTGGCATTTGATGCATGGAGAAGGAGGATTTCTGTTTTGGAAGAGTTTAGCATCAGGCAGCGAAGAGCTATACAGTGCTTTCTAGCTCAGAGCTGGTGATTTGTACCAAGATGGCAGGAATTATTGAGGGACAGTAGGCAAAAGGATCTGGGTGTCTGCAAATAAGCCGTATCGAAGGCCAAAGGACAAGATGAGTTTAACTATGGAGCAGAGGCAGAGGTAGAAGAGAAGTGGTATGAGGACTGATTCCTAAAGGATGCCCACTGGAAGGGGCGTGGTGGAGGAGGCATTGGAGTCCCATGATGTGGAGAAGTGGCCAGAGAGGCCACCCAGTGGGAGACAGGGATGGTCTACAGCACGGGGTAAACATTCAGGTTGCAAGCCATGCACATCTACTGAAAAGCTAAGCTACAGTGCCAAAGGCTGTAGAAGGTCGAGTAGAATCAGGATGGGAAGGAAAGTGAGCATTGTAGGTGGTGGTCAGAAGATTGGAGACTGGGTTGCAGCACCTTCAGTGGCCTGTCTGAAATCCCCTCCAATCTAGATTTTCAATCACTGTTTAACCTCAACTTTGTTGACAGTGGATAGGGTAACCAAGATACAGATCTGCATAAAAGAAAGATTGTTGGGGTCAGCAGTGGATTGTATTGGTATAGAAAACAGTCTGTTTTGTAGCAGACAGGGAAGATGGAGGGAGTGAGGATGATTGCTGCATGCTCTTTACAATATGTTTGGTGCAATGGAGTCAATGGGAGCAAAGGATGGGTATGTGTTCAGTGGGAGGTGGGATTGAATGCGAGTATCTGGAGGAGGAGAGAATGAGGGAGTGGTGGCAGAGCTCAGATGGAAGACAGTGTTGCGTATTTTAGTGTTTGTTGGTGGGAAGTAGGAGGCAAAGCCATTGGCAGATAGTTTGCTTTTGGAGGGGGTGGCTAACAATCACTTGTATGGACATGGATAGTTTGGATTTGTGGAAGGATTGGATGGTTGGTAAAGTAAGAGGTTTTGGCAGAGTTGAGCAGTGATGATGGCAAGGAGAGAGTATTGGCAAGTAGAGGGAAAAGCGGTTGAGATTTTTGTACCAGCTGCAAGTTGGAGGGGCATGGCCATCCTCTGCTGTTGGATGTCTGGGGAGATACATAATTGAGGGCAGGGATGAGGGAGCAAGTGGGATATTGACAGACGAAGGAGGTGGCACGTTCAATAGATTAAGCAAATGAAGGAGAGCAGGTCTTGAAGGGGAGGACATGACTTGGCCCAGGATAGTGGACTATTGAGTTGCGGTTCTATTTTCTTTTGGTAATAAATGAATAAGGGGGAAGAGATTATAAAGTGGATACATGAGTGATCGGGGGTGAGAGAGTGGTAAGTAGCGTAAGTAGAATGTTAAAAGTGGAGGATAAGGAGATGAGAGGGAGTTCTTGGGTGTAAGAAAGTATTTAGGATGACTAGGGAGTGAGAAGCAAGAGTGGAGTCCAGCTGTATTTAATGGGCTTTCATCATGTTGGAGACTTTGAGGTCACCCATTATGGCAATGGGAATACCACCTGGAGTGTTCCGACCAGCAGGTCTAGGCTGGAGAAAATACAAGTGCTGCCAGGTGGGAGGTAGATGTGCAGGATGTTATGAGAGGTAGGAGCAAGACGTTGGGCAAATCCATGTTCAGGTGAGGAAGGAGGAGAGGGGATCATGGTGTGTCCTTGCTGATTATTAGCCCAACATCGCAGCCTTTTTTTTAATAGTTTGTCAAGAGGAATGAGAGAATGTAGCGAAGTCCGAGTGGAGGGCAGGCAGTGTCATGCAGAGGTTGTTGGGGGAGTTTTCCTAAAGTCCCACTTGGAGGTAATAGTTTAGCAAGCTATGCCAGTGGTTTGTAGATCCCCCAACGTAATTGGGGCACTCCAACTGGTGTGGGACTACACAAGCCTCATCTCCTTGGTATTTGAACCACCTTTTTAATATAGGCCTGTACTACACAAGTTGGTAGTGTGACTGAGTGCCAGGCTTATCTAAAGAGGGGTAAAGTGAGCTGTAGAGCTGTGCAATGAAACTGGTAAATACAAGTATCCAATGAAACACTTACACACTTAGTTATAATACATTAATGTATTTAAAAAGCAGTAATTAGCTGTTACATTAATCCCAAGTTACAACTAAATTCAGAAAGTGAACAATAAATTCCACCAGAATACCAGAAATCTAGTAATGACCCACTATGTCTCCTTTATTGAATTTCTTGTATTTTGTAAAGGTGCACACCGTTGGGACAGCTTTTCCAAGAGTTTAGTAAACCCATACAACTGAGACAGTACAAAACTCCACATTTAGTATAAGGCTGTACCACCTGAGTATATGGTAGCGTAGACAGAGCAGCCAGGCTCATTTTAGGAGTGAGAGCACTGTTGGAACGTACAAAGAACTTGTAGTATACCAAGGGTTCAAAAGAAACACTGGCAACCGGAAGTATTCTACAAAATAAAGGTTTATTATGAATGCAAGTTAGGCCAAGATAAGTCTTGGGTGGGTAAGTACTTGGTCGGGTAAGTACTTGGTCATAGAATCATAAACACATTATACAAATACAACACAATGCTTTAAAGTACACATACTAAAGCATAAAACTTGTTCAGAAAAGAAACCGTATTTCTAGGCATGTCAAACTTTATTAAACACATTTAGTATAGGACACACCTTTTCTATTCATGGAGTAAAACCATAAGTTACTTTCTGATTACTTTCAGTAAATACAAGGGTAGTAGACCATAGCAGTTGTGCGGTGACACTCAGTTAAGAAATCACATAGAAAACAAACCGGTACATATACTTTTCTGAATAGTGGAATACTTATTCATGGAACAGTAGAAACCGATAACCACATTCAGGATAAAAAAACTGTTCTAGGCGAGTAAGACCTTTTGGTGTAATATACAATTAGTTGCTTTTCGGCTCAGTGGAACACAGACTAATGTAAGCAATAACTCTAACTTATTTTGGGATGGCACACCTCTTGGTATTAGGTAACCCACCTTTTTAATATAAGCCTGTACTACACAGGTTGGTAGTGTGACTGAGCAGCCAGGCTTATCTTAAGAGGGGTAATGTGAGCTGTAGCAATGAAATCCGTAAATGCAAGTATCCAATCAAACACTTATATGATATGGCATTTATAACGTGCCTATACACAAGTGTTTCAAGGGGCGAAGAGGCAAGGGAGGGGAAACAGAGGGAAGACGGAGACCATGATCCTACTAGGCCAGGTGACATTGAGATTGCGCAAGTGCAGGGGACTGGGGAAAGGGGAGGGGGCAGTGCAGTACATTGGATAACAGTAAAATAAATAAAGACAATAAATAAAAGTGCCGCCAGCTGGTGGCAAGGGTAAGTGCAGAATCTGGTGTCAAGTGCTAGTAGGGGCTTTAGGGATACAGAAACAGTCCCGAATTGCAACGGTTGCCAGGGGGGGCAGTGCAGGTGTGCAACTGGTGGGGAGGGGACCTGGGCCCATGATCAGAAGGTAGCCAGGTAACCAGTGCAGTTTCAGAATCAGCCAGGAGATCAGCAGGGGAGAGGAGGAGAGAAAGCAGAAGCCAAGAGGAAGGTCTTGAGGTGCTTCCGGAGGCTGTGTCAGAGTGAGGCCCCAGCAGAAGAAAGAGATCTACCACCAACGGCTGCTTGGAGAAGCTACTAACCCTGAGGGAGTTGGAGGTGGATGAGTGAAGAGCTTGAGAGGCGAGGTATTGAGGAAGAGAGAGTTGAAGGTATTGAGGTGCCAGGCCCCAGAGGCCTTGAGCATAATGCAGAGGGTTTTAAACTGAATCCTTGGCGCCACTGGGAGTCGGTGCAGAGACTTCAGTCCTGGAGAGATACGATCCCAGGGCTTGAGGCCAAGGACAAGTCTAGCAGTCCTGTTCTGGATGAGTTGCAGAGGGCGGAGAGTAGAAGCAGGCAGATTTAGAAAGAGGCTGTTGCAGTAGTCCAGCCTAGAGAGAACCAGAGCTCTGGCGACAGTGAGCTTCTGGGGAAGGAGAGGAAAAGAAGAATACCTCTGAGGAGGTGCAGCTGGTAGTGTGACTTCTTAGAGACGTCAGAGATGTGAGGAGATAAGGAAAGTGTGGAGTCGAAGATGACACTGAGGTTTTTAGCCTCACAGGTGGGTGCAGGAAGAGGGCCAAGAGAGGCCGGTCAGAGAGTGACAGGAAAGGGGGGAGCAGGTGTGCTGATGAGGAGAATCTCAGTCTTACTGGCATTGAGGCAGAGATCATTGGCGTCACACCACTCCTGGATGTCGGAGATGAGAGAATGGGAGGAGGTGGCTGAAGGGAGCCTGAAAATGAGCAGAGTGTAATCCGCATAGCACTGAAAAGTTTGGGCAGAGAGAGGCAATGCAGTGGGTAAGAAGTGCCAGGTATTGGTTGAACAGCCAGGGAGAGAGGTTAGACCCCTGGGGAACACCACAGGTAGAGGTAGAGATAAAGGAGTGGAAGGCCCTGAGTTGGACCTCGGAGGGTCAATCGGAGAGGAAGGAGGTCGGCCAAGCCAGGGCCTGATCAGTGATACCCAGGTTATCACAGAAACAGTTGAGCCGGATGGCATGGTTGACCATGTCAAAGGCAGAAGAGTGATCAAGTAAGATGAGGACACAAGGGGTGTTGGAATCGAGGTTGGGAGAGCAGGTCTTCACTGATGTTCAGGAGAGCAGATTCCGTATATAACTTAGTTATATAATACATTACTTATACGCACAGATATTTAAAGCCTTCTTTAAAAAGAAGCAGTAATTGGCTGTAATATTAATCACAAGTTAAGATTCAATTAAAAAAGTGAACAATAAAGCAGGGGAGTAATTCATTTGTTACACCTGTTCAGGCCACCGTGTATTGTCTGCAACAGCTTGTATATCGTCGAGATTCGTCCTTGATGTGGGGGGTCTGCTAGTGTCAGTTCTGTAGGGTCCAAATCTCGTGGAGCTGCCAAGCGAATTGATGTATGGGAGCACCAATGTCGTAATTGCGCATATGAAAATCTGTCCGTTTCCCTTAAGCTAAAGGCGCTTTTACATTTTTCAAAGGTAAGTGGCTAACCCCTCTCAAAGAGCTGACCCAAGGAGCCAAGACCTTCCGCGATCCAGTTTTTAAAATTCGCAGGGTGGGCACCTGGTGAGAACGTCAGGTTATGGAACACTGGGGCGGATGGGCCCAGGTCTCTTGGAATGACTCTGTCTACATGTCCATTCCCATGCTTTCAGAGTGTGCTTGGTTGAGGATATAATGGTGGGCCATGTTCTCCGTGAGGCAGGAGGCAGATGTAAGAGGAAGCGGAGGGGAAGGGGTAAGCAGGATTGTTCAATCTCTGCCCATCTTGGTGGATTTGAGCTAATCGTCCATGCCTGAGTGCGGGCTAGTTGAGCCGCTACCTGATATTTCTGGAGATCCGAGACTCCTATGCCACGTAGGTTTGGACTGGTCAGCAATGTTTTCAGTGGGATCCTCGTTTTTTAAAATTGTGTTTTTTTTTTTTTTTTTTTTTTTTTTTTTATACCCCTCCAGATGAAATGTAGCATCTTCCTCTGGAGGCGCTGAAGCGGGGGCCTGGGGATCATAATGGGAAGAGCAGAGCAAACATAAAGGAGTCGCGGGAGGAGGTTCATCTTACATGCCGCTATGCGGCCCAACAACGAGATCTCCTGTGAGCGCCAGCGATCAAGGTCTTCTTCTAGGGACTTAAATAACGGCTGGAAGTTCGCCCGATAGGTGTCTTCAGGACGGGCTGTAATAGGTTATCGCCTTTTCAGTCAGTGGGATTGAGCAGAGGGTTCAGAAGGACACTTTATCTTCCGGTTGCAGTCTCACCCCTAGGGCTGATGATTTCGTGAAGTTTATAGCAAATCCTGACACTCTACCAAAGGAGTGGACTTCTGCCAGGGCGGACCTCAACGATTGGGCGGTATCTGTTATGGTCAACATCACATCATCCACGTATAACGCTATTTTATGCTGTGAGTGGCCTATTTGCGGGCCTTTGATTCTGGGGTTAAGGCAGATTCGTTGGGCCAGGGGTTCGTAGGGCAAAGAGCAGGGGGGATAGAGGACATCCCTGCCTGGTTACACAGGATAGCGGGATCGGGTCAGATAGAAGGCTGTTGACTCGAAGCATGGTTCTTGGAGCTTGATAGTTCGGCAGGATGAATTTCTGGAATGCGGGGCCGAAGTGAAAGGACTCAAGGGTGAGCCGTAGAAACGATCAGTCCACTTTATCGAAGGCCTTAGCTGCATCGAGAGCCAGCACTGCCAATTTTCGAGTGTCTCGTTGTGCAATTTCAACCAAATTCAGGACTCTGCGTACGTTGTCTTTAGCAGATCCATTCATTATAAAACCCGTTTGGTCTGGGTCAATAACGTCTGGGAGCACCTTCGCTAACCGATTAGCCAGGACTTTTGAATATATGGTAGCGTCTAGGTTTAATGGGGAGATCGGTCTATACGCCGAGATATCTCTTGGGTCTTTTCCTGGTTTCAATGCGAGGACTGTAATTGCTTCCTGCATTGATGGGGTAATTGTTTCAGAGACGGCGAAAGAGTTAGTCATCAGAGGAGCTACCAGCTGGGGGCAGAAGATTTTGTGGAAGCGGGTCGTGAACCCGTCTGGGCCTGGGGCCCTTGGTTTGAGACTCTTGATGGCTTTGTCCACCTTCACTTGAGATCGGGGTTTCCAGCTCGTCTCTAATCGCAGGGGAGATCTGGGGAAGAGCTGAGTCTCGGAGGTAAGATTGTTGGTCTCCTAGCGATCTCCGGGACGCCGTAAACGTGTCCGTGAGATGTGTTACTGCTATATGCTGTTTGTCTCCCTCTGCAAATTGGACTCTACCTTGGGGATCACGGAGGCCTAGAATTGCATTTCTCTTCCTGATCTTTGCCAGCTTTTCCACCAGGAATTTGTTAGCCTTGTTTCCTTTGGCATAGAAGCTTTGTTTTGTTCTAGCTAGGATCTGGGCTGTGTCTTCCGCATAGTGTGCTTCCAGCTTCTTTCGGGCTACCTGCAGAGTCTGATGAGTTCTTGGCGTCCAGTTCGTTGCTTCCGCTTTCTCCACTTCTTCCTGTAGGGCCAGGCGGATTTGCCGCTTCTTTTTATGATAAGCTGCTCCTTGCGAGATCAAGACCCCCCTCACCACTGCCTTCATTGCTCCCATGTGGTGGCCGGTGAGGTGCCCTCGTTCTTATTTTCCTTAAAGAAATCTTTGATAACTCTCGCTGTCACGTCCCTCAGCGACATGTCACCCAACATCGGGTCGTATAGCGACCACTTGCGTTTTGGGAGCGGATCAGGGTCATGGGCTCTCATCGTCAAAATGATTGGGGCGTGATCCGACAAGATTCTCGGGTCAATGGTGACATCGTCTGTGAATGCCAATGCTCGGGGAGAAGGCAGAAGCAGGTCAATGCGGGAGTAGGTTCTATGTACATACGAATAGTATGAGTAGTCGCGGGTCTCTGGATGTAGAACTCTCCAGGTGTCCACCACATCCAAGGTTCGGAATAATCTAGGTAGGGCCGTAGCAATGCTGTAGTCTTTACGAGCTGGAGGGTGAGTCTTATCACTAATTGGGTCTGGGACCCCATTGAAATCCCCTCCTATTATCGTCTGGCCTTCTATAAATTGCGGTAAGGCTTCTTCTAGTGATGAGTAGAACTCTTCCTGTTTTTCATTTGGGGCGTAGATCGAAACTTGCGAGTATAGCTGGCCGTAGATCTGGCATTTGATCGCTACGTAGCGGCCCTCCAGACAGTCGGGTGTCTGGGATTTGTGGACGAAGATCCCTGGCGAAGAGTATTGCGCCCCACCTTTCTTGGTGCCATTCGATGCCAGAAACTGCAACGGGAATGGTCTGTCGTGGAGCCTAGTGAAATCTGCTGGAACCAGGTGGGTCTCCTGGAGGAACACCACCGAGGCCCCTTCGTTCTGCAAATGCCGTAGCAGGGACTTTCTCTTCTGCGGCGCATTTAAGCCTCTGACATTTATCGTCAGAAATCTCACTTTCCGGTGTGGTTGTGGGGTTTCATGCTCCTCGCTCATCCTCTGAGGTGACGTTTGAGGGGAGGGACGGTGGGTTTCAGGCGTCATCGATGGACTTGACATCGTTGTGGTTCTCCAATGGTCGAGTTTTATGAACCCTCCCACGGGAGGGTAAACTTGTCATTTTGAGGGAAGCCGTTTTTACCTGTTCGCCGAACCCCCTGGCCAACTGGGCTGGGACCGTCAACCATAACTGAGTATGTCTCCAAGGGTGGGATGATGGCAAACACCTCGGAGTGGGGGGTATGGACTGCGCGGGTCCCGCAGCATCATTATTGACTTCCAGCAATCAGCGGGTGGGTGACCCATGAGCAGAGGTCATCATGGGTCTATCTCATTTTCGGCATCTTTGCATCTTTGACCAAGTCGGTTGTGTCTGCTTCCGGGGAGGCTGGTGTAGGTCGTCAGGAGTGGACGTCGGACTGCGAGAGGGCGAAGTCCTTGGAGAAGCTGGGTGGAGAATCGATTCAGCGTCTTCCAGGTGACTTATCGAGCGCTTAGTCCCTTGATAGGTGAATTGGAGGGCCATGGGGAATAGCCATCGATATCAGATCTTCTGGCTCTGGCGGAATAGGGTCAGGGGCTTGATAGCTCTTCTTTTTTGTAGGGTCATCAGGGAGAGATCCTGGTAGATCTGGAGCGGGGTGCTAATGAAGGACAGTTCGTCTTTGGTACGGCTTATTGCTGCAAGCGCTTCTTTAGTAGTATAAAAATGGACGCTTGTTATCACATCCGGTGGGGCATCTACATCCACCCCCCATCTCGGAGGTAGTCTATGGGTGCGATCAAGGATCAGTTGAGTCTGGTCCATCTGTGGGAGTAGGGTTTGGAAGAAGTTTCCTATGTATTCTGGGAGTACCCCCTCGGATGCGAAGATTGGTTCTTCGGGCCCTATTTTCTAGGTCCTCCTGCTTAAATTCTAACACCTCACTCCTGTTCTGGAGCGCCTGGATCACTCGTTGCATCTCTATCAGGGTGGCATCATGACTCTGGGTTAAGTCCTCGACCTCACCTAGTCTCTGCTCTGCCTCTGTGATCCGTTGGTCCGTTCGTTCTAGTTTCGTGGTGAATTTGGCTATGCAGGATCTAAATTCTTTCTTGATGTCCAGTATAAAGGCCTGAATATCCCCTTTCGTTGCCAACTGTCCCTGTTCCTCTGAGGTCTTCTGAGGGGTGAGTCTCGGAGGGTCCGATTTCTTTGTCTTATCTGTTGCTAACAGCATTGTGGAGATATCCGTGAGTTTGGTTCCCTTAGCGGACTTTGTTATTGCGACGGTCTCGGTGCTCTATATTAAGCGTTCAAAGAGGGGATCTGCAATGTGCCAATCAGTAAGCTCTCAACTAGCTGAAAATCTGGTGGCTAGTAAAGGGATGTGCTTTCACGACAGTCAGCATGTGCCCCTCCAGGCGAGATCCTTCGTGTTGCTTGCCTGATCTCGGCGACAGGGGGAATACTCAGCAACTGTTGATATGGCTTGCTTCCGTGTACGGCCGCCTGGGGGGGAGGAAAATGGGCTGGGGCGCCCCAGGAAGTCGTTGGGCCGTGAGGCCTAGCCCAAGTATCATGGAGTGGGTTCAGGCGATCAAAGGAGCGGGACAGCTCGGGCCAGCTGTAAGATGGGTGACAAGCTGGCCAGGATCCTTCACCTCAGCTGGGAACTCACTGAGAAAGAGGGGGGGGCCAGGCAACTGCTACCACTGGGGTGGCCTGGGCAGCGGGGAGACACCCAGCTCAGAGGCTTCACTGGCACCGGGGTCTCAAGGCGGCGGCCCGCTGCAGGCACACCAATCTCTGTCACTGCTAAGGGAGAAAGTCCAGGGCCTCCCCCAATTCGCTTTGTTGTAGGTCTCCACTTCCGTCCAGGCCATTCAGCGCAATGGCAACCCCTAGGGGGACTTGGAGCGGGGCTCACCGATGCCGAACCCTCACCCCGCCAACAGCAGGAGATCGACCGCAGGCGTAGGCTGAGTAACGCCCCAAAGGCGCCTACCTGGATCCAGAAGCAGCCGCCAGCATCTCATCCAGGCGTCTCATAGTTGTTTCTTTCCGTGCTCCGCGTTGTTGCCGTCTCCCCGGGCCTCAGCACCACACCTCGCTCTTCGGCCGCTCCTTGAGCTGTTCAGGACTATGGCGCCCCGGGGATCTGCCCGAATCAGGTAGGGGAGCAGGGAGGGGGCCAGGCCTCTTCAGTGTCAATCTGTCGTCTGCCCCCAATGCTTCCCCGGCTTCACTGCTGCCCGCTGGGCTCTCGAGGCACGGGTGCGGGGGCTGCAGGGGCCAGGGCTCCACCTCATCCGCACCAGCCGCCCCAGGGCTCTGCCTGCCCCGCCTCCGACGAGGGCCAAATACTGCTTCGGCGGAGTCGGCCGGGACCTCAGTGCGACTCTCGCTGCTTCCCTCTGGAGCCGAGCCGGCCCCGCACAGAGGGTCGCAAGGGTTCCGCCTCTCCTGGATTCACAGCCCCGCTCTATTCTGATTGCAGGCCCGCCTGTGGCGGGGGTCCGTCAGCCCTCGGGGTCTCGCCACTGCTTGCGCTTACGCCGAGCGAGAGAGCGGCAGGGGGCCCGCTTTCTCGCTAGTCAGCCAACTCCTCTCCGACTCTACAGGGACTATTCATTTGGCTCTCCCTCCTCCTACTCCACCATTAGCCAGCGCTGCAGCCTCTTTGCCCGCCACTCTCGTAGTTGGACGTCGGCCATCTTGACAGCATTTTGCTGCTGGACTGCCCCAGGGCAAGACAAAAACTGAGATGTTTGGGATATTTCTCCTCTGTGAAAGATAGTGAGCTAAAGACTTTGGGTAAGGCTCTTGTAACCAGGACTAATGTCTGGCAGAGAGTCTCCCAGGACCCCCCCTTGTTGTTTGTTTTATTTTTTATTTATTGCTTTGGTTTATTTACAAACCTTTACAATATCACAAAATGCAGTGTACAATATCACAATATTTATTAAACAATGATTATACAAAAAGTTTAAAAGAAATGCATAAAAGTACCAAACATAGAGTACAGGTTAATCCTTTTGCATCAAAATTTCCATATCAAATTAAATTTACATTACATTCACAAAGTAAGAGAAAAACACAAATGAGAGAATTATCCTCAGATCCTGATCTACGTAAGTCAAAAACAAGTAAAATCTTTACCCAGGTTAACTCATATCTGCATAAATCAAAACATGTAAAATCTTTACACAGGTTAACTCAAGTCACAAACATTTCTCAAAAAGGTTGTCACAGATATTTTTTTATTTTTTTATTAAAACGTCAGTCTGAAATGTCACAACGTTATCGCTGTGGCATCAGACTTTTATTAAAACATTTGTTTACAGTTGATCACAGTGATCCTCTTAAAAAAAAAAAACCCGACAGAAAACGAAAAAAAGGAAGGGAAACAGCCAGTGCCAACATTCAATCGCTCATCAGCATCTTAGTTAAATATGTTGTAGTTAATAATTTGCCTCCAATTCTAATGAGTCCACAAAGTCAACTATCGCACAGCATAATTTCACGGAATTGCCAGCCATGGCATATGACCACCAGTCTCGAGACTTTGAGCTTGCAGAACTAAAGTTTCCAAGGTGCAGCATTCGTTTTGACGTAAGCTTTGTGCATTTTGTTAAGAGATGTTCTATGGATTCAGTTTTGTTCAGACAAAAGCAACACTTATCATCAGTTACTTTTTTTAGATGACGAAGCCGCAGCGTTGCTCTAGTTTTTATAGTATTTAGGCGAATTCGCAAGAACTGTTCATGGTGATGTCTAGACAGGCAATTTATTAGGTAGCTACATGGAGCACCCAGCTTGTGTTCGCCTATTCCGGAATCCAAAGTCGATGCCATCTTAAGCCGTAGCTCATTGTTCTGTATCCAATTCGCAATTTCAAACTTTTTTTTCACTGATTGCAGTCTCATTATCAGATCATCGATATTCAACTCAGCACAAGCTAAGATCTGTACCAGGCGTTGTTTCCACTCTTCAAGAAGATTTGATTTACCCGGTCCAGGTCTTGTTGAAAAAATCTGATAAGCAGGTGGAATGGGCGTAGTAATCATATTCCGGAGTGCCATCAAGGATTTCCACATGACTCCGGCATGTAAGGAAATTAAGGACAGCTCATATCTTAACTGGATCATTGAGATGTAAGTTGGCAGCTTCAAGACACGCCGCCAGAATATACCTTCCAGTTTCTGCCAAAATGTGACATCAATGCTCCAACCTGCTTCTGATCCGAAAGTGATTGCAGGAACTACTTTTTGAGAGTAGAATGTCAATATCAGGGTTAGAGTAATTTTCCCATAGGATTTATTTAACAACTGAGCTTGAATACTGAATTGAATCATACGATTTGTCAAATCAGTTTTCCAATGATGTTCACATTAAAAGAAATTCCCAAATATCTTATTGAGTCCACTACGTCAAGATGTTTTTTATCAGCTTGCCATGTGAAAGAACGTTGTTTTTTGGGGTTTGTTTTGCCAATGATGATGATCTTTGTTTTTTCAGTGTTTATTGCCAAGTCGTTGTTGTTAAGATATTCATGTAGGTTTGCCAATTGCTGTTGTAGGCCTATCTGGGTCTTATCTAAGAGGACCACATCGTCAGCGTAAATGAGGCATCCAATTTCTGTGTTTAAAATTGGTGGAAAGCATCTCACGTTTTTATGGTGCGCTGGAGTATCAGCAATAAACAGTTTGAATAACTCGGCGGCTAATGGGCAGCCTTGTTTCACACCCATATTCGTAGATATTTGTTTGGATAAGGTCCCTTGATTGTTTAATCTTATACTAATGACTGTATCTGAGTATAGTGCTCGTATTGGCTCAATCAATTTACTTGGACAGTTCCA
Organism: Ambystoma mexicanum; assembly: GCF_040938575.1. Taxonomy (NCBI): domain Eukaryota; kingdom Metazoa; phylum Chordata; class Amphibia; order Caudata; family Ambystomatidae; genus Ambystoma; species Ambystoma mexicanum. The sequence goes on along the minus strand of NC_090926.1, from coordinate 1,265,966,750 downwards.
ATTTTTTAGTTTTTGCCATAGTTTTGATCGATTGATACTGTCGAAGGTGCCACATAGATCGATAAACGCTACATACAGTCGTGTTTTGGCCCTTATACTTTCGAGTTTTAAGATGGTCATTATCAGCAAATTTACTTCAACCACAACTCCTTTAGTGAATCCAGTTTGTCGAATGTCGGGAATTTGTTCCACTACTGACCATTGTACTAACCGTTGACGTAAAAAAGACGCAAAGATTTTACCAATGGTGTCCGACAGGGCAATCGGGCGATAGTTGGTTGGATCTGCCCGATTGCCCTTCTTGTAAATGGGAACTATTATTGCTTCGCGCCAAGACGCCGGTATCGTCATTGTTGATGATAATCTTGAGAATAAAGATTCTATGAATATAGCCCATTCGACTTCGTTGTTTTTCAGCATTATATTGGTTATTAAGTTTGGACCGGCGGCGTTTGAATTCTTCAAAGACCGAATGGCCGTTTTTATATCTTCAGCAGATATTTGCATATCCCATGAAGGAAGGTTTTGTTCAACGCAACCTTCCTCTTCGTATTGTGGGTTGCTGAAAAGTTTTGCAAAATGAAGTTCCCATTGCGCTGAATCAATCCAGTTTGTTACGATGGACTGATATTTTGAGTTACCAGTGTGGAGGATTGCCCATATTTCGCGTGTGTTCCGCTGGACTATCTGTTTCATTAGTAACTCTGCCTTGCCTTGTTCTATTATGAATTTCTGAGATTTTAGCCAATTTCGATACAGTTGGCGACGTTTGTGGATTGCGATTTTAATGGAGGTTGTGTTGTTGGCGATCATATGCCACTTCTTCAGGTTCCTCACATTCCGTCGCATCGCTTTTTTGGCTTGCGTCAGTATCATTGATGATAGATGTTTATGTTTTTGACCCATAATAGAGTTTGACGCTCGTACAGTTGCAAAATCTGAAAACAAGAGAACGTACTCAACCGGCGAGTCTTCGTCATTAGTGAAATTCTGATGGATTTTTTGTATTTTTGATCTATCGATCCTAAGACGATTTCCACCAGCATTCACTAAAACAGGAATGTCATGGGATATAGTTTCTGTTGACCATTCCACTGTACAGGTGAGCCGCATAAGATTGTGGTCACTATTTGGCATAGGTAGAATTGATAATGACAATTCTTTTTCAATTAGATTTTGCGAAACCCAAAAGTAGTCAATGATTGAGTGAGCCTTGTTATTCGACCATGTTTGTCTGGGTGGTTGATCTCCTGACACATGTCCATTGACCATTTGACAGTTCCGAATATAAAAACGCCTGACTCCACTTGTGCCCACGACAGACTATTTTGTTGATCGGAGCTAACTTGTATATCTGGTTAGCATGATCGTATTTAAACCATGTACAGTTTAAATCACCGGCGCAAATGATTGAAAGATTCTTGTAGTTCAGTATGGCTTTATCAATGATCTAAATCATTGAATCAAGGAAGGATTTTGTATTTATTCGGGTTCCAATACCCATTTAAAATGAGCAAGTGCTTCCTTGTCCCTGTATTTTGGTTGTTTGATTGCAGTAAGGCTCCTTGCACAAACGGGTTGGGAGTAAATGAGTCTATAAGCTGCCACCATGTGTTTATCCTGATCATCATCAGTAGGCCAGAGGAAAGACGACCCTTTGCATTTTTAATTGCTGGATTTAATAAGATCACAAATCCATCTCTGACCGGGGGCACACTTAACCATGTCTCTTGTAGGCAGATGACAAATACCTTTCCCAATTCCACGTCAAATTGATTGAATAAATGGGTGAACCCTCTGGTATTCCAAGAAAGAAATTCTCGCAAACATTCATTTGCGATGGCTGGTGGCTAATGGCAGTTTACTTTTCCGTTTCGCATGTTGTGTTTTGCGGTCTGATTCGAACGCGGTCTTTGAGAATCCGCGTTATGCAGGTTCCGGCGTAAATCAACACTTCTTTGTTCCGCTTTGTTGAGAGCGACGTGCTCTGGACTGGACTTTGACATGGCGGAGCCGGAACTAGATGGTTCAAGTGAAATGTCGAATCCAAAGCTCAGTAGTTCATCTGCAGCATTCAAGATGGTGTTACGAACTAGAGCTGACGAGATGTGCAGTAGAACTTGGTCGCAGCATCGTTCAGTTGCATACTCCCCAATTCGTATGTCGTCCGACGTGATTGTTCGAAGTGAAGGAATGCAGGTAAGTAGTTTCATCACATTGCTGCGATTCAAGTTCAAGTCGTCGTCGTCCTGATGGAGATTTTGCAATCTCAGTTTACAAGTCGCAAAGTTGTTTCCAGATCCCAATGATGTAGAGGCCCGTGATATGTAGCATGCTGGCTTGTTTCTTTGAGAGCTAGTGTGTTTTGGATTCAGTCGTGATGGCATCTTTTCCTTATTTTCCTGAGACGTCCCTGGCCTATGATCAGGCTTCTTGTTCCTGTTTGACTCAGAGGTGAAAATCAATGGGCGTCGAGCTTGAGGGGCTTCCCGAGCCACACCAGGATTAGATGTAGGTTGTTCATTCGCTATGTCATCGGAATATGTGGAAAGATCACAGATGTCGATCGTAGATCTGGGAGAATTGCTTGTGATACTTTCCAGATCAGAGTCAACTCTTTGACGCTTACTAGGAGGAACTGCATATGAGCCAAGGTCCTTTGTTGGATTTTCTCCATTCTTAATGATGTTCGGGGCGTTCAGATTAGACGTCTCGACCTGGTCAAATAGACCTGACTTGGCGTCTGCAGGTACATTTCGAATAAAATTTCGTGGTTTGAGACAGTGTTCCTTTCCTGATTGCCTGCCCTCCTTTTCCATGTCTTGTTTGAGCCAATGGTCGCTTCGAAAAACTGTCAACCTTCTTTAAAGTTTCCTCTAATGATTTTGCTGGTCCTTTGAAAATTCCAAAGGACACCGTAGACATCATAGATGTGTGTTTTAAAGTTTGTTCATTCATTGGTTGACACGTTGATTGAACTGGACCTAGGTCATTACAAGGTATATCAGAGTTTATTTTGCTTGCAAAAGAACCTAGACCAGAATGAGAAGTTGTTTTAGAAATCACCTTGGATGTTAATTTTATTTTAGGTCTTTTTATAGACTGTTCTTGTCAATTATTTGGGTCCTGAGTCGTGGGTTCAACAGTGAGGGTTGAAGTTACATCAGATCTTCCCTTGCACAATGGGACAGTTGGTCGAGATTCGGTTTTAGAATTCATCACAGCAGACGAATGTCGCATCCACTTCACTGCCTCAAGTAAGCCGTCAGATAAAGAATCGTTTTGACAATGATGGCGTGCGGCAAGATCGCTTAGGCGTTCTTGCCACCGCAATGTTCGTTCAGCTTCCTGCGTCAGCTGAGCTTGTAAGAAGTTTGTGACTGAGTCAAAACTGTCCATCTTTTCTTTTAATGAAATTATAAGTGAGGTCTGATCCTTATGAGCCTCATGAAGGGACTCATACATCTTCAAGAATGGCAAGAGAGCTGCAGATGAAGCGGCCAATACATTATTGTATATATGCATAGCAGCGGCTGATGAAAGACTGGGTTTCGACTCGACACTGAGCTTGTCTGCTGAATTTGAGTGAATGCTGTTAGCTGATTCTGACTGGGGATCAGATGTTAATAATGAATCCCCAGTTGCATTCATTGAAGCGACTTTTGATGAGTGTAATTGAATGGAACGCGTTCCCCTGATTCTCGGTACACACACTGGAGGTGTCTTGTGATGTTGAATGCAAGATTTATGTGACAAGTGGCTTGTTTCCTGGGTTACTCCATCATTGGAGGAACGGTTGTTGCCTGTTGGTTGACCGGTAAGAATGATATTTCCTGTTAAGACGTCCCTCTGCACCCCACAAGATGATTCCGAAATTTCATTGCTGGATTTGAGGTTGCGATGAAGTGAATCAATTTGAGGTCTTTGATCTACACGAACTGATACTGAACCGCTAGTTTGTTTCATAGCGTTGTCTTTCTCAGAAAAATAGGGCCGTGGATATGTGAATATAGCATATGTCGGTGATTCTGTAATTGTTTTTGTTTTAATTTCTCAACGTGGCACTACTCTTAGTTCTTTGTTATCAGAATCCATGTGTTTCTTGGTGTTTAAATTGGTTACTGTTGAACTGCCAGCCAGGATTGTGTCGTCGTTGTCAGCGATGAAAGTTGCAAGTACTGACGAGGCCTTCAGCAATGTTACGGCCGAGTCATTCAGTGATACATTATCCTCCTCATCTTGCGAGGCTTCCATTAACTCTGCATCTGTTAGATCGAATGCAGTGAAAAACTCATCACCCATTTCAGATTGGTTTTGATTAGATGGGGCTGATCTCGCTGCACTCCGTTCAAAAGGTTGTAAATCAAGTAGAGATAATAATGGTCTTTGTCGAGGACTGGCGGGGTGAGCAGCCTCATTGTCCAAGTCTGCCGTTGCAGCTGTGGCCTCGACTTCGCTCTCAGAGGCGAAATCGGACGCACAAGGATCCACAGGATTATTTACCTGACTCTGCCGCACCTCATCGACAACGAGATCGTCGGCAGACGTCGCGTCAATACTTCGGTCAGCGTGGTCATACAGCGACGGACAGTTTGAGGTGTCGGCATTATCGAGTGGAATGGTAAGACTCATTGAGCCTGCAGTTTCGGCCCGATTCTCAAATATGGATGTTTCTGCACTGGCTTCAGGTATGTTAGTAGATAAACCTTCCAAAGTTTTGTTTATTATCACAGGGGGCGTACCGTCTGTGTGCAATTTGTTACAATCAATGGAGGTCAAGTGTGTGCAAGACTCCAAATGTTTCTTTGGCGCACGTTTACGTGACGCAGAGCTTACCTTCAAAGTCTCGAGTGACGAGTCCGCTTTAAGGGCAGTCCAGGGATTCTCCATCCTATGTTGCTGGATGGTCTTTCGTCGGGTTACAGGGCCATCCTGGCCTCCTATGCCTGATTGAGCCGTCATGACAGTCGCAACACTCCGCTGTGGTCAACTTAAATAAGCCGCCTAACAGCCACACAACAGTCGTCGCCCTTTACCCCTGACGGGCTTAACGCCGCAAGGGTGACTGTGGCCGGCTTTTACAGCAGAAAAAAGTCACATGATACAGCACGTGACTGCCAATAGGCTCCGCCCCCTCCTGGGAGCGAGCACAAGGCAGCAAGAGTCTCGGAGACTCACAGTGCTGAGCTGGATTCAGTGAACACTCACACATGTTCCTTCCTGCAGCGTAAGTACAATTAAACAGAACGATATTTTTAAACTTATGCAGTTATCATGCAGCATTCTATACCATATGAAGTCTCTATGCACTTCATATATAGAGACTACAAATTTTGAGAAGTACTTTATCCTCTGAGTCTTTAAAGAAGGGCAAACAAATAAAATATGCTGGAGAGTTTCAACAAAATCATTGTATTTGTTTAGTAGATAAGACGTTAAAGCGAAAGCACATGAAGTCACTGCGCAGCCTCTTGCTCGGGTATTTAATCAGATAACCTTCCATATCAGCTTGCCATTTCCAAGTAGAACAGGCAGATTTGTACAATTTTGAGTCTAGAATTGTAGCTTTCGTTGTTTGCCAATCAAAGCCCATTAAGCTGAACTCTACTTTGCCCGGTTTGTTGCACAGTGAGATCATGTTTGTACAATGTTTCATCCTTGCTAGTTTTACATTTTTACCAAAGGCAAAGTCTCTTCCAAACCGCACAAGAAGCTAGTGAGTGCAGACCTAGTTCATATCTTATTAAAGCTAGTGGTACGCATTTAGGCAGAAACCATAACACAGCTCTCCAGATTCTTCCTTCAATAGCAGTCAGATATGCATGCAGTTCATTGGTAAATAGTTCAATCCCATAAGTTAAGCGTGGTATGACCTTTTTGGTATAAAATTCCCTCAGCGGGACCATCGTAAATCTTCCAAATTTGTTGTCAATAGCCCTCAGCTGTTTTATGGCTATGTCTGCTTTCAGGCTTAACTGACTTTTTATTAGGCTGGAGGAGTCCTGACCAGAAAAGTAAAAACCCAAGTACTTAAATGAGGGTTGTGCCTTAATCCTTTTACCTTCACAAGACCATGTGTAAGCATTCTCCTTTTTGTTATTTTTACCAAACCGAACAATAACTGTTTTTGCAGGGTTTATTTTCAGCTTGAGATCATCTATAAATATTTCAAATGCTAGTAGTAGCCTTTGCAGACCAATTTTGGTTTTGTCCAGAAAAAGAAAATCGTCAGCATAAGCCATCCAGTCAATACACATGTTATTCAATTTAGGACTTACCAGACCTTTACTACCCAGAACGTTTTGGGCACCGCTTACATACAGATTAAAGACCGTAGGGGCCAGCATACAACCCTGCCTTAAGCCGTTCGGAATACTGATGACCTTGGAGAGTAAGCCCTCAGATGTCAAGCGAACGTTCAAACTAGTGTCGGTACATAAAGCAATGATAATCTGCAGTAAATGGGTAGGTATTTCAAGTTCTTGTAGCTTAAACCAAAGGAGTTGCCTATCAACGAGATCAAAGGCTGAACTAAGGTCCATCAACGCCACAAACAGGGGTCTCGTCCTCTTTTTCATGGAGTTAGCTATTAAAGTTTTCAGCACTAGACCTCCACAGTCTGTTCCAATATGTTTTTTAAAACCAATTTGTTTTACATCAAGAATTGATTTTTCTGTAATCCATTCTTGCAGTTCTTTTAGGACCAAAGAGCAGAATATTTTAGACTCGGGGTCTGCAATCGCTATTGGCCTGTAGCTGGTAGGGCACATACGTGCACCCTTCTTGAAAACCGGAATAACTATGGAGACCTTCCAAGAAAGGGGTATAACCTTGGTCTCTAGAATGTTGATATACAGCTTGGACAGGATTTTTCCCCAAATTACCGGGTCCATTTTTAACAATTTATTAGATAAATTGTTCGGTCCCGTTGCTCCCGAATTTTTAGATTTCTTGATAATTTCTGTCACGTCATAGGTAGAGAAATTCAAAGACCAAGACTGGCTTTCAGCAATTATCAATTTATGATTCACCTTATTAGCAGCATATAACTTTGAAAAATGTCCCTGCCATACATCCGCATTAATCACATTCACCGCCATATCCTGTTGAGGTTTTTCAATTTCATTTATCAGATGCCAAAAATTAGTACAGCCATGCCCAGGAAGAGCTTTTAGCATAGGCTCACCATTATGCTGCATACGTGACGCTCTGTATTGGATATGCCAGTTTTTATAGGATTGCTTGATTTTGTTTTTTCTCGTATTGTATTCAACAGGTCGTTGAGTTTCCTTATTTAATTTTCTAAGTTCTCTTCTGTATAAAGTTTTACGTGCATGGACAACTAGGTCCATGGGGTGTCTTATTTTTTATCTTAACTTTAGTAGCCATAGTGGACCGAGGGGCCAGATTAACAATGGTATCTTTTAATATAGTTAGAAAAATTTAAGGATGAATAGCAGTCATCACGATGAAGGTCAGTCATAGAACAATAGTCGTTAATCATTGTCGACGTAAACTTCACATTTTTTTTGTGAGACCACTTTATTCTATTACCTTGCTGATTTATCAACACCCCATGTGTATACATTTCATTAGTTGGGGTAAGGAAATTAAAGGCCATTTTACAGGTGAGAAAACAATGATCAATCTTACTGGAATCAACAACCTCAATGTCATACACACCCCTAAAAATACCAGAAGAGACAAAAATGTAGTCTAAAGTAGATTCAAGGCCTCTGGCTTTCCAAGTATGGTGGCTCCCTCTGAGAAGATCTAGCACCAATGATTCCGCAAAATGCATCCACAGTCTTCCACGTAGAATGCCAGAGCCGCCTACCCGCACAATTTGATCTGCGTTAGCCATCATTTCATCACCCACTAACCGTTCACACAGACAGTTAGCATTCAATCACCGGTCAAAACAATTTGTCCTCCCTGATTTGCTTCACGCCAGGATTCTATTATTGCTCCGTTTGGGAAGTTCATTTCCGAGTTGTAGGTCAGTCAATTCACTGGGATTCCAGTAAATGTTAATAAAAAGAACGGAGAGAGACTCTTTGTTTATTTCTAGTTTGAATGCGGCAGCAAGAAAGTGATGATCTAAACACCATTCCCCCATTTTGGAGAGCAAATTTATTTGTTGACGGCTATCAGTAGTCCGCCTTTAGGGCGACCCTTGTTGGAGCCCTGAGCACAGGTGTTAACCACAGTAAAACCTTCCCAACACAACTGCTCCCTTGACCATGTTTCCTGAAGAAGAACAAAATCAAAATTGTGACAAAAAGCTCATACATTTTTCATTGTTCAAAAGGTTCACACAGCCCCGTGAGTTCCAACTCACCAGTTTAAAGATCGAGCATGAGCTAGAGCGGTTTACCAAGTTTCCTGAGTGAATCGATAGATTCCCTCAGAGTCAAGGCCAACCACCTCCATTCCTGCTTGTTCAGATTCGATTCTTCATCACAAGACTTAGTAATTTGACTAGATTGTACTAGCCCAGCCTTGTGCGCCCTGGGTTTCTGTTGTACAGCCACTTGAGATTTATATTCGTAGATGTCGAACCCCAGTTTTTGAAATAATTCGGATCCCTTCAGCAACACCGATCTTATCAGAGCAGAAGGAATTACAAGTCTAACGTAATCATATCTGAACCCATGAATGAAGTCAACCAGGGTGATATCTGCAGAAGGGATCAAACTGAGTTCAGGTATAGTAGCTAGTAAAGATAAGATGTATGATCTATTTAGTGATATGTGAGCTTGATCTTGAAATAATACTGTCAATATCAGACCCGGGATCTCAGGAGAAACGGGTTGTTTTAGATCAGTACCCATATTGTCAAAGGAGGAGACCCTATTGCCAAATTCTTGTTCACGGAGTTTAACCACATTATCAGTTCTTACATTCCCCTGGTCAGCTCTTACCGACCAATTCCGTACATACCCCTGTGTTGAAACAGAAGCCTCGTCTATAGGTATGCTCGGTAGGTTGGTTCCCAAGGTGCAGTTATTCGTAGGAGCATGGTTCTCCCCCAAAACCTTCAAGATAATACACCTTAGTTCACACTCTTTTTCCTCTTCAGAGGTACCCAAAGACCCTTCATTAGTCTCGTGGGTAACATTAACATTCACATCATAAATCGCGTTTGTATTGCATTCAGTTCTCCAAACTCCCTTGTTTCCACTCCAGTCTACACTGCCCAGACCAGTATTCACTGTGATTTCAGATTTGTTGAGACCAGAGGGAACCATAGGGTGCCTTTCATAGTTCAATTCACTGGTGTAGCCAATAGAATTCATTACAGTGGGGTGCGATAGTTGTGCAACCTTGGGAACACTAATGGTAGTATGCCCTTCTAGATGTTTGGTTCCCCAGACACCCTTGAGGTTTGGGTTTCCTTTACTGAAGTCAAGTGAATGAGGGCCCTTAAAGATTTGATACATGACATCAGAATTCCTTTTTAATTCTTCACTCAAGGTATTTTCCCCTTCTATGAATGTACCCCTTTGAGTACATTCCCCATTAGATGTTTGTCCCGTCCCATTGGCGGTTAACAGAGCGTTATCCCTAGAGTTAGAATGAGTCAAAGTAGGATTCAAAAGCAGTCTTCGTTGACTAGCTATTGAGGATCCACTTTTCTCATAAATGTTTGCAACATTTTGTTTCTAGCCGCGTTATTTTTTTTCTTATTTTGCTTGGCCAATTTCTTACTTTGTCGTTTGGAAATTTTTACCTTGTAGACATCGTTGTTAGAGGTCTGTGAGGAATCATTTTTTTTCTTTGCCAAAATCAGCCTCGGGCTTTGTCTCATTAGTTAGGTTTTCAGAGAGCATGCCACCCCCAATTGTTTGTGTAGATGGAATAATAATTATCTCTTACGACAAAACAGTTTGTCCAGGACAGTGTTAGTGTTGTCCTTTCAATAGTTTTAAAACCTGAGCCATAATACTGGGGGTTTCACCATTTAGTACCTCAGCAAAAGACTTAGTTATATAATGAGGCATTTTTGAGAACTCTTTAGTTAGATTGGTCAGCACCTTTTTCTGTTTTCTCATTTCCGATAGGAGTAGTCTGTTGAATATGCTTAGTGTTTCAATAGAGTCAGAATCTACTCCCCTGTCGGAAACCAGGTTTTTGGGTATCGCATCAGGAGCAGACACATGCCCTATAACTCCATTGATGGACTAAAAGGTAAGTCAGCAAAGTTATCGTAGCAGAAACTGCTTTCCTTTAGCCCATTAGGATCCTCCATAACGACCTCACCCTCAGTGATGTTATCTCTCCCCACAATAAACTCAGGTAATTCCTCTTCTACAAAGAGTGGTTGCGAGGGATCGATGGCATCTTCTATTGTTTTACAATTTGGGGAACAATCCTGCGCACATTGGAGCAAAGCTTCTTCTTCGTCACTAAAAACCGGGAGAGGAAGAGCAGCAGCCCGTGCCAAACCTGCACGACGAGTGCTGACCGCATTGAAAAAATCAGCTCCGATGTCTTTCATTGGAAGGCCTGTTTTCTTTCTCCCCATCTTCGAATACACTTTATAACACACTTAAACAAAAATGACCCTTAGAGTACACTAGTAAGGAGTCAGTTAGGTCTGTCAAGGTAACACACGGGTATAACAGAACTATCAGTGTTACAGCTTTTCCTTACCCATTAAAGGACCACAAGGCATGTATGCTCAACAAGACGTAGTAAGTAGCAAATAATAGTGCTACGACGCACCTCGCACTGTTCACAGTGAACAGTAAAAAGTGCTTTCTGGTGCTTCACGGTGCACGCGCAGGTGCGCTGCACCCTGTGTATTTGTAAACAGAGAAAAGCACTTAGGGAAAGTAGAGGGCGGAGCCAGTGACGCTCGCTGTAAGAGGAAAAGAAAAAGAAAAGAGGTAAGGTACTAAGTTTACCTAGTGCTTTGTAGAGAAGTGCAATCTACAGAGTCCGTACAGAACAAGTCCAACAGAGTTTAGATAGAAACCAAACTCATTCTATTCACCTCCAGGCAGCGTGGTGTCACAGACAAAGACGTCGTCCTGGTGAAAACAATAGCAGCTGCATACAAACGAACAGCACTCCTTGCATACGTTCCTTCCGTCCAGTAAAAAGTGCTTTCTGCTGCTTCACGGTGCGCGCGCAGGTGCGCTGCACCATGGGTATTTGTAAACAGAGAAAAGCACTTAGGGAAAGTAGAGGGCGCAGCCAGTGACGCTCGCAGTGCAATGGGGCAAGTAGCATTCCAAAAATGATGAGTCCATGGCCCGGTCTGCAAACAGAAGAGCACAGGTGGTCGGGACTTAAGCGTGACTTTGGCGCACAAGGTACGCGCCTGCTGCGCATGTCCCCCCTTGTTGTTTGCTTTAGGGTGCCAGGACAGCCAACATCAGTGGACAAAGTCAAAGTTCTGATACTCTTCTTCTTAGAAAAATGTTCTTAAATAGTCAGTGTTATAAAGAGAAATCGCAGCAAATCAAGAGACGTCACCTTTAGAAAGCACAAGCTATAAAGCCAATGCAGGTAAGTTGAGGTCATCTTGGTGTAGGGTTAAATCGCAGTCCCAAAGATAAGAAGCACCCCCAAATGGCATAAGGATGATGTACCGCAAGCTCCACAGTACCTTTGAACTGAAGTTGTTCCAGCTGGATGCCTTCCTGTTGCAGTGCAGCAGATCCTGGTCCTTGGTCATGGTGACGAAAGGGAGGACATCTGGTTGGCCCCTACGGCAGCACTCGAAAGAGGAATTCAGCAGCAATGGATTTCCGTCGATGCAGCGGCTCTTTGTGGTTTTGGGGCCTTCTCCTCTGCGCCAGCGAAGAACGGAAAGCTCCGGTTAGGATTTCCTTGCTCCCTCGGTCCTGGATGTGGATTTCTTGGTTCTGTAGGGTCCTCTGGATGCCCAAGAAGATCTGGCCGGATTCGGACTTCGGAAGACAATGCGCTCACAGATGGTCGAGCTACCCTGGGTATTGGGCTTCTGCAGCCTTGGAAAGTCGCAGCAAGTCAGGGGTTGCACCCAAATAGTTTGTCTCAAGGCTAGTTGGTCCCACTGTTAGGCAAGATTTGATGCAATAACCCTGTGGGAGACTACACTAGCTTTGACCTATTAGTAATAGATAACCCCCCTATTCGAATTGGTCTGTACTACACAAGTTGGAAGAGTGACTCACAGCAGCCAGACCTATCTCAAGAGGGGTAAATGTAGCATCGAAATCCACACGCACAATTATCCAAATAACACTTAAACTCAAGGTTTTCTAGTAAAATAATTGTTTATTTAACGGTCCGTTTTAAATAAGCATTCTTTGAAAAGGGCAAAATGCAACAACACAAATATAATTCAAATGACTTTCTCAGAATTAAGTTAAAGCAAGTAGATACTCTTTAGAGATGCTTCATGCACACATCCTACACCCGGAGGGGACGCCACTAACTAGGACAGTATTGGTATTTATTTATCACTTTTGCACTTTGCAAAATTCTGAGGTTGGTAGAAAGGAAATGTTAAGGTAAATAAGGTATATAAGGTTATATTACTCACCTGTGGATTGTTTGTGCCTCTTCCCCAAAAGTAATGCTGTTGGCTTCACATTATTATTCCTGTTAGGACATGTATGAGTGTCCCCAATTGGGTCGTGCTTCCTCTTACCTGCTGTTAGCCTGCCCAAAATAAGTCTGCATAAGGTTATACTTCCCATTCAGTTGCTGGTAGCCCCTTCAAAAAGTATATAGGTTTTGCTTACCTTGAGTATAACTGTGTTATTCTAAAAAAAGTTAGTTATTGCTTCCCTTAGTCTGTGAACTGAAAAGCAACTGGAATTGAATATGCCCCAAGGTCCAACTACCCTAGAATAACTTTTATCCTGGGTCAGACTTGTAGGTTTATTCTGTCCCTAGAATAAGTGTGACACTATTCAGAAAAGTATATTGTCCCATTGTGATTTCTTGCTGTGCGTCACGCTACAGCTGTTAGGATCTACTAACCTTGTATTACTGTAAGTAATCTAAAAGTAACTATTGGTTTTGACTTCCCTAGAACTACTGTTAGGTGTTCCAAATAAGGTGATATGCTTTGGTATGTGCACCTTCAAGCATAGTGTTGTATTTTTATAATTGTGGTTATATATAATGTGATAGTACTTATTTCCCCCAAGACTTATCTGGGCCTACTTGTATTTAAATAAGCAATTTATTGTTTCAGTCTTTCTTTGGACTTTCTGTATTGCAATTTCTTTGAACTGATTCTACAGCCCTCTCTCCCTCCTAAGATAGGCCTGGCTGCTCTGTCTACGCTACCCTGAACTCAGGTGGTACAGCCTTATACCAAGAGTTGAGTCTTCTACTGCCTCAGTTGAATAGTTTTACTAAGCCCTTAGTTGGACTTCAGAGAAACTGTCCTCACAGTCTTTGAGGGGCTGCAGCGTGGCGAGGGAGCAGTGTTTCAAAGGAGCCGGAGTGAAGCTGCCTACATCCTGCTGGCGGCGTTCAGTGGAATGCTTGTTCCCTTGGGACATGTGCCGGCACCATGGGTGACTGAGGGGCAGGTGGTGAGACCCTGCCCTCAATCCAATGTATCCTGAAGGGGTTGCCTGTCAATGCAACGCTGCCCAGTGAGTTTTGTGAAAGTCAATGAGCGAGAAACCCGGGAGCGTGCTTGTGACTGCAGCGGAGTGGGAGAAAGGCACAAACTGTAAAGTAGCACGTAATGAAAAGCAAGCAACATATTGCAATGAGGCATGAAACATAAAGAAAGTGAAGAGTGTAAAGCGACCCGAAGCAGGAAAGCGAGAGAAAGTCCTCTTTTTGGGAGGGGTATTGTGGCACTTGTAGTGAGAAGCCATATATATGAGAAAGTTAAAGGTGTCTGGAACCCATGTAATAAAGAAGAAAATGAAGCCAGCGTTGTTTCACGAAAAGGCATAAAGGTGACGGTTAGGCAGGATTGGATGCAGTAACCCTGTGGGAGTCTACACCAGTCGTCTTCTTGGTATTGGGTAACCATCTATTGGTCTAGGTCTGTACTACACAAGGCGATAGTGACTGAGCAGCCAGACCTGTCTCAAGATGGGAAAATGTGAGCTGTAGAATCGAAATCCACACATACAAGTATGCAAATAACTCAAGGTTTTCTAGTAAAATAATGATTTATTTAACAGTCAGTTTTAAATAAGCATTCTTAAAGGGAAAAATGCAACACTAAATATACACTTCATAACACATACTCAGAATCAAGATCAGCAAGTAGATACTAGTTAGAGGTGCTTCATACACGCTTCCTACTCCCTGAGATGACTTCAATTACAAGGACAGTATTGGCATTCATATATCATTTTTGTACTTGGTACAATTCTGAGGTTGTGGAAAAGGTTGGGTAAGGAAAAAGGTGAACCTGTTCTCATAGCATGTGAGCACTTTTCAATCTCCCAAAGAAGTTTAGATAAAACCTTTCCCAGAAATACTTAGTGAAACCAATTTACCACCTATGAGGGACAGTTAGGATCAAAGTCAATGGGCTAGAAGAGTCTGCAGGGAGCCAGGACAGCCCAAGTCAATTTGGAACAGTCTATGGAGCTGAGCCACTTCTTCGATAGCAAAAAGTCTTGCACAAAGTTAAAGAATTTGTTTTAGAAAATCACTGTTGGGCCACAAGCTATTAGGCTTGTGAAAGTTAGAGCGGGAATCAACTCTAGAAAAGCAGCTACTGCAAGTCTCAACTGAGAAAAGCAAGCTACAGACAAAGAGGTAAGTACCCCTTAGTCAGAACAGTACCTTAGGTTAGAAGAAGAGGATCCAGCTGGCTCTGTCTTGGTTGCAGTGATGCAGATCCTGGGTTCCTGGGCCTCAGTCGTGGGGAGAAGAGGGAGGACGCCTCGAGGACTCTTGCACAGCAGTTTGTAGGTCGGCGACAGCTACGGCCGCTTTTCAATTCAGCAGCACTTACGTTTTCAGCGTGCGGTAAACCGCACCGCTGCGGATCTTGGACACTGGTAGGGCTTCCTTCACTCCTTGAGTCAGCACTCTGGTGAGGGGACTTGGAGCTGGTTTGTCCTGCTTGGGGAGGGTCATTGGGCGACTCCTCAAGATTTTTGCCGGCTTACAGACATTGCACTCGACTACGGATTTCTCGACCCCTGGCACTCTGCTCCAGCAGCAGCAAAGCAGTACCGCCAGTTGGGGAACGCCTTCCAGCAAAGTTCGTCTCAGGGTTAGTTGGTCCCACTAACCCAAGGGAAGAAGTCGTCCTCTCCAGAGCTTCTCTTATCAATTCGGAAAAGGAATTTCAGCACAGCAGCAGGCCTTCACCTGGCAGCTCAGCGGTCCAGGAGGATGCAGCAAGCTTCTCTTCACGGTGGTACTATTTGCCGGTAGCTGAAACTGCGAAGTGCAGCTGAACTGAAAAGAGCCCGTAGCTGCTGTTGACCTTTGAACTGCAGTGCCAGAGTCCTGCAGACATCCTCCCTCTTGTGCCCACGACTGAGGCCCAGGAACACAGGATCTGCAACAAGGACAGAAGCCAGCTGGATCCTCTACTTCTAACCTAACGTACTGTTATGACTAAGGGGGTACTTACCTCTTTGTAGCTTACTTGAATCAGTTGAGATTTACAGTAGCTTCCTTTCTAGAGTTATTCTAGCTCTAACCTTTCACAAGTGTAACATCTTGTGGCCCAACAGTGATTTTCTACAACAAACTCTGTAACTTTGTGCAAGAAATTTTGCTATCTAAGAAGTGCCTCAGCTCCATAGACTTTGTTGCAAATTGACGTTGGCTGTCCTGGCTCCCTGCAGACTCTTCTAACCCATTGACTTTGATCCCTCATAGGTGATGCATTGGTTTTAATTAATATTGCTGGGAAAGGTTTTATCTAGACTTAATTGGGAGATTGAAAAGTGCTCACATGCTCTGAGAACCAGTTAAACTTTTTCCTTCCCTTAACCTTGCCTTTCCACAACCTCAGAATTTTCCAAGTGCAAAAGTGATCTCTAAATGCCATTACTATCCTAGTAATTGAAGTCACCCCAGGGTGTAGGAACTGTGTATGAAGCATCTCTAAAGAGTATCCACTTCTCTTTATTCTGAGAACGTGTTATGAAGTGTATTTTTATTGTTGCACATGGCCCTTTTAAAGAAGGTTTATTTAAAACTGGCCGTTAAATAATTATTTTACTAGAAAGCCTTGAGTAGAAGTGTTATTTGGATACTTGTATGTGTGGATTTCGATGTTACAGCTCACATTTACCCCTCTTGATCAGTCTAGCTGCTCAGCTCACTCTACCAACTTGTGTAGTACAGACCTATACCAATAGGTGGGTTACCCAATACCAAGAGGACACGGCTGGTGTAGTCTCCTACAGGTTTACTGCATACAATCTTGCCTAACACCGTTTTTTTGACTGCATATCCTGAAGTCTTTCTGCTGTAACTCTTCTTCTGTGCTGAGGTACTGTGTTTGCTGGGGTATTTACTGCCTTAAGCCTTTGTGATTTCTGTAAAGCTTTGGAGTGTGTCTTGTTATTTGAGCCAGGCCCACTTTGGAATCCCTCTAGTGTGCCTTCTCAGAAGTCCCAGGGTCCTAACTAACTCTAAAGTGGTCTACTTGTTTTGCACAGTCTTCCCGAGGAACTCTGACTTTTCCTGCAACTGAACCCTTTCGCACCCTGCCTACAGCTTGCATCTAAACCACTAAGGCCCTTGTTCTGCCTCTGAGAGAACTTGTGCAATAGAATGTGGAAGGGCTGGATATGAAAAGGATTCTGGCTTGAAAAGTATAACACGTGTTTAAAAGTGTCTTACTTGTGAAAGAGTTGGTTGGCAACTGTAACTCTGAGAGTGAATAGCTACAAACGTTCTTACTTGCCTTGAATGTGTGTTGTGCCTTTCTGAAAAGTATACAGAAGGTTGTTTTACTCACCTGTGAATTGGTTGTGCCTCTTCCCAAAAGTAATTGTGTTGGCTTCACTTAATTATGTCTTTCAGAATATTAGTTTGCAAGTTCACCAACTGGTTCTTGCTTCCTCTGACCTGCTGTATAGCCTATCTAAACTAAGTCTGCCTTGGGTTTTACCTACCTTGAATAACATTGGACCATTCTTAGTGTAACATTGGGTTTTACCTGGTCTGTTTTATACAGATGCTAAAACAGTCTTAGGCTTATACCTACTTTTAAGTTGCTGGTAGCTCCATTAAAAAGTATATGGGTTTTACTTGCCGTGAATAGCTGTGTGCAATTCTTAATAAGTTACTGTGGGTTTTACTTACCTTGTGCCATCCCAACGTAAGTTGGAGACGTATTACTTACCTTAGTGTCTGTTCCACTGAGTTGAAAAGTAACTGGAATTGTATGTTACACCAAAAGGTCTTATTCGCCTAGTATAACTGTTTTATCCTGAATGTGGTTATAGGTTTCTACTGTTCCTTGAATGACTGTTCCACTATTCAAAAAAGTAAACTTGCAGGTTTGTGTAGCAAGTGATTTCTTAACCGAGTGTCACTGCACAACTGCTAGGGTCTACTGCCCTTGTGTTTACTGAAAGTAATCAAAGTAACTTATGGTTTTACTCCCCATGAATCGGTGTGTCCTATACTAAATGTGTTTGATAAGGTCTGACTTGCCTTGAAATACTGTTTAGTTTTCTGAACAAGGTTTATGCTTTGGTCTTTGTACTTTAAAGCATTGTCTTGTATTTTTGTGTTTGATTATTTGACCAAGTACTTATTCATCTTGCCCTAACTTGTATTTATAATAAACCTTTATTTTGTACACTGTCAATGTTTCTGTTGAACCCTTAGTATACGACAAGTTCTTTGTACTTTCCTACAGCCCTCTCTCCCTCCTAAGATCAGCCTGGCTGCTCTGTCTACGCTACCATATACTCGGGTGGTACAGCCTAATACTCCAAGTGGAGTCTTGTACTCTCTGTTGTATGGTTTTACTTCAGAAAAACTGTCCTAACAGTGTGCACCTTTACAAAATACAAGAAATTCAATAAATAAGACATAGTGGGGTCATTATATTCTCACGGCAAATCCAGCAAAATACCAGAAAACGGACTTACAAATACCGCCACTCAGTCCGGCGGTATTTCAGTCAGATTACTAGTGGTGGTAAGTCCCCATTTCATGGAGTCCCATTGGACTCCATTGGGGATTTTGCTGTTATTACAGATGGCGGTATTACCAGCACCTGTAATGCCGGCAATTTTTGCCAGTAAATTGGCGGAATAACCTCCAACTCTTAGCTGCATTAGTTTAGTTGAGTTTATTTACTTGTATAGCGCACCCCACCGAAGGGTATCTGGGCGCTTATGCTTGGGTACATGGTAGGTTACAGAAAAACTTTACAGTTAAAAACAACAAGATTCACAGATAATCAGTTTCAACGGATGAGGTGGGTTACAAATCACCTTGCAAGAAAGAACAACAAGATTCATAGAAACGGCTAAGCAGGCAATCATATTTACAAACAATAATACTTCTACAATATAATATCTAAATGTACGAGCTCTGTGCCGAGGTTGCCCATGCTAGATAGCCGTTTGAGCTAGGAGCCATGCTTTGGTCTTGGCTCTGAAGGACCAGAACGATGGCTCTGTTCTGTTGTCAGGGGGGAGGGAGTGCCAGCATTTGGCCGCTAACACTGGGAAGCGCCAGTTGTTTTTAAGTTCTAATTTGGAATAGTAAGTTGGTTGAGGTAGTTAGATCTTTTGGGTCTGTTGGACTGATGTCTCGAGAATTTAACTGTCAAGTAGTAGGGGCCGTGTTCGCCATGCACTTGTGGGTGATGACAAGCAACCATATGTGATTCTGTCGCGAATGGGTAGCCAATGAGCTTCTCTTCTAAAAGATGAGGTGACTGGAATGAGGGATATTTAGGGCCGATCTTAAGGCATTGTTCTGAAGAACTTGAAGTTTCTTTAGGTTCTGTGCGGATGACCCCAGAACTAGAGTATCGCAGTAGTCAAGCTTTGAGAGGATCAGTGCTCTAGCTAGAGTAATGCAGCTGTTGGTAGATGAGAAAGGCTTGCAGGCATTGATAAATTTGTTATTGTAAGCCGTGGAAGAGGCTATGGAGTTAACTTGTTTCTTTAGCGCAAGAGTGGAGTCTAAGTAGATCCCAGTGTTTTGACTTCATTTGAGCCTTTTATGGTGTTCCAATCAATGAAAGATGAAGCATAGCATTTGTCTAATTTGTTTAGTAGTTCGGTTTTATCACAGTTTAAACATAGACTGTGAGTGGCCATCCAGGCTTGGATCTCTAGAGGGATTTTGTTGATCATTTTGGTGTCTTTAGTATAGCATCCAGTGAGTGTGATGAGAATCTGGGTGTCATTGCATAGTTGGTGTAGGTGACACCCAGATAGTCGAGAGGGTCAAAGAGGAGCTTCGTAAATATTTTGTAAAGCGTGGGCGAGACACAAGATCCTTGTGGGACTCCACAATTGATGGGAACTGGAGGCACAGAAGCTGAGTGAGAAGACCCTGGTGGTTCTGTTAGAGAGAAAGGATTGGATCCAATTGGCTGCGCTTGGAGAAAATGCGGCTGCTGAGGTTAGGTGTTGAGTCAGGATTTTATGGTCTACCAAATCGTAGTCTGCTGATGGATCTAAAAGGAGGATGGCCAGCTTGCCTTTGTCTTTAAGTTCGTCCATCTGTATCTTTAGATCTAACAGCGCTGTCTCGGTCTGAACCTGGACTGCCGGAGACCTAGTAAATTGTCTAAGGTGTCTTTGGATTTGGCTGTAGGCTGCGCGGTTGAGAATTTTTAAGAGGAAGGTGACCGCTGTGATGGGCCTATAATTGGTAGGAGTATTAGGGTCTAGATTGGGCTTTTTTAGAAGTGGCATGACCCAGACTTCTTTGAGGTGATCAGGAACTGACAGTTTTTGAAGGATGAGTTTATCAGAGTTGTAATAAACAGGGCTAATTCTCTTGCACTGTCCTTGATGACCCCAGCAGGGCATATGTCACCCTGACAGTTGGAGGCTTTTATCCTAAGGATGCTATTTTCCACGTCTTTGATGGAAACTAGGGAGAATTGGAAGGGTGTTCACAGCGGATCTTCATGGTTGGAGGTCTGTGATATTGGAGCTGAGAGGTAAGTTATTTTTTTGTTTCTATTTTTGTTTGTAAAAGTGCAATTTTATCTTAGAGGGCCGCCTTTATATTGGCACACCATGCCGCATCTTTTGAGCAAGCATCAGTGAATGGACCCGGGGACTCTAGTTCCCTAAGGATTGTAAAAAGTTCCTTAGTGCTTGATTTAGCATTTTGGATTATTTCATTATATATTTCTTTTTTGGTTCTGAGGCTAGCTGCTTTATACGATGACGCAGCAGTTGCATATTTTTCCTTTTGGGTGGTGGAGGGGGTTTTCCTCAAAACAGTTTCAGCTGATATTTTTCTGGAGGTCAATCGCCACCTAACCGGCAAACTCCTAGTTGGCCGGTGCAATAATGTGCCAGTATAGGTTTATACTGTCACATTATTACCGCACCGGCCAACTCGTAATGACCCTCTATAGTCTCCTGGTACTGATAGTCTTGGGGACTGATCCGTTCCCCCTTATATCTGAGTATAAAGCAAGAAAAGTTAAGCTCTGGGCTTTACTTGCCTCCAAATGTTGGGTCAACAGTCACAATAGCAAAAAGAATGGGTGTCCCATAGAAGTCTATGGGAGTACAGTAGCAACACGAAAATATGTCCTCACTATCACGGAGGACCGATGTTCTGTTGCAGATGGATTGGGAGTTCCGGGGGGCCAGAGTGAGATTACTCCAGGGGAGTGGGGGGGGGGGGGGAGAAGTAGATAGTGGAGTGACTGGTAGAACACTGGCAGGATTGAGGAGGTTACAGTGGGGGTGGTGTGAAAGAGAGGATTCTCTAGGGTGCCAGAGAGAGGGGGCGAGCTGTGGGGTGGTGGGGCAAAGCATGGTGATAGTCGGTGGCCCTATGAGAGAGTCGGGGAGATGGAGAGGTAGGATGGGCAAGAACATGGTGAGGTGACGGGAGTAACGGTTTCGATGGGTGGAGGATAAGGACTAGGGATATGCCAGAAGGAGTAACAGGAGGTGGCGCTTAATTTGTTGTCCAATTAAGTAGGCCAGCGATGACCAATAGTACAGCTCTATTATAAATGGGCCAGTTGCCACCAACAGTAGGTTAAATAGGCTGGCCGTCTACCGTCTCGGCTGACTAGGTTGGGATGCAGTCCTACCACATGTGATGAGCTTCCCACACCAGGCACTACACACACATCGGTGTTCGTATTTAAGACTTGATGAGCAGGCACTAAACCCTGCTCCTGGGCATGTGGCATCACCCAGTAGGCAGGAGCTTCCTCTAGGAAGCCAGGAGCGTCTACATAGCATGACACAACCTCATTTCTGCAGGACTTGCAAACTAATTTTGGATTAATTATTTATAATCCATTGTGCTTATTGTCTTCTAAATATGTGCTAATGCTTCTCTGCACACGTTCTGAAAGGGTTGTTACTAAGATACCAGTTAGCCTGGGGAGCTAAAGGTAGCTCCTGGTAGCTTATGGTGTCAAGTGAAACCAGGCTCTCCTAGACTAGAAGCAGGAGCTAAATAGTGCAGTTACGGACCCTGCCCATTGGTATTCGCCTTTCTGCCTTTGCACGTCTTCAGCAAGGGTGCTACTGCTTGCAACTTCCCTGTCAGTCCTCTAATGGTAAAGCTTCCTTACTGCTGCTTTGTCTCCTTACAGTAAACAAGCTTTGGTGTACAACTGCACCGGCTGCGGTACCTTCCACCTGCAAAGAATGGGCAAAATGACCAGCCACGGAAGCAAGTGAGTGAACTCGGCCACCAGGCATTGCATATGTAGCGATCCAGATGTTGGGTGGGGGGGCGGGGGTTGTTTATTATGGCGCGTTTCTTCTTGCCCCACATTGGCAGTCGGCTATCCTTTGCACCAGACCAAGATGGTGAAACCCGTGGCTGCAATCTAGCCTTCTCTGTGCTGTTAAGAAAGGACATGTTTCCCATCGGCTGCACAGCAGGCAGGTAGCTATGGTTTTTACACCAAAATCCAGGCAGAAGCAGATGCTGTGGACATTTCTGTTAAGGTCCATCTGTGGCAATGTGCACCCAATCCCCACTTCAACCTGTGCTCCGATTCCGAGGTTGGAATTCTCAAAAAGGGTCTGTGTGGTTGGTAGATCATAAGTGGGGATGCCCCCCCTCCCTATTCTCTCCTCCACCCACATTATGGCCTCTCCCATTACCTAGATTAATCTGTATTTTGACTTTCAGTAAGGCTCATAGGAAGCACACCTCTTTGCACATGTATGCCAGAGCCGATCCGCTCCACGCCTCTATGGTGAGAATTTAGAGGGTTTGTATCCATGTTGATTCTGTAGAGCTTTGCAACTGACTGTTGCAAAACAAGACTTCTTTTCTCTTTCCCTTCATTTCGCCCCTTATTTGGGTGGAGATTCTTGGCCTAGAGTTGCAGATTCTTTCCACTCCGCAATTATCTGTTGCTTATGCGTTGGTCGTGTCTGGCTATAATGGTGGTTGTTCTTGCAATGAGTTAACTCTGGTCCAATTGGATTAAAATGCTGCCTTAGCAAAGGTCTTGTCATTGCACTTTGCGTCCTTGGCACTCTCTACAGAGAGGCCATGGACTGAGTGGGTATGGAATGGATTCTGGCCTGGCCTTTAACTATAGTACTGAATGTGAGGCAGCACCACTGGGGCCATCAGGCCGGATTCCCAATTGATGAAGCTGGAAGCGCTGCTGGGAATGGAGATGGCCGAGGTGACAGCGTGTAGCAATCTATTTCCCTAAATAGTGTTCAGAATACATCGGGGGCACGGCGTCCAGGTTATACTACACAATAAGAGCTTGATTTTGCAGGGTTGATAAAAATAATTCTGACAGGTCAATGTTCACGTCCTATTTCTGACTTTACATTGTGTGGTCTAGTTTAGTCCTAACTGCATCCCTACATTGCCCCCGGACCCCCTAAATCCCAAGACCGCAATCATATCTGGTTTGTGTTACCTGGTGTCACTCAAACTTCCTCACAATGGCCTGTATAGAGCACCCCATGTTCAAGATGTTCTGCTACTCTGAGTGCAACCACCTGCTCTGAAGCTCGGGGGTATGATAGATCAAACGCATAAAAACACACATCTAATGTTAAAGATAACATTTAAATCATTACTGTGCCACATGACAGGATCGGCTTCATCCAGAGGTCAGATATCGATATCGGATAGTAAGCCATATTAGTCATAGAATCCTCCTTACTGTGCCACATCCAGAGGTCTGATATCGGAGGGTAAGCCACATTAGTCCTAGAATCCTCCTTACTGTGCCACATCCAGATGTCAGATATCGATGGTAAGCCACATTTTTCTTGAATTGTGGCATAATTTTGTCTTCTTCTTTTGTCCAAAGCTACAAGTATTCGGCTGGATCGGGACCCCCGGTGGGAACAAGCTGTGACTACTGCCAGCAGAAGCACCAGGTAAAATTAATATAGGACCCTCACCATCTCGCAAAGATGCCCCAACTGAGCTCCCATCACAACCATTTCATTAATCCAGAGGTTGCTCCGGAATATTTCTACAGCTATGCCAGCTTGTGATTTCAGTCTACAAAGTGAAATGTTGATTGGCTAAGTAGTACTGTTTTCTCAGGGTGGGTTTAATCTCTGCAAATAAACTATACACAGATTCAGTAAACAATGCATTAAAAACTCCATTATCCGGCACCTGTGGAAAACCAGTTCATTCCTCCATAAGAGAACACATCTGGGAATGGTCAGAAGAATGTTCCTACCTCACAGGAAGAGTGTTGCGCACCAAGGGGTGCTGTATATGCACATTCAGACCAAAATCAAATGTTCCACACTTGCAGCATTGCAATGTTTTCTAAAATATATTTCATACATTTCTATTTCCACTGAAAGTTACATTCATCAAATGTATTAAACTGTGTGGATAACCCTAATGAAAAAGCATTTTCAAAGCCAACACTTTGGGCCTTTTGGGTAGGCTTGGGTTAGGCATTTGCCTAGGTAATATTATGCACTACCTGGCCATAAGATTGCAACAGCTGTAAAACATTGTGATTACCTGAACATATGCTAGCAGTGCTTGGCAAATGCTTATTTTTTATTTATTTTTGAGTTTTCGATTATACAACAAAGGAAATCAGAAAATAAATCTGAATAAACAGAATAAACTAGGCTGAGCTCCCGGATCTAGGCGCTTTGGACCAACTTGATGACTTCTGTCCATGGAATGATGGTTTCCTCTTCATTGTTTAATAAATCCTTAAAAACCCCAGTGACTTCCTCTCTCAAAGCAGAGTCTGACACTGTTTCTGGAATGTTCCATATGCGAATATTGGAACGCCTGGATCTGTTTTTCAAATCCTCAAATTGCTGCTCGACATTATAAGTTGTCCGTGCTAGTTGTTCCAGGAGCACCTCTGACTTCGAAGAATCCTGTGCCAGGTCTTGTAATGCCTGCTTGTTTGTATCTGTTCTTTCCTCCAGAGATGAGATATCCTTTCTAATGCCTGCCAAATTGTGTTTGCAAGGAAGCTGCCACCTTTTCCTGAAAAACCTGGAAGCAGCGCTCCATATCTTCTTTTCAGGCCGCCTAATCTTTCTAAAATGTCCTGGTGTGCTTTGTCCGATTCGACTTTGTTCCGATTTCTACACAGGTCCGCCCACCTGAGCCAGCAGCTGCTAATCGAATTAACAGTACAAGTGTGGATGTACATGCTTTTCTTCGGCCCTTAGGTTCTGACATTGACCACAAGCGCACGCAAGATTATCCTGTTACTAATAATGACGACTCTGCAGCATCCTGTATTTCCAAGTTCTCACCTCTCTTATAGCTATGCGCCGATTAGATTACTACCTTACTTGTGTCCCGATAAAAAATGAAGGGATAATACTCCCGTAAGAATTGCACCACTAATTTCTGCCGTTCTGCATTTTCAAACTCTGGTAGCCTAAGTGATTCTCAACTGTTGACAGTCTTGGAGTGGAGCGAGTAACTTATAGAAGTGATCGAAATTCTTCTCAATAAAGCCACTCCTAATACCTGGCTGTCTGTCCCCCTGTCTTTTTTTTTTAACATTCAAATTCTCTCCTCAGAGGTTCAAATTTGGTTCCTGTACAGGCTATACATGGTCTATCCCTTCTGGTGCAGTGTTACATTGATCTATGGACTTGTGCCTAGAGTCTCAGGATGCTTGATGAACTAAGTTCCAGCAAGAAGAGTATTACTTGTTGTGGTCGTTAGTAGAGCGCAGTCGGTCGCTTTATTGTGCTGTGTTGACTCTAGGGAAGAGTCTTTATACCAACAGCTGTGCCGAGAAGTGCATCTGATAAAAAGGATCATGCGCCGGAAGACATAAACAACTTGGGTGGGGGCTTGCCAGTGACAGTAGTGTTCCTCGGTCTGCCAGCACTTAAACAAGTGCACACATGGGTGTTGCCCCTCAGCTCCTCATCTGCAGTCACTGCGCTGTCCCTCGGATCCTTACCGGCGTCCGGTCTGAACAGATGCTGGTATGCTCAGGTGTTGTCCTTCAATCCTGCGTATCTCCAGCACGCGCCGCTCTTCGCTTCAGAACTCCAAACGGTGCCAAAAGCAGGAGAAGGGCATCTGATTCAAAGGTGCTTGTGTTGGGAGACCATCCACATTCTTGTTCCGTCTCGCAGGGAGACGGTTCCCTTTCAGCTCTGCTCAAGTTTTCAGTTGCAACGGACACACGGCTCTCCGTTCATACCCATCTCTGCTCTAGTACGACTGTGTAGCACAGTAGTGTTGTGGCTAAGGTGCTCCTACCTCGCGGAACACTCGGACATCCTGATTCACTTTAAATGCATCGTATGAGGCGCAGAGCCCGATCTGCTGCGTCTTCACAGCTTGGCGGCAATCTTGGATCTCGGCAAATGCTTATTTAATACCTAGGCATAAGCCCCAACTGCTGGATTTCTCAAAACTTGTTTTTAGAGGACTTCAGTATAAGAAATAGTTAATTATAAAGCTTATGATGGCATACTTGGGGGAAGACATGTTTATTGCACCATGTATTTTTGCAACTATGTAAACATATGTAACGTTATCTGCAACTTTTATCTGTAAGAAAAGTGCCCAGATGCCTCTGGGCTTGGCGCGCTATATAAGCAACAAAATAAATAAAAATCAGATGTATTTGCCATTTACTGCTAAAATTAAGCCATGAACTCTCAGCTAACGGCCTAGAAATACCTGCCAGGCTAAAGTCTGATGTTTCGGATTGATGGATTGAGCTCATTGAGATCCCAGGAGGAGGGTCAGGTAGTGAATGGGAATGGCCATAGGGATTAGCATGGTCATGGGCCGTCAAGGTGATTGGTACATACACAACCAAACGCCTACGAGCTGTGAGTCCCTCACACGCCATCTCCCACCTAGCTGTACTCTAGTGCTATTGTTTCTGCTTCTAGTTGGCGCTGAAGCACCAACTAATAGCCCAAATAAAAATAGACCTATTTGCTGAAATTGAGATGGTGTGTCAAAGCCTTCAGACAAAGTATTTTAATTGTGGAAGAAGGTATTGAATTGTGCAGCTGTTTTTAATATTTAAACCCTTTCCTAGAACACCACAGTGGTGTTTCTGCTGGTAGCTGGCTGCAGCTAGGGGATCTGAGAGCCAGCCTGAAAGTTCAGGGATACACTGTGAAAGCTCAGCGTTGTATTGTTGAATAACCTTGTGTGATGGCACTCTATTAATATTGCTGCCAAATCTTCTAAATGTTTTCATTTTTTGGTTCATTCATAAAATGTCAACCTACCTTTTTAGAATGTGAAGCACCTCAATGATCCAGGAATAGTATTTGTGGACTGATTTATGGAGGCGTTTTGGGGGCGGGGGGACTGTGGGGGTTACTAAATGCTAAATGTGGCCGTACCTGCAGAGGTTAATCATTTGGGCTGCCCCACAGTGCACACGTTGCCATCATCTGCTGTTTCTCTCCTCCAGCTGGGCGGGCCCATCTGGGCTGAGTCCATCCATAGCACAGACTTTGTCCAGAAGGTTCTGACGGCCGTGGAATGCAATCCCAAGAGATTTAAGACCACAGGACGGATCCAGGGTATGCTGAGCATGGTGACTGAGGTAAGTCGTGGGTTGGAAAGAGCAACGATTGTCAGCTGTGGTTGTTACTCCCATTAAAGTTAGTGTCTTTTACATCCTACCTTTGGAAGCTGGGAGTAATGGAGCTTTTGTAAAGGGTAAAACATGTATTCTCGTTCTGAATGGGAGCACGCGTAGGTAGGTAAAGGCATGAGACCTAGGAGGCTGCCTCTGGCAGTCTTCAGCAGATGCAACCAATCCCAGCATATAAGTGGAAGAGTGATAGTGTGAGAGTGTGTCGCCCGTACAGCCCTCCTAACTCTTCTCTGGATTTCACGCTGTTACAGGAGCTGTGCGATGTCCCCCTCTACTATGCTCTAGATAACCTCAGCGGCGTCATACACTGCAGTACCCCTTCCTTGCTACAGTTCAGGTGAGCCTCCACTCTTTTCATCTCTACTTTCCCCTTGGTGCAGCATCTTCTGACGTCTCTGATCCCATCCAGTGTCCCTCCATTACATTTCTAGGTCTGCAATCCTGCACGCCGGATACAGGGTGTCCCTGTCACATGCATGCAAAAACGCAATCAAAACGGACGCCCCGCCTACGGTCATCTGGGACATAATGCGCTGCTGGGTAAGTAGGACTTGATGGCAATTCTCCTACTAGTAGTTTCATTGCTGAAAATCATGCTAAAAGTGGGTTTCCACAGCTGAACTGGGGGTGCCACCCTTAAAAATAGTGTCTGATAAATAGATTTCAAAAGCAAAAATCCAAGGTGTTAAAATTGATATTCTGCTCCAAAAGAACTGGTTAGCTTTTCTCCACCCTGTTGGTGGACAGGGAAAAGGGTGCACGTCTAGGTTGTTTGACAGCCAGAGTAGGTATGTCTAGTGACCCATGAACTGTCCACATGAAGGTCTTTCTAGAGATGGTATGTAAAGAACAATAGAAGCAAGAGCTTGACCGCTGTAGATTTCTAGCTCGCCCTATTGGGTTGCTTACCTTGCTCCCCATTCAGCTGACCTTACACTAGTGCGCTCCAACCCCACCCCACACCCCTCCTCCCATATCCCCATACCCCTGTTCCTGGCTCTTCTAGGATGTCTCCAAGATTGCAGATGTTAGGGAGAATGTTCAGTTTAGTGCTTAATTTCTTCTACTGCAGAGACCCCCAGCTCTTTTGCTGAATTTAGGACTTTTTAATTTTAACCCTGGAGTGATACCTTTTCTCACGCTCTCATGTGTTTTGACCTGATTTGGATTATGTGTTTCCACTGTTTTTGGACTCTGACAAACTCAATAGGCATCTACTTTTTTGTATGGTGAAACGCAGAACCTTCAGTGAAGTGTCACAGAGAAATCCTTTTAGATTCCTCATAAGTTTTAAATATCTTTTCTTGTGCAAACTACTGTTCTCAAGAATAGTAAAGTGAAATTTACTTTACTTGCCTTTTCTTTTTGTAGGTCCAGCACACACCATTTTATGTGGAGTGCTGGGGGGTTACCTAGTAGCCCCTTATCTACATTCTCATGTAACATTTTTATGTTACCCTCAATACTTGAAATGGCTAGTGGCTTAATTGTTCCTACCATTGTGTTTTTCTACCGCAGACTGGACCCTCAGCTGCAGTACAGCACCCATGGAGGACCATTTTGTCAAAATGGCCCCTGACTTCTGTTTTTGCCATTTTCTGTTTGTGAGGTCTTCCTTGGGTTTTACTCTGTGCGTCAAACCAGATTCAAGCCCCTGTTTGTCTTGCCTTTGGGGGGCGTCAGCCCTCAAGCCCGCCTCTGGCACCATTGTGTCTGGAAGGACAGGATGTGAGGGAGGGCCCTGAATCTCCCCTGTCCTTTGTCTCTAGGAATGCCTGAATGCAACCAGTGCTGATTGGCTGTCTGGCTGTCCTTTCAGGACAAACGCCCTGTTTTGTGATTGACAGCCTAGGCTGTGCATGATTGGGAGAAACCTGCTTAAAAGGCGAGTGTTAGGCAAGATTGTATGCAGTAACCCTGTGGGAGACTCTACCAGCCTTGTCCTTTTGGCAATATGGACCCAACCTTTGGTATAGGCCTGTACTACACACATTGGTAGAGTGACTGAGCAGCCAGGCTAATTTCAGGAGGGGTCAATGTGAGCTGTAGCAATGAAATCCACAAATACAAGTAGCCAAGTAACACTTACACTCAAGGTTTGGTAAAAGTAATTATTTATTTAAAGGTAGTTTTTTTAAAAAAGAGCCATATATGTGGCAATCAAATACACTTCAAAATACTTTTCCAGAATCAACACAAAGCTAATAGATACTTTTTAGAGATGCTTCTTGCACACTACCTACACCCCGAGGTGACTTCACTAACTAGGACAGTAATGGCATTTATATATCACTTGTACACTTGTAGATTCTGAGGTTTCACAGAAAGGAAAGGTTAAAGGAAGAAAAAAGGTTAAGCAGGTTCTCAGAGCATGTGCGCACTTTAGATCTTCCAATGAAGTCTAGATAAAAAAACTTTCCCAGCAATATTAGTTTAAAACCAATTTATCACCTATGAAGGACAGTAAGTACCAAAGTCAAATGGACTAGAAGAGTCTGCAGGGAGCCAGGATAGCCAAAACCAATTGGAGCAAAGTCTATGGAGCGGAGGTTCTTCTTAGATAGTTAAAGTCTTGCACTAAGTTAGAGAGGTTGTTGAAGAAAAATCACTATAGGGTCACAAGCTATTACACCTGTGAAGGGTAGAGCTGAAATCAAAACTAGAAAAGCAGCTATTGCAAATCTCAACTGAGAAGAGCAAGCCACAGACACTGAGGTAAGTACGCCCAATCAGAACAGTACCTTTGGTTAGAAGAAGTGGTCCAGCTGGCTACTGTCTGGTTGCAGCAATGCAGATCCTGAGTTCCTGGGTCTCAGTCGTGGGGACAAGAGGGAGGACATCTGGGGACTCCTGCTGAAGGAGGTTTGCGGCAGCTACGGCTGTTTTAGGATCCACTTCACTTTGCATTTCAGCGCTTGGTAAACAGCACCACCACATATCCTGGATCCTAGTTGGGCTTCCTTCACTCCTTGAGTCCTGCACTCTGGTGAGGGTACTCTAGCTCTGGTTGTTCTGCTTCTGGAGGATCCTGGTGCGATTCCTGGAGCTTTTGGCTAGATCAGACGTTGCACTCGATTACGGATTTCTTCACCCCTGGCACTCAGTTCCTGCAGCAGTAAAGAAGTACAGCCAGTCTTGGAAGGTGGTCCAGTGGAGTTCGTCTCAGGGTTAGTCGGTCCCACTAACCCAAGGGAAGAAGACGTCCCTTCCGGAGCTTCTCTTGTTGATCAGAAAGAGGAGTTTCAGCACAACAGCAGGCTTCACTGGGCAGTTCAACGGTCCAGGAGGATTCAGCAAGCTTTGGTCACAGTTTCTTCGGGTTGTTCTTCCCAGTGGTCGACTCTGCCTTCAGCCCCAAAACCCTTGCCTTTAAGTGGGTTCCTCCCATTCGTGCACAGCCTGGCTGTCCCTCAAACAGCAGAGTGGCTGTCCTGCAAGGGCAGCCAGCCAGCCAGCCAGCCGGTCAGGGCTGGGTGTATTCAGGCATTCCTAAAGACAAAGGACAGGGGAGTTTCGGGAACCTCCCTTGCTTCCTGCCCTTCCAGACAGAATGGAGCCAGAGGTGTGTTTTAGAACTGAAGCCCGCCAAAGGCAAAATGAACAAAGGGCTCAAATCTGGTTTGGCGCGCAGAGTAAACCCCAAGACAGACCTCAAAAACAGAAAATGGCAAAAAAGAAGACTGGGACATTTTGACAAAATGCTCATCCGTCGGTGCTATACTGCAGCTGAGGATTCAGCCTGTGGTAGAAAAGCACAATGGTAGGAAAATTAAACCACTGCCACCAGCCATTCAAAGTAGTGAAGGTAACATAAAAAATGTTACATGAGTAGGTAGGATAAGGGGCTACTAAGTAACTCCCCAGCACTCCACATAAGAGGGTGTGTGCTGGAACTATAAAGAGAAAAGGTTAGTGTTAGGGAGAATTCACAGAAATGTGCTAATTCCCTCCACCTTAGAGCCCCCCCCCCCCAGCAACTTTGCTGGATTTTGAGGACTTGATTTTTTTTAACATAGGGGGAGTGAGATCCCTTTTTCCCACTCTCTCGTATTTTAATGTGATTTTGTACACTGTTTCTTTTGGTTGTGGAGTCTGACAAACTCCATAGGCATCATCTTGTACATTGTGTCACACAGCACCTTCAGTGCAGTGGCACAGGGAAGTCTTTCAGATTTCCCTAAGGTTTCAATACCTTCTCTTGGATAAACTACTGTTTCCAAGAGTAGTAAAGTAAAATTGACTTTACTTACATTTGTAATTTTCTAGACCCAGCACACACTATCTTACCATAGGGTGTTGGAGGGGTACCTAGCATCCCCTTTGTCTAGCTTCTCATATAAAAATGTGTATGTTACCCTTTACTCACTGAATGGCTGGTGGCAGTGGTTTCGTTTTTACTACCGTGGTTGTGCATTTACCGCGGGCTGCCTTCGCAGCTGCAGTAATGCACTCATGGGTGCCATTTTTGTCAAAATGGCCCGGTCTTCTTTTTTCACCATTTCTTTGTGGAAAGGGCCTTCTTGAGATTTACTCTGCGCGCCAAACCAGGTTTGGTCCCATTGTTTGTTTTGCCTTTGGCGGGATTCACGAGTGAAGCCTGCCTCTGGCTCCAACTCCCTTTGCTTTGTCTCCTAGGAGACCCAAATGAACTCTGTGGTGACTGGCCGGCTGACTGTCCGGCAAGGACAGCCACCCTGTTGGGTGACTGACAGCTAGGCTGGATTGAATGGGAGAGAACTGAATGAAGGGTGAGTCTTTTGGTTTGGATGGCATAGTCAACCACTGGACAAAGGAACCGAAGAAGAACTTGAACTTGCAACTCTCGGACCGTTGGTTTGCCCTGTGAAGCCCCGCTGCAGTACCGAAATGCCAAGTTTGCATCGACAGAGAAGCCCCTGCAAGGACGACTTCTCTTCTTGAGTTGATGGGATCAATCAACTCCAAAGTAAGCCATCTGGACATCCATCTCGGAGCAGGTTGAATTTCCACAGAGTTGCTGCTGGAAACCGCATAGCCATGGAGAGGAACACCAGATTTTGAGCGTTGCTTTTAAGCTGGCCTAGAGCCCCCACAAGAGAATCCGGGACCCCAGAAGCAAGGAAAGTCCATCTCGACAGCCAGGAACTGCAGTGTTGCTATTTGTGGTAGACGCCAGGAGCTGAAACACTGAACAGCCACTGAAAGGGAAGTTTGCCCGTTGTAAGTTTTGACCGTCCCAGTGCATTGCTGGAGTCCCCCGACGTCCTCCCTCTTGTCCCCACGACTGAGGCCCAGGAACAGTGAGATCCGCAGAGCTGCACAGGAGCAGGAGTCATCCACTGCATCTTTTCTTCATTTTAAAGGTACTGTACAAAGTCTGAGAACTTGCCTCTTGCTGTAGAGTTGCTTGCATCTTCTACTACTCACAAGTCTAATCAGCTTGTGGCCCTACATTCTTTCTTCAAAGACTTCTAAAACATTGTGCAAATACTTTCTACTGACCTACCAGAAGTGCTTCATCCTATTTAAGACTTATGCCCATTGACTTTGCCTCTTCCACTGAATGACTCTTATTGGGGGGGGAATCTGAAAGTATTTGCCTGCTTAAGAATATTTGTGGTCTCATATTTGTTCTAAATAATCTTTTCCTTTGACTTATTACTATATGATCCTAAATGCAACAGTGATATATTAATGTCCCCAGCACCCCTAGCAATTGAAGTCACCTGAGGGTGTAGGGCGTGTCTGTGGGCCATCCCAAAAGGGTATCTACTGATTTAGAGATATTAAGAGTGACTATATAGGCTGCGGATTACTGAGGAGGAGTGGGTAGAAATGGTGTAGTGGGAAAAGGAAGAGGAAAGGATTTTGTGCGTTGAGATGGGGATGAAGAAAAGAGGGGTGTCTGTGTGTTGTTGGTGTTTGTGTGTATGTTCTATGTTACATGTTTTTATTGGTTTTTATTGACTGTTGTATTTTGCTCTTTTATTATTTACAAAAATGAATATTTTCTTTGTATGTCAGAGGGATCATTTGATTATGCTGTTTGTTTATTGATATGTTCTTTAATTGAATAATTTTGATTTGTGTTCTCTGGTTCACTATTCCTCTCTGTATTTGATTCTTCTGTGATTTAATTTAATGACATACCAATAAAGAGATTTAAAAAATAAAAAATGTTCTAGTGTCTATTTCATGAAGTGTATTTGAGTGTTACTATTATATTGCTCCCTTTTGAAGAAGGCTTAGTCTAACTCACTGATAAATAAATTAATAATTGTTTATTCAAGAAACCTTGAGTGTACGAGTTTATTTGAATACCCGTAACTGTAAATCTCTGTGTAACTCCACTAAAGCTCACATTGACCACTCTTGAGATAAGCCTGGCTGCTCAACACGGTACCGGAACTGTGTAGTACAAGCTTGTACCAAAGGTTGGGTTTCCTCTACCAGTAGTCAGTGTTTGTATTGTTCCCAGAGGGTACTGCATACAAACTTTGCCTAACAGTAAAGTCAATTTCACTTTACTATCTTGGGAACGTCAGTTCACACAAAAAAAGCTATTTAAACCTTATTGGAAATCTAAAGGATTTCTCTGTGACGAGGCACTGAATGTGCTGTGTGTGTGTCACCATACAAAAAGTAGATGCCTATGGAGTTTGTCAGACTCTAAAAACAAAGCAAACACATAATCCAGATCAGGTCAAAACACATGAGAGAGTGACAAAAAGGGCTCACTCACCCCAGGGTTAAAATTAAAAAGTCTTAAAGTCCAGCAAAAGAGCTGGGGGTCTCTAAGGTGGGAGGAATTGAGCACTAAAAGGAACATTCTCCCGAACAGTGAGCAAGACCTTTTGGTGTAATATACAATTACAGTTGCTTTTCAGATCACTGGAACACAGACTAAGGTAAGCAAGAACCCTTTACATTAATTTAGAATGCACCAGGCAGACCAAGGTCGGCTACACCGAAAGAACACCTTTCAATAATGGCACCCAGTTATTCTAGGCAGGTAAAACCTAATGCTGTAATATACTATTACAGTTGCTTTCCAGGTCAGTGCGACACAGACTTGGGTAAGCAATAACTTTCCAACTTATTTTAGGATGGCCCAATTCAGACAAAGTTAACTAAAACCATATAAACGAGGTACCAGCAACTTAAAGGTATGAATAAACCCAAGACTGTTGTAGTATCTGTATAAAGCAGACCAGGGAAAGCAAAACCCAGTGTTACACTTTTAAGAATGGCTCAATGTTATTCCAGGAAGGTAAAACCTACAGCAGACTTAGTTCAGACAGGCTATACAGCAGGTCGGGGGAAGCAAGACACAGTTGATGAACATGCACACTAATATTCTGAAAGAAATGGTGAAGAGAAGCCAACAGCATTTCTTTTGGGAAGAGGCACAACCAATTCACAGGTGAGTAAAATAACCTTAAATATACTTTTCAGATGGCAAAACATATTCAAGGTAAGTATTGTTTAATTATATAGCGCCAATACACATGAAAGTGTTTCAAAGCGCTGAAGGAGGGTGGGAACAAGGGTTAAAACAGTCGTTCAGAGCCCTTGAAATTCGAGACGATAATAGTCTGCACAGGCGGAGTAAGTGCGTAAAATACATTTAACATTTGAGACACAGCGAATGGGCCTGATGGCGATTCTGCAGTTTTACCAGTGCAAAAGGGGAGAAGAGACAGACTATCACTTGTGTATAGGCGCGTTACAAATGCCATATCATATCATACCTTCGGGCATGTTGCATTTGGCTCGTGCAAGAGCATGGATGGTAACGGAGGTGGGGGTTGACCGGGGAGTGTCAAAGTGCACCCAGTCGCTGGATACTGGGGTAAGTGCAGAGAGATCCACTCTCTTGGGTTATTTCTAAGTGCCGTGAAGGTGGGTGATGTAGGGCCCTGAGGTAAGTGCGAGAGAGGACTGGCGGGAGTTCCCAGGACCAGTGAGACGGAGGTACACCAGGCGGCCAGCCAGCAAGCTGTAGAGAAGAGGAGGGAGAGATGGAGTGAGTAGAGAGCAAGGTTAGCAGGGTAGAGGGAGAGCGAAGGAAGAAGAGAAGATGAAGGTCTCGAGGATTTTCCAGAACTTAAAAGATCAGCCTCAAGAAGGAGGGCGACGGGGTGGCTATTCCAGAGGGAGGCATCTGCTGAAGATAAAGATCTCCCTCCAAATCTCTGCTTGGAGGACCGTCTCACTCGCAGAAGGTTGGAGGTAGATGAGCGGAGGGCTTCTGAGTGACAGTATTTAGGTAGGCAGCGTTGCAGGTAGGTAGGTCTCAGGCTCCAGAAAGCCGTGTGGACAATGCAGGAGGTCTTGAACTTGATCCTTGCAGCCACGGGAAGCCAGTGAAGGGATTTCAGCGCTAGAGAGATGCAGTCCCTGGGCTTGAGGCCAAGGATAAGTCTTGCGGTTCTGTTCTTGATGAGTTGCAGAGGGCACAGGGCCGAAGAAGGTTGAGGAAGAGGATCTTGCAATAGTCCAGCCTAGAGAGAACTGGGGCTCTGGAGACAGTGAAAGTGAGATTTGGTAGAGTACCTAAGAGGATGTGTAGCCGATGTCCGAGGAGAAGAAGAGTAGAGTCGAAGATGACCCACGGGAGGCTA
The DNA here is from genome assembly GCF_040938575.1 of Ambystoma mexicanum. NCBI lineage: Eukaryota > Metazoa > Chordata > Amphibia > Caudata > Ambystomatidae > Ambystoma > Ambystoma mexicanum. The sequence goes on along the minus strand of NC_090926.1, from coordinate 1,265,930,942 downwards.
GCCAAAGTGAAAATGGAAAAGCAGGAGCAGGGATCCCAATGCGAACCTTCTCAGTCTTACTGGCGTTGAGGCAGGTCGTTTGCAGCACAACATGACTGAATAGCAGACAAGCAGTCAAATATGAGCAAAGAGGCGGCTGAAGGTAGCCTGAAGGATAGTTGCGTGTCATCTGCGTAACAAGTTAGAGGTGAAAGTGTCAGTCACACGTGCTAAGGCAGCTGTTGGGCAAGATTGTATGCAGTACCCTGTGGGAGACTGCACCAGCCTTGTCCCCTTGACAATAGCTAACCCAACCTTTGGTATAGGCCTGTACTACACAAATTGGTAGAGTGTCTGAGCAGCCAGGCTTATCTCCAGAGGGGTAAATGTGAGCTTTAGGGTTGCAATGTAGAGATTCACAGTGACAGGTATTCAAATAAACACTTAAACTCAAGATTTCTTGATTAAACAATTATTTATTAATTTAACAGTCAGTTGAATAATCCTTCCTTAGAAGGGAGCAAATATGTAACACAAACGTATACTTCAAAAATATACACTCTGTTTGAATAAATCAGTAGATACCCACTTGGGATGGCACACAGACACTTTCTACACCCTCAGGTGACTTAAATAACTTGGACACTCCAGACATTGATATATCACTGGCACATTTAGAGCAATACTGATTTTGGTGTCAAAAGGAAAAGTTTAGGGAATAAAACAATGGTTAACAAATGTTCTTAAGCAGGTAAGTACTTTTAAACCCCCCAATGCAATGAAAATGTACCTTTTCCCAGCTACACAAGTTATAGAATGTGACTTTTTGGAGGGTAGTTAAAGCACAAAGTCAGAGGTTAGAGTCTTTCAGGGAGCCAGGATAGCCAATGTAAACTGAGCAAAAGTCTAGGGAAGCTGAAGCACTTCTTGAAGGCAAGTAAAAAGTATTGCACAACGTTTTAGAAATCCTTTTAGGAAATTAACTCACTGTTGGGTCACAAGCTGGGAGGCTTGTGAAGGGTAAAGCTGCAAGCAACTCTGCAAAGGCAACCAAGGCAGATATCAACTGAGATCTAGAAAGGCTACACAACAAGCGGTAAGCGCCCCTTAGTTTACAGTTCCTTAGATCTGAAGAAATTGGTTCCAGCTGGCTTCTGTTCCAGTTAATAGTATGGCAGATCCTGTTGTTCCTGGGCCTCTGTTGTGGGGACAAGAGGGAGGATGTCTGGAGACTCCTGCACTACGATTCAAAGGTCGGCGGCAGCAATGGGCAAACTTCAGATCAGCTGTACTTTGCGTTTTTAGCTTCTCGCGAATAGCACCACTGCAGTTCTCAGACACCTTGTGGACTTTCCTCTCATCTGGGGTCCAGCAGTCAGTTGAGGTGGCTCAGGCTGGTCAGTCCTGCTTCCTGGGAGTCTGGAGGATCTTCCTGGAGCTCGGGTCTGACTTAAAGACAACACGCTTAATTCTGGTGTTCCTCTCCCCGGCAATCAGTTCCTGCAGCAGCAGCAATAGAAGTACAGCCAGCTCCGAGAGGATGTCCAGACGAGTTCGCTTTGGGGTCGATTGGTCCCACCAACCCAAGGGGAGAACTCGTCCTTCGCAGGGCTTCTCTAGTCGGGGCGAATTCGGAACTTCAGCACTGCAGCAGGGCTTCCCCTGGAAAACCAACGGTCCAGGAGTTGCAGCAGTCTCTTCCAAGTTCTTCTTCGGATTCTTTCATCCAGTGGTCAGCTCTGCCTTCCAAGCAAAAGACCTCGCCTTTTATGCAGGTTTCTCCCATTCATTTGCAGCCTAGCTGCCACTCACACAGCAGGGTGACAGCCAGCATTTCTGTAACCAAGGACACTAAGCAGAGGGAGCTTCGGAAACCTCCCTCGCTTCATGCCCTGCCAGACATGCTGGAGCCAGAGGTGGGCTTCACCAGTGAATGCCACCAAAGACAAAACAAAGGGACCAAACCTGGTTTGGCGCGCAGATTAAATCTCAAGAAGGACCTTGCCAACAAGAAATGGCAAAAAAATAAGACCGGGACCTTTTTGACAAAATGGGCACCGATGGGTGCTTTACTGCAGCTACAATTGCAGCCCGCGGTAGAAACACACAATGGTAGGAAAAAGTAAACTACTGCCACCAGCCATTAATCGTAGAAAGGGTAACATAAAAATGTTACATGAGAAACTAGACAAAGGGGATACGAAGTAACGCCTCCAGCACCCTATTGTAAGATAGTGTGTGCTGAGTCTAGAAAGTTACACATGTAAGTAAAGGCAATTTCACTCCACTGCTCTTGGAAACAGTAGGTTATCCAAGAGAAGGTATTTAAACCTGTTGGAAATCTAAGAGACTTCCCAGTGTCACTGCACTGAAGGTGCTGTGTGATACAATGTAAAAAGATGCCTATGGAGTTTGTCAGACTCCCAAACCAAAAGAAACGGTGTTCTGATTAAAGAATAAATACATGAGAGAGTGGGAAAAAAGTCTCACTCTCCAGGTCAGAAGTCCTAAAGTCCAGCAAAAAGAGCTGGGAGTCTCTAATGTAGAAGGGAATCAGCACATCCTGAGATTTCTCCCCAACACTATGTAACCCCCAGCACTCCACGTAGGGTGGTGTGTGCTGGACCCATAAAGTTAAGTAAGACAGGGGTCATCTCAATATTTTTGGCAACAGCAGTTCACCCAAGAAAATGTAGTTAAACATTAAGAGAAGTCCAAGGGACTTCTCAGTATCACTGCACAAAAGGTGCTGTGTGTCACAATGCAAAAGCAGATGCCTATCGAGTTTACCAGACTCCATAAAACCGTAACAAACAGAAAATCAAAGTCGGAAAACACATGAGTGAGTGAAAAAAAAAAAGTCCCTACTCACGAGTAAAAATTAAAAACCCAGAGTCCAGCAAAAGAGCTGGGGGTCTCGAAGGTTAAAGGGAATTGGCATAGAAATGAAAATTCTCCCCAACGCCTTAGAATTTTCTGGACGGGTTATTCTCTACTCTTCAGCCTGGAGGCATTTCACAGATTTGGCAGTTTAACATGCCTGGGAATCCCAGGTAAACTAGACGGCGAGGGCGGTGTGGATCCGTCTGATACCCGCGTGCAAGCCCCCGAACAGGAAGGCCGGTGGTTCCGCTACGGGGACGACACCCAGCGGCACTAACACGACCAAAGCACACCACACAGAACACACCTCCCATGGCCGAAAGATGACCTTTGCGCCGACCGAAAAGCCACAAACTGAGTGAAGGGGGAGGTTCTGAAAGTTCCCTGTCCTCTGGGCCATCGCGGTCCCCTCACGACAGGCTCCCGAAACAGACAGGCAAGTCAGTTTCTGACACTGTCTAAAGTCACAATGTCCTCGAACGCCGACGACCAGGTGTCGAAAGACACGTCGACCACCCCCTCGCATGCCAAAAAACGACCATCGAAGGACGCGTCGAAGGCCTCTGTGAAAACTACACTGAGCTCGAAGATGAGAGAGCTCATTAAGAACCACGTCCCAGACACGCTATTGTGAGTCAGACATCGAAGAACCATTTGTCTTCTAAAACACAGGGAGAGGGCTCTAGTTTGGGGACTACGACCCAGGGGGAGGGAACCATTTCAGGGGCTATGTTCCATAAAAGACCCCCTGCACCAGAATCAACACCCACCCCACATTCCCCCCAGTAATCCCAAGTTCATCACAATGCACAGCAGAAATGATTTATGATCATGAGACAGATGTCTTCCCTAGCTAATTTCTTTGATGACCACCCCAAGGTCTTGGTAAACCTACAGGGTGCCCCACACAGGGGGCCAGCTACTGCTCAAAGCGGGGCAGCAGTTACCCAGCCCCCCACCAACAGAGCCCACACAGACCCCACACAAGCTTCCACCTCGCATCAGGACCTGGGCAGCTTGCTTATTGCGACACCATGCAAGACTTCCAGGACACTGGAACTTACTGACCTGGAAGACCAAGGGGACATGGGTGATGCCAACCAATTTTACGATGACGACGAGGATGTCTAAATCAGTCACCAGAGCACGCAGACTCGCCAGTGGATAATCAAATACAGTATAATGACTTGCTCTAAAAGCGGCAGAACATTTTAAAATCGATACACAAGTGACATAGGTGGACAAGGACTTTGTTGAGGACATACTGGGTGATAAAAGGTCTGCTACCCAATTCATCCCTCTCATTCAGTACAGAGGTGCACCCAACTCTCTCTAATTACTCCAAATTTAACACATGCAGTTAAGCCGCGCATTGAGAGAGTTTTCCGTCCAGCTCCCTTAGATCGCCTTTACATGAGGGGACAATTGAAACCAGAGTCCTTACCTTAGTGGTAACAACTACTAGAAAGAGAGCAGGAACACCTCTAGCCTCTTCCGAAGCCCCTCCTGATAAAGATAGTAAAAAGATTTACACTTTTGGAAGAAAGGTAGCCTCTTCGACAGCTTTCCAGTCTAGAATCACTAATAACACCACCTTATTATCTAGTTACAACTGTCAGAAGTGGGATGAGATGGCCGAACAAATAGCTTCAGTCCCAGAGCCCCTGAAAACACAACTGCCACTCGCCATTGCAGAGGGTAAACAAATGGCAAACTGCATCCTGAAGTACAACTTGGATGTAGCAAACAATTGCAGGAAGAATAATAGCAGAGGGCACATTGATCAAATGCCACGCGTGGCTATGCCAGCCTGGCTTCAAGCTTGAGACTCCGGCTACCCTCCTTAATATGACCATAGAACCCAGCATGCTGTTTGGCAAAGCATTGGAAGAGGCTCTAAAGAGCGCGAAAGAAGAATACGACACACTAAAATCATCAGGACAAAGAGGAGGCTATAATGTTTGCTGTTTTAGAGGTTAAACTCTCAACGGTTTCCAGCCAGAGTCAAATCTCATCCTGGGGTTCATCACAGGGACAGTCCTTGCAACATGTGTTTCAAAAAGGCCAAAGAAGATCTCCAACCGCCAAGCAGTGACCACCCGCTACAGGTTCCCTCCCATGCTACTCGAGTAGGAGGCCGTATTTCATACTTTACCCACGTATGGGAGGGAATCACCTCGGACAAGTGGGTACCTTCAACCGTGGCGGGTAGTTATTGTATAAAACTGTTACATCAACCCACCAAGACAAAGGAACACCTCCAAGGAAGAACAACGTATCCTGTTAGAAGAGGTGACCGTGCTGCTCTAAAAGGATACCGTAGAAATCGTCCTGGCGAACCAGGTAAACAAGGGTATCTATTCAGTGTACTTCCTTGTGCCAAAAAAAAGACCTCCCAATGCACACTATCTTAGACCTGTGCCCTGCAAACGCCTATGTTCAGCCACAGAAATTCTGCATGACAACGCTACAGGGAGTAATCCCTCTGCTAAAGCAGGGGTATTAGATGGCAACCTTGGATATGAAAGATGCATACTTTCATATTTCAATGTTACCAGCGCAGAGGATTCTTGCGTTTAAAAAAAGTGAACCAGCACTACCAATTCTAGGTGCTACCCTTGGGCATAGCATCCGCTCCAAGTGTATTCACCAGGGTACTGGCGGTGGCGGTGAAGCATCTACGCAGGGAGTTGTTGGGGAGAATTCTCACTTCTGTGCTAATTCCCTTCAACCTTAGAGACCCACAGCTCTTTTGCTGGACTTCAGGACCTTTTAATTTTCACGCTCGAGAGAGTGAACCCTTTTTCTCACTCTAATGTATTTTGATCTGATTTGGATTATGTGTTTCCTTTGTTTTTGGCGTCTCACAAACTCCATAGACATCTACTTTTGTATGGTGACACACCACACCTTCAGTGCAGTGTCACAGAAAAATCCTTTACATTTCTCATAAGGTTTAAATACCTTTTCTTGTGGGAAGTATTGTTCCCAAGAATAGTGAAGTGAAATTGACTTTACTTAACTTTTCCCTCTGTAGATCCAGCTCACCATTCAACTGACTGTTAAATTAATAATTGTTTACTCACGAAACCTTGTGTGTAAGAGTTTATTTTAATACTTGTCACTGTGAATCTGTGTAACTCCCCTACAGCTCCCTTTGACCCCTCTTGAGATAAGCCTGGCTGCTCAATCACACTACCCACCTTGTGTAGTACATGCTGGGTAACTATTGCCAAGAGGACAAGACTGATGCAGTCTCTCACAGGGTACTGCATACAATCTTGCCCAACGCATGGGCTCGCTCGGAGCTCAGCCCTGCACCCTCATTAGTGGGTTGGACTGGGCCTTGTCCTGGTGTGCAGTGATAAAATCGCAGCAGAAATGTCGCCTGTACAAAAAATCGCAGCAAAAATGCTGTGGTTTGACCCGTTAAAGGTGTACCCCATTAGACCATTTAAGGGGAGCGGGGGTTGCAGGGTGTCCCCGCTCACCTTAAATGGTATAATTGGTACAGGGTTGTGGGGGTGTCCCCTGCATCCTTTACATGAATTGCGGCGGCAAAACCACTGCCTTTTTGCCACAATATTTTGTGTCCACGGCCATTTATGCCGCGATTGTAACACATGGAACCTGCCCTAGACTGGCTGGCTTCCAGAACCTTTGTGCAACTACACTTTTGGGTGATTGGAAGGCTGGTTTAGGCCACAGCCTATGAGTGAATTGGTTATCTAGGAGGGACCAGAACACTTTGTTAGAAAAACGTTTCTTTTTTAAGCTCTTCATCCATTGACATCAATTGCACCCCTCAAACTTTTGCTGATGTTGAGGTTAATGCAGCCTTTTCCCTTTCCTTGCTTTTCCTTTTCCTTTCCTTGATTAGCTCATCTGTTTTTGTGACACTTGTCAGCCCCCAAGTCTAGTGCAGGGAAACCTCCCTTTTCAAGATTCCTTGTTGATTTATGTTGCAGACATCACCTTACAGGGTAGTCTGGCTTGGCATACTTTGTTTCCTTTTAGTAACATTTCAGTTACTTTTATGCAGTCTCCAAGGCGGACTGGTACATGGGTATCGTTTTCTACCGTGATTTTGTTTTTTCTCGAGTGCACTGTTGCATTGTATAGCATAATGCCATTTCGTGTAACAAACTCAAAATGGCCGCGTATTGTTGCCCAGCCCTTTTGCAATCTTGTCCTATGGCTGCCTTCCTACTGTCTCAGATAAGGATATGCCATATATGGCAAAACCTTTACTGAGCAAAGTTTCCCGGGAAAAGCAGTGGTGTGAGTATATTGCCAGGTGAGGGGCTGGGACTACCTAGTCCCAATACACATTAAGACAAGCCCAGTAGTATGCCTGTTTTAATTGTAATTGTTTATTTATAAAACACTTATACACAGGGAAGTGCTTCAAAGTGGAAAGGGAGCAAGGGATTAAAGTAGTCATTCTTGGACCTTGATTCCGAATGATCTACCATTAACTAGCAAACTAGGCCCAAGGCATATCTACTAGTCTAAATGTGTGATAGAGGGAGGGACGAAATGGGGGGGGGCAGGGGTGACCGGGGGGGATGGAAAGGAACTTGCAGTGCAGTGCTATACAGTACACTACACTACAGTACTGGGCCAGGCAGGGGAGACAGAGGGAAGATGGGCAGATGTAGGGCAAGGGACTGTCTGATTGGACAGCCCTTGCCAGTATGAATAACGCATATCCTTACCGTTGGTGAGCTGGGGGCACCCGTGGCTCGAATTTGGGACAAAAGGTGTCCGATAGCCATAGCCAAGATCCCTACCAAGAGTTGATGGTCGCTGACGACTACTGGATGATTATTGAACAGTTCCAGCATTCCCTCCAGCCAAGTCCTGGTGATGCCCTGTCTCTGGATCGAGCGCCTCGAGCCCTTTGTCAATGCTCCGACCATTAAACTGATGGGACCAACCAGTCTAGAGCCCCTGCTCGAAGATCCTGCCCCAAGAAGCCTCTGGATGTGTGTTCCCGAACCATCACCTGGGCTAACAAGCTTCATCCAGGGCATCTTCGATGCATCTTCCCTGTTAGGTTTTGGCCTGGCACTTCGCAGCTCACTAACTTGTGGCCCAAAACCATCCTCCTGCAGTTGCTGAGATCTTCTATGAATCGGGGGCCTTGTTGGAGCAGTGCATTTGTTTTCTCCACATGAGTCGCCTGTGGCCCCTGATCTCTGTTCTTCACTGCTGGCTGTGTCCATTGTGTCATGGGGTGTCACCTGTCACCGTGGGACCTGTGGGTGGTATTCACCTCGAGGTGCCTAGATCATCCAGCTGCAAAGCATCAAGAACAGTTTCATCGGTGTGATGAGCAACTGCCTAGCTAGACCCAAAAACGACCACTGCATCTGCGGCCCCTAGACCCTCTACAATGGAACTAATGATCAAGGCAAGTGGCTCCAGCTGTGATTTATTTATTATTATTATTTTAATTTTTTACTCTTTTTTGTGATACTTTTCTCGTTCACTTTTGCATTTACCATGAATGGCTACTAAAAGGGGCTAATACCCTAAAGTGGGCATTCCGCAACATGTTTGCTCGTTCTTTGCCTTACACAGTCAAAATTCTCTGGCACCCAAGTCTGTGATGATGGATGCGATGGCCAGTGGTTGCCCAGCGTGTTTGAATATTGCAGATTCTTACCACTGGTAGACTTGGGCTTGCCCCCGTCTGAATCTTGGAGAAAAGGAGGGCTCCTGCAACTATTTAACAGATCATTGTTGGAACCAAGACTTCTAAGAAGAGCAGCCCGCTGATGACCCGAGGACAACGCCTGCAGCCGACGAGCCCTGCTCCTCTGCCCGATATCAGAACACCCTTGTTGGTGTTTCCAACCTTGGACTAGTGGGAACAACCAGTCGCGACCCCTGTTCAAGGATCTGTGTCTTGGAAGCCTTCTGAGTGTTCCTGGACCCCACCCCAGGGACTAACGAGCTCCCTTCTTGGCTGCATCACTGCAGACATCGTTCCGAGCAGAGCCCTGGGACTTTCCAGATCTTCAGCTTATGCACGGAATCTGCTGTCCTCGTAATGTCAGCCGTCTCGACACAATGGAATCTGTAATGGGGCTGCTTCTGTATTCACCGGTGGGTGATCGCCTGTTGCATTCTACTTGAAGCCGACTGGAACTGTCTGGGGAGCACCGTGACCAGTTACCAACCCTATGGGTCCCCTCACCCGAACCAAGCGCAGAAGATTGTGGCCCCAGCGAATTCCAGTAGACCTGCAGTGTCACCTGGAGGAATCGGAGTCAAGGGGGGTGGTGGGGTAAGTTAACATACCTGTTCCTGTCCTTCATAGGGTAACATTGTATCTACCTGGTTGTATGTATGCCTGCTCTGGCAGACCTAGACTGGAGTTTTCAATTTTTTTCTTATTTTTTTTTCTTCTGAAATGTCCTCCCGTTTGCTTCTTTCCTGAAGCAGATTTGAGAATGTTTGTGTTTTCATTGAGGGATGAAGTTCATTTCAGATCCCTAGACTACAGTTTTGTTCTGAATCCTCTACCACTACATGCATTACTTTATATGGGGGTTAACTGGATATAAAGTCAGCTGGCCTCTGGTCTGCCTCGTGACCACCATGAAGCGCAGGTTGTGTAGTTGCCTTTATCTGTAACGTCTTGTCTTTTTAGGAGAAGAATAACCCTGTCAAGAGGGAGCGGTTATCTGAGACCAGTCCGGCTTACTTCATTCTCAGCACTGAGCCCAGGTAGGTTGATGCATGCATTTATGAGCCTTTCAGCAGCAGTGGGGTAGACCAGAAAGCTGTATGCCTGAAGCAAGGCTGCTCTGTCGTCTCACTCTAAGATCGCTCTGCAGGGTAAAAATCTGCTGCACAATGAGTGTGTAACCTGTAGGTCACGGATTTCAATCCTGTTGGCATGCTTCAGGGGACTGGACACTGGCAGCAGAAATGTGTACGCACGTGAGAATTTTAGTATTCGCACACTGGGATAATGCAGCTACCACAGAAGAAAGTGTGTAATCTGCAGTTCACAGTTTGAAATTCTGGTGGGGAGGACTCCAACTTTAGGGCGCTATGGTGAGAACTCTTGGGCTGGTTGCTTTCATTGTTCTGGGCTTTGCAAAGATTTACGACTGTAGTAGCAACTTTCTTTGTAAAAATCTGGTGTACAAGGCAATATGGTGCATAGCTTTGAGGCTATACTGAACAAGCAAAGGTTGTGATTTTAGAAGGCAGGCCAAGCTGAAAAGTATGGCACATGGCAATCTTTCCATTGAGCAAATGGTTTGCACGGTGTTGATGCCATCTATTTTATCTTGATAAAGGATTTTCTCTGTCACCAAAAAATGCACTTTTCTCCGAGTAGGGAACTGCACTCGCATAAAGTGGCGTTTTGTGCATTCTAGATATCTATTTACAGTTTATGCTCCGGCTGTTGGCATGCTTTAATGACCCTTTGACCATGATAGATTGCAGGCATCCTTTGATGTGAGGGACGATGCCAACCCGAAATCTCGGAAACAGGGCCTCAAGCGCTTCCAGGAGAACCCAGAGGCCAACTGGGGACCCAGAGCACGAGCCAGGATTGGGTAAGAGCAGGATAAGTGTGAAGGGCCTGGTGTATTCTGTGTGCCCCATGACCCTCTTTATTACACCTTCCCTCTGTTGATGTAAATGTTTGTGGTCTATGGGTTACGGTTCGGTACAGTACAGAGAGATGGCCTGCTTTGTTGATTCCAGGTCTAGTTTGGTTGCATCTCTTCCTGGACCTTCGATGTCAATTTGCCTCCCTTCTCACCTGGCGTTTGCCATACTATGTTACATACCTGTAAAATTGTTTGTTCTAGCTTGTGTGCCATTTAATTAACGCACTTTGCACACCCACCCCATTGTTGTAAAATGAGAAACATTGCCACTACAACTTGTTTATTCCTAGTAGTTCCCGAGCCCCATCAGACATTCCTTTAAGGATTTCGATGCCAAGAAGAGAATCCATCACATTAAAAAACTGATAAAACTTGAAACTGTTTAAACAAAGTAAATGACGGGGGTATGATTGAAAAAGGCAGGTTGACATGTCTTTCATTAACATCTTCTCTATAAGGCATAGAAATAGGAGCTATACAAAAAAAGCCTAAGATTTTGTGTCTATAGTATGTGCTGCAGTGGAGTGTTACAAGTTTGTGAGGTGGAAAAAAAGACTGACCTGAAGCGAGCTGGACGTCGTGGGGTAGGATTGCCCTCTTGCATTCTTAGAATACTTCTGTTATATTATTTTCTGCTTGTTCCTCCTGGCTTTTTATTTGGCCCCCAACTGTCACTGGCTGTGGACTCCTTTTGTTGTGCAAGTATCTAGTTGGTGCTGTTCTAAAAACGGCGGCCTACTGCATGACCCCCCTCAATGTTTATGCAGCGGTGGCTGGAGGTTTGTTTTTAGGTGGGTCAATGATGCACCTGCTCCTTTTTCAGGGGAGGAATTGCAACATCTCTGGAGGAAAAGAGGAAACTGCATCAAAACAAGAGGAAAGACCATGGAGACGGAGACACCCGGCTGAAGAACATACCATGCAAGAAATTCAAACCGGTAACGCCAAACAGGAGACTGGGGAGCAAGGCTACTTTTTCAACCACTGATGTGCAAAAGCCCTGCATATACCGAGTTCATGATGGTGACCAGGATCAATAGCCAGGCCAAGATGGAAATGCAGTTACACTAAGTTTCATTATTGCTCAAATAAAATGCAGGGTGACCAAAACAACGAACTGGGCACTATGCATGTAAATTAAGACAACTGAGTGGGTCTTCTTGTGTCCCATGGTCTCTCCGGCTCAACCCACGGAAGAACACAAGCCCTGGTTTAAAGGGACTCCGACACTTTGTTCCCTTTCTGCTCCGGGCGTTTCACTGTACTCTCACCTCAGACTTAGGGTTTCCCACCCCAATCTTCTAGGGTCTTCTCAGGATCTTCTCTATCCATTCTCTCTTGCCTGCTTCCTGAGGATTGGAGAGGGGGGGTGAAAAGTGAAAAAGAATTACTCTGCGGCATCTGATCCGACCCACGTAAAAGGGATGGAACCGATGCCACAGGGTCAGTAGAAGGAAGCGGATGTGCAAAAGGTAAGTCGGGGGATGTATTGGGGGTTGGAGGGGTACAGATTTGCGGAGTTTAGCCACAGCAAAATTGGTTTTGTGGTGAAATGGACTACAGTCAATTCCACCACAAACAATTCTTCCACGGCCAAATCACACAGATCCGATTTTCCCCCAGCACTTTTTGTTGGACCTATGGCTTTTTGGTCTGTTTCTGAGTGAGTGTGAACCTTTTTCCACACTCACCCATTCTTGTATCCTATCTTTTGGGGATACTTTGTATTTCTTTTTATACATTATTTTTGGAGTTCTACTTTCTTCCAAGTTTTATGGCATTTGTCTTATGACCCAGAGTTTGAATGGTGCATGGGGGCCGATTGGTATAATGGCATGGATCCTGAGGCAGAAGACAAACTGGCCCATGGAATAGCACAACCTACAAGGAGGAAGCGGAGAGATGTCGGCAGTCACTTCCAAATTATCAGAGATGCCCTCTGAGTAATCCCTGCTGTCTGACCCCTTCTTCCAAGCATCAGGAGAACTCTGAAGAGGAATACTCTCTCATTTATACAAGTGGTACCGATCAGTCTTCAGACGACCTGCATTTTGAGCCATCCTATGACAAGCTGTGTCCTTTAGATGCTGCAAACCGCCAACACCCTGGGACCACTGTGCGTTGTATGGTCTTCCGAAGATTGAATCCTTCCAAAACTGACCGGGTGTTTCTTCACGGATGTCTTGAAAAGGGCACCAAAATCACAAAGCCCCCAAGAATCCTTTGTGTGTAGCCTCTTCACTCAACTGCTGCTGCAAGATCACTTGTTGTGTCACTTATGTTGTCTGCTGACTGAGAATCTGAAGTCTGGCTCTACTGGTGCTGCTGCATGGTGAGGGCATTGTGATGCATCCGCTTCTTCACTCCTAAGGTACTGTGAGACTTCTTGTATAAGTTGCCTAGAGTTGCTTTGCTGCTACTGTGTTGCTGGAGTGCTGATTTGTGTGTTTGGGAGTTTACCTATATACGTTCCCCCAGGCCTAACGCCTGTGAGTCTACAGGGAGCCTTCTCCGAAGTCCCTGACCCTTTTTCCCCAAATAAGTGTATTTACTTGGAATAAGAACCCCAAAGGTTGTAGCAGGTGCTTCTCCTATTTCAAAGTATGTGCTTAATCTAAATTCACATTGTCAAGATAGCCACAAGGAAAGACTGTATTCTAGCTACTGTTTAACCATTACTGCAGAAGGGATAGAAAGGTATAAATCAAACTCCCCTTCTGGAAGAAGTTATCCAGAGGGAGATGTGCATAGTTTTTAAAGTGAATGTTCTATTCCTTGAAAGCTGCATTTTGATACCAAGAAAAACGCTTTAAGTTGTTCTAAAAATGAGTTACCTTTGAAGCACTTTTCTCTTTTGATATTGAAGAAGTAGACGGGCAGGCGAGTATACCCGTAGGGCAAGATGTGATTGCCCAGAAGAAACCTGTTGAAAGGATAAGCCACGTAGTGTAGAAGGTGCAAGTGCAGAAGAGTGGTACTAACAGAGAATAACATTTTGAGTTGTGACTGTTGCATAAGAGTTGTGAAAGCTGGCTGAAGTAAAGTTACAATTCTCTGTGCAGTTAAAGTTGTGGTAAACTATCCTGATCATATAACTTGTCGCTACTACAAAGGTGAAACAATTCTTATTCCAGGATGAGTTAGAATCTATTACTTTCACAAGAATTGTGGTGCACCATCCTGACCAAATAGCCTATGCCTTTTTCATGGTACTTTATTGAAGCGAAAGAACTATGCGAATTTGAGTACACAAATTTAAGAACTATACTGGCACTTTGTGTTGGCCCGGATTTCCTTATGTTTTGTTTCATTGGAGAAAACCCTTGTTAGGGAAGTACGCCCAGACACCGACAGGAGACCTTGATCAGACTGTCAATCAGGTTGTATGTTAATTGTCGTTGGTTTGAATTGGCATATATTTCAATTTTTCTTTAATTGTTGGGCAAGTGTGAGGGTTAGATATTCCTTGGTTAGAGTGTTACCCTTAGTTCATTATGGGCAGGGCTATCCTCATTAGGGTAGAGATGGTGAGGCGTCTGTTGAACCTGTTTTATTCAATAAAATTGGAAAATATCTATAAAGTTGTCTGCCTCACATTTCTGACCCCCCACAGAAGGCCTCCTAAAATCTGTCCCCTAGGCGATATTCTAGAAATTCATGTCGGGGCCTATGTGGTGGCCAGTGGCTATGCATGGTTGGGTAGCCACTGGTCATTTGAATGGTGCAGATTCTTACCATTGGTGAACCTGGGCCCGCTTCCAGTCCAGATCTTGGATAAAGTGAGCGCTCCTGCAGCCATTCTCCAGATTACCGTTGGAGCCAAGTCCTGTACAAAGAAGAGCAGCCAGTTCACTGAGAACAACCCCTGCAGTTTATAAGCACCAACTCAAGTGAAGCCCTGCTCCTCTGACCGATCTCAAGAAGACAGGGATCGGTGCTTCGAACCCCGGACCAGTGGGAACAACCAGTCTCGACACCCTCCTCAAGGATCCCTGCCTTTTGAGCCTTGAAAGTGTCCCTGGACCAACCAGTGAACTGACGAGCTTTTTCCTAGGCTACCTTGCTGCAGAAGTCTGTTCAAAATGCATCCTTGGAACTTGGAGGATCTTCAACTGTTAGGGGAGTTTTCCTAAAGTCCACTTGAGGCAAGACAGGTCACCACCTCTTAGTAGAAGTCTGTACTACAAAAGGATCTTGGCAGAGCAGCCAGGTTTATTGTAGGATGAAGATGTGGGCTGCAGGTAAGTACACTGAACCAGTGAATACAATAGTCCAAAGAAACACTTCCACATAAAAGGTTATATTAAAATATATATTTATTATATTTACACAAGGAAGGTGGATAAATACTTAGTTCATTTAACCAACACACATAGGAATACTTAATACTTTTCAAAGGCCATTGCTTCAATGGTAGTTCGCAGTAAAATAGTTTGACATCAATGACGCTTCTACCCTATTACCGTTACTACAGCGTACTTGCGTTAAGGCGGATATATAGTCAAGTGTATTTAGTTAGCTAAACCACATGAGATAAAGGGCCTCATTACGAGTCCGGCGGCAACCAGCCGTTTTTTCGGCTCGGTTACCGCCGGACTCGTATTACCATTCCGCCTCCGTGACTCCCGGAATTACCAGGGCATTACGACCCTGGTGTCCCGAGAATTCCGGAGGCGGAATTCGGTAAATCCCCATTCCCATTGAGTCCAATAGGACTCAATGGGGAAGTGGAAACACCAGCACCATCTCGTGATGGTGCTGGTGTTTCTACGTCCGCCTGTGGGCGGTGTTAAACCCGCCAGGTCAGACCTGGCGGGACCACCGACTCCCGCCTGCAGGACTCGAGATCGGGCGGTCCGGAATTAACAGTGGCAGCGGGTTTACCGCCACTGTTATTTCCGGACCGCCCGACCCGTAATGAGGCCCAAAGTCTTTTAGGAAGGAAAAAGGTTGGTTAATCACACAGCAGCAGAGCGAATAATTTTAGAGACACTTTTCGGACAAACTAACACTTTAAAAGTCCAATCCCCAACTATACGAAAGAGTCGGTGTAGGAGTGGATCCAAAGTCTTCAGAAGTATTAGAACAGCAAAGGTTCCTCAAGATACTTCCAGTCTCTAGGAAAACTTACTTGCCAATATTACACAATGAGGGAGACCCTGTAAAAGGTCTCACTAAAGGGACACAGGCTGGTTAGCTTGGGTCAGAGGTAGAGCGGGCACCCTGGACACCTTCACGCACTCAAGTTACTATGGAGAGACTTCTCAGTTCAAGGCAAGTTATACCTTTTACCCCAGAGTACCTTAGGTTAGAAGAAATGCTTGTAGCTGGATTCTCCTCAATGCAGCAGTGATGGACCAAGTCTCCGAATTCCTTGGTCTGGTGATGAAAGGAAGTGCTCTGATTGGGATGTCTCAGCAGCAGTTTCCAGAGAGGACCCTTGGCACAGAATTCTTCAGGCTTCTTGGTTGATTTACGGTTTTGGCACCTTTTTCTCAGCACCAACAAAGGGCGGTATTCGCCCGCTTCTGAAGTCCTGCACTCTGGTGAGCGGACTTGGATGAGTCGGATTGTGCCTCTGGAAGTTCAACTGTAGCTCACCAAAGTTCTGGATGGATTTGGCCTTGCAAAGACGTTGCACTGCAGTGGGTCGGAGGTCTCCTGATATTCGTGGTGTGCAGCTCTGCAGAGGCACAGCACCTCGGGAGATGGCTCGATTTCTAGTTAGTCTCAGGGTTGTTTGGTCCCACCAGCCAAAGGGAAGGAGTTGTCCTATTTATGGCTCCTTCGTCGAGTAGAAAAGGGGGTCAGGACAGCAGTGGTCCCTCCATGGTGCATGGAAAGGTCTGCAGGCGTCTCTGGTAGTCTTCAGCTTCGATTACTTCAGTCCCAGTGGTCGACCTTGACACTTACCTCAGGAACCTCACCTTTTTATTCAGTATTCCCACACACTCCTCTGTAAACCTTCTCAGCATTTTACAGAGAGGGGTGGGTAATGGTCCAATCAGGACAGCCAGCCCCCCAGTTGGAACTGCTTCCATTCCAGCACTCCAGCAGACAAAGAGCAGGGGAGCGAATAGCTCCGCCCCCACTTCCTGCCTGCCTAGACATACTGCAGCCTAGGCAGGGACACCCAAGGGTTCCCGCTGAAAGCAAAACAGACACACAGACCTCCCCCACCTCCTCCCCATCCCCCCACCCATAGGAAGGTAGAAGAAGGGCTAACAAAGAAAAGCCATGATCGAAATGGCGTAAAAAGATAGGAGCCACCATGTTAGGACATAGGTTGACCCTATTGTGCACACCCAAGACTGTAAATATAATCTGCGGTAAACATAATAGCACAATAGTCCTGTCCACTGCCACCAGCCAGAACTAGGTGATTGTCTATGTGACTAAAACGTCCCAGGGGCAGAGAGAAGGCGGATACTAGGTATCCCCTTAACACTCCACATAAGGTGCTGTGTGCTCATCTCTCATAGTATAAAGGTTTAGGAAGAATACAAAGTATCTCTCTAGCCTTAAGAACTGTAGTTACTCGAGGATAGTAAAAGAATCTCAGAGGAGGACCCAAGGGGTTCCCCAGCAACACTGCCCATGGAGTGCTGTGTGCTGCAAAGGTAAAACACTGATGCCTTTAAAGAGATGGAGGAAAGCAGACTCCAAAAGAAAGTTAAAACACAGAGTTCCTAAAGCCAGAGCGAATGACAACCTTCTGTTGGGACGTTCTATAGGCTGAGAGTGCAGCTAAGTAAACGTTCAGGGAATTAAAAAACAGACGAGTCGAATAAGTGAGTCAGGTATAATACAATACGAGTAGGAGAGCGGTCAGTGGGATTGATGCTCTTGGACTTGCACCAGGTGATGAAGCGTTTCCATTTATTTGAGTAGCAATGTCTGGTGTTAGGTTTTCTTGCTTCTCTAAGTATATCCATGCATCTCTGAGGAAGTTGGAGATGCCCCAACTCTATGATCTCAGACACCAGCACGCTAAATTGAGTCTGCAGGCATGGATCAAGTGTTTCCCCCTTGTCCTGAGATAGAATGTTGTATGAGCAAGGTAGTTTTATCGGAGGAGAGAGACCTCGCCATCAGATGGGAGACCCAGGGTTTGCGTGCCCACATTGGGGCCACCAATATAACGGTGACTGGTTCCTGGTGCATCTTGTTGAATAGGAGAGTCGGTGGGGGGTGGAGGAGGGGGGTTGGCGAAGCGTAAACAAATTTCCCTGACCATGTTATCCAGACCCCTTGGATCGGTTCTGAGGATACCTGGAGGTGTAATCTAGGCATTGTGAGTTCTCCAGAGTTGCAAACAAGTCGCTCTCCGGGAAGCCCCATTCTGCAAAAAAGTTGGAGATGTCTTCATGTAGTCGCCATTCATACAAGGGCAATGGGAAGTCTCTACTGAGCACGTCTGCCAGAAGATTGAGTTCCCCTGGAACATGTTGAGACAATAGAAACATCTTATGTTTGAGAGCCCATTTCTAAATGTTCTGTGACAGTTTGAACAGCCCTGGAGATTGAGTGACCCCTTGTTTGTACAGGTAGTACATGGCCGTGGTGCTGTCCGTGAGGATCAGTACTGTTGTTCCCTGTTACTTTGTCTGAAAGGCCTTCAGTGCTTTGAATACCGTTAACCCTCAACAGGTTTGTGGTCGGATGCTACTGCTGGGGACCAAAATCTGTGCACCATCTGTTGAAGGAGGTGAGCCCCCCACCCCATGAGAGATGCGTCCATCATGTGAGTGGCTTCCACTGCGTGGGTGGTGAAGGTTTTCCCCTTCAAGAGTTTTTCCCTCGACCACCACTGCAGAGAGAGAATGCGGGATGCTGGGACAACCACTAGATCGTCCCATTGTCCGCTGGCCTGACACCACTGACTGTTGAGCCACTCTTACATGGGGCGCATGCCCAAACGTGCATGAATAACCAAGTAAATGCAGGATGCCATCATCCCTAACCGTCGCATGGCCTTGCGTACTGTCGCCTCCCGACTGGCTACATACTGGGGGATCTGAAACAGCATGTTTTGAACCCTCTCGTTGTAGGGGAAGACGAGGCCGTCTTCTGTCCGAATTAGAGCCCCCAGAAACTGCTTGACTTGGCTGGGTCGAGGCTGGATTTCTTCTCGTTGATGGAGAATCCCAGACTGAATAAGAGGTCTATCGTCTTGAGTGTTTGACGGGCATGTTCCGTAGGCGTCCCTTGTTAGGAACCAGTCGTCGAGGTAAGGATAAACTGGGATGGATTGCCTGTGCAGGTGAGCTGCTGCAACTGCCAGTACCTTTGTAAATACCATTGGGGCTGAGGCAATGCCGAAGGGAAGGACCTTGAACTGACAGTGTTTGGCCTCTAGCATGAACCTTAGTTATTTCCTGTGTGCCGGCAAAATTGAAATATGAAAGTATGCATCTTTCATGTCCAATGTTTCCATGTAATCCTCCTGCATTAGTAGAGGAATGACTTCTTGCAGCGTTACCATATAAAACTTTTGGGGTTTGACAAATTCGTTTGCTGGACGCAAGTCTAGCACAGGGCGCATGGTGAGATCCTTTTTGGGTAGAAGGAAGTACACTGAATAAATACCCTTGTTTACCTGTAGAACAGGGACAACTTCGATTGCACCCTTTTCCTGCAGGATCTCGATCTCTTGCAGCAGAAGCTTCAGGTGTTCTGGTGTTGGACGCCTGGACTTTTATTTATTTTTAATGCGCTCACACAGCCTCGGGGCATTGTGGCACTGTTACAGAATTGTTTATTGTCGTCTTAGTTGAATATTTATAACGCGCTTAAATACACAGAGGTTTCTAAGCGCGGACCCTGGGATCGAACCTGTGTTGCTTCGTGTTGTCTTGCTTCCAAGGTAAGCATGTTGCCACTGAGCTATCCTCCTCAGACTTTGGTGGTCTGAATCGAGTTGGCCAGCTGAACTCGATACAATAACTGTGGGTGACTGTCTTGAGCACCCACTGGTCTTTGGTAATACCCTCCCAATCATGTAGGAATGCTGTTCAATGTCCCCCGACTGGGGAGGCATGGAAGGGGACCCGAATTTGAGAGACATTTCTGACTGGAGAGCGAGGAGCCTCTGCAGGTGGCATTGCGACTCGTTCCTTTCCCACAGTGTTGTCCTCTGGGTGGATATGGATGAGAGGCAGCAGGCCCCTGTACTGAGGACCAATTGTTAGCCATGCTATATTGGTTATGTGGGGGACGAGAATAGGACTCTTCCGCGAAAGGAGCTGCGAGAACTCCAGTTCCCTCCCTCCCCCGTCCCTCTGAATCAGATCACTCAAAGGCCCTTTCAAAAAAGATTTCAAAGTCTCATGTTCTTTCTTGGCGGTTTCCAGCACCTCATCAACAGCTTGCCAAATAGGTTGGAGTCTTCCACCGGTTTGTTGATTAGCAAAGCTTGTGTCTCCAGTTTGAACCCCGAGTTCTTTAACCAGGCGTGAAGTTTCAAAAGGGTACCCTGGGCTAAGGTTCTTCATGCTGTCTCAGCAGCATCGAAGGTGTTTTTGAGGATGTTACGGTTTACTTGCTTACCCTCTGACACAATTGTAAGCAGGTGAGAACGCACTGGTTCGGGGACCTCCTGCAGGCCCTCCTGCAGCAGGTTCCATTGGACATTGGAATAGCTGGCCAACAGCGTGGTATTGTTGGCTATCCGGGTGGAATATGCTGCTGCAGTAGTGATTCTGTTCCCAAGAGCATACCATTTTTAACATTCCTTGTCCTGCGGCGCCTCGCCTGTGGACAAGGGGACTGCTGCCCTTTTCCTTGTCGCTGTGACCACAAGAGAATCAGGGGTGGCGTGACCTCTAATAAAGAGGGGGTCAGAAGGGGAGGGGCTAAAGTTTTTAACCTGTGGGTTTACAGCCGTAGTTTGTGAAGGAGTTAATAAGGAAGGGGCAATGCGCCTTTTGACTGAATTAAGTAAAGGGATAGCCGGGCTGGCAGGAGGCTTTTCCTTTAAAATGTCCTCTACGAAATCTGAATCTAGCACCACCTCTTGTGTGGCTATCTGGAAGTGTTTGGTTGCTTTTTTCAGAATAGCGTTAAACTCAATCTTGTCATCTACAGGAGATGCCTGACGCCTAGGTAGGGAGGATGGGGGTCCATGCATAAGGCATCAGGATCTGGGGTATGGGTAGGAGACAGCCAAGGCAGGTTATCCACCGGCTTGTTCATCCCCCTAATCCGGGGTCTGATCAGTGGAATCCTCAAAGGGTCATCTTCCTGTGAATAAGGGTCAAGAGGAATTTCTTCTTGATCTGTAAGGTGAAAGACCTCCTCATCAAGTGGGCAAGAGGTTCTTTGGAATTTGGCCACTGTGGAATAAGGGTCTTCTTCACTAGCTCTTGTGAAATTTCTCAGAAAAGTAAAAAAAATGTAGCCAGTCTGTCCATACACCCTTCACATTTCTCCCTGGTCCATGGAGATGAGCCAGAGGGGGAAAGGGCTCCTCTTAGGAATCCCCTTGCCTAGAATGCTGAGATATGTCAAGGAGAGTCTTAGATAGGGACTGGGGACCCTCCAAATAATCCTCCCGGCCTTCTGGGCATTTCGACGTCTTTCGACATGTCTTTACTTTAGACTTGTCTTTTTGTTTACTGGCTGCCGAAAACGATCTTAGCTAGACTTTGGCTGATGTTCGTCATTACCGGGAGGGGTTTAGGCTGTTTAGACAGTTGTGCCGTAGATTTCGACGCAACCGGGGCTTTATGCCTCAGGGCGCTCTTAGGAGGCATCTCAACTGTCTTGTGGCTTTTGGTGCTGGCGCCCTTGCTTGCAGAATGCCCTGACGCATGCCGCCAACATGGTTGTGGGGAGGGCTGCCGATCATGCGTATAGGCGTGTGCTGTCGAACTGTATGTACCCGTTGGCGCCTTGGACCGCTTCGACTGATCCGTCAAGGCGGTACCAGGGATTGTGTGCTTTGTCCTATGAGTAGCGGGTGCGTCCCTGTCGGTGGGGTGTACATCCCCCATAGCAGGACTATCGTCATGCCTGGTGGGGCCAGGGACGGATGTCGTGGAGCCTGAGCGCTCTGATGAGGTCAATGGCATTCGGATCGGAGCCACGGCCGTCGCTTAGATTGTCAACGCTTTCGGCGGCTGTGGCAGTGGGGGAGCTACCCTCGGCCTGTAACATGGCTTAGGCCGCCCACCATTTCACTCAACGCTCCTTGATAGTCTTGACGCAGGAGCTGACAATCGCGATAGGACACTTTGTCGTGATTGAGAGGGAGACACTTCTTGCACAGCCGGTGCTTGTCTTTCCAAGGGTATTTTCACTTACAAGAAGGGCAAATTTAAATGATGTCCTGTCCGTAGCTCAGGTGTATTAAAGCGACAGCAAAACCAAAAGGGCAAAGAAAGGGGAGAAGGAAAGACATTCTTGAAAAGAATAGAAACCCAAAGACACCACTCTCTCTACTGTATTGGCCTGTCAGCAGCCCTGGCCAAGTGGTCGACGGCGTTGATCGGAGCACCAGCCGTGGAAGTCTGTTCTTTTGCTGTCTTTGGCGGTGGTAATTAATAGTCAAAGACGGGACGAATAACATATAAATGACCAGAGGTCAGGAAGTATAACAATTTTGCAGACGCGTGAAGGATTTGTGGGTACAATACACGTCACGTTAGGCATAGTGCTACAGGTACACCCATGTAAACGTTCCCTTTCAAACCTCGAAAGACAAGATGTAATACTCTGCGGTTACCAATAGATGTTGGACTATATGCACAGCATGTGATTCTAAGGAGGTTCACACGCATCAGAAACTAAGATTCTGATACTTGTTAATCTGGTTAGAATCACATGCTGTGCATAATCCGACATCCAGTGGTCACCGCGGAGTATTGCATTTTGATTTTCGTAGTCGAAAAGGGGACGTCAGCAAGCCGTGTCTGTAACACTATCCCTATAGTGACGTGCAATGTACCCACAATCCCTCACGCGTCGAGGTCCCTCATTGTTTTTTCCGCCCAGTTATTGGTCGCCTTTATGCGGAGCTCCTCGAGAGACATTGCGAAATAATTCCTCGACCTTGGTCGTTTACTATATAATACCATATACATAGATGTCCCCCCCCCCCTCGACATTGAAGCGTTCTCCGCCGAGCAAGGTCTTCGACGGAGGGACGATCGGAGGAGATCCTTCAGCGCTGCCGAACACGTGGCCTGGCCTCGCTGGCCTAACACAGTAGGGAGAGCGGGGTTGTGTGGTCATTTCTTTGTTTCACTCTAAGAATGCCTTTCTCTTTCCCCTCCCTCTCTTTCGAGGTCGTAATCACATTTCATATCCTCAGCTATGGAGAGGACGCCCTTTAGGTTTTGCCTGCGCTGCAAGGGCAAATTTACCTGGAAGGACAAGCCCAAACGGTGTAACCGTTGCTTGCCCCTCGATCACAAAGAGGACGGCTGCGCAGCCTGTAAGTTATTGAAACCCAAAACATTAAAAGACCGCAGGGTCAAAAGGTGTGGGCAGCCTATGCGATGTCTAGGTCTGACATCTCGCCAGCTGCTACCGTCGCCGAATGTGACGAGAAAAGTGATTACACGACCTCTGCTACGGAGGTTGTAGACCTCTCGAAGGAGCGTTCCCGCTCCTCGTCGTCGTCCGTCCCCGGCCCGGCTCACACCCCGCTTATGGGGATGAACACCCCGGCGACCAGGACGAACATAGAAAAACACACAAGCACATACCCCACGGCACGCATTCGTCAAAGACAAAGGCAGCCATAGCGTCAACTGAGGCGTCGGGTCCACTGGCGCCTTCCGCCGACCGTAAGGGTCGCATGCCCTCCCCGCCACCGCTTCCGGGACCGGCGACTGGGCTAAAGAAACGCTGAGGACGCCGGAGGGTAGGCTGGGACAGCTCCCACCGTCGACAGAAGACCCTAACCAGCGAGAAGGCTTCTCAGAAGGCGAAGGGACGTTATCTTCGACGCTATGGGACAGAACTAAGCAACTACAAGGAGAGGAAGGAACAAGTTACTTACCTGTAACTGTTGTTCTCCAGCATGGGTCTGGCATGGATTCACATGCTCATGAATATTCCCCGTCGTCAGGCTGGGAATCCTCGGTAAAGAAAAAATCAGAATCAAGTTTCGTTTCTGATCTGACTTTCGTAGTAGTAACCAATCACTGATTTCTGCATCATACTGACCACAGCCAATGATTGCCCTCTCCCTAAGCCCCGTCCCCTGGCAGCCATCCTCAGATTTGGTAGCACGTGAAGTGGCAGTATGACCAAGTGAAGAGGCGCAGAGGGGTAGGAGGGAGGGTTCGCATGTGAATCCATGCCAGACCCATGCTGGAGAACAGTTACAGGTAAGTAACTTGTTCCTTCTCCAGCATGGGGTCTGGCATGGATTCACATGCTCATGAATATAAGAATACATAGCAGTACACACATGCGCAACCACGGGAGGTGGCAACAGGCTCAACATTAAGCAATACAACAACTCAACATTAAGCATCTCTTACCTCCTCACCAGGCTCACCTTAGGCGAACAGGTTGCGCAGCACTGCTTGGCCGACCCTGGACTCCTCCCTGGAATCCCGGTCGATGCATTAGAATTTCGTGAAGGTGTGCGTTGACCTCCATGTAGCAGCCCTGCAGATGTCCAGCAGGGGCACACCAGATATGAACGCTGTGGTAGCTGCGATCGCTCTGGTGGAATGGGCTCTCGGACGGCCGGGCAGCGGTCGGTTTGCCAACCGATGACAGTACATGATACAGCCGGAGAGCCATCTGGAAATGGAAGCCTTTGAGAGAGCCTTCCCCTGATTGACGGGTCCAAAGTTCACAAAAAGTCTTCCGAAAGCTCTTTGTGCGGTCCATGTAGAACTTCAGCGCTCTAGCCACATCCAGCGAGTGCAAAGTCCTTTCAGCCGGCGACGAAGGCGACGGGAAGAAAACAGGCAACACCAAGGGTTCATTGAGGTGGAAGTCAGATGGCACCTTGGGCATGAAGGAGGGGTGCGTCCTGAGCACTACCCTCGTGTCGTGAAAAGTCAAGCACGGGGGCTTGCAGGAAAGGGCCTGGATCTCTCCCACTCGTCGTGCGGAGGTGATGGCCATAAGGAACGCTGTTTTCCACGACAAGAACTTCAACGAAGCTGAGTGCAGAGGCTCGAACGGAGGTCCCATGAGCTTGGTCAGCACCACGTTGAGCTCCCACGCCGGGGCCGGCACCTTCACCGGCAGGAACGATCTGAACAGTCCCTTCATGAATTCCTTCACGCCCTGGCCTTTGCAAGTACCTCTCTGCAGTCGGCCGGTATGTCATAACCTCCAAACTCTAGCGCTGCAGGAGCCAGGCCTGCAAGTTCAGCGACTTCGGGTCGTGATGGAGGATGGCGCCTCCTTCCCTGGAGAGAAGATCCGCGTCCACTGGCAGCTTGATTGACGGGGACATTGACAAGTCCAGAAGGTCCGGTAACCATATTTGCCTCGGCCACGCGGGTGCGACGAGTATCATCCTGCACCGTGACCTCTTGAGCTGGTTGATGAGCCGGATCAGCAACGGCAAAGGAGGGAACGCATACAGGAATAGGCCCTCCCAGGGGAACGAGAAAGCATCTCCCATGCTCCTCGGCTGGGAGAACCTGCTGGCGAACCTCCGGCACTTGGAGTTTGTCGCCGTCAGGAACAGATCGATCTGGGGTGTGCCCCAGCGTCGGAAGAGGCGGTCCACTAGATCCTGTCGTAGTGCCCACTCGTGCACGAGCGCAGCTCTCTGCTGAGCGAGTCGGCGATGGTGTTTTTTATTCCTGCCAGATGAAACGGCACCAGGAACATCCCTTGGGCGACGGCCCAATGCCACAGATCCTGCGCCTCCTTGGACAGGGCTGGGGATCTGGTACCGCCCTGCTTCCTGATGTAGAGCATGGTGGTGGTGTTGTTGGGGAAGATCCTCACCACCTTGCCCTTGAGGGACGGAAGGAAGGACCTGAGGCCCAAAACACTGCACGGAGCTCCAGGACGTTGATATGGAGGGATTTCTCTGTCAGAAGCCAAAGGCCTCTCGCGTGCAGATTTTTGGTGTGCCCTCCCCACCCTTCCAGGGAGGCATCCGTGGTCACTGTCTTCTGGTGGCCCGGGGTCTGGAAGTCCATGCCCGCCGTCAGATGCGCGCGGGTGCCCCACCACCGGATCGCTCGTCGGAAACTCTCGTCGAGTGTGATCCTGTCCTCGAAGCTGCCCGTCGTCTGGACCCAGCGAGCGTCCAGGAACTCCTGCAACGGGCGCACCTGAAGCCTGCACAGGCGGATGAGATAAATGCAAGAAGACATCATTCCGAGGAGGGATTTGATGGACCTCACCTTGGCCGCGTCCACAACCAGCATCCGCTGCACCTTGCCCAAGGTGGCCCTCGTTCTTTCCTCCGACGGTGAGGCCAGAAGCGCCACTGTGTCAAGGTTCGCTCCCAGAAACAGTGCGTCTTGCGCGGGCACCAGGTGGGACTTGGCGTAGTTCATGGAGAATCCCAGCTCCGTGAGTAGTTGGAAGGTCCTCGCCGTGTGTTCCGCGGCGAGCTCCCTTGTCTTTGCTCGGATGAGCCAGTCGTCCAGGTAGGGGTAGACGTGGATCCCCTCCAGGCACAGCCGTGCCGCCACCGGTGCGAGGCACTTGGTGAACACTGTGGGTGCCGACCTCAATCCGAAGGGAAGGGCTCTGAACTGGTAGTGCCGCCCTTGGACCACGAATCTGAGTAACTTTCGGTGTCCCCCTAGGATGGGGATATGGAAGCAAGCGTCCTCCAAATCCAACGACGACAGGAAATCGCCCTCCTCCAGCTGACCCAGGACGTGCTGGAGGGTGACCATCCGTAACTTCTGCTCCTTGATGAATTTGTTCAGTCGTCGTCGGTCCAGGATGGGACGCCATCCTCCTGTCTTCTTCTTCACGAGCAAGTATCTTGAGTAAACTCCAGAGCCCCGAAGCCTCTTTAGGACGAGCTCGATGACGCCTTTCTTGAGCATCGCCTTTACCTCCAAGAGAAGTTGAGGGACGTGATGTTCCTTCCTTGCCACGGGGGGGGGGGGGCGCGCGGGCACTTCTTTAGAAACTCGAGCGCGTGACCCTGGGCGAGGGCGTCCAGCACCCAACGGTCGGTGGAGATGGACTCACACATGCCGACGAAGTTCGCCAGCCGGCCTCCCACGGGGGTGCTTCGGTGGGGGCCCGACCCCACGGCCGGTTCAGTCCTGCTTCGACGAGGCTTTACCGCCTTGTCCTCCCTGGCGACGACGGCGGGGTCCGCCCAACTTGCCTCGTCCCCTGTAGGCTTCCTGTGACGACGAATGGGCCGCTTGACGGTAGGTGGAATATCCGCCGCCTGAACCTTTTGGAGGCACCCTGCTTGCCTCCGGTGCTCCGAAAGGGCGGCCGTCGTTGCTGGAGAACACCAAGAGCCCGGGCCGTCTCCGTGTCCGCCTTGATGGCTTGCAGGGAATCGTCCACTGTTTGCCCAAACAGGTTGTTCCCGTCGAACGGCATGTCAAAAACTCTGGTCTGCATGTCCTGCCGGAAGTCCGTTGCCTTGAGCCATCCACGCTGTCTAAGGCACACGCCGTTGCCCAACTGGCGAAAGCCGGTAACGGCGATGTCCGTCGCTACCGTAATGGCGTGGTCCGACGCCACTTCCCCTTCCTGCAAGATCTCTAGGGCCTCAGCCCTCTTGTCGTCCGGTAGGAAGTCCAGCAGGGGGGGCGATCTTGTACCACAACTCACTGTGGTAGCGTGCTACGATAGCCAAGGCGTTGGCAGCCTTAATCGTCGCTGCTGCCGATGAGATGACTCTCCGTCCCATCGTGTCCAATTTCTTTCCCTCGCCGTCCGGGGAAGAAGTTGACGTGGAGGCCGATTGCCCCCCCCCCTGCTTTCTTCCTGGCCGCCGCGGAGACGACCGAGTCCGGGGTCGGCTGTGCCCGAAGGCACAAGGGGGCCACGTCTGGGACCCCGTACCTCTTCCCGTACCGATCCCTTGTCGCAGGCGTTGTGGATGGGTTCTTGAGGAGGGAGAGACCCTCATCCCAGATATCGTCCAGTAGGGGTACAGCGAGGACCGTCTTCCTCTTGGTCTCGCGCCGTTGATAAAGGAAGCCTTCCTTCTCTTCCGGGCAGAGCTGGAAAAGCTCGGATGCCCTGGCGATCATGGCATGAAACGATCCGATCTCGTCGGGCGGGGAAGCCCGGGGAGGAGGTGACAGAGGATCCTCGCCGTAAACTTCTTTGTCTGTACCCGTCGCGGCCGTGTCCATCCCTGTGTCATCCCCCTGGGTCGTGGACGGGGAGTAGGGCTGAGACGGGCGCGATGGTTGAAAAGGAGGTGGAGGATGAATCCTTCTTCTCTTAGGAGGAGGGCTCCCAGAAGGGCCCGGCTCCGGGGACCCCCGTCGGGAGCGGTTCCTCCGTCGGTGGTAACGGCAATCTCGTCCTTATCTCCGAGCATAAGGACTGTATAGCCAACAAAATGGCCGCCGAGTTGTCTTGCGGCACTGGTTGAGGGGGTTCCGACGGGCCGACAGGAACCTCGTCGGTACCCTCGACGTTCTCGTCGCCCCCCTCGTCGGGCTGGTCTTCCTCCACGTCAATGCCGTTCCTTAAGACTTCGATCAGCTCCTCTTCAGAGGTTGAGGCCGAATCCACGATGGCCTCCTGCCCCCCCTTCTTCTCCGTCGGAGGTTTCACGGGGGTCCTGTCGATGGGCTTGAAAGAGGACTCCCTCCGCGGTGGCAGGGAGACTCTGGGCCCCGAGGTCGCCTCCACTGGTGTAGCCTCCTCAGGCTGAGCCAGGGCCGCCGCGACTGTCTCGATAGAGGCCTTGGCCAGGTGGATCAAGACTTTCGCCACCTTTAGGTGTGCTCACCGCCTTCTCCTTAGGGGGGGGTCACCGCATCGCTCCCCCTCCGAATTGGCCTTCGAGCTCAACCGGGGCCTCTCCAGAAGCTTCGCCGGGTGCTCGGACTTCCTCTTACCTGAGCCAGAGCATTGGCTCGTGGTTGATGGCGCCGGGGAGGCTGCGCCCTGCCTGGCAACCAAAGAGCCCGACTGTTCGGCGCTCCCGTTACCCGCGGCCTCGCGGTGCTTGGCCTTCTGTTGGGCCCCCGTCGCCGGGGCACCCTCAAAGGTCTTAGAAGACCGCTCAGACTTCTTCTCGCCTGACGGGCTCTTCCCTTCCAGCCAGTTGGCGAGACACAGATGGCGGTCCTTTATGGTCCGCTCCGACATGTTCCCGCAAAATGCACAGTCCTTCTCCACGTGCGTCTTGTCCTCATGCAGGCAGTAGAGGCAAAGGGAGTGTTCGTCCTCCTTGAAGACATTCTGAAGCTGGCATGCAGGGCAGACGCTGAACAGTCTCCCGGGCGTCGAGCTTCCCTTCTCCTGGGCCATGTCCGAGATGGGCCTGAGAAAGTTCTGGAGTCCTCCAAAGCGTGGCTCGACGAAATCTTCACCCTTGAGGGGCGTAGAAGAATCCGACACGGGTCCCCGTTGATCGGATATAGAAACGGTGGAGCTTGAGGCTCTTTTGACCGAAAAAGAGAGTAATTGTCCTATGAAAAAAGGCGGGGCTTAGGGAGAGGGCAGTCATTGGCTGTGGTCAGTATGACGCAGAAATCAGTGATTGGTTACTACTACGAAAGTCAGATCAGAAACTAAACTGATACTGTTTTTTTCTTTACCGAGGATTCCCAGCCTGACGAAGGGGAATATTCATGAGCATGTGAATCCATGCCAGACCCCATGCTGGAGAACCTCCCTTTTCACTCCCAGACCGCTCTGGCCTACCTTACTGGACTGTAGAGTGGTTCCAGTCATGTATGGACAAGCTAGACAGGTTCATGGCCATCCCAGATAATAGGACACCCAAGAGGCCAAGGGAGGTACCCCAGGAGGGGCCAAGGACTAAATACCCGAAGCACTTTAACCCTCTACAGGAAGACATGGACTCTTACGACCTCACTGAAGAGGATCCGCACTTCTAGGAAGAGGATGAGTTTGTGTATAATGAAGACCTACAGGAGGAAGAAGGTTTTCATGTAAGTGAAGAGAGCTACGGGGAGGACCCAGGTGAAGGTGGCGCACAGCCCTGGCAGTCACCATCAGGGTCTACAGACACCGAAATGATAGACATTTCTTCTCCTCAGACAACACCGGTTAGGAACCCATCTCCAGTAGACGATCAGCCCACCTTCAATGCGCTACTGAGGAAGGCAGCAGCGCATTTTGAAGTAGAAACTGGGGAGGTCACCCCAGATACTGATTTCATCGTAAAGGATTATTAAGGAAAAAACTCCCACTAGTCAAACCATCCCTATCCTCGCCTCAGTTAAAAGATGACTCACCCCATCGCTGTCCACCCCGCGCTGGTAAGAGGGGTCAATCCAAGAATAGAGAAATTGTTCTCACCCTCTCAGTCAGACCCATTATATATCAGAGGTCCCAGACTCCTTAGTGGTTATTAACACAAGGAAGAGGGCTGGGGTTCCACTGTCAACCAGAGGGGCCCCCCTGACAAGGAGGGGAAAAAACTTTATGCCCTGGGCAAAAGAATTTCCGCCTCGGCAGCGTTTTCAATAAGAATTCCCAATAATAATAAATTGTTGGCAAGCTACGCCGATGCTCAATGGGGAAAACTCAAACAGGACATCGAAGAAGCCCCTGAACCTCTAAGAACACGCCTTTTGGCTACAGTTACAGAAGGAGCTCTGGTCAACCAGAGCATCATTAAAAACACTGTTGATGCAGCAGAAACTGCTGGCTGCTCTTTGGTGCAGGGAATTCTACTGAAGCGTCACGTCTGGCTTCGCAATTCCGGTTTCAAGGCAGAAACACAGGCGTCACTCATTAATAAGCCAATAGAGTCTAATCTCTTCGGAATGGCAGTGAACGACGCGCTGGAAAATGCGAAGAAGGAATTCGACACCATAAAAACCTTAGACCAAATCTCAAAGCCTCCAAACAGACGAGGATTTGGAAACTAGTGCTTTTTTCGTGGCCAACGCCAACAGCTGCAGCAGCAGCAACAGCAATACACCTCGGGCAACTGGCCCTCTAATCAGGGATCCAGTAACCAATATAACCAAAGAGGACAACGCCGCGGCAAGGGAAGAGGCCGGGGCTCTAGCCCAAGAGGCACCCCGGCAAGTAACACCAAATGACCCGTAAATCCCGGTCCCCTCCCATGCGTCTCCGGTTGGGGGCCGGATAACATCATTCCTATCAGCATGGGAGGGAATAACATCAGACCGGTGGGTATTATCAACCGTAGCCCACGGGTACTGTATAGAGTTCAATCGGTCCCCCACCTACAGACCTCCAAGGGGAAGACGCCTGTCTCCAGACCACCTCGTCATCCTCCTGCAAGAAGTAGAACAGCTGCTACAGAAAGGAGCAATAGAAGTCGTGCCCCTATCTCAGGTAATGGAAGGTATTTATTCAGTGTACTTCCTTGTACCCAAAAAGCACCTAACCATGCGCCCTGTACTAGATCTGCGCCCAGCGAACAAATTTGTAAAACCTCCGAAATTTCGTATGGTAACATTACAGGAGGTAATTCCCCTGCTATCTCAGGGGGACTACATGACAACACTAGACATGAAAGATGCATACTTTCATATTTTAATGTTGCCAGCGCACAGAAAATACCTCAGATTCATGATAGAGGGCAAACACTACCAGTTCAGAGTGCTACCCTTCGGCAAAGCATCTGCACCAAGGGTATTCACGAAGGTACTGGCATTGGCAGCGGCCCACCTGCGCAGGTTGTCCATACCGGTATACCCTTACCTCGACGATTGGCTCATAACAGGGGAGACCTACGAGACATGCTTCTCAAACACCCATAAGACAGTAGACCTTTTTGTTCCAACTGGGCTTCTCCATCAACAAGAAAAAGTCCAGCTTAGAGCCCAGCCAAGTCAAACAATTCCTAGGGGCTCTAATTCGAACAAGGGACGGCCTCGTCTTCCCCTCCAACGAGAGGGTCCAAAATATGCTTTTTCAGATCCCTCAATATGTGGCCGGTCGAGAGGTGACGGTACGCAAAGCAATGCGCTTGCTTGGAATGATGGCGTCATGTATGTATTTGGTACCTCGCGCGCGCCGGCGCATGCGCCCAATGCAAGAGTGGCTCAACAGCCAGGGGTGTCAGGCCAGCGGACAATGGGACGATCTAGTGGTGGTCTTGCAGGCCTTGGTTCTCTCGCTACGGTGGTGAAGGAAAACCTGGTAATAGGGAAACCTATCGCCACCCCCGCAGTGGAAGCCACTCTAACCACAGACGCATCCCTCACAGGATGGGGGGCTCACCTATCCCATCAGACTGCTCACGGAGTCTGGACTCCGAGCATAGCGTCCAAACACATAAACTTATTAGAACTACTTGCGGTGTTCAAGGCACTAAAAGCCTTCCAGACACACCTACAAGGGAAGACAGTGATGGTCCTTACAGACAGCACCACAGCCATGTACTACCTCAACAAGCAAGGGGGCACTCACTCTCCAGGACTATCCAAGCTGTCCCAGAACATCTGGAAGTGGGCTCTCAGAGACATGTTCCTATTGTCACATGTACCAGGGGAACTCAATCTGCTAGCAGACGAACTCAGCAGAGACTTTCCTCTGCCCTCAGAGTACGAATGGCGATTACACGAAGACATCGCCTTCGACATCTTCACACAATGGGGCTTCCCAGAAATAGACCTCTTCGCAACTCTGGAGAACTCACAATGCCTAGATTACGCCTCCAGATACCCACAGAACCGCTCCAAGGGGAACGGTCTCTGAATACCATGGTCAGGGAAATTTGTTTACGCTCCCCCCGCCCCCCCCCCCCCCCCGACTACTCTGCTGAACAAAATAGTGCACAGGATGCACCAAGAATCAGTCACCATGATTCTGATAGCCCCGATGTGGGCCCGCCAACCATGGTTTGCGCACCTGATGGAGATGTCCCTATCCCCACCAGTAAAACTGCCCTGCCCGTACAACTTGCTGTCACAGGACAGGGGAAGACACTACACCCATGCCCACAGAACATGAACTTAGCTGCCTGGCTCCTGAGGTCATAGAATTTGGCCATTTACAACTCCCTCAGAGATGCATGGACATTCTCAAAGAAGCTAGAAAACCCAACACTCGTCACTGCTATTCTAGCAAGTGGAAGAGATTTGTCATCTGGTGTAGAGGTAAGAGCATCAACCCAGTCCACTGCTCTCCCACAGAAATTGTCCTTTACCTGACCCATTTACTGGACTCGGGTCTAGTGTTCAATTCTATTAAACTCCATCTAGCGGCACTTTCTGCATGCACCACCTCTCAACTCAAGGTGTCATGGTGGAAAGTCCCAGTTTTCAAAGCCTTTATGGAGGGGGTAAAGAGAATACACCCTCCGATAGCAAAACCAGCTCCAGGCTGGGACCTTAATGTGGTACTTACCAGGCTCATGGGCTCACCCTTTGAACCCATGCACAAGGCAACTCTTAAAGACCTCACTCTTAAGACTGCTTTCCTAATAGCTATCACCTCCATTAGGAGAGTAAGTGAACTACAGGGTCTTTCTATTCTAGACCCCTTCGTAACAGTTCACAAAGATAAGGTGGTTCTACGCACACACCCAAGGTTTGCACCGAACTTCATATCGAAATTCCATGTCAACCAGTCAATAGAACTTTATAATGCAAGGTTCGGGTGGATATGTTGCGCTCAAACCATATATTTTTTAACTTTAGTTGCAGAAATGATTATTTTTACAAGTCCATCCTTTTTATCCATAGATTACTTCCAAATCAATCCAAAAATCAGCTGGCATAATGTATCTCCAAAATGAGTAATTTTATTCTTCGTGTTTGCTTGAAGAATAAAATTACTCATTTGGAAGTAATCTATGGATTGGGTGGCATGGGTGGTTCTTTTGTGATTGGTATGGTTGGGGAGGGGCTGGGACACTACTGTGTGTTCTGAATTACATAATTGACAGGCACACTAAAGCGCAATGAATTGATGCCTCCACGCACTGTTAAAAACAACTTTCAGCAAAGCACACATTGCTAAGAAGATACAAACAGCATTGTACCAGTTTGCACTTCTCCACAAAGTTAAGCCTTTCATCCTACCATTATTTTGAGAACAGTGGTTATCGGCCACCTGGATTTAGGCAACTCTCTACTCTCAGGAGTCCCATATGACGCGTTGATGAGCTCTGCAGGGCACCTCATCACAGGACAAAGAATATTTGACAGCATCACTCTTCCCCCATCATCGAGCTGCACTGGCTTCCCCCTTCAAGAATGCATCTTCCTTCAAAGCTGCCTTACCTAAAACTTGCCTCTTGATGTCCTTGTACAACATCGCCATATCAGAAACAAAGCACTACAAGAGGGGGAAAAAGCAGGAAACAGGCCTTTTCCTACTATGCACCTTTGAAAAAAATGACCAACGCAGATAAGACTGGTCTTCTCCAACCTATACTTTGGCAAGCGACTGAAGACTCAACTCTACTCTTCAAAGAGTATCATGCCAATGGTTCCACCCGGCCCAACCTCGAGCTCCCCCCACCCCATTCCAGCCCTGTCACAAAAGTGACTATTCAGTAAATTTCTAATTTTAGAGCAGGATTGCCTTTCATGTGTTTCAACTTCTCTGAATACTTGCTGTGTACAAGAAACCAGGCTGGCCCCTACTCCTCCACCTGTGTGCATAGTACAGTGTCCCTGCTAGTGGGCCCCTCTTTGAGGTCATGTACGCATCCTCCCTGTGCCTCGCCTGAGAACATTCTGTTGCACTCACTTCTTCAGTCACTTCTCGCTTTTGCCTCATCTACCTCGTTGCATAGTCAAGTGTGGGGTAAGGGTTTAGTTTAGGGTTAGATTTAAATATGGATATATGGAAAGGGGTGGGAGATGTATGGGTAGGTGGAATAATAGGGGGAGGGAGAAAAGGGTTGGTTACAAGGAGAGAGCCCTTGTCATGACAAAGTGACTTTTAGAAGAGCAGAGCGACTACGATCAAGGTGACAGTTGGGGGTTTGGTTTCAATTTAAGGTTGGGGGTAGGTGCAAGGTGATGGGGTGGGAACGAGTAGGATAAGGATGTGGTAGGGGGGGAGAACAGGTTAGTAAAGAAGCAGTGTTTGCAGGGAGTCTTGCCGGTTTTAGCAAAGTGAATTTTATAAGCAGTACAAGAAGAAGCAAAGGTAGGAGGTAAAAGTGACAAAGTAACTGTGTAGCTAGGAGAATGCAGAACAAGTTAAGACATACGCTCTGTGGGCTAGATGGAAGGACATGGCCTATCCTCCCCTTACAATGTCTTTTCCGCCTCTCTGGGTCTCAGGGCTGGGCCTCTTCACTTCCTCGTACCCCCCTTCTGCGCCTTATCTGTACCGCATGATCCTTCTAGGTGTTCCGCAGGCTGCCTGTGGTCTCCACCCACCATGCAGACTGCATGGGCCTTTGGTCTGGCTCCTCCTGCGAGGGAGAAGCTCCCTCCTGTGTACGGCGGGGCATGCCAGCATTTCTCTCTCCGGCTTATCCTCTCTTCTCTTGGCATCCAGGTGAATTTAGACCCATTCTTGGAAGGGAGGGTAGCTTTTTATTGGTTCTGGCTTTCATTAAAAGGTGGTAACAAATACAGGTCAGAATGCAAGCCTTCACAGGGGGGGCACTCGAGTTGCGCCATGATGTCTGCTCTAATGTGAGCTCCTGTTCCATCTGCTGAATATCCTGACATTATCCTAGCCATCGACGTATGGTTGCCCCCGAAACATGTGGGCATTGCTGGTGAAATCGAAGGGCTGTCTGCTTGTTTTTTTCCGCCTCTGCTCATCTGGGAGGTGACAGTGGCAGGCTGGCCTGCGGTGAGGCCTACAGAGAAGGAGACCGTGAGGCGAGCGTGCGCAACTGCGCCTTGGATGAGAGGTTGAGGGGTGGCAGGCACCGTGGGCTGTTGTGACTGAGCCCCTACTGTGGTGATCCGGCCCGTGGTGTGCAGTAAAGAGGACCTCAGGCACTGGCCGAATGTTGTCCTGGTCCCCCTTGCGGGAGGATTATGGCAACATCAGTTGGCGAGCGATAGCCGCGTAAGGGGGCTTAGGCGGCCAAGGTGTCAATCCGTGGAACGAACTGTCCGCCTGGACACCCTCTCGTGGTTGCCCTCTGGGCCTGGTGCCTGCTGCACACATATCCGGTCCCAGCGGTAGAGCAGCAGAGTTTCCATCTGCAGTGGAGCTGGGGCCATGGCAGAGTCCTGCAGAGAAGCTAGAGACGACCCGAGGTGCTGTATGCTTGTCTCGGTTCGATGCTGTGTCTGGGGCAAGACCAGGGCCTGGTGGGTCGTCCACTTGTGCAGGGTGGTGCTCCTGTTTGGGCTTACTTACTCAGCCCTGCAGAGCGAAGGGGGCCCTATTGCTGTGTTGCCGCCTGTCCGGGGTGGACATCTGCCAACCCCGCCTCCTGGGCTGAATATCCTTGGCCCACCTGCAACAAAGCACCATACGGACAGGAGGTGCCAGAGGTCGGGGTGATCTCCTGATACATCTACTGGTGAGGGTGGCAGGCACACACTTGCCCTGCAGACCGGCAGGCAAGCAAAGTGGGTGAGAGCCTTCGGAGAGTCTGGTGGGTGTCTGCTGCCCCGGCTACTTAGGGATTTACATCAGGCAGACCCCAGGGGTGGTGGCCTGGTGGCTGCTTCTCGTATGGAGGACTTTAAGCCCCTGAGGGGCGGCCTCTGGTGCAACGTGGAGGCGTCAACCACTATTCGTGACACAGCCACTATCTATACTGGGGCTAGCCGGCATTCCCTGGGGGCTGGGTGCCACTGTCTGGTGTGGATAGCAGTCACCAGTGGTCCACACGGAGAAGAACTTGTGCAGCAGGTGCTCTGCAACATGCTTAGCCCCAAGAGTACTTGAGTATATTGCCCCAGTGCTTGGCGTGACTAAGCCCATGTACATGAGATTCGGGGCCTGGAGGCAGAGATTTAGTGTTCATCCAATGGTCAGGGCAGAGGATCTGGCTTGGGTGCCAGGGAGTGGGTTGCTGCGCTGGGTTGTTAAATGTCAGACACCTCTTTGAGACGCCAACTGACTCCCCGGGCTGCAGGCAGGCTGGCGAATAACAAAAAGACAGTCCAAGCTCCAGTATGCAACACCCTCTCAGTCAAAACAGACAGCAAAAGGGTTGCATGACATGACGGAGGTGATGGAATCCTAGGCTGAACCTTCATCGGACACTCTGCAAGACATAAAAGGTATCCAGCAAATTGGATACCCTCACCTGCAAAGTTGATCACATGCAGGTCACGCTCAACGGGCACAGCGACCGGCTGGATGAAACAAAGTAGCGCTGTCATGATGCCTGCCCCCGGGAAACCAGACCAGACCAGGCCCAGCAGCTCCGGAAGCAGGCATCACGCCATTTGGAGCATGCCCAAAAGCCCCAGTTAGGGGCTGTTTGGGTGCAGTCCTGGCGCCATAGGCATCATTAATGATAACTTACCTGCTTACTCACCTGATGCAGGCCATGCTGCATGAAGACCTAAGCCAAATGAAGCTTAGGAGGGACTATTTTAATGCAGGGACTATTTTCTTACCTGGGTGGGGCAGTGGAAGAATACTTACCTGGGACTTCTACCAAAGCTATTTAAGCCACGCCCGGACAGCCACACGTGCTTCGCGTTATTCTGCAGCAGCAGCGTAACGCTCACCGTGCCTGCAGCAGCTTCCAGTCTTCAGCCACGCCCGTCTACACTCCGGAGCTCCTGAACCCTGCAAGGAAAGCAGAAGGAAAGGTTAGAGCAAGAGTTTTATTCATACTCACCTGAATCCTGCATCTTCCCGACCTGGAAGAAAGAATCTTGCCGCGCCTCCTGCAACGCCGCGCTGAACTCACCTGTTGCCATTTTCAGCATTCCTTCACGCGCATCTTCAGTTCACGGCCGCTCTTCATCACCTATGGACATAATAACAATAAGGTGAGCAACAGAGAGTTATCTAAGACAGCAAAGGCAAATATTAAGACTTACTTGAGATCACCGGGGATACTCACCTAATCTCGGGTCGGCGCGACCTCTTCCGCATCTCCGCCGCACCCCGGCCCCTATGGGGAAACATTCCGCTACAGACTTACCCGGTTGCGGTAAACGCTTCAATCAACGGATCTTCCTCCGAATGGATGCCTGAAAAGGAAAAGACCACAGGTTAGAGCAAGCCTCCCTCTTTATTCCGAAACAGCTTTTATTTTTATTTTTTTTATTTGTTTATTTATAAAATTTACACATATATAATCAATCAAACAATCAGAACAATAAATACTCAGCAAAAATACACAGAATAACAGAATATTATATGTACATAACTTGCAATAAATCAGTAAATATCCAGAAAGTCATCCCACACCTTTCCGTACAACCTCAACTTCCCTTGTCTCTTGTAAACCACCTTTTCCATGGATGCAAGGGCAGACATGCCCTCCACCCAATCATCAAGAGAAGGCGCATTCCGTGATTTCCAGCCCCTGAGGACCAACGTTTTACCCAAACCAGCTCCACGGAGTAAAAACTTTTTCCGTGACACAGAGAGATCGTCCAGCAAGTCTCCACCTCCCAAAATCATTGTCATAAAATCCAATTCAACATCCAAATTCAAAACACGCAGACAGGCACCACAAACATCGTGCCAAAATCCCCGTACACGCACACATTCCCACAACAGATGTTCCAGACTTCCCTGTTCATTCCCACAACACCAGCATTCATCCGAGTCCATCAGCCCCCTCTTAAACATTCGCTCCGGGCTCCAAAACACTCTGTTGAGGATCTTTATCTGTCTTGACCGTTCCACCATATCAATTGCACAGAGTTTAACATTCGCACACATATTCAACCACATCTCAGGCGAAATCTCACACCCTATCCTCCTTCCCCATTCATCTCTCAGGTTTGAATTTTCCTTATAAGCAGACACAATACAATTATATATCCTGCTGGCGATGGAACAACCACCTGGCTCCCTCTCCATAAGATAGAGATTCACCATTGAACTTCCAAGCTCTGCCACATCACCGATACATCTTTTCAATTTCCTGAAGTCTTCAGTTCTGAAATTATCAATGTGAAACTTTGCTCGTAACTCACGTTCCCCAATCCACCCTCCATCCACCAGAACATCATCAATCCAAAGCATCCCGCCTAGAAACCACTCCGGCCAGAATAAAGACCTTCCCCCGATTGCAATCAATGGGTTCAACCAAATGGATGAGTGAATGGTCTTTGAAGCAACCGAGCCCAACAATTCATGAACCTGTCTCCACGTCTCTCTCAGGAAAACCGTCAAAGGCGATTTATTACATGACTTATTTGTCGCCGCGAGAATAGCCCTTGGAGGGAGCGGACCCAACATACTTGCCTCTGCAATTAACCATTTATCAGGCAAATCCCTCAAAAAAGGCACAATAAAATGACTTGAAAAGGCTAAATGATATGCCTTGAAGTTCGGTACTCCCAGACCACCTTTTTCTACTGGCAACTGTAGTTTCCACAATTTAAGCCTAGGCGGTTTATTATCCCACAGGAATGACTGCAACAAACCATCAATTTTCTTCCAGTAATGTTGACCAATTTTCATCGGAAGCATACCTAGAACAAAATTAATCCTTGGAGCTGCATTCATTTTGATAGCGTTCACCTTGCCCCACATGGACAAATGAAGCAAAGACCACCTCAGGATGCACATTTTCAAATCAGTACATACCTCATTCATGTTCACCACAACCATCTCATCCACCAGTGGGGTTAACCATATACCCAAATATTTCAGTTTCCTTTCACACCATTGAAACCCAATACCAGTAACCAAGTTCTTGTCACAATATCCTGAAATTGGCAACACCTCAGATTTAGACCAATTGACCTTAAATCCAGCCACCGCATAAAATCTTTCCAAAACATTCAGCAAGGCCGGAAGGGACACTGTTAAATCCCGTAACAACAAAAGTAGGTCATCTGCATAAAACCACAACTTTTGGTCAGCACCTTGAAAACTCAGACCCTGTATCCCCACTTCACTCCTTAAGGCGATCGCCAATGGTTCCATGGCCAAAACAAATATCAGGGGGGATAAAGGGCATCCCTGTCTCGTACCCCTCCGTAGCACAAAGTAATCTGACAATTGCCCAATAGTTCTGACAGCGGCCGTCGGGTGAGCATAAAGCAAGGCGATCCAAGAAATAAATTCCTCTCCCAAATTCATGGCACGCAGTACTGAAAAAAAGATAGTCCCAATCAACACGATCAAATGCTTTCTCCGCGTCCAAGGAAATCACCGCAACATCATCATCCATATCCTGTGCATGTCTCATCAATAACAACAGGTTCCTAATATTGCTAGATGTCCTCCGGCCATGAACAAAGCCCGACTGATCGGTGTGCACTAACTTCACAAGAAGATTCTGCAAACGAATGGCCAATAGTTTCGCAAGGATCTTATTATCAGTATTAATCAAACTGATCGGACGGTAATTCGAAGTCAAACAACCATCTTTACCCTTTTTTAGAAAAACTGATATAATGGCCTGACTAGTAGAAGCAGGAAGCAAACCTCCCACCCTGGATTCTACGAACATATCCCGCATAAGTTCTACCACTGAATCAGGTAAGATTTTATAAAATTCAGCTGGCAAACCATCCGGACCCGGAGACTTGCCCGAGTTCAACTTCCCAATCGCAGATTTCAATTCATCCACAGTCAAAGCCTCACTCAGCATTGCATATTCCAAATCATTCACTCTAGGTATCTCCAATCCATCAAAAAAGGAACCATTCAATCCATTGACACCCATCTCATTCTGATATAGCTTCGTATAGTATTCCTTAAATGTCTCATTAATCAGTTTTGGATCACAAGTCACCTGACCATTCTCTCTATTAATAGAAGTGATAGATCTTTCTGACTGCTGTTGCCTTAATCTATAGGCAAGCCAGCGATCGCACTTTTCACCATATTCAAAATACGAACATTTCAATTTAAACAAATCCTTCTCAGACCTTATTTTCAAAGTTTCATTCAATTCTCTCTGTAGTGCCCTCAATCTTCTCTTTTTTTCCATGTTCCCAGAGTCATTAATCCTCTCCAGTGAAAGTTGCTTAATACTTTGTTCCAAATCCATACTTATGTCCACCATACATTTCTTCCTGCTACTGGACAAACCTAGAATTAAGCCCCGCATTGTACATTTAAATGCCTCCCATACTGTCCCAACAGCCATACCATCTGTCCTGTTTTCCACAACAAAATGATCAGCCTCAGATCTGATTTTCTCCACAATCTTTTCATCTCGAAGAATTGAGGTGTTCATTCTCCAACAAAATGATCTTGGAGTACTGAACTGCAAATCTACATTCATAAATACTGGTGCATGGTCAGTGACAGCAATACAACCAATCTCACAGCTTTTCAAATTCAGGGTTGCTGAACCAGCCGAGAAAAACATATCTA
Organism: Ambystoma mexicanum; assembly: GCF_040938575.1. Classification (NCBI taxonomy): domain Eukaryota; kingdom Metazoa; phylum Chordata; class Amphibia; order Caudata; family Ambystomatidae; genus Ambystoma; species Ambystoma mexicanum. The sequence goes on along the minus strand of NC_090926.1, from coordinate 1,265,889,933 downwards.
TACGAGAATGTGAGCCATGAGAACTAGAATAAAATGTATATTCTCTCAAATCCCCATGAAGCAATCTCCAACAGTCTTCTAATGCAAATTCAGAAATAAGTGAGTTAAAGGAACAAAAAGTCGGGTCTCTTCTGATAGCAATATGCGGCCCACTGCGATCCTTGACGTTATCAATAACCAAATTAAAGTTGCCTCCCATAATAACGTTCTGACAAGCAAAATCCTGTAACATTTGAGCCACTATCCCAAAAAATGTGCCATCATCTACTGAAGGGGCATAAACATTGCAAAGAATATACTGTACTCCCTGAACTTCCACCAAGAGCATGATGACCCTACCCTCTTTGTCAGTGCGAGATTTCAAAACCTTAATCGGGGAGTTCTTCCGAATCAAAATAGCAACCCCCCTACTCCTGGATGAATAGCAAGAGACAAAAAAATCCCCAATCCAACCTTTGCTCAGCATATTAGTATCCTCTAGCAGTAAATGGGTCTCTTGGAGAAAATGTACATCACTGTGCATATCTTTCAAACAATTAAAAATGATTTGCCTTTTGAGCGGATTATTTAGACCATTGATATTCCACGAGGAAACAGACAACTGGTCACCCCTCTCAGACGGCATTGCAATGAAAAAGAGAAGACAGCAAAAGACCAAATAAAAAAAACTGTACTTATAAAGATCAAAAACCCTCCCCCACTCCCACCTACAGAAGTATGGATCCAACGTCAACAAGAACTAACAAACCCCAAGCCACCCCCGATACCCCTCCCAATCATTTATAGACATCACCAACCAGAAGACACCAGCCATGTAGACCCTAAGGAGCCTAACATCAGAACAAAACCTGAATCACATTTAAAAGCAACACAAACATTAAAGTAACAGGTGCAATACGAACACCCACCCCCTCTAAAAGAAAAGAAAGAAAGAAAAATATATATGAACAGCAACATAATAGAACAGTAAAACAAATAATAGTGCAGAAACACATAAAACTCAAAATCATATTATAAATCTACAGTCCTATCTAAGTCCAGCCTTTCAATGTAGCCTTGTAGAAATCCATCCCGCCGTTACAGTTGGAATTGAGAACTATCAGTCACAGTACCTGAATAAGTTCGTGGATGCAACTAGTTAGACTGAAATGAATCTACTTCACGTGGCCATTTACCTTCCCTTTGCTGTCCCAAAAAAGGCTGCCCAAAGGGAATACCCTCAAAGCAGTACGCAAGACCACACAAGCACCACTCTGTATGGCAGAGAAGGGGCAAGCGAATTGGGTAGGCTGAACAGAGGCAGATGAAATAGCCCCGGAGTGTTTTTGTGATCGGAGACGGTGCAGCGTGTCGGGAAGGGCAGGACCAAAACATTAGGCCGAACGAGGCGCAGCAGACCTATTTACCGGCCTACCGGCTGCGTTCAACCTACTCCTTACACCTGAGCAACCACCTCTTTAAATTGGCACAGGGGACTCGATGGGCAAACGATCTGGGGGCCGGAGGGATCGCTGGACATCTGCTGTTTGAATGGGGAGCGTTTTCCCTAGCGTACGGGATAGAAAATGGTAGCTCTGTATTTGATCATTTAATCCGTCAGGTTAGTAACCCACATAATGAGCTGCACATGTTGTGAGCTACCGGATGCGGTGAAGGTGACAGCGGTGCTGGGGTTAGTGTTGATCTATCTGTGCTCCCAGTACCATGGTGCATGTGTCCCATTTCCTGACCAACCATATGGTGTGTTTACATCATACTGAACCGAACCCCAGCGATGGTGCACCTCATGACGTCTTCAGTGTTGTGTTTGCATAAAGACGAGGCCCCCTGCAGTCACTTCTCAAGGAAAGAATCTTTCACAGCCAACACTTTAGGTTAATTGTTTGTATATACACCGCCGTCACTTTGGTTGCCTTTTCTCCCATTGTTCAGATCCAACGATAAGTACCTTGATATCTTGAAATCCGTCCGCGGCATTAGTCAGACCATCCAGCCCACCCAAATCCCTGAGTCCGGAGTGCCGAGCCGCAGCACAGCCACTCGCCAGAGGGGGGAGAGCCGATATCTGAAACTCCAATACATACGCCCTTCCCCGGACATGCAATGAAGAGGAGCGTTACACGTCAACGTGCCAAAAATGCAGGTCCTTTACTTCTTTTTACTATGGAGCCCCGGCATGGGAAAACATAAACAAACAGCATCGAATGTAAGTGAATTTTAAACCCGCAACTGAAACCATCATCCGGCGCCATCTTCTTACATTCAATCCAATGTTAGAATAAAAAAAATATAATATTTAATCAAGGCTCCGCAGTTTCAAGTAATACTGGGGATACCTTGGTTGGAAAAACATAAACCTAGTATCGATTGGCGAGAGAAGAGAATTACCTTCCCAGAATGTGCGCACACCTGTTACCCAAGAAAATCTCAGAACACGGTCCCGATTTCAGTAACTCCAGCTACCATACAACTACCTACAGAGTATCTAGAGTTTCAAGACTTCTTCCAAAAAGAACAGGCAAATACCTTGCCCCCACACAGATCATATGACTGTCAAATAGACCTCATACCAGGCGCACAACCTCCCTGCAGCAGGATCTATGCCCTTACGGAGCCCGAAAATCTTCATTTACGTCAATACCTGGACCAATACCTTGCTAACGGTTTTATTCGCCCATCTAAATCCCCAGCATCTTCTGCTTTGTTCTTCGTGCCAAAAAAGGAAGGCGACCTCAGAACGTGCATAGACTATCGCGCACTGAACCAAATAACCATTAAGAATCGGTATCCGTTGCCTTTCATTCCGGAATTACTTGACCAAGTAAAAGAAGCCCGCATATATACTAAACTAGACCTCCGGGGGGCGTATCATTTGGTACGTGTCAAAGAAGGCGACGAGTGGAAAACTGCTTTTCGCACGAAGTATGGATTATTTGAGTACCAAGTGATGCCTTTTTGGATTATGCAACGCGCCGGCAGCCTTCCAGTTCTTCATGAACGATGTCCTCAGAGAACTTATCGATGTTTGTGTCGTCGTTTATATTGATGACATCTTGGTATACTCCTCATCAGAATCTGATCATATAAAGCATGTCCGAGCAGTGTTAGAAAAGCTACGCCGGTACAAACTATATGCCAAATTGGAGAAATGCGTTTTCCACACCACTGAAGTGGAATTTCTAGGATTCATTTTAACCCCGGGAGGAATCAGGATGGATACACAAAGTGGACGCAATTCTCAAATGGCCTTCGCCAAGCTCTGTCAAAGGGGTACAGAGCATGCTTGGTTTTGCCAACTTCTACCGCAGGTTTATTCCAGACTTTTCGCAGATTGTTCATCCCATCACAGCACTCTTGAGAAAAAACAAACGCTTTATATGGACAGACGAAGCTGAAGGCGCCTTTCAAGAATTAAAGGCCAAATTCACATCTGCACCGATCCTAAGACACCCACGTCCTGAACTCCCGTACATAGTGGAGACTGATGCATCCAGTTTAGCAATGGGAGCCGTCCTTTCTCAAAAAGATCCCGAAACAAACCAGATTCACCCAGTGGCCTTTTGGTCAAAGTTCTCGGCTCCTGAATTAAACTATGCCATTACTGATAAGGAGCTGTTAGCTATCAAGTCCGCCTTCAAAGCTTGGCGACACTATCTACTCGGAGCCAGGCACACCATCACGGTTATCACCGATCATCGAAATTTACAATATCTAAAAACAGCCAAAGCCCAGTCTTCACGTCAACTCCGTTGGGCATTGTTTTTTGCCGAATTTGATTTTGTAATAACTTATCGGCCTGGTTGTAAAAATGGGAAAGCGGACGCCTTATCCCGAATAGGAATGGGAGAGACTGAAGTGACCCTGGAACCTGTACCCATAATCCCTGACCAGAGAATTCTTGGTATAACTTCAGTACAGACACTGGAAGACATTCAAGGATTGTCCGGCAGTTCTTTGATCCTCAAGCCTTACAAGATTGGGCCAAGAAAGGCCCAGATTTCTGCATCACCAATGAACTACCATATTACCGAGGACGTCTATTTCTGCCACAAAAAGAACTACAAGAACTAGTCATCTCTCATTATCACGATACGTTACTAGAGGGACACCCCGGTATTACAAAGACCGAAGCTAAAATCAAGAAACCATTCTGGTGGCCCACCTGGCGAAAAGATATTAAGTCATTTGTCCTATCTTGTGGCATCTGCGCCCAAAACAAAAGTCAAAAAAGAAAAGCAGCTGGGCTATTACAGCCTATGGACATCCCACCGATTCCTTGGCACACCTTGTCATTAGACTTTACCATGGATCTACCCCTGTGTAACGGTTTCAATACTCTCCTAGTTATAGTGGACCTTTTTTCTAAAATGGCCCACCTTATTCCCTTAAAAGGGATACCCTCAGCCTCAACCCTGGCCAAGGAATTCCTTGAAAACATTGTTCGTCTACACGGTTTTCCATCTGTGTTAATTTCAGACCGAGGAAGTCAATTCATCTCGCATTTTTTTCAGACCGAGGAAGTCAATTCATCTCGCATTTCTGGAAAAATTGCTGCCAACTGGCACAAATAGATGTCAGGCTTTCCACTAGCCACCACCCCCAGACCGACGGCCAAACAGAGAGAACTAATCAGACTCTCGAACAATATTTACGCTGTATGCTACATCAGTCTGAAGGCAATTGGAAGGACACCCTATGGATCGCTGAATATGCGTACAATAATTCAGTACACTCAGGAATTGGGCACAGTCCCTTTTTTACCATATACGGACATCATCCTCGAACCTCGGATTTGGATTCACCCCAGCATTTCGAGATGCCCGCAGTAGATCATCTTCACACAGTCATTACTCAAACCTTTAAGGAATCAACAGAACATTTACGAAAAGCCAAGGAAAAATACAAGAAAAACGCTGATCAGCTTAGAAGAGAAGCACCACACTACCAGATAGGGGGCCAAGTGTGGTTATCTACTAAGCACATTCCTCTCAAAGGAAAACGGACCTTTAATCCCAGGTATTTGGGGCCTTACTCCATCAAGGCCATTATTAACCCGGTGGCTGTCGAGTTGGAACTACCTGCTCCATATGCGAATCCATCCCGTCTTCCAAGTGTCTTTTTTGAAACCAGTGCAACCGGTAACCAGGCTAACCGACCCACCTGAACCTATCCTCATAGACAGAGAACCCGAATACGAAATCAAGAATATTTTGGACTCAAAAAGAGTGAGATCTAAACTCTTTTACCTAATTGAGTGGAAAGGTTATGGTCCGCAGGAAAGGTCTTGGGAACCTAGTGACCACGTGCATGCACCTCGTTTGGTGAAGAGGTTCCACAGGGAATTTCCAGACAAACCACGGCCAAGGAGAGGAACGACTTTGGGAGGGGCCTTGAGGGGGAGTGCTGTCATGATGCCTGCCCCCGGGAAACCAGACCAGGCCCAGCAGCCTCGGAAGCAGGCATCACACCATTTGGAGCATGCCCAAAAGCCCCAGTTAGGGGCTGTTTGGGTGCAGTCCTGGCGCCTTTGGCGCCAGGCTCATAAGGACAAAGTCAGTCCTGGCGCCAGGCTCATTAATGATAACTTACCTAAAGCAGACCATGCTGCTTACTCACCTGATGCAGACCATGCTGCATGAAGACCTAAGCCAAATGAGGCTTAGGAGGAACTATTTTAATGCAGGGACTATTTTCTTACCTGGGTGGGGCAGTGGAAGAATACTTACCTGGGACTTCTTCCAAAGCTATAAGCCACGCCCGGACAGCCACACGTGCTTTGCGTTATTCTGCAGTAGCAGCGTAACGCTCACCGTGCCTGCAGCAGCTTCCAGTCTTCAGCCACGCCCGTCTACACTCCGGAGCTCTTGAACCCTGCAAGGAAAGCAGAAGGAAAGGTTAGAGCAAGAGTTTTATTCATACTCGCCTGAATCCTGCATCTTCCCGACTTGGACCTGGAAGAAAGAATCCCATTAGACGCTCTTGCCGCACCTCCTGCAACGCCGCGCTGAACTCACCTGTTGCCATTTTCAGCATTCCTTCACGCGCATCTTCAGTTCGCGGCCGCTCTTCATCACCTATGGACATAATAACAATAAAGTGAGCAACAGAGCGTTATCTAAGACAACAAAGGCAAATATTAAGACTTACTTGAGATCACCGGGGATACTCACCTAATCTCGGGTCGGCGCAACCTCTTCCGCATCTCCGCCGCACCCCGGCCCCTATGGGGAAACATTCCGCTACAGACTTACCCGGTTGCGGTAAACGCTTCAATCCATGGATCTTCCTCTGAATGGATGCCTGAAAAGGAAAAGACCACAGGTTAGAGCAAGCTTCCCTCTTTATTCCGAAACAGCTTTTATAAACACTTACCTGCGCATCTCTGGTTGCCACGTGAACTCTTTCCAGATCCATAAGGGCAACCTAGGGGAATTGGACAGAGTGAAGTCCAGACGTTTTGAACTCTTTATAACTATTACCTCTACGGAGTCAACACCGTCTGCAACTCGCCAACTTCCCACACCAGTGAGGCAACTGGTCATCTATGCGCCCCTGCACTTGAGAGCAGGATGGAGAGTTCATCTTTCCAGATTATCAGGTGAGAATCTAAAGGAGTCCCAAAGTAATTCATGGGGAGAAGGTGGGGTTAAGCTTAAACCTCACAGGTGGTTAATTCCCCCTTTCTGCATTACAGAAGAGTATTCATATGAGCCACACAGTCCAAGCTGGGAGGCCCGGTCCACTCCGTCATCTCGGCGCTCCGTGTATCACTGGAAGAAGTAACATCAGGCCGGTCCAGATCAACGCCCCCGTGGACACCAGGTGAGCGTAACAAGCGCCTGTCCACAGTAGAGGATGCATCTGCAGTGACGTCACAGGATGCGGTCCAGCTAAAGAATGTGGCCAAGGAGCAGGACGACTTACAACCCAGGTCCCGGGTGAAATAGCGAGTGCTGGAGGCATTGGATAAGGGGCCCGTGGAGCACTGGGTGGGATTGATGCAGCGCAAAGTGCTTTGGGAAATGGGCTTCTCGTCAGCGTTTGTGGAGGAGGCGGTGCACCCTACCCCAGGTGGATGACCGTCGGTACCGGGGGCGCCACCCAGGCCCATTATCGCCACATTTATCAATTACCACGACAGGGACTATACACTGCAACGTTCAAGGGAATTGGGCATCTCTGTTACAGCAGTGACCAGATTCGGCTCTTCCAGGATTTTTCAATCAGGGTGCAGGTATCAAGGAAGAGTTTCGTAGAGGTGAAGAAGCAGCTCCAAGTGAAGGGGTACAAATACGCTATGTTCTTTCCAGCACACATGCGAGTGGAGCATACTGGTAAAGCCATGTTCTTTCAATCACCTGAGGAGGTGAGTGACGTTTTGACAATGCGGACAGTGGTGCAGGTCCAGCAAGGAACAGAAGGGGCCAGGGCAGACTCGCCCAGAGACCCAGGCTAAAATTCCAGTGGAGGTCCAGCGCCCTCATCTTTGATTATTGTAGTAGGACGGGATGACCTACTGTTGGGGTCTGAAGCTGCGGTTGTGGGGGTGGCTAAGCCTTGAGAGGCTCCCATGCAATGGCTTTATAACTCCCAAGTTGGGGGGAGGTTTAACTGGCAGATTGGGGTTGTCTGTGGGGGTGGAGGGGACAGGGTGGGGTCTGGTTGATTGTTTGCTTGTTGGTATGGTTTGATGGCGCACGGGCCTCCGGCCTCAACAAGGTTTGGGAGAGAGAAACACTGGGAGGGTCCTACGCCTCTGTGAGGCGCTCACTTTTAGTCACAGAGGGGATAGCAAACAGGGGGGTCACGTGTATGACCCAGACCGTCAGAGGCCGACCTGTCCCCTCAAAGAAAGCAAAGTCCTGATTCCATGCAGAGGCACCAGGTGGATATTGCATTTCTACGAGACGCACCTCTCACCGTCTGGTGAGGCTGCTTTTGCCAAAACAAGGGGTTATCACCGGTATGTCTCCTTGAATTCCAATGGGGTGTGCATAGTTATCAAGGGCACATTGGGGTTCAGATGGACCGAGGTGGTGAGGGACACGGAGGGGAGGGTGCCGATTCTCACAGGTCTGGTACAGGGGGGGGGGGATTTTCCTTTTGTGAATTATTATGGCCCTATCACAAACTCTCTAGAGACCCTTGAATTTATTGAGTACATTCGGAAATATCCAGAGAGGACTTCAACGTGGTCATGTGTAACTCTCTGGACAGGTCGGGGGTGGGGAGGTCACAGTAGGGGCGCAACTAAGGCCATCTGCAAATTACTATATATATATATAGAGATTGCCATGGTTCAGAAAATGAGTGCACATTTGGATCCTCGGTGCACGGGTCGGTGTCTAGGCTGGACTATATTTTGGCTTCTGTAACTCGCTCAGGCTGGTTCTCGGAGTGTAAAGGCTTAGGGCTCATGCTTTCTGACCATGCTCCTGTAGTTGCGAGACTCCTAATCCCTCGGAAGTGGCAGGGGGCAGGAGTTGGTACTTTAAGAGTGAGATTCTGCGTGACACTGGAGGAAATATGGGAGGGTGTGCTATGCTTCTTTCAGGTAAATGAGGGCTCTGTGGCATCCCATTCCTCCCTTTGAGAGGCCTTCAAGTGTGTGTCGAACATCGCCAAGGAGGCTGGTGTTGGGACTATTATGGCAGAGCTGGGATCGGGAGCAGGGTTCTTTACAGACATGGGAATGCAGGCTAGATTCCCGACAGGAACTGGGGCTGTTAGGGATGCAGCAGAATGGGAGGTTAGGTTCCTTAACAGGAGCACATCGGTGCAACAGTATGGGAGGATCAAAGGACTGGGACCTTACTTGCCCGTTTAAGACCAAGAACTCAATATCGTGGCGATTGCAGATCGAGCAGTGAAGCTTTTGCAGACAGAGGAGAAGATAATGGGGACACTTGTGGATTTTTATAAGGCTCTGTATTCCTCTAAGATCACTGTAGGACAGGCAGCAATTGATGGATATCTGGGTCAGGTCGTCCTGTTCCAAGTTGCACAGGAGAAAGAGATTGATAGCCTCATGGAGCCTACCCAGCCAAAGTGCTTCATTTTCATAAAGCATATGCGGATATACTGGTACCTCACATGCTGCGCATATATAGCGACAGGCACCGCACAACGTACTGCCTGAGTCAATGCGCAAGGCAGTGGTTGCACTTCTTCTAAAACCAGGGAAGAGCGCGGAGAACTGACCATCCTGTCGATGATCTCCTTGATAAACCTGGACAATAACATTTTAGCTAGGGCGTTGGCTAATCGGCTCACTCTGATAATGCCTAGATGCATACTGGCCGATCAGGCTGGGTTTAATCCCGGGAGGTCCACATCTCACGGGTTATGATGAATATTCGGCCTGCTCTCGGTTCTCGAGCAGCAGTCTTCAGTGGTGGCGGGCCTTTGATGCTGAGAAGGTGTTTGACTCTATTGACTGGCCATTTCTTTATACTGTCTTGCGGCATATGGGCATGGGAGAGGAATTCATGAGAATGGCTTCCCTACTCTGTGGGCCCAGTGGCATGGCTCCGGGTGAAGGGCAGGCTCTCCGCCCCCATTGCAATGGGAAGGGGAATGTGGTAGGGATGCACTCTGTGGAGCTAGTCTGCTCTAGGCACAGACAAAAGTGTAACTGCTCACGCATACACTGGTGAGCTCATTGTATGCAGATGATTTAACCCCGTTTATCTCGATCCCCGCAGTGAACCTGTCGGGAGGGATGTTTTTGTTTTTTGGTCGTTCTCAGGGCTTAATATCAACCCTTCTAAATCGGTGCTGTTTTTTTTGACCAACGGGACCATGAGGTTTGAGGAGTAGTTTAACTTCCAGTGACATTCCGATGACACTCGTTACATCAGGGAGATGGTGGCTAGCTCGCCTGAAGTGCTTTACCAAAATGACTATGGGGAAACGTTGGTACACACCGAGACACTTCTTTGGAGGTGGATGAGCCTGCCGGTGTCCATATTTGGTCGAATATTGGTAATAAAAATGGTAATACTGCCTACATTTCTCTACTCATGCCTCAACATGCCCATACTTACCGCCAAGTTCTTTATATCGCTGAAGTCGTGCAGGCCTGTGTGTGCTGGGATAAGTTAGTGGCACCCCTCGCTCTTCCCGATTCGGAGGCCTATTGGACGGCCTCACAAGCATCCTTTCTGCTGCATTGATATTTGGTTCCAGATAGGGCACATGTACAAATTCAGAGGGCTATGGTCGCTCCTTCTCTCTTGAGGGCAGTCATTCAGAGGGCATTGCATGCGATGAGTTACTTTACTCCATGCTTTTCTCAATTAAACACGTGCCGGGATCCCACTCACAGGGGAGAAGGTTTTATCCAGTGTACGGATAGATTGGGCCTCACGTGCTGGCGGGATCTTTTCCTGAACGGGCAGTTCCTTACGTTGGAAGAATATAAGGCCATGGGGGTGTCGCCACCTGACTATTTTGTGTATTTTCGGCTGCGTGTTGGCCTGAAAGACAGGTCTGCAGATTGCCCCAGGGAGCCCCCATTGCACCTGTTCTGCATGGGATGAGCCGCACAAGGTCCAAACTGATCTGCAGGCTGTATGCTGCTATAATCGATGGGGCCTCGGGGTGGGCTGGGGATTCCTGGGCACAGTGGGAGGTTGCCCTGGGTGCCCCCATATCGGATGACAAAGCTGGCCATCAATAGGAACTTCAAGGTAATTCAGTTCAAGTTCTTACACCAGTATTACCTGACCCCAGTGGGCATATACAAGTTCAAAAAACGATTTGTGCTTGAGATGTAGTGTCTCCCTGGCAACCTTACTACACCTTGCTTTGGGTTTGCCCCTGAAACCACTCTTTTTAGGCACAGGTGTTCAAAATGGTTGAGGGAATTGCGGGTGAAAGGGTGGCTTTGTTGGGTTATACGTACGCGCTGCCTAAGCATGTTAGAAAACTACTGGGGCTGCTGCTGTTTGCCAAAAGGAGAGTGGCTATGCTGTGGGGTAGGGGCCACCGTCCTGCATATGATCAGTGGAGGTCTGAAATGTTATACTTTTACCAACTGGTGCCGAAATATAGATCTTTTGTAAACCCAGCCTCGAGGTCGAAGGACATTTGGGGTCTGTGTTTTGCATACCTGTTGGCGATCAGCAGTAGCGCTTCTGTGGGGTCTGATCGTCAATCTGTTAAATTTGGGACTGATTGGTTTTCTTCTTGATTGCAAGTGTTCCTGAGGGCGCTGGGTGGGGGTGGTGTTGCCATCTGTAGTGAAGTATATGTTGATTTGATTTGTCTGCTCTAAATAATTAATAAACAGTTTTTAAAAATCCACACAAAAATAATGCAGCCTTCCCCTTTAAAGGGGCCCTGTATATGATTGCTCTGTTCGGTTCTCCTATATCCAACCACTTAGGATGTTGCAATAAAGGGAGGTGGAAGGAAATTATCGCTCTGACATACCTTGTCTCCAGAGGCCAGGGGGTTACCCCAGTGGGATCCCGCTGCCCGGACCCCTAGAAAGAATATTGTCTAGCAGGCTCACCTCCCTAGTCCCAAAACAACTGACACCCACTTGGGGGGAGGGAGGGGTCAGGGACACATTCTATGGCTTTGTCACAGGATCTTATGCTGAAGCAGGTGATGTATCATATTAGCATTTCTAAAGTCCATATATCTAGGACTTTATAAGACTGGCTACTTGGCAATACACAATTCCAACTTCTAGTAAAGCATATACCACTCAAGGTAAAGGGTAGCTATGGCAGAGCAGCCTGGGTTATCTTGGGAGGGAGAGAGGGTTATAGGTGGCACAAAGAACCTGTAGCATACATGTGGTCCAAAGAAGCACTTCTACACTCTAGTAGTTCTATACAAATATGTGTTTATTTTATACATACAGAGGCAAAGAGAACTCTTCAGAAAGCACTATTCATAATTGGAAAACACAATAGAAAAACCAATGCACTACTTCTGGTAAGTAAACCACTGTGTAAAAGACTTATAGAAAAGCAGTATGCAATTCAAGGGAAGTAAAAACCACCTTGTAGTAAACTTTGAAGAATATTCTGTTCCAGGAATTCAGTGAAGTTGCAGGACCAAAATAAGCAGGTAAGCACTTCTCAACATTTGTAAAACTTTATTTAGAGAGGCCTTACCCTATAACAGTCCTTCCCTACCCAGGTATGAGATGTCTCAGATTCAGGGGGGCACACTGGGCATCAGTGGCCTCTTGTAGGCACGAGCTGTAGAAAAGTCACAGTTCCAGAGGATTCTTCTGTAACGAGTACTAAGTTTTTTGTAGGTAAAAAGGGTTCAGGGACTTCGTAGAAGACTCCCTGAATGCACACCAGCCTTAGGCCTGGGCGAACAGGTATGGGCGAACACCGAAACGCACACATTACCACCTCCACAGAAGCGGCAGAACGACTCTGGGCAAGTATTAGCTCGAGTCTCGCAGTACCTCAGCAGTGAACATGATGAGGCGGGAGGACACCCTCACGATGCAGCATCTACAGCACCCGGTCACCGAATTCTGCATCTTCTGACGAAAGAAAGGACACTGGAACAGATTTTGCAGCAGGAGTCAAGTGGAAAGGCTCCCAGGAAAGGATTCGGCATGGATTCTCACTGCTCTGTTTGTGGCACCTTTTTCAAGACGCCAGATGAACGGTTTGCCCGGGACTTTAAGGAAAGGAATCTTGCCTCTGGAGGTCGGAAGGAGTCACCAACGGTTCGGGAGGATTAGATCTTCTGAACACTATGCACTGCATGATGGCTGCTGGTCCCAGAGTATTGTCGGCTTGCAACCCAGGAAGGTCGTAGGTCATCGTGGGATGACTCCAAATGCAGATCGTCACAAGGCTGGTAGTTCCCGCCAGCCCAAAGGAAGGAGTCTTCTTATTTTCTTTTTTATTTATTCAGCATTTATTTGGGACCTATCCAACAGAATGGTGTTGCCAGGCACCACAAGGCAAGAGGGGCGGTAACATGTGAGTAAATAACAGTAAATATACAACCGTGGTCCTACTAGGCCTTGTGGCATTCGGACGTGCAAGTGCAGTGAAGAGGAGTGTAGGAGTTGGGGGAGGGAGGAGGGGTGGGCAACATATGGATAAGTGTTGGTGGGAGACAGGGAAGGAAGGGCAGAAGAGTCCCAATGAAGGATGCACAGCTGCCAGGCAGGGGGCCTGTAAGCCTGTAAGGACAGTGCTGACTGGGCAGGGGGAAAGAGTGCTGGTGTTGACTGGGAAGAGGGCCTGGTAACCTATGAGATTCATGCGGGACCAGGCCGCCAGTCTCGGCGGCAGTGGGGCAATTAGCAGGGAAGGGGTAGAGAAAGGCAGGGTTTTGAGAAGTTTCCAGAGCTTAAGGAGGTCTGGCTCAAGTCTGAGAGGGGCAGGGAGGCTGTTCCAAAGAGGCACCAGCCAAAGAGGGAGATCTGTCCCACACACTCTGCTTGTAGAAGCATTTGACAAGCAGAGAGTTGGAGTAGCATAGTGTTCTAGCAGGGAAGTATTTAGGGAGGGAAAGTACGAGATAGCATGGTCCCAGTCCCCAAAAAGCCTTGTGGATAATGCAGGGGGTCTTGAATTTGATCATTGTGGCCACCAGGAGCCAGTGGAGCGATTTTAGGGCTGGAGAGTCCCTGGGCTTGAGGTCAGGGTTATGTCTTGCAGCCCTGTTCTGGATTACCTGGAGGGGGCATAGGGAGGAAAGGGGGTAGATTGAGGAAGAGACTGTTGCAGTAGTCCAGCCTGGAGAGGACCAGAACTCTGGAGACGTTAAGCATCCGGGGAAAGGTGAGGAAAGGGAGAATGCTTCTGAGGAGGTGAAGGTAGAAGTTGACCTTCGTGGCAAGGTCCAAGATGTGAGGGGTGAAGGAGAGGGCAGAGTCGAATATGACCACAGGATTACTGGCCTCACAGGATGGTGGGGTAGAGGGTCCAAAGAGGGTGGCAGATGGTAGGAGGGAAATAGGGTGCTCTGCCTTTGACACAGTCAACCACTCCATCCTCATACAAAGGTTCCACGATACCCTTGGCCAGTCCAGTGCCTGTTCTGAGATACAGACATCCTAACTGACCGCTCGTCTCAAGTCATCCAGGGCACCTTCTCCTCTCCTACTTCCTTTTCCACCTGTGGTGTCCCCCAAGGTTCTATCCTCTCTCCTTAGCTCTTTAACATCTACCCTGCTCTGCTGGCACGCCTCATCTCCTCCTTTTCGCCCAACTTCCAGTGTTATGCAGATGACACACAACTCTTTCTTTTTCAAACTTCCTTCTGAACCCCTTGTACTTTCCATCATCCCTGACTGCTTTCTGCTATCCAGTCCTGGTGCATCTCAAACGATCTCTGCCTCAATACCTGTAAAATGGAGATCCTTCCCATCGGGACCCCTGCTCCCTCTTTCTTCCCTTCACTCTGGGATTCCTCCATTGGCTCTCCCCCTGCTCCTTCTTCTGAAGCCAGAAACATTTCAGTCCTCTTCGACTCTCTTTCTCTTTCCTCCCTCACACGCAGGACATTGCCAAGAAGTCCCCCTTTTAGCTCTTCCTTCTCAAAGGAATTCTCTTTTCTCACCCCCCCCCCCCAACCCCACCCCCCAGAGGGTCATTGTTACCCGAGCCCTGGTTCTCTCTAGGCTTGACTTCTGAATAGTCTCCTCCTGAATCTACCTTCTTCCACTCTGCGACCCCTCCAGCTAATCGAGAATAGGGCAGCAAGATTTATCCTTGGGCTTAAGCGCAGGGACCGTATCTCTCCTGCCCTTAAGTCTTCACTGGCTCCTGGTTGCTACGCAGACTAAATTTAAATCTCTCTGCATCATCCACAAGGATGTCTGGGCCTGGGGACCACATTATCTTCAATTTTATCTTCCTAAATATTCTCCCTCCAGACCACTACATTCCTCAGGCAACAACTCTGGGTGTAAAGCGTTTTGCTAAACAGCGGGCAGGAGGTTGGTTGCTTTCCTCAGCTGGCTCCCTCCTATGGAACAGCCTCCCCCCTCATACGCCTTGAGCAGGACTTTCTTAAATACTGTAAGCTCCTCAAGACTTTCCTCTTTACATCCTCCTTCCCATCGTCTCTTCTCTGCTATTCTTACAGTTGCTGTGATTGGTGTCCTGGGCCCGTATGCATCCTTGGGGTCCCTGACCTCCCATACTCGATCGTCCCAGCTTCTGTCTACCCTCAGCACAGCCTCCGCCCTGGAGGCTCACACTTACACCCAACACGGCTCCAGGCCATGTAGTACTCGCCTTCCCATGCACTTTATCGGTTGCTCACCCACAAACACAGATACTTGAGCACCTACCCCCTCTGCCCTCTCCCTTGCTGCACTTACACGTTCTGAATACTCACAAGGCATAGTAAGTTCGTCCTTTTTCCTTCAACTGTTATTTTTTAAAAATAAATATTGTGTTTTGTCTTTCACCCCCTTGTTTCCACCCTTTGCCCTGTGGGCGCTTTGAAACAATATGTACTTGCTGTATAAGCACCTGCCAAGCGATCAATAAATACATAAAGGCATCCCAATGAGAATGATCTTACTGGCATTAAGACAGAGATTGTAAGCCGCACACCATGTCTGGATGGCGGTCAGACCGTTGTGGATGAGATAGGAAGTCATTGAGGGAAGTTTGAAGGAAAGCTGTGTCATCAACGTAAGACTGGAAATGGGGGGCGAGGGATGAGGTGAGCAAGAGGGGCGATATAGATAAAAGCCATGGCAAAAGGATGGAACCCTGGGGGACACAGTAGATGGAGAGCGAGGTGGAGCAAGGGCCCAGTTGCAACTGTGAAGAGTGGTTAGTGAGGAAAGAGGCCAGACAAGTGCCTGGTCCTTGATGCTGAGGGTATCACAGAGACGTTTGATGAGGATAGAATGGTTGACTGTGTCAAAGGCAGAGGATAGGTCGAGGAGAATGAGAACAGCAGGAGAGTTAGAATAAAGATTTGCAGGCATGTCTTCACTGGTGTTCTGTAGAGCAGTTTCCGTGCCTCTGGATGCCCGAAATGCAGATTGATGGTCATGAAGGCACCCAATTTAGGTATGCTTGTCCGCCCTTTATCTGCCTCCAGAGCCTAACCGGGCCCCTCACAGCCACTGCCACCATCGGATTGGCTGCCTTTTGCTTTTATTTTTTGATTGGGCGGCAGCAGGCGAAGCCGGCCCACCTCACTCAAGGCCCATAGAATCAAGGCTGGCACCTGTTTGCTGCCTGTTTGCGCATGGAAGCGCGGCGCGGCCACCCCCGTTGCCCGACCAAACTGGCCCAACCTATTACCTCTAAAAGAAGCCCCTGCTAACGTTTGACTATCTACATATCATTATACCGAACAACCTGTGTCACCATCCTGCAGCAGGTACATAGATCATCCTGCAGCAGGACGGATGATCTATGTACCGAGAACTACGCGTACCGGGCGAGCTACTGTAAGTACATGGGCCCACTTGCATTACCGCGCCTCCCGCCCGCAATAATCCGATTTAGCACCATTGTACCTATTACGAATACCCTAGCCCCCGCTAAGCAATTACATTTGTATCATGCATATAGCCTGCTTCCGACAATTGCTCCCTTTGTTGCTGTTTGTTTACACTCGAGTCAATACAAGACCTGTTAAACTCAGGTGCCTTTGCAGTAACATGTATGCTCTTCTGCCACTATTGAAACTGTCAAACTTAGATGTTCCATGCTGTACCTCATTTGTATGTTAGTCGCTAATAGGATTGTCACATTTAGATGCCTTTGCGTCATCATGTGTGCGTTTTAGTTATCTATAGGATTGTCAAATTTAGATGACTCTGCGGTTTCATGTATGTTTCTCAGTCACTAACAGGATTGTCAAATTTAGATGACTCTGCGGTTTCATGTATGCTTTTTAGTCATTAAAAGGATTGTCAAATTTAGGTGCCTTTGCGTTATCATGTATGCGTTTTAGTCATCTATAGGATTGTCAAATTCAGATGACTGCGGTTTCATGTATGCTTTTTAGTCATTAATAGGATTGTCAAATTTAGGTGCCTTAGCGTGTATGCTTTTTGACATTAACAAGACTGTCAAATCCAGGTGCCTTGCAGTAGCATGTATGCGCTCTAGTCCCTAACAGGTGTGTCAATTTAGGTGCCCCTTTGCCATTAACACCCAACATGCGCATCACCAAGATCTGCCTTCTATACAAATTCTGCTCCCTACTCTGGACCACTCTAATTATCACCACAACAATGGCCCACTCTAATACTACACCTTGCAACTTGCAACAGAGAAACACGCGACTTAGAGCAAGACTGTCACGATCAACAACCTCAAAAACAAAAGAACTAGACCATCAGGCTTTACATCCACTCCAACTGCCACTAACCCCAACTCTCTTGCCCTAACGGCTGAAAGGTGTCCTAAATCACAATTCGACTCTTTCCACAACCAGAAAAGACGCAACCACCCCAATCCTAGACTTATCCAAGAAACTATCTCAACTCCTACCTTATCAGGAGCCCTCATCAATGCGAGGTCCCTCATAGCACCCAACATGGAAATCGCAGACATACTTGCTATGGATAACCTAGATCTTCTCGCTGGCTCTGAGACCTGGCTCCATGTTGCCACAGGTCCTGCACTCATGATTGCCATACCAGACAACTACAATATACTAAGTCGATCGGCCCAACTCCAGAGGTGGTGGCTTGGCCATTATTGCCAAATCGAAGCTAGCTGTAAGACTTACCACGCCTCCAGCAATTACCTATTGCGAACTTCTTTCTGCTAAAATACCCATCTCCAATAATAATACACTAACTGTTCTTCTAGTGTACAGACCACCAGGCCCACTAGGTAATTTCGGGGGAAGACCTATCCAGTCTCCTCACTAATAACATCAAAGAGTCCACCCAGCTCCTACTACTAGGGGACTTCAACTTGGGATTCAATGATGACGAGGATAAACAGGCCCACTCTATGCAATCAATCTTAGTTGATCATGGTCTTACCCAAAAAGTCTTAGCCCCTACACATATAAAAGGACGTACATTAGACTGGATAGCCAACCGAAACTGTGCCACCACCATCTCTAATATTTTACCACAAACCTGGACCGACCACCACCTTATATGCTTCTCATCCACCATAGAGCCTCCCAAATTAGATAATACTGAAATAGTACCTCCTATGCCAACGAGAAGTAAAAAAAGAAATTACTGCTGAAAAACGACTCCCACTCCTCCTACCAGCTCTCACCGATAGCGCTATTAACTCTGACCCAAATATGCTAGTTGAGACATTTAACAGCACTATGTCCAAAGCCTTGGACATGATCAAACTACGTAGAAGTAAACGAGAATCTCATCTCAACTCATGGTTCACCCCTCACCTCAAAGAACTACGTATCCAAAAATGCAAACTCCAAGCTATTTGGAGCCATACACCCTCAGCCGAGAATAAAACCTTACTCGCCAACCTTGCTAAAAAATATAAGAAGGAAATAATCCAAGCTAAAAAAGACACATTTAATGAGAGAATTAGCAAAGCTAACTCTAATTCCAAAGAACTCTTTTCCATCCTCCGGGAAATGGAAAACCCAATTGCTCCCACAAACAATGTCCCCAAGGACAAACTATGGTGCACCAGCATCCAAAATGCCTTAGCAAATAAAATCACAATGCTACAATCCAAAATTGCAAAGAAGAAAGCCTCTTTGAGCTCTACTGGATCACATACCACCCTCCTGACAGATACACATAGCACATCTACACAAAGCAACTGTAAACTATTCAGGTTTACCAACATATCCATACTGGAAACTGAAAAGGTCATATTATCCCTGAAACCATCGAACTGCCAAGGGGACAGCTGCCCAGCACAAGTTATTAAGGACGCAGCTAGAGATTTAGCACCCGTTATCTCTAAATTAATCAACGCCTCCTTTAGCTCTAGTACTGTACCTACCAATCTCAAAGAATCCTGGGTACTGCCTCCTCAAAAAACAGACCCTTCACCCAGCCATCCCCACTAATTATAGGCCCCTTACCACGGTCCCAATCCTCCTTAAAATTATTGACAGAGTAGCCTATCTCCAGATCCAAAACTATCTGGAGACAAACCAACTACTAGGATCACGACAATCTGGATTCAGACCATTACATGGGACTGAAACAGCCTTAATTGACCTGAAGACACAAATCGACGAGTTGAAGGATAAAGGTAAAACAGCTATGCTCCTAATCCTTGACTTATCGGCGGCCTTTGACCTGGTGGACCATACAGTGTCATGCAACCACCTAGCGTCTGACGCCTGGGTACAATCCTTCCTAGCCAACCGTACGATGAGTGTTCTCCCCCTTAGCCTCAGCGGACTCAATACAAATCACCTGTGGTGTCCCACAAGGTTCATGTGTCTCCCCCACAATGTACAACATCTTCACTAAGCCACTCTTCGACAAACTTTACAGACTGGGGGTAACTTACACTAATTACGCGGACGACACGCAGATCCTCATACCACTATCTGGCAACTTTGTCGAAGACACAGCTATAGTAAATAAGATTTGCCTTCTCATTCAGGCATGGATGGCCTCCCACGGCCTCTGCCTGAATGACAATAAACCAGAGGTACTGATCCTGGGTTCCGACTCTAACCTCAATTGTCTCGCCTTCAACATAGACGGCAATATAATTAAGGTGGCGACCGAGGTAAAAACACTAGGTTTCTACCTTGATTCCACATTATCTGTCAAAAAACAAGTACATTCCTTGGCCTCTTCCACTGCTTACACCTGCAAATTAATCAGGGCCTGCAGACCCTACCTCTCCAAAACCAACTGCATCACACTAGCCAACGCCCTAGTAATGTCTAAATTGGACTACTGCAACGCCTTATATGGAGGCGCCAATAAAACTCATAAACAAACTGCAAATATTGCAGAACAATGCTCTTAGAGCAGCACTGGACATACCTCGCAGAGTACACATTTCTAACATTAGGAAAGACCAACATTGGTTAAAAATTAGTGATGCAGTTCTCCTCAAGACGCTATCTCTCACCCATAAAGGGCTGAACAATACTGCACCCCCATACATCTCGGCTAGATTGACTAGAAAATCCTCTAGTCACCACACTAGAGCTTCTAACCATTTCCTACTACAAATTGCTAGATTCAAACTAACTAAAGCGGGTGGCGCAAGCTTCCCTGTTAGAGCTGCACGGGCCTGGAATGCACTTGCTATTGCCTATAGAGCCAATCTACCCTACTCTAGATTTAGATGCAATGTGAAAAGTTGGCCTTGGACCAATGACAATTAACAATCTGATCCCTGCATTAGGCCATGGATCATTTCACACAACTGTCATGATACTCTTGAAACCTGGTCTATAGACCATCTCATTGCCCTCTGTGTGTTGTGAGGTACCCATATCTTGTATTCTTTGTATATAGTCAAGTATCCCATCCGCACTTGGGAATATGTTCTTACAAGGAAAAAAAAAGGGATGCCCAAGGGGCTCCCCAACAACATTGCATAGAAAGTGCTTTGTGCTGCAAAAGTAAATTACAGATCCCTTAAAAGTTTGAGGAAAGATGGACCGGAAAAATGGAGGCACACAAAAAGTACTCCCATAGGCAGAGTAAAAGTCCAGCAAGAAGTGCTGGGGTCTTGCATGTGAAGGAGATTGGGAATAGAAAATGAAAAAAACCTACCCAACACCATCCTGTTGGAGGCAAATGACTTTATCCAGCATAGTTGTGTTTATTCTTGCTTAAGTCTTTTCATTATGCTTTTGTGATGGATGGCATCAAAAGCTTCTCTGGTGTCCGGAAGGATGACGCTACTTGAAGCGTCATGAATCCTTGTCGTCTTCACATTGTCCTCTATGCAACCAGTTCAGTTCCCCTTACTGAGGTAAATCCTATCCGGGTATAAAAGGCCATCCTCTGGTCACTTTTCCTTACTGCCTGAAGTCGGGTCAGGTTTTATAGTGACCCGAAGATATGCCTCCTTTGACGGAACCTCAGATCTTGATTTTGCCTTGGATGCCTGAAGGACCCCTCCTCCTTCTAATGCTGATCCTTTGGCTTGTTTCCAATTATCTAGAAATGCTGTTCGAATCTTTGGCTTTTTTCTGGTAACTTGTGTCGTTGGATGTCTGCAAGGCCGCTCAGAACGTTTTCTGTAAGCATTGTGTGTTAAGAGACAAGCTCCTGATGAAATGTCTGGTTGAGTCTAACCTTACACATGTACTGGCTTGACTAGATATTAGGTAACATGTTCTTGGTGGCTCACAAAAGGGTGTATTTAATCTTTATGGACAAGTTATCCTACTTTCTGCCTGCCCTAGCTTTTAGTATGGACTGAGTAAAGGAGAAGTGTTCTGGAAGCCTGACTCTCCTCTGTGCGGTGACATCTCCCATTAGTGTGCAGGAACAGGGACTGTGGACTAGGCTTGCAATGGGCACTTTGCTCATGTGGTTTGTACCTTTGATTCTCAGGCAGATACTTAGGAGGGAACTGGACTTTACAATGCATCTATGAAGCATTTGTCCACACTCAGCAGTGCCCGGGCAGGCTGAGCTGTAAGCCGTATACTGCTGCAGTAATTGCGGCTTAAGTGCCGCACCTGCAAATGTAGGATGTTGGCCATCCCACACAGAGCTGACACAGGATGCTGACATCCACACCCTTAGCACAGTTGAAATTAGAACACAATGCTTTCAAAAAAATATATACCTATGCTTTCGCCCCTGTGTCATAAAGACGTGTTGAATCTCCCTATTTAGATTTACTTCATGTAGCCTCATGAACTTAAGGTTTTGTCTCAAACTGATGCCGATTCCCTTTTTGTTCTAGGGGAGCTGCTCATTGGGCGACAGCTGCTGCTACTCTCACCGCCAGGACGAAGAGAAGCCGAAGACTGCCTTGGAGCCCCCACCTGCCCCATAATCTCCTCCCACACACATGGGAGGGAAGACTTTTTTCGATAGACATTTTCACTTTTAATAAACATGCAAGTTCTTCCTAGTCGTGGAAGGCTTTTCTATTTTATGGTTGTCTCTAATTGGAGAATTACACCAGCACTCTGAAGGACCCACTCGACATCCGAAACATGATAACAAAAAAAAAAGAACAAGCCAAATTTGAAAACATTCTGTGTTTATTGAAATGGACGGCAACCCCAGCAAATCCCCTTGAATAGTGCAGAGAGAATGCAAAATGGCAGGAATGGTACATGCAAGCAACTCGCAACATGTGCTGACGTTGTGACATTTAAAGCTTTGGGAAAGAGGGAACATGTTGGAGACTTAAAATGTAGATGAAGGCTCTTGTGCTCGTTTACTAGAGGGTGGTTTGCAGGCTCCACCAAAAGTGGCACCTGACCTCCACAGAACCTCTTTACACAGGTGATAGCAGCGGAGGAGCTCCATCTGCCACTACCATGGCACCCATGCCCATATCTGCCCCGGGAGATGGGTGTTGTGTTTGATCCTGGGCAGGGAGGTGATGAGAAGCGGGGTCAGGGCTATCCCAAGTGGGAAAGGCCCGGCCAGGTGAGCACCAGACAAAAAGCTGCTGACATAAAAATGTCATGCCTTTGAACCAGATAAACGGCACATGTGTAAGCACCGTTGATGCAGAAAAGCTCCATGCTTTACTACATCGATACGAGCCATTGAGGACGTTGCCTTCCCTCGCATGTACTGTACATCTTTGCTCCTGTGAAGCAGTAACAGTCTGCTCAGGGTGGTGCAAAAGAAGGGGAACCGAGATCTCTGGGTCCCGTCAAAGGGGATGTGATCTGCACCCAGTCCGTCCAGGGCACTGCACCCATATCCAGAGAAATACTGGGCCCTGATGAGTACATCCCGGAAGGGGTATGGTACATGGATCGGAGGGCACTCGGTAAGGGGGCAAGGGAGACAGCCAGTGCGGATAATGGCTGCAAACTATTAGTTCATGGATTCCATGTCTGCTGTGCTAAAGAGGCGCATAAACCCCCATGTCTGTGCCTACAGTTCTCCATCCCTGGCTCCATGCCCAGCACTACACTACCTTCGGAAGCTAGGTCTGTGCTCCAGAAATACTGAATAAAAGCTCACACAAAGACCAGGCAATACAGCTCCACCCTGGGCACACAATTCACATGTCAGAATGGACCGTTGTGTGTAGTCTTGGTTCAACCAGGATAGCCATTGCCTGCTATGATGCTGGGCACTTTAGGGGCTCACGCCAGGCACGAATGAGAAGCCACGCAGAAGAGGCACGCTCCAATGAGCAGTTTCCGCACTGCAGCTGGGGGGGTGGTGTGGTGTGGGAGAGAGAGAGAGGGAGAGAGCGAGTGAGAGAGACTACAGCAAATCACTTTACTCTGCAGAGAGAACATATACACAGTGTAGTTTTCATTTTTGGTTCAGACAGTACAGCAGGTGGTTCCTGCACACAGCATCCTATGCGGTGAAGGCTATAGACGATTCGTGTCAGGATTTGTGCATTTCACCGTAGCAAGAAAGGTCCGAATCTCCATGGGCTGCAGGGTGACCGCTGTGGGGTCCAGGTCCACAGCTGGCTTCTGGAATGTTCCACCAGGAGCTAGAGAAAAACGAAAATCCATTGGCTTATTCAACATTTCCTACCAGATCTGTGCAAGAGAGACTGACCCACATGGGAGAGCGACTAGAGGACAGAGTGCCCGACACAAGACTGACAACCTTCACCCGCCTCGTGGGCAGGAGATGGCACCATTATACAGTCCCTTGCCCCCAGGATATCACACCATTATACAGTCCCTTGCCCCCAGGTGATGGCACCATTATACAGTCCCTTGCCCCCAGGAGATGGCACCATTATACGGTCCCTTGCCCCCAGGAGATGGCACCCTTATGCAGTCCCTTGCCCCCAGGAGACGGCACCCTTATACAGTCCCTTGCCCCCAGGAGATGGCACCATTATACAGACCCTTGCCCCCAGGGGATCACACCAGCACCATTATACATTCCCTTGTCCCCAGGAGATGGCACCATTATACAGTCCCTTGCCCCCAGGAGATCGCACTGGCACCATTATACAGTCCCTTGCCCCCAGGAGATGGCACCATTATACAGTCCCTTGCCCCCAGGAGATGAAACCATTATACAGTCCCTTGCCCCCAGGAGATCACACCAGCACCATTATACAGTACCTTGCCCCCAGGAGATGGCACCATTATACAGTCCCTTGCCCCCATGAGATGGCACCATTATACAGTCCCTTGCCCCCAGGAGATCACACCAGCACCATTATACAGTCCCTTACCCCCAGGAAATGGCACCATTATACAGTCCATTGCCCCCAGGAGATGGCACCATTATACAGTCCCTTGCCCCCAGGAGATCACACCAGCACCATTATACAGTCCCTTGCCCCCAGGAGATGGCACCATTATACAGTCCCTTGCCCCCCAGGAGATCACACCAGCACCATTATACAGTCCCTTGCCCCCAGGAGATGGCACCATTATACAGTCCCTTGCCTCCAGGAGATGGCACCATTATAAAATCCTTTGCCCCCAGGAGATGGCACCATTATACAGACCCTTGCCCCCAGGAGATCACACCAGCACCATTATACAGGCCCTTGCCCCCAGGAGATGGCACCATTATACAGACCCTTGCCCCCAGGAGATCACACCAGCACCATTATACAGGCCCTTGCCCCCAGGAGATGGCACCATTATACAGTCCCTTGCCCCGAGGAGATGGCACCATTATACAGTCCCTTGCACCCAGGAGATGGCACCATTATACAGTCCCTTGCCCCCAGAAGATGGCACCATTATACAGACCCTTGCCCCCAGGAGATCACACCAGCACCATTATACAGTCCCTTGCCCCCAGGAAATGGCACCATTATACAGTCCCTTGCCCCCAGGAGATCACACCGGCACCATTATACAGTCGTTTGCCCCCAGGAGATGGCACCATTATACAGTCGCTTGCCCCCAGGAGATGGCACCATTATACAGTCCCTTGCCCCAGGAGATGGCACCATTATACAGTCCCTTGCCCCCAGGAGATCGCACCATTATACAGACCCTTGCCCCCAGGAGATCACACCAGCACCATTATACAGTCCCTTGCCCCCAGGAGATGGCACCATTATACAGTCCCTTGCCCCCAGGAGATCGCACCATTATACAGACCCTTGCCCCCAGGAGATCACGCCAGCACCATTATACAGTCCCTTGCCCCCAGGAGATGGCACCATTATACAGTCCATTGCCCCAAGGAGATGGCACCATTATACAGTCCCTTGCCCCCAAGAGATGGCACCATTATACAGTTCCTTGCCCCGCCACCTTATTCACAGCAGCTTCTTCTAGCATCCCACCCACATCCAGAATTCACAAGTGATGCCCTTACCATATGCCAAAGTACTGTGGTGTGGTGTCAGTACTGGAAGGATGTCAGCTCCCCTACACATATAGTGTCAGTACCTCCCGTCGCCCTGTATACTGGCCGATGGTGGGGAGGTGTAAAGGTGACACTTTTCACATCATCTACTGCAAGTATTGAAAGGATGTCATCTCCCCAGATCACGTAGTGTCAGAACTGCAAGGATGGGTTTGTGTTGAATAAGGTCACCCCCCCTTTTGATGGCATCCATATTATGGATTGGCACCTCCTTGTACATCTTACCTCCCCTTGGCCTCCATTGCAGGCGTTCCATGGACTGCTTGACGTGGTTGGCCCCTAGAGTCATTTCCTGAAGGGTTGTGATGTTGAAGGTTGAAAAGAGACCCTAGGATGGAGAATGGGGGGCAGGGGAGAGAGTAGAGCATTAATCCATTTCTCACGGAATGTACATACCTGAGATGCATCAAAACTCTGTGGATCAAGACGTTCAGAGAGGGAGTCAGGACCTCAAATCTGAGACAACTGAAGGGCACAATGTTGGGGTGAACGTTGGAGCATCAGAAAGAAATGCACTTTCTTCCACCCCAATCTGATTTGTATTGTTTTATTGCAACAAAAAAGTAAATTGGTAAACTATCTTGTCAAACAAATAATTGCAAACATACCATTTTCCAGTTTATCTGCACCATAAGAAAAGGAACAAGCTACTTACCTGTAACTGTTGT
Organism: Ambystoma mexicanum; assembly: GCF_040938575.1. Classification (NCBI taxonomy): domain Eukaryota; kingdom Metazoa; phylum Chordata; class Amphibia; order Caudata; family Ambystomatidae; genus Ambystoma; species Ambystoma mexicanum. The sequence continues at coordinate 1,265,863,851 of NC_090926.1, read as the reverse complement.
TCTCCAGCATGGGTCTGGCATGGATTCACATGCTCATGAATATTCCCCGTCGTCAGGCTGAGAATCCTCGGTAAAAGAAAAAAAATCAGTTTCAGTTTCGTTTCTAAACTGTCTTTCTACTAGTAACCAATCACTGGTCTCTGGGTCATACTGCCCCCAGCCAACGATTGCCCTCTACGTAAGCCCCTCCTCTGGCAGCCATCTTCAGATTTAGTAGCACGTAAAGTGGCAGTAGGACCAAGAGGAGAGCCGCCGATGGGTTGGAGGGAGGGTTTGCATGTGAATACATGCCAGACCCATGCCGGAGAACAACAGTTACAGGTAAGGAACTTGTTCCTTTTCCAGCATGGGGTCTGGCATGGATTCACATGCTCATGAATACAAGAATACATAGCATGCACAACCACGGGATGTGGCAAGGCTCAACATTAAGCATTTCAACAACTCAACATTAAGCATCTCTCACCTCCTCACCAGGCTCACCTTCAAGCGAACAGGTTGCGCAGCACTGCCTGGCCGACTCTGGACTCCTCCCTGGAATCCCGGTCGACGCAGTAGAATCTCGTGAAGGTGTGTCGACCTCCACATGGCAGCCCTGCAGATGTCCAGAAGGGGCACACCAGACAGGAACGCCGTGGTAGCAGCAATCGATCTGGTTGAATGGGCTCTCGGATGGCCGGGCAACGGTCGGTTTGCCAACTGGTGACCGTGCATGATGCAGCCGGAGAGCCATCTGGAAATGAAAGCCTTGGAGATGGCCTTCTCTTGGTTCACAGCACCAAAGTTCACAAACAGCTGTGATGTCTTCCGAAAACTCTTTGTGCGGTCCACGTAGAAGTTCAGCGCTCTAGCTACATCCAGCGAGTGCAAAGTCCTTTCAGCCGGCGATGAAGGCGACGGGAAGAAAACAGTTAACACCAAGGGCTCATTGAGATGGAAGTCTGACGGCACCTTGGGCATAAAGGAGGGGTGCATCCTCGGCACCACCCTCATCTTGTGAAATGTCAGGTATGGAGGTTTACAGGAGAGGGCCTGGATCTCTCCCCCTGGACGTGCAGAGGTGATGGCCACAAGAAACGCTGTCTTCCACGACAGGAACTTCAGAGGCGCCGAATGCAAAGGCTCGAATGGAGGGCCCATGAGCTTGGTTAGCACCACATTGAGCTCCCACGCCGGGGCCGGAACCTTCACCGGCAGGAACGAGCGGAACAGTCCCTTCATGAACTCCTTGACCAGGCGGTGTGACCACAGAGACGACCGCCCCAGAGTTCTGGTGTAGCGGGAAATGGCCGTCAGATGAATTTTGATGGATGCATGCGCCAGCCCCGCCTTGGCCAGCGACGACAAGTACGGCAGCACTTGGGGGGCCGTAATCCATATGGGGTTGATCTTCTGTGCACGGCACCAGACTGAGAACCGCTTCCACTTATGTCCGTAGCACTTAAGAGTCGAGGAAGCCCTGGCCTTGGCAAGTACCTCCTTGCAGTCTGCCGGGATATCATAGCTTCCGAACTTAGTGCTGCAGGAGCCAGGCCTGCAGGTTCAGCGACCCTGGTCGTGGTGTAGGAGCGCGCCTCCTTCCCTGGCGAGAAGATCTGAGTCAGTCGATCTGCATCATTCGGAAGCTTGACTGGAGGGGACGCTGACATGTCCAGAAGGTCCGGGTACCATATCTGCCTCGGCCACGCCGGTGCGACGAGGATCATCCTGCACCGGGACCGTCTGATTGACTAAGTCGCAGAAGCAAAGGCAACGGTGGGAACGCATAGAGGAACAGGCCGCCCAGAGGAAGGAGAATGCATCGCCCATGCTCCCCGGCTGGGGAAACCTGCTGGCGAACCTCCGGCACTTGGTGTTCGTCGCCATCGCAAATAGATCTATCTGGGGATTTCCCCATCATCGGAACTGGAGATCCATTTGATCCTTCCGGAGCTCCCACTCATGGCACGAGCGCAGCTCCCTGCTGAGTGAGTCAGCAATGGTGTTCTTTACTCCTGCCAGGTGGAAGGGTACCAGAAACAGCCACTGGGTGACAGCCCAGTGCCACAGGTCCTGCGCTTCCTTGGACAGAGCTGGGGATCTGGTGCCCCCCTGCTTCCGGATGTAGAACATCGTGGTGGTGGTGGTGTTGTTGAAGACCCGTACCACTTTGCCCTTGAGGGGTGGGAGGAAGGACCTGAGGTCCCAGAACACGCCCGGAGCTCCAGAACGTTGATGTGTAGCGACCTCTCCTCCAAGAGCCATAGGCCTCTTGCGTGGAGATCTCCGGTGTGCGCGCCCCATCCCTCCAGGGAGGTGTCCGTCGTCACCGTTTCCTGATGCGCTAGACTCTGGAAGTCCATGCCCGCCGCGAGATGCGCGCGGGTGCCCCACCATCGGATCGCCTGCCGGAAAGTCTTGTTGAGGGAGATCTTTTCTTCGAAACCTCCCGTCACTTGTACCCAACGGGCGTCGAGGAACACCAGCAGCGGCCGCATCCGCAACCTGCACAGTCGCATGAGGTAGATGCATGACATCATGCCGAGCAGGGACTTGATGGACCTCACCTTGGCAACCTCTGTGCTCAACAGCCGTTGTACCTTGCCCAGGATGTCCTTGATCCTCTCCTCCGACGGTGACGCCAGCCGCGCCACCACGTTGAGTCTGGCTCCCAGGAACAGGGCATCCTGTGAAGGCACCAAGCAGGACTTTGCAAAGTTTATTGAGAACCCCAGTTCCGTGAGCAGGCGGACGGTCCTCGCAGTGTGGTCGACGGTGAGTTCTCTTGACTTCGCTCGGATGAGCCAATCGTCCAGGTAGGGGTAGATGTGGATCCCCTGTAGGCGCAGCCACGCCGCCAGGCACTTTGTGAAGACCCTTGGCGCTGACTTCAAACCGAAGGGCAGTGCCCTGAACTGGTAGTGCCGGCCTTGGACCACGAAGCGGAGAAACTTTCGATGTCCCTTGTCTATGGGGATGTGGAAGTAGGCATCCTCCAAGTCCAGCAACGACAGGAAGTCGCCTTCCGCCAGTTGTCCCAGCACGTGCTGAAGGGTGACCATCCAGAACCTCTGGGATTTTATGAATTTGTTGAGGCGGCGGAGGTTTAGAATGGGCCGCCAGCTGCCGGTCTTCTTTCGGACAAGGAAGTACCGCATGTATACTCCAGAGCCTCTTTGGGATGAGTTCTATCGTGCCCTTTTTCAGCATTGCTCGTACCTCTAGAAGTAGCTGTGGAACGTGGTTTTCCTTTCTGGCCACTGGTGGAACGTGGGGGCACCTTCTTTGGAACTCCAGAGTGTGCCAGGGCATCCAGCACCCAACGGTCGGCGGAGATGGTCTCCCACGTGTCGACGAAGTTCGCCAGCCGGCCTCCCACCGGGGTGCTCTGGTGGGGGCCCAACATCACGGCCGGTTCAGTCTTGCTTTGTAGAGGCCTTGCCCCCTTGGCGACAACGCTGGTGTCCACCGGCCTTGTTGCAGCCTCTGTAGGCTTCCTGCGATGAGGAATGGGCCGCCTGGCGGTACGACGAGGAACTGCCGCCAAATCCTTTGAAGGCACCTTGAGACTTGCCTCCGGAGGTCCGAAAGGACGGCATTCGCTGATTGAGAGTGCCCAAGGCCCGGGCCGTCTCGGTGTCCGCCTTGATGGTCTACAGTGACTCGTCCACTGTCTTGCGGAACAGGTTGTTTCCATCGAAGGGCATGTCCAGTACCCTGGTCTGCACGGCCTGATGGAAATCGGCCCTGGGCCAACCACGAAAGCGAAGGCAAACGCTGTTGCCCATCTGGCGAAAACCGGTGTTGGCGATGTCCGTGGCAACCGTGATGGCGTGGCCCGATGCCACCTCGTCTTCCTGCAGGATTTCAAGGGCTTCCGCACTCTTGTCTGGGAGGAAGTCCAGGAGGGGAGCGCTCTTAAACCACAGCTCCCTGTCGTAGCGGGTCATGATTGCAAGGGCGTTGGCAGCCTTGATGATCGTCGCTGCCGGCGAGATTACCTGTCGTCCCATGGCGTCCAGCTTCTTCCCCTTACCGTCCGGTGGAGAAGTGGAAGTTGATGCCGTCGTCCCTGCCGATTTTCTTCTTGGCTGCCGTGGAGACCACTGAATCCGGTGACGACTGCGCCCTGAGGCACATAGGTGCGGAATCTGGGACCCGGTACTTCTTCTCGTACCAGTCCCTCTTCGCAGGGGCCGTGGCCGGGTTCTTCAGAAGGGACAGTCCTTCGTCCCAGATGTTGTCCAGTAACGGGACTGAGAGGACGGTCTTCCTCTTGGCCTCCCGTTGTTTGTAGAGGAACCCCTCTTTCTTCTGCTCTTCGGGGCATAGCTGTAAGAGCTCCGATGCCCTTGCGATCATAGCGTGAAAAGAGACAATTTCGTCAGAAGGGGATGCCCGGGGAGGGGTTGACGGGAGATCAGTTCCGTCATCACCGCCGTCATTCGTGCCGTCTCCGTTTCATCCCTCGGTGGGGGAGATGGATGTGAAGGCTGGAAGGGTGGAGGAGGAGGGATTCTCTGCTTGGGTGAAAGACTCCCGACGGTCCAGGCGTCGCTGGATGGTCCACCGGAGGTAAGGGTAGCCTCGTCCCCATCTCGGGTTCACAGGGTTTGCAGAGCCATCAAAATGTCATCCTGCCTGTCCGTCAGCGGTTGCGACGGCAGTGGCGTGGTGTCCGGTTCCTCGTCGACCTGCCGTTCTTCCTCAACTCTCGCTCTCTTTGTCTGCCTCATCGGGATCCTTCCCGCAGGCCCTCTCCTCGAACTTCTTGTCGAGGGTTGCTTTGACGATTGACAGCTCGTCCTCAGAAGAGGTATCTGAGTCCGTTAGGGCTTCCTCGTTCCTCCCCTCTTTCCCATCTCAGGGTTTCACAGGGGTCATTTCGACAGGCTGGAAAGACGATTCACTCGGGGACGGCCAGGAAACGCTAGGCCTGGCGGTAGTCTCCACTTGGGTCGCCTCCGCAGGCTTCGCCAGAGCCGCCACAACTCCCTCAATCAAGGCCTTAGCCGGGTGAATCAGGGCCTTCACTGTGGGAGGAGGGCCACCGCCTTGCTCCCCCTTGGCTTTCTCCATCGGGACCTGCTTGGGCTTCTCCCGAAGCTTAGCTAGGTTCTCAGACTTCCTTTTCACCGAGCCGCTGCATTGGCTCGTGGTTGACGGCGTCGGAGACATCGCGTCCTGCCTGGCAGCCGAGGAGCCCGAACCAACGGTGCTCCCGGTGCTCGTGGACTTGCGGTGCTTTGCCTTCTGTTGGGCCCATGTTGCTGCAGCACCCTCAAAAGTCTTAGAAGACCGCTTGGACGACGACTTCTCACCTGCTGCTGGGTTCTTCGCCTCCAGCCAGTTAGCGAGTCGTGTACGACTGTCCTTCATGGTCCGGGTGGTCATGTTCTTGCAGAACGCCCAGTCATCGTCCACGTGCGACTTGTCGGCAGGAAGGCAATAGAGGCAGGGAGTGCTAATCCTCTTTAAAGACATTCTGTAGTCCACATCCTGGGCAGATCCTAAACAGCTTGTATCCAACGGGCGTCAAGTTTCCTTTGTCCTGGGCCATGTCCACGTGGGGTAGGCCTCAAAGGTCTTCCGGAACCCTCCAAGAAGTTAACTTCGATGCGAAAAATCCCCCTTGAGGGGCATAGAAAGGTCCGAAAAACGGGTCCCCGTTAGTTGGTTGATGGATCGATTGAGCTTGAGGCTCGATTGACCTAAAAATAGAGCAAAACTCTTAGAAAAATCGCAAAAACGCAGTAAAAGCTTGAGAGCTATAGCAGGAAGACTCCAACACAGAGCGTGCAGTAAAAATCTGAAGATGGCTACCAGAGGAGGGGCTTAGGTAGAGGGCAGTCATTGGCTTGGGGCAGTATGACCCAGAGACCAGTGATTGGTTACTAGTAGAAAGACAGTTCAGAAATAACAAACTGATTTTTTTCTTTTACCAAGGATTCCCAGCCTGACGACGGGGAATATTCATGAGCATGTGAATCCATGCCTGACCCCATGCTGGAGAACGGGCTCATCTAAACACAACCCTGAATATCCAAACCTACCTTCCACCCCATCCCCATTACACTGAATAGCCAAACCTACCTCCCACACCATCTCCATGACACTGAATACCCAAACCTACCTCCCACACCATCTCCAAGACACTGAATATTCAAACCTACCTCCCACACCATCTCCATGACGCTGAATAATCAAACCTACCTCCCACACATCCCATGACAGTGAATATCCAAACCTACGTCTCACACCAGCCCCATGACACTGAATGTCCAAACCTACCACCCACACCTTCTCCAATGCACTGAATATCCAAACCTACCTCCCACACCATCTCTGAATATCCAAACCTTACCACCCAAACCATCTCCAAGACTCTGACTATCCAAACCTACCTCCCTCACCATCTCCATTGCACGTTTCCATTGTGAAATTTAAACAACGAAACGCCCTCCCTGAGCCTCTAATCGAGAGCATGTTTGCCTTCATGCGTGGTCTTAGAACACACACTTTTTTTTTTTATTTTCTTTTTACTTAAACCTGTACCTTGTCATCTTGTTTCTTCTCCAAAAAGGGATCCATTCTTTTTCATTACTCCTTGGGGACTCGCACACTAGACTAGTTCACTTTTCCATACCATAAAATCTCCCATACCTTCCCTAGCACTTGCTCTTTAGTTGGGGAGGGGGGCGGGTTGGGGGACTACCACTCCCAAACAGAACCCAAAACTCCTCCAGCTCACTATTTATGCCCTTCATCTTCCAAAACTGCTCAACGTATGCCTTCTAACTCACTTATCAAGCTTGCGCTCTTTCCCTATAGGTCTTAGAACATTGTCACCAAACACACCAGAACGACCCAGCCCCTTCCAACAGAGGGGACTCAACCTGGGAAACGTTTGAGGGTGGGTGGGGCACACGGCCATCTGGGGAGCAACTTCTATTGATAGGCCAGTGATGTCTTTAACGTCATAGGCCACAGCCGCTGCCAGAGCTAGTCTAACAGACTCCCAGATCCCTTCCCCCAACAAGATCTTGCATCACGATTTCCATTGTGGTCTTCACGGAACTCAACGTTATATGGGCTCAAGCAACTTCAAAGGAGTCTGGAACATTTTAGAAATTAGTATGTTATCTATTTCCCACTCATTTTGGAGTAGTTAGCATTTCCCTGAGCTGTAAGAAATGAACTGTCATTTTGCAATCATAGTTTATTCTCTGTTTTTAATGGGGTAAGAGACTGACTCTTTACCCCCTGAACCCCACGACTTGTCCAACTCTAGCCACGATTCGTCCCACATTTGACATCTCTGGGAATTAGACAGTCATATTGTCCTTGTGACAGCCACAGGTTCCAGAGTACCACTGTTACGGGATGAGGGAGACTATGTTGGCGGCTCCAGAAATGAGGCCGGATTCTTGGGTGAACCCACTGTGGACACTGACCGTTTCACCCTGAACGGAACGCAGATCCCCCTTTCCGCTTCATGGAGTGTGATGTTTTGATAGGCTAATCTGGCCAGGCACTGGAATGCGAAGTTTGATTTTAAGGCTTGATGAAAGTTGCCTCAAAGATCCCAGGAGGGTGTGTTTTGGGCGGAGAGGGGCCGGAAGTGGGATGGAATGGCCAAAGGGAATAGCATAGACATGGGCATTAAATGGGTGGGTAATGACCAAACACCACCTTCAAGCTGTGTGTCCCTCCTCACATGCCATCTCGCCCCAGCTGTACTCCAATGCATTTATTTTGGCTTATAGGGGGCACTAAAGCGCCACCTTGTATCCAAAACAAAATAATGCCATAGTTTGATAAGGAACATCCAGGAAAGAGAGTATGGTGTCTAGGTACTATGCAGCCACATTGGCACGAGACTTCTTGCCAGTTTTGCCCAAACCATGCAAACTCCCAGTTTGTCAAACCCACTATACTCCGTTAGGGAGATTTTCCTTTTACAAATCTTAACCTCTCTGTCCTGACCACCACTACGTCAGGATTCACTGGGATGTGTCCTATTAACATTGAAGGCGAATGAGGCTCTCACTCAACTTCTGCATTTACTTTTGTTCTGGGACCACTGAACCCTTCTTTAAAGGTTGCAGCGTGTGGAGACCTCTTCCTTAACTTTTGGCTCTCCTGCTTTCCTATGGCAGCACTCGAACCTTATGTGGGCCCCCTTTTGCAATGTAGTTTTGGGTTCACTGGCGAGTCCCTAGACATACCAGTGCAGGAGTCTTCCTTGCCATTTTATGACTGTACTATTTTAAGGTTTGCTGCACAAGCCATCTTCCTGTGGCAACACTTTCTATCCCCTTCACTTTCTGTTCCAAATAGCAAGTTTGCTACTTTCCAGGCATCTTTGGCACAGGCTGGTGGCAGTCATTACTTTTTGACCCATTTTCACAATGCTTATCCCGGATTGACATTTTTAGCCATAACACACTGAAGGGGACTAAATGCTCACAATGGCCTCCAATCATGTTTTACATCCTATTCAAGAGAGCCTGTTCTTTGTTGGCAGTCCTACTCGCCTTTTCTTCATGCATGTCAGCAGGCTTCATGCAAGAAGCTGACCAAGGTGCTAATCTTCGGAAGTGGGGTGGGGAGGGGGGCTGTCTGCCCCCAACGCATATTCCTCCAGGAGCTTTGAAGTAGCTGTGAAGCTGGCAGTCCACTATTGTTTGAAAGCTGCAACGTGTCTTTGTTGGAGAGCTGGTGTTTCCCCCAACCCATTTGCCCATGAATACACAAGGGAATTGCGCAGAATCAAGTGTTTACTGTACCTTACAACCAGCCTCCTGCTGCGTTGCCTCGACTGCTCAGCCAGTGCTACTTGGAGAGCGATGGTAGCTCCGATGTTACCTACTTCTAGAAAAAATGGGTGCTATATCTGGGCCCTAGAAACAAAGCCTAAGCAAAATATCCAACACAGTCCACCAGTACATACCTGCAGGTCGACGACAACTGGCCCAGAGAAATTGCCACTTTCCCCTTTCTCAAACTGGTTCTCCAGCCGAATCAGGATGGAGTTCTTATCCCACCGCGCCAGGGTCAGGATGTGGACATTCGGAGGAAGTTCACCATTCAGAGCCGAGAACTAGTAGGTGGGAGAGAAAGGAGTGTGAGATTGTGAGAACAAAAGCAGAAATGAGAAGCAAATTGGTAGCACGAGATTACACGAGAAGTTGCTTTAAAGAAAGGAGGCACCTAGACAGGTAGAAAGAAACTATGTGAACTAGGGTGCAAGAGAAGGGCGAAGCTACACTAGTTGTCCATTGGCTGGTACAAGTGTGGTTGTATAGCCAATAGCTCCAGGGAGCTCTACTGCATTTCCATGGTACGTGAGCTATGGAAGAAAGTGAAGTAGGTCAGAGGTGCGTTGCCGAAGATGCGTGACTACATGGTGAGTCGGGGTCAGACAGCAAATCGCTCTGCATTGACCTTGCAAAGAGTGTCCTGTCACAGAGGCTCAGGCTTAGCTATCATACTTATATTAATACCAATTTATCACCTCGGAAACTGCCATAAAATATTCCCTTCTCCTTCAGACACTTTAGAATTTACCCTCCTAATTTCATAATTCCCGATTAATGATCTACTCTTGCTGCATGGATATGCACCCAAGACATCAAAAACGCTAAACTCCCTTTAACATGTCGCATCTCAGTTTGAAACCACAGAATTGTTTCATCTGTACCCTCCCTCCACAGATTTCAATCTGGATACTGAATGTGGAGGCAAAATATACTACACTTTGGACAAGCTTTGGTGCCATAAGAGCACTACGGTGTTGATTGCCACATTAAACTGAGTAAAGGAACAAGTTGCGTAGCTGTAACTATTGTTCTCCAGCATGGGTCTGGCATGGATTCACATGCTCATGAATAGTCCCTGTCGTCAGGCCGGGAACCCTCAATAAAAGAAAAAACAGGTTCACTTGCGTTGACAAACTGTCTTTTTCCTATAAACCTGTCACTAAATCACTGTGCTCTGGGTCATACTGCGACCAGCCAAGGACTGCCCTCTCCCTAAGCCCCACCTCTGGCAGCCATCTTCAGATTTGGTAGCACGTAAAGTGGCAGTATGACCAAGAAGATCCGCAGAGGGGCAGGAACTGGGGTTCGCATGTGAATCCATGCCAGACCCATGCTGGAGAACAATAGTTAGTCAAGTTACTTGTACCTTCTCCAGCATATGGTGTGGCATGGATTCACATGCTCATGAATAAAGAATGCATAGCAGTACAACTTTACATAACCACAGGAGGTGGCAAGACTCAACAGAAGCAAATACTCTTACCTCCGTAACGGGCTCACCTTCAAGCGGACAGGTTGCGTAGCCTGCTTGGCTGACCCCGGACTCCTCTCTGGAATCCCTGTCGAAGCAGTAGAATCTTGTGAAGGTGTGCATGGACCCCCACGTAGCAGCCCTGCAAATGTCCAGCAGGGGAAAACCAGACAGGAACGCCGTCGTTGGAGCAATCACTCTGGCGGAATGGGCTCTCGGACAGCCGGGCAGCTGTTGGTTTGCCAACTGGTGACAGTGTGATGCAGCCGGAGAGCCACCTGGAGATGGAAGCCTTGGAAAAGGCCTTCCCATGGTTCACAGGATCAAAGTTCATGAATAGTTGAGATGTCTTCCGGAAACTTTGTGTGTGCCACATACAACTTCAGCGCGTAAGCCACATCCAGTGAGTGCAAAGTCCTTTCAGCTGGTGACAAAGGTTTTGAAAAAAATACAGCCAACACCAAAGGCTCGTTGCGATGGAATTTCTGACTGAACCTTTGACATGAAGGAGGGGTGTGTCCGCAGCACCACCGTCATGAAAAGTCTGATAAGGCTGTTTGCAGGAAAGCAACTGGATGTCACCTACCCGCCTGGCAGAGGTGATGGCCATGAGAAAAGCGGTCTTCCACTAAAGGAACTTGAGAGGGGCCTGATGCATAGCTTCGAAGAGAGCCCCTATGAGCCTCGTCAGCACCACATTGGGTTCCCATGCTGGGGCAGGGGCCTTCACCGGCAGAAACGATCGAAACAGTTCTTTGAGGAACTCCTTCACTAGACGGTGGGACCAAAGCGAAGACCGTCCTGGAGACCTGGTGTACCAGGAGATAGCCGCCAAACGACCCTTTATAGAGGCGTGTGCCTGCCCGCCTTGGCCAAGGACAAGTATGGAACAATCTGCACAGCCGAGACCCTCGGAGGGTTGATCTTCTGCATCCGGCACCATGTTGTGAAATGTTTCCACCAGTGGCCATAGCACTGAAGAGTCACTGACGCTCTGGCCCTGGCAAGGACCTCCCTGCAGTCCGCCGGCAGCTCATGCCGTCTGAAGTCTAAGGCTGCAGGAGCCAAGCGTTCAGGTTCAGCGATCGTGGCTCGTGATGTAGGATTGCGCCTTCTTCTCTGGCAAACAGATCCGCAACCACCACCAGCAGCTTGACCGGGGTGACGCTGACAGGGTGAGAAGATCCAGGTACCAAATCTGCCTCGGCCACGCCGGGGCGACTAGGATCATCCTGCATCTGCACTGTTTCAGTTGATTGGTGACTCGCACCAGTAGAGGCAACAGGCGGAATGCATACAGGAACATGCCTTCCCATGGAAAGGAAAATGTGTCCCCCCCCCCCATGCTACTCGGCTGGTCGAACCTGCTGGCGAATCTCTGGCATTTGGAGTTAGTCGCCGTCGCAAACATATCGATCTGGGGTCTGGCGTTTTTGAGGAAGAGGCCGTCCACTTGATCCTGTCAAATCCCACTTGTGGCAAGAGCGCAGCTCCCTGCTGAGGGAGTCGGCGATGGTGTTCTTGACTCCCACCAGGTGAAAGGGAATGAGGAACATCTCCTGGGTGACAGCCCAGTGCCACAAGTCCTGCGCCTCTCTGGAGAGCACCGGGGTCTGGTACACCCTTGCTTCCTGATGTAGAACATTGTGTTGGTGTTGTCTGTGAAGATCCTCACCACCTTGCCCTTCAGGGGCGAAAGGAACGACTTGAGGGCCCATAACACTGCCCGCAGCTCGAGGACATTGATGTGGAGATCCCTATCCTCCGGTAGCCACAGCCTCTGGCTTTGACACGTCCGGTGTGGGCTCCCCAGCCCTCCAGGGAAGCATCTGTGGTGACGGTCTCCTGGTATGGGAGGGCTCTGGAAATCCATGCCCCCAGCGTTGTTGGAGCGCACACCCCATCACCTTATCACTCGATGGAACTCCTTGTCGAGAACAATCTTGTCTGCGAAGCTTCCGGACACCTGGATCCACAGAGCTTCCAGGAATTCCTGAACGGGCTGCATCCGCAACCTGCAGAGTTGGATCAGGTAAATGCACGACATCATGCTGAGCAGCGATTTGATGGTCGGCACCATGGCAGTCTTCAGTGCCAACAGCTATTGCACCTTGCCCAGCATGGCAGCTATCCTCTCTTTCGAGGGAGCTGCCAGGTAGGAGACAGTGTTGAGCCTGGTCCCCAGAAATAGCACGTTTTGCGATGGTATCAAGCAGGATTTTGGTAGTTGACAGAGAACCCAGATCAGTAGCAGCCAGACGATCCTCTACGGGTGTTCGACAGCTACTTCTGTGGACTTGGCGCAGATGAGCTAGTCGTCGAGGTACGGGTGCACATGTATCCCTTGTAGACGCAGATCGGCCGCCACTGGCGGCAGGCACTTTGTGAACACCCTAGCCGCCGACATCAGTCCGAATACCACAAAGCACAGGAACTTCCAATGCTTCTCGTGAATGGGGACGTGGAAGTATGCGTCCAGCAGATCCAGCGACGACAAGAAGTCCCCTTCCTCCAGTTGGCCGAGTATGTGCTGCAACGTGACCATCCTGGATTTTTGGGACTTGAGGTATTTGTTGCGGCCCCACAAGTCTAGAATAGGTCTCCAGCAACAGGTCTACTTCTTTACCAGGAGGCATGTGGAGTAGATTCCGGAACCCCAGAGTCACTTTGGAACTAGCTCTATTGCCCCCTTTTTTAACATGGCCCACTTCCTGCAGGAGCTGAGGGATGTGCTGCTCCTGCCGGACCACCGGTAGTATCCACGGACATCTCCAGGAACTCTGTGTCCGTAGGCGAGAGCGTCCAGCACCCATCGGTCGGTGGAGATCTTTTCTCAATCGCTGACTAAGCCCGCCAGCTGGCCTCACACCGAGGTGCATGGGTGAGGGCCCTGACGTCCTGGCTGATTCAATCTTGCTTCGGGGCCTGCATGCTTTGGGAACGACAACGTCATCCACCTCCACCGAAAGCCTTGGAGAGGCCCCTGTAGGCCTCTTGGGTCAGGCCGGGAGGGTTGACGGTATGAGGAGGACCCTCTGCCGAACACCTTCTACGATCTGCCTGATTTTCTGCCATAGGCAGGAAAGGATGGACGATGCTGCAGAAGAGTGCCCAGGGCACAGGCCATCTCCGTCTTAATGGCCTGCAACAATTCGTCGACTGCTTTCCCAAAGAGGTCGTCCCAGTTGAAGGGCATGTCCAGCACCCTCGCCTGGACCTCGTGATGGAAGTTGGTGGCGTTCAACCAGCCATGACGACTGAGGCAAACACCATTCCCCATCTGTCGGAACCCCAGGTCCGCGATGTCCAGGGCCACAGTGATGGCATGGTCCGATGCCACCTCGCCTTCCTGCCTCGACCCGCATGTCAGATGGAAATTCCAGCAGCAGAGCCATCTTATACCACAGCTCCCCGTCGTATCTTGCCAGGATTGCAAATGCATTTGCTGCCTTGACTGTTGTCGCTGCTGAGTAGATCACTTTCCTACCCATGGCGTCCAACTTCTTCCCCTTGTTGTCAGGGGGAACAGAGGCTGAAGATGAGGGATTAGAAGACTTCTTCCTCGCTGCAGCTGAGTCCGGGGAAGGCTGTGATGGTAGGCACTTGGGTGCAGACTCCGGCACCCAGTACTTCTCCAACCTATTCCTCTTCGCCCGTGCTGAAGATGGGTTTCTCATCAGCGGCAGGCCCTCATCCCAAACATCATCCAGGAGAGGTACCGCCAGAATGGTCTTCCTTTTGGCCTCACGTCGTTGGTAAAGGAAACCTTCCTTAGTGTCTTCCGGCGTCCGCTGGAAGAGCTCCGATCTTGGGAGACCATGTTGTGGAATTACCCCACTTCATCTGAGGGAAAGAAGCCCTTGGCAGCGGAGAATCGCAGCCGTTGCCGTGTCCGCCCCCGTATCGTTGGGGCGGGAGGGCATGTGCGGCAGTTGATGAGGCGGCGTAGGTGCTGCTTTCTCTTCTTTGCTGCTGGCGGGCCTGGCGCCGGAGCTGCCGTCGGCATCTTCTGAATCTGACACTGGGGTGTGGAGAGTTTAAAGGATGTCCAGCAATACGTCCCTTGGAGGTGTCAGGGACTGGGGGGCAGAGGGGGTAGAGAGGGATGTAGGTAGGCTTGCTGGGCCCAGCGCCCACGTTGTAGTCATTCCTGCCGCTGTCGTCGTCCGCCTCGGTGTACCCGCGGTCGTAGTCATCATCGTTCCCCACATCGCCCGGAACCGCTGTGAACAGACAGCAGGTCCTCCTCATCCGAGGAAGAAATATCTGTGCCCTGGTGCACGGTTGATGCCTCTACCCTCCCCCCCACCCCTTTTATTTACATCCTGAGGTGTCGGTCTCTGGCTTAGGGATGGCATCCACTTCTCTGGCGTTTTCTCCACTGGCTCGGGGGGTGCGGGGGTTCGTATCACTCTGGGTGCTGTCAGGGTCCCCTGGTCAGCCCATTTCACCTTCGAGGGCCGCCACCAGCTCGATCGTCAAGGATGACTTCGGCTGGATCACCTGTGCCTTCGGGGGCAGCTCAGACACCTTTCCCTGCGCCTTGGTCTTCTCCCGCAGCTTCCCTGTGCTAGCCGATTTCCTCTCCAAGGAGGAGCTGGAGCGATGACTGGAGATGGATGCAGATGGCGAAGATGAAAACGCTATGCACATCGTGTGACCCGCTTGCGCAGCGACCCCAACGGAAACGGACTTGCAGTGCTTGGCCTTGTCTTGGGCCCCCACAGATGGAGCTCCCTCAAAGGACTTAGAAGCCGCTCTTCGGACCAGCTGGCTCTTGGTGAGGCATGCCCCTGCTTGCCGCACAGGGTAAACGCCTTGTCGTTGAGCCACACCGCCAACCTACTGTGACGATCCTTGACGGTGCTCTTGAAGAACCCAAGGCAGATTTCACAATCTGCTTCCCTGTGGTCCGGATGGAGACAGTAGAGGCACTGGGAGTGTGTTCTCCACAAACACAAACATGTTCTTCAATCTGCAGCTTGAGCAGAGCTTGAAGAGGGAGCCTCCCTTCCTTCTCCTCTGAAATGGTCTGGCATGCGATGTAGGCCAGATCGCCTTATGGAATCTTCGATGAAACTTTTGACGATTCCTGCCCTTGAGGGGCGTTGAGATGCCGACAAATGGATGCCTGCTTGCCGGTCAAAAGAACGAAAGAGCACACAGGCTCTATTTGACAGATATATAAACTTTCGTTTAAACGAAGAAGCGCAAAAAAGTAGAAAAGCTTTCGGAGCTAAACACAAGGACTCCCAACACTTGAACATGTGATAGAAATATGAAGATGGCTGCCCGAGGAGGGGCTTAGGGAGAGGGCAGTGATTGGCTGGCGGCAGTATGACCCAGAGCTCAGTGATTGGTTTATAGGCGAAAGACAGTTTGTCAGTGAAAGTGAAACTTTTTTCTCTTACAGAGGATTCCCAGCCTGACGACTGGGAATATTCATGAGCATGTGAATCCATGCCAGATCGCATGCTGGAGAATGTACCATATGGTGGCACCACAGCGCAATGCAGAGGTCTAGCCTTGCTGCTTGTGACTGGGCAGGAGGACTCGCAATTCCAGAGGCTTTCATTGAATACAGATACAGACCTACAGCAATAGTTCAGAAACATTGTGTATTCATCCCCGTTATCATCGATGCAGTCTGTTATTCTCTGGGCCTTCATCCGTGAAATACTCTTCCAATACGGACTTGTGATAAGTCATTCTTGGACACAGGTTGCATTGGCTGCCTTTACACTGAATGCTATCCATATAAGATTTTAAAGCATGCGGCCAAAAGATCTTGGCATACCATTAGGGATAATTTACTAGGACCCAGAGAGGGTAGAAACAAGCCCAATGGGTTGGTGTGTGTCACCACTTTCTCGAAACATACCATAGATTAAAAAACATGTTAAAAAATATTGGCGCCAGGTTAGGCTGCACCACTGAAATGCCCCCCTTTTCTTTAAAGATGGGTACACTTTTGAGAGAACGATTGGTCCATTTGTGTAAGCTTGGAACATAACATAGAAGCCGCTTGGGACTCCAAGGAACCCGGTGAGAGGTCACCATCCATGCAGAAATTACAGTACCTGCGCTTGGACTACAAAAACAACGGAGTTGAACTACAGGAAGTGTTGCTGCCTCCGGTCACTGGCGTAGGACCACTTGCAACGCAGCTAGAGACTATTGCTCGCCCCTGCCATCTAGCACTTATAAAAAGCACTGTGCAACAGTAACTTCCACCTGTACTCCTGCCTCCCATGCTGCCTGCTTAGGTCAAACTTTGCCCCCTGCCCCCTTGGTAATTCCACCACCACCCTCCTGCCCCCCCTCAACATGCATGCTCCCAGCGCAGGTCCGCAAATAAGTGTTGTGCCATATAGCGCTACACACAGTAAGGGTATACCTCACATCCCACCCTTCCAACCCCCCCCTCACACACTCCCAAGACAGCAGGCCCATTAGTCACATTAGTCCTTACCAAGCACACCAGCAGTGAGAGACTGCACACTGGGGCTACGACCAACAACTATGCCTCTGCCCTTAAAATCGACCTGCTCCCCTCCCTATCCATTCCTGCCTACATTAAAATGGATTGGTGCTGGCCCACCCCTGCCAGTCCCTTGGGCACCAGATAATAGCTATCCTCCTGATCAAAACTCATCTGTCCACGCATGAAGACCCCCGTCCTGCACTCCAGGCTGGGTCACCAACAGGCCGCCTCATCCGGGTATTACGCCATTGCTTACACTCGGCCTAGCTAATTCTTACATCTCCACTCTGAGTCGCTCCGGATGGCTCTCAACACGCCCTTGGCCTGTGCACCACTGATCAGCCCCATAGATAAAGGACACCCACCACAATTGACTGTGCCCCAGTCCTCTCAGTCCCTTACATGGGGAAACCCTGCCAACTCAGACTTCACTCAAGAACCGACACACAAACAGCACTACCACTCGCTATTCCTCACCCACAGTTCCCAGACCCTCCCCGGGGACCTCAACTAGCCCCCCCCCCTCTAAAGCCCAGAAACCACCTAATATTACTCACAGGAGTTCCCCTTTTACCAAGCAACACACACATTCTCTGAAATGTGCTCTTAACAATGTGTGATCCCTAGGCACCCATGATGTAGAAATCCATGACATCATTCATATACAGTCAGATATTTTAGCCATCGGAGTCCTGGCTAGATGATGCCTCTGGGCCGCTTCTTTCCTTGGCCATTCCACCCAACTATACTATCTATAGATCTGATTGCATTGATGGGCCAGGAGGGGGAGTCGCCCTCATCTCTACGTCTTCACTACAAATCAGAACATGCCCTGGACCCCCTCTCCCACCCCAATACAGGATACAACATACTACTCCTGAAGCTCACCACAGACCCCCCAAATGACTAACATCCTATTATTATATAGACAACCCAGTGGTCCTGGTCCTAGCCTCCCTGACATCAACATTCCGCTCCTAATCACGCCCTTCATGAAACCAGCCACTAAATGTGTTATACTAGGAAATATTAACCTGATTTCAATGATATCTCTGACCCCAAAGCCACTGCACTCCCTCAGTGACATGTGCTTCACCCAACTTATCTCTTCCCCTACCCGCTCTAACGGACACATCCTAGATTCTATATCTGCCTTTGTCCACCTGCTTAATATAGCCCTCTTATCCCAGATTGTGTCCACCAGGTACGCACCTCACCGCACTATTTTTTGCATGCATTTCTGCCCAACTCCCAGCAACAATAAGCAAGCCTTCCAAAGCTTTCTATATACCGGCTATATCCCTTTATATACTATGGTTTAGTTCCCCGCAAAAAGAGGCAAGCATTCCGAAGTATGTTATCTATGTACCTGCCATGGCCATATATGTACTATGATGTAGTTCCCTGTAACAAGTGGTGAGCTTTCCTAAGTATGTATTTTTCGGCACTTTCAAGGCCTGCTCAGTAACTAAGTAATTTACCTTATACTTGCACTTACTGTAACCATATCCTTAAGTTAAAGCGCCTAGATACCCCTGGGTTTTGTGCGCTATATAAATATACCAAATAAATAAAATAAAAATAAAATTAGATTCTTAACGCTAATGTCCAACTCAATATCAATGCCACTTCTCTATCACCAGCTTGATGCTCCACTAAATCACACCTGTACCACTTAGCCCCATCGCGGTCCATAACACTCGCCTACTGCCTTCCCTCCTCGTTGCTCTGAGCTCCTATTTACCAACCACCAGCATTCAGTCCATTATTTCGCTAACCAATATCATGCTGGTCTGCTCCATGCCCTGGCTTACATGCTCCTCTCAAATCCAAAATTCCAAAACCCCATAAAACCAACAACTCCTGGTTCGCAGAGGATCTGGTCCACTTCCATAGAGAAAAAAGATCCATTGAACACTGTTGCAAGAAAAAGCCCTCACCCAAGAATTGACAGGCCCTCGCTACGCAGTCCCTCAGATAAAAAAAAAGCAGTCCTCACTTGCAAATCTAACAGTTATAATGACAGAATTGCCAATGCCTGCTCTAATAGCCTTAGAGAACTGGAAATAGCCATCCGCACCATGGGCATTACTCGTACCGACAAAGCCTGGTGCACCACAATTCAAGATGCCCTCTCCCACAAAACTGAATCATTACTCTCTAAAATCTATGCCAAAAAGCCCTGCATGCCAGTAAGCCACAGGCGCTCGACCCCATCCATCCAGACGCCTACTAGTAACATCCCCACTTTCACGTTTAGGCAAGTTTCAACTGATCAAGTAGCAGCCTCTATCAGAACACTTAAGCCATCTAATTGCAAAGGTGACTCCTGCCCAGCACACATAGTGAAACTCTGCGCCCCCATGCTTGCACCCATCATTACTGACCTTGCCAATGCTTCCTTTGCATAAAAGTACAGAATCTGCTTGGGTAACGCCTCTATTAAAATAAAAACATCACTGCACCCTGCAATCCCTACTAACTACTGTCCCATCACCACCGTGACTTTCTTAATAAAAAAAATCCTTGACCGCCTAGCATACGCTCAAGTCCAGCAATTACTACAAAACAATCAGCTGCTTGGCAAAAGGCAATCTGGCTTCCGCCCTAAGCACAGCACAGAAACTGCGTTACTGAATTTAAAAATACAAATGGACTCTATTCGGCACTTGGGCAATCTAGCAATTCTGCTCCTACTCCATCTTTCTGTAGCCTTCGATTTGGTTGATAACAATAACCTTTTTTTTTTAGTGGCTGCACTGCGCGTGTGTTCTTAGGAGACTGTTGCTGAGGCCATTCTAGCTCTGCTCGGTGTCCCACAAGGGTCCTGACTATCGCCTACCCTTTATAACACCTATACAAAACCCCTGTTTGATCTCCTTGATTCCAGTGGAATCATGTACACCAACTTTGCGGACAACATTCAAAGTCGTAATCCCCAGTGAGCGGGACTAGGATCTGACAACACCCTAATTAATGCCGTTTACAGCACTATCCAAAATTGGAGGGCCACCCACAACCTATGCCTGAATGATGTAAAAAATGAGCTCCTCGTCATTGGCTCCCTACATCGGATCAGACACCTTGATTCCAACTGCTCATCTTTCAGCATAGACGGCTCTGCCATTTCGGTCTTAAAGCATATACACATTTTGGGGGTCTACCTCGAATCCGTCCTTTCTGTGAACATTCATGTTAATGCCCTTGCTTCCTCCACAGCCTACACTGCTAGCCTCATTTCCCTGAGCAGGCAGCTTCTCTCTTCAAGTAACTGCATCACTCTTGCTCCAGCTCTTATCCTCTCTAAACTTAATTACTGCAATGTCCTCCTTATGGTACCTTCAACTCAAACTTGCTGAAATTGCAACTTCTCCAAAACAAAGCTCATTGCTGTGCCCTCAGCCTCAAACATTCGGACCACATTTCTTCCACCAGACGCGAAGCCCACTGGCTCCCTGTCAAAGCTTGTATAGAATTTAAAACATTATCCATCGCGCATCACTGTGTCCATGTTAGGCAAGCTTGAATGCAGTACCCTTTGAGTGCACTAAAACAAACCTGACCTCCTGGCAATAGGAACCCAACCTTCGCTATAAGTCTGTACTACACAGGTTAGTAGCATGTTGAGCAGCCAGGCTTATCTCAAAAGGGGTCAATGTGAGCTGTAGGGGAGTTACACAGAGATTCAGTGACAAGTATTCAAATAAACTCTTACACACAAGATTTCTTGAGCAAACAATTATTAAGTAATGTACCAGTCAGTTATAGTAAGCCTTCTTCAGAAGGGAGCAATATAAAACAACACACAAATACCATCCAAAAATACACACTCCTAGTTATCTAAATCAGCAATTACCCATTTGGGATGACACACAGGCACTACCTACACCCTGAGGTGACCTCAGTAGCCGGGGTGCTGTTGGCATTAATATATCACTGTTGCTTTTAGAATATTCTTAGGTGTAGTGTACAAGAGAAGAGAGTTCAAAATAAAACACGTATTCACACAGTTATTCTTAAGTAGGTAAGTACTTTCAATACACCCCCCCCAAAGCAAAGTCAGTTAACCCTTTCCTGGAAGGAAGGCAAAACACATCAGCAGAAGAGAGAAGAGTCTTTCAGGGAGCCAGGCCAGCCAATGGTAAGTTAGCAAACGTTAAGGTGAACTGAAGCACTTCTTGCAGGTAAGTAGAAAGTATTTTCCAATGTTTAAAAAGTCTTGGTACAATAGAAGAAATCAAAGTAGGGGCACAAGCTGATTAGGCTTGAGAGGTAAAGAAGCTGATAGCAACTCTACACATGCAACCAAGCAAGTCTCCAATGAGGACAAGTGGCTACACAACAAGAGGAAAGTTCTCTTAGACTTTAAAAAAGTGCAGTTCCTGTGCAGCTCTGCAGATCTCACTGTTCCTGGGCTTCAGTCGTGGGGACGAGAGGGAGGGCCTTTAGGGACTCCTGCACTGCAATGGGACGGTCACCGCTCGCAACAGGCAAACTTCAAACAAGTGACTGTTCAGTGTTTCGGCTCCTCGTGTCTACCGCAAATAGCAACACAGCGGTTCCTGGCTGTCGAGGTGAGCTTTCCTTGTGTCTGGGGTCCCGCACTCTGTTGAGGAGGCTCATGCTCGGTCAGTCCTGCTTCCTGGGAGTCTGCAGAATCTTCCTGCAGCTCTTGGCCAGCTTAAAAGCAATGCACACAAACTGGTGTTCCTCTCCCTGGCTATCCGGTTCCAGCAGCGACTGCAGTGGATACTCTACCAGCATTGAGAGGATGTCCAGCTGGCTTACTTTGGCGTTGATTGGTCCCACCAACTCAAAGGGAGAAGTTGTCCTTGCAGGAACTTCCAAGTCGATACGAATTTGGAGTTTCAGCACAGCTGCAGGGCTTCACCGGGCAAACCAATGGTCCAGGAGTTGCAGCAGACGTCCTCTTCAAGTTCTTCTTTGGATACCTTCGTCCAGTGATCGACTCTGACTTCCAAGCCAAAAAGCCTTGCCTTTTATGCAGCTTGCTCCCATTCATTCCAGCCTAGCTGTCAGTCACCCAGCAGGGTGGCTGTCATTGCCGGACAGTCAGCCGGCCAATAACTACAGAGTGCATTCAGGTCTCCTAGGAGACTAAGGACATGAAGTTTCTGGCACCTCCCTTGCTTCCTGCCCCCACCAGACACCATGGAGCCAGAGGCGGGTTTCACTTGTGAAGCCTGCCAAAGACAAAACGAACAAAGGGACCAAACCTGGTTTGGCATGCAGAGTAAATCTCAAGAAGGACCATTCCACAAAGAAATGGCGAAAAAAGACGACCAGGGCCATTTTTAAAAATGGCACCCATGGGTGCTTTACCATGGATGCGAATGCTGCCTGTGGTAAAATCCCATAATGGTAGTAAAAAGTAAACCACTGCCACCAGCCATTCAGTGAGGAAAGGGTAACAAACATGTGACATGAGAAGCTAGACAAAGGGGATACTAGGTAACCCCTCCAGCACCCTAGGGTAAGATAGTGTGTGCTGGGTCTAGAAAGATACAAATGTAAGTAAAGGCAATTTTACTTTACTGCTCTGGGAAACAGTAGATTATCCCAGAGAAGGTATTGAAACCTTTGGGAAATCTGAAAGACTTCCCTGTGTCACTGCACTGAAGGTGCTGTGCGACATAATGTAAAAGATGATGCCTATAGAGTTTGTCAGACTCCACAACCAAAAGAAACCGTGTACAAAATCACATCAAAACACATGAGTGGAAAAAAAGGGTCTCACTCTCTCTAGGTTAAATAAATCAAGTCCTCAAAATCCAGCAAAGTTGCTGGGGGTCTCTAAGGTAGAGGGAATGAGCACATTTCTGAGAATTCTCCCTAACACTGCACCACGTGGAAAAGGAGCTTGCTCTGCCCCAGCCACTCAGCGTGAACACGGATTTCAGAGTTTTTTTTCTCTCTCTCTCTCTCTTTCTCTCTCTCTCTCTCTCTCTCTCTCTCTCTCTCTCTCTTTCTCTTTTTCTCTCTATGATCTGTCATAGTATTAGTTTTATGGCAGTGCGATGGTGTAATGGTATAATGGAGAAATGGTATAATGAGGAGATCAATAAACTAAAATTGGAAAAACGAGTTGCAGAAAGGAAATGGAAAAAAATCCAACACCTGAAAATAAAGACCTCTGGAAATGCGTTCATTACACATATAGGAAAAATATGAGAGAAGCTAAGGCGAACTATTTCAACAGGGAAATGGCATCAGCCCCTAACGCCACAAGCAAGATATTTGAGATACTCAAGGGCATTGAAAAACCTAAAGTGCTCACTCCTTCGTTTGTGCCTACTAAGGAAGACTGTGAGGCAGTACAAGAAGCTTTTGCAGCTAAGATACAGAAGGCAAGAGACAACATCATTGCCTCCAGAGAAGATTCAGGCAAAACGGAGCAGTCAGTCGACCCCCTCACTGTAGATGAAACAGCCAGTTTTCGTTTTTCATCTGTTTCAGAGGTGGAGATGTGTGCTATTTTGGCCAAAGTGAAACCCACGTCGTGCGCGGAGAACATCATGCCGACAAAAGTCATTTTGGACAATAAAGAACTGTTTGCCCCACTCTTAACAAGGATAGTAAATGCCTCATTTAAAGAAGGCATAATACCAAGGGAGATTAAAGAAGTGACCATTACTCCCTTGGTCAAAAAAGCTGGGTTGGATCAAAAAGACCCAGGGAATCTCCACCCAATTACTAATTCTAATTTTATTCTGAAAATCCTAGATAAGATTGCGACCAACCAACCAATTTCAGAAGCACATCGAGGACCAGGGAACGCTGCATGAGCAGCAATCAGGGTTTCGAGCAGCACATAGTACAGAAACCGCTATGCTGGACTTGCAGAACCACATGTTGGAAATAGTGGATAAAGGCAAAGCAGGGATCCTGATGTTACTTTATCTCAGCGCTGCCTTTGACCTAGTGGATCATCAGCTATTGCAAAAAGTCGTAGACCAAACAGCTGGTTGCTCAGCTTTCAGTATCATCTTTCCGACGGGCCCGAATACACTGGGGAGACAAATTCTCAGAGGCTTCGGCCATCATTTTTGGAGTCCCGCAGGGGGCGTGTCTTTCTCCCCTGCTGTTCAACCTTAATATGAGAAGCCTTTGTACTCTTCTGGAAAGTGTTGGCGTGTTCTTTACGAACTACGCTGACAATACCCAGCTAATCTCCACACTAGAAGGTGACTACCAGAAGGATAGTGACAAAATAGCAGAAGTCTATAACATTATCGACCTGGATGAAACAGCATTGGATATGTTTAAATAATATCAAAACTGAGCTGATGATTTTTGGGACACGCCAGGCCAGAGCTAAGCTAGGCAATGAATACAAGGTTTTTGCTATTAGAGGCCAACATTCCAGTAACAACTCCAGTCAAAACTCTAGAGATGATGCAGAAGCATCAGTGGGGTCCGAGATACAGATTAAGTATCTCCATATGAACAACTCCTACTACATGTGACTACTGAGAGCAATTCGACCCTTTTTGAATTCGGAAAATACAGCCACTATCGCTAGGGCTACAATCTTGTCACGACTGGATTATGGTAACACCCTGTTACTTGGAGTTCCCAAGAAGGAAATAGAGAGATGCCAAATAATGGAAAACAATGCAGTTCGTGTAGTTAAGGGGATCCAGAACCGCGATCGTGTAACAGCAGAAAGGAAATCCCTACACTGACTGAGAATTGAGGACAGAATAAAATGTAAGTCCATGACTATAGTGCACAGATGCCTATTTGGAGCAGCACCAAACTATTTTAAGAAATATATTTCGAAGGGATTGTGTCCTCCGACGTATTACTTATCTTTGTTATCCATTCCAGCTTGCTGGCCTCTGAAATTTTTTCAGTAGAAAGCGCTGCGCGTCGATGTCCCTCGAGTTAGTGTCCCTCGACAGCCTCCGTATCGGCGCCAACGTCATTGTGCGTATAAATAGACTTGTGCAGTGTCCGTTGTTCAGTTCCGTTTTTCCCTGCTTCGTGGGCCTCGGAATCGTGTCGCTCAGTTCCTTTCTTCAGGAAGATTCTGTTTATTCTTCGAAGATATCATCTAAATTCGATGGCTTCTTCATCCGAACCATCGACCCCACAGTCGGGTTTCAGAAAGTGTTGACTGTGGGAAGAAAATGTTGACGGATCCTCACAGGATCTGTTTGTGGTGCCTGGGATCGGAGCATCACTGTTCGGAATGCAAGGACTGTATGTCCATGACGGCGAAAGCCTTGAAGGAGCGTAAGGGGAAGCTTGAAAGAGGTAAGACTCTTAAAACTTCTACTCACTCGAAAGTTTCTTCATCAGAGTTGAGCCATTCATCTCCTCATTGTCACAAGAAACATTCCCGTTCAAGGTCTCGAAGCAGTTCCCGTCAGTCTTCGAGAGCAAAATTCTCTAAGAAGAGGCGTCGAAGATCTCCCTCTTCTTCTTACTCTACTTTCCGGAAAGGGTCACCTCCCCCACGAAACACAGCTCTCCAGCTAAGTGGGAGGAATTCCGTAAGAAAATGCTTAGCGTCTTCGAGAAAGCGGCCTCGACCCCAGGGTGAAAAGCCAGAAAAATCAAAACACCGCGAGTCGTTGAACCTGGCGAGAGAAACTGCCCGAGAGCGTCATGAATCCTTGAGTAAAGGCACTAATACTGCGGCATCGACGCCGTCAACAGAGGTTTCTTCGACTGACATATCTGCGTCATCGACGCCTTTGTCGAAGGGCCCTTCGACGCATAAATCGGTTGCATCGATGCCGTCTTCGGCGCCACTGTTGACGCTGATAAAAGACAGACCTACAACTGTCACTCCATCTCAGACAGTGGAGGTGTCGAGGACTTTGACCATTACGTTGAGGATGCCGTCGACAATTTCGACGACACCGAGTAGGATCCCGATCCGATCTCGAGGTCTCTTCAAACTTTTTCGACGCCCTTTTCGGGATTGTCGAAGCCTTTGACTTCCATGTCGACAACCTCGACGTTTTCTCAGCCAGTGACAACCAATTTGGCTCCTTCTGCTCTAGAAATGGGTTTTAAACCTTACCCTAGGTCTGACTACTTTATATAGATATATATATATATAGCAATCTGACCATGAGAGACCCTTTGGTTTACAAAGGACTACAAGACCCATGGCAGAGGAATTAATCTCTGAAGAGAACGGGTTAAAAGACCTTCAGGACTCTCTACATGAGGCAAGTGGTTTAGATACTTCCCCAGAAGTAGAGTTTGCTAAACCAGACCTTGGGGAGCATGCTGAGATCCCTTATAGGGCTCTGATGGCCAGAATAGTGGAATACATGGGGTGGTCTACACCTACACCTTCTTTTCAGCAGGATGACCTCACTGATATTTTAGATAAACGTCCACAGGAGGATCCTTTTGTTCCCTTTCATACTGCTCTGCAGAGAAACATTTCTGCAAATTGGGAAACTCCTGAAGTTATCCCTGCAGTAAACCAGAAACTTTCTGCTAAATACAGGATATCTGCTTCAGATCCAGAATATTTGAGCAAGCATCCAACTCCAGAGAGTTTTTAGTTGTACAGACAGCAATTTCATCAAATAGTAGGCCTGCATACCCTACTATTCCACAGGACAGGGATGATAAAAGATTTGATGCTATGTCAAAGGTGGTCTTTTCGGCATGTAGCATGGCACTTAAATCTATTGATGCCACTTGCACGCTAGCAAGATTCAGCCATACACTTTGGGAGCGTGCGCCATCTGCGGCTGACTGCCTCCTGGAAGGAGAGGAAAGGGAAGCATTCTTGAACATCATCAGGGATGGAAAGGATGCAATGTGCGAATCCCTTCAAACAGGCATTGATTCTGCTGACAGTATCAGCAGGGTCATGGCGGCAAGTGCCACAATCCGCAGATTTGCATGGTTGCGGAAGTCTGGTTTTGCTCCAGATGTACAAGCCAGACTTCTGAACATGCCCGTTGACGACATTTCTCTATTTGGAAAGAAGGCTGATGACAGCCTGGAGAGATTACAAACATCCAAGGCAGCAGCGAAATCTCTCAGGGCTGCAATCTGGCAGACTCCGAATCGCCCCTCAAGAGCCTGCCGGAGGGGTAGGTCCTTTCGCTTTTACTCCGAATTTCGGAAAAGGCAGAGGACAGCCAGCTCAAAGGGGCCAGAAACGATTCACCCGTGGTGGACGGGTCAAAGGTACAAAAGCCGCAGCAGCAGGTGCCACTTTACCCTTGGCATCTGCGTCAGCTGCTCCTAAACCCCTCTGAGGTCTCCCCTCAAAAGACACCTGTAGGGGGCAGGTTAACTCAACATCTGGTGGAATGGCAGGCTATTACGTCAGATGCTTGGACATTTGGAAACAGTTGCCCAATGTTACTGCCTGCCCTTCCTACACACCCCTCAGAGTCATCCACCGGGGAACCACTCTTTGAAGTTTCCAGACCCACTCCTTATGCAGGAGATTGTAGACCTGCTAGAGAAGGGTGCCATAGAGCCGGTACCCGTAGCGGAGAGGCACAAGGGTTGGTATTCCCCCTACTTCCTAGTACCAAAGAAGGACGGAGGACTGAGACCCATCTTGGACTTGCGAGAATTGAACAAATTCCTCAGGAAAGACAAGTTCAAGATGGTAACTCTTTCTCAGATCCTCCAGGCCCTCCAGCTTCAGGACTGGTTGGTATCTCTAGACCTTCAGGATGCTTATTTCCATGTGCCAATCCATCTCAAACACAGGAAATACCTGAGGTTCGCAATTGGCAACTCTCACTATCAATTTAGAGTTCTGCCATTTGGGCTGACCTCCGCCCGAGGGTCTTCACCAAGCTAATGTCGGTAGTGCCTGTAAGTCTAAGGAGGGAAGGGATCCACGTCTACCCCTACCTGGACGAATGGGTGATCAGAGCAGTATCTTCGGAACAGGCTCAGATCCAGCTAGATTATGTCTGCCACTTCCTTCACAAGCTGGGCTTCTCCCTCAACTTAAAGAAGTCACAGATGATACCATCAGAGACTACAGTTTATTGGAGCAGACCTGGACACTTCCCTGGGGAACGCCTCGCCATCAGAGGTGAGGGCTTAAGATATTCTGCAGATGGTCACCAAATTTCAAAATGCCCAACGTCTTCCAGCCTTCGACTTTTTGAGGTTGCTAGGCCTCATGGCAACCTGCATCTTCCTAGTGCCAGAGGCTCGCCTGAGAATGAGATCCCTCCAGTGGGCACTAAGAACCCAGTGGTTACAATTCTCAGGAAGAATGTCAGATCTCCTTCAAGTCCCGGAGAGAGTGGCTCGGGACCTTAAGTGGTGGCCTGTCGGGAGAACATTTTGAAAGGAGAACAGTTTTGGCAACCATGGCCGGAGATCACAATAGTCACGGCAGCCTCACTCACGGAGTGGGGAGCCCATGCCAACTACTTGACCATCAGCGGTCGTTGGTCTTCATCGGAGTCCAGACTACATATCAACCTGTTGGAGCTAAGAGCAATCAGACTAGCGCTGAAAGCTTTTCTGCCATCAGTACAGGGGAAACATTTCCTAATAATGACGGACAACACTGTGGCAATGCACTAACTCAACAAAAGAGGAGGCGTGGGGTCACTGCCACTGTGCAGAGGGGCAATGCAGCTCTGGTTTTGGGCAATTCAAGAAGGCAGTTCACCTAGCCGGAGAGAAGAACTTGACGTCGGATGCTCTGAGCAGGCAGAGCACAGTCTCCCACGAGTGCGAGCTAGCTCAGGAAGTCCTTCAAGAGAGCTTCTCCCTTTGGGGAACCCCTCAAGTGGATCTGTTCGCCACCAGCACCAACAGGAAGTGCGATCAGTTCTGTTCAAGGGAATTTCCCCCGAGGAGCTCTAGGGGACGCGTTCGTAGTAGACTGGGAGTTTCCACTTCTGTACGCGTTTCCTCCAGTCCCTGTCATTCCTCAAATGATCAGGAGGTTGAGAAGATTCCGGAAAACTATGATCCTAATTGCCCCTGATTGGGCCAGGAGAACATGGTACCCGGACCTTCTGGACATGTCCGTCTGCCCTCCAACTCGTCTTCCGCAGAGAGAGGATCTTCTCTCGCAGAAGGGAAGTAGGTTCTCCATCCAGACATCAGAACCCTCAACCTTCACGCTTGGTTTCTGAAAGATTGAAATACAATGATTGGGATCTCCCGGATGACGTCATGGAGGTGTTGCTTTCAGCTAGAAGGCCAGCAACAAAGACTTTATACCGCTGCCGTTGGAACAAATTTTGCATGTGGTGTAGAGAAAAGAATATCATGCAGTACACCAATGGTGTTATCTTTCTTACTCTACTTAGCAAATTCAGGTCTTCAAGTTGCTACGATCAAAGGTTACCTCGCAGCGCTGTCAATCTTTAAGTGCACTGCAGAGGAGCCTTCATATTTCAAATTACCCCTGGTAGTCCAATTCCTTAAAGGGTTAACTAATGTTTTTCCCCCAAAGCCTTTTCAAGTTCCATTGTGGGACCTAAATCTAGGCTTATATTTTCTGATGGGTACTCCTTTTGAACCTCTCCATTCTTGTCCATTAAGGTTTCTCACTCTCAAAACAGTATTCCTAGTGGCTATAACATCTGCCAGAAGAGTTAGCGAATTACAAGCTCTATCTTGCAAACCTCCTCATACAACCTTTCATAAAGACAAGGTTGTTTTACAAGTGAAGCCAAATTTCCTCCCAAAGGTAGTTTCTGAATTTCACATTACGCAGAAAATAACTTTACCTTCATTCTATCCTCCTCCCCACCCAGGGAAAGAGGAAGAGAGGTTAAATAGGCTGGATCCAAGGCGACCCTTGAGTTTTTATATCAGCAGACTTGCTAGGATAAGGCAAGCAGACCAATTGTTTGTAAATTATGCAGGACTCAAATTAGGATTGCCAATCACGAAACAAACCATTTCAAGATGGATTATTTTAACCATTTTAGAATGCTACAAATTGGCAGAGAAAGAACCCCCTCAACATCTTGGGGCTCATTCAACCAGAGGTATCGCAGCCTCTTCGGCTCTCCAAAGAGGGGTTCTGATTCGAGACCTTTGTGCGGCTGCCACATGGTCGTCCGCATATACCTTTAGAAAATTTTACAGCCTGGATTCCTCCTCCTCTAGCCAGGAGACAAGATTTGGGAAAGCTGTGTTACATTCTGTAAATTCTTAAAGGGAAATATTCCAATTTTACTCCCACCTCCTCTTTTACACCACTGCTATGGGAGTCCATCAAAGATAAGGAATACGTCGGAGGACACAATCCCTTCGAAGAACAAGTTACTGCTTACCTTGTAACGTTCTTCCGATGGGATGTTCCTCCGACCTATTCCTTATCGCCCCTCCCATCCGTCCCCGCAGTCAAACCTCCCTTGTAGTTGCAGCTTACGCTCATTCAAGGTCAATAACCAATTCATGCACAGCTAATTTTAAGCTTCAAAACGGAACTGAGCAACGGACGCTGCGCAAGTCTATTTATACGCACGATGACGTTAGGGCCGATACGGAGGCTGTCGAGGGACGTCGATGCGCAGCGCCCTCTACTGAAAACATTTCCAAGGCCAGCAAGCTGGAATGGATAACATCAAAGATAAGGAATACGTCGGAGGAACATCCCATCGAAAGAATGTTACAAGGTAAGAAGTAACTTGTTGTTCCAGGTACGATCCTAGGCACCTGGTCAGATCTGCCGAGCAGGGATTGCTCAACGTGCTGCATTTCGATCGGGCCAATGGTTCAGGCAGATCCTTTCCAGTGCAAGCTGCCACTTATTGGAACAAACTTCCCTCCAAGCTTCGGCTAGAAGAGAACTACCACACTTTCAGGAAACTTTTGAAAACACACTTGTTTTAATAATCAGGGCCTTATGACATCTCAGCATTGCTAGCCTATGGCTCCACGAGTTGTAAAGTATCTACCGGTTTGTTATCTGTACTTGTGCCCTAATGCCCACGGGCTCCGGCGCATTATGAGCACACATAAACATGAATGATAACCTTCTTGCCAGATGATGGTATATCATGGTTATCGCGGTATAGCAGGTGGAGTGAAAAAATCTTAAATATTTTCTTAAAAAGATCATAAATTGTCAGATTTATCATCACAAACAAAACCAGGCACCCAGGGCCAGAATATGGCATTTCAACATACTTTCCACTGAAATGCCACCCCTTGCTTCCACCAAACACACGTGGAGAGGAGTTGGGGGAGCCCTGCTGCGACTGGCAAAGCAAACTTAATAGCTTTTCTTAAGTGGTCATTTAGGCATTTAGCTCCCCCACTGGCTACTGGTGAAGACGAACATGTTGCCATCTTGATAATCTGCATGCCACAGATCAATGGACGCTGATGGTAGTCTTTCTCTCTCCTCTCTCTCTCTCTCTCTCTCTCTCTCTCTCTCTCTCTCTCTCTCTCTCTCTCTCTCTCTCTCTCTCTCTCTCTCTCTCTCTCTCTCTGCCTTTAGTTTACTTGCGGGCCAAAATGTGTTCAGAAATCACGGACATGTTACCCTTTGGTATGGCAGCAGCAGCAGGGAATACCCACAGATATGAGTGAATTTCGCGGTGTGACTTATTTGTAAATTCAACGATAGAACCAGGGAAATCCCCCATTGTCATATGTTTAGGAAATATTATCCATTATAAATATATAAACCCCAAAGCCTCCATCCCAAAGTAAATCCTTTTCCTTCTTGGCACTGTATTTATTCTTCCTATTGCTAACCTATTGCTTTTGTGTCAGGCCCGTGTGGTTTACGGAATGGCATTAAAAACTTCTCCAACTGAAACTACTTGTACCAACAAAAAAAACTTTTTTTTACATTGACTTTTTGCATTTGAAGTTCTTTAACGTACCATTAAGTCAATGCTTTTTAGTTAACTCACCAATACGCAGGCAGGATTTTCCAGCTGTAGCAAGGTAGCATTTTGAAACTTGTGTCTGCACATATTTAGCTGATCCTCCAAGAATCTAAGGCGGCTGCAGAATTGGTCTTTCATGGCGCTCACTCGTTGATCGCCTTGAATGAAAGAGTGACTAGTGGAAGTGTTATAATGCACTTTTTGAGCAATGAGCTTGCTGCTCAGTCACAGGTCATTGCCTTGAAAATTGGCCTCGACTTTCATTGTTTTGGAACCACATGGCATGGGCATCATGACCCCTTGCTGCAACAGTTTGTTTTGATAACTCTTTATCCCATTAAAGGGAGAAAAGTCACTCACGTGAGGTCCGAAAGCCCATGTCATTGTGTTTCTTTGGTCACCGAAAGGTTGCATAGTGAGCTAATCGCTATAGCTTGTTTACCGTCTGCCTGGTGCATTATGAAGGTCTGATGTCGGAGTCACCACTGACTATGTAATCCTAAAGGGACAGCGTTCAGTGGGCGCTATTGATTTCTTTCTTGATTCTTGCAATACATTTTCATTTACCTCCTTAAAGATAGTGGCAAAAATAAAAACTTTGAAAATGCCAGTTAAAATACATATAGGCACAAATATGGCCTAGACCACCACCTCACCAGAGCCCCATCATTACCGTTTTCCTAGGTCTGAGTGCATTAGGACCCTTTTCATGTGAGTTCAGAGGGAGCAATGCGTTCATGGCCGGTGTCACAAATTGAGAATAGCCATAAAAAATATTTCACCCCCATTGCTCTGGATACTTCACATTGAATGTAGAATCTGTCCTGTCTGCTTGAGTCCAGTGCCATGTGCAGAAGGCAGCGAGGTGAAGGATCAAGCAAAGCAACACCTGTGCAAATCTACACAGAGGACCGTGGGGGGATGGGGGCAGAGTTTATTTACTAGCAGAAAGCACTGATAGACCCATTGTTCACACGGTCTACAGCAGGTTCGGACTGGGGCATAAAATTGTCTCAGGCACCAACATAAAAGTGGCCCACAGTTGCAAATGGGAATTCATTCCTTTTGGAACACTGTTTGAATAGTACCCAAGGGGGAGATTTTTGATAAAATGTGATGCAAATTGTACATTTAAAAGAATATTTACTCAGCAATAGTGGCCAAAACTATTAACCGCATAGCAAAGTCACTCATCAAACTGGCCCACTTTGGCCAAAAAAGTGCTCCACTTTGACCCAAAAAACTGGCCCACACAAGCACTTCATGTTATTTGTTCGGCCATGGGCCTATTGCCCTAAAGGCCAGTCCATGCCTGGTCTACAGAGCTAAAGTTGTTTGTGGACATGCATCATAAGGTCATCCAGTTCATTGCCTCCTTTGAATTCGGGCATGTCTAATTCCCCATCTTTCAAATTGGTGGGAAAACCACAAATCCCAGAAATCTAAGCTAAAACAGAACAGGATGGCGATCCGATCCATGACCATGACCATGAGACACTTAAGTTCTTTGAATCTAAACCTTGGGGAGAGTAATTCCATATGGATGACTTCACTGGTTTCCCTTTTTCTTTTTACAATTTGCCTAGCCAGATCAAGAGCTGTTCCAATGTGTGTTTGCTCAGTGCAATAGGACCTTAACTTATTGAACTATTGGCACATGATGCCGGGCCACGCTGAATCGGTACATGTTCTCTCCTGCTGGCTGAGTGGTTGCTAAGCAAAGTGCTCCTGGCTCCACTGTTTTGCAAGTCACTGAACGTTGTATTACATTTGTTTACG
Source organism: Ambystoma mexicanum (assembly GCF_040938575.1). Lineage (NCBI taxonomy): Eukaryota > Metazoa > Chordata > Amphibia > Caudata > Ambystomatidae > Ambystoma > Ambystoma mexicanum. Next base: position 1,265,830,473 of record NC_090926.1, on the reverse strand, counting down.
TACGAACAAAAGGAAAAAGAAAATGCTCCCTTTCAGTTCAGGCCCTCAGCTCACCCTCGTGATGTCCCTGTGGTCTTGCTAATAGCAAATTGAAAAGCAGGGCAATCACCATAGAAGATCTGACCTGTAGCGCAGAGCAGCATGACTGTGTGAAAACGTTTAAAATCTGTATGCTGCCTTTCAAATAAATAATGCCTGGAACAAAATCATTTTGTTCTAGTTTGCCCATGAAATCCAGGTCTGGCGGAGTCTATGAACTGGAGTCTCCGGTATACTTAGAGTCAAGTCAGCTCATAGTTAGCAGCTTTGCATGGGGAACACAAGATTCAGGCACTAGGCAGCTTGCAACACAATTTGCGCAAAGTCAGCTGATCTTTGACCCGACTCTACTGATCACAGTGAAAGAGCGGTCACAGCAGCAAAGCTGCATTTACTAACGTGGCCTCACTTTCCCTATGCTCTTGTCCACCAAACAAGGCCCCCTTGGCAGACGGCACAAAAGTGCAAGACCAGGACTACGCAGCACTTGCTTATTGCAGCCTTTCCAAATCAGATTGAAAAGCACACTTAACGGTATAAACAGTATGCTGGTATAAACAATGTGACTGTTATTATTGTTCAATTAAGTTGTTCACGGTATCTTTAACTGTATACCGTTATACCATTACATCCCTAAGCACCACTCCCCGCTGCATGGCTTCTGCAGCTCAGAGCTCCTGCTCTGATAACCCTCTCAGGACCGGCTCCACGTACATATCAGTCGTGCTCCCGGTGTTTCCTGCATTCAACAATGGCCGCTCATAGCTCTCACTACTACTCCGCCTCCCACTGCCTCTCTCCTTCTCTATGGCCTGCCCCTGGGGGAGCTTTTTATGCCTCTGTCTCCCTCCGGTGTGGGTCATTATAATAGGCTGCACTTTGCAGTCTCTTGCCTCTACAGCCCTCTCCTTTGTCCCAGTACTTTGGGGATTGTGGCACTTGAAAAGAAGTAATGTTTACAATGTGGACTCCATGGCAATATCATTACTAACTTTATTTCTATCCTTATTTACATTTCAGGATATAAATATTTTGTGTTACAGAGGAATTCATCTTTTGATTCTAGATTGTTAATATTTAGAGTCTCATTCGTAATCCCCTGCAAATCATAGGAGCTTTCACTTCTGTAACTGAGTGGCTTTCACAAGAGGCTCTTACTGCCAATACCCGACTGATTATGATAGTTTTCCTCAACATTGGGATCGTTAGTAATGTTTATGTGCTCATCTTCAATACTGCTTTGGGAATTATGGGGCTTTCATCTCTGTGACTGGGTTTTCTTCTTAATGGTTTATGATTATTCTTAACCACATTGAGATAGTTAGCTTGGGACGTTAACAGCTCTTGCTGACAGCAAGCCATTACATTTGGTAACAATGAACGTTCTTCCCTTGGGGAACATGTATACTGTGTCTCATCCAACCGAGTCCTCCTGTGCAGCCCTTCTCCTCCCCAGGTGACCACCCCCCACCCCCCCAGCTAATACCACCACCAGATTCAAGAAGCGTCTGCCTTTCCCTGGCCACCTGGAAGGAGAGTTCAGGTAGGGTCTTTGTGAGGACTCTGCAGGATTCATGATAGGAACCACTGAGAAAAATATAGTGTGCGACTGTGCAGCCCTGCATAATATCAATGCTCGTTACTCGGGTGTGACGATTCACCAGGTCTCAACACTTCTTCCCAGGGGGGAGCCCGTCCCTATGAGGCTACGGTGGTGAGTCCGCTACCCAATAATAACTGCAAGCTTTTGATACATTAGCACCTATGAGATCTGTAAACCAGAAGAATTCTACTGTATCTAATTCATGGTACACACCAGAAGTCTTAAGTGCTAGAGTGGCCAAACGCAAAGCTGAACGTAACTGGCGAAAACATCCCTCAGATATTAATCTTGCAGTGTATAAATACGCAGCTAAACTTTTTAAATCTACAGTTTTTAAAGCAAAAAAAACTAACTTGAACGCCAGGATAATTGGCAAAATTACATCCCAAAGAATGTTTTGCCATGTTACAGGAATTACAAGGGACTATGGTTAAATCTTCAACGATCACTGACGATGATTACTGTCAGTGCATTCACAACGGGTTCATCCCAAAAACATCAACAATACATCGCTGACCAAGTGAAAGCAATACAGAGCACAGCTGATGTAACCTCTTCCTCTAGTAATATTACAGTCTGAGGCTCCACTGTTTAACTTTAAAGGGGTATCGGAAGAGGAGGATATGGAGGTTGTACACACGTAGAAACCAACATCTTTCCCGCCTCCTTGTTCGATGATTTTTCTCGGACCCTCAGACATTGGGTTACTAGATTCATTAATGGCTATTGAAAAGGCATGGATCACACCATTGTTGAAAAAGAAAAACCTGGACCCAATAGATGCAGCCAATCATAGACCTATCGCGAATGCCCCGTTTGTGCTAAAAATATTGGATAAAATTGCATATAACCAATATCAAATATTTATAGAGCAACAAGGCATTCTTGCTTCGGAACAGTTTGGCTTTCGCCCCAACCATGGCACAAAGACCGCTCTTTTGGACTTAAAATTGGACTTGCAAGTTTTATTGAGAGTGGCAGTATGGCATTACTTCTGCTATTAGATATCGCTACCGCCTTCGATTTAGTCGATCATTCCCTTCTGGTGGACAGATTGATCAAAGTTGGCAAGTGTACACCTTCTGCCGCTTCCTAGTTCAAGTCATTTCTTGGACCACCAACTGTGAACGTGGTCATAGAGAATGCTCAATCATGTGAAAATCTCTTGTTTGTTGCCACTGCTTTTTAATATATATTCCAGACCACTATGTGATCTTCTCTCTTCCTTGGAGATATAGTTCGCAAACTATGCGGATGATTCCCAGATTGTGATGAAGCTCTCTGGATCCTATACAAAGGACTCAGAAAGAATTGATGAAGTCTTTTAACCCATACAATCGTGGGTGGCCATGAACTTGCTAGCCCTGAACAATTCAAAAACCGAGCTGCTTATTAAAAATTCTTAGATAACCTAACACCAATGCAACAAAAACAACTAGCGCTAAAGGCAAAGAAAGGTTTACCCAAGATACAATTTGTTTCCGGAAATAGTGAAGGCTTTCCAACACCCTTCTGATCAGACATCCCCCTCTGGAAACTGATAGCCCCTTTTGTAGAGGCTCATTGTCCTATAGACTCAGAGGACCTTATGAATCTATCTACTCACTCAAAAACGACTTTACGGGATGAACTGCCTCTCCATTTAGACCTATATCTAGTGACCTATCTTTACCCACAGAGATTATCAATAGTGAACACAATAACAACAATGAACATAATATTTTAACACTAGGACAGAAAAAAGCTGGCCAGGGTGTGCAAATGAGTTCTAACCAAATTACTCACAAAGTTAACAATAGAAATCCTAACACATTGCGGAATGTATTGACGCACTCAACAGTATTTCACCACATCACCAAGCTGCCTGTTTGCAGAAAACAGCTAATGGATGCGCTGGCTCCTGTGCACACCAGGACCTCAAAACTGTGTTTTTGCAGCAACAAAAAGATGGCTGCACTGTCCTGCCAAGCACACTTCAGGCAGGATGGAACAAGGGGACACACTGAAGAAGTGTGCCAGTATGTTCTGAAACATATCAATGGAATAAAGTGAAAAGGCAGCACTGCTTTGCTGACAACCCAAAATTCCCCTTCAAAATGTAACTTTCACCCTTTAAAAATGCTGCTTTGATGCTAATTCCAGTTATTTTTGAAACTACTGTGATGAAAAAGGCCCTGCCATGCCCAATATATTTCATTGTGCTTCACCAAACCCAGGCATAATTCCTGAATGACAGGCCCTGTCAAACCAACTCTGAGAGAAATCAACAAGGAACTTTACTTTTACTCGCACTGGAACACAGGTTTATTTCTTTAGAAAAGTATCTAAAGCTCAGCAGTTCAAAGAGACTCTTAACTCTCTGAGCCAGGTCAGTTTCAATATCTCTGTGCTTCAGACAAAACTCCTGCTGTCAAGAAAACGACTATGGCTGCAAAGACAGTGTGGGAATCTGGTGGTGCTGCCAAACCGAATTAAAAGAAAGAAATGCTAGCTTTTCACCACACATGTAAAAACTGGCTTTTTCAAACCAAAGGAAAAAAAATTGCCCGTTTGAAAAGGAAATTGTTGTTACGCTCACCTTGTCTCCGTGGGGGCGTTGAATGGGAGCAGGGTCAATGGTTCGTTTTCCAGCCTGGTTGAACTCCACTCTCTAGCTGTTTTGCTCATGTCCCCTTGTCACTGCTTGAACTGGCCTGGATTCGGCTACTGATGGGGAAAACAGAATAAAGGACTGGCACCTTCCCCGGTGGACCCTTCCCTTGTGTCCCCAGATAGGAGTCCTTCTGGTTACCCAACGCAGTGTTTGCTCACCTTGGAGATTGTTATGAGGCGCGCTCTCCTTCCTGCTCGTCTCGGCAGGGGTGCAATGTTACTCTTCTGAATCGAGTTGCTGCACCGATTCCGGTACAATGGCCTTATGGATCGAGTTACTCCACTGATCCGTCACAAAGGCACTAGGATCGAGTTGCTCCACTGATCCGGTGCTAAAGGTGAGTCTTTCTTTGTTTAAGTAAGCAATTAAACCACTTTTCGTTATTCGCTGTTCCCTTGCCAATGTTCTTTAATTCCTGTCTCTTCTCTTCCAACAGATTCCGGATATAGGATAGCGTGTGAACAGCAGAAGCGCAGAAGATGCTGCCACATGGAGCGTTGGACGCTGCTGAGGGTATATAAGCTGCGGTCGTGTAAGAGCTGTGCTCGCAAGCTTCTCTTCTGCAACTAACCTAGTTTGCTTTTCTTTCTTCCCAGATGTCGCAGCTATGTAGAAGATCGAGCTGAGCGTCGGAAAGGTGCCGGAGGCTGCATCAGCTGTTTTGCGGAAGGAAGGTAGTCGCGGACCGCTTCGGGTGGCGAAGATTCCCAGGTAAGTGTCAGGTAAGCTAGAAACCTTGCGTGCTGCTGGAGTCTAAATTATGGCGGACCGCTGCGGATACCGAAGACCACTGGATAAGCTTCAGGTAAGCTGACTAAGCTTCAGGCAAGCTGGAATCCGCACGTGCTCACAGGATTGCTTCATATGTCAGCGGAGAGCATTCTGCTGCCATGGGCAGTTCAACGCGAAGCATCTGACAAGGCATGGGCGGGTTTTATATAGCCAGGCCTGGCCACACCCAAGATCTTGGAGCACGTTCTGCTGGCCACGCCCATACTTGCCACACCTTATTCTAGAAGATTGTTCAGGCCTGCAGACAACCAGTGTCAATTGTAGAAGACTTCATACTATGAGCCTGGTGCCAAAGCTGCTAGGACAGGGTCCATGTGGACCTCCTTTAATCTTTCCTGTTATAAATCTGGACCAGGTGTCTTCTAAGCCCCAAAGTCCCGAGGGCAGGATCGCATTGTCTCTCGGAGGTGCTGGTCATGACATTGTTGAATTAAAGCTTGCCTTATTTAGCCATGTAACGGGGTTGTGTTGTTGGCGATGACACCCACATGGGCTATTTTATTCAACAGGTTTGTTTTAATTCAGGACCCAAAATAAGAAAATAAAGATTTTAAAACACATGGGCTGAATTTGCAAGCTCACAAAAACCAGTTATTCCAGTTGGCAGCCCTGAAACCTCCCCCTAGGAAGGGAGTCACAACATAAACTCTCAGCAGAGACTAACGCCCCACTGATAATTACAGGGTGGGAAAGAATCTAGGCTGGGCTGAGCCCACTGAGAGGTAGCACCCAGGACCAGGAAGTTTGAAGTGTGAAGGGGCAATAAAACCTTCAATCAAGCTGAGAAACCCCACCTTGCTTTGAAGGAAATGACAGTTGGAAGTAGTTGAAGGAAAGAAAAAAAATTATCACGTGGCAAAGGACTGGCATTTCTTTCTAAAGTTTATTTATGAAATAGTCTTTGAAGACTTTTATCTCTGCAGCAAGACCTTGTAAAAATGTAGAATTTTCGTTGTTCAATAGTGATTTTTTGGACTTTCTTTTAAGACTTGGTAGAATTCATTGACACCTTGGGGACAGAAATGGCAAAATATGGCAGATTACAAGAAAAGCATCCATGATGCAAATGCAAATTTTTGTACATACATCCCTTATGATAATCCACACCCATGTATAAAGTTCTCGAATTTTGAGTAATGTAAATCCCATTGAAAAGCGCGAAAAATAGGTAGAAGGGCGAAACAAGGTCTCACAGACTGGAGGATTGGACTGCAATGTGCTGCACAAAATATGTAACCTGTGTATATAATTTGCTAAGAGATTGCAATGGTATACATGTATGTTTGTGGCAAAATCGTATTTTAGTTAAAGTAACTGTGGGAGGTTTTTGGACATTGTAAAACTCACCTCATAAATATGACATTTTCCTGAAATCCAACCAGCTGAGAGCGAGGCGGAGACTATCACCCTTGTCCAATCCTGTTGTTAGAGCCTTGTTTAGTTAAGCCTGCAACAGTCATACTTTGATGATGTCACTAGGCATTATAAATAAGAGTCCCTGACAAGGCTCTAGACGCACATTCTTGCTGATTTACCTGCACCGGCGTCCTGTTCCATCCATCCAGATTCCAGATCCCAACTACAAGGCCAAAGCATTGCTGACCCTACTCCGGGGCCCACTGCAAAACCCAACCATTGCTGATCCTGCTCCAGCAAGGCTTAAATTCTGATAACCCACCAATCTCCCATTAAAAAAGGAGAAAGCTGTGGTGTTTTAGGGGAAGCATCCTGATACCACTAATTGCATGCATCCTGCAAACCTGCCATCCAGCTGATCTTTAGTATCCAGGGACCAGAATTGCCAGTCCAGAAGTGCCATCCGGTGACCAGAACTGCCCAGCTGTTTGCCCCCAGGCGCCCTTCCGTGTAGTGACCAGAACCATTGATGGTCCAAAATCCCAAGCTAAAGTGGACTGTAAGTATCATCCCTACCTCATAGAAATCCATAGTCTATTTGCCTTGCCTTTGTCCTTATCCTCATCCTTACCCTGCTAACTTGTTCAAACTGTCAGAATCTTTCTTGCAACCCTGCCCTTGATTCTAGTGCTTGCGCCATCTCTTTTGTAATTATGTCTTGTGTAATCCTAAACCATTAGCCCTATTTCGAGTGATAGGACTGGATCCGCCAGGGTTGGGCGCTGGGGTGAGAATGTTGAACTCGCAAATCAACCCTGGAGCTCACTGTGTCCCTCTTTGGTGGCCTAGCCTGAATACTCTAGTGTAAAGTAAAACTGTTCTCGTCACAAATGATTTCCTTTCCTTTTTCATGGCGTCATTTTACTCAAAACGCACCTTTTTATATCTTGTGTAACTAATCCAATTTATCAGCTAGAGACTTCATTTCACTTCCATATTGTAACTGTGATCTATAGCTATTCCCTAACCAAAAATAAAACGCACTCCAAATCAGTGTATTTCACCCGTTTTTATTAAAAATCGTTTGGGTAATTTCTGGTGGGAATTGCAAAGTTTCCAATGTGTCATTTTACTGCAATCTGTTTTAAACTTGCAACTCATTTTCGAACTGTATGCTTTTGGTAATCCATTCTTTCTGATTGTTAGTGTCTTTGCATTGTTGCTCTAGGGAGGAATTGTATTTGCTTCAAGGTTTTTAACACACATTCATTATTTATATGTCAATTTCCGAGTGTCATTTCATAACCTTGCAAGGGGTTTAAAATCATGTTTTCGAGGGGATTGGGTCCTCCAACATATTCCATATCTATGACAGGTAATGTCCACAGCTGTGCTGCTTCGGAAAATCTTTGGCGTCTGCGTCCTGCGTCGATGACGTTGATGCGCCGTCCCCGAGGACCTCCTCCGACGGCCGACGTCACCCGATGTGGTAAGTAGGAGGCACGACGCCCATAGCCTCAGTTCCGTTTTTTCCGCGAATGTGTTCGCTTCGTGAATCTCGGTACGCCTTGACTCGTTGGAGTTTGCTGTTTTCAATTCTCGGTTCGTTGAATCTGTTCGGTTTTTTTGTGAAGACCTGGTCATTGCGATGTCTACTTCGTCTTCAACCCCGCGTCCGGGCTTCAAGAAATGCGGGGACTGTGGGTCCAAGATGTCGGTCACTGACTCGCACAACGCCTGCCTCTGGTGCCTCGGGGAGGCCCACGATACGGACGACTGTGTCGACTGCCAGTCGCTCACGGCAAAGGCCTTGTGGGAACGCAAGAAGAAGCTGTCGGTAGGCCGGGTGTCTAAGCCCCGGAAGTCGAGGTCTGCGGGGCTTTCGACGGATGACTCGAGGGACGACTCTCCGCATCATCGGAAGTCCAGTGGGTCTCCTTCCAGGAGTCGGTCTTGTCACTCCTCTGCCTCTTCAAGGCATTCCCGGAAGCGCCGGCATCGGTCGCCTTCCCCGTCCTCTTCCGAGGACTCCGCTCGTCGGCGGGTTGCTTATCCCTCCATGCAAGCGACACCGGAGGAATGGGCTTCCTTCGGGAAGCAGATGCTAGCGATACTTGAATCGCAGGGCACCGGTCCGTCTGCGCCTCTGAGTGGGGTCGGTCGGCACTGGTCGAGAGACACCGCCAGTACTCCTTCGGGCTCGGGTGGTCGGCACGGCTTGCGGGAGAGGTCCCGCTCGGACAAGGGTAGCCGTTCTCGCCATGCCCGTTCCAGGTCCCAGTCCTCGACGCGCTCGAGACCGCGTGATCCTGTGCCGTCTTCGTCGACGCCTGTGGCGCCGAGGTCGTCGACAGTTTCTCTTGAGGCTCTGCCTCCGAGGGGGTCATCGACGCTGCCGGCACCTAGGTCGTCGAGAGACACGCTCGGAGCTCTGGCTTCGAGGCCTGTGTCGACGCCGCTGGTGCTGCAGCTGACGTCGACGCCGATTTGCTCGATGTCGATGCCTTTTCTGTCGGCGCCGAATCGTTCGGTGCCCTCGCTGCTTTTCGAGGCGCTGGTGTCGGAGGGGCCCCATGGCACGGGGTTTGCCCCTAGAAAGGCTCTGGCTAAGGTCAGGCACTGCTTTGGTCCCCAGAGGTTTTCCTCTCCCCGTCTGTAGTACATTTCAGAGGGTGATGAAGGATCTGATGACGGCTTGGTTCCGGTTCTGGTTCCAGATGAGCTTATCTCGGGCCATAGCCAGTTTGATGACCTGAGGCAGTCACTGCATGATGCCAGTGGACTGGACACCTCTCCGGAGGTGGAGTTTTGTAGGCCGGAGCCTGGCACTCATGCCGATTCTTTACATCGGTGCCTTATGTCTCGGGTCTCCGAGTACTTGGGTTGGTCAGCTCCCCCAGGGGAGTTCGTTCAGGATGATCTCACGGACATCCTTGATCTCGGTCCCCCCACTGACCCGGTTTTGCTGTTTCATATGGCTCTGCAGAGAAGGGTGGCGGCAGCTTGGACTGCTCCGAAGAGTCTCCCGGCAGTGGGCAAGTCTTTGTCGCGTAAATACCATCCAGCGAGTAGCGACCCCTGCTCTACTTGTCTAGCCACCCCACTCCGGAGAGTTTGGTGGTGCAGGCGGCTACGGCCCCGGCAAAGCAGGCGTCGTATCCTACCATCCCTCCGGATAGGGACGACAAACGTTTTGACGGCTGGGCGAAGAAACTCTTTTCTTCAGGGGGTATGGCGCTTCAGGCGGCCAACTCCATATGTGCCTTGTCTCATTTTACACACACTCTGTGGAACTGTGTTGCATTAGAGGCTGAACATATTCCCGATGGGGACGAATGGGATGGTTTCCTTGCTATGGTTCAGGATGGCAAGGATGCCATGTGTGCGGCCGTTCAGTCGGGTTTGGACTTGGCAAATTGTGTCAGCCGGTCCATGGCGAAGAGCACCGTAATGCGCAGGTTTGCGTGGTTTACGGAGGTCTGGGTTCGCTCCTGATGTGCAGTCCCGGCTCCTCAACATGCCCTTTGACGGTGAAAACATTTTTGGCAGCAAGGCTGACGAGAGCCTTGAGAGGTTGCCGACCTCCAAAGCTGCAGAGAAGTCGTTGGGCGCTGCAGTTCGCCAAACTCTGCCTTTTCGTCCTAGGGGACAGCAATGGAGGGGGAGGTTCCTTTCGCTATTACTCGTTCTTCAGTAAAGCGAGGGGAGCTAGCAGTCAAAGAGGCCATCGTAAGAGTGCCAGAGGTGGAAACAAAGGTACTCGAGGTGCCAAGGCCGCTCGGGCAGTTGCCTCTTTGCCCTCAGGCAACGCCGCAGCCGCTACCACTCAGTCATGAGGCCAGGTCCCATGGTTCGCCGGTTGGGAGAAGGCTGGCGCAGCATCTTGTAGAGTGGCAAGCCATTACTTCGGATGTGTGGGTTCTGGAGCTCATAACCCACGGCTACTGTCTTCCTTTTCGGCAGAGGCCTCACGACAATCCACCAGGGAACCTCTCTTTGAAGAGTTGGATCCGCTCCTTGCGCAGGAAATTCAAGCCCTGCTGGAGAAAGCCGCCATAGAACTGGTGCCTGTAGCGGAGAGGAACAAGGGATGGTATTCCCCTTATTTTTTGATTTCGAAGAAAGACCGGGGATTGAGACCCATCATGGACTTGCGCGGTTTGAACAAACTCCTCAGGAAGGACATGTTCAAGATGGTGACTCTTTCTCAAGTCCTCCAGGCCCTTCAACTTCAGGACTGGTTGGTTTCTCTCGACCTCAAGGATGCTTACTTCTGTGTGCCGATTCATCCCAGGCAGAAGAAGTACCTGAGGTTCGCGGTTGGCGACTCGCACTTTCAGTTTCGGGTCCATCCGTTCGGATTGACCTCCGCCCCGAGGGTTTTCACCAAGCTCATGGTGGTGGTGGCAGCGCATCTCAGGAAAGGGGGGATTCACGTCTACCCCTACCTGGACGATTGGTTGATCAGGGGGAGCTCTCCCGAGCAAGTCCTGGATCATCTGTCCGTCACCTGCCACTCCCTTCACAAACTGGGCTTCTCCCTCAATTTAAAGAAGTCCCATTTGACACCAACGCAGCGGCTCCAGTACATCGGAGCAGTGCTCGACACGTCCCTGGGGCAGTATTTTCCTCCTCAGGTGAGGGCTCTTCACATTCAGCAGATGGTGAACAAGTTTCAATTTGCCCAGGATCTCCCAGCGTCCGAGTTCTTGAGACTGCTCGGCCTCATGGCATCCTGCATTCTTCTGGTGCCAGAGGCTCGTCTGTGGATGAGATCTTTGCAGTGGGCACACAAGCTCCAGTGGTCTAAATCCTCCGGCAGGCTGTCGGACCCTGTTCAGGTGCCGCCTTCGGTAGCCCGGGACCTTCTGTGGTGGGCCGTCGATGGCAATCTGATGAAGGGGGCCCCATTTTGGCTGCCCTGGCCGGAGATGACGATCGTGACGGACGCATCCCTCACGGGATGGGGAGCTCATGCCAACGAGTTGACAGCGGTCGTTGGTCTCTGTCGGAGTCCAGACTCCATATCAATCTGTTGGAGCTGAGGGCCGTCAGGCTAGCCCTGAAGGCTTTTCTGCCGACTGTGCGTGGAAAGAGTGTCCTGATTCTAATGGACAACACGGGGCCATGTACTACCTCAACAAAAAGGGGGGGCAGGGTCACTTCCGCTGTGCAGGGAGGCGATGCAGCTCGAGTTCTGGGCCAACCAGCAGGAAGTTTCGATCTCGGCTGTTCATCTGGCCGGAGACGACAACGAGACAGTGGACGCTCTGAGCAGGCAGAGCACGATCTCTCACGAATGGGAGCTGATCCAGGAGATTCTCCTGGAGATCTTCGCCCTTTGGGGGACCCCTCAAGTGGATCTCTCCGCCTCCAGTGTCAACCGGAAGTGCGAAAGGTTCTGCTCGCGGGAATTTCCTCCAATAGAAGCCTTAGGAGACGCGTTCGTGGTGGAGTGGTCATTCCCACTGCTGTATGCGTTTCCTCCAGTCCCCATCATCCCGCAAGTACTGCGGAGGTCACAGAGGTTCGGTTCCCGGATGATCCTCATTGCTCTGGCGTTGGCCCGGAGGACGTGGTACCCGGACCTTCTAGACTTGTCCATCTGCCCTCCATGTCGTCTTCCCTACCGAGACGATCTGCTCTCACGGGAGGGGGGGGTCAGGTTCTCCATCCAGAGGTCAGATCCCTCAATCTTCACGCTTGGCTTCTGAAAGGTTGAGGTATAAGGATTGGGACCTCCCTCAAGACGTGATGGAGGTGTTGCTCTCGGCCAGGCGGCCGGCAACAATGTCTCTGTACCGTTGCCGTTGGAGAAAGTTCTGCAACTAGTGCAGAGTTCAGAATGTGGATCCTTTTGAATGTGACATTCCCATGGTTCTGTCTTTTTTGCTTTCTTTGGCCCACAGGGGCTTGCAAGTGGGGACCGTTAAAGGTTACCTGGCGGCGCTGTCCATATTTAAGTGCTCGTCTGAAGAGTGTTCCTATTTTAAGATTCCTTTAATTTCGCAGTTTTTGAAAGGGCTCACTAATGTGTTCCCTCAGTCACCTTTTCTGGTGCCAGGTTGGGATTTGAACCTTGTTCTTAAGTTTCTTGTGGGTGCTCCGTTTGAGCCTTTACATTCTTGCCCTTTGAGGCCGTTAACTCTCAAAACTGTGTTTTTGGTTGCCGTTACCTCCGCTCGCAGAGTGAGTGAGCTACAGGCACATTTAGTTAAGCCACCCTTCACTGTGTTTCATAAGGACAGGGTTGTCCTTCAAGTTCGTCCTTCTTTTCTTCCGAAGGTGGTTTCGGAATTTCATTTGAGCCAGAAGGTTGTTCTTCCGGCGTTCTATCCTCCTCCACATCCTGGTAAGGAAGAGGAGAGGCTCCATAGGCTTGATCCTAGGAGAGCGTTGAGCTTTTATATTTCGCGCATGTCCCGGGTCAGAGTGGACGATCAACTTTTCATTGGTTACGCTGGAAAGCGTTTGGGACAAGCTGTGACGAAACAGACTGTCTCGTTGGATTATTTTAGCTATCTCCGAGTGTTACTGCTTGGCGGGGTAAGGATCCTCCGGCTGGCTTGCGGGCCCGTTCTACCAGGGGAGTGGCTGCGTCTACTGCCCTGCAGAGGGGAGTTCCTATTCGTCACATCTGTGATACAGCCACCTGGGTTTCAGTACATACTTTTGTACGTCACTACTCCCTCGATTCCATCAGAGGGCAAGATCTGGCCTTTGGCAAGGCAGTTCTCTATTCCGCAATTTGATTGGGCATGCTAAATTTGTATTCTAAATTCTTTCCCACCCCCTTGCTTGGTACTGCTTTGGGAGTCTGTCATAGATATGGAATACGTCGGAGGACCCAATCCCCTCGGAGAACAAGTTACTTTCTTACTTGGTAACGTTCTTTCGATGGGATGGTCCGACGACGTATTCCATATCGCTCTCTCCCTGCCTTCCCCGCTGCAGAATTTCTTTGCGATTGCTGCTTGCGTTCCGCAAGGCTTTGTGTGTCTGACTGGCAGAAAACTGGTGGCACACGTTCTGGGAAAAAAACTATAACTGAGGCTATGGGCGTCGTGCGTCCTACTTGTCACATCGTGTGACGTCGGCCATCGGAGGAGGTCCTTGGGGACGGCGCATCGACGTCATTGACGCAGACGCCAAAGATTTTCTGAAGCAGCACAGCTGTGGACATTACCTGTCATAGATATGGAATAAGTCGTCGGACAATCCCATCGAAAGAACGTTACCAGGTAAGAAAGTAACTTGTTCTTCTCTTATCTGGGGAGGAAAGGTCAGATTTGGATTCTGTTTCCTATTTCTCATTCCTGATTACCTGCTATTTCTGCTTATCCACTCAGAATTGATTATTTGTGGATTGAGGGACATTGCAGGGGGAAATCCTAACTTGGGTGCTATCTTTCCCGAATCAAAAAGTGCTCCTATCCTGCGGTGTTGTGTATCTGTTGCACTAGAAGGTTAAACCCAGTCCATTGCTCACATTCTCACTGTAATTATCACCCCATTGGTGACTGCTGCTCCATATTAAAACGTCTGATTTCTTTTGAATTTTAAAATAAATAAATATTGTATTTTACCAACCAGCATGGTTCATGGTCCATTGTGACCCGGGGTATTTGAAAAGGATGCGTGATAGGAGTGATGTACCATCTCAATATTGAATCAAGATATAAAGATAGGCATTTCAGTTGTGCGCTGCATACTAGGCCGAGACCAAGGTGTGTGACGCCTGATTGAAATCTTTAACAACATCCAAGTCATATTATGACAATAAGCATAATACACACTCACCCAAAGACGATAGCCCTCTGTTAAGATTGGTCGATAGGCAATGACAAGATCCATTTCCAACTAGATCTATTGTACTTGCAGTTTTTTAACTAATCCCAAGCCTAGAGCTGGTACAAATAGAGATATACAATGTTTGATACCGTCTCTAATCATTAAAGAAATAATTTGGAACTCCAAAGGCAAACTTAAAAAATATGGTTTGAAAGTGGATTAAAAAAGTGTCTATCTCTCTGAAAGAAAAAAGATTAGAAGATATTCAGAAGGAGAACCAGAGTTGCCATCTAAGAGATCTCGGTACCAACCACTAACAAATTGTCTAGGGCGCTCAGGCCACCTAAATAGAGAAGTGGTAATAAACCACTAACAAATTGTCTAGGGCGCTCAGGCCACCTAAATAGAGAAGTGGTAATAAAGCCTTGCAAAACATCACCACAAACGTCAAAATGGGCCTGGACATCAAAGCTTTCAAATGAATCAAAGCACTCTGAAGAATGCCTTATGACAAAAAAAACTTTTAATTAGGAGGATGGCTATATGGAACATCAGAGGATTTAAACACCTGATGCAAAAAAAGTGGGAAATCTGTTATCAAATTACGATATATTAGTCTTTCAAGAAAATCGGATGAATATACAACCGATGTGGCCGGGCTATCTGCTGTATCCCTGCCATTAAACACCAGAAAGGAAGAACATCCGCAGGTATGTTAACACTTATCAAATTGTCAACCTGCGCGTCCATGATACTTCTGGATTCCTCTTCTTCCTCCAACTTCTGCCTGAACAACTTTCAAGAAATTGGAAGCCTTATTAATTTCAAAGAGAACCCCAAATCTTAAGGCCTGAAGCGCCAACAAAATGAAGCCTGATCACTGGAAGGAAATATATCATTCATAAAAATACTTGCTACCGAAGATCCACATGTTAAGTGGTGAAACACGTGTTGAGGCTCTCTGCTTTTTTGAATAAGAAACTTGCATCACAATAAAAACAAATTTAAAAATGGAAATCAGAATATTTTTGTCATCCTTTACGCATGAGCAACGAAGATCAATCCTTTCTGTTAATCGATTACTGTTGGGCAAACACAGCAGTGCATCTTTGTTACAAGCGACAAGGAAACCCAACTGAACAAAGAAAACTCGCCTAGAAAGGGAGTGAATGACAGCAAATTTTCTTTAAAACACCATAAAGGAATTGGCCTACAAAAAGAGATAAGATACAAAATGCAGACATTAACATCCCAAGCAAAGATGATCCATAACATATATGGTACATTTTTCTTGCAAGCCAATTATAATGTTTTACAAACAGAAAGTGATTCCCATTGTAACATGGGGCGCAGGTGAAATCTAGATAACCAACCAAATTGGAATTCACTGGAGGGACTTTTTTTTGGAAAGCTTTATTAGATCTCCCTAAAAGTTTCCCGATTCAAATAGTTAGATTTAAATTAGGCATGTCCTCCATTCAAACTATAGTTGCTTGGCAGGCCTTAGCCTTACACATAAAATGCTTATTTGACACTGAAGCTCCCACCCTGCTCCCGGTACTCGCTAAAGCCCTAGTTACTAAACAAGACTCGTCACTAAATATCTGGCGAGAACAGTGCATAAATATCATGCAAGATGCTGACATTGATATCACACTATTAATGGAGAGTCCAGAGCTATCAAAAACGAATTACGTGAACGTGACTGGATAGGGGTGTGGGATACATGTACAAAATACAAAACTTTTAAAGTCGGCGATTTCAGAATGAAATTAATGCATCAAATGCTGACATACCTTCAGCAGTTCCCTGATCAAAAATACACAGCACATATAATGAGGTTACGATTTAACCAACGAGAGATGCAATGGCCCTGCGTTATAAACAGTTAAATGCTATTATCACCTGTAGATTTTATAACCTACCAACTGAAAAGGAAACCTTAGAACACCTCCTCACCAGTTGCACAAAGCTTGGTGTATGGAAGGAACACTTTTACAAACATTTAGGGAAATTCAAAGTACTGAATGTAAAAGACATGTGGTCTATGTTATTTAATGCTCAGCATATTTCCCTGAATATTGTAACAATTAAGTTCCTACTCAACTTAAACTTGAAAGATGTACAACAGTAAATAATCTGAGGAGCGGGATTCTTAATATAGAATATCCAGGGAAGTGTCTCTACAAGAATAAAATGCATATTTTAACTGTGTAAATAGAAGAACAAGTTACTCTCTTACCTGGTAACGTTCTTTCGATGGGATGGTCCGACGACGTATTCCATATCTATGACTGACTCCCAAAGCAGTACCAACGTATGGAGGAGGGAAAAGAAGCCATACCCCTAGTAGAATGGGCCCGTAAGCCTTCCGGAGGGTCCTTACCCGCCAAGCGGTAACATTCAGAAATTGCCAAGATAATCCATCTAGACAAAGTCTGCTTAGTCACAGCTTGTCCCAAACGCCTTCCAGCGTAACCAATAAAGAGCTGATCGTCCACTCTGACCATGACATGCGAGAAATGTAGAAACTTAAAGCTCTCCTAGGATCCAACCTATGGAGCCTTTCCTCGTCCTTACCAGGATGTGGAGGAGGATAAAATGCCGGAAGAATAACCTTCTGGCTCAAATGAAAATCCAACACCACCTTCAGAAGAAAGGAAGGACGAACTCTAAGGACAACCCTGTCCTTATAAAACACAGTGAAGGGTGGCTTAACTGAAAGTGCCTGCAACTCACTCACTCTGCGAGCGGAAGTGACCACAACTAAAAACACAGTCTTAAGGGTTAACAGCCTCAAAGGACAATATTGTAAAGGCTGAAACGGAGCACCCATAAGGAATTTCAGAACACAGTTTAAATCCCAACCAGGCACCTGGAAAGGTGCCGGCGGAAACACATAGTGAGTCCTTTGAGAAACGGAGAAATTAAAGGAATTTTAAAATAACACTCCTCAGACGAGCGCTTAAATATAGACAGCGCCGCCAGGTAACCTTTAACAGTACCCACTTGCAGGGCCCTGTGGGCCAAAGAAAGCAAAAAAGACAGTACTACAGGAATGTCACATGAAAAAGGATCCACATTCTTAACCCTGCACCAGTCGCAGAACTTTCTCCGATGGCAACGGTACAGGGACTTTGTTGCCGGCTGTCTGGCCGAAAGCAACACCTCCATCACGTCTTCAGGGAGGTCCCAATCCTTATACCTCAACCTTTCCGCAACCTGGCCTCTGGCACCAGAAGAATGCAGGATGCCATGAGGCCGAGCAACCTCAAGAACTCGAATGCCGGGAAACTCTGGGCGTGTTGAAACTTGTGCACCATCTGCTGAATGTGATGAGCCCTCACCTAGGGAGGAAAACCCTGCCCCAGGGAAGTGTCGAGCCCTGCTCTGATGTACTGGAGCCTCTGGGTTGGCGTCAAATGGGACTTCTTTAAGTTGAGGGAGAAGCCCAGCCTGTGAAGGGAGTGGCAGGTGACGGACAGATGATCCAGGACTTGCTCGGGAGAACGCGCCCTGATCAACCAATCGTTCAGGTAGGGGTAGACGTGAATCCCCCTTTCCTGAGATAAGCTGCCACCACCACCATGAGCTTGGTGAATACCCTCGGGGCGGAGGTCAATCCGAACGGCAGGACCCGAAACTGAAAGTGCGAGTCGCCAACCGCAAACCTCAGGTACTTCTTGAGCTTTGGATGGATCGGCACATGAAAATAAGTGTTCTTGAGGTCGAGAGACACCAACCAGTCCTGAAGTTGAAGGGCCTGGAGGACTTGAGAAAGAGTAACCATCTTGAACTTGTCCTTCCTGAGGCACTTGTTCAAACTGCGCAAGTCCATGATGGGTCTCAATCTCCCGTCTTTCTTTGAAATCCAAAAATAAGGGGAATAGCATCCCTTGTTCCTCTCCGCTATAGGCGTCAGTTCTATGGCGCCTTTCTCCAGCAGGGATTGAATTTCCTGCCCAAGGAACGGATCAGGACTCTTCAAAGAGAGATTCTCTGGTGGATTGTCGTGAGGCCTCTAAAGGAAGACAGCAGCCATGGGCTATGATCTCCAGAACCCACACATCTGAAGTAATGGCACGCGACTCTACAAGATGCTGCACCAGCCTTCCCCCAACCGGCGAACCATGGGACATGGCCTCATGACTGAGCTGAAGCAGCTGCGCAGTGCCCGAGGGCAAAGAGGCAACTGCCCGAGCGGCTTTGGCACCTCGAGTACCCTATTTTCCACCTCTGGCACTCCTACGGTGGCCCCTTTGATTTGCAGCTCCTCTCGATTTACTAAAGGATGAGTAATATCTAAAGGAACCGCCCCTCCATTACTGTCCTCTAGGACGAAAAGGCGGAGGTTGGCGAACTGCAGCGCTCAACGACTTTGGTGCAGCTTTGGAGGTCTGCAATCTCTGAAGGCTCTCGTCAGCATTGCTGCCAAAAAGATGTTCACCATCAAAGGGCATGTTGAGGAGCCGGGCTTGCACATCAGGAGCAAACCATGACTTCCGCAACCACGCAAATCTGCGTATAACGGTGCTCACCGCCATGGACCGGCTGACACAATCTGCCATGTCCAAACCCGACTGAACGGCCTCACACATGGCATCCTTGCCATCCTGTACAATAGCAAGAAAACCATCCCATTCTTGCCCTTCGGGAATATGTTCAAGGAAATACAGTTCCACAGAATGTGCGTGAAACGTGACAAGGCACACACGGAGTTGGCTGCCTGTAAAGCCATACCCCCTGAAGAAAACACTTTCTTCGCCCAGCCATCAAAACGCTTGTTGTCCCTATCAGGAGGGATGGTAGGGTACGACGCCTGCTTTGCTGGGGCCGTGGCCGCCTGCACCACCAAACTCTCCGGAGTGGGGTGCATGGTCAAGTAGCAGGGGTCACTACTGGCTGGACGGTATTTTCGCGGCAAAGATTTGCTCACTGCCGGGAGACTCTCCGGAGCAGTCCAAGCCGCAGCCACACTTCTTTGCAAAGCCATATGGAATGGCAGTACTGGGTCAGTTGGAGGACCTTGGTTGAGGATGTCCGTCAGGTCATCCTGCAGAAAATCCACGGGTGGCGCAGACCACCCCAAGTAGTCCGTGACCCTCGACATAAGGCGCCGGTATGAGGACTCTGCATGGGTGCCAGGCTCAGGCCGACAGAACTCCACCTCCGGAGAGGTGTCCAGACCACTGGCGTCGTGCAGTGACTGACGCAGGTCTTCAATCTGGCTGTGACCAGACAAAATCTCGTCAGGCACTCGCTCAGGCACCAAACCTTCCTCAGATCGTTCATCCCCCTCAGAAATAAAATCCAGAGGGCGGAAGGAGGGCACAGAAAAAGGGACAAAGACATGCTTAGCCTTGGCCAGAGCCTTTCTGGGGGGTTCCACCGTGCCAAAAGGCGTCAAGGGCGTCGACGGAATCGGCGTCGAGCGAGGCACCGACAACTTCGACGGCGTCGACACAGGCCTCGAGGGCGGAGCCCCGAGCTTGTCCTTCGATGGCCTGGGCGCTGATGGCGTAGATGACTTCCTCGGAGGAGGAGCCTCGAGAGAGTCTCTTGACGACCTCGGCACTGCAGGCGTTGATGTCTTCCTCGAAGACTTCACAGGCTCACGCAGTCTCGAGGGCGTCGAGGACCGGGACCTGGAACGGACATGTCTAGAGCGACCACCCTTGTCCGACCGGTACCTCGAAGACACCCGGTGGTCGCAACAACCGCTCGAGCCCAAAGGCGGACAAGTGGTGTCTCTAGCACGGTCACGGCACGGCCGGCCTCCTTAGATTGAAAAATCGCCATCATCTCCTTTCGGAAGGAATCCCATTCCTCAGGAGTGGAATGCTTATTGGGACAAGCAACCCACCGATGGGCGGAGTCCTCGGACGAGGACTGGGAAGGCGACCTGTGACAGCGCTTCCGTGAGTGCCTCGAAGAGGCAAAGGAATGGCGAGACCGACTCCTGGACCGAGACCCCCTGGACTCACGACGACGATGCAGAGAGTCGCCCCTCGAATCATCAAAAGTCCAGTGGATCGCGACTTCCGGGGCTTGGCCACCTTACCCACCGACAGCTTCTTCTTACGCTCCCGCAAGACCTTCGATGTAAGCGACTGGCAGTCGACACAGTCATCCGTATCATGGTCCTCCCCGAGGCACCAGAGGCAAGCGTTGTGCATGTCTGTCAACAACATCTCGGACCCGCACACCCGACACTTCTTAAAACCCGACTGCGGGGTGGAAGAAGCTGAAGACATCATTTTCAATATACAAATGAACAGGTTTGAAGAACTGAAAGAACAGGATTCAGTAGAACCGAGGCGCGCCGAGATCTCCGAAGCGAACACGTTCACGGAAAAAATGGAACTGAGGCTACGGCGTCGTGCGTCCTACTTATAACATCCGGTGACGTCGGCTTGACGGAGGCCCTCGAGGACAGCGTATCAACGTCATCGACGCAGGACGAACACTCCGAAAATATTCCGAAGCAGCTCAGCTGTGGTGATTACTGTCATAGATATGGAATACGTCAGAGGACCCAATCCCCTCGAATGAGTATGTATGTGTTTTAATATCCTGTGAGCTAATGCAGCCTGTATAGTGAGGTCTGACCCTAGCTCGTAGGTTTAAACATTACGAAACATTTTAATTTCATTTTTTATCTTTTCTTTCTTTTTAACTCATAACATTTTATGTCTAATTATACGTACAGAACTTTGGAGCCCTAATTTAAACGTAACTAAGTGTTCTGTATTTGGATCCATTTGTGTGTATATGTACATGTGTAACTTTATGTGCAATGAAGTTTTTTTTGTAAGGTTGTTCAAGTAACGATACAGTAGAACCTCACAGTAAGACAACATACCACAGTATTTCAGAGTGAAAACAGAAGAACAGAAAATACATTTACTATCAGGGGTAAAATCTTGGGACTCGGAGGAAACCATGGAAAAATGACTGTCCAATTAAGCACCTAGAAGTCTCACTTTGGGAAGAGTTTCAGGTAAGCTTGGAATATTCCATAGGAAATATTGAAGTCAGTAGCCAGTGTGGTTGTTGTGGTAAAAAGCAGGGTAAGTCCCAGTTCCACCCCACGGGTACTGGGATGGTGACAAACACACACCCGGGCACTCCAGAGAAGATCACAGCCAGGTTTGAGACCAGCAGCCACAGGACGAGATGCAAATCAAAGGAGAAATGTGTTTAAAGCCCACCAGCAGAAATCTTCAATCATGGGGACATGTGAGAGTGAGTATCGAGAATAATCTAGCAACCTGGAGCCCAGAGGTGTACTCGTGGTAGTTTTTCTCGAAAATAAGGTTTCAGTAGGTAAAACAACCAGATAGTACTTTTGCAGGGTGAGTAAGGGGATCCGGTCACCCAGGAATTTGAACTTACAACAACCAAGGGCGCCAATTGCCCTTGCTTGGAGTGGGACGCATCAGCCAGCAGGTCGGAAGAAACCAGCAAAGCCGGTTCTGGCAGCACGACAAAGGAAGGCAGGCCCTTCAATTGAAGACTGTCCCGTTGTTGGGTAAGATTATCATATTTATTATAAATCTCCCGGACCTGTGCCAACCCCCGAACCTTTTGCTTAGCCTTGGTAATTATTTTACCTTGTTCCCAGGTGCCTATGTGAGTGGTAATCTTTTTCCCCTGTAACCTAGTCTTTTACTCTTTATGGGTGACCTTTTTTATGTATCTCCATAGTCTGTGCTTGGATTTATAGTACCCTATAACCTTTCAACTTAGGATGGGTTGCCCCTTTGGGCATTCCTTTGTAATTTCTTTTATTACTTCTTGAGTGAACTACTGTTCCCAAGAAGTAAAAGTTTCCCCGCCCCCTTTACATTGACTTTAGTGAGCCAGCAAACCCCATATTATGTGGAGTGCTGGGGAGATGCACTGTATCCCCTTGTTGCTTACTTACCTGGTAAATGTTTTGTTACAATTGCGAGTTTACTTGAATGGATGATGGCAGTGAAACTACTTTCATTATTACTCGCAGGCTGTCAAATCAGCTGCGGTAATGCACAGGAGGGCCACCATTCCGCTAGAATGGTAGGCTCTGTTTTACCCAATTTCTCGTTCGCTTGTATCTGAGGTCTTCTATTCTAGGCAGAAACAACCTTGGTTGAAGTTTTATCTTCCGCAGTAATCCTTTGAACCGCTGGCCGAGGCTCCAGAGTGTCTTGAGAAGGCAGAAAGCGAGGGAAGAGTCCAAAACCCTGCCGTACTGTCTTTCACCTTGCCTGAAAGGAACCAGTTCCCACTGGAGGGCTGGCTGTCCCGATTGGGCAGCTAGTCCGCCCCTTTCTGTAAACTGCAGGGAGAGTTTGCACAAGTTGTGCTATAGTTCCTGATAAGTACTATGATCTTGGAAGCTGCTGACAAGTTACACACTGGAACCAAATCCAAAGAGGAAGATGAAGAAACAACGGCTATAACCATTTCCAGCGACCAGAGAGCCTGCTGTGTAACCAGAGCCTGGTGTAACCCTTCTTCCAAGTGAGCTGGGGGTCCCGAATGCGATGACTCCTACACAGCAGCTGGTGAGATGCACTAGTGCTGGCAAGACCTGCAAACCAAGCCATCCCTTGATGTGTTGTGACCTTGCTGGGCAGAAAAACGCCAATACCAGGGGACCTTGAGCCTGAGTGCAGTGCATGGTCTTCTGAAGTCTGATTTCGTTCGAACCTTTGGACCTTCCGGAGACGCAATTAAAATCTCTGATGTCCTCACCAGAGTGCAGTACCGAGAGTGTTAAGAGAATCCAACTGGCAATATTAGTTCTTCATCTGGCCCCTCTAAAAAGGCGCCAAATCCACAGCCCTGTGAAGCTGCAAATAATCCTTTGTTGGATGCCTCCACTGTTGAGGACTGCTGCCAGTTTTCCTTCAGTGTCCATTTCTTCAGTCGCCAGACGAAGAACCCAAGACCGGATCTTGTGCTGCTGCATCCTGAAGGCATCCACCCAGAAGCTCTTCCTTTCTGCTGAGATACTGTGTGGGCTCGGGGAAAACTACCCTTAAGTCTTGTGTGAATCCTGTGAGGCTGAGTGGGTGATTTGTGTGGTTGGGAGTTTTCCATACCATTCGCCTTTTCGCCCAAGTCGAATGCTGGAACACATATAGTGAGTCTTCTGTAAAGTCCCTAACCACATTTCAACTAACTACATACTTGTCTGAAGAGAAATCCTCTGGAACTCTCCTGCAACTGAACCCTCTCCTGACCTGCCTATAGTTGGCTTCTAGACCAATAGGGTCCCCCTTCTGCCACTGAGAAAACTCGTGCTCGGGAATTAGGGAAGGGCTTTGATGAGAAGGTTTCTGTCTTGAAATATATTTCAAGTGTTAAAAGTACCTACTTGTAAATGTTTGTCGAGTAACTTTGTAACTTATTCTATTACAGAACCAAAGTGTGTAAAAGCTGATACTAACCTTCAGTTTGCTTTTTGCTCCTTTACAAAGTATGGAGGTCAACATACTAGCCTTGAATTGTTTGTCACATTCTAAAAAGTTAAATTGTTCGTAGAGTTTTATCATTTCTAAAGTAAATGAGTGTTTAAGCTGCCCAATAGAATTAAGCCACCCTGAACTGCTTTGTGTCTTTCTAAATGTGTATTATTGGTGTTTGCTTTCCCTGATCTGCTTTAGTGCATTTCTAAAACAGCCTTGGAGTGAATACTTATCTTTGAGTGTTTGTAGGCCCTCTTAGCGGCCTTTACTGACCTGGAATAGCTGCTGCTCTTCTAAACCTGTAACACTGGGTTGTGCTTTCCCTGAATTGCTTTGGGTTAGTGCTCTTGTAAAATAGTTTCACAAGGTTCTTACTTGTCCTTGAGTTGCTTGTAGCCCCTCTGAAAAGTATATTAGGTCACTTGCTTACCTTGATTGGCTGCTGCTCTTCTTAAACTGTAATATTTCAGAAGTTAATTCAAATAAGTGATCTTACTTGCCGAACTGAAGTCTCTCAGAGTGTCGTTAGAAGAGTATATGGTAAATTACTCACCTGTTTGATTGTGCTTTCCCTGAATTGCTCAAGGGCACTTCTAAAACAGGTTACTGTGTCCATACTTATCCTTGAGAAGCCCTAGGCCTCTAGCTAGTACGCAAGTTAGTTTACTCCCTCTGAACTGTGTTCCTATTGGTGTTATAACTGTAGCCATTCTTGATAGAAGAAAGTCATCTATGTCAAGATATCCTTGTAACAGCGTTGGTCTAATCAAGTGTTTCTATAATTGAATAACACTATTTTATGGCCAATAGGGTCTATTGCCCCTGAATTACTTATTGTATTCTGAAAGTATATCTGACCTGGTTGAACTCCCCAAGAATAGCTTAATGTCATTCTGAATGTGTTATAGGTTTGACTCACCTTGACTGCTGATTGTAATCTAAATACTTTGGGTTGTAAACCTTAAGTATTGAAATGGTTTTGTGTTTATACGATATGTGAATAGTACTTACTTCCCCAAGATTTATCTTGGCCTACTGTATTTAAAATAAACCATTCTTTTCACAATACTTAGTGTGTCAGTGTTTCTATGAACCATGTGTATGCTACAATTTCTTTGTACCAAGCTAAAGCCCTCTCACCTTCCTAAGATCATCCTGCCTGCTCTGCCCCCTTTGGCTCCGATGAGGTGGGTGTTCAAGTCCTTCCAGATGATGGCAGCGTCCAACACCAAAGCAGGAGACTCATGCTCCAGAAAACGAGCAGTAAAACAGCCTGGATAACTGTCCCAGCATAGACTGCATGCCCAAGCCAACGTGGATCACCAGTGGCTGGGCAAGGAAAGCCCAGGATGGAAATCCAGCAGCAAATACTCTGAACTGGAGAAATGCCCAGGACACCAGTCTCGCTGAATATGTACCAGAGGGAAGCAGCAGACCCTTACCCCCATCCGCCACCCTCCTGCATGGCCAAGCCAACGTGGAGCACCAGTGGCTAGTGAAGTAAATCCAGCAGCAAATACTCTGAACTGGAGAAAAGTCTAGGACGCAGAGTCAAGTCACTGTCTCACTGCATATGCACTAGACGGAAAGAGCAGACTCTTACCCCCTCCCAATCCCCACTCTCCTCTATATTCTGTTTCCTTTTTTCAGTCAATCACAGGAAACCATCTGCATAGTTTATACATTTCCCAATCTCATTTGGCAATGGCTCAGAAACCCTTACTTGGAAAATGATCCACAAATTACCCCTCACTGTATGGCAGAGGGCTTACGTCCTCACCTGTAGACGGAAGGATTGATTTTCTCTGCAGGGCGATCCTCCTCCAGGTGCCAGGACAATCTGTGGAGCCATGAATTCCTGCTGGGCTTGGGGTCTGTGCAATTCGGCAGATGCCTCCACAGTTTCCAGAAATAGTAGGTGCTTGCCTCGCACCATCAGTCCATCCTTATACTCGCCTGGTTCCATCAGAGGCTCTTCCACCCCACGACCATCATCTGCCAGCAGCCGGCGATGAACCTGAATGAAAATGTGTAGAAAGAGGGTGAGCTGCAGTGTGTTAGGCGCAAGGCATCCAGGAGCAATATGTTTATTTCTGATGTTTGTTAATCTGCTTAGAATCACATGCTGTGCATAGGTCCGACATCCAGTGGTCACTGCGGAGTATTGCATTTTGTTTTTCGTAGTCGAAAAGGGGACGTCGACAAGGCGTGTCTGTAACACTATCCCTAGAGTGACGTGCGTTGTACCCACAATCCCTCACGCGTCGAGGTCCCTCAGATTGTTTTTTTCCGCCCAGCTACTGGTCGCCTTTATACGGAGCTCCTCGAGAGACATTGCCAAATAGTTTCTTTGACCTTTGGTCGTTTGTTATTAATATCAATAACGTAGATCCCTCCCTCGACGCAGAGCCGTTTCTCCGCCGAGCAAGATCTTCGACAGAAGGACGAGCGGAGGGGATCCTTCGGCGCTGCCGAACACGTGGCCTGGCCTCGCCGGCCATACACAGTAGGGAGAGTGGGGTTTTGTGGTCTTTCTTTCTTTTCTTTAAGAATGCCTTTCTCTTTCCCCTCCCTCTCTTTCAAGGTCGTAGTCACATTTATTGCCCTCAGCTATGGAGAGGACGCCATTTAGGTTTTGCCCGCTTTGCAAGGGTAAATATACCTGGAAGGATAAGCACAAACGGTGCAACCGTTGCTTACCCCTCGATCACCAGGAGGACGGTTGTGCGGCCTATAAATTACTAAAGGCCAAAACTCTAAAAGACCACAGGTTCAAGAGTTGGGCGGCCTACGCCATGTCTAGGCCTGACTCCTCGCCAGCTGCCGCCGCCGCCGCCGAGTGTGACGAGGGCAGTGACTACACGGCCCCCGTAACGGAGGCTGTAGACCTCTCAAAGAAGCGTTCACGCTCCTCGTCCGTCCCCGGCCCCGACAAGCCCGGCTCACGCCCAGCTTATGGGGATGAACACCCCGGCGACAAGGACACACACAGAAAAACACCAAAGCACATACCCCCCGGCACACATTCGTCGAAGACGAAGGCAGCCATAGCGCCAATGGGGACGCCGGGCCCACCGGCGTCTTCCGCCGACCGTAAGGGTCGTCAGCCCTCCCCCGCCACCACTTCCGCGACAGGCGACTGGGCACTCTAAAAATAAGGGCGCTAACACCAAAATTTCCGGTGACGCGCATCGCAAGAGCGCTCACGTTGCCAACAAGGACTCGACGAGCAAGGACTCGACAAGCAAAGGCTCGACGTTACATAGCGCGACGGCGACCGATCCCTCGGAAGATAGAATGATCGCCGAAAGCCTCGTGCGCATAGCATCTAAGGACGGCCAAAGACGTACGGCGAGTGAAACGCCGAAAACCGCGCACAAGGCCAAAGATACGCCGAAAGCGCTGGAAAACAGATCAGGCCAGTTCACGACGCCGACAGAAGGCCCTAGCCAGCAAGAAGGCTGCTCAGAAGGCGAAGGCTCTCTTTCTTCGACGTTATGGGACGGAACCAGACAATTACAGGAGGAAGAAACCCACTTTTCTTTCCCAGACCGTCCCGGCCGACCTCAGTGGACCTTTGAAAGGTTCCAGACCTGTATGGACAAACTAGACAGGTTCATGTCCATCCCAGAAGACAGGGCACCCAAGAGACCAAGGGAGGCACCCCTGGAGAGTCCATGGGCTAAATACCAGAAGTTTTATAACCCCATACAGGAGGACATATACTCTTACAATCCCACTGAGGAAGACCCCTTCCAAGAAGATGAGTTCACCTATGTTGAGGACCAACAAGAAGAGGAAGGTTTTCACGAGGAAACTAACCTATGTGAGGAAGGATTCCAGGAAGACACAGGCGAGGGCGACCCAAATCCCTGGCAGTCACCGGCTAGGTCGACTGACACAGGCAGTAGCAGTATAGTCATCAGGTCTACTGAAACTAAACCAGTCAGGAACCCTTCGCCTGTCGATGATCAACCCACCTTCAATGCACTGCTGAAGAAGGCAGCAGCACATTTCGAAATCGAAACTGGAGAGGTCACCCCAGACACCGATTTTGTGGAGAGGATTATCAAAGAAAAAAACCCCACTAGCCAGATTATACCCATCCTCGCCTCAGTTAAGAGACGTATTACACCTTCTCTTTCCACTCCTGGATTGGTGAGAGGGGTCAATCCGAGGATTGAGAAACTGTTCTCTCCCTCTCAATCGGACCCATTATATATTAAGGGTCACTCAATCCCGGACTCCCTGGTCGTGACCAACACCAGGAAAAGGGCAGGAGTCCCACTATCTACTAGCGAGGCACCCCCGGATAAAGAGGGGAAGAAGCAGTATGCCCTAGCCAAGAGAATCACCACCTCTGCAGCATTCTCTACCAGAATCGCCAATAATAATACCCTATTGGCAAGCTACGCCGATGCTCAATGGGCTAAGCTCAAACAGGACATCGAAGAAGTTCCCGAACCCCTAAGGACTCGTTTACTGGCTACAGTTAACGAGGGCTCTCTGGTCAATCAGATCATCGTCAAGAATACCCTCGATGCAGCAGAGACGGCTGGCCGCACCTTGGTACAAGGAATTTTATTGAAGCGTCACATCTGGCTTCACAATTCCGGTTTTAAGGCGGAAATACAAGCGTCCCTTATTAATAAACCCATAGAGGAGTCCAACCTCTTTGGGAGAGCAGTGGATGACGCGCTGGAGAACGCGAAGAAAGATTTTGATACAATAAAGACCTTAGACCAAATTTCAAAACCCCCTAACAGGCGGGGATTTGGTAATAAGCGCTTTTTTCGTGGACAACACCAGCAACAAAACCAACAACAACAGTACTCTGCCAGCAACTACCAGGGTAATAGCGGCCAGTACAATCAGAGGGGTCAATGTCGTGGCAAGGGAAGAGGCCGGGGTTCCACCCCCAGAGGCTCCCAAGCCAACAACACCACCAATTGATGCGAAGATTCGCGTCCCCTCCCATGCAACGCCGGTCGGGGGCCGGTTAACATCCTTTCTTCCAGCATGGGATGGTATAACATCAGACCGCTGGGTACTTTCCACCGTAGCCCGCAGCTACTGTATAGAGTTCAACAGTTCCCCAACATACAGACCCCCGAGGGGATGCCGCATGACACCAGAACACCTCGCCATCCTTCTCCAAGAAGTGGACCAACTGCTGGAAAAAGGAGCCATAGAGGTCGTGCCTCTATCTCAGGTAATGGAAGGTATTTATTCAGTGTACTTCCTTGTACCCAAAATGGATCTAACCATGCGCCCTGTATTAGATCTGCGCCCAGCGAACAAGTTTGTGAAACCCCAAAAGTTTCGTATGGTGACCTTACAGGAAGTGATCCCACTGCTATCACAGGGAGATTACATGACAACACTGGACATGAAAGATGCATACTTTCATATTTTAATGTTGCCAGGGCACAGAAAATACCTCAGGTTCATGATAGAGGGCAAACACTACCAGTTCAGAGTGCTACCCTTCGGCATAGCATCTGCACCAAGGGTATTCACGAAAGTACTGGCAGTGGCAGCGGCCCACCTGCGCAGGTTATCCATCCCAGTATACCCTTACCTCGACGACTGGCTCATAACAGGGGATTCTTACGAGACATGCTTCTCAAACACCGAAAAGACTGTAGACCTTTTGTTCCAACTGGGCTTCTCCATCAACGAGAAGAAGTCCAGCTTAGACCCCAGCCAAGTCAAACAATTCCTAGGGGCTCTAATTCGAACAAAGGACGGCCTCGTCTTCCCCTCCAACGAGAGGGTCCAAAACATGCTGTTTCAGATCCCCCAATATGTGGCAGGTCGAGAGATGACGGTGCGCAAAGCGATGCGATTGCTAGGAATTATGGCGTTGTGTATTTATTTGGTACCTCACGCGCGCCTGCGCATGCGCTCAATGCAAGACTGGCTCAACAGCCAGTGGTGTCAGGCCAGCGGACAATGGGACGATCTAGTGGTGGTCTCGCAAGCCTTGGTTCTCTCGCTACGGTGGTGGACAAAGGAAAACCTGATAATAGGGAAACCCTTTGCCACACCCACGGTGGAGGCCACTCTAACCACGGACACATCCCTCACAGGATGGGTTGCTCACCTATCCCATCAAACTGCTCACGGAGTGTGGACTCCGAACGTAGCATCCAAGCATATAAACCTACTGGAGCTACTGGCGGTGTTCAAAGCACTAAAAGCCTTCCAGGAACACCTACAAGGGAAGACAGTGATGGTCCTTACAGACAGCACCACAGCCATGTACTACATCAACAAGCAGGGGGGCACCCACTCTCCAGGACTGTCCAAGCTGTCCCAGAATATATGGAAGTGGGCTCTCAAACACATGTTCCTACTGTCACATCACGTACCAGGGGAAGTCAATCTGTCTTAGACGTCTTCACGCAATAGGAATTCCCAGAAATAGACCTGTTCGTAACTCTGGAGAACTCACAATGCCAAAGTTACGCCTCCAGGTACCCCCAGAACCAGTCCAAGGGGAACGGTCTGTCGATTCAATGGTCAGGGAAATTTGTTTACGCCTTTCCCCCGACTCCCCTTCTCAACAAAGTGGTGCACCAGATGCACCAGGAGCAGGTTACCATGATACTAGTGGCCCCAATGTGGGCCCGGCAGCCATGGTTCGCTCACTTGATGGAGATGTCCCTATCTTCCCCAGTGAAACTTCCCTACCGTACAACATGCTGTCACAGGACAAGGGCAGGACACTGCATCCATGCCCTCAGACCTTGAACTTAGCAGCCTGGCTCCTGAGATCATAGAATTTGGACATCTACAACTCCCGCAGAGATGTATGGACATCCTCAGGGAAGCCAGAAAACCTAATACTCGCCACTGCTATTCTAGCAAGTGGAAAAGATTTGTCATCTGGTGTAGAGGTAAGAGCATCAACCCGGTTGACTGCTCTCCCACACACATTGTTCTGTACTTGACCCATTTACTGGATTCAGGTCTAGTGTTCAATTCCATTAAAGTCCACCTGGCGGCACTTTCTGCATACATCACTTCCCAACTTAAAGTGTCGTGGTGGAAGATACCAGTTATCAAGGCCTTCATGGAGGGGGTAAAGAGAATACACTCTCCGATAGCTAACCCAGCTCCCGGATGGGACTTAAATGTGGTACTTTCTAGACTCATGGGCCCGCCTTTTGAACCCATGCACAAGGCAACTCTTAAAGACCTCACTCTTAAGACTGCTTTCCTAATAGCTATCACCTCCATTAGGAGAGTAAGTGAACTACAGGCTCTTTCTGTTCTAGACCCCTTCGTAACAGTTCACAAGGATAAGGTGGTTCTACGCACACACCCAAGGTTTGCACCAAAATTCATCTCGAAATTCCATGTAAACCAGTCAATAGAACTACCAACGTTCTTTCAAAACCCTTCCAGCTTGGGAGAAAAAAGTCTGAATACACTAGATGTAAGCAGTGCTGTCATGTTCTACATGGAAAGAACCAGATCACTGAGAAAGACTAATCAGTTCTTTGTCTCGGTGGCAGCAGGAAGAGAGGGAGATGCAGTTTCAAAGTCCACTATATCTAGATGGATTGTTCAATGCATCACTCTCTGTTACACTCTTGCTAAGAGAGAACTACCCTTCAAGCCAAGAGCACATTCTACTCGAGGCACTGGGGCTTCTATAGCGTTCATTGCAAATGTTCCCCTTGAGTCCATCTGCAAAGCGGCTACCTGGAGTTCTGTGCACACCTTTACAAAACACTACTGTCTAGATGCACACTCTAGATCTGACTCCCAGGTGGGACAGGCAGTATAAAGACCACTTTTCTCTACTGTTCCTTCTCATAACCCACCGCCAACTCCGGGGACTGCTCGCTAGTCTATGCACAGCATGTGATTCTAAGCAGATTAACAAACATCAGATGACAATGCATTACTTACCGTAAAAGCATTTCTGATGGTTGTATCTGCTTAGATTCACATGCACCCATCCTTCCTCCCCGCTCGGATGGAAGGAACATAGACACCTTTCTACATCTCTCTCTTTTCTGTACTCACTCACGTATAGAACGCTCCCTCAGGGCAGAAAAAATATAAACAGAGGGACCTCGATGCGTGAGGGATTGTGGGTACAATGCACGTCACTATAGGGATAGTGTTACAGACACGCCTTGTCGACGTCCCCTTTTCGACTACGAAAAACAAAATGCAATACTCCGCAGTGACCACTGGATGTCGGACCTATGCACAGCATGTGAATATAAGCAGATACAACCATCAGAAATGCTTTTACGGTAAGTAATGCATTGTCATCCTCCCATCCCCCAAGATTGTTGCCCAGCATAGTTCCACATAGACACAGATATGTCAGGTACTAGGCAGCAACCCATACCTCCTAGCAACACAGAGGACCATGCAGACAAGAAGTTCAGGAACTATAATTATAATTGTTCTTTTATAACACGCTTAATACCAACGAGTGGTTTCTAAGCGTAGGATATGGATTCAAACCTGTTGTGCTGCGTTGTCTTGCTTCGAAGACAAACGCGTTGCCCCTCAGCTATCCTTCCTCCCCTCCATCAGCAATCCTTCCCGGTTATACTACCAAACCAATACAGAGAGACCCCATCTTGCTAGTTTCTAATATATTTATAGATCCGGCACAGATTCTGCTCGGGAAGGGGCTTGGGATAAACGCCTATGGGGACGGTTTATCTTACCTAAAAAGGCATTCTGGTCTGAGCAATTTAAACTGAAAATGAAAGGAATGAATTGGTTATAGTGCAGGGGGTTGTTTAGTATAGTAAGGACCGGGACTTCCCGTCAATCTCTGTTCTACTCAGTGTAATTGATGTAGCACCCAGCTCGATTCTTTTCCCAAAACTGTCCTGGGGGGTAAAGAACCATAGACCACAATATGCAAGCCACACGGGTTGTGGGGTCTGGCTCTTTTTAGTATATGGCCTTATTCCTAAGGGCTATTTGACCCACCTCTCAGGCCTAGCTGAGTTTCAGGTCTTTTAACCTTGAGACCTAGCAGATTATGACAGGTCCCTTTACAGTTCTTTAGGCTTTTCAGCCTCCCCATGGTTCGAAGCTCCATCTTACTGATCCACTGGTGAAACCTGCTCTTTTCATGCTCTGCCCCTATGGAGTCTGGCTCATCATCCTTGTGCTTCACAGGACTATTGACCCTTCATTTCTATTCTCCAGCCTTAAATAACTCCTCTCCGATCAGCTGGTGTCTGTGCTTCTCATTGGTGTGATGAATCAGGGATGATTCTCCCAGAAAACCTGGCCTGGGACCCTTCTCGCGTGACCAGGGAACGGCAGATGCTTTCAGATCCACACCTTGGGGGTGGTGTTGTAGAGGAGCATGCGGATGCATTTTCCCTGGCTCTCCCCCTCACCGCCGAGCTGTATATGGGACCCCATGTGTTGCCCCTATACCACATTAAGTGTAGGAGAGACGATATGCACTCAGGCAACTATACCCAATGTACCCTTGTACTGAAAAAGTGGAAGGATGTCAGCACGCACCACTGGACCTCATGTCCAGTGAAATATGTCGAGGGTCAAGTGATGTCAGACGCGGTGTTGAGCGATGCAGGTTACACTGCCCGATTGACGCTCAAAACTGGCCTGCTGAACACTCTGTGGCAAAGCACGCGTAGGCCAAGGGTGCAGTGTTGAGCGCTGCAGGTTATGCTGCCTGATCGGCCCTTGCTGTGACTATGACACGCTATACTACACCACAACATTGATGCCAGCAGGCCTATTGAACCCTCTGTGGCACAGCCCTCGAAGGCCAAAGGCACAGTGTTGAGCGACAAAGGGGTGCGGCGCAGAGTGCAAGTATGCAATGCAGTCGTTGACCATCAGCAACTGAAAGATAGGGAAGGTGCAGGAAGGGGGAGCAGCCACAACTGCTCCATACTAAACCACCCGGTCTTTGGGTGTACTTCCCTTAATCCTATTGACATTACTTACTCTGTCTTTGTGCAACCTTAGGCTCTCCTCCCCTTAGTGGTTAGCCATACTGTGTTCATGTGCTTCTCCCGCTCTTTCTTCTGTGTTACTGTTGCTCTGTCAATCTGTGCCCCACTAGGCTTCTCTCCCACCTCTAGGTCCCCTTCTATTGCGTTACTGGTGATCTGTGAATCTCTCCCACTTCTAGGTCCCCTTCTACTGCGTTACTGGTGCTTTGTGAATCTGTGACCCAGTAGACCTGCCCCCACTTCTAGGTCCCCTTCTACTGTGTTACTGGTGCTTTGTGAATCTGTGCCCCCAGTAGACCTGCCCCCACTTCTAGGTCCCCTTCTACTATGTACTGTTTGTTTATTTATTTATTTGCATTTATATAGCGCGCAAGCAGCCCAGGGGCATTGAGGCGCTGTTACTTGCATTAAACTTAGTTACATGTTACAGGCATGGTAGAAGTTGTTGACACATTGTGAATGTTACATATATCGCTTTGGTCGTATAATACATGATACATGGAGGTATTCGTGCTGGTGTGTCTGGCCTTAAGTGAAGAGGGTGGTCTTCAACGTTTTGCGGAAGGTGGTGAGGGAGGCCTCGCCACGGATAGTAGGTGGTAGGGCATTCCAGTGAGAGGGCGAGATAAGGGAAGCTGGATCCGCCTGCTTTTGCTTTTTTTACTCGTGGCACTGAGAGCATGTTGGTACACGGCGATCTGGTTGGCCTAGTGGAGGAGACGAGGTGTATCCTTTGAGAGAGGTATGCAGGAGCAGTGAGGTGGATGCACTTGTGGGTCAGTGTAAGGGCTTTGAATAAGATCCTTTCTTTTATTGGGAGCCAGTGGGCTAGTTTTCTGGCCTCCGAGATGTGTTCTCTTTTTGCAATGCCTTGGGCTGCCCGGAGTGCATTGTTCTGTATTACTTGTAATCTCTCTAAGTTTTTATTGGAGGTTCCTAGGAAGAGTACGTTACAGTAGTCTAGCCTAGTAGTTTAGATGGCTCTGGCTATGTTGGTGCAGTTTTCTTTGGAGAGAAAGGGTCTGACTGCATTGATAAGTTTGGCATGATATGCAGCTGCAGAGGCAATTGCGTTGATTTGTCTGTCGATGGATAGGCTGGAATCCAGGTAGACTCCCAGAGTTTTGACCGAGTCGGAAACTTGAATTTTAATGGAGTCAATGGTGAAGTGGCTGAATTGGGCATCTAGGTTTTTTAGGGTGTCGGGAGAACCTACCAGGAGGAGTTCCGTCTTGTCAGAGTTGAGGCATAGGCCGTTATCTGCCATCCAGGCTTGGATGGTGTTGTAGAGGTTGTTGAGGGTCAGGGAGTCAGTGGTATAGTTACCTGTGAGAGTGAGGAGGATCTGTGTGTCGTCGGCGTAGTTTGTGTAGGAGATGCCCATGGCGTCGAGGATGAGGAAGAGTGGGCGTGTAAAGATGTTGTATAGCGTGGGGGAGAGGCAGGAGCCTTGGGGCACCCCGCAGAGTACGATGGTTGGTGAAGCTGCGGCTAGGTCAGAGAAAACTTGCATGGTTCTGTCTTGTAGGAGGGAGGTGATCCACGCTGTGGCTTCAGGGGAGAATTTGGCGGTGTTGGAGAGATGGTGGCATAGGATGCTATGATCAACAAGATTAAATGCCGCTGCGAGGTCGAGGAGTAGGAGAAGAGCTGGTTTACCCATGTCTCTTACATCGTCCATCTGATTTTTCAGGTCCAGTAGGGCTGTTTCAGTTCCATGTCTGGGGCGGAAGCCAGATTGTCGGAGTCCAAGGAGTTTGTTCTCTTCAATGAAGTGTTGGACCTGCAGGTAGGCTGCTTTGTCCAGTATTTTAAGGAGGAAGGGGACAGTGGTGATGGGTCTGTAGTTGTTGGGGGAGGTGGGATCGAGCAATGGCTTTTTTAGAAGAGGGCGGACCCACGCTTCCTTGAGGGAGGCAGGGACTTTCCCTGTGGAAAAGGAGGCATTTACAAATGCTGTTAGGAAGGGAGCTAGTGTTTCCTTAAAGTCTTTGATAATGGAGGCTGGGCATGCATCACCTTTGCAGTTAGAAGGTTTGATGTTCCTCATTATGTTGATGATGTCTTCTTCCTGAATGGGTTTGAAGGAGAAGGGTAAGGGGGGGATCAGGGGCAGGCGGTGGGACTGGGATGTGTTTGTTCGGAAGGGCTTGTTTAGTGGCTAGTAGTTTGTCTTTGAGGAGGCTAAGTTTGGATTGCATGGCCTTTTGTATTTCGTCACACCAGTCTTTGTCTTTGGTGAAATTCTGGGGGCCGGGAGTGGGTATCTCGAGCTCTCTAAAAATGGCAAATATTTCTTTAGTACTGGATTGGGCTTCCGAGATTCTGGATTCAAAGGATTTGGCCTTGGCTTGGGTGATTGCCTTTTTGTATTTGGTGGAGAGGGATTTAAAGACTGTCTTATCTTTTTCGGAATGGGACTTTTGCCACTGGGGTGGGTTGTGAGCTGAAGGCGGCTTCAAAAGTATGTGCACGCAATCTGCGGAGCCTTAAAGAGGCACATGGATTGGAGAGAAGCTTGCTTGGGTAGTGCTTCTTACCTTGTAGGTGCCGCATGGGCATTGGGCAGACGGCAGGCGAGCAGCGAAGAGCTGCAAAGAGCACTGGAGGCCTTTGCTTACGGTCTTCGCTGCTCGGCTTCTCCTCTCAGCCCTCTCCCCCTCCATATGAAGCGGGAGGGGAGGGGCGGGTGGGAGGGGAGGGGCGGGTGTCTGTTGGGCAAGATTGTATGTAGTACCCTGTGGGAACCTGCATCAGCCTTGCCCTCTTGGCAATAGTTGACCCAACCTTTGGTATAAGCATGTAATGCACAAGTTGGTAGAGTGACTGAGCAGCCAGGCTTACCTCAAGAGGGGTCAACGTGCGCTGTAGGATTACAGCATAGAGATTCACAGTGACATGTATTTAAATAACACTTATACACAAGGTTTCTTGATTAAACAATTATTAATTTATTAAACAGTCAGTTGAATAAGCCTTCTTTAGAAGGGAGAAAAATATTTTACGCAATAACATACTGCAAAATACACACACTTGGTTTCAATACATCAGTAGATACCCATTTGGGATGGCACAGAGACAATTCCTACACCCTAAGGTGACTTAAATAACTAGGACACTGTGGACATTGATCTATCACTGGCACATTTACAGCAATACTGTCAGGAATCTCAGGTGGAAGCTGTGACATAGCTGAAAGCATTAGCCTTACGAAAATTTTTCCCGCTCTAGTCCTCATCCAAGATGGCGGACTTCAGTATTTAAGCAGGCTCCGCCCACCACTCTGTGTGTTGTATCCATTTGTCACCCTACAGTGCTCTGCTGCTTACTTGGTATTCTTACCAGTGACTTCCAACCTTTTTTCATGCTTCTTCCCTTTTTCATCAGGGAATTCCGCTTCTGTGCCCTTGCGGGTTTTCTGCTACTTTATCCCCGCTTCAGTTAGTTTGGTTTGTTTGTTTTTCTTGTTTGATCTTACTTGGCGTCCGTGAGCCGTTATTCGCTCACCTGCGCCTCAGCTTCTTTCTGAATCTTCTGCAGCGCTTACTCATTTCTATTGGGTAAGTGTCCGCCCTGTCGGTTCCGGCGCGGCTTGTTTTGTCTATCTCTTGGCGTTCTACCTCCATTCGTTCTTACCTGACACCTCCCTTGGTTTCGGGTTTCTTCTGCAGCTCTCTGCGGCTCCAATTGTGGAAGGGGTTGTGTATTTTACAGCCCTTCAGGTCACTGTTCTGCCGTTTCGGTTTCTTCCTAGTTTTTCACAATAAGCCTTAGCCATCTTTCTCTCCTATACCTTATATTATTTTTTCTTCTTGTATTTTCACCCATGAAGTTTCTGCTCCTCTTCCCTGGAGGAGTCGACTTTCTACAGCACACAATCATTTCCAGTCTTCTTTCTTATTGACTCCTACTTTCCTCTCACCTCTGTGCTTTCTTTACTTTCATTCATTCTTTTCTATTGCTACTTGAGATTCTTTACCTTCGAAGTGTTCCTGTGCCACAAATCCGTTTCAAACAAGACTAAAGACATCTTTCCAGTGATCTTGGATATCAGGTTTTTTTTCCGCCCATTGGCTTTTTCCCTGACTGGGGGTTTGGCTCCTCGGGGTCCCCCAAGGGCAGGTGCCAATCCCTGCCAAGGTGGCCTCCGAGGGAGCCAGACCCTACTTGCACGACCGAAAGTCTAAGGAGAAATAGCCCTCAGACAAGAGGAAGTCCCGTAAGAAGACGACTTCCACCACCAAGGACAAGTCCTCCGAAGGTTCAGGTGAGGAGGTGGTTTGGGAAGGAGGACAGAGGTCTGACAAATACTGAGTGGAGTGTCCAAAGAGAGAGATAAGGGAATAAACCAATGGTTAACAAATATCCTTAAGCAAGTAAGTACTTATTAAACCTCCAATGCAAAGTAAATTAACCCTTTCCCAGCCCCATAAATTATCTAATGTGTGACGTTTGTTGAGGGATAGTTAAAGCACAAGGTCAGAGGATAAGAAGAGTCTTTCAGGGAGCCATGCCAGCCAATGTTAGTTGAGGAAAAGTCTAGGTGAGCTGAAGCACTTCTTGCAGGTAAATAAAAGTCTTGTAAAATGTTTTAGAAGTCTTTGTAGAAAATTAAATCACTGTAGGGCCACAAGCTGGGAGGCTTGTGAAGGGCAAAGCTGCAAGCAACTCTGCAAAAGCAACCAACACCAGTCTCAACTGAGAGGTAGCAAGGCTACACAACAAGAGGCAAATCGCCTTAACTTTACAGTACCTTTGGTTTGAAGAAATTGGTTCCAGCTGTCTTCTGTTCCCGTGTAGGTCTGCAGATCCTGTGTTCCTGGGCCTCAGTTGTGGGGACAAGAGGGAGGACATCTGGGGACTCCTGCACTACGAATTGAAGGTCAGCGGCAGCAAATAGCACCACTGCAGATCTAGGATACCTTAATGGACTTTCCTCGCATCTGGGGTCCAGAACTCTGTTGAGGTGGCTTAGACTTAGTCCTGCTTCATTCATTGGAGTCCAGAAGATCGTCCTGTAGCTCAGGTCCAACTTTAAAAACGAGACACCCGATTCTGGTGTTCCTCTCCCTGGCAATCGGTTCCTGCAGCAGCAGTGGAAGCACAGCCAGCTCTTAGAGGATGTCCAGACGAGTTTCCTTTTCGGTTGATTCGTCCCACCAACCCAAGGGGAGAATTCGTCCTTGCAGGGCTTCTCTAGTCGAGGCGAATTCGGAGCTTCACCACTGCAGCAGGGCTTCACCGGGCAAACCAGCAGTCCAGGAGTTGCAGCAGGCGGCTTTTCCAAGTTCTTCTTCGCATTCCTTTATCCAGTGGTCGACTCTGCCTTCCAAGCCAAAAGCCTTGCCTTTTATTTATACAGGTTTCTCCCTTTCATTTGCAGCCTAGCTGTCCACCACACAGCAGGGTGGCTGTCCTCCAAGGACAGAGAGCTGGCCAATCACTGTTAGGTGCATTCCTGTAACCAAGGGGATTAAGCACATGGAGTTTTGTTTCACTCACTTCCTGCCCCTGCCAGACATGCTGGGGCCAGAGGCGGCCTTCACCAGTGAAACCCGCCAAAGACAAAACGAACCAAGGGACCAAACCTGGTAAATCTCAAGAAGGACCTTTCCAACAAGATATATGGAAAAAAGACCAGGACCATTTTGACAAAATGGGCACCCATGGTTGCTCTACTGCAATTGCAGCCCACAGTGTAAACACAATGGTAGGAAAAAGTAAACCACTGCCACCAGCCATTAATTGTAGAAAGGGTAACATAAACATGTTTCATGACAAAACTAGACAAAGGGGATACTATGTAACCCCTCCAGCACCCTATGGTAAGACAGTGTGTGCTAGGTCTAGAAAGTTACAAAATGCAAGTAAAGTCAATTTCACTTCACTGCTCTTGGAAACTGTAGTTTCACCAAGAGAAGGTGTTTAAACCTTTGGGAAATCTGAAAGACTTCCCTGTGCCACTGCACTGAAGGTGCTGTGTATCACAATGTAAAGACTATGTCTATGGAGTTTGTCAGACTCCCAAGTCAAAAGAAACAGAGTCCAAATCACAGAAAAATACATGAGTGGGGAAAAAGGTCTCACTCTCTCCAGGTTAGAAAGTATAAGTCCTAAAGTTCAGCAAAAGAGCTGGGGGCCTCTAAGGAAGAACATTTCTGAGAATTTTCCCTAACAGTGTCCCATTAGCTCCATCTCCTAGGTTTCCTTGAACTGTGGTTACTGTTGTGTGCCACCTGTCTGCTCCCTGCTGTGAAATATATCCCCCCTTTGTGTGCTTCCTGTGTTGCGGCGTGGGGCTGTGCATCTCTCCTTTCCCTTCTCACTCCCTCCTCCTCCTCGTCCCACCCTCTACGCTGTTCTCAGTTTCTCCCATCTTCTCTAACCTCTACTCTATCTCCTATCCTATCCCTCTCACTAAGTCTGGAAGGAAGACGTTCAAGAGGGACATCCTGGTCTCCAACCCAGGCTCCCAATCGCTGATACCTACATCAGTGCTTCCTCCAGACGGACTCTCACCGGCATTCTCTTTGTCGTTCCTTCACCAGACCTATGAACCCTTCATATGGTCTCGGCTCTCTCTCCCATCTCTTCCTCCTCCATTAATGGTGACACTTGGTGGGAGGCCCTCTTGACTTCCTTCCACTCCTCCAAGGACATCATTAATGTCTATCTGAATGACACCGTCTTGGTCCAGGGCCCTCAGCCCAATTTTCCCCTGTGGATAGTTGTCTTCCTTCCTTCCTTCTCCCGCTACTCCTACTAGCACATCTCTGGCTCCTCCGCCACCTCCTCCTTCTGCTGTCTCTCTGGCACCTTCCGCCTCCCCTTTGGCTACTATGCAATCCCTTGCCTCCACCTCTGCCCGCCACATCAGTTTCTGATCTCAAGGTATTGAAGAACATTTTGAATGTTGAATCAATAAGCACACAAGTGTATGGAAATCAGAAGGGATATGCATAGTCGGCTGGAGCTAGTAAGGGAGGTTGAAAATAATCGTACAGAGCTTGAATAGGTTAGGATCAAGAAACGCCCTGAAGAAGACCTATTGGGAAGGCCGAAACATGTGTTGGTATACTACCATTAAAAATGATAAACTAATAACTTTCAGATGTGTTGATGAGATGTTTAACTTTTAAAGGATGCAACAATTTGAAGAAACCATTGTTGGTGTATGCGTAATTGCTCAAGGGCACACATGATTTTTGCATTTCTGTTTAGTGGCTGGCGGCTCTAGTCACTTGTCAGTGACCAATGCGGCAATAAACCACCCAAGTGAAATTTCAACTTTGTAAATATAGGTAACAGCTCGATGAGGTAGAGCCTAGCACTTAGCGATACATCATGGATGAGGCCCTGGAGTGGTTGACCTCCTTCCTCTTGTACCGCCCCTCCCAGTCCAACTTCGTTCCTTACTCTCCACCACCTCTCTCCCTCCACCTGTGATGTTTCCCATGGCTCTATCCTCTCACCCTGGATTTTCAACCTCTACCTGGGCCCTTTGGCCCACCTGATCTCTACCTTCTCCTCTAACTTGCAGTGTTATGCGGATGACTGTCCGCTTTCCTTCAGGATCCCCTCAGCCTCCTCTCCTCTCTTGCTCCTTCCTGACTGTCTATCCACAATTACGATTGGTACGCTTCCAACAATCTCTGCCTTAATGCCCGTAAGACGGAGATCCTTCTCATTGGGACCCCTGCTCCTGCTTTCCCTCTCTCACCCTGGCCGCCCTCCTTGGGCCCTCTTCCTTAGCCTTCCTGTGAGGCCATAAAACCTTGGTGTCATCTTCAACTCCACTCCCTCTTTCTCTCCTCACATCTCGGACGTTGCCAAGAAGTCCCACTACCAGCTGCACCTCCTCAAGGTTACTCATCCCTTTCTCACCTTCCCCCAGAAGCTCACTGTCGGCTAGCCCTGGTTCTCTCTAGGCTGCACTACTGCAACAGCGTTTTTCTCAATCTGCCTTCCTCTAGTCTCCGCCCTCTGCAACTAATCCACAACAGGACTGCAAGACTTATCCTTGGCCTCAAGCCCAGGGACTGCATCTCTCCAGCCCTGAAATCACTCCATTGTCTCCCAGTGGCTGCAATGATCAAGTTCAAGACCCTTTGCATTGTCCACAAGGTTTTCTGGGGCCGGGCCTGTACTACATCCAATGCTCTCTTCTAAAATACCTTCCTTCTCAAGCCCTTCACTCAGCTACTTCCAACTCTCAGACGCTACTCCAAGCAGAGAGTGGGGGGGTAGATCTCTCTCCTCTGCAGGTGCCTCCCTCTGAAATGGCCTCCCTGGCCCTCTCAAAACTTGAACCGGACAACCTGAAGTTCCGGAAGCAGCACAAAACCTTCCTCTTCTCCTCTGCATTCTCTCTCTCCTGCTGACCTACCAGTCTGCTGTACCGGCTGGTTGCTTGGCTACGCTCAGAGTCCCCCTAGGTACCAGGCTCTTTCCTGATCAGCCACCCCTGCACT
Organism: Ambystoma mexicanum; assembly: GCF_040938575.1. Lineage (NCBI taxonomy): Eukaryota > Metazoa > Chordata > Amphibia > Caudata > Ambystomatidae > Ambystoma > Ambystoma mexicanum. The sequence continues at coordinate 1,265,788,333 of NC_090926.1, read as the reverse complement.
GCCTCCAGGCCTACCACGCACTTAGGGGCTGTGACCACCTACAGCCCCTTGCCTCCTTGCACTTACCCAAAGCTGCATTGCCCTGGCTGCACTCAGAGCAATGCTGCCCTGTTCTCGCCTTCCCTCTATCTGGCACTCCCCCTTTTCCACTTGCGCTTTTGATCTTGTGCTTGCATGATCTGAATGACACAAAGTCTAGTAAGATTGTTTGTCTTGTCCTCCCTCTGTCTTCTTTGTCTTGTCACGCCTAGAAACACTAGTGTACAGGCGCATTATAAATGGTTTATCATATGGGAGATATATGAGGACATACAGAAATGATATGAGAATACTTAAGAATAATGATGTAACTGCAGTAATAAGAGAAACATGTACGAAATGATAAAGTAATCCTATTCAAAGAAGATAAAGTAACTTGCTGACCCATAAGTGTAAATATGTAGTAATGCAAGGTAGATGAGACATATAGAAGCTTGCTATAGAGGAAAAGAGAACATGGCAAGGACGGCCAGGATGGACGTCGGCTTGTATTAAGATTCAATCCAGCTACTTCAGAGACAGTCCAGTGATGCAGAGTCAGGAGACGTTGGAGAAACAGTTTTGTGTGCAGAATAAGTCTATGTTGGCCTGGGATCAAGGGTGCTATTTTTAAGGAATAATTGCAAGGCACAAAGGGAGGCAGACGGATAAGCCATGCACGAGACACATTTCTCTAAATTTTAAAGAAGAAATAATTTGCAAGAGCCAAGTATTTGCAAATTAACAGCGTATACAGCTCCTACAAATGGAGTGAGCAAGTCTCTAGAGGCCAGGAAAAGCAAGAACACCCAGCATAATGAAATCAAATAGGAGGACAAAATTGACAAATTTGTGGTCTCTTCACATGTCGAAAAATGGGATTTTCATTAAGCTTTGGATGAAGATTGTGATTTGCTTACACTACCTCAAACGTTCTAAAACAGAGAGAAGGCTACAAGGTCAACTACAGACTGGATACTTTGGGTTATGGCTGGACGGATGAGAGAGGGACTAATTGGGATAGTGGGGTGTAATCTGACAGGACTTAAGCACCTGGGTTTCCTTATGCTTGCGTGCTGCTAGAGAGCTGAAAGTCCAAGGTTGGATGAGCATGCCAACCAATCAGAGGGTCTATGGGGCAACATACTATACAATGGTGTACAGACCAATCCACTGCCATTTGCGCTGCTATAACCCGTATTATAGGTAGGTAGTTCAAGGCATGCCCTACAGATAAGGTGTACTCCATGAAGGACTAACCCCTATGCATACCATAAGTACATGTTTCCCTAACCAATCCTTCCACTCAATAGGTGTTCTAGTTTGCCATGTAGGACGACGTCATACATGATGCATATTGGGATAATATAGCCTTTGTATAATCAAGTTTGTGAGCATTATTCTATTCATCAGTTTGCACAGCTTTATTAAATTGAGAATAAAGTAGTATTTTGAGTCTGTGCGGTTAGTTGGTCTGAGATCTTATTGGTAATTCCATCTAGCACAAGAGACACTTCAAGGTGCTAGAGCACAGTGTACTGCAGGAGGATCACATGGCGATGGAGGGTCGTGGCAGGAGGAATGGGGAAACCCCCTTTTGCAACTTCTCCTGAGACCCCAATTCCGGATTGGCCCATTGTAAACTAGAACAAATTAGGAAAACAGATTTTTGCATTATGAACTCAAGTCCCATAAGCCCCAAGATACTAGGGCGAAGAGGGCTGAAGAGGAACAGAACTGCAAAGTGCAGCTTGTTAATGAACATGACCCACACCTGAGGAAGACTGGGAGGCTTAAAAGGCCCCCTCAGGTGCAGGCCATGAGAGAGCAGAAGGAGCAGAGTAGTAGTCGTGGGTGGAGGAGTTGTGAACTCTCCACATAGCAGGAGCAGAATCTTTTTTTTGATTTTTTAATTTTTTAAAATTTTATTGTGCTATAAACCAAAACTGTTTTTTTTCTCACAAATACAAAAAGAAAACTTTCAGAAAGAATACATTTACAGATTTACATCTCATTAAAAAAGAAAAACATATTTCTCCAAATTTCTTATCTTGACTACTTCTGTCTAAATGATTAAGTGAACTTTTTAATTTCTAGTGAAACCTAACTGTTGTAAGACTCTAACCACATTTATAGTCGATGCCGTTTCGTGACCTGAAGTCATTCTCACCCAAAAGTCTTCCGATGACAGCCAATCGCTTGAGCAAACAAAACGTTCCAGATGTTTCTTTGGCACCTCCCATGTGCCTTCACAGAATCTTAGTAGATGCTCCAATGACTGGTCTTTTGGGTCCCGACATTTTGGACATAAATGATTACTCCTTTCCCCCCAGCCCCATCGAGCAAGGACAGATCCTGTGCGAATCAAACCCAAACTGAGTCTAAGAAAGTTTTGCCTCCCTTTAGCATCCAGGAATTTTATCAAATAGTTAGCTAAGGAACTAAGTCTCTTGTCCGTTGTGGAAAGTGAGGGTGCCACTATTGAGCATCGTGTGTGATCAATTGTCTTTATCCGGTCTGATAATAGCTCCCTCTTGATCTTCATGGGGTTTGTGGTTAGAGTACCTATGTCACTGTTGCATCTGGCAAGGATCATGCAGTACCCCCACCAAAACACGGCTCAAATGGACTTTTAGCTCTTCATATAGTGTATTTCGCCTTGGATTGATTATCAAATTGAAAAGAGATGGAAGTTTCCAATCTGCTTGAACCCCAAGTGAGGAGAGGCCTAACTCAAACCACAGCTTAGCCATTGGTAAGCTGTTTTGGAGACATAAAGCTTTTTTCCAGATCTTGGCTTCTATTAACTGCCAATCCATCGACCAAGCCAGTGGTTTTGTCTCTAAGCCATATAAGAGGACAGGAATGATCTTTGCTCGATAGAAACGGATAGCGGGAGGGAAAACCTACAGTATTGCTTAATCATTTTTTGCAATTGGGCTGTCAATTGGGTGCACTTTTGTCGCATCTCTGACCATAGCGTACAGGCTCTGGGTGTAGCATACAGAGTGTAGCCCAAGTAAATGACCTCCTCCATCACAGGTATTCGTTTGCCCCCACTGTCCAGCAATATCTGCCTTCTCTGCCACCTTTCTTTCCAAAAATCACAATTTTCGATTTATCCGGGTTTACCTTCAGGTCGTTGTCTTTCATGTATTGATCCAAGGCGTTTAATAGCCTCTGAAGGCCCACTGGTTTCTTGTCCAGTAGGACGATGTTGTCAGCATACATGAGCCACTTTATTGCGTTTGTGCCTAACTTGGCACTGCCCAGTGCTGCGGTCTCCACCTCCTGTCCAAAATCAGCTAAATAGAAGTTAAACAAGAAGGGTGCAACCATGCGCCCCTGTCTCACCCCCCTCTTCACTGGGATATGTGTTGATAAAAATCCATCTAAGTTGAGTTTTACTTGCACCGTATTTCCTTCATGGAGGAAGACCAATATGTCAATGAGGTGGGTCAGAGTGCCTCTAACTTTTAATTTGGACCATAATCTGTCCCGATTCACCAGATCAAAGGCACTTGATAGGCCTATGAAAGCACCATATAGTCATGATGCTTGCCCCCCCCCAACCTTGCTGTTGCAGAGGGTGGAAAGTACTATGCCATTAAGTTAGGTGGAGTGTCCCTTTCGAAAGCCTGTCTGTTGTTTTGGGAGGATGTTGTTTGACTCAGCCCAAGATTCCAAGCCTCTCAGTACTAGGCTGGTGAACAGCTTGCTTTCCACATCGAGGAGAGTAAATGGTCTGTAATTTAAAGGGTCTCTTCGATCCCCCTTTCTGAATATTGGGACGATGATTCCCCATTTCCACGATGACAGGATCTTTTTGATCCTCAATATCCCATGGAATAGTGTGTTTAGGAGGCGGGCCCACCTTTTAGGGTTTCCCTTCAGGACTTGATATGTTTAGCCGCTGGGGCCTCCCGCCCTTGAGGCCGATGATTTCATTAGTAAGGTGTAGATATCCTCTTCCGTTGTATCCAAAGACCACTGGCCGCCAGAGATGAAAAAAAGAGGCTCCCCCTTCGACTGTGCATACTTCTTTGGCAGGAATTCTATCCACTCTGTTTCAATAACCATGTTTGACAAGGCTCCAGCTTGGTCTATAGATTGTTGGTTAATTAGAGACCAAATGTTCTGTGAGTTCTTATTTAGGACGGCCTTGAGCATGGTTTCCCCGTCTTTCTGGGCACGGGACATTCGTTGTTGTTTTGACCATTGTTTGTATTTACTTTTGATGGATTTTATTTTGGCCTCTCTGATAGATTTAACAGCTTCCTCCCTTCTAATGGCACTTATCGACCGCCGCAACTCGCGTTTCTGCTCCCATGTGTGCTCGTCAAATGTGTGCCTATAGGTTTTTCTCCTTTGACCCACCATAAGACGAGGCCTCAAGTGACCACAAGAAGTCATGGAAAACATAAGGGTTGCACATATCTTTCAGTTCTCTATCGCTTAATTCATATTTGCATTTTTCCAGGGCTTTGTTCAGTTTCTCTCTGTCCCTGTTATATTTAACTAAACGATTTTTTTGGTTGTTTACTATTATGTGCTCTGTCAACCTCTTTACGACCCTTAAATTTTGCCATTTCTAGTCGTTTGTGGTCACTTGTGCCTCCTTCTTTTATACTCATAGTTTCACTTTGGTTGAACATACTAGGAGACATGAACATATAGTCCAAAGTGGATTCTGATGCTCCCTGGGACCATGTGCTTGCAGGGGGAATGTCTCCTTCCAGAGATCCATTCCCCATTTTTATGTCCCAATCTTTAAAGAAAGATCCCCAAATGTTTCCATTTGAGGAGATGGCCTTGTATTTCGGTGCTCCTTTCCCTTTACCACTTTCAACACATTGGACCTGCTACATCCAAGATTGCCTTTGCCCCTATTTTAGATGTAAACCCGACTTCCACTAAATGGGTCACCTGTCGGTCTGGGAATGTAACATACTCAGTATCATTTGATGAAAAAAGATATAAATCTGGTATTTTTTTAAAGAGCATCAAAAGTGACCCTCTATTCAAGTATTTGCAATTCATTTGGTCTTTGTGACAAATAAGCCAAAGCCAAATTTCAGTATTTCACCATGCAAAGCCACCTAACATTTTCTCCTTCATTAACCCCTTAAGTGCCAAGGACGAGCTATCTCATCCTTGGCACTGGGGAGGTAATCCCAAGGACGAGATACCTCGTCCTTGGCACTTAAAGGGTTAAAGCGAGTGGCATTACAGGCAAGTAGCAGACTACCCTTTGGCCTTCCTTTCCCCACTGTTGTTGCGGCTTGTGTGGTTATTATGAAGCCCTCTAACTCTGGTGCGTTAACTAACCATGTCTCCTGTAGGAGAATTAGGTCATTCTTGCCAAATACCTCTGATCTCATATTGAGGTTCCTAAAGGGACTGGAGCCTCGCGTGTTCCAATTTACCACCCTCATACTCTCCCGAATAAAAACATGTCTCACCCACACCCAGTTTCTGGCAGACCTGTGTTATGATCTCCGGGAGGAGCGTCCACATTGTCTGTTTATCCCCCTCGATTTTACCATGTGCTACAACTGACATTTCCTTTACTTGGTCATTTTTTGTTTTGCCTCCTTCCTTTGATTCCTCCTCCCTTCCTTCCCCAACCCTGGTTTCTGAGGGCATGGCTTCATGTATGGTTATACCTTGTTTTTGTAAAGGGCCTGCTGCATCCAAGATTGCCTTTGCCCCTATTTTAGATGTAAACCCGACTTCCACTAAATGGGTCGCCTGTCGGTCTGGGAATGTAACATACTCCGTATCATTTGATGAAAAAAGATATAAATCTGGTCTTTTTTTAAAGAGCATCAAAAGTGACCCTCTATTCAAGTATTTGCAATTCATTTTGTCTTTGTGACAAATAAGCCAAAGCCGCGGGGCTTCAAAAAGATGTGTTTTACCAGGTGATAATTCCCTTTCTGTCCTTTTGTTTTGCTCCCCCTCCTTTCTGGATCCAGTGTCTTTGTGATTTACTCGTTCTGGCAGAATATTCTGTGTTGAGTCTTTTACCACTAGGGGCGATATTAACAGCTCTTCTTGGCCCCGGGTTGGTGGTAGGCTCCCGCTAGTTTTTTCAACTCTTTTTACCTGGGCTTCTACTGGTTTTATTATTTTCTTTGTCCTTGAATAAATATTGGAGCTATTTTTAAAACAGGATCTCCAGACTGGGGCAGTTTTGTTGGAGCCAGTTTAGCTCTGGGGAGAACAATTAGGGCCCACTTTATTGATTTCCCTGCAATCAATGGTGGAAGGGTGCCCACCACTCCACTGGGCCTGTTGTGTTCTCCAGATTTTTACTGTTTGTATTCCTACTGTTTTATTAGAGACGTTTTTATTATCAGACCTTAGTTTGGCTTCTTCTTGTTCTTTTCCGACTCCTGCACTTCAGGAGGCTCCATCTCCGTTTCTGAGCAAAGTTTCTCTCCTTTGTCCTTCTTCTCTTTGTTTTGATTTTTTGATGCGTTGGCTATGTTATTAATGAACTTATTTGTATCAGCATTATTTGATTTTTTGTTTTGTGCCTTCATATTTTTGGGTTTCTTTTCTTGTCTGGAGGGCTGTTGGGATTTATGTCTTGCATTTTTTTGTTTCTTTTCTCACCCTCCTCCTCCTTTGAGATGGTTGACCTGCACTTTCCTCTACAGGGCTCCCTTCCTCCTTAACAATGCTATGTTTCCACCAGCTCTCCTCAACGACCTGCTAAACGAAATTACCCCCATCCTGGCATCGGGGCATGCAGACACGATGGTGATAGGAGGAGACTTTAAGGAGGTCATGGACTATACGCTTGATCGCACGCACCTGAGAACCAGAAACCCCGACACCACGACCAAACTGGCCTCCTTTGTGTCAGCGATGGGCCTCTGTGATGCGTGGAGAGTTCTTCACGCTCAGACCCGACAATATTCCTTCAACTCGGGGGCTCACGCCTCGATGTCTAGGATAGATTATTTCTTCCTCCCACACCAAAACAGTCACCAAATAAGCAATGCATCCTTCCTTTCCCGAGGAATCTCTGACCATTCTCCACTGCTACTAGAACTGGAAACAGCTAGGCCACGACCGCCCCCCCATGGCGTTTAAACACCTACTACTTGGGATTCCTTGAATTTCAGGAAATGATAGAGACCGCCACCTCCGATTACTTTGAAATTAATACAGATTCGACTGACAACCCCAATATACTGTGGGAGGCGTACAAGCCAGTTCTGCGCGGAGTAATTATATCATGGACGTCCCATAAGAAGAGGACGCATCGCGAAAAAATCATGGAAGCTGAAACTGAAGTCTTGTCCAAGGAACTGGAACACATTGCTAGTGACACCCCGGAGTCGAATAGAGCCTTACTAATGGCACAGAAGAAACTGCATAACCTATCCTTGGACTGTGCCAGGAAAGCACACGCTGCAATGAAGGCACGTGTATATGAAACGGGAGACAAAGCAAGTAAACTGCTTGCGTGGCTGGAAAAACGAGATGAGGGTCAATCGAAAGTGAAATGCATCAGAACCCTAAACGCAAATCTAGTCCACACCGATGCGGACATCGCTGAACGTTTTGCTGAGTTCTATGAGAACCTCTACGAACCCCCCACCAATGCTATAGACAGTACCATACTAACAGATATTGTCCTCCCAACACTCACTACAGACCAGATCACCGCTCTAGACAGCAAAATCACTACCACTGAGATATCAACTGCCATCGGACAGCTCCAGGCTGGTAAGACCCCAGGCCCGAACGGGTTCCCAATAGACTGGAAAAAACTACACCATCTGGACATACCTGTACACTTACTCAATGTGTTCGAGCACTCCCTAAATCAAGGCGAGCTCCCACCTGATCTCCGCAAAGCCACCATTATAGTAATTCCCAAAAAGGGTAAACCCCCTGAAGACTGCACATCCTATCGACCCATATCCCTCATTAATAGCGAAGCCAAAATACTGGCCAAGGTTCTCGCCAATAGGTTACAACTAGTCATCACATCCCTGATCCACCCGGACCAATGTGGCTTTATGCCCCAGAGGTCGACCAGAATGAATATTCGCAGATTACATCTGGCACTGGAGAGGGCCCCGGCCTTGCAGCAATCACTAGCTCTGTTGGCCATAGACTTCGAGAAAGCATTTGACTCTGTTCATTGGGAGGCGCTATGGGCCATAATGCGCAGGATGCACTTCGGAGAACCGTTTATAAAATGGGTACAACTACTATACAATAACCCAGTAGCCGAGGTTAAAGTAAATGGGTGGCCGTCGCGTACCATCCGACTAGGGAAGGGAACCAGGCAAGGTTGCCCACTTTCGGCAATGGTGTTTGCACTGATAATGGAACCTCCTGAGGGACACTACCACATGGACTGGCTTTAGATGGGGTCCGAACTGCGAAGATAGAGTATCCCTCTATGCAGATGATCTCCTAGTGTACCTGGGCGACCCAGCATCCTCATGCCCCGTAGTCACACAAATCCTAATAGAGTACGGATCCTTTAGCGGACTCAAAGTAAATTGGTCCAAATCTGTGCTGTTCCCAGTTAAAGGGATAGACTGCGTCCCAGCATCGGGTTCCCCATACAAAGTTGTAAGCAGTCAATTCCGATACCTAGGTATTCTAATCGCCAACGAGCTAAATAGCTACGTAAAACAAAATCTGCACCCACTCATTAAAAGATATGACCAAGACGTAGCCCACTGGCAAGCACTACCACTGACACTGTTAGGCAGGGCAGCACTCTTTAAGATGCTAACCTTACCCCGTCTTCTATACATTCTCCAGAATGCCCCCCTCCACATCCCCGCTGTAGAATTCCACAGTATAGATAGCACAACACGTACACTCCTATGGGGTGGGAAACGCCCGAGAATTGCCCTCCAAACTCTTAAACGCTCAGTCTGGGAAGGGGGAATAGGACTCCCAAACATCCAAATCTATTACTGGGCAGCTCAAATGGCAACAGTCAATGATATCCTGCACGGAGACCCGAGCATCCCTCACATAAGAGCCGAATTAGCGGCAAGACATGGTATGTCCCCACTCGAAAGCCTCTACTGTAAGCAGACTTGCCCGCCTGAACGCACAATAGCAGCACACACAGCCTTAGTGTGGAAAGAAATACATAAACACATAGGTTGGGATAACAAAATCACCCCAGTCCAACCCATCTGGAACAATGCTCATCTCCCGAGTCTTGCCAACCTCCCGAAATGGCCAACCTGGGCTGCAGCTAACATACAGACGATCCAGCAGATAGTAGTAAACAATCAACTAATGCAGTTCCCTGAGCTTGCTGCAACACATGGCTTGCTAGAGACTGAACAGTATCACCATGGGCAACTACAGCATGCACTTATCACACATAGGGCCCAACTTGTGGACATGCCGGAATGTACACCTATAGAAAGGAACATAGTAATGGATAAGGTAAACAACAAAGTCACATCTACCATGTACAATGCTATCTCCTCATTTGGCACAAAAGAGCTGCTGTCCTTGAAGACGAAATGGGAAAATTATATTGGTCCCATATTACCTGAAGACTGGATTGAAATCCTGATGTATCCTAGAGAATGTGCAATTTCGGCACGAATTCGGCTGGTGCAATTTAAGATATTACATAGGATATACTATCCCCGAATAACCCTGTACAATTGGGGCAAATCGACCGACCCCAAATGCCTACGCTGCAAACAAGAAGAAGGATCCTTTTACCACATCCTCTGGCAGTGTACACGCATACAACGCTTCTGGCATAAATGCAGCGCGAGGCTCTCCAGGGTCATATGCCGCCCAGTTCCGACGGATCTTAAACTCCTGCTTTTGGGCATTGCAGACACTCTAGAACTGTCACGATTCGAAAAGCTACTGGTTTCAACTTCCACAGGAATTGCGAAGAGGAACATTGCACAACTGTGGGGTTCAGAAAACACCCCGAGATACGATCAGTGGACGTCGGATGTGGATGCAATCATTTTAATAGAACGCCGAGTCTACCAAGCTAGAGGCTGCCCAGGCAAGGCAGATAAGATTTGGGGAAGATGGGAACAGACAATATAAATCTAATGCAATGTTGGCAGTTTGCACTGGCACGCAACCCTACCGAGACTATATTGGCTAACGCCACTCTTTGGGATGCTTGCACATCATAATCACTCATAAACTGCTTGCTGCCTTAACTGCTCATATACTTCACATCATGTGCGTCGCTGCGATTGCATATATTTTAATTTTAAGTATACTCATCCGTGCTACTCTGCCAACTGTATGTAAAGTTTTATGGTTTTGTTAGTAACTTGTTGTTTATCGCATAAAATGTAATAAAATTTGTTATTAAAAAAAAAAACAATGCTATGTTTCTGGGAAGAGTCATCTTCTATGCAGATCACCTCATCTTGTGTAGTAGCGTCCGCCAACTGTGCTAGGCACTGATGAGGATAGTGGAGTATCATCCCACGTGGAGGGGGATCGGTCTTTGGAGGGATCGCCCAATGGGGGCTGCTCACGACCCTTGACATTTCCCTGGGTCTGAATGAAATTTTGTAGCATTAAATTGGTTTCTTTTCTTTCCAAACTTATATTCTGAAGCATAGACTTGATATCAGCTATCTCCGATTTTTGTGAACCTAAAGCTCCTGCCAGTGATGTTATTGATGGTAAAATTGCACTGTACTTGAATGTCTCCCTTTGTTGCCTCAAATACCTCCACCAAGGAATTTAGAACAAAGTTCAAAGCTGTTAAAGTTATCTCGCTAGCCATGAGTTCCTCTGCTGGTGGTCTTCTCAAAGGGGGCTGATCGTGTGTGTTTGGTGGAGGGCTCGAAGCCAAATGAGCCCTTAATTCTCTTCTAGTATTTTCTGTTGCATTCAGAAGAGAGCCAGAATCTGGAACATTATGTGGTAAAATAGCAGACAAATTGCTGCCTCCTGTGAGGTCTAGGTTTTCAATTTGAAGGGTGGCATTTCCCATCTCTTCTACAGATTTGGCTTTATGAAGCAAAGGGGTTTGTAAATCCTCTGACATCGGGAAGATTTCTATGACCTCTTGACTTGAAATATTGGTCTATAGTCCCCTTGATGTTTGGTTGTGAGTGTATAATCCTTTCCGTGTTTAAGCGTAGAGACCAAGGAGGAAACTGTTTCCCGAGTCCTCTTCCATTCTGATATGTGGTAACAGGGTTGTGAATTTGTACGTGTGTAAACCCTGTCTGACCAGCAGGAATATTCGTTTGCAATTCATGGCTGATATCATAATGCTGTAATGAGGCATTATGAATTAGCGAGGTCTGCCCCTCCTGGTCATTATGTGCTTCTACCAATGGTCCACTTCTCAAATTGTATCTCATTGACATGGTAGTTTCACAATTGCTTTAAGTAGAATGATATCAAATGTAAGTGCCTGACGGGATCAAAGAGGTCAAGGCCCCAACAGTCTCCTGTGCTCTCTCAGATGCAAGCAAATTTTATTTTCCAGCACTTGCAGATCTTTTGCCCGATCACAGGCGTATTTCAATATTTCTTTCTTCACCCCTGCCTTTTTGTTTTTTTATTTTTTAATTTTATTGATTTTTTTATTACAGTCCGTAGTATAGTCAATGTACTTTTTGATCATGTAGTATGATATCAAAAGGAACTTACTTGGGTTCTCCACGGACACCACCTTTCTGTCCGGGTATATATCGGTGGCTACGACCCAGGCCCAGCCAAACAGCCTAACGGCACCAGCCCTTCTGCCACCAGGGCTTACGCCGCAAGAGTGGCTGCAGTGCTCTTTTGAAGGCCGTAGTACGATCACGGCACGTGATTTGCTGTAGCCCCCCCTCCCGTTGCCAGCAGGAGCCCAGTGCTCGCAATGCTGCACGGAGCGGGAGCGGGCGCGGGCTGGTAAGTTCAGAAACAAAGTTCAATCCGTGGCTGAAGCACGTTTTCTCCTGCACCTTCTGCTTAACAAAACCAATGAGCTTTTATTCAGGAGCAGAATCTGTAGGAGGAAGACGACCCTGGGACCTGTTGAGTGGCGGGCAATATGGAAGCGTGATCCCGCACTCCTCCGCAGTCGGGGGGAGGGGGTGGAAATCAGTGTCCAGGAGAGGAGTGAGTGCACTGCCCATCTGTACACACCGGATCCTGTCGGAGCCCAAGTGCTGCAGTAAGGACGGTGCGTCCAGAGGGGCGGGTAAGGTTGGTGGGGCTCACGCCGGGCCAGTAATCGAAAGAGGACCAGCCTCCAACTGAGGCCTCACGTATACGCTGAGCGGCTCTCCTTCGGTGGCGAGTGGAGGGAGAGCTCTGCAGCACGGCTCCGTCCCTACGTGGGCCTTCATCAGGATTACAGGCAGAGGGGCGGGGAGATGCTGCAGAGAAGTGCTGTGGAGTACTGGGGCTGGGGGGGGGTGTGGAGTCTTGTACCCCTGCTCAGGGACCTCATGATATCAGCACACATAGGTGGACAGCCCCCTGCCTACTTCTCATCTCTATGGAGGAATTTTATGCTCAGGCCGGATCTGAATTAAGGAACCTCTCGGAATGATAGGAAGGAGATTCTGGGACTCTGCCCTGTTAGATGGAAGGAGCTAGGACAATGAAATAAGCTTGCTGGGCGTCCCCTGCATGTGAATAAATGTCCCCTGCAACATCCGAGCACCATTTGAAGCTGTTAAGAGCGATGGGTGTGACCCCCCTTTGATCCTTGAGCTGTGGACGATGAAGAGGGTGGTGCTTGCAATCAAAAGAGGGGGGTCTTGAGGCTGCCCCATCCAGGAGCAGCACACAAACTTCTGGAGGAGGCGGAATATCCAAAGCTTCACAAGGCCTATCTAGCAAAGACCGCAAAGCAGATCCCTCCAGAATAAAGCATGGCGCTGAAACACCGACTGAGTCCAATGTGCTGCTTCTTATGCCAGAATGTATCACTCTGTCCCTTGACCTGCTCTGAAAAGACATAAAAGACTTGCTGCGCTCTGAAATACCTGAGCTTCAAAAAGAGTCCACCACCGAGATCAGAAGAGAGATAGTGGCACTGGGAGAAAGGGTAGACCACAACGAGCGTTCCCTCACTACCTTCGAAACGGACATGAAAGAGGTCCAGGGGAAAATGCTATCCCTACAGGACTGTAATGAGAGTCTCAAGGCACAATGGGATGACCTAGAGAACAGGGCGAGGTGAGATAATCTGAGAGGGATGTTCCTGAGAGAGTGGGCCGAGGAAAACAGCATCGAGGGCTGCATTTGAGTGCTCTTTTTGCAAGTGAAGGTCATGTCTTGCAACCCCCTCCACCCCCGAGAACATTAAGATGGAAAGGGTGCACACAGTGGGCCCAAAGAGAGACGACAAGACTCGCCTCCCTCAGGGATATTGTGATAAAGTTAAAGTCAAGGAAACAATATTTTGAGAGGCAAGGAAGGTGAATCGCATCTAGTTTTGGGACTCCACACTTCAGATCTCCCAGGACGTCTCTCAAGCCACCCTAGCAAAGAGAAGGCTCCTTAAACCCATCACTGAAGAACTGCTGCGCCAAGAAATACAATACAGACAGACATACCCGTATGGCCTGCAGTTCAAGTTGAAGGACGCAGTGCACACACTAAATGGTGGAAGAGGCAGCCCAACTACTGAAGATCACACTGAACGAAGAGGGCGCAAAGTGTGGCCGCCACTGATGGGGCCAGGGGAAGAGCTCCTGGCATGTGGTGCCACGGAGGACAACAGGAGGAAGAAAGGAGTCGACCGCTGAAAGGGCAGAAAGCGGATCTTGTTTATCTTGAGCAAAGCCCGGAACTTTGCTTTTCATTCTCCGGATACTGGGGGAACAGACAGGCCTGTTGATACAGATAGTACACAAGTCAGAGCATCACCGTTGGGCACGCACAGAACTGGCCTAATAGTCTGGAGAGCACTTGCTCCAAGTTGGTCTTCTTACGAGGTTCTTGCTGTTATTGTTGGGACTAGACTAGTTTGGGGGTTCGAGTCCTGCAATTGGTTTTCGCCATGTATGGAAAGCTATTGACAAGCTGGGGTGGATGGCAAGGGGTGAGGGACTATCTTCAAGGGTGGATATTTTCCTGACTAGCAGATATTTTGTGGGTTACTCAGGAGATACCAAGAGGGGCAGCAAGCAAATGGCAGTAACTGTCATGGGTAATTTATCTGAAGGGACTGTAGTGGCATTATTTCTCAACAGTGGGTCTGACATGAGACCATTGAGAGGGTATGAAATGGGCTATGACGGGCAGAGGGCTGGAGAAGCCCTTGCAACGCACCCTGGTGATTAATCTGGGGACGTTCAACCCCCCGGGCCTGAACACCCCGGGTAAACGTGCACGTTTTTTAGAGAACGGAGTAGACTCCAGTTGCATACAGTAGCACTTTAGGAAACCCACCTCTTAAAAAAAAAAGACCAGGGTCGACTTAGGCATAGATCCTTCCCACACCAATACCATTCCTCGTCAGGCAGTAAACGGGCAGGGGTCTCATTAGTTAAGCAATATGCCCCGGGGCCAATAGTTCTAGGCCAGAGCGAAGCAATGGCCTTAACGAAGGCCCCGGGGCATTACCTGACTCGGTAATGCCCCCGCCGTTCGGGTATATTGCTATTAGTACCCCGGCCCGCAAGACCGGGGTACTAAGCATTTTTGTCTGTCCTGAAACGCTACGCTGAGGGAGGGGGAAAAAAACTACCTGAGAAGTGCCAGGGGGTAGGGGAAGGGGGAAGTGCAGTTAACTCACAAGTGCAGCCAGCGGGTGGCTCATAAGTGCAGAGAGAAGGGACTGTAGGGTTGCAGATACAGGCCCTTAAGTGCTGGGGAGCCCGGAGGCAATGCAAGGGCAACTGGACAAGCAGGAGCCTGGGCCCGAGTTCAGAGGGTGACCAGGTGACCAGTGCGCAGAGCAGTCAGGTGCATCAGCAGGGGAGAGGAAGAGAGAAAGCGGAAGCAAAAAGGAAGGTCTGGAGTTGCTTCTGGAACCAGAGGTATGTCTGTTCACGTTTGCGAGAGGCAGGGAGTCTGTTCCAGGGGGAGACCCCACCCGAGGAGAAAGATGATGCCCCCAACTCTGCTTGGAGAAGCGTCTGACCCTCTGAGAGTTGGATGAGCAAAAGGTTTGAGAAGGAAGATGTTTTGGTAGAGAAAGTTGGAGGTAGAGCGGTCCCAGGCTCCAGAAAGCCTTGTGGACAATGCAGAGGGTCTTGAAGTTGATTGTTGCAACCACGGGGAGCCAGTGAAGAGATGTCAGAGCTGGAGAGATACTATCCCAGGGCTTGAGGCAAAGTACAAGTCTTGCAGTCGTATTCTGGATAAGTTCTAAAGGTCGAAGAGTAGAGGCAGGAAGATTTAGAAAGAGGCTGTTGTAATAGTCTAGCCTTGAGAGGACCAGAGCTCTGGGGAAAGTGAGAAAAGGAAGAATCCCTCTGAGGAGGTGCAGCTGATAGTTTGACTTCTTAGAGATGTCAGAGATGTGAGGAGAGAAGGA
This sequence comes from Ambystoma mexicanum, assembly GCF_040938575.1. Lineage (NCBI taxonomy): Eukaryota > Metazoa > Chordata > Amphibia > Caudata > Ambystomatidae > Ambystoma > Ambystoma mexicanum. Next base: position 1,265,772,828 of record NC_090926.1, on the reverse strand, counting down.
GAGGGTGGAGTCAAAGAAGACACCAAGGCTCTTTTCCTCACAGGAAGGAGCAGGAGGAGAGCCCAGAGTGGGCGGCCAGAGAGTGTGAGAGAGAGGTGTCATGACCACTGTGAGGGGGCACAAGTTGTGCCACAAGCAGGCTCCCACCAGAACCCTGAGGGCCTTAAAACCACTGCAAAAGGGCTCCTGGAGCCAGTCCTGGCGCCTTTGGCACCAGGCTTATGTGTAGGAAGGAAGGGCTGTTCAAACTAGATCCCATTTGTGTACATGGGCCTTTACATCCAACATGGAAGCACCCACACAGTCTGGTTCTAAGAACCAAGCCACGCAGTCTAGTGTTTCGGGTGTGGCAGGCCCGGAACTGCTTTCCCTGGTACTACTTCACCTGGGCTATATAAACCACACACTGACTGAAGAACACACTTCGTGTTATACTGCAACCAGCAGCGTGACACTCACCGTGTCCAGCTCCTGCTCTTCAGCATCTTCCTGTAATCCTGCAAGAACAAGAACAAGATTATTTTGTCTTAACTGAGAAAAAAACATCCAGCGCTCAGCACCTCAACTGGGCTGCAATCTGTGGAAACCGAGAGAAGAAGAAACATCACTCACCTGTGAGTACTAGTTTGAGGACTTCCGGCGAACCGCTACCACAGCTGCTGTTCGAACATTGCGACCTGCAATAACGAGAAAGGGAAAAACAATATTAGAACGCATGTTTCCAAAACTTCAAATTCCATCCGTCTTACCTGGATTCCATCGCACGACGGCACGCTTCCATCCTGAGCACTACAGCAACATCTGCAAAGGAAAAGAGACATATTCAGGTTCGCTTTCAATATTAAACAACCGCACAGCGCTGTACTTACCTTAACGGATTCCGTGGGCCTGATGTTCATCGCGCTCTCATCCACTTGCAGCACCACAGCGGCCTGCGAGGAGAAGAAGAAGAAAACACAGGTTCGCTTTAAAAGACAATAAAGGCTCTGCACTTCACGCTTTCTCTTACCTAGAAACGTGCCTCTCCATCCGGCACGCCAGCATCCAGACCTTCGCACCTGAAAAGAAGTAGATAAAGACATTAACGCATTCCCACCATAAACAGAACAAAGACTTACAATTAACAAACCTACCTGCCTACCAGCAGATTTGGGGTCACAGCAGGCCTGGGCCCAACGAAGGCGTACTGCAACAGTGAAGCTACTCGGCAGCTCGCCAACAAAAGTCAAGCGCCCCTGCACAAGAAACGCAAGCCGGATAGCTCACCCTACAAATAACTAAGGTGAGAAAAGAACCCAGTGGGAAGGGAATCTGTTAGAGGGAGGTGGGAGATTCACCCATTAGAGACAATTATCACAAATCCTCCCTTCTCTAATTGCAGATTCATTATTCAGCACTGGGCGACTACGCATCCAGGGTTCTAGATCTCCGTGCCTTCCAGACGCCCCCGGGGATATCAGGTGAGTGTAACAAGAGGAAAGGAGGATCTCAGTCTTACTTGTATTAAGGCAGACATCATTGGCGGCACACCATTCCTGAATTGCCGGCCAGACAGTCTGGTATGCGAGAACAAGCAGAGGTGGCTGAGGGGAGCCCGAAAGAGAGCTGAGCGTGAACCACTTAACATTGAAAATTGGAGCAGAAAGTAGCGATGCTGTGGGCAAGAGGTTTCAGGTAATGGTTGATGAGCCAGGGAGAGAGGTTAGACCCTGGGGAACACCACAAGTAGATTGAGAGATAGAAGAGAGGAAAGACCCCAGTTGGACCTCAGAGGGTGGGTCAGTGAGAAAGGAGGTCAACCAGGCTAGGGCCTGATCAGTAATACCAAGGTTGTCCCGGAGACGACTGAGCAGGATGGCATGGAGGACAGATCAAGGAGAATGAGGACAGAAGATTAGAGTCAAGATTGGATAGCAAGTCTTCACAGGTGCTCAGGAGAGCAGTTTCCGTGCTTCTGACAGCTCTGAAGCCAGACTGATGGCCATGGAGGCAACCAACCTATTCATTATGTAGATTAAGCTGGGAGATGGGCAGCTTTTCCAAGAGTTTGCCCAAGAAAGGAGTGACAGAGATTGTGCGATAGTTAGCCGGAGAGGAAGGATCGGCTGAGGGCTTCTTTAGAAGAGGGTGCTTAAGGGGTTTGCGGGTGTGTGGGGGGAGTTCCAGTGGCAAAGGAGTGATTGCAGAAATTGCCCAAGGCTAGAGCGGGGTATCAATGAGGTCCTTGATAGTTCTGAATGAGAATGGGAAAACCCTGCTTTGATAGATCAGACTTTCCTAGAAACATCGTCAGGGGTGGAAAGGAGGAGGAGAGATGGCCTCAGACAGGCCAGGAGTGGTAGAGGACGAGGAAGAGTAGGTAGAGGAAGAGAGGGTGGACAGGATGTCCTGAGTTTTAGTAGTGAAATGACAGGCCAAGGACGTGCAGAGGATTGGCCAGCTCCTTGCAAATTTTGAGAAGTTTGGCCGAGTTGCTAGATGCCACAGAGATGCAGTGTTGAATGTAGGCTCTCTTCTTGGCGAGGATAGAGAAACTGTACTGCTTTTGGAGCAGGTGGCAGGCCAGTCTGTCAGGGGGTGCGCCGAGGCTCTCCACTTCCTCTCCACCGCCCTACACTTGCGTTTAAGGGCGGCAAGGTCGGAATCCTACCAAGATTTGCACTTGGATTGGGGCTTCAAGCGGATCCTCATGACAGGGGCAAGGACATCCAGAGTGTTAGAGATAGAGATAAAGGTTACAGAGGGCTTTGTCAGGGTGCGAGTCAGCCAAAGGTGCATGAGGAGGAGAAAAAGTCACAGAAAAAACCTCAACTGACACACGCTTCATGGGTCGGATGACCGAGAAAGTAGGTGGTAGTGCTGGAGTTGGCTGGACCTGCGGGGAAGAGAGAGAGGTGGGAAGATAGTGATCACTCCGAGAGAGAGGTGTGGTGAGAGGGTTAGAGAAGGGGAGGTCTGAGGAGATCAGAACATCCAAGGTGTGCCCTGCAGAGTGAGTCGGGCCAGAGGGAAGAATAGAGAGAGAGAGAGGACAGGGAGAAGTGCTCTTAATGGGTAACGTGAATCTTATAATGGACGGCACCAGAGACAGGTCGGTGCGGACAACTTACTCTGTGGGCTCGGCATCTTCACCTCTCAGGAATCGCATAACTGACTTCAATGTGGTAGACACGTGGCAGTGCTTTCATCCCGATGGCCGTGCCTACACATACACTTCGCACTTCTCAGCATCGTAAATCAACTATATATTTATCCTGATGGGTTTGACCCACTGTAATTTTTGCGCAGACATCGAACCCATGACCCAATTGGATAATGACATGGTGATAGTAAGAATGAAATACTAGTCCCAACATTGTAAAACCCATTGGTGGCAGCTTCCACCTGAAGTCCTCCGGGACCCGGTATGCCTGGAGGAGTTAAAAGAGGCTATTCGGGGATACCTCATTAACAACCAACCAGAGCATACCGCAGAAGACATCCACTGGGACACGCTGAAGGCAGTTGCTAAAGGGGTGCTTACAGCAAGCGCAGCTGCATTAAAACGGGCATGTGGTCTGACTGAGGAGGAGCAACTAAGGGGGGGGAGTAAGGTGGGCAAATGAATCCTACACTGTGACTCCCACCAGGCGTCAACTCAACGTGCTGACCGTGGCCAAGAGTCAGTTGAGACTCCTGAGGTGTTACGCTCAACAGGTCTCTGCGGAGGCATTGGGGCACGGTTGCAGCCCTCCCTGAACTTGAATCACCCCCTTCAGGCCTCTCCCTCAGTAGAAAAGCTGTGAGCGGTGGTACGTGGTGATACTGCGCCTGCGTGGAGATAAGTGTGTGAGTGCGCCAATCTGTGATTGTTGTACCTCTCGAACCCTTCACCCCAAAGTACGGTTTCTGTGAGCATACACCGGCCCATAAAGCTCACCTGTGAATTATGGAAGATAAGCTCTCCGTCCTGGGCGCATCGAATGGGATCTAGTTCCTTCACTGATCCCTGATAAGGATTAGTCCAGTCCAGCATTGACTATGCTTCTCCTTCTGATTGTTAAGTCTTTCTTGAGCTCTTGTGATGCTGTTCGTTCTGAATAATCTCTTTATATGTTGCTCCTATTTATGCCCGCAATAATGTCTCTCTCCTGTTTTCTTCCCTTAGATGGAAATGCGGCCTCAATGCAGCTGTGAGACGCGGCCGGATAGAAGATGGATGCTACCGCAATGTTCGACAGCAGGTAAGTGATGGTTTAAGGAAAAGCGCGAAGTAAGGCGAAGCGCAACCTTAAACTGACAGTTTTTTCAATGTCTAACTTGGTCTTCTGTTTTTCCTTGCAGGTGCTGCTGTCGACAATGGAGCATGTTGTGCTGTAGTGCCAAGATGAAGATATCGGCGTTCCGGAAAGTGTAAAGATGAATACTTGGTTTGCCGAAGAGATGTACAGGTAAGAACAGCTTGCCCCAGTTGGAAGCAGGATTTTAAAAGGTAAGTCTGACCTCAGGCGACGGTGAGCGTTACGCTGCTTGCAAGTGCAGAATAACGCGAAGCGTCTGTCTTGAGGATCGGGGCAGCTTATATAGCTGAGATCGTGGGCACGCCCATTAGGGCCGGCTAGCCACACCCTGCCACTCCTAGAGAGTGAGCACGTGCAAAGGCAATCCATTAGCAGCCACACCCAAGAATACACTTGGGGCTGCTTAATGGATGGAATGTTCAAGGTTAATGCATCTGAAGTCCTATGTCCATAATAAAAGCTTTTTGGTGTTAAACGGGTGTTCTTGTTTACTTTTGTTCATGAGCCTGGCACCAAAGGCACCAGGACAGTGTCCACCCAGGTCTCCTGTGCATGTGACCCCTGCATGCCTGTGCACCTGACTTCATGACCATGACATGAGGACTCAATTCTGAGAGAACTATGCTTCGGGTTCGCCATAAATTTAATGAGCAGGGGAATGTCCCGGGAACAATGCTAGCTCACCTCCTCAAGCAACAGACAAGCAGGACATTTATTCACTCCATTGTTGACAACCAGGGAATGGAGCGGGGAGATGAGGCAAAGAAAAGGGAAGCGTTTCTACACATCCAGCAATTTGACCCAGGGGGACATACACACCGGTTTAGAGGGGGTGGACCGGCCTAGTCTGATGGAGCTGGGGAATTCCTAGAGTCACCAATTGACCCGTAAGAGGTTGTACAAGCTATTAAAGCCCAGAAACCGAATAAGGCCCCGGGCCCTCATGGCCTCACAGCGATTATACCGATCTCTGTGTGAGATACTGGACAAACCCCTGGCCGATATGTTTATTGCAGTGAGAAACGGTGGCCACCGCCCAGCATCAATGACAGAGGCCCAGGTGACATTAATAGCCAAGCTGGGCAGGGACTCCAAACATTATAGGACATTGCCATACTAAATTTAGACTCCAAGATATTTACAAAAATCCTCACACCCAGGCTAGAGTGGTTTATGCCAAACCTTATTAACCCTAATCAATCAGGGTTTATCAGAGGACGAGGTACAGCGGACAACAAAAGGCATACACTTAATAGATAAATCGGGAAGAAACCCCAAATCATATGCTTTTGTTGGCTCTAGATGCGGAAACAGCGTTGGACAGGGTCGAATGGAGGTTTTTGATGGAAGTGCGGCGGGAATTTAATCTGGGACCCAAAATGATCCAAATGATTCACTCCAACTACAAGCCCCCTCTGCGAGACTCCTGATCAATGGCGTGACAACTTAACCAAACCGGCTTACTAGAGGCACCAGACAGGGGTGCCCACTATCGCTGCTCCTATTCGCACTCGCTATGGAGCCGCTAGCTGTGCGGTTGGGAACCAACAATCACATTGTGGGCATAAAGTTTGGAGGAACACATTAACGTAATCTCTTCGCAGACGAAGTGATCTTGAGGGTCTCAGATCCATTAGAATCGCTTAGACATGTACAGGAAGAAATTGGAAGATTTGGTGGAGTCTTTGGGTACAAAATAAACAAAACCAACTCAATACAAATCCCACCGCTGTACACCAGTGTTAGTCAGAAACCTGTGCAACTCCCTTTGAGAACACTGTAAAATATATAGGACTTCAGGTGTTAGCAGTAAACCCACTTGGTAGCAGTCTGTACCACCCAGATTTACCTGGTAGCTGTGGCTGAGCAGTCAGACTTCTCTCAAGAAGAGTTAGGCAGTATGCAAAGTATACACAATAGGCACTCGGACACAATAATACAAGCAAACACTGACCAGAGCTTTGGTATCAAAGTATATAATTATTTATTTAAAAACACACTCCAGCACTCTTATTGTAAAACACTCTAAACACAGTTACTATTATAATATATACAACCCTTATTCCTTATCAGATAAGTCTTAGTTAACACCACTTATTTTCATACAGAGGTGAGTGCTCAACTATAGATGGCACTCCAACAAGTTCATGAAGAAGACAGGGAAAAAGACAGAATATTGGAAGGTACACCACTCTAGGCTTTAGGAACACTATTAGCAAGGCAGAAGAGCAAAAGTCACTTGTGAGCCAAAGTCCATAGGCTGGGCCCACTTTTAGAGAGAGTAGAGCACAAATGCGCCCAAGATCACACAGTTACACTAGGCTTAGAAAGTCTTGCAGAGAGTTCAAAAAGAGTTTAGAGAGGCTCAGAAAAGTTTAGCCAGGGTGTCCCAGGCTAACCCAGGTTCGAAAGCCGGGGGATAAATCTACCCCGTACAGTCGGTGGCAAGGGAAGCCGGGCGGGACACGGTACCTTAAATGGGAAGGATCCTTCAGTGGTGGCAGTTGTTCCTGGCAGCGGGTGCAAGTCTTGTCGCCCAGGGGAAGAGAAGATCTCGACTTGGAGGAAAGATGAAGGTTGTTGCACTGCCAGGGAAGAAACCAGCCGCAGAGTTTTCCGGTTAAAGGTATTACCCTTTAATTCGCGGTCGTGGTAAAACGTGGTATCCCGGTTGCCGGGGTGCTTGGCACAGGCAAGGCGGCCACGAGATACGTTGGGAAGGCGAAAAGACGGTGAAACTGGTTATCCCCACCAGTCAAAGGAAGAAGACTCTCCGGCAGGAGATCTCCTCTGTCGTTGGGAAAAGTGGTGAGACGGTCCAGCAGGGCTCCAACGGTGGTGTCGTCGTGGCAGGTCGGCTCAGCTTCTCCCTCGTCGGATTCTTAGGTCCTGTGGCGACTTCTGAAGTTCCAGTCCCCAAAGCCCTGCTTTTATGCAGAAAACCCCCATTCACTCAACCTAGCTGTCACTCAAACATGCTAACTGGTGAGCCGGCTGGCTCACCACTTGGGCCAATCAGGACGGAGTGCGACTTAAGTTGTCTAGGCAACTCAGTTCAGGGTGCCTAAATCCCCCTCCAACCCTCTTAAGTACCACAGACAGAGTGGCACCACTTTGGAGGGCTTCTGTGGAGAAGCCCACCAAAAAAGTGGAACAAAGGGCTCGACTTGGGTTGGAGTCACAGAAGAGAACACAAACGCCATTTTAGAACCGAGTTTTGGCAAAAAATACCAACCGGAGGATTAATATTAATTAAATAAACCAGAGGTATGTTCGAGGCTATCGTAATTAAATAAATAAAGATAGTAGCCTCGAACAATGGGAAAATCCCATAGAGAAATATTTGCGGTTGAATATAAAAAGTAGTATCCATTGCCACCAGCGAAAACTCGAACAGGGGGGACGGAGACGTGCCCCCTCGACTAACAGACCCCGGGGCAATCGAATTGCCCCAGCCAGTACGTCCGCCATATGATGGTTTGTACTGGTTCTGTTCAGAATTTAAGACTAGTAATGTCAATGTTGACTTTACAGACCCTGGGAGACAGTAGTCAGTCCCAGGGTATGGAGTCTATACTGGGGAGTGACTATGACACCCCTGTGTTACTGCACTGAGGGTGCTGTGTAACACACATCACAAAAACGCATGAAGCCCTATGGAGTAAAAGACCCCATAGCCCATTAAACACATCTAGAGTCAAAGAAACACACTCAAATCATGTCCAAGAGTGAGGGTAAAAGAGTCTCACTCTTGGCAGGAGAAAAAAATAAACCCCAAAAATCCAGCAAAGCTGCTGGAGGACTCACTAGGTTAGGAAATTCAGCCTAAACAGAGAATCCTCCCTAACACCAACTCTGAGATTCTGGGTCTAAACACTGCCCCCCCCGGCCCCCGCTTCACATGGGCATCTAAAAGTATCAAATATCTGGGGGGTCAACATAACAAGCAAAATTAATAACTTATTTGGTGTCCATGTCTTGGTGAAAATGATTCGGAAAGACCTAGAACTCTGGGGTGCCCTGTTTCAATCATGGTTGGGGAAAAGGGCAGAAATTAAAATGAACGTTCTCCCATGCTTTCTATACCTCTTTCCGTCAATTCCTGTTCTCAGTGCCAGGGCTACTGTGAGGCCCTGGGAAGCTATGTTGCTACATTTTCTATCGAGTGCAGGCTCTCCTAGGGTTAGCAAGACTATGATATGTGTGGCAAAAGGCTGGGGAACTCATTTCCCAAGCACTTGGACTACTATAGAGCATCAACTGGGTGCAGAGGGACTCACAGAAGCTCTGGGCAGTATGGAACAGGCCATAGCAGGGTTTAATCTGTGGATGCAACCTTCACTTTCCCAGGGAGCCCGGACGCAAAGGCTTTATCTGAACCCTCTCACAAAGGCCTCTTTCCAGGCCTGGGACAGCGTTGTAAGGGAGAAGGGCACCACCACCACCTTCCCCATTTCGTCACAACGACGACGTCAGACCTGGGAAGGCTGACAAGGGATTTTTACAGTGGGCCGACAGAGGGCTGAGTAAGCTGGATGATTTATTCTCTGAGGGGAAAAACTGCACATTCATGAACTATAAGGAGGGAGGCCTTGACGAAACCGACATTGCGAAACATGCACGTAAGGCACTGGGCCCTGCAACCCGTCAGTGGGCCATTAGCAACAAGGGGCTTAACGCAACTCGAGCAGGTGTTCCAGGAGCCTGTAGATGCCAAGGGGCTTATCTCGAGACTCCATAGGTCAATTCAGGCTCACAGGGGATTGGGGGTGTAGTTCATACTGTGATGTTGGGAGCAAGATCTTTGGCGTTCCCATAGAGGTCTGGGAAAGGATCTACAGGGCTATGGCATTACGCTATGTCCACACTTGCGACAAAATAGGTATAAAATATTGACACAGTGGTACAAAAGCCTGGCCTGCCTAAATTATATTAACCCGAGCAATGCAAGTCATAAATTAGTCTTGCAAAATTGATTAGTCGAGACTGCTAAATAAAAATATTTTTATTAGTAATTCAACACATATGATTAGCAAATTTGTATATCCTTACTTTCAATCAGGGCCTATGCAAGACATGTTTTCCCTGTACGGTAGCAGAGGGCCTACGGACCTCACAGGCTTGTTTCACCACTGGTGCTTTAATTAGGATGCCTTTTGTTGGACATGTGACCGGACACCGCTACCCTTGCAAATTCAACAGGGCTTCCCACTAGTGCCTTGCAAATAGTCAACAATTCCCAGAGCTGCCTACGCCAACTGCATCACTCCGACTAAATTCAAGAGGACCAAAGCTGGAGGCTCTAGTTTCCCAGCCACAGCTGCCAAACACTGGAACCTCCTCCCTTCCACCCAACATGCTGAACTCTCCTACTGGACTTTCCGAAGAACTCTAAAAACACTACCTTTTGCCTGAATGCTGGGCACAGGCCCTTACCTGTTCTGAACTTCCAAACTACAGTCACTTTTACTGAATAACTATTACACTGTGCTTATCCCAATGTCTGTACATTTCTGAGTAACTGGTCATGCAACGGTTCCTTGATGCTCTTTGGCTTAATGTTCTATACAAATGTAAAAATAAATAAAATAAACGCACAGATATCTATCGGCAGAACCTTTAAATGTTACGCTCCTTTAGTGGTGGTTCATTGATGAACCATTGTTTCTGATAAGTGTTCACTTTCCCATCAGATGATATGCAGTAGCACGCTTGATTCTGTCAAACAATGACTACAAGAAGGTGACCTTATAATACAATACCTTTTATGTGTATCTAAGTCTTAAACGTACATTTCCCAAACTCATAGAATGCTTTTAGCTTAAAATTACTTTGCGTTCTTGTAATTTTCTATTCAAGAGATAGTAACTAAAGCTTTGTTCTCAACATGGATTTATACATTTTTCAGCTTGGATGATGATTTTTTTTTAAGTTTCAAAGCATCTCTACAAAACAGAGTGTTATTTAAAACCAAAGTACCATTTCTACCAACTAAAGCTGGGATGATATTTGGTTAAGGGCCTTATGTTGGAGACTGGTCTCAAATCCCAGCATCACAATTAACGAACGTGTGTGATCCTAGGCAAATCATTAGATCTCACAGAAGTGCCCACAAGCCATTCAGTGGACATGTGTATGCTACACAAAAGCTCACTCAAGGTACCGCTTCATATATAAGAATGATAATGGCACTTAATCTTCACAGCAAAGTTATTTGTCAGTTGGCTTAATTATAAAAACGTTTTGTAATGCATTTTACCATCATTGCCTTTAGTATCCATGTGCTCATTTTCTGTGGTATCGCTTCCAGCAATGTCAATACATATGCAAATTAGGGGAGGCTTCATGTCCTGCACAGCCACTTCAATTATAAACCTGGCAACATTCAATGGAGAGGAAAGTTCATGTTTGTCATGAGTTTAATGCCAGCATGCATATGAAGTTCGCCAAGGGACAGCGCATGCAGAGTGTCAAAAGAATCAAGTATAAAGAAAGGGGTAAAATGGTTAGATCTAGAGGACCCCAAAGAAAGTACACCAGAATCGACACCATACACTGTGTGACCACAAGCACGATAGTGCAGTGCAGGGGATTAAGGGCACTACCAGGATGGAGACAAACGGGCGAGAATAGCCAAGCCTGGAAAACAAGCAGTGTAGGCAGATAGGTCTATGGACCATGATTTTCACAATTCCCATTATTAGAAAAAGCGGGAGGACGACCATAATATATTCCCTGGCCACAGACGGATAAAATGTAAATTACAGAGTTTAACTTCTGGTACAGGAAAATGGATTTATGAGCTAGAGAGAAAGAGGGAAGAGGATGGAGAACAGTGATAGCCCTCAGTGGAGGATAGGGGTTGACAGATTTGACAGATGAGAAGCTCTTCTGTATTCAGATGATGAATTAGCATTTCATAAGTCTCACTTACTGGATTAAAGTAGAGAATAGAGAATTACCGCAGAGGATGGCGCTGGTAAAGAAAGTTCCAAAGATTTCATGGCCCACCAGCCCATATGCTGTGGGAGGAAGACACATATGAAGACTGGAGGAAACAGCAGTGGGAAGGACCACTCCACTACGAACGCGTCTCCTAAGGCTCCTCTTGGAGGAAATTCCCGCAAGCAGAATCCCTCGCACTTCCGGTTGACAATGGTGGCGGAGAGATCGACTTGTGGGGTTCCCCAAAGGGCGAAGATCTCCAACAGAACTTCCTGAGCCAGCGCCCACTCGTGAGAGACCGTGCTCTGCCTGCTCAGATCGTCCACCGCCGTGTTTTTGTCTCCAGACAGATGAACTTCTGAGATCGAAAGTTCCTGCTGGATGGCCCAGAACCAGAGCTGCATCGCCTGCATAACGGATAGTGAAACTGCCCCCCCATTTTTGTTGAGGTAGTGCAAGGCCACTGTATTGTCCGTCATAATCAGGGCATTCTTCCCCTGCACAGATGGCAGAAAAGCCTTCAGGGCTAGCCTGACAGCCCACAGCTCTAACAGATTGATGTGGAGTCTGGACTCTGGCAGAGACCAACGGCCGCTGGCTGTAAACTCGTTGGCATGAGCTCCCCAACCCGTGAGGGATGCGTCCGTCGTCACCTCCGGTCAAGATTGCCAAAACGTAGGACTCTTCATCAGATTGCCTTTGACGGCCCACAACAGAAGATCCTGTGCGACCGAGGGCGGAATCTGAATGGGATCCGTCATCCTGCTGGAGAACTGCGACCACTGCATCTTGAGAGCCCACTGCAGAGATCTCATCCGCAGCCTGGCCTCTGTCACCAGGAAAATGCAGGATGCCATGAGGCCGAGCAACCTCAAGAACTCGAACGCCGGGAGACTCTGGGTACGGTGAAATTTGTCCACCATCTGCAGAATGTGATGAGCCCTCACCTGGGGAGACGAACACTGCCCCAGGGATGTGTCGAGCACTGCTCTAATGTATTGGAGCCGTTGGGTAGGTGTCAAATGGGACTTCTTTAAATTGAGGGAGAAGCCCAGCTTGTGAAGGGAGTGGCAGATGAATGACAGATGATCTAGGGCTTGCTCGGGAGAGCGCACCATGGTCAACCAATCGTCCAAGTAGGGGTAGACATGAATCCCCTCTTTCCTGAGATACGCTGCCACCACCACCATCACCTTGGTGAAGACCCTCGGAGCGGAGGTCAATCCGAACAGCAGGACCCGAAACTGAAAATGCGAGTCGCCAACCGCAAACCTCAGGTACTTCCTGTGCTTGGGATGAATCGGCACATGAAAGTAAGCATCCTTGAGGTCGAGAGACACCAACCAATCCTGAAGTTGAAGGGCCGGGAGGACTTGAGAAACAGTTACCATCTTGAACATGTCCTTCCTGAGGAGCTTGTTCAACCAACGCAAGTCCATGATGGGTCTCAATCCCCCGTCTTTTTTGGGGATCAGAAAATAAGGGGAATACCATCCCTTGTTCCTTTCTGCTACAGCCACCAGTTCTATGGCGCCTTTTTCCAGCAGGGATAGGATTTCCTGCACAAGGAGAGGATCCGGACGCTTCAAAGAGAGCTTCCCCGGTGGATTGTCGTGAGGCCTCTGCCGGAAGGAAAGACAGTAGCCGTGGGCTATGATCTCCAGAACCCACATATCTGAAGTAATGGTTTGTCATTCTCCAAGATGCTGTGCAAGTCTGACCCCAACCAGCGAATCATGGGACATGGCCTCATGACTGAGCAGATGCGGCTGCAGCAGTGCCTGAGGGCAAAGAGGCAACTGCTCGAGTTGCTTTGGCACCTTCAGTACCTTGCATTCCACCTCTGGTACTCCTACAGTGGCCCCTTTGACTGGCAGCTACTCTCGATCTACCAAAGGTAGAGTAGTACCGAAAGGAACCCCCCCCCCCCATTACTGTCCCCTAGGGCGAAAAGGCGGAGGTTGACATACTGCAGCGCTCAAAGACTTCGCTGCAGCTTTGGAGGTCTCTCAAGGCTCTCGTCAGCCATGCTGCCAAACAAATGGACATCATCAAAGGGCATGTTGAGAAGCTGGGATTGCACATCAGGAGCAAACCCCGACTTCCGCAAACCACGCACACCTGCCTATCATGGTGCTCGCGCCCATGGACCAGCTGACACAGTCTGCTGTGCCCAAACCTGAAAGAACGGATTCACACATGGCATCCTTGTCGTCTTGCACGAGGGCTAGAAAACCATCCCGTTCTTCCCCTTCGGGAATATGCTCAGCCGCCAAAGGTACACAATTACACAGAGTGTGAGTGAATCTCGCCAAGGCACAAAAATCGGAGTTGGCTGCCTTCAAAGCCATAACCGCAGATGAAAATACCTTCTTCGCCCAAACATCAAAGCGCTTATCATCCCTATCAGGAGGGATGGTAGGGTACGCAGCCTGCTTTGCGGGGGCCGTAGCCGCCTACGCCACAAAACTCTCCGGGGTAGGGTGTGTCGACAAGTAGCAGGGATCACTACAGCCTGTGTTAGGCAGAATTATATGTAGTACCCTTTGAGAACACTACACACAATTAAGACTACAAGTGACAGTACAATTATACCTTTGGTACAAGCCTGTACTACACAGTTATAGTGGTAGCAGTAGCGGAGCAGCCAGACCTATCTCAAGAGTAAGTGAGCAGTACAAATAGTTACACAAAGGACAGCAATTACTATGATTCAGGCAAACACTGGCTCAAGGTTTCTAAGTAAAAGAATTTATATTTATTTACTCAACAGTTGTATAAAATTTCACTATTCTAAGCAAGTTAAAAATCACAATCATAAATACACCACACCACTTCCCTTAAATTCCAGACAAGTTAAGCTCACAAAATGAAGTGGGAGCAAAATGGCACTCCAGCAATTTAAAAGGGAGGGAAAGACAAAGTTATTAGAAATCAGGCAAAACCAACAGGCAAGTACTCAGGGCAATTTAACAAGAGAGACTACAGTTAGGAGATCAGATAGAAAAGGCTTAGGGCCAAAGTCAGTGGGTCAAAAGTCCTTTGCTCAAGATCACACAGTTCAGGGTAGTTCGCGGTAAAGTTTGTGGCACAGATTCCGGACGAGGTTGGTTGGTAGAAAAGTTAGTTCAAAGAGAAGAGAAGGACAAGCCCTCTGATTGGAGAAAGATTTCAAACACTTTCACCGCGGCTGACCGAAACGGACAACCGGATTTGCATAGTACCTTAAAACGGAGAGGGAGCTGTAGCTGAGGCGGACGTTCCTGGTGGTTCCTGCAGGCTCACGGTTCCTGAAGCGACTGTCGGACTGACACGAAGTACGAAGACTGGTGGGCCCTGCGCCACCCAGGGAAGAAACCAGCAGCAGAGCAAAACAACGAATAAAAGGTGCGTTCCTTAAAACCCAAGCAGGGTCCGACCTTCCTGGCTATCTGGCCCACTGTAGCTCTGTACAGCGAATTCGACCGGAGGAGGGGTCCTGGCTTATAGTTTGGGCAAACTGGTTGGTCCCACCAGCTCAAGGGAAGAAGTTTCCTGGAGGATCTTCTCTGTCGTCAGATTCAGAGATTCGGACCTGCAGCAGGGCTTCACCGGGCGGTTCAGTCGTGGTAGGGGTCCTCTTCTTCCAGTTCCTCTTTGGTTCTTTCTTTCCAGTGGCGACTGTCTTTCCAGTCCCAGAGACCTGCTTTTTATGCAGTTTTCCCCCATTCATACAGCCTGGCTGTCAATCACACAGCAGGGTGGCTGGCCTGGCAAGGCCAGTCCCCTTAGCCAATCAGACAAGAGTGCAACTTGGGTTACCAAGGGAACCCATGGCAGAGGTCCAAAGATCCCTCCCTCGCATCCTGCCTACCTAGACTATCGGGCGCCTTAAGGAGGGCTTCTGTGCAGAAGCCTGCAAAAAGACAGCGCACAAAGGAGTCGTCCCCGGTTTGGCGCGCAGAGTAAAACACGAGAAAGACTTTAACAAAAAGAAAAGGCGGATAAACCCAGCCGGAACCAAAATAAAATGTATTTGGTCTTGCGGGTTTATGTTCGAGGCTAATATAATAACCTAAAACATTACCACATTTATATAAAATAATCGCGGTAGAAAAGTTAGGGTAGATACCACTGCCAAGTCTTAATGTTAAGGGAGCGAAATAAGGTTCCAAGAGGCACAGACAAAAAGGGATAAGAGTTAACCCTTTCCAATACTCCATGTAAGATGGGGTGTACTGGGTCTGTGGTTTAAAGTGACTATATAAAGTTAATGGCAACTTTACCTGTTTCTGGGGGACAGTAGCCATCCCCAGAAAAATGGAGTCAGTGGGAAGTCTCAAAGACAACCCCGTGTCACTTCACTGAAGGTGCTGTGTAACACACACAAAAAGTGGTGCACATGGAGTAGGTGAGGCTCAAGTGCCCAAGATCACACAAACAGTCAAAATACACCCAGCAAAACACATGTAAAAGTGGGGAAAAGGCTCACACTCTTACCAGGCGAGAAAAATTAATCCTAGAAATCCAGCAAAGCTGCTGGGGGACTCTTTAGGTAAGGGAAATCAGCCATTTATGGGAATTCTCCCTAACAGGCTGGGCGGTATTATTTCAGAAGTGAATTATTCACTGCCAGGAGACTCTCCGGAGCAGTTCAAGCCGCCACCACCCTTCTTTGCAAAGCCATGTGAAATGCTAACACCTGGTCAGTGGGTGGACCTTGGTCCAGGATGTCCGTCAAATAATCCTGATCAAAATCAACAGGCAGAGCAGAGCACCCCAAGTATTCAGTCACCCTTGACATGATACGCCTATAGGAGGATTCGGCATGCGTCCCAGAGAGAGGTGTCAAGACCACTGGCATCATGCAAGGACTGACAGAGTTCCTCCATCTGAGTGTGCCCCGGCAAAATCAGGGACATCAGGAGGCACAACCATCTCCTCATCAGACAGTTCCACAAACTCTGAAATGTCTTGTAAGGGTTGGAAAAATTCCAATCTAGGTGGAGGAACAGAAAAGGGCTCAAACACAGGCCTCAGTCTTACTGAGAGCCTTCCTCAGAGTTTCCACAGCCCTCATGGGCACCTCTGACAAATCCTCCACAAACGGCACAGAGAGCGCCGAGGGAATTGACGTCGACCGAGGTGCTGACGATTTCGACAACTACTTTGAGGCCGGAGCCCCGCGAGTGTCCAGAGACGGCCACGGCGCTGACGACTTCTTTGAAGGCGGAGACTTGAGAGAGCACCTCGAGGGACATGGGGCCGATGGCGTTGACGCCTTCTTCGAAGGCTTCACAGGCTCCGATGGTCTCGACGGCGTCGAGGACCAGGACCTGGATCTGGCACGGCTATGGCGATCTCCCTTGTCCGAACGGGACCTCGACGGCCCCCGATGATCGCGCTGACCGCCTGAGCCGAAGGCGTGCGAGTGGTGGACCGAGCCCGTTCCTTGCCGGCTTCTTTCGAAGGGGTGGACGGAACTGTGCCTTGCGATTTGAAAATCGCCATCATCTGCTGGCGGAATGCATCCCATTTGGCCGGCGACAAAGACTTGGTGGGACAAGTCAACCGTCTGGCAGATTCCTCCTCCGACAAGGACGGGGAAGGCGACCGGTGACGGCGCTTCCTAGAATACCTCGACGAGGCAGAGGAATGGTGGGAACCACTCTTAGACCGAGACCCCCTGGATATCGGTCGAAAGTCTAGTGGACTTCGATTTATGGGGCTTAGACACCCTACCTACATTCAATTTCTTCTAACGCTCCCGCAAGGCCTTAGACCTCAGGGACGGGCAGTCATGGCAGTCGTCGGTGGCGTGGCTTTTGCCGAGGCACCAGAGGTAGATGTCGTGCGGGTCCGTGATGGACATTTTCGAACCGCAGTCCTGACATTTTTTAAAGCCTGACTTCGGGGTCATAAAAGAGGATGAAGACATCGTTCGAAGAGAAGAATCGAGCTCGCCGCGATTCCGAAGCAAACACGTTTGCAGAAAAAACAGAGGCTACTAGCACCGTGCATCTGGTGATGTCGATCCTCGTTGGAGGCCTCGAGGAACAACGTATCGACGTCATTGATGCAGGATGCCTTCTGCCGAAAATGTTCCAAAGCAGCACAGCTCTGGTCATTACCTGTCATAGATGTGGAATACGTCGGAGGACACAATCCTCTCGAATGTGCTGATAAAGCAGACAGTTGTTCAATTGGCGTAGACAGTGGAATCAAAGAGGATTGTGTAGCTGTTGACAAGGTTTTTGTGGTCGTCGACAAGGTATAGTTCTTAATCTTCGTGAACAGGGTTGCTGTTGCAGTCAATGGTGGTGACTATCTCAGCATTGCCGATGATGTCTTTGGCCGCTTATCCTTAGATGACGAAGAGTTTGGCCTACCCTTAGTCAAAGGTGGTGTTAGGCAAAGTTTGAATGCAGTACCCTTTGGGACCACTACACACAACTATGACTACAGGTGTAAGCAAAACCAACCTTTGGTATAAGTCTGTACTACACAGTTTTTGCTAGCGGAGCTGAGCAGCCAGGCTTATCTCATGAGGGAATGTGAACTGTAAGGATGTTACACAGGGGTCTACAATCACAGGAGTTCAAAGGAACAAGTTACTTACCTGTAACTGTTGTTCTCCAGCATGGGTCTGGCATGGATTCACATGCTCATGAATATTCCCCGTCGTCAGGCTGGGAATCCTCAGTAAAGAAAAAATCAGTATCAGTTTCGTTTCTGATCTGTCTTTCGTAGTAGTAACCAATCACTGATCTCTGCGTCATACTGACCACAGCCAATGACTGCCCTCTACCTAAGCCCCGCCTCTGGCAGCCATCTTCAGATTTGGTAGCACGTGAAGTGGCAGTATGACCAAGTGAAGAGCCGCAGAGGGGTAGGCGGGAGGGTTCGCATGTGAATCCATGCCAGACCCATGCTGGAGAACAACAGTTACAGGTAAGTAACTTGTTCCTTCTCCAGCATGGGGTCTGGCATATATTCACATGCTCATGAATATAAGAATAAATAGCAGTACACACATACACAACCACGGGGGGTGGCAAAAGGCTCAACATTAAGCAATACAAAAAACTCAACATTAAGCATCTCTTACCTCCTCACCAGGCTCACCTTAAGCGAACAGGTTGCGCAGCACTGCTTGGCCGACCCTGGACTCCTCCCTGGAATCCCGATTGATGCAGTAGAATGGGGGCCCCATGAGCCTAGTCAGCACCACATTAAGTTCCCACGCCGGGGCCGGGGCCTTCACCGGCGGGAACGACCGGAACAGTCCTTTCATAAACTCTTTCACCAGTCGATGGGACCACAGGGACATCCGTCCTGTGGTTCTGGTATATCTGGAGATCGCCGCCAGATGAATCTTAATGGAGGCATGGGCTAGCCCAGCCTTTGCCAGCGATAGCAGGTACGGCAGCACTTGAGGGGCCGTAATCCGTAGGGGGTGATCTTCTGTGCTCGGCACCAGATAGAGAACCTCTTCCACTTATGACCGTAGCATTTGAGAGTCGAGGACGCCCTGGCCTTTGCAAGAACCTCTCTGCAATCGGCCGGTATATCGTAGCCTCCAAACTCTAGCGCTGCAGGAGCCAAGCCTGCAGGTTCAGCGACGCCGGGTCGTGGTGGAAGATGGCGCCTCCTTCTCTGGAGAGAAGGTCCGCGTCTGCCGACAGCTTGATGGGAGGGGACGTTGACAAGTCCAGAAGGTCTGGGAACCAGATCTGCCTCGGCCACGCCGGTGCGACGAGGATCATCCTGCACCGGGACCTCTTGAGCTGGCTGATGAGTCGAAGCAGCAACGGCAACGGAGGGAACGCATACAGGTATAGACCGTCCCAGGGGAACGAGAACGCATCGCCCATGCTTCTCGGCTGGGGAAACCTGCTGGCGAACCTCTTGCACTTCCGAGTTCGTCGCTGTTGCGAACAGGCCGATTTGGGGTTTGCCCCATCGTCGGAAGAGTTGATCCACCTGATCCTGGTGCAGTTCCCACTCGTGACACGCGCGCAGCCCCCTGCTGAGCGAGTCGGCGATGGTGTTTCTTTCTCCTGCCAGGTGGAAGGGAACCAGGAACATCCCCTGGGCGACCACCCAGTGCCACAGATCCTGTGCCTCCTTGGATAGGGCTGGGGATCTGGTGCCTCCCTGCTTCCGTATGTAAAACACTGTCGTGGTGTTGTCCGTGAAGATCCGCACCACCTTGCCCTTGAGCGACGGGAGGAACGATTTGAGAGCCCAGAACACGGCTCGGAGTTCCAGGACGTTGATGTGCAGGAGCCTCTCCTCCGGGAGCCAGAGGCCTCTTGCATGGAGATCTCCGGTGTGGGCGCCCCAATCTTCCAGGGAGGCGTCCGTCGTCACCGTCTCCTGGTACGCCGGCATCTGAAAGTCCTTGCCCGCCGTGAGGTGCGCTCGAACGCCCCACCACTGAATCGCCCGCCGGAACACCTCGTTGAGGGGGACCCTGTCTTTGAAGGTGCCCGTCCCCTGCATCCAAAGGGCGTCGAGAAATACTTGAAGAGGGCGCATCCGTAGTCTGCAGAGGCGCACCAGGTAGATGCAAGAGGACATCATCCCCAGGAGTGACTTGATGGACCTCACCCTGGCCACGTCCGTGGCTAGCAGGCGCTGCACTTTGCCTAGAATGGTCTTCGTCCGTTCTTCCGACGGGGCCGCCAGGCGCCTCACTGTATCGTGCTTCGCTCCCAGAAACAGGGCCACCTGCGACGGCACCAGGTGGGACTTTGGGTAGTTTATGGCGAATCCCAGGTCTGTGAGTAGCTGGACGGTCCTCACAGTGTGTTCGACGGCGAGTACTCTCGTCCTTGAGCGGATGAGCCAGTCGTCCAGGTAGGGGTAGACGTGAATCCCCTGCAGGCACAGCCACGCCGCCACAGGTGCTAGGCACTTGGTAAAGACCCTAGGGGCCGACTTCAATCCGAACGGCAGTGCTCTGAATTGGTAGTGACGTCCCTGGATGACGAACCTGAGGAACCTTCGGTGACTTTTGAGGATGGGAACGTGGAAGTATGCATCCTCCAGGTCCAAGGGCGATAGAAAGTCGCCTTCCTCCAGCTGTCCCAGTACGTGCTGGAGGGTGACCATCCTGAACTTTTGTGACCTGATGTATTTGTTCAAACGACGAAGGTCCAGGATGGGGCGCCAGCCGCCCGTCTTCTTCCTGACGAGGAAGTACCTGGAGTACACCCCGGAGCCCCGGAGCCTCGGAGCCTCTTTGGGACAAGCTCGATGGCGCCTTTCCTGAGCATCGCCCGTACTTCCAACAGCAGTTGCGGGACGTGATTTTCCTTCCTGGCCACAGGTGGAATGTGAGGGCACTTCTTCAGGAATTCGATAGTGTCCTCTTGCCAGGGTATCCAGCACCCAACGGTCGGTGGAGATGGACTTCCACACGCCGACGAAATTCGTCAGCCGGCCTCCCACCGGGGTGCTTCGGTGGGGGCCCGAGACCACGGCCGGTTCAGTCCTGCTTGGAGGTGGTGGCCTTGCCGCCCTGGCCACCTTGCGGACGGTGGCGAGGCGCTCCCTGCTTGCCGCGACCCCTGTAGGCCTCCTGAGACGAGGAGCGTGCCGCCTGGCGGTATGACGACGAGCCACCGCTGGATCCCTTGGAGGCACCCTGTCTGCTTCCGGAGCTCCGAAAGGGCCGTCGTTGCTGAAGGGCTCCTAGGGCGCGGGCCGTCTCCGTGTCTGTTTTTATGGCTTGGAGGGATTCGTCCACCGCCTTCCCGAACAAATTACTGCCGTCGAACGCCATGTCCAACACCCTGGTCTGGACGTCCTGACGGAAGTCGGTCGCCCGGAGCCAACCCCGTCGTCGTAGGCAAACACTGTTGCCCAGCTGGCGGAATCCGGTATTGGCAATATCGGTTGCCACCGTTATGGAGTGGTCCGACGCCACCTCGCCTTTCTGAAGTATTTCCAGGGCCTCGGACCTCTTGTCGTCCGGCAGGAAGTCCAATATGGGGGCCAGCTTAAACCAGAGCTTCCTGTCGTAACGGGCCACGATCGCCAGGGCGTTGGCCACTTTGATCGTCGTCGCCGCCGACGAAATGACCCGCCGCCCCATGGCGTCCAACTTCTTTCCCTCGCCGTCCGGCGGGGAATTCGACGTCGAGGCTCCTGACCGCGCCGCTTTCTTCTTCGCCGCCGCCGAGACGACCGAGTCTGGCGTTGGTTGGGCCCTGAGGCACAGGGGAGCGGTTTCGGGGACCCGGTACTTCTTCTCGTACCGGTCCCGTTTGGCTGGTGCCGTGGAGGGGTTCTTGAGAACCGACAGGCCCTCCTCCCAGATGTCATCGATTAGAGGCACCACGATGACAGTCTTCCTCTTGGCCTCCCGGCGCTGATAGAGGAAACCTTCCTCTTTCTGCTCCTCCGGGCAGAGCTGGAACAATTCGGACACCTTGGCGATCATGGCGTGGAATGAGCCAATCTCGTAGGGCGGCGAGGCCCGTGCGACGGGAGACCCGTTCCGTCGTCGTCGCCGTCAGAACCCGTCGTCGAGCCCATCGCACCGTCATCTCCCGACTCGTGGGAGGATGGGGAGGGAACTGTAAGCCTTACGGGGGCGAGCGGAGGAGAGGGTTGGGTCCTCCGTCATTTGTTCTGAGGACTTCCCGACGGGCCAGGTTGCGGGTCCTCCGGCCTGGGCCGTGGGAATCTCGTCCTTATCTCAGAGCATAAGGACTGGATCGCAGACAAAATGGCCGCCGAGCCATCCTGAGGCCTAGGTTCCGGCTGTGCCGGAAGGGAAGGCTGCTCTTCCTCGCCATCGTCGTCTTCCTCGTTATCTCCTGAGGATCTTCCTTACGGGATCGAACCTTCTCGAATTGGACTTCGAGGTTCCTCACGGCCTCGGTCAGTTCCTCCTCCGAGGCTGACTCCGAGCTCGAGGAGGCTACCGTGCCCTTCTCGCTTCTTCCATCATGGTGGCCACGACGATGGGCTGAAAAGAGGATTCCCTCCTTGGCGGCAGGGAAACTCTAGTCCCGGAGGCAGTCTCCGCTGGCGGGGTCTCTGCCGGCTTGGCCAGAGTCGCCGTGATCGCCTCGATAGAGGCCTTTGCCTGCTGGGTAGGGGCCTTCATCACCTTAGGTGCGTCCCGGGCCTTCTCCTTCGGGGGAGGGGCGACGCCTCGCTCCCCCTCTTCCGAGATCGGACGGGGCTTCTCCCGAAGCTTACCCGGGGTCTCGGACTTCCTCTTCCCCGAACCGGAGCGCTGGCTCGTGGTTGACGGTGCTGGGGAAGGTGCGCCCTGCCTGGCAACCGAAGAGTCCGACCTTTCGGGGCTCCTGGAGCCAGCGGACTCGCGGCGCTTGGCCTGGTGTTGGGCCCCCGTCGCCGGGGCGCCCACACAGGACTTAGAAGCCCACTCGGACCCTTTCTTCTTCTTCTTCTTCTCACCCGTTGAGCCCTTCTCCAACCAGCTGGCGAGACGGGATCGACGGTCCCTCATGGTCCGCTCCGACAAGTTCTTGCAGAACTGGCAGTCCTTCTCTACATGAGTCTTGTCCCCATGAAGACAGTAGAGGCATCGCAAATGTTCGTTTTCCTTAAACACATTCTGCAGCCTGCATCCAGGGCAGCTGCGAAACAGCTTGGGTCCGGGCGATGAACTCGCATCCTGGGCCATCTCGAAGTAGGCCGCGAATCTTCTGGAATCCTCCAAGAAGTTGATTTGACGAAATCTTCACCCTTGAGGAGCATAGGAAAATCCCGTAACGGGTAGCCGTTAACGAGAGTAGAAACGGTGGAGCTTGAGGCTCCATTAACCGAAAAAATGTGAAAATTCACCTGAAAAAGCACGAAACACGCAGTAAAAGCTCGAGAGCTAAGCAAGAGGACTCCCAACACTTGAACGTGCGGTAAAAATCTGAAGATGGCTGCCAGAGGCGGGGCTTAGGTCGAGGGCAGTCATTGGCTGTGGTCATTATGACGCAGTGATCAGTGATCGGTTACTACTACGAAAGACAGATCAGAAACGAAACTGATACTGATTTTCTCTCTACAGAGGATTCCCAGCCTGACTGGGAATATTCATGAGCATGTGAATCCATGCCAGACCCCATGCTGGAGAATAAACTCTTACACTCAAGGTTTCCTTCTTAAATACTTAATTTAACTGTCAGTTATAAAAATTCATAAGAAGGAGGCAATATAATCATACACAAATATACTTCAGTACTGCACACTCTAAGTTTCCTAGGCATTCAGAATACTTTGAATGAGGAGTAAAAAGGCATAAGTTATCAGAACATAGAAAGAATACAATTATTTCTTAGGCAGTGCAGATATTTTGAGTTCACCGGAAGAGTCAATTCAATTCAATAGGCTAAGCCAAAGTCAATGGGCAAAAGTCTTGGATAGAATAAAGCAGTTCTGGTAGATAAACGGTAAGTCTCTGCAAAAGTTCTTAGGAATAGTTTGTAGCGAGAAGAATCATGCATTGGGTCACAAGCTGATTAGGCCTGTGAGTTGGGGAAAGTTTCAAGCACCTTCACTGTGAGAGGTAAGTACTCTGTCTGCTTTTACAGTACCTTTACAAATGAAGAAAAAGATGCAGCTGGTGACCTCTTGTCCTGGCAGTTCCTACAGATCTCGCTGTTCCTGGGCCTTAGTCGTGGGGATAAGAGGGAGGACGTCGGGGGACTCCTCCTGCACTGCATGGGGACTGGTCAAAAAGCTGGCAACTGGCAAATGTTCATTTCCGGTAGCTGTAGTCAAGCACACAAGCTGGTATCCCTCTCCCTGGTTATTTGGTTTCCTGCAGCACTCTGAGGAAAATACAACCAGCTCCGAGAATGGTATCCAGGTGGCTTAGTGTCGAGTTGATTGGTCCCAACTCAAAGTGGAGAAGTCGTCCTTGCAGGGCTTCTCTGTCGAGATGAACTTAGCGATTCGGACCTGCAGCAGGGCTTCACCGGGCAAACCAACGGTCCAGGAGTTGCAGCAGCCATCCTCTACAAGCTCGTCTTCAGTTCTTTCGTTCCAGTGGTCGACTCTGCCTTCCAAGCCAAGAGACTCGCCTTTTATTCAGTTCTCTCCCATTCATTCCAGCCTTTCTGTCACTCACCCAGCAGGGTGACTGTCCTTGCCGGACAGTCAGCCAGCCAATCACCACAGAGTGCATTTGGGTCTCCTAGGAGACTAAGCACAGGGAGTTTCGGGCACCTCCCTCACTTCCTGCTCACCTCAGACACTCGGGCGCTAGATGCGGTCTTCACTCCTGAACCCTGCCAAAGGCGAATGAACAAAGGAACCAAACCTGGTTTGGCACGCAGAACAAAGCTCTAGCAGGACCTTTCCACAAAGAAATGGCGAAAAAAGACCAGGACCTGTTTTTACAGAGGGGGCTCAGACGCAATCTTGAAAAACATGGCTCCTGCGATTTAACGCTACCGGTGTTCGCGGTCCGGAAGAATCATGGTAGTTTGTTGTAAAACCTCTGCCACCAGCCATTATGCCCCTTCTTCCTGCTCCTGGATGACTCCTTTTGCGATCTAGGCCTATTACCAGATGTGGTTCGCTGGGTAGTTCTACCCTGCCTGAGCAAAGTATGACTGTACGGAAGCAGAGTCAGAGACTGATAGATTTTAAAATACTGGATAACATGGATTTCACAATCCTGGATAACATGAAAATAAAGGCCGTTATCGTAGAGGTCCTCTTGAGGCCAAATCGAGAGCAGGCCTTGAAGAGACTCTTCTTCCTGGCTTCCGCCATTCTTGTAGGCCCAACGCCAAAGAGTCATGAGGACGAGAAGAACCGTAAAGTAGCTTGATTCCACCGAAAAGTCAACTTTGATGTTTTTCTGGATGTTATTTTTGAAATTGTAGAGATTTTCTGAGGACTGCCAACACAAAACATCCAGTAAAAATATGAAGATGGCCTCCGGGGGGTGGAGCGAAGGGGGCCTTTGCTAATGGTTGTGTGCAGCATGACCCAAAATGACTATACTCGAGCACTAAAGATTGTGTAAATTTAAACTACTCTGTTACCGAGGATTCCCAGCCAGACGACTGGTACTATTCACAGCATGTAAATCTATGAAATATCCAATGCTGGAGAATAATTCAATGGCGAAATCTAGATGCTAGTTTGGGATTTCATTTCTAATTGAAGGATCTAACCTTTGTTTGATTTGATTTGATTTGATTTATAAAGCGCAAAAACCAGGCCCAGGGGCAACCGGGCGCATACTCTTAAACATGTTACAAAAAGCAGTAGTTACAGTGAGTTACAAAAATATACAGCATATATACATGTACCGAAGGGTACCATTAACAGCGTATAATACAGGGACAGAGCAGAGAGAAAATGTATAATCAGTCCTGTACCCCACATGGAGTCTGGACTGTGTCAAGGTCTCATGAGTCTTGGGAGAGCAGCCATGTTTTAGCATTGTTCTTGAAGGAGTGGAATGATGGTTCAATTCTAATAGGTGTTGGCAAGATGTTCCAGAGTTTGGAGGCCAGGACGGGGAAGCTCACCCCATCAGCTTTTTGGAGTTTGCATCTAGGCACGATGAGGCTGTGAGTTTGGGCTGCTCTGGTAGGTCGAGTAGAGGTGTGGCGTGAGAAGCGAGCGGACAGGTAAGGTGGGGCGTTGTTGCTCAGACATTTGTGAGTCAAAGCTAGGGTTTTCAGGGCAATTCTCTGTTTTACCGGGAGCCAGCGTAAGTCCGATCTGACGGAGGAGATATGAGAGCGTCTCGGGATGTTTAAGGCTGCCCTTAAGGCATTATTTTGTACAGTTTGCAATTTATTAAGGTTAGACTGACTGGTCCCTAGGTAGAGAGCACTACAGTAGTCGATTTTGGCCATAACAAGAGTTCTGGCGAGTCTGATACAGTTGGTGGAGTTTAGGAAGGGTCTACAGGCAGTGATAAGTTTGCAGGTATAGGCCGAAGCTGACCTAACTGCATTTATGTGTCTGTTCAGAAAGAACGAGGAGTCAAGATAGACCCCTAGCGTCTTAGTATCTTTGGAGACTTTAATGTCATTCTATGACAAGACAGGAGGCTCGCATTATGCTTTACTTTCTTTTAATTCTGCCATACCAGCACTTCAACTTAACTTTAACTTTTTTTTTTTTTCAGAAAAAACAAAGGAATCAAATAAAGTTACAAGATTCATTTCCTTGAACCACTTGAAATGAGTTCCAGAACTACAACTCCCATCCCCCTGAGGCCTTCTGTAGTCCTGACCTCTGTCCTTGCACCAATCAGTGTCCAGCTCAGGGTATAAACTCTCTCACCCCTAGGTCCTTTCCTCTTTCTTTTGGCTGCCATACTACAGATGAGTACCGTTTTATATGTGTGTATTATGGGAATGTAGAACGAAATGTATAGATAGAGATAGATATCCTTTGTAAGCTGTTTTCAATGCGCGCGCACGCGTAGGCATTTGTCCGCCGTACACGGAGTGGAAGCGGGGCGGAGCCACGGGCAAAGCCGCTCGCTTTAGGCAGCCACCCCGTTCTCCTCAAGGTAGCGTTTCGCGCAGTTTTCTTCAGGAGCCCTCACTCGTGGCTGCGCCTGACCCCACGCACGCGCAGGGACGTCTCGCGCCGCCGAATTCAGTGAGCACTAAGACCCAGCAGCGCCGCAGACTCTTCCCGGCATGCACGGCTCCCAACTCTCGTTGCGCATTAAATATTAGCGAAACGGAGCAGCGGGACGTGCGGACACTTGTGGGGCATATTAAAAAAAAAAAAAGAAGAGAATATCGTAATAGCGACTACCGGTCAGTGATACAAAAAAAAAAAAGAAGAAGAAAAAGAGCAGTCGCAGGAGCTAGAAAGGCGCATTAATCTCTTAGAGCCTCCCTGAAGCTGATTCCCAGAAGTCAGCTCTGCTGACACAGTTTTCATGGCTCATTCATCGCACCCTGTGGATTCTCAGTCCACTTCTCCAGAGTGGAGCGAACAAGAGTGGGAGGAGGAGCCCACCTGGCAAGATGCAGACTTATCCCTCAGTTTCAAGAGTGTGCTGGGGGATTCGCTGTCTCAGGTGGTCTCTCTAGGGGTGCAACCTCTAACACAGAGGTTACAATTGCTGGAAGCGTATATGGTCGAGCAGAAAGACCAGCTCACAGCAAGGAAAAGACGGGCAGATAGCCCTGGGGAAGGGGCATCAGCTAGACACCCTCAGACGAGGGTTGAAGATAAGGGGTGTAAGAAGGCCCGTAAGAGCGCAGACTCTTTGACCCCCGCGGGCACAATAGAGAGGGGCAACACCGTTCCCCAAGACCAGAGCGACCCTGTCGCCAGACTGAAGGAAGCCTTTCTAGCCAAATTGGCTGACAGCCGCAACGGACCCCCTGCCCCAGGGGTGAATAATTCAGGGGATTATGAAGAGGGATACGCCCCCGACGATGAAGGTGGCGAAGAAGAAGAAATTCTTCAGCCCATTGAACATTTCCCACAAGCTGCTCCCGATGAGGAAGACAACATTCTTGATATGTTTGATCCGGAGACCATTAGGCACCCAAGGTCTTCCGAATGGGTGCCCTCCCCCAGAGTAGCGCTGTACATGGCGCAACACATCCGGAAACCACTGGACAGGGAAGTTAGATCCCGCATGCGAGCTGAATGTCCAAGACCTGAGCTGACAGGCAAGCTAACGGATACTCCAGAATTGGACCCGAAGATGGTCACTTTCGTAACCAAGTCGGCAAATGACATCCGGAAAGGAGTAGATCGTGCCTGGAAGGGATGCCAGGACAAGCTTCTGGACCTCGCGGGCCCATTAGCCAAGATAATGGACTTGGTTGAAAAGTAAAAGGACACTGGTGTTCCGGTTGATAATGAAGCGCTAGCGAACTGGGCGCAAAGGGCGATTTGCCTACTAGGTAACGTGAACTGCGCCCTCTCTTCGGAGCGAAGGAGGGGGTCCTCCTTAAAATTGACAAGAAGCTCAGTGACCTAGCTACATATGAGGCTGGGGAGGGCGCCAAAGGCCTTCTATTCGGAGAAGCCTTCACGAAAGAGATGGCCCAATTTGTTGGTACATATGCAGCGCTTGAAAGAGCTCAGAGTTCTATAAAAAAGATCTTCCCTGGACGTGTTTTTGTGGGGACCGGACGCTTCAGAGGTCGCTCGTCCGGTCGCTATAGCTATCAGAAACAACCTCAAGGTCCACGCGGAGATCTGGTGGTTCACGTGCCTGCCGTTCGGGCTGGCCTCAGCACCATGGGCCTTCACGAAGGTGATGAAGCCGGTGACTGCCGCTATCAGAGAAAGAGGGATTTGGATGATTATCTATCTAGACGATATTCTAGTAATGGGAACCAGCAAAGAGAATCTCACGAGAGAAGTTCAGTGGATATTCAAACTCCTTGCATCTCTAGGATTTTTGGTGAATTTGGAGAAGTCCCAGTTAGCTCCGGTACAGAGGTTAGAGTTTTTAGGCTTCACAGTGGACATGGTGAGAGCAATTCTAGAGCTTCCAGGACACAAAGTGGGAGCAATAAAGAAGGAGCTCAGGGCAGTGATAGCGAAGCGTTCTATTTCGCTTCGGAATCTAGCTAGGATAGTGGGCCTGTTAGCAGCTTCCATTCAAGCTATTTTTCCCGGTCCCTTGCATTACCGCGCCTTGCAGAGACTGAAGATCAAACATCTGCAAGTAGGCCTGCAGTACCATCAACAAGTCGACTTAGATCAAGAAGCCATGTCAGAGCTACATTGGTGGCTAGAAAACATGGAGGCCTGGAACGGTCGAGCGATCTTCGGGGATGTCCCGGAACTGGTCATAGAATCAGACGCAAGCAGGTCAGGCTGGGGAGCGAGATGCGAACACATTCAGACAGGAGGGAGATGGTCCGACGAGGAGTTACGGCTCCATATAAACTGCCTCGAGCTTCTAGCAGGCTCCTTCGCAGTGCAGGCCTTCACGAAGGACAGAGTAAGATGTGTCCTGCTCAAGATGGACAACATTTCAGCGGTCCGTTACATCAACAAGTTAGGTGGAACGAAATCCAGAATGTTAGCAGAACTCGCAAAAGACTTCTGGCATTTATGCCTCCAGAACAACGTTACAGTGACCGCAGAATACCTTCTTGGGAGCCAGAACTGCATAGCAGACTGGAACTATCGATACCTTGTAGACTCCAGCGACTGGAAGCTGCATCCTCTAGTATTCCAGCGCATCCAGCAGACTTGAGGACCCTTAGATATAGATCTATTTGCGTCCAGACTGAATGCGCAGACGCAGAAGAACTTCAGTTGGAGGATAGACCCGGGAGCAGTGGGTACAGATGCCTTCATGCACCCGTGGCACGGAGCAGTGCACTATGCCTTCCCGTCATTTGCAATGATCGCGAGAGCGCTTGCGAAAGTCCGCAGAGACAGGGCAGAAGTGGTCATAGTATTACCCTGTTGGAGGACGCAGGCTTGGTTTCCAGTAGCGATGGAACTTTCTGCGGATTTTCCGAGGATAGTTCCGAACGCCCCGGACCTTCTACTCGACCCGTCCGGCAGGACCCACCCGCTGATAGAAGCGGGCTCCCTGCAGCTGATTGCCTGCAGGGTTTCAGGAGGAAATGGAACTTGCCAGGAATTTCAGAACTCGCTGCAGACTGCATCCGAGATTCCTGGGCGCCTTCCACCGTCAGGAGCTATAACACAGCTTGGAACTGTTGGGCGAAATGGTGTACAGACCTCAGTTTGGATCCCATTTCAGCACCTCTAGTGAACATCCTAAATTTTTTTGCGTCGAAATTTCAGGAGGGAGGCACATATAGGACTATCGGAGTATACAGATCGGCCATTTCGGCAGGACACAGCACAATGGAAGGGAATCCAGTGGGTGAGCACCCAGCAATACTGCGTCTCCTCAAAGGTTTGAAATTGAGGAGACCGCCAGAGCCAAAATACGCAGTCTTATGGGATGTCAGGGACGTCTTCCAATTGTTTATCAGGTGGCCAGAGAATGACGTCCTGTCCCGTTCCCAGTTGTCGGGCAAATTAGCGATGCTCTTATGCTTGATGGCATGTCGTAGAGTCTCAGACGTGAAAGCGTTGGAGATTGATAGGAAAATATTATATCCGGAGGGAGTGGCGTTTAATATCGCTAAAAGAACTAAAACAGATTCCAGAGTAATTTCCTACCCATATTTTACTGAAAATAAGAAGTTATGAGTCGCGCAGTGTATAAAAGATTATGAAGCAGCAACAGCGCAGTTTAGACCGTGCGGCGTGACCCAGCTACTTATAGCGCATAGGAAGCCTTATCATGCAGTAGCGACAGCAACCATTGCGAGATGGGTGAGAGAAGTTATGCAATGGGCAGGTATAGATGTATCCTTGTTTGGGGCCCATTCCTCTAGAGGGGCAATGGCATCTAGAGCTTTTGTGACGGGCGTCTCATTGCAAGATATTATGAAGTCTGAAGATTGGTCTTCTGAAACGACCTTTAAGACCTTGTATTTCAAACCAATTTCTGATATACCAAGCAGGGTCTTGACAAGCTTTGAACAAGAATAATGCGAGCCTCCTGTCTTGTCATAGAATAAAGATTGCCAACGCTATCAGCTAAGGAAATTCTTCATTCTATTAAAGACAAGGAGGCGAGCATTATATCCCTCCCATTACTCCTAGAATGAACTAATAATTGTGATGCATTTCTAGTATTGATATTTGTTTCTGACCCTCACGTGATATGGAACAAGTTACTTACCTGCAACTGTTGTTCTCCAGCATGGGTCTGGCATGGATTCACATGCTCATGAATATTCCCCGTCGTCAGGCTGGGAATCCTCGGTAAAGAAAAAAATCAGTATCAGTTTTGTTTCTGATCTGTCTTTCGTAGTAGTAACCAATCACTGATCTCTGCGTCATACTGACCACAGCCAATGACTGCCCTCTACCTAAGCCCTGCCTCTGGCAGCCATCTTCAGATTTGGTAGCACGTGAAGTGGCAGTATGACCAAGTGAAGAGCCGCTGAGGGGTAGGCGGGAGGGTTCGCATGTGAATCCATGCCAGACCCATGCTGGAGAACAACCAGTTACAGGTAAGTAACTTGTTCCTTCTCCAGCATGGGGTCTGGCATGGATTCACATGCTCATGAATAAAGAATACATAGCAGTACACACATGCACAACAACGGGAGGTGGCAAAGGCTCAACATTAAGCATTACATCAAACTCAACATTAAGCAATTCTTACCTCCTCACCAGGCTCACCTTAGGCGAACAGGTTGGGCAGCACTGCTTGGCCGACCCTGGACTCCTCCCTGGAATCCCGATCGACGCAGTAGAATTTCGTGAAGGTGTGCGTCGACCTCCACGTAGCAGCCCTGCAGATGTCCAGCAAGGGCACACCAGATAGGAACGCCGTGGTAGCTGCGATCGCTCTGGTGGAATGGGCTCTCGGACGGCCAGGCAGCGGTCGGTTTGCCAACCGATGACAGTACATGATACAGCCGGAGAGCCATCTGGAAATGGAAGCCTTCGAGAGAGCCTTCCCCTGATTGACAGGTCCAAAGTTCACAAAGAGTTGTGACGTCTTCCGAAAACACTTTGTGCGGTCCACGTAGAACTTCAGCGCTCTAGCCACATCCAGCGAGTGCAAAGTCCTTTCAGCCGGCGACGAAGGCGACGGGAAGAAAACAGGCAACACCAAGGGTTCGTTGAGTGGAAGTCCGACGGCACCTTGGGCATGAAGGAGGGGTGCGTCCTGAGCACTACCCTCGTGTCGTGAAAAGTCAAGTACGGGGCCTTGCAGGAAAGGGCCTGGATCTCTCCCACCCGACGTGCGGAGGTGATGGCCACAAGAAACGCTGTTTTCCACGACAAGAACTTCAACGGAGCCGAGTGCAGAGGCTCGAATGGAGGTCCCATGAGCTTGGTCAGCACCACGTTGAGGTCCCACGCCGGGGCCGGAGCCTTCACCGGCGGGAACGATCTGAACAGTCCCTTCATGAACTCTTTCACCAGACGATGAGACCACAAAGACGTCCGCCCCGTGGTTCTGGTGTATCGGGAGATCACAGCAAGATGAATCTTGATGGACGCGTGCGCCAGTCCAGCTTTGGCCAGCGTCAGTAGGTACGGCAGTACTTGGGGAGCCGTAATCCGTAGAGGGTTAATCTTCTGTGCGTGGCACCAGACCGAGAACCGCTTCCATTTGTGTCCGTAGCATTTAAGAGTTGAGGACGCCCTGGCCTTTGCAAGAACCTCTCTGCAGTCGGCCGGTATGTCGTATCCTCCAAACTCTAACGCTGCACGAGCCAGGCCTGCAAGCTCAGCGACTTCGGGTCGTGATGGAGGATGGCGCCTCCTTCCCTGGAGAGAAGATCCGCGTCCACTGGCAGCTTGATTGACGGGGACGCTGACAAGTCCAGAAGGTCCGGGAACCATATCTGCCTCGGCCACGCAGGTGCGACGAGGATCATCCTGCACCGTGACCTCTTGAGCTGGTTGATGAGCCGGATACGCAATGGCAATGGAGGGAACGCGTATAGAAATAGGCCCTCCCAGGGGAACGAGAAAGCATTGCCCATGCTCCCCGGCTGGGGAAACCTGCTGGCGAACCTCCGGCACTTGGAGTGCGTCGCTGTCGCGAACAGATCGATCTGGGTTGTGTCCCACCGTCGGAAGAGGCGGTCCACTAGATCCTGTCATAGTTCCCACTCGTGGCACGAGCGCAGCTCCCTTCTGAGTGAGTCGGCGATGGTGTTTTTTATCCCTGCCAGATGAAATGGCACCAGAAACATCCCTTGGGCGACGGCCCAATGCCACAGATCCTGCGCCTCCATGGACAGGGCTGGGGACCTGGTTCCGCCCTGTTACCTGATGTAGAACATGGTGGTGGTGTTGTCGGTGAAGATCCTCACCACCTTGCCCTTGAGGGACGGAAGAAAGGACCTGAGGGCCCAAAACACTGCACGGAGCTCCAGGACGTTGATATGGAGGGACTTCTCTGTCGGGAGCCAAAGGCCTCTCGCGTGCAGATTTTCGATGTGCGCTCCCCACCCTTCCAGGGAGGCATCCGTGGTCACTGTCTCCTGGTGGCCGGGGGTCTGGAAGTCCATGCCTGCCGTCAGATGCGCGCGGGTGCCCCACCACCGGATCGCTCGTCGGAAACTCTCGTCGAGTGTGATCCTCTCCTCGAAGCTGCCTGTCATCTGGATCCAGCGCGCGTCCAGGAACTCCTGCAACGGGCGCATCCGGAGCCTGCACAGGCGGATGAGGTAAATGCAAGAAGACATAATTCCGAGGAGGGACTTGATGGACCTCACTCTGGCCGCGTCCGCAACCAGCATCCGCTGCACCTTGCCCAAGATGGCCCTCGTCCTTTCCTCCGACGAAGAGGCCAGAAGCGACACTGTATCGAGCTTTGCTCCCAGAAACAGTGCGTCTTGCGCGGGCACCAGGTGGGACTTGGCGTAGTTTATGGAGAATCCCAGGTCCGTGAGAAGTTGGACGGTCCTTGCCGTGTGCTCCACGGCGAGCTCCTTCGTCTTCGCTCGGATGAGCCAGTCGTCCAGGTAGGGGTAGACGTGGATCCCCTCTCGGCGCAGCTGCGCCGCCACCGGTGCGAGGCACTTGGTGAACACCCTGGGTGCCGACCTCAGACCGAAGGGAAGGGCTCTGAACTGGTAGTGACGCCCTTGGACCACGAACCTGAGAAACTTTCGCTGTCCCTTTAGGATGGGAATATGGAAGTAGGCATCGCCCTCCTCCAGCTGACCCAGGAAGTGTTGGAGGGTGACCATCCGGAACTTCTGTGCCTTGATGAATTTGTTCAGTCGTCGTAGGTTCAGGATGGGACGCCATCCTCCCGTCTTCTTCTTCACGAGGAAGTATCTTGAGTAAACTCCGGAGCCCCGAAGCCTCTTTGGGATGAGCTCGATGGCGCCCTTCTTGAGCATCGCCTTTACCTCCAAGAGAAGTTGAGGGACGTGATGTTCTTTGCTGGCCACAGGGGGGGAAACCTCTTTAGAAACTCGAGCGCGTGACCCTGAGCTAGGGCGTCCAGCACCCAATGGTCGGTGGAGATGGACTCCCACACGCTGACGAAGCTCGCCAGCCGGCCTCCCACCGGGGTGCTTCGGTGGGGGCCCGACCCCACGGCCGGTTCAGTCCTGCTTCGACGAGGCTTTGCCGCCTTGTCCTCCTTGGCGACGACGGCGGGGTCCGCCCGACTTGCCTCGTCCCCTGTAAGCTTCCTGCGACGACGAACGGGCCGCTTGACAGTAGGTGGAAAATCCGCCGCCGGAACCTTTGGAGGCACCCTGTTTGCCTCCGCCGCTCCGAAAGGGCAGCCGCCGTTGCTGGAGAACCCCAAGAGCCCGGGCCGTCTCCGTGTCTGCCTTGATGGCTTGAAGGGAATCGTCCACTGTTTTCCCAAACAGGTTGTTTCCGTCGAACGGCATGTCCAAGACTCTGGTCTGCACGTCCTGATGGAAGTCAGTAGCCTTGAGCCATCCACGCCGCCTAAGGCACACGCCGTTGCCCAACTGGCGAAATCCAGTGTCAGCGATATCCGTCACAATCGTAATGGCGTGGTCCGACACCACCTCTCCTTCCTGCAAGATCTCTAGGGCTTCCGCCCTCTTGTCGTCCGGTAGGAAGTCCAGCAGGGGGGCCAGTTTGTACCACAACTCCCTGTCGTAGCGGGCTACGATAGCCAAGGTGTTGGCCGCCTTAATCGTCGTCGCTGCAGACGAGATGACTCTGCGTCCCATCGTATCTAATTTCTTTCCCTCGCCGTCCGGCGGGGAGGTCGACGTAGAGGCCGCGCCCCTCCCGCTTTCTTCCTGGCCACCGCGGAGACGACCGAGTCTGGGGTCGGCTGTGCCCGAAGGCACAAGGGGGCCGCGTCCGGGACCCGGTACTTCTTCTCGTACCGATCCCTTCTAGCCGGCGTCGTGGATGGGTTCTTGAGGAGGGCGAGGCCCTCATCCCAAATATCATCCAGTATAGGTACAGAGAGGACCGTCTTCCTCTTGGCCTCGCGCCGTTGATAAAGGAAACCTTCCTCCTTCTTCTCTTCCGGGCAGAGCTCGAAAAGCACGGATGCCCTGGCGATCATGGAGTGAAACGATCCAATCTCGTCGCACGGGGAAGCCCGGGTGGGAGTTGACGACGGCAGATCCTCGTCGTAAACCTCGTTGTCCGTACCCGTCGCGGCCGTGTCAGTCCCCGTATCATCCCCACGAGTCGTGGACGGGGAGGAGGGCTGAACAGGGCGCGATGGCTGAAAAGGAGGTGGAGGATGAATCCTTCTTCTCTTAGGGGGAGGGCTCCCAGAAGGGCGCGGTTCCTCCGCTGGTGGTAACAGCAGTCTCGTCCTTATCTCCGAGCATAAGGACTGTATAGCCAACAAAATGGCTGCCGAGTTGTCTTGCGGCACTGGTTGAGGGGAGTCAGACGGTCAGTCAGGGGCCCCGTCGGCACCCTCGACGTTATCGTCGTCTCCTACGTCGGGGTCCCTCCCGACGGGCTGGTCTTCTTCCACGCCAACGCCGTGGCTTAAGACTTCGATCAGCTCTTCCTCAGAGGTTGAGGCCGAATCCACGACGACCTCCTGCCCCCCCTTTTTCTTCTCCGTCGGAGGTTTCACGGGGGTCCTGTCGATGGGCATAAAAGAGGACTCCCTCCGCGGTGGCAGGGAGACTCTGAGCCCCGAGGTCGCCACCACTGGTGTAGCCTCCACAGGCTGAGCCAGGGCCGCCGCGACTGTCTCGATAGAGGCCTTGGCCGGATGGATTAAGGCTTTCACCACCTTAGGTGCGCTCACCGCCTTCTCCTTGGGGGAGGGTCACTGCCTCGCTCCCCCTCCGATGGGGCCTTCGAGCTCGACCGGGGTCTCTCCAGGAGCTTCGCCGGGTGCTCGGCCTTCCTCTTACCCGAAACAGAGCGTTGGCTCGTGGTTGATGGCGCCGGGGAGGATGCGCCCTGCCGGGCGCCTGTAGAGCCCGACCGTTCGGCGCTCCCGGTGCCAGCGGACTCGCGGTGCTTGGCCTTGTGTTGGACCCCCGTCGCCGGGGCGTCCTCAAAGGTCTTAGAAGACCGCTCGGACTTCTTCTTCTTCTTCTCGCCTGACGGGCTCTTCCCTTCCAACCAGTTGGCGAGACGTTGATGGCGGTCCTTCATGGTCCGCTCCGACATATTGCCCCAAAACGCACAGTCCTTCTCCACGTGCGTCTTGTCCTCATGTAGGCAGTAAAGACAAAGGGAGTGTTTGTCCTCCTTAAAGACATTCTGAAGCTGGCATCCAGGGCAGACCCTGAACAGCTTTCCGGGCGTCGAGCTTCCCTTCTCCTGGGCCATGTCCGAGATGGGCCTGAGAAACTTTCGGAGTCCTCCAAAAGCGTGGCTCGACAAAATCTTCACCCTTGAGGGGCGTAGACGAATCCGACAGGGGTCCCCGTTGATCGGATGTAGAAACGGTGGAACTTGAGGCTCTTTTGACCGAAAAATAGAAGTTTTTTGAGAAAAAAACGTGAAAAAATAGCACTAACGCTCGAGAGCAATAGCACGAGGATCCCAACACTTGAACGTGCGGTAAAAATCTGAAGATGGCTGCCAGAGGCGGGGCTTAGATAGAGGGCAGTAGAGGGCAGTCATTGGCTGTGGTCAGTATGACGCAGAGATCTGTGATTGGTTACTACTACTACGAAAGACAGATCAGAAACTAAACTGATACTGATTTTTTTCTTTACAGAGGATTCCCAGCCTGACGACGGGGAATATTCATGAGCATGTGAATCCATGCCAGACCCCACGCTGGAGAATCTCTGGTCTCACAGGAGACGAGCAGAAGACGTCATGAGCGAGTTGAGAAGTGCGTCAGTGATTCGTTGGCAAGTTGTCCCCCTTGGACCGTGCGGTTAAGCCGATTCCGGATCAAGCACAGTTGATGATGTAGTTTGGTCACGTTCTGGATGTTTATGGAATGGAGTGATCAGGGCAAAAGAAAGAGGAAAGGACCTAGGGGTGAGAGAGTTTATACCCCGAGCTGGACACTGATTGGTGCAAGGACAGAGGTCAGGACTACAGAAGGCCTCAGGGGGATGGGAGTTGTAGTTCTGGAACTCATTTCAAGTGGTTCAAGGAAATTAATCTTGTAACTTTATTTGATTCCTTTGTTTTTTCTGAAAAAAAAAAAAATAATAGTTAAAGTTAAGTTGAAGTGCTGGTATGGCATAATTAAAAGAAAGTAAAGCATAATGCTCGCCTCCTTGTCTTTAATAGAATGAAGACTTTCCTTAGCTGATAGCGTTGGCAATCTTTATTCCCGTCAATAATGAAGGACTTGTAGGTTTGGTCTAGTTTGTTGAGCCGATGATTTGATGCTAAAAGAGCTCAGTCTTATCATCGTTAAGGCAAAGTTCACGCTGTGCCATCCAGGCGTGGATGACCGAGTAAACATTGTTAAGGGCTTTGGTGTCAGCTGTGTAGTCTCCTGTGATAGCGATGCGTATCTGGGGGTTGTCCGCGTAGTTAGTGTAGGAGACACCCAGATAGTCAAGCACATCGAAGAGAGGCTTGGTGAATACGTTATACAACGTAGGGGATACACACGAGCCTTGAGGAACGCCACAGTGAATAGGGGAGGGATCCGCTGATGCCAGCGGTGAGAAGACCCTCATGGATCTATTGCTCAGGAATGAGTGGATCCAGGCATTGGCAGAGTCGGAGAGTGGGCTGCGGACTTGAGATACTGGCAGAGTATTTGGTGGTTGACCAGATCAAAAGCCGCGTAGAGATTGAGGAGAAGGAGAAGAGCTAGTTTCCCATTGTCCTTCAGTGACTCCATCTGAGTTTTCAAGTCGATCAGAGCTGACTCCGTTCCATGTTTAGGGCGGAACCCTGATTGTCTTAAGCCCAGGAGATTGTTTAGTTCGAGGTAATCCTGAATCTGCAGGTAGGCTGCGCGGTCCAGGATCTTGAGCAGGAATGGG
This sequence comes from Ambystoma mexicanum, assembly GCF_040938575.1. Lineage (NCBI taxonomy): Eukaryota > Metazoa > Chordata > Amphibia > Caudata > Ambystomatidae > Ambystoma > Ambystoma mexicanum. Next base: position 1,265,734,679 of record NC_090926.1, on the reverse strand, counting down.
ACTGTAGTGATAGGTCTGAAGTTAGTTGGGATATTAGGGTCAAGGGAGGGTTTTTTGAGGAGTGGGATAACCCAGGCATCCTTTAGGTTGTCGGGGACAATACCCGTCTTGAAAGAAGCATTTATGAATGCTGGAATGAACGGGGCTAGCTCATGAGATTCTTCCTTGATAATAGGTACTGGGCACGGGTCGCCTTGGCAATTGGAAGGTTTTAAATTGTTTGATGTTTTGTACTTCGAGAGTAGTGAGTGGGGAGAAGGAGAAAGGTTTATGCGGATAGGTTAAATGTGTATTAAGTGTAGGTGTGGTCGGTAGTTGGCCAAGCTGTAGGGATTTCTGTTTGTCCCTGATTTTAGATTGGAGGGTAGCAATTTTACCCAAGAGTGCTGACTGAATATTGGTGCATCAAGTGTTGTCTTTGGAGCAAGAGTCAGGGGGGGGCTGCAGGTGTCTCGAGTTCCTTAAGGATATTAAAGAGTTCCTTAGTATTGGACTGGGCTGACATAATGCGGTTATTATAAGAATCTTTTTTTGCCTGGAGTACAGCTTCTTTATAGTTAAGGGTGGCTATCAGAAGACTGTCCTTGTGGGCGCCGGAGTGGTGACTTCTCCAGCGTGACTCTGCTGTGCGTTTCTCTTTGCGTAACACTCTAAGCTGGGGAGTAAACCAAGAGTTAAGGTGTGCTAGTTGTTTGGGTTTCCTCAGTTTGAGCGGGGCGATAGAGTTGATGGCTGCAAGCAGTGACTGGTTATACATGTCGGCTAGGTTGGTGGGGTCTGAGCAAGTGTCAGGAGCGTTATTTAGTGTGGGAAGGATAAGGGGGAGTAGTTTTTCTGTCGTAATGTTCTTTTTATTTTAGTGAGGGTGGCTGGGGCGACCAAAGGCCTGAGTGGTGGGGCTGTTTCGATGCTGAAAGTGATGACATGGTGGTCAGACCACAAGCAAGGGGCGCTGGAGATTACGCTAATATTGCAATTGGTGTCACTAAGCCAGTCAAGGGACCGCCCTTTAATGCGGGTGGGTTCCTGTATGTGGTGAGTGAACCTAAATCTGTTAAGGTATTAGCTAGGTCGAGGGCCGCAGGATCATTAGGGTCTTGGTGTCCTAGATTGAGGTCGCCAGGAATGATGGTTTGGGAGTTGGATTTAGCATTGTTGAGTACTCACGTAGAGATATCATCCACAAAGGATGTGGGTGCACCAGGGGGTCTGTATATTAGGTGGATGGTAGCCGTTTGGTTAGCTGAGAGTCCGAGCTTGACAGAGAGTAACTCTGCAGTTTCCACCTTGGTGCTTGGGATGGTTCTAAGTCCTAATGAGTTTCTAGCGATGAAAGCAATTCCTCCACCTCTCGAGGTGCGATCACATCTGATGATGGAGTAATCAGTGGGTATGGCCAATGAGTGTGCCGGGCCGGAAGCCGCGTGCAGCCAGGTCTCGGAGATGGCGATGAAGTCGAGTTCCTGAGTTTTGATAAGATCAGCAATGTCCAGAGCGTGCGCAGCTAGGGATCTTGTGTTAATCAGGGCAGCTTTAATTAAACCAACGTTGCTTGATGAAGCTGTGATGGTTTGAGGGTTATGGGGCATGGGTGAGGTGGCCGTTTGTGGAGGCGGGCTGTGCGTATGAGTTTTGAGGTATGGGCTCAGGTACATGGGGTGTCCCTTCTTAGCCATAAGTCTAGATCTTAATCTTAGGTTTCTAAGAGTGATAGGACATGGTTGGTTGGGTGAGGGTTTTTTGGCGAAATGGTCGAGCCATAGGGCCGGATCGTTGAGGTAGATACTGTGGTATTAAGGTGCAGTACTTTGGTAGGTATCAGGAGATCTGTGAGAGGTGGCCATGGATGAGGTGTGCAAGGAGCTAGGTGCAGCTAAATTGGGAGGTGGTAGGTGTGACGACCTGGTAATTGACCACACTGAGAGTAGTACTTGTAATGAGGAGAGCAGTGACCTTAGGGAGGACCAGCGTGGTAGCATGTTACCGAGATTAGAGAGGAAGGGCCGCCGGGTCTGTGAGGCAGTTATAGGTAAGCGTTATAGGCACTATTTGGCTAGGCAGTGCGTGCTCTGTACGAGCAATGCAGGCTAATGCGTTTAAGACAGGTTAAGTCTACTTATTCAGAGTCAAGCAATGGGGGTGCATCAGATCAGGGTACACAGGCAAAGCAAATACCAAAGCTTGCATATACATTAGCATGTTAGGCAGGGAACAATGCAGAATGCAAGAAGCGTGATCTAATTGTAACGGTGCAACAATTCAGGCAGAGAAGACATTCTAGTGTTGGCAGCAAGTATTGACAGATCAGGTAAATGTCAAGTTGAAAGGCATTGCAGAGTAAGGCAGGTACCCTGGAGTTAGCTTAGATTATGTGGACATGTCTTATGCAGAGCGGTGCAACATATGCAGGCATAGATCAAGGTGTGGCGCAGCAAATTAGGGAATACACAATGAGCGTATCAGGCAGGCAGAGTAGCATATATCATGGAGCTAACAAGTGGGTCCACGTTGCGGTTCTGAGCAAGAGCTCAATCATTTCAAAAGCGAGCATGGGGTTGGCAGCATAGTAATTTCAAGGCAAGCACAGGCGAACAAAGCCGCAAATGAAAGCGGTGCCATGGTCATGCAATGGGAAGGTATGGGCTGGGCGGCAATGAGAACAGACATAGGCAATGCAAGCAAATAAGGCACTGAAATGGTGCGATCACTTGGTGGTAAGCAACCACGAATAGGTAGCGACTAGGGGCTCAAATATGCAGTTGGCTCAGTTGATTCAAGTCAGGACGCTCGTAATAGATATGCAGACTTAGTACAGAGGTGTGCATGGAGCACGTTGCTACATTGCTATAGCTCGTCAAGTGGCGTATGTGATTATATTAGCATAGTAAAGGCATTATCAACATCAGGATAGATAGTATGTCAGCTAGTTCAACAGGCAAGATAAATGCTTGTAGGGCAGTAGACACAGAGCGGACAACTTATATAGCTATACTAGGTAGCAAGCTCGTGGGAATAAGCATAGCATTCGGAAGCGCTGAAATAGTTGATAACGTTACTTAGTTGATAACGTTACTAGTCTTACTTTCAGGATGATGAGAGCGCTAGTCCATAGGTTCACGAGGAGGAGAGTCAGCTGTGTAACCACAAGCAGGGATTAGTGCGAGGTGAAAAAGGGCATAGTGTCCTCTGCTCTCCAATCTCTAGATGTCTGCAGTTTCTCTGAGTTTGTTATTTTGTCCTAAGCCCCTTTCCCCGGAGGAGTTTACAGCGAAACAAGATATTAAGAGTCTGTTCCACACTCGACACTCACAGGGGTCTGTGGTGCGAGCGCCTGCTCCTGCAGAACATTGAGAAAATCCTGAAAATGCCCAACTGATCCATTACTCACTCATCATTAGGTACTCACTCATCATTAGGTAGATTTATCATTTTTAGGCTTCATCCCCTCTCCTAGTGAGACCCCCAGCATGTTTTGCTGAACTTCTGGACCTTTTTCTTTAATCCTGCATTAGTGAAGCCTTTTTCCACTCATTAATTCTCAAGGTATCTGTCATTTGGAACTCTATTATTTGTATTCTACCTGTACTATGGAGCCTGTGTGCTCCATAGCTCTTAAAGGCATCTGTGTTTTTACTACTGCAGCACACAGCTACTTATGGGCAGTGTTACTGGGGACCCTTAGGGTCCTCCTTCAATATTCTTTTTTACTATCCCCAAGTAACTACAGTTCTCAGGGATAGACAGATACATAGAATCTCTTCAAAATCTCCATAGTCCGAGAATGGTACCCACCACCTTCAGTGGAGTGCCAAAGGGATACCTAGTTTCTCCCTTCTCTCTGCTCCTGTGACTTTTTAATCACCTAGTTATGGCTGGTGGCCGTGGACATGTTCTATCAACTATTGTGTATTTTCTATACAGCAGGATATGTCCATAGCCTCGGTAGTGCACAATACGGGCACCCAAGTACCAACTTGGGGCCTCCCTTCTTTTTTTCACCATTACTAGCATGGTTGTTCTTTGTTAGCCCTTCTACCATTCTGGGAGGGGGAGGTCAGTGTGTGTCTGTTTTGCCTTTGGCGGGAACCCATAGGTATCCCCGCCTAGGCTCCAGAGTGTCTGGGCAGGCAGGTAGTGGGGGAGGAGTTTTACACCCCCCTTTCCTTTGTCTGTCAGAGTGCCTGAATAGGTCCAGCCCCCACAGGCAGTCTGGCTGTCCTAACAGGACAGCCAAAAGCCCCTTTCTGTAAAATGCTGAGAGATTGCAGAGGGGTGTGTGCTGGAGCCGTATAAAAGGTGAGGCTTCTGGAGTGAAAAGGAAGTCGACCACTGGAAGTTGAAGTAACCGAAGAAGACGACCAGAGATGCCTGCAGACCCTTTGCAACACTGAAGCGACCACTGCTGTCCTGATCCCGTTTTCTGTGCGACAGAGGAGCTCCGAAGAGGATGACTCCTTCCCTTTGGCTGGTGGGAACAACCAGTCCCAAGACGAACCTTCAAACTCATCATCTCTCGAGTTCGTAGGAGTTTCCAGAGCTGCGGAACCCGAATACCAGGAGACCTGCTGCCCATTTCAAATGTATCGTGGTGGAAAGGCCAAATACGTCCAAATCTTTGCTCAACGCGTAAGGACACTCCAGAGATCTGATCCAACTCGCCCAAGCCCCCTCACCAGAGTGTGGGACTTCAGGAAGTGAAGATTGACTGGGCGATCCATGTCCTTTGTTGGTGCTGCAGAAAAGGTGCCAAAACCTCAGAGTGAACCAAGAAGTTGCTGAAAGTCGTACCACAGATCCTCCCTCGAGACTGCTGCTGAGAGATCCGGTCCATTGTCCTGTCTTCAGTCACCAGACCACGGAATCCGGGGGTCTGGTCCAGAGCTGCAACATCGCTAAGAATCCACCACAAACATTTTTTTCTAACCTAAGGTACTGTGGGGAAAATGTTATTGCTTACCTGATTCCAAGAAGTTGCTCCCGAGCGTTGGAGTACATGTAGAGGTGTCCAAGGCAACCTGCTCTTACCTCAGATCCAAGCCGCTGCTTGTGTCCCCTTCGAGTCAGTTTTAAGTTCTCCTTTGTCAGTTAACTTGCTACTTCAATAACTAAACAATGGAAGAAATCCACAGGAACTCTTCGTAATTTGCTGATTGTGACGACTTCAAGCCCTCGCCGATCTGCCTTTAGTTAGGGTTGCGTTTTTGGACAAAAGACTTACTAGGCGAAGAAACCGTCTCTAGAACCTTGAACTAAACTTATGTTGCACTAACTAACTATTTTCCTCACTTTAAGTGACTTTACTATATGTGTTTCTAGAGTAAATGTATTACTGTATAAACTGTTGAAAACCGCATGAGTACGCGGCAACTGATAAAACAATGTCTTTTCTCTTTCTAATGTTGCTACAAATGTAACCATGAACACACGTAAGTGAAAGTGCCCTTTGAAGTGTATTATCAAGTATTCCTAAGTGTTCCTACGTAAATGTCTGAACTATTTAAAGTGATTATGTTGTAAATATAATAAATATATACCTTTGGTATAATGATAGGTGTAAGTGCTTCTTTGTTGTGCATGTCTAGCTAAGATTCAGTGTACTTATCTACAGCTCACATCTTCCTCTTAAGATGAGCCTGACTGCTCTGCCACTCTACCAAGGTCCTGAGCTGGTACAGGCTGATACGAAGAGTTGGGGATCTGTAAACAACTGGGATAGCTTACTGAAGTCTTACTGCCAGTAGGACTCTAGGAAACCTCTCCCAACACACCTGCCTGTACGTGATCTTTTGTGGGGTTAAAATCCATGGCAGTCATCTTTGGTCCCTGCAGAACTTTTCTCTGTCCATGGCTCCCTAGTGCCTTTCGTACTTCCCACTCCAGGCTCCTATAGAACCTTGGTGTATGTCAGGGCGGGTCCTCTCTGGCATACAGGATCATTACATTACACTGTATTGTTCTCTACTGTGCAAAATTGTAATAATTTTGGGTACTTTCTAGTTCAAACGCATCTCTGGGAGAGTCCCGACTGGCATATGGAATCCATTGGCATGTGGCGATACCTGGCACTGCAATTTTGTGTTGCATGGAGGTTTTATTGCCAAATAACCTGGTTTTCCTGGCTATTAAAAATCAGCCCATGTCACTGGCCTCATAAGTGGGGTAGAAGCGTAAGCTGAGCATTACTATAGCCAGGATTTCCATAGGATTGCAAGGACTGTACGTGGGGCCATGGTTTAGTAGAGCTGGGAGAGCTAGGTGGGGATCAGGCTGGCCCAGGACCTCAATTAAGTTTGGCCCCAGCATGGAGCCAATGGGCCCTCGGAACCAAGCCCAGCCCCCACACCCCACTTGCTCTGCTAAAGTTTAAACCACACATTTCTGTCTCTTGTGTCTGCGGGGAAAACAAGCAGTTTTTAAAGTGGCAATGAGCCGTGACGGTGAATGTATGGTCGTGTTTGGCCTTTTGCAGCTTGGAACACTGTTCATGGTCTCCATAGATGCTAAAGAAGGAATTGTGTTCTGTAACACTTCACTGTGAGTGCACATGTGTAGGGAGTGAATGGGTAAAAAAAAGCACCACGCACCTGGAGAGTCAGCAAGGCAAGGGGGTGAATGTTGGGTTTGAGGGGGTTACAGACAGCGCCAGCTCTTTTTTTAAAAGCTGGGGTGAGGGAGGATGTTTGTGGCCTACATTCACTGTCAGTGAACATCCAGTCCTTTCAACTCCTGATCGTGCCACGCAGGCAGTTTGGGTTCTTTTGTTCGCTCCAGTCAGCCGGGTATGACTGCCCATTAGGAACTCAATACAATTGCAGTGGGTAAACTGCAATAACAGCTGTGTGCCTTTTATGGCACCCGATTGTGAGACAGTCTCTGGGCAACTGATTACAAACCTGTGACAATACCTGCCCGTCAATCACTGTCTTTCAAAGGCAAGAACTTCCAGAATATATGTCTTTGGAGATGCGTTGCAGCACCACATGAAGCAAGAGTACAGCAGAAATGGTATGTTTCAAAAGTAGTCTGACTGCGCACATTAGTAACTTCGATGTGCTTAAGAATTTTAATATATTTATTTCAGTAAATGTGAGTTACAGTTAAATAATCAACTATCCAAACATGTGAACAGAATTATATCAATAAATATGTAAAAGTAAAAAGTTACAGTATCCATTAATTACATATACTCCTATACATGTACCATTAACTATTACAATTTTACTAAAAATGTCTTGGCTACATATCCATAATTTCATCATTGCTAAAATAAGTGACATAAGACCCAGCTAATAATAGGCACTCTCAAAATGAATTCAATTGTATAATGCATACATTATATACATTTAATTGCCAGATACCTATGGTGCAAAACTCGCAGTTTGTGACATTCAGTTAATAAATGTTGAGTGATCTCTTGTATTTGAGAGTTAATACAACACATGTGAATACGCTTCTCAAAAGGGAATTTTAATATTGTTTAAAATTCATGTACATTACTGATATCTGGAGGAGGAGAAAACACCTAGGCCATTTAAGGGGGTTCTTCTCCGGGGTCAGGTACGCATATGGAGATCTGTAGCGATCTTTCTGCAGCCTGTGTGGCACTTTGGGTTTTTATCCTTATGCCATAGCTCTCAACCTTTCTTGGCTCCAGGGTGGGCAAAACCCTTTGTTTTGGGCGGGTGAGCCCATTGAAATGTATGGTAGTGTTTGGCCTTTGGCGAGTGAACGGACGGATGTCAAGGCAGGAGACACCCGCCAAAAGTATGTGAGCCGACTACTGTGCTTATGTAGTCAAAAAAAGGAGTACAATTTAGTTGTACAATAAAATCTCTACTGGCACTCACTCTTATGAGGTGAAGTGTATTGCTTGACAAAGGTCGTCTCTAGACGCCAGTATTGTTCTTCAAGAGGAGGGAGGGATCCCAAGGAGATGGTTGGTTAGAACGTGCTCCCTTCTTGGACCACACTTTTGTGAAACCAGATATTATATGAAGAAGCCTGTTATGTTATCATTAGAAATCCATTACTCATTTATTGAATCATTTAGTAATGCATTACTCATTTAGGAATTCATTTATCCATCATTTCGTTCTGATTGATTATCCATATTATTAAGACATATGTATTGTAGAGACACGCATAAGTGTGCACTTAGAAGTAAGCATTGAGCCAGAGAATAGCGCTTGGGTTTGCGAGAGAAAGTCAACGCTAGAATGCATGAGGCCTATGGCATTCTAAGCCATTGACACACAGAAGAGCAGCGCCACGGTCTGCGGACATTGTTATGATACACTGTGAAAGATTGGAATGCGTAAATAGTTTGGTTGGCAGACAGAGATTAGATGTAACTCTTGCCTTAGTAGAAATGAAGAAGAAGCTGGCTTATCAGGCCTGGCTTGTTTGCAGACGAGAAGGTGGGGGCATGCAGGTAGTGAGTTGCTTTAGACAGAGACATGCACGGACGGATAGAGGGATTGATTTCAGAAGCTAAGAGATGACAGTGAAGGAGAAATATGGGAAATGGGAGGATGGTGTTTTGTAACACAGACAGGAAGGTTATGGAACACAGACAAGATACAATGTACAAATATCACGGTGACAGAACACACAGTGACTGGGGACAGAATAAGAGATAGTCACAGACTTTCAGGCGCTTGGCTAGAGAAATGCTGGTTTGACAGAAATGAGTGAATGCTTAATGTAACCATAGAGATTTATGTACGTCATTGAATAGTATATCCAGGGGTGAGGGTTTGGGAGTTTTTAGATGACTTGGAGAGGCGTTAGGAAGTGATTGGATGTACTTCGGGAAGCGTTTTGGGTGCAGCAGAATCGGATGGCTTTGGCTGACATGCAGAAGGGGAAGCATTCTGATGAGAGCTCAGGCAGATCGATCTAGCAGGGAGACTGGCAGAGCTTTGGCAGCAGATGCAGACCGCTGAGGGGCCAAGGAGAGGCCCTGACTGACTGACTGGTTGGCTGCAAGGGAGCTGGAGAGGAGAGAAAGAGATGAGATTGGGAAGCATGCACATGCATAGGGGAGTATTGCTGATATGAGGCCTAATTGATCTGAATAAGACACGTGCCAATGGGGAATTAGGACAGACACTCACAGAGAGCTTTTGATTTGATAGAAGGGGAAATCAGACAGGGGTTGTCTGAGCGAGAGTGTGTGATGTGTGGTGTGGATTGGAGAGGAATGCTGAATGCTAACACTTGCAAATTGTTATTAGGGTGCATTAGTTGTTATTAGGCTGCATTAGCATTATAGATCCAGCAGGACTGGATACATTGATATTAGATTGCTTGCATTAGAAGCCTGAAAGGCTTACATTTATTGCGTTGAATTATAGTTTACACCCAAGCTTAAGGGGTGCAAATTTGGGTTTTGCATTACAGTAGTGTTTGTATCATGCCTTGCTGTGTATGAATAAATGTATTCCATTGTTCTAATTGAAACTGACTTGAGTGTTTTTATTTGTGTCCATTGTGATCTTATTTCTTGTGTCATTTCTTAGTGTTTGGTTTGTTGTTCATGTTATTTCATTTTGTGTCTATTCTTAGGGTTATGGTATTTGGGTATGTTTGTGTGTCCATAGCATAGTAACTTAGGAGTAACACAGTGCACAATCTCCCTGAGATACATGAGCTGGGGGGGGAGGGGTCAGATTGCACCACCACCCCCAAGGTAGATTTGTTTTCAGACTAACACTTTAGGAGACCAAGATTACCGCACTGCCATGGTAGTTCCTCTCTTGGGTGGCCATCCTCAACTGCATCTATCTCCTTGACAAAAAAAAAAAAACAAATTGTGCTGTGGAAGTGCCACCTGCCCCCACCAGTGTCCATGCCACTGACAGTCAAGGGGTCCTGCCGCCAACGGTTTATAGACATAATTTCGAAATCAAAAATTTCGAAAGTCAAAAAGTCGAAAAAAAAATGTCGAAAAAAATGTCGAATTTATTTTTTATGACGTTTTTTTTTTCGAAATGGGGGGGTTCCCCTCCAACCCCTGTTTTTTCTCTTTTTTTTTGTTTTTACCTATTTTTTTATATAAACTAGAGCCCAAAAAAAATATCGAAAAAAAAAATAATTCGACATTTTTTTTTCGACATTTTTGATTCGACTTTTTTGCCATTCGAAATTTTGTATTCGATATGATGACTGGACACCGCCACCAATGCCATCCAGGCTCCAAGTATGAGGCTTTTATTGTACAGTGTGAGGAGGTAGGACGGTAGGTGTTGCCATTTTATGGCTCAGCTCGTGTTGGGCTCTTAGAGCCAGGCCAGACCACGTGGCTCGGCTCTGGCTTGGCTCCAACAATGAATTCTTAGGTTTGCCCACCTGTATGGTCCAGGAAGGGGGTTCTGAATCCCACCCTATTCCGCCTCCAGGTACCTTACGGCTCGGGCCCAAAGGGCTTGACAGGCCAGCTTTCTGGTTCTCAGAATTCCCTCCACACCTTGAAATGGGGTAAAGGGGGGGCCTGGCCAGCTACGGACCGATGCGGACGTGAGCCTTCGAGCTCCCGAGCCCGCTGCAGACATCCTGTTTAAAAAGCCTGTCAACCGTGTCAATCTGCAAAAATAACTAGATCCACGGAAAGGGGAAACGCTGCCACTGACTACAGGCGGAAATCTCAGCAAATAGTGGAACATTGAGGCGGCGGGAGAACGACGAACTCGCCGAGGCGACCTGGGGAAGTGCTCCCAAGATGCCGCTGTGCTACGCGATGCGGATGTGAGCCCGCCAACGCAGCCGAAACACCAAGTCGGGAGGAGGTCGCTGTGGAGTGGGCGAGAGCTGGGGAGAGAGGACCCGAATCGACTCCAGGCGAGAGGTGGATGCAGGCGGGCCATGGCGTCGGAGAAGCGCGTAGTGGAACTGCGTGGAGGCCGGCTGGGAAAGGAAGGCCGCTTTGCCTCCGACCCCAGGAGCCCATCCTACTGAGCGGACTGGCGTTCTCCCCATTACCCACCAGGTGCTTGTGGGAGGAAAGAGGCGCAGCACCTGAAGTGGACGCATATGAGGACAGGTCCGGTAGAGGGAGCTGCGAACACGGCTGGAAGCCCCCCACGCTCCATCCATGCCAGCGCCGCAATACGGCGGGGCCTTCCTGATCTCTGCGGAGGCCACGGTGGGCACAGAGACCTGGTTGGACCGTGGGGACACCTTCCGGGAGCCGCATGGCTGTACCACCGCACTGTGGTGGGTTGGCAGCCAACATAGGAAGGGGCTGGAAAGTGCCTGAGACCAGCGTTTACACTCAAGCCAAGCTCCGAGCCCCAACCAGCCCAGACTCAGGAGGAAAGACCCACCTGCACAACGACTACACCTCCTAACAGCGAGGGCCGCCGCCAACCTACCACACCGAAGGCCGTGACACCGCTGCAAAGGAGACAGCGATCATAGCCCATAGGACTCGGTGGAAGTGCTGGGAAGGACCGTAAGTACCGGCAGTACATGGTACGCAAAGAACTCCCACGTAAGGCTGCAATATATTAATAATTGCCGGAGACAGGCGACAACAAAGCACGGGATCCCTGTCCGGGCACAAGTGGAAGTACACTCATTGATCGCACTTACAGGCCTCTGACATGGGAAAAGAGAAATCTAAAAAAACGGGAATACAGAGCAAAATCTTCAATTCATAACAACCGCAACGAATGCACGGGTGGAGCACGACCACAGGGAGGCAATGGAAGAGGAAAGAGAAGCGATATCCCTGAAAGACATTATGGCGCCAATCGCTGACTCACAAGCTTTCATGGAACAAAAAATAGACAGAATAAGTGTGGATGTTTCATTGCTACGCAACGATCTCCAAAAGTTAACTTCCCGCACTGGGGAAGCCGAGCAGCGCATATCTGGGACAGAGGATGGGCTGAGGAACCTGGAGCTGCAGCTGAATAGAACCACATCCTGCTTAAAGTTACTAGAAGCGAGGGTGGAGGGCAGATCAGGGCGGAATAATGTGCGGATCCTGGGCTTGCCCGAAAAGGCCGAAGGTGACTGTATGGAATTGTTTCTGGAGCAGTTGCTCACCGACCTTTTCGACCAGAAGAGTTTCTCCAAATTTTTTTCGATAGAAAGGGCTCACCGTGTGCCCACCACCTGGGTCCCCGCCACGCACGGTGGTGGCAAAGTTTCTAAATTATAGAGACCGGGACGCATTGCTGCAAATGGCACGCACGAAAGGCACTTTAACACATAATAGCTCCAGGATTGCCTTCTTCCCAGACTATACAAGAGAAGTGCAAAAGGCAAGACAATCATTCGAGCAAATCAAGAAACAGCTGTGCTCTCTGAACATTAAGTACGGTCTAATCATCCCAGCCCAACTGAAAATCTTCCATAAAGGAACAACGGTCCACTTCACCGACCCTAAAGAGGAATGGAGGTGGGCGGAATCACACATAGAAGGCGATTGGAGACTGAATCGGAGGAACAAAAATGTGCACCTTGGAAATCTACTGGCTAGAGAACCCCCCCGACCAACCACCGGACCGGGATGACATCTTGCCGCGAGCCGAGGGGGAGGGCTAAGATAAGAAACAATGCAGCAGCAACCATCTAGACAGCGGCGCCGACCTGATATGGGACCGGCTACAGATGTAAACAATGCAGCAAGGTATTTGACATGGATGAAAAGACATATAGCGGCTCTTTCAGACAAAAGCACGCCCCCCCAGTTCCGTGGGAACAATTGTAGAAGTTGTAAGTTTGTTAAGTGCAGCCTGAGCGGACCCTAGTCGAGCTCGGGCTGATGTTCGGGCGACAGGTACTTCATGTTGGGGCTGAGTATGGGGAGGAAACAGGGGAGTTTTAATCTGTACTAGAAATTGTTTGCTTAGTTCATTGTTTTAGGATGACCCTTGGTTTTACTCGGGCTCAAATGTTAATGCACACTGTGGGTCAGGGTCTTGCTCCCACCAGGGGGACAAAGATCACCATTGCAGGACACACACAACACAATCCGACACACCCAATTCCCAACCGGTATGATGGAGTCTACTAACAAATGTAACACCAAATCCATTAGGCTGATGACATGGAATGTGAATGGGCTGGGCAGTAGCATCAAGAGGCGCCTTGTACTACAGCAACTGAATCGACAAGCACCAGATGTAGCATTCTTAAGCGAAACACAATTAGCAGGAACGAACTGCAACCTCTTTAAGCGAACCAATTACCGAATAGCACTACACTCAGGCTTCTCCATGGGGGCCCGGGGTGTACTGATCCTAATACACAAGCGTCTACCACTTAATCTTCTAACCGTCGCACAGGACACGGGGGGGCAGATTTGTACACATAACCGGGACACTCTGGGAGCGCAGTGAGGGGTCCCTTCCGCAGGACCTGAGACAAGCCACTATAGTGGTATTACCCAAAGCGGATAAGCCTCCAGAGAGATGCAGCCCATATAGACCTATTCCCCTCATCAACACCGAAACCAAAATCCTAGCAAAAACACTAGCCAACCGGCTTCAGCAAATCATACCCTCCCTAATCCACCCGGTTCAGTGTGAATTTATGCCGCAAAGATCCACACGTATGAACATACATCGGCTGCATACAGCAATAGAAAACGCAACCACTATTCAGGGCCCACTAGCCCTACTGGCGGTGGACTTTGAAAAAGCGTTTGATTCTGTTAACTGGGAAGCGATCTGGGAAATAATCCAAGGAATGGGATTTGGGCCCCAATTCATGTGCTGGGTCAAACTACTGTATAAATCACTGTTAGCAGTTACAAAAGTAAACGGTCATGTATCAAACCCCTTTGAAATAGGAAAAGGGACCAGACAAGGATGCCCACTGTCAGCTATGATATTTGCGATAGCAATCAAACCGCTCGCGATAATACTAAGAAATAATGAGACATGGAAGGGCTTCCGTTGGTCAGAAACCTGGGAAGACAAAGTGTCCTTGTACACAGATGATTTGCTGGTATATCTGTATGACCCGGTAAAATCCTGTCCCATAGTGACTACCTTACTGCAGAAATATGGTGCTTTCAGCGGACTGCGGGTTAACTGGGCAAAATCCACTCTGTTCCCACTAAGGAAGGAAGAGGGATCAATACCGCCCCACTGCCCCTACCAGGTGGTGAGGGAACAATTCAAATATCTAGGTATACTAATAACGAACAACCTGAACAATTATATCCTCAGAAACGTGTGCCAGTGTTGACAAAGCTCGCAGAGGACACCCGACACTGGTCATCCCTTCCTCTGACACTACTAGGTAGAGCAGTGATTTTTAAAATTATGTCCCTGCCCCGACTCTTATATGTATTACAGAATGCCCCACTATATATCCCTCCAAACGTATTTAAAAAGATAGATCAAACGCTCCGGAAGTTGCTATGGAATAACGGCCATCCATGCATAGCACTTGCCATGCTACCAAGAGCCGTTTGGGGGGGCGAATAGGGCTTCCCTGAATGCAGACTTACTACTGGGCCAAGTAATTGACAATAGTGAATGACCAATTGCACGGGGACACAGCTGCGCCGCATAACAGATCACTAGAAGCTGGCACTCCCGAGAAACCGGTCATGCAATACCTCTATAAGAAGAGAGCCCAAACAATCACCTCCAATATGCAAGCACATATAACGCAAATCTGGGCAGATACACATAAATTTGTGGGATGGGGCAATAAGCTATCGCAGGCTCAACCAGCGTGGAATAACAGAAACCTCCCAGGTGTATACACGCTTCCTAATTGGCCGAACTGGGCTCAACATGGAACACTCACATTGGGTGACGTTATGAGAGAAGGTAGCATAATCCCATTCACGGAGCTGGCACTCTGCCTTGCACTCCCCCAAACCGAACAATATCATTACACCCAACTACAGCACGCACTACAAGGCAGCCTCCCCGATGTGACCTCCCTGCCAGAATACACCACGATAAAAAGGAACCTATTCCCTGAACAAATCACTCATAAAGTGACATCGGTCCTGTACAGTGCCATAACTTCCTTTGGCACGACAGAACTGCTGGTGCTACAAACCAAATGGGAGGCTGACGTGGGTGCAATATTACCGGAAGAATGGGTCATGGCACTGATGTTCCCAAGAGAGGTAGCCATATAATCAAGACTCAGGCTGATTCAGTTAAAGGTATTACGCAGAGTATACTATCCTAGGGTAGCCCTCTACAAATGGGGAAAGATAAATGATCCAACTTGTCTGCGATGCAAAACAGAAGAGGGTTCCTTCTTCCATATCCTGTGGAAATGTGCATGCATTCAACAATTTTGGGAGGCATGTTGTAACAAATTATCCAGAGTCATGGGCAAAGCGATTCCTAGGGATCCTAAGCTATTGCTACTGGGAATGGACGACAAAATCGAATTGACAAGATATGAAAAACTGTTTTTGTCCACCACTACCGCACTTATTAAAAGAAACATCGCTCAAAAATGGGGGTCGGATTTGACATCGAGTTATGAACAATGGGTGACAGAAGTGGATATTTGTGTTGCAATGGAGCGCAGGGTATACTCAGCCAGAGGATGCCCGGCTAAGGCGCAGAAAGTATGGCAAAAATGGGAAGACGCCCACTGAAAGCTGACTTTGGATAAATGGACATCAAGCCAAGTTGAGGTAAACCGGGAACCCTATGGTGCTCTCTGGACAGGGAAGAGAGATGTGACTCCTGTGTTGGGGCAAATGGACTCAGCTTCAAACTTCTGTGTGTAATGGGAGGGAGACAATCAGAGACCTTTATCGGCAGTGTACTTGTATTGTTTATGTGTTTAAAAACCCAATAAAATATGTTATCAAAAAAAGAAATGGAGTCAAGGACTGGACCTCACCATCGCACACTAATATAACGACTATTGATGCTGTTCACAGACCTGCCTAACAAAAAGGCCTGCAGGATGTCTCTGAAAGAGACTTCTGGACGGCCAGAGACTGGTTGAAAAATTGTAGGGAGGACCTGGCAGGACTTTCTCAGTGCTATAGGCAAGATAATGGGGACTTCGGAAACAAATTAGGTTGGGGCATCACATTCCAGGCATTTACATGTTAGAAGGGCTAATGTAAACTCAGCCCATTTCGCTACAGTCAATCAGTGCAGTGATCTCCTTGCTGCAGGCATGTGATCCCCGTACGTGGCCACATGCAAGGCAAATCGCACCATTCTGTGCCCTTTCAAATGGCAAAGTAAACTCTGCATATAGCGCATTGGACTAGTCTGGTTTCCTATGAATAGGTTTGTTTACAATTAAGACCTTATGCTTTAAAGATAAGTGGGATTAAGAGACACACACACACCACACCACACACTCTCTATCTCTCTATTCCTCTCTCCCATGTTTACCACGGTAGAAAGACAGGCTATCTAGGCCCCAATCTACCCATCTTCCAAAGTTATACCACACATACAAGCAATTCTAGTGCCACCCCACCTCTTCAAGGATCTATTGCTATACATCTGGCCCAAGACAGTCAAAGTGGGGCAACTCTGTAAATGACCTCTGCACACAACGGACACCATGCCGGACAGTGCTCATGCCTTGCCCAGCGGTTGACTGGTAGGAGCAGGCTTACCATTAGTTCCAAGGATCCATTGGTGAGGCTGGTCCCTCCTTGAGACCTGTCCGTCAGGACTGTTAGCTGTACTTTCTTGTTCTGAAAACAAATAGAGCGTTAAAGAGCGTGTGAGTATTGAAAGAGCAGATCTGACGAATCAACTGTAAACTAATCTGGTCCGATGGTGGTGAATCACTCAATTCAGGGGGGCAGCTTACCTGAAAACCAAACTCGGCTCCAGGGAGGACTGTCTAGTAATACATCCAGCAGAGCTTAACTCCGCCAAGAGAGCCCTCCTCTGCTCCATGGGCCGGACAGGTTTTCTATTGCCATTAACCCTTTGTCATGGGCAGACCTTTAAGAGTGCATAGAAACTCACTAAGATTCACAATGGTTTTACACAGAAATGCCGCATCACAATTTAGGGTAGTGTTTACATAGCTGAGAAAAGTGTTCCCATCATCTCTCAAGTATCCGTATCCTTTGTGCGGTGCTCTGCCCACCACTGCCTTCCAGACCAATCTTAGCTCACCTCCACAATCCTGCCCCCAAGCACTTAAAAGATCTATTTCGGCTTAACAAAATCATGGGATACCACTGGCATCTCATGAGGTTCACACACTTTCTCTGGCTTCACGGGGTGGGAAAATACCGATATTCCAGGGCAGGGCGATGCTGCACTTCACCACACAAATAGCCGTTTACCAAATATAAAGCCAACGCCAAGGTGCGTTACAGATCGTTTAGCTGTCAAATCACTAATGCACCGTAACAAGAATATTCAAAACATAAGGCAATTGAGGCTTTTGATCAATATAGATGGATTGTTTTAGCCTCAATTCACCTCATTAGGTACATAGCAGTCAGAACATTACATCACTTTCTCGAATGTAATCCACGACACCAACAAACATAGCAAATGGTATAGTCTACATACATGTACTGTAAAACATTCTCAACGAAATGCAAACAATATAAAAGGAAGTGTAAAGCCGTGCCGTCTAAGGCTCACATAATGAAATCAAATGCAGACTTTTAAAAAGAAAAATCGCCAGAGCATTAAAGGGCTGTACAGAATCCTAGGCTTTACAACAGTGGAATGTGCACAGGGACCCCAGAGATACATTGGGTGGGAGAAGATAATCTTTCTTCCCAGTTCAGAATAGTACTCTGTGGATTTTTCATGTTAATACTCTAGTGTGAATGTGGAACGCCACTTTTACATGAGCATCAGTGCAGCAAAGTTGACACAGAGTTGTTTAGTTTTCCAAGCGCATTGGAAATATTTCATGGAGCTTCATACTCTTGGTTCACAGCTCCCTAATCTTTGCTTACACTTTGCATACAGATGCGGGACATTATCTTTCAGAACATTTAGTGATGGCTGCCATTTCTCAAAGGGCAGTGGTGCTTGAGATGTCATATATGTCATTTTTCTTTCAACCAGCCCTAAACGATAGGATTGTATTTGTTGTGACTGGTGTGTAGTAAGAGTGCATGCATGGGAGTCATGTCGGGCGGGGACCATGCACCCCATCCATTATTGCTATTCGTGCACCAACCTCATGCAGTGAATGGTATCGTGCTTGAAGATGCTGCATCAAGAGACCACCAGGATGCCTGCGTGGGAGTTCACATAGCTATCTGGAAAGGACAGGTCATGAGTCATGTAACTTTTACAGGTCATGGTTGAAGAGGGGCGTGGAAAGGAATATCTTCGGGGCGTAGACAGGGCAGGGCCTCAAGGAACACCCAAAATCTGTAAAAGCTCACTCAGCAACGTTGAGTGGACATTTGCAGATGTTCATCTCACTGGGCCCAACTACATTAGGCTCAGGTCCCACTTGTTATACAATCGTGGCTACGCTTCTGCATATTTCTGCTCCTTGGAGAAAACATGCACAGAGGCTAGATTTTTAGGATTGAGGTTATTTGGAGGGGCGGGAATGGCCTCAAAAGCCTGGACTTGGATGCAGTAACTCGCAGCAGACCAGGTATTGCTCGGTTCTGGGAGGGGAGGGAATTTTGTGCCAGTAAGAGCAGTCTCCTTACCTTGATGTAGATGCAGCTGGTCACAGGATAGTAGTTTCCAGCCACTGGTTCAATTTTATTCAGCTCCCAAGTTTCACGGTAATCCACCCTGAAATAAAAAGCAGTACTTGTGGGTAACACCGGTAGCCAGCAGAAAACAGCACGCCCCCCCATCCCAACATGTTATCAAACAGACATTATCCATCTCCGCCATCTGTAACATTTGCCACAGCCATTTATATCATAGCATTGAGTGCTGCAGAGAGTCCGTATCTCCTCTTTGCGCAGCAGACACAATGCAGCTGTGCGTTTCTCGGGCAACAAGTAACTTGCATAACCTAAAGCTTGAGAATGTAATGCATTACATATTACAGAGACCATGGAGGCCAGGTGCCACACCCACTAATACTGAACCAGTAAGAGGTAAAGAGAGAGTCCTCAGCCCATCACCACTCTTAGGAGAAGCACCAGCTGGCTAGACCCTGTGTAAGAGAAGGGGACCCCAGCATGAATAAGAACCAACATCAGGACCGGAGGGGGACTGTTGGCCAGTAGGAGGTACACCACCACGTGGAAAAGGGAAAGCCTGCACACCCCTTCCTTTATGAGCAAGGCCCCTAAAACCTGCACAAACTCCTTTATACTCCCAGGTTCCCAAGAACTCTTCCAGATTAGTTCATCCCATTGTCCTAAAGTGTCAGTGCTGTTCCCAAGCCCACCATGCCTACTTGTAAACCCATATAGCAAGAGACTAACTTTCCATCCCGCCCCAAAGTTTGGTGCATTAATTATGCCCTGTGGAAGAAATGGGGTTTAGGACTGCTCAAACTTTGCACGACCAGGAGTTGCTCATCAGACATGTCATGTTCAGGGGAGCCAAGTGGAGGCATCAGGGTCCCATGAAAGAGCACCTCATATATGAAGGCAGGCAGCAGTGACTGGACTGCCAGATAGCAGTGTTAGTCTTCCTGCAAGCCTGCAGAGATTACTGCAGGTGGTGAGGGTATCCACGGCAGCTGGCGGCTGTAAGGGAAGAAACCAGCAGCGAGGTATACAGGAATTACCTGGGACTCTAAAATAGAAAGACATAAAAGAGGTGGCAGAGAGGAAAAAGCAAAGTAATTTAAAGAAGCTTGTTGGGACGGCAAAAAAATGCGGGAGGAGGAAATAGGAGCCAAGGAGGTCAGACAATCGGAGGCCTCGGAAGAAGAAGGGGCAGGAAGAACATTGTAAAAGGAAGAGAAGCTTGTAGGGGATCTTACGAGGGACTGAATGTTGCAGGGTATCTAGAAGGAAAGTAGAGGGAGCAAGAGAGCGGGGACCAGAGGAGAGAAGATGAGGTGGTTAAGGAAGTTTCAGTACCACGCTCTGAGGAGGGCATATTAGGACCACAAGGCCTTACACTCCGAATGGAGGGATCACTGTTGCCCCTGCACTTGGTGGAACCTGTACAACTGCTAAACGGGTCACGCATTGACACCTAGCACCTGTAGCCAAGATGGTGAATCTGGGGACGGAGCCAGGCTCCGAAATGCACTGACGGCACCGGAAAGTACAAGAGAACCTCTGGTCGAACGTGCCAAAAGGCAACAGCGTGCACAGAGCTGTGTCAGATCAACATCCTTCTGCCAGGTCTTGCAACTCCCTCACTGATGAACAGATCACGCCACCAAGGCTCCCAACTGAAGACACATCCTTTTCTGTGAGTATATTACGTAGGCAGGGACAGTTAGGAGATTGATATTAATCTCAGAGTCCCAATCATGTTTCATTGAGAAGCTCAACCTCAACAAGGTCCCTTAATCCAGGTTTTAAATCTGCCAACCCTCTCCTTAAGACAAAATATGCTCCGCTGACACTATATTGCTTTTCTCCATTATTTTGATGCTAGGACCACATTACCAAACTAGTAAGTCATCGCGATTTCAGGGAATAGGGAAATGCATAGCCCTGTTGGTAAAGTTTACATATCAGTTTCTTTGGTATTTTCCAGACTTGTAAGACTGCCCTCACATAGAACAATCTGAATGACTGAGCCTCCAGCTGTCTCCGTAGCTGTGGACTAGACCAGACAGCAACCCTGACAGTATCGCATTAGGAACTCAGGGTCATGCCTCTTCTGGTTCCTGGCATTTGCACCCTACCTGGACTAACTCTTCAGTCACAAAATCTCAGGAACTGACAGGTG
Organism: Ambystoma mexicanum; assembly: GCF_040938575.1. Classification (NCBI taxonomy): domain Eukaryota; kingdom Metazoa; phylum Chordata; class Amphibia; order Caudata; family Ambystomatidae; genus Ambystoma; species Ambystoma mexicanum. The sequence goes on along the minus strand of NC_090926.1, from coordinate 1,265,713,899 downwards.
TGGAGAATACTGCAGATCCCCCACTAAAACACTGCCTAGAGTCTACTCTCAGGGGACCAGGAAAGGGCAGGTGCTTCTTGATTACAATCCTGGGGTGGTGTATTGCGGGAGGATCACCTGGGTGGAGACCAAGCCCAGGCGGTGAGGAGATTTTACAGGGCGAGACATGGTATAGTTCCTTGGACGATAGATAGTAAGATCATTCCCAGAGAGGTAATAGCGTCTTGTCATTCATATGAATGTCAGTCTAGGGTTAGAAACATACTAGTCAAATTTGGAACAAAAATGTCTAAAGATATTAACTTTCCAGAAAAACACCATATCCTCCACAATATCAAAGGTATGCTGAAAGGAACAGTAAACATGTGACCGTTTCTAAACCTTTTGTCTCTCAAAGAGCTAAATCTTATAATTCCTCTCAATATCATGGGAAGAAAAACCTTTTAACGAATAAGAAACATCTACATTTTTCAAAATAAACTGCAAGTCCCAGAATCTCGCAGGGACTGAAGAAGAGGGCTGAAGAGCAATACAGGCAAGTAAGCCTAATGGCTCTTGGCTAGGTCGGGCAATTAGGCCCAAGGGCCTGTACCTGAGACCATAAGCCCACCTGAGGGGCATAAAAGCTGCAGCAAGGAGGAGCAGTAGAAAGAAGCTGGAGCAGGAGCTGAAAGGTCGGCAGTAGCAGAAGCAGAGCATGAAGCTTGCAGATCACAAGGAAGTGTGACCACAGATGGGACACAAGAGCAGAGGAAGGACAGGTTGCTCCTGTGATCCCAAACCCTGTTTGGCTGTGGCAGCATTGGAAGGGACTGGTAGCAACAGGCAGTCTTTCCAGGTGTGCCCAATTGTTGTGAATGCAGAGCTGAAGTTGTGCATGCTCCCAAGACCAGTGTGCATAAGCAAGCAGAGGAAAACTGGAGAGTGGAAGGCTCTCCCTTGAGGCCGGATTGGAGCCACCCATACAGCAGAGGGGTGTGGATCCCAACAGTGCCCGTAGCAGTAGTATGAGAAGAAACCAAGCTGGGAAGCAGCAGCAGCCACTGTAATCAGGAGTCGGAAAAGGGAGCTCTATGCTCCTGAACAAAAGAAATACCTTGCCGGTAACTGTAGCCAGCTTTAATTGTACATGCACATACATCTAAATGAGTAGAAGTTCATCTCAGAAGTGGGAAGTCTTTCTGAGGAGTGAAATGTAACACGGATAAAACGCTTGCGTGTAGTGAAAGGTCTGAGGGCTGAGGAATCCACTGTTTGGCTGAGGCGAGTGACTCATCCTGCTGGAGAACAGAAGAAAGGAAGAAAGGAAGAAAGGAGAAGGAGGTGCGTGTGCCTGTGTTGTGCCTGTGGCTTTAACAGACCTACCACCTGACCAAGTCACCTGACTGGGTCACCAGACACAAAAGGCCGCCTCGCCCGCCCTTGCGGCGTTAAGCCCTGAGGTCTAAGGAATCCGCTGTTTGGCTGTTTGGCGAGTGGCGCAGCGCTGATGATGGATCCATCGAACTTATCCACATCCCTAAGGACGCAAGCGCAAGTCAAACGCATGGCATTCCAAGATGAGCTGCCAGTGAAAGGTGCACGCAACAAACAGGTGAGCCAATACTTTTCCTGCCGATCTGCATTGGAAAATATGGATCACATTACGGACCATGATATTCCGATCCAAGACATTGTATTTCATCCCCTGCCACACAAAGTTTGTGGGACTACACCTTATGAGGGTGCTCGCCCAAATTCCGACCCCTGTGGAAAAATCCACCCTACGCCCGTGTTAAGTAGCCCTAAACAAGCTGAAGTCATAAATCGGCACATGTCAAATAATGCAAGTTGTCAGAGCGCTACGGGCGATATTTCGCTCATCGTGGTTCAGGACTTACCAGCAGGGGTGGGCGAGCTCCGTTCCTCCATAGAGACAGCTGGTGATGTGCGAGCTTCCGGCCACTCAGGGCCGGCGAGTGATGTGCCGCTGGAGTTCGGAGAGGCAGCGTTGTTGTACGAGGCGGAGGACGCTTTCACTGACGCTGGGGGGCGGAGCCAGTCACAGGAAGCGAAAGCAGTAGGAGGATGCGACGCTGTGGCCGGCGACGCAGAGGCAACACAGCGCCTGTTGGACTTGGCAGAGGCCCGCCGCGTCAGCCCTGCCGCGGCTGCTCGCGCAGAGATATGGCAACCCAAGAGTGCAGTGAATCGTACTGATGTTCCTGAAACTAATCACAAGGTAGGTGCAATAATTCAAAACGATTTTTCTTCCCTAAACAAAATGACAAATGCTGCTGAGCCTATCCCCCTCTTGATATCATTACTGCTGACCGTGGATGAAGCGCTAACAATGGTGCACGCGGATGATTTGGTGTGTGATCCATATTTAGGTAGTGAACAGAGGGGCAATAACGTAGGTCTCTACCGTGCTTCAAAAATTGATTAATCTAAACAAATCCCATTCATTTAAACAGTCTGTGACATCTACCCCCGTGCAGGATGCGATATCTAAAGCACCCCTGAAAAGGAATTGTGTTAAAATTACAAATGTAAACCGTGACATATGGGGATCCGGCAATTATAAAAGAACTAAGGCAGCCACTTCTGTATCCTCAGATGAGACAACATCGTCACATCACATTAATGTAGCAGACTCCCAGAAAAGATTGCCAGTATCAACATCTCTGAGGAGACCCCAAAGTCTGGAAAACAAGGCTACATCTAGTGAAGACTCATTAACTGACTCTCCCACAAGAGAATTGTCGTTAATTGAATGCACTTTTCCTAAAATCAGTCGAGAAAGGAGGTGGCATAGATGGGTACCCCGGCCTTATCAAGAGCGACGAAGTGAGGGTAGTGGAGCCCCCTGTGCTCATGTACCAGCAAATGAACTTTTAATAGCTTTAACATCTGCAATGGCCATTTCTCTAACACCCTTTACTAAGTTGTACGAATCGTTAAATGAAAATGTGAAAGACGTTACAACTCTATTGGCCTTGATGAATTCAAAAGTGTTACATCTGGAAGCATCACACTGTGCCCAAAAGGCTAAACAAGAGGAGCTAACTCAAAAGATATTGGTAGGAATAAACTCCTTAAATAATGTGAAACAGAACGACTTATTCGACAAAAAGCTGTTTGCAGAGGTCGCAAAAGAAGCTTTGTCCCTTTTTCGGAAATCTCTGATCGTTCAAAAAGGAGATATCCATAGTTGCGCTAGCGACTCGAGCGTGACAAGGATGCCAGAGGCGCATTGTTCCGCTAAAGTTGCTTCTAATGCCGTCCAGGGGACTATGAAGATTGCCTTCCAAGTTCATCCGACTCAATCTCAGCACCTGACTGTTACATCTTCAGAAAGTCTTGTAACTGAAGACAATGCACCTGAGCTACCCGGGCGCAATGCTGTACCACCGTCGTCCGAAACTCCATTAGAGAAATCCAGCATCTGTAACACACCACAATGCGGAAATGTTGGGCTCTCTAACCCCCTGGACATATCGTTTAACAGGGCCTTCCATCAAGCTAGAAATGCTGCAAATCCTGCCTTATCAGACTCACAAAAAGCATCCGGCTCAATGCCTCCTGGGAAAGAGGGGATTCAGGTGGGCGAAATGAGAGATAACCCCGCAGCATCCGAGACTCCGGCTGGGATATTTCCCATTTTTGGAAACCAAGACTCACAAAATCAGGCCAAAGTAAACAAGATTACAAAAAAAACTCATCCAAGGATGGTGAAAAAGCAAAAGAATTTTCATTAAAAAACCCAGCAAAAAGGAGCACGGAAATTTGTACGTAATCTGAATATGTTCCAATTGGTGGACAAAGCAATCACCTCAAGCCTGAAACTAGCAGACACAATTAAGGATAAAACATTGGACCAACCGTTAACAGCAGAAAACGTGATGATATCTACTGAAATATTGCCTTGTGGGGAAGATTTGGCAATTGACAAAGAGTTAATAGGCTTATCAACGTATGAAGATCCTGAGACAGAATGTGTTGCCAGTACGAAAAATACTGTGCGTTGACCTACGCTCACAAAAAAGCCCGTCAGTGCTTCCGGCCTCAAACGACCAATGCTCCTAAGAAAGTTGAAAAAGAAACACAAATTGTAAAAAGAGCAACAATCGAAGTGAGCAAGAGCACTTCCTCGATATCAACACGAGACATTAACCAGAGGAGATGTGAGCTGGTGCCCCTGGTCAGAGAAATAGAAGAATCAGATTTTGTATTTAAGAGCCCAGAGTTCATGACACTTCAAGCAAAATGGGAAAGGCAGAGGCTGAACAACAGGAAGATGAAGTTAGATCTCGACAAAGGCAACCATCAAGTAGTAAATGGAGAGAACCACTCAAAAAGAATTGAAGGGTCTGGGATGCCTGTCCTGACTGTTTCACAATTACCACTACCAGAAATCGCCAATAGTCATGTTGCACAGTCTAAAACAAACAATCAGAAGAAAGAGAACCGTTATGAAAACAGGGGTTCGAACGAAGTGCCTAGCTTGATTAAAATAATGCTGGAGAGGTTGGTAGGTGGTGACAAACTAATTTTGAACAGATCAAGCGTGTTGAGATTACTTCATCATATACCTCGGTTGCGCTCACTTGATTGGAAAGACCTGAAAACGGTTGAATTTCCGGACGAGCGGCAAACAGACAAAGTGATTTTGCATATAAATTCTCACATAATTTCAAATGTTATTTTAGAGGCTGCTGAAGATCTGTTATTGTTGGGCTTTGATACCTATAAATTGCTAGAACAAGACACGCAATATTTCATTCAAGACTGCAGGACTATGTGTCTCTCGGCCCTTACGTACAGAAACATCTCCATCTTTGGAACATTCTCAATGCACAAAAGCACTCGGCATGGCTCAGTCGAGCCATTGGGGACAAGACGAGTCAATCAAGAAGAGGCATCACTCCGCGCATATTTGCCAGAACTCTGAGCCCTTGGGAGCATGTCGAGGAAGTCGGAACAAGCACGATGGATAAAATCAAAATAACGATAAATAACGGAGCGTCAGAGGTCATCCCTGTGGAAACTGCACTAAACGGCACGCGAGGGAATGAAGTAACACAGGAATGGAACTTGCTGGCATCAGCCTTAAATAGTAAACAACACAGCTAATGCTCAAAGACCAACATGGCCCAAGAATGTCTGCTTGCCTCCTGGAACACATGTGGTTTTGTCCACTTGTTAAATAACGCATGGGCCCAAGATTTACATCTCATATGCTTGCAAGAAACTTGGCTGCGCGAACTGCCGGTGATCTCTCAATTTGAATGTGCTTTGAACCCTGCTATTAAAGCGGACAAGGGGCGCCTGATAGCAGGGCTGTTAACACTGATCAAACGGTCTTCAGGTTACCGCTTGATAACTTCTAAAAACTATACGCCCTACATTCAAGTATGCAAAATAAGAAAGCTCACAGAGAAGCCATCACCTTCTGATGTATTCCACATACTTAATGTATACTGGAATCATCAAGCCGCCGGGTCCTACCCCTTTATTGACCAAGTTTCCTCCATAATTGAAAATTTGCTTGAATCATCAAGAGGAACAGGTATGATACTCTGTGGTGATCTAAATATCGATTTTTTTAAACCCCAGAGTGTCACTAAAGGTCACCTTGCTCAAACCTGGACAGATGAAATGTCTGTAAGAGGTTTGTCTATGTTAAAAGGCTGTACCCAAGGTGACATTCCACCAAGGGCCACGTAGCAGCGTGAGCTCTGTAGTTCAACCATCGACTACATTTTTGTCTCTGACAGTGTGCACACGAGAACAAAATCTCTGAATGTTCGGGCAATGATAAACAGCGACCACGAAATGCTGGTAGTAAAATTTTACGACACAAAAGGTGCCCTGAGTAAAAAATGGCGCTCACAAATCTCAGCAGAATCGAATCGCCTACGAATAAGACTGGAAGAACACGAAGTGGCCACCATATGCTCCCAATTTAAGCAGATACCTTTGGATATTGAGTATGCTCCCATATTGACGCAATTTAAAAGCTCAAATAATGGAATGAAAAACAGATCATTCAAGAAAAAACACTCCTTTGATCTAACGGTGATGCAACGCAAAAGAGCCATGCGAGCCGAAATTCGGAAAAATAATCTAGGTCCAAAAGAAGAAAGAATGCAATGAAACAAAGTAACTAAACAACACTACAAAAACTGGATTAAAAGTTACCAGTTTATATTACATCAAAATGATGCAGAGGTAATGTTGAAGATTCTTTCCAATAAGAATGGTGGTGAGTTTTGGCGAACAATAAACGCGATGGAATCACCACAAGAGGCATTACTTATAAGTCAGGTGACGGAAGCTGAATGGGTCCAGCACTTCACTGCGCTATATCATAATTCCCTTGTCCCACATGCACACTCACCTATCGAATCAGATTGGAACCTAAACTTCTCAAGAGACGAAATACGAGATGCAATAATGAGAACGAAAAACTCTAGGGCCCCGGGTCCTGACGGCCTATCGAACTTTATGATTAAACAGTTCCCAGACCTGTGGGCTGACTTGTGCTTCGATCTCTTTGCAAGAAGAAACTCGCAAAAGCAAATACCGACATCATGGAAGTCAGGGATAATAGTGCCCATATTTAAGAAAGGGAACAGAGCGTCACTGAAAAATTACAGACCAATTAATTGGGCACAAACAGCAAAAAAAGTGGACGAAAGACAGGCAGGTTTTGTGAAAATGGTGGGTTGCTCACTGAACCTGCTAATCTTAAATCTTCTAAAAATGGAAGCCCTGCGCACAAACACAAAGGTGTATGCAGCTTTTGTTGACTTTTCCATGGCCTTCGATATGATACATCGCAAAGCGCTATGGGTTAAACTGGAAGGGTGGGGGTGTCCGGAAGATCTACAAAAACTGAAATTTTGGTGTTTGAGAACCTAAGATCACGCAAAAACCAGAGGTGCTCAAAACACAGGTGGTCACTAGAGCAAGAGGTCCTTTGCACATCAGAATCTGTAAAATATCTAGGAATGATTTTGAACTCCAGTATTTGTGATGACCCTTGGGTGACTGAATCAAAGAGGAAATGTGGACAGTTGGCACGTCAGGCTCTTGTGATCCATAAAATATATGGGCGATTATCAATGCGACCTGTGAGAAATTTTTATGAACAGAAAGTGGCCCGATTTTAACATATGGCGCTGAAAATGCCTTTGGTTGCCCGTCTACACATTGGGCATCACTGGAACATATGTTCTGGACGAAGGCTCTAAGCCTACCAATAGGAAAATCTACTGCATGCATAAGGTATGAACTTGCGCTGGTCTCATTGCATGCGAGGGTCTGCTGGAACCAACTATCGTTGTTCCGGAAATCCAAAACTGAAGAGGGAATCCTACAATTCAAGATCCTGCATAATGAGTGCAGTGGAGGCTCCGACATTTTGTCCCAATGGGTAAAACAAGGTGAAGATTTATTAACCATCAATAACATTAGTTTACATGCCCTGCACGTAAACCCGACAGCAGCTAAAGTGAAGATCTGGCGCGCTGACTGGATTGACACAGGTAGTGAACGCCAAGCTGCCAGCGCAATGAAAGATGCGCCCGCTGAAGCGAAAAGCTACAACGTACTGCAGCCTTATATGATTTGTTTTCCAAACTCAAAGGCACGTAGACTATTCTTGTTATTCAGGCTGAACTCATTCAAGACAAAGGACCGCATCAGACTTCGAGCAGATGACACTGATTCAAATCCCATTTGTCGTATCTGCCTTAAGGAGCCGGAATCCCTTAAACACCTGGTGTTATTTTGTCACTCTTTAAAAAATGAAAGATCTGTTCATCTGGGACAGTGGTACGCAAACCATCAAACACTGCACGCGGACGAGTGGTGGCAGAAAATGTGGAATGGATCGGATTGGAAACAAATTATGCCCCTGACCTCTTTCCTGGCTGTAATCGAGGAGAGGTTATCTTACAAACCCAAGTGTCTGATCCCCGATTCGTTGAAACGAAAGTATAACAAGTGTGGACTGACCAATGAGCTAAACACCTTGGAGAAAGGTCCGTACACTACTTGTGTAAGGCAGAAGAGACGAACATCTCAGGGGCATAACGTAGAGGAGTAATAACAACATTAAGATGTGAAATGTTTTGTTTTGAATTGTCATATTTTAAAGGTTTGATTTTTAAACCAATAAAATTTAAAAAAAAAAGCCTTTTTTTACCCCAATTTCAGAAATACCTTGTTGCCAGGCGGCCGTGTGGCTTGTATTAACAAAGAGAGAGTTGCTGGTAGCATAACTGAAGTAGAAATTACTTTTCTGTGTGTTGCAAGTACCGTTTAAAGAGACAGTGAATGCAACAATGTTTTCTGATACCTTGGAAGCTAAAGGCTGACCGAAAGTTGTGAACGTGTCTCTTTGAAGTGGTAGTGTATGAGTGAAATGAAATCGTGTGTGCCTAATTTCGTTTTCAGTAAGAAGTCCACAGCTTGCAACATCTTAAAGGCTGAAGCAAAAGTCGTAGAAGTGGTTGAAGCTGAAGCAAGAACACGTATTGCCCATAGAGTCAACTCTATAAAAGTGAATTCCACTCAATTAAGGACTATACACTACTGTTCTGAAGTTGGAAAATCAATTGATATGAGAAATTAAATTTTACTCAAATGCGCCAACCTTAAAAGTTAAATTTATTGCGGTGAGTCTTCAAATTAAAGATCCAATTTTCACTTAGGAAAAAGAAAAAATCTTTATAACTTGTCATTTGTTATGTTCCATAGTGCTTTTTATTTTTAATTCCACATGTTACCATCACATGTTCAATTCCGTTATTTTTTGTTTAAAGTTATTCAGTCCAAGTGTTTTTCCACACACTTAAATATTTGATAAGCAAAGATTCTCAACGAGAAAATATAATTTTTTTCCTCACTCAATTATTGTTGTTCCCACTCGACACGTGTTTCCCCATTGTTGGTCACAATGGTTCATCAGGAGAGCAAATCCTACTCAAAATAACATTATTGTGAGAAAAAAGAAGAAAGAGAAGAAAAGAAAATCAATTTTTTCACAAATATTATTTTCATAATGTAAAATTATTTGTTAAGGCTTGACTCACCCTTTTAATTCCTTCATAAACACATTATTCATTGCGTTCACTTTGTCCAAGTTGGTTTAACTTGTAGTTATTTAAATGCAATGACTATGCTGTTTTTCAGAAATTAATATTTTCAGCTATTTGCTGGTGATTCTTAGTGGATTCTGTTAGGAAGAGAAGGCTTATTTAGAAACCCTGTCTGCTGCCTTAAACCTAGCACTTGCAAATTGCTGGCTGCATTACCACTGTTTGTTGCCTTTATTATTTATTTATTGTTATTTATCTGTTTCTCCTCTGCTTCGCACTTTCCACCTCTCCCCCCTTCCATGCACTTTTCCCCTCCCCCCTCTCCTATGCACTTGCGCATTCTCAATGTCACTGGGCCTAGTAAGATCGCTGTTTTGTTCTCCCCTGTTCCCCTCCCTTGCCTTGTCGCGCTCTGAAACACTTGTGTACGAGCGCGATAGAAATAAAATATCAATCAATCAACTGAGGGGTTTTACCAAATTTTAGTTTTTAGTCATAATATGGCTTGGAATTGTGCTAGGGTTCCAACAAAAAGATAATGCCTGCTAAGAAGGACCTAAGTGATCTTACCTTAAATTGCAATTCGGTCAAATTTCGAGCTTAAAGAAACAGCCTGACAGAGGAGACCCCAAAGAAGTGTTCCAGGGGTCAGAAGGACCCAGTGCCCCCAGAGGAAGAAGCAGGCGAGCAGGAGGACACCCAATAGAATTAATTGCCGTAAAGACTCTCCAAGAAACCTCTACGCCGGACCAAAAGGACATGCGAGGTTGGGTCTATCGAATAATTGCCTACCCCAGGAGTCAAAGGTAGTTCAGCAGAAACTGATCCAGCAGCACTAAACAATGTGAGTAAACAGCTCTTTTTCACATGGATCGTTTCCAGGATTCGGTTCCCAGGGACCTACACCCACAGCCAGCGAAAGGCTCTTCCCAAGATGTCGACCCTCAAGCCTGCATCAGAGACTTTGGCAAAGAGGACTCCCGGAAGATGTAGGAACCTGCGAAGACTGTTCCAGATAGCTCGATGAACTAAAGAGGATTGTAGTACAGAAGCAAACCATCCTAGGATGGGGAGGCACTCTCGGATGCCCCAAGCTGTAGGAATGGTGTAGTAGTTAGCTTCTTTTTTTATTGTATATGGTAAAAAACCTTTACAAATTAGATACAACATTTATATCATAAAAAATACATATTAGAATTCATTGTATACACAAAATTAATTTTCCTAAAAATCAGTTACAAAACAGATAACATAACAAATAAGTGTATAATAATGTTAATACAAATTATTTCTTAATAAATATCAGATTCCTCAAAATTCAGTTCGTTCAGCTTAGAATCTAATAATAAGCTTAACACTGTCTCCATACATACATCTTTGCCATAGAGCCTCGCGGGACAATATTGCGTCTGAATACATAAAGTGACCAAACCTAGATTGACGCAAATCTTCGAAAAATACACAATATATGACCACATGTCTGAGAGTCTCCAAAACCGCAGCATTATTACAAAAGCGGCATGATCCATGAGCAAACTTTAAATCACATTTACACCATTGAGCAACTTTTCATTGATATGAAAGAGATTGAGTTTAAATCGAAGATATATTGTTTGAGCAATGGAAGATGGAAATTGCAAGATATATTTAGATCTAACCCCCTACTTTCTTCTACACTGAGCATACTCATGATAAGAACTGTATAGTCCAATTCTGTCCGCCTGACAGCTCCAATAATATGATTGCAATTTCAATTTGCAGCTAGGTAAACCCAATATTAAGTCCTCCTTCAGAATCCCCAATAATGCCATTAAATCATTAATTTTATCCACATGACCCGTTAGTGATCTCACACACCCTAATTTAATCAGGTCTTGCAGGTGTTCATAGAGGGAGTTACAGGGAGGGTCAAGAATTTTTGCATAATTATTTAATAGCCGCCAGTTCCGTTTCACGGAGAGTGGCAAAAGACGCAGTTCATGTCGAACAATGTCATTCGGAACAGCAAGGGATAAACCAAGTACTTTTTTCCATACTCCACCTTGTACAGTATCCAATATGTCATCCACCTCATATAAACACATATCAGTTATATATATAACAGTTGGCTCGACTTTTAGAAGATAAAACTGAAGGATGGGCAGGAGTGAAAATTCACAATATTTTGCCATAATTATTCGCATTTGTGATACTAAAGGTTTAATTTTTACTTGGATTTTTTCCCTCCACCAGGATTTTGAAAAGGCATCAGATAGGAGATAACCCAGATATTTAATTTCTGAGGCTATTTCGATTCGTGTACCATCAATCGACCAGTTATAGAAACATGTTTTTTTTTTCCCATCAGATAGTATGACAATCAAGGCCTTAGAGTGGTTGTGGGCTACAGCATAGCTACTGAATGCATTGATCTTATTCTGCAACCCAAACGGGGTTTTGTCGAAAATAAGAATATCGTTGGCAAAACCAATATAATTCAGTTTAAGGCAGCCACATTTAATAGGGTAGATAATTTACTTTGCCCAGCATCCCTCCACATCACAGATGTACAAATTGAACAGCACTGCTGCCATCGTGCAGCCTTGTTTTAGCCCAACTGTAGACAGAATCGGGTCAGTAAGCGCGCCTTCGCTGTTAAGTCTTACTCTATAATTAGTATGAGAGTGAAGCGAGGCAATGAGCGATACCAAATGGCCAGGAAATCCCATTGCTAGCATTTTAGCCCATAATAATTCTCTCAACACTGTATCAAATGCTGAACTTAAGTCCAACGCTGCCATGTAGACAGCACCCATATGATGATGTTTGTTATTCAATTGAATATGAGATAACAAGGTAGCGTTGAAAGGACAACCCATACAGCGTCTAAAACCTATCTGAAACCTTGACAATAATGAATTATTTTTCATAAATTCCTGAAGTTCTTCAAGAATTAACTGACGAAAGACCTTCGAGGAAGCGTCTGTTAGGGCAATGGGCCTAAAATTCAAGGGATTGTCTATTGGACCTTTTTTATGAATCGGAATAATGACAGCAGAGCACCATGATTTAGGTACATCTTGCAATAGGAATATAGCATCAAATCTGTATTTTAGAATCTCTGCCCACAACTCGGTATCAGATCTATATAAACATGCGGGAATGCCATCGGGGCCAGTAGCCCTTGAGGGATTTAGCTTCATAATTGCCCTGGATATATCTTCATGACACCAAGAAGAATGCGTAGGTATGACTTTACAAAAGTAAATTCTGGCATAGTTCGAAAATTGGCCCGGCAAATCATAGTTGCACTTGATGAAATTAGCCCATTCATCAGCCGATATGCCATTTTCCTTTAGACCATCCTTAGGATCGTTTAACCTCCTAAGTATAGACCACATTTTCCGTGTATCAGTTAAGTAAGTTATGCATCATATTTTGGTTGTCGTTTAAGTAGAGTTTTGTTCTTAAATTATTCACCTCAGTTTTATAGTTATAAAGGATGTTCTTTTTTAAGGAGTAATAATCAAGCGGTTCAAGAACTAATTAAGAAAGTTGACGAATCTTATAGTTCTTACACTTCTTTATTCAGAAGATTTTTATACAAGGTTAATTTCCTTTTCTTTACCATCTCAATGAGGCGGTAGTCAATCCTCTCAGATATAAGTGTGTCAATTCTACTCAAATCAAAGTATAGATCTGTCACAATTATATTCATTTCCGGATCTGTTTTGATTCGTCTTGTCAACTGATGACAAATGAGGGGTTCCATCTGACTGAAAGACCCACCCGATCATTTTCCACCAATGTCAAAAGCGAGTTAGATTCAAAAGACCAGCAATCTACTTTCACTTTTAGGGAGATTGTATGGTGATCACCAAAACCCAATTTCTTTTATGTGAATTAAATCAAATGAGTTATGTAGTGTCAAGGATTTGAAAAAGTGATCAATATGTGAGTACAATCCTTATTGCTGGGGACTACTTGGATATCTCAATTAAGGAAAAAGTCCACCCATTTTTTACCATTCTTCATAGTATTACTAGCATTTGTTAAATTCCGCCCCATACACATGTCATTATACAAACGAGAAGAATTAAAATCACCCCCAACCACGACATCCAGATGTGGGTGTCGGGTGAATGCACCTTCGAGGATAGCGTCAAGTGTGCCAGTTATTTAATTGAACGTAATTATACTCCTGTTCCAATAGATACGCATAATTAGTAAGGAGTTTGCACATGATATACCTGGGGTTAGTTCAATAGCTATTATAGAGGCATCCTTGAAAAACCATTTTGTGATGAGTTTGCATGCGTTGTTAATTAGAATTGCTAGCCCCCCCAGAGGGTCTACCCTTTTCTCCTCTTGACGCGGGATGAGTATAATAATCAAACCCTTCCACATTGAAGTGGGTTACATGCATAGTTTCTTGTAGTAGTATAACAGCGGGGTAGGCATTAACATCCATAGTACCCCACCATCTGTTAAGGTTAGCCAACCCACAACTATTCCAAGAGAGACATTCAAAAGTTTGATCACACTGCGTATAGCTAGGGTGGTGCTGCGAAGGTGGATGCAGGCGCCACTGTACACAAATTGTTATGCCCAGACAATGTGGCAGCCATGGCTAAAATCTGTTTAACAAACTCTTCATTGATGTGGGGTAGTTGTACAGTCTCCGTATTTTGACTTACTGTGACATAGGGAGTAATGGGTTTTTCCCGAAAACCTTTAGCCTCTAATTCAGAATGTAAAAGAACATATACAAAGTTCTCTTTTTGCTCCCAAACCAATTTCCTAATCAGCCTGGAATATAAACCACAAGTCATCCTATTGTTGTGAATAGAAGCCAGTCTTACCCAATCAGTATCTTCTGAGCCTATTGTTCTTAGACAAGGGATGGTATGAAAGGCTTTTAATAGTGAAGATCGAGTCAAATTGGATTTAGCATTGATTTTGGGATCACTTTCCCATCCCAGTATAAAGGGCTGATCTTCATTGAGGTCAAGATCTTCGGTGGCATCATTTTGCTGAGTAATTAGACCGCATGTCACACCGCCTATAGGAGGGGCTACCGTTTCCACAGGTGACCCAACAGCATTTTCTTTTTGTATCACAACATTCATAGACGGTACAATTACGCCATTAATGATTGGCAACACATTCATGTCGTGCGAGATTCCATTTGATCGCGATGGATCTTTACCCAACACACCCATCATCCATGGCTCGACAGAAGTCAATTTATCAACTCGTTCTTCACCTAATACCTTCAACTTAGTTTCTTTCGTTTCCTTTTCATTAGTTTTACTTTTGTTGCAAGAAGTTTGCTTATGGGAGATGGGATAGAATTGGGAGAGACAACTGTAATCCCCCAGTCATAGTGCCGGGAGGAATCAGACTAGTCGGTGGTGCAATCTTACATTCTTTTTGCCCCCTTTTTTCGATAGAATTAACTCTGCCATTCTTTTTGGGACCTGTCTTATTAGTTATTTTTTTTAATCTTGATTATTGTGTGGAGGATTTAGATCCAATAGGACCCTGGATTCATCATCCAGCTGGGAGAGATCAATGACCGCTTCATTCTCAAAATTGGCAGTCATTGTTTTTGATTGGGCGATTGGCACTGCCCTTGCTTGTTTCTTTGCTAAAGCAATTGCTTTAGCCCTCCTTTTCATTTCCCTCCCAGCAAGCCTTTTTTCTTTACGGGTTAGGACTATCATATGCTGCGGTAGTGAGTCATATTCTTTTTGGTCAGGTTGAGTGGGTTGGCTCTTGTCCAGACACTCTTCAGAAAGATCGATCAGATCGGTCAGAGGGGATGGACTATTCAGTTCATCGGAGTTGTCACTCACCTCCTCTACGGGAATAAGGATCTGACTCAATGGTTGTGCAAGGCAGGGATGGGATCAGCCTTCAATTGCTCCAGATGACGTTTAATTAACACTTTGAATATTTCGTCAATATTTTCATCAGTCTGTGTATAAATCGTTTTTTGGGCAATTAGGGTTAATGTGCTTGCAAAGGATTGCGTTTTTGTTGAAGTTGCACCAAAAATCCCATCAAATTGGTTGGCACTATCGACCATAACCTTCTTAGTAGTATGTCTTTCAGAAAGGGCGGCCACAGCGTCACATGCAAACAAAAGGCCTTCAATTCTGTTCGTTTTATTTGTAAGTTCCCCAATTGCTACTCTCATAATTCCGATCTCATAATGGGAACGCTCATGCCCTTTATCAAGCAAGTCCAGAATTCTTGCCAATACAGGAAAATCAAGACTTAGTGATGGTGCATCAAGGGTAATACTCTCTGAGCGTACTTCATTATTGGAGACTTCCTTATCTCTATCATTCAGACTAGACTGAAACTCCTGAATATCTATGAACATTCTGTCATTAAGTGCAGTTTGAGCACTTTTTGCATTTGAGGAGCTCACCATAGGTTTACTGGGGGAGGCATCAGTAACAAGGTCAGTTTCCCACACCAATTTGGACTTTTCACCACCCAGAATGCCAGAAATAGATTTGGGTATAATATTGTTTTTTTTTGGCATGGTTGCTCATCATAAATACATCCTCTCGCCCGGCCAATCGTTGATGACTGGTGTTGAAGGGCCAAGGGAGAGACGGACACGTTTGCTTAATCCGGCTTCAATTGTAGGGCCCATCAGTGAGCAATCAACCATGTCATCTTTGTAGGATAAATTGGTGAGACTATACATACCGTTATCACAAGTTAGCAATTGATTAGTTTGTAGGGAGCCCATTTGGTTACTATTGTTCAAGTCCTTTAGCTTGAACTTCAAGTTTGTACTAGCAGCATCAGTATCATAATTGGTGCAAAAAATCAAAATGGTCACATTAAATTTAGATGAAATACCAATTTCTTCCAAAATCCTAGGTCTAGCATCTAAGGATGGACTAGTTATAGTTGCGCCCATTACCTCATCATCATCTGATCTTGTAGCCGCTGATGGCGTGGCTAGCATCACGGCTGATGATACAGCTGGTAACACAGGTGGAATTTCACAATCAGTATTAGTATGCATTGTGATTTGTGGGTCAGTAAGTTTCCATCCACTTCATAACCCGTTCACCATTCTGGGGCAATCACGAATATGATATCACGTTGCCTACTTCCAAAGGGAAAAGGAGGCGAGTGTTGAGATAATTCACAAATCGATTGCTAGAAGCAGGAATTCCTATGGCCACTGGCACCACAATTTGTAATTGATTATTCAGCCTAACACACAATTCCGATACATATCATGTTAATGATTTTAACCTCACAACATAGTGCAACAACAAGATTTTACTTGCAAAAATCATGGTCAATGGCCCCTTGCTCCCGCCGCACTGCCAAACAGCCCAACAGCCACACTTCCGGAGCACTTTGGATGCACGCGCAAAATGCGCATGCACCAGTGCTTTTGAGGAAGTGGCTGTAGATGGAGGGCGGGCAGAAGGCGGGACAATTGGGTGGGGCTGAAAAAGAGAAACAAGGAGTGAGTTTCACGTTTGGCGTTGTAAATTTCACTTGCGTGTCAAGAGCAAGACCCGCGGCAAACCCGGAGTCTTGCACAGAAAGTAAAGCAAGTAATCACCTAGATAATGAGTCCAAGGAGTAGTAAGTAGCAGTCATGTATCGGCGTGTTACGCGCATTGAGCAGCAGGACGAACCTCCTCTTGCCGACGCAGTCTAGGAGATGACCACGAGAGCAGAAAAATCCAAACTCCAAACAAACAGTAGAAGCAGAACTCCCAGCCCAACAGCCATACTTCCGGAGCACTTCAAAGTTGGCTTTAATAACTGACTTCGAAAGAGCGTTCATTAGTGTTTACTTTAAGAATAGTAATAAATATGTTTTTTTCTAGCCTGGATACCCAGGCCTTGCTAAAGCAGATATTTCCCTGGCAGTGATCATTAACACCTACTGTCTAATGCCTGCTAGCGATGAGGGCCTAAATTCAAAAAGCCTCATTGTCTGGCTCCATCCGGGGTTCTTCTAAGGGGTCACCTATCTAGCACTCCCCATCCAGGTTTGTTCAATAGAAATGAACTTTTTCATGCCTTTAACAGACACCCTGGACCATTCTCTCAAGCACATGCTCCGCCCCCCCTCTCCTTTACCTGATCACATTAATCCGTCGCCCTTGGCCTCAACTCGCCCCTTTCAGTAGTCTTTCACACCCTCCAGTTTTCTTCCCCCCCTCGCTCTACCCTCCATTGTCCTCACCCCTCTCTACACGCCCTCCTCACCTCTCTCCACACTTGCTCCCCTATTTACGCCTGTCCTCTAATCTTACCACTCTCTCCGCTTAGCTCTTCCAACTACACCCTCTTCCTGCTTGACCACGACTCCAACCAACTTCCTACCATAAACTCCTTCTCTCGCTCTACAAGTCTTCCTCTATATTTCACACTCACCTTTTGCACCCCTCACAACACACTACATTTAACTGGTACCACTCTCCCCCCCAACCAACTTTTATCCCTCTCCCTGTACTCCAGTCTTTGCCACCAGGTACACCATCCTCACTGGTCTCTGTCCTCTTTCTTGCCTCCTGACCTACCCATAGTCTGCCTTCCATTCACTCCCCTTACATACTGTAAGTCTCCTACCTTTAACACCAAACCCCACCCCCAATTGGCTCCATGGCCCACCTGACTGTGGCCCAATCTATGCTGTGTTTTCTCCCCAAGGGCTGGGTTACACAAAGGGAAAGGTTTGGAAAACTGTCTTAGCCCCTGCCTCTTTTAAAGCACAGTTTTGTTTGCAATCTCTGGAGGTCTCTGACTGATGCAGTTCTGGAACTGGGATTTCATTTGGTTTTCTTCCTATGCTGGTTATTTTGGTGTCAGATTCGGTTTGGGGAGGATTTTAGGATATCTTCTCTTCCCCATGCATTCTCTACTCACTCCATTATATGCCTGTTGCCCTCCCATTCTCCTGGGATCTGTTGGAGGTTGACATGTCGGGAGTCTCATTTCCCCAGTCCATTCCCCTTCTTCTGGATTACCTTCTCCTGGCACTGCGTTGTGGAATGACATATAGACAGCACAGCCATTAGGCCTGAAGAACTTGCTTGCTAAGGGTTCATTGATTTTTGAAGTACACATCGAAGGCCTGCAGATTTTCTTCTTTCCTCTAAAATACTTTGCATCAACAGGCACAGGATAGTACTGAGTTCATACTGACCTTGGTCAATTTGATAAGACTTCATACCAGAGCGCTCATCCCCAGGCCGTGTCTAGGGAGGTGGGGCAGGAGTGTGTTGGACACGGATGCAGTACTTTTTCCATCAAAAACGTGTTTGTGCAGAAACTTCTAGAAAGGGTCTACATAATATTTGACAGATCCCGGTACACTCAAAACTTCACACCAACTGGGGGCAAAGCAGGCATTTGCCAGCTGAGCTAGCATCGTGTAGGTGCGGCACGTCCTGAACAAGGCCACAGTGCGACTGTCCCCAAATCTGTATCTGTACCCAAAGGAACATAAGAATTGTGCTCATGTAACCTTATGCATTTTTTTCCTTTCTGTCAATATATATTTCTGTGCAGTTTGTAGTGTTTATTTGCCATCAGATGTACTTGCTTTTGAATAAATGCAAGTTATAAAGCGTTTCCTTTCCATCTGGGGGAGTTTGCTGTTGCAAGCAAATACGAACCTGCAAAGCTATGTGTACGCTCAAGGCCGGTCCCTGCACAGACGCACACCTGTCCCCTTATAGACCACAGTGGTCCAGATTTTATTGGTTGCTACCAGGTGCTTTCTGGCAGTTGCTGCCCTGAAATAGGAGAACCCTGGCCAGACAAGAGATTGTCAGGTATTGGAGAAGGGACAGTGGTTCCAGCATTCATGCACAATGTACACCCAGGAGGAGCAAGGCGTGCCCCACCTCACCTTTGACAGGGTGAAGTCCCTCACAGTGAACTCTCAGCACCCTCTATAGACATCAGCAGTGACCCACAGCCCAGCGGATGATCCTAGCTGAGACAGTGGAAAACGACCAGAAAAATGTTTCCAGAGTGGAGGGCTCAACCCAGAAGATGTGGGGAGTCAGCAGAAGACTTCAGGAATCCTAGCCTGGAATTCCAGAAGCAAAAAAAATCTTGGATATGTACAAGCCACTACACTTAGTACGTTTTGAAGTGAGGGCTTTAAAAATGGCAACAATAGTGGGATGCATGGGAAATGTTCTTCAGCGAAACAGCCACATCCAAGTTGCAAGAACAAAACAGAGTGCGAAGCAGAGGGTGGACAAAGCCTAAATGCCCTTGCACAAAGGGGCTGGCCAAAGACCAGCCAGCCAATCACTGAAGTGGTCTGGGGGGAAATTATCATTCTGGTTTGTCCCTAGAACTGCAATTTAGCCAGAGCCACCCGAACAGGAAATTACCCATCAGGCCTAAACCAGATAGGAGCAATATAGAGGCTGCCATTGTGGGATCAGAAAGAGCACAAATGGTCAGTGCAGCCATGTTACGCCTACCTCGTGCTCCCCCTGAATAAAGGAAGACCTGAAGTACAGACCAATGACTACCAATGCAGTAAAAGGGCTTGCACCTTTGGTGGTAGCTGGAATTTAGCTTCACCAAGCTCATTTCTAAAAACTGTGCAAATAAATGGGGAGCATGAGAGGCACCCTTGGGACCTGGCACCTTGGGGCAACCCAAACCCATATACCATATACAAGGCAAAAAGGAAAGTAATGGCAGGAGGACTTCAGGAGAAGTCCCTCTGACCGCCCAAAATAAACCAGGGACAAGCAAGGAGAAAAAAAGCAAAAAGTTGAGGGGCCCCACAAATTGGCCCAAGAATCCCCAAAATAGGCATTCTGACTTAACAGGAGTCATAGTTGTGAACATCTTGAGTGCCACAGATATCAGACCCATGCCTAGTCCCATTTGGTTTTGATGTGTGCGTTGTATTCATTTAAATGCTATATCCTTTAGAGACAGCATGATTGTGTCTCTTCAGTGTTAGCATTAGGTGCCTCTGTGACCATGTATCCTGTCTGGTAAACTGTCTGGCTTCCCTTTCTTCCCAGCCCTTGTCTATATGTGTTGTGTAAAAATGAAGGAGGGCGAGGCGCGCACTGCAGGTCCTGGTCAATTAAACCTGTTGCAAAAAATATATATCCCATCTGCTGCAAATCCCAAAGATGAACAAGTATTAACAAGGTTAGATCCCTTCTGCTGAAATTCAATTGCTCAGTGTTACCAGGGTTAGATCCCATCAGCTGCAGTTCTGTTGTCTGTAGTTGTTCTCCTCCAAGCGCGTTCTTATCTCAAATAATCATCAGGGGGGCTGTGTTTCATTAACAGGTGTTACTGATTAGACGCAAAGGATTCTGGTATCTGTAGTGAAACGTTTTTTCAGTTCGGTGACCAGGGACCAACACCCCTCCAAAAGCACAAGTCCTTCCCAAGTTTGGGGGAGGGGAGAGAACCATCTTTATTATTCTCTAAAGTGGGGCACAATAACCCCGGACTTGTGCTTTTGGAGGGGTGTCGGTCCCTGGTTACCTGAACTGAAAAAGCTTTTCACAACAGCTACCAGAATCCTTTGGGTCTAATCAGTAACACCTGTTAAAGAAACACAGCCTCCCTGATGATTATTTGAGATAAGAACGCGCTTGGAGGAGAACAACTACAGACAACAGAACTGCAGCTGATGGGATCTAACCCTGTTAATACTGAGCAACTGAATTGCAGAAGAAGGGATCTAACCCTGTTAATACTTGTTCATCTTTGGGATTTGCAGCAGATGTAATTTAACCCTGGTAAATACTTGTCCATTTTGGGATTTAACCCAGATGACATGCATTACTTACCGTAAAAGCATTTCTGATGGTTGTATCTGCTTAGATTCACATGCGCCCACCCTTCCTCCCCGCTCGGATGGAAGAGCCCCTAGGAATTACTTGATTTGGCTGGGGTCTAGACTGGACATCTTTTCGTTGATGGAAAAGCCCAGGTGGAACAAAAGGTCTACAGTCTTTTGGGTATTTGAGAATCATGTTTCGTACAAATCCCCTGTTATGAGCCAATCGTCGAGGTAAGGGTAGACCGGAATGGACAACCTACGCAGGTGGGCCACTGCCAGTATCTTTGTGAATACCCTTGGCGCTGAAGCTATGCCGAAGGGTAGCACATTGAACTGATAGTGTTTGCCTTCTATCATGAAGCTGAGGTATTTTCTGTGCGCTGGCAACCTTGAAATATGAAAGTATGCATCTTTCATGTCCAGTGTTGTCATGTAATCCCCCTGTGTGAGCAGGGGAATTACTTCCTGCAAAGTCACCATATGAAATTTTTGAGGTTTTACAAATTTGTTCGCTGGGCGAAGATCTAGTACAGGGCGCATGGTTAAATCCTTTTTGGGTACAAGGAAGTACACTGAATAAATACCCTTGGTTACCTCTGATAGAGGCACAACCTCTATTGCTCCTTTTTCAAGTAGCAGTTCGACTTCTTGAAGAAGGATGGCGAGGTGCTCCGGTGATAGGCGTCTTCCCCTTGGGGGTCTGAATGTAGGGGACCGACTGAATTCGATGCAGTAACCGCGGGCTATAGTTGACAAT
The DNA here is from genome assembly GCF_040938575.1 of Ambystoma mexicanum. Classification (NCBI taxonomy): domain Eukaryota; kingdom Metazoa; phylum Chordata; class Amphibia; order Caudata; family Ambystomatidae; genus Ambystoma; species Ambystoma mexicanum. The sequence continues at coordinate 1,265,692,238 of NC_090926.1, read as the reverse complement.
ACCCAGCAGTCTGTGGTAATTCCTCCCATGCTTGTAGAAATTATGTTAACCGGCCCCGACCGGAGTTGCATGGGAGGGGACCCGAACCTTCGGGTCATTTGGTGTTGGCAGCCGGGGAGCCTCTGGGAGTGGGGCCCCGACCTCTTCCCTTGCCACAACGTTGTCCTCTGTGAGCATATTGTCCACTGGTTCCCTGAGTGGAGGACCAGTTGCCTGCGGAGGAGTATTGTTGTTGTTGTTGGTTTTGTCGTCCACGAAAAAAGCGCCTGTTGCTGTACCCTCGCTTGTTAGGAGGTCTTGTGATCTTGTCTAAAGTCTTTAGGGTATCAAATTCCTTCTTGGCTGTCTCCAGTGCATCGTCCACCGCCTTACCAAACAGGTTTGAGTCCTCGATCGGTTTGTTGATGAGGGACGCCAGGGGTTCTGGCTTAAAACCTGAGTTCCTGAGCCAAACATGACGCTTGAGAAGTACCCCCTGGACTAGTGACCGGCCAGCCGTCTCCGCAGCATCAAGTGTATTTTTAACAATGCTTTGGCTAACCGGAGTACCTTCCGTCACAATGGCTAACAAACGGGTTCGTAAGGGCTCAAGAGCTTCTTCCAGTCCTTCGTGCTATTTACCCCACTGGGCATCAGCGTAGATTGCCAGAAAAGTATTGTTATTGGCAATCCGCGTGGAGAAGGCTGTTGAGGATGTAATCCTTTTTCCCAAGGCATACGGCTTTTTTCCATCTTTGTCTGGGAGTGCTTCGCTAGTAGATAGCGGGAACCCCTGCCCTCTTCCTTGTGGTGGTTACTACCAAGGAATCAGGTATGGAGTGTTAGGCAGAATCCAGGGCAGTTCCCTTAGGGAGCACTACCCCAGATTAGGAGTACAGGTGAGAGCAATAAATCCCCTTTGGTATCAGTCTGTACCACAAAGATTTAGTTGGTAGCTGTGGTTGAACAGTCAGACTTATCCCAAGAGGGAGAGGAGCAGTATTCAGGGTTGACACAACAGTACCATGGAACAAGGAAACACTGACCAAAGTTTTGTATTAAAAAATTGAATATATATTTATTTTATACACTTCTAAGTCAACAGATAAATCACAGTTAATAAAGTAAGTTAAGTTTAGTCAAAAGAAAAGCATATACAACTCCCTATTCAATTGTAGACAAGTTTGCGGTATAGTGAAGACTGAGCAAAACGGCACAGTGAAAACCTACTACAAATGGTACTCTACCAATTCAACGAAAGGGAGAGAAAGTACAAGTTAAACCGAAATATCTTCAGACACCCCCTAGCAACACATCCCAGAAGTTTTGTGAACAAGTAATGCACAGTAATACTTTAACCAAAAGACAAGTGAATAAACACTGAGCAAAATGGCACTCCACAAGTTAAAACAGTAGGAAGGAAGAGGGGTTTAGAAGATTAAGGTGCATCAACACATTTCTCATTGAAAACTAATCTAGTGAGAGCAGATCTAACAAATCAGCCAGAGTCAATAGGCCTGAGCCAGAGTCAGTGGTACAGCACCAAGAGCTTAGAAGCAAAAATTTTCTTGTAGCTGTAGTCAAGTCTTTAGTAGAAAACTTTTGAAGAAGTAGATGCAAGGCGAAAGACAATGTTAAGAGAGAGGACGGCCGACCCCACAAGTAGATAAAGGATTTAAAACACCTTTAGGGCTACCACGGAGAAAGGGCGGCCTGGCGGACCAATCTACCTTAAACATGGAGAGATGGCTCCTGCGGTGGCGGTTGTTCCTGGTAGTTCCTGCAGGTCAAGGGGTCCAACAGAGGAAGAGAGGCTCTCATCGTGGAGGAAGGTTTGAGTCGCTGCACTACCCAGGGATGAAACCAGCCGCAGTGCTGCCAAGCAAAGTTTGAAAGGTACGCTCCTTTTAATCGCGTTCTGGGTCAATAGCTGCCTGGCTATCCGGTCTTCAAGTGCGGGGCACTGTCGAGTCGACCAAGGCAGGTCCGAGGATGCAATAGGTGAACTGGTTGACCCCACCAGCTCAAGGGAAGGAGGCTCCTCCGCTGAAGATCTCCTCTCGTGTGGAAGAAAAGTGGTGAGACGATCCGGCAGAGCTTCACCAGTGGTGTAGATGTTGAAGATGTCTCTGGCTTCTCTTCCCTTCGGTTCCGTAGTTCCAGTGGCGACATCTTGCTCTTGCAGTCCTCAGGACCCTGCTTTATTGCAGAAAGAGACCCATTCATACAGCCTAGCCGTCAATCACACAGTGGAGTGGTCATCTTGGCGGGAGACCCTCCAGCCTATCTGGTTAGAGTGCGACCTGAGTTGCGGTGACAACTCTGTCCGGGGGTTCTACTCCCCCTCCCAAACAACAGACCCACCCCAGACTCAGTGGCGCCGAAAGGAGGGCTTCTTGGCAGAAGCCCGCCAAAAGGACGAACAAAGGATCCCCGACCTGGGTTAGGAAAATGGAGTAAGACTCGAGAAAGAAGTTTTAGCAAAGTTCTGGCAAATAAAACCTACCGGAGTAAAGTTAATAAAAAAAATAGACCGGTGGTATGTTAGAGGCTGTCAGTAAAAGTGGTAGGCTCGAACAATGGGAAAATCCCATAGAGAAATATTTGCGGTTCAATATAAAAAGGTAGTAACCACTGCCACCAGCCAGAAACTTCGTAGAGGGGGGCTTTAAGGTACCCTCTCGAAACGAACATAGGGGAAAAACTATTAACCCCTTCCCGTACTTCCTGTCATGATGCCTACCTCCGGGAACCCAGACATGCTCCAGCAACCCCGGAAGCGGGCATCAAGTCATTTTGAGCAAGCCCAAAAAACCCCTGCTAGGGGCTGTTTGGGTGCGGTCTTGGCGCCTATGGCGCCAGGCTCATATGGAGAGTCAGTCCTGGCGGCATAGGCGCCAGGCTCATAAAGTAGAACTTACCTGATGCAGACCATGCTGCAAACTTACCTGATGCAGACCATGCTGCAAGAGCTCCAAGCCAAATGAGGCTTGGAATTTTACCTAGGGACTATTTTTTACTCGGGTGGGGCTGGGGATGAATACTTACCTGGGAATACTTTGAAGGCTATTTGAACCACGCCCAAAGAGCAGCACACGCTTCACGTTATTCTGCATCCAGCAGCATAACGCTCACCGTGTCTGCAAACCTGCATCCAGTCTTCTGCCACACCCGTCTCGAGTCTGCAGCTCCTAGAAAAAGGGAGGAACAGAAGGAGAAAAGGTTAAAATAAGAGCAATATCTTCAATCCTTACCTGAATTCCGGATCCACTGCGCCTTCGAGATGGAAGAAAGAAGTATTTTACGCGCGCCGCCTCGCCTGCTGCTGCGTTGTGCTGAACTCAGCGGCCTTCGCAGCCCCCTCACGATCCACCGCATCCTTCTGCACTTTCCCGTCGCACTCCGGCACCTACGGGGAATACAAGAACAGCAAAGGTGAGCCAAGGGAATAAACAGAGACAATAGTAACTACCCCCATAGACTTACCTGATTTACCGCCGGGGGTACTATTCCTCTTCACGGGTCGGCGCAGTCTCCATTGCATCCTCGCCGTACCCCAGCCCCTGAGGGGAACAAAAGGACAACAAGGTTAGACAAAGGGACAAACAAGGGGAATTCTTCTCACCACAATAGACTTACCTAATTTTACTGCCGGAGGCATTTTTCCCCGAACTTCATATTTTCTCTCCGCACCTGAATAAGGGAGCAAGCAACAGGTTACATTCTGGCCTTATTTTATTGAACTGTGTTGGATAAGACAAATCCTTACCTGAACTTCGTCAGCTACCACGAGGAACTCTTCGCTGGGGTCAAGCTGCAAACTGCAAGGAATCAGACAAGAGTGAAAGTCAGACATTTGAACTCTTACGAACTACAATGTTCTGAAACTCACCAATTCCTTCTAACCAGTGAAGCAACTGGTTATCTACGCGCCCCTGCGCTCGATGCAGGATGGAGAGCTCATCCTTCCAAACGATCAGGTGAGACTTTAAGAAGGGACATTAGAGGCGATCAGTGGGGAGAACAGCAGGGGGATGTGGGGGGTTAACTCTCAACACCACAGGTGGTTAATTCCCTTTCTCCATTTACAGAAGTATACTTCTACGGGCCAAGCAAACCAAGCTGGGAGGGCCAGTCCAGTCTGTCATCTCGGCACTACACGTCAAATTGGTGGAGACCGCAGCTGTCCAGTTCGGATCGACGCCCTTGTGGGAGCCAGGTGAGCGTAACACTTCCATATTAAGATGGGGTGTGCGGTTACGTTCATAAAAATCGACTAGTAAAGTCAATGGGGACTTTACATGCCCTGGGAGACAGAAGTCAGTCCCAGGGTATGGAGCCTATGTTTGGGGGTCGCTACGACACCCCTGTGTCATGGTACGGAGGGTGCGGTGTGACACATGTGCATAAAGATGGTTCCTATGGATGAGAGAAAAGATCCCATACTCATTAAACACAGAAATAGCCTAGAACACACACAGCAAAAATGCCTAAGAGTGGGAGAAAGAGCCTCACTCTTAGCAGGTGAAAAGAAATAAACCCTTCAAATCCAGCAAAGCTGCTGGGGGACTCTATAGGTAAGGGAAATTAGCCATGAAATGAGAATTCTCCCTAACATGGAGTGACCCCTAATATATAAGGGATCTGACGGTGAGGTGCTAAAACGCTTCTCAATTCTTGGGTTGACCCCTCTAACCAATGCAGGTGTGGATTAAGATGGAATGATTGGTCTCTTGACTGAGGCAAGAAGGGGAATGGCCTGACTAGTAGGTGGTTTCACCTTAATTATCTTTTCCACAAAGTCTACCTCTAGAGTAATCTCCCCTGAGTCAGTTTCAAAATGTGCTGCTGCTCTTCGTAGCAGTGCATTGAAAGTGAGCTGGTCATCTACAGGTGACGGGTTTCTGACAGGTGTGGTCTGAGGAGAGGACAGATCCAAAACGTCAGGGTCTGTTGACGCCCCTGGAGACTGCCAGGGCTGTGATCCACCTATGTCTGGGTCATCTTCAAAGCCACTTCCACCTGTGTCTGGATATTCTTCAACGCCCTCAACAGGGTCTTGTAAATCTTCAGTAGTGAGGAACTCTTCATCTTCGTGAAAATGTGGCTCCTCTTCAGTGAGGTCATATGATTCCATATCCTCTTGAAGTGGGTTAAAGAGTCTTGGATATTTGGCCCTAGGGTCTTCATAAAGTATCTCTCTAGGCCTTTTGGGTGTAATGTGTTCAGGGGTGGACATAAACCTATCCAGTTTGTCCATGCATGATTGGAATCTTTCCAAAGTCCACTGGGAACCCCCTGAACGGTCTAGTGGCGGAAAGGTGTGCTTCTCCGCCTCTACGCGTCGAGATCTCTCCGGTAGCGTGGAGGATATACCCACTCCGCCCTCTGAGAAACCTTCTCACGGGCCAGACACTGGGGATGTGACTTCCCTTCGATGTGGTTGGTCATAAGCAGTTTTCGGCGTTGCTGGAACCTTTTCGCCGAGGGTCGCTCTCTTACGAGGCGTTTCGTCTGACGTTTTGGTGATAGCGCCCTTAGTTGCGGACGGCCCAATCGCTAGTCGCGCATACGGTTGCGGGGAGGGCTGGCGACCCTTACGGTCGGCGGAGGCTGCCGATGGATTCGGTGTCTCCATTGGCGCTGGGGCCTTTTTCGACTTAGTCGATGAAGGGCTTTGGGTTGTGTGTTTAGTTTTTACTTTTTTATGAGCGTCGACGTTGCCAGGGTGTACATCCCAATAAGTAGGGCGTGAACCGAACTTTTCGCGGCCGGGGACAGATGCAGAGGAGCGGGAGCGCTCCTTAGAGAGGTCAACAACCTCCGATACATAGGTAGCGTTATCACTGTCCCACTCGTCACATTCGGCGACAGCGGCGGGTGAGGAATCAGCCTTCGACATAGCGTAGGCTTCCCACCTCTTGACGCTGCGGTCCTTTAAAGTTTTAGGATGAAGGAGTTTACAGGCCGCACAGCCTGCCTCGTTGTGGTCGAGGGGTAAGCAGCGGTTACACCGCTTATGCTTATCGTTCCACGTGAATTTGCCGTTACAATGAGGGCAAAATCTAAAAGGAGTCCTCTCCATAGCTGAGGATGCAATAACAAGTGATAACGACCCTGAAGGAAAGGGGGGGAGAAGAGAAAGGCATTCTAAAAGGAAACAGAAATGTCCCAACAACCCCCACTCTCCCTACTGTGTAGGCCGGCGAGGCCAGGCCACGTGTTCGGCAGCGCCGATTGGATCGCCTCTGTCGAAACCACCGCCGTCGAAGATCTTGACTCAGCGGGGAAGTTGCTTAGCTGTCGAAGAGAGGGCTGCAGGCGTTTGGATTTAACGATAACTGATAAAAAACGACCAAGGGTCGAATAAATGGTAATGGCAATGTCTCTTACAAGCTCTGCATAAGGCGACCAGTATTCTGGGCGGAAAAAAACAATCTGAGGGACCTCGACGCGTGAGGGATTTTGGGTACATTACACATCACTATAGGGATAGTATTACAGACACGCCTATGTCGACGTCCCCTTTTCGACTACGAAAAACAAAATGCAATACTTCGCAGTGACCACTAGATGTCGGACTATGCACAACATGTGATTCTAAGCAGATTAACAAACATCAGAAATACATTTTTTGCAACAGGTTTAATTGACCAGGACCTGGAGTGCGCGCCTCGCCCACCTTCATTTATTCACTATATGTGTTGTGTGCTTACCACCAGGTATCAAGCAAGAGTGTGTTCTGTATTCAGCACATTATACTGTGTTGTGTGGGCACTAGGGATGGTAACACGGTTTTGAATATCTGAGTCCCTCTTACTGCCCTACCCCTTGTCACGATAAATTGCGTGCCTATCTGGGATGCTGGACCCACATTCAAGTATATGGGGGAGAGGAGCATCCACAGAGACATTACTGTTCTGTATTTTTAATCCTGTGTATTAATACTTGTTTGAACTGATAAAGATTTACATGTGCAATATAATCAATGAATATCTTTTTCAATATATCGGTGTAGTGCATTATTTTATGGATAAGCGGGTAGACCAATTGCACGTGTCGGTCAGCTAACCCACTTTGAAAGTTAAGGTTGGTCGCTCTGCCATGCTACTTGTCTCAAAGATAGGTTTGGCTTCTCTTTCTTGGGTGTGTTAGCCCCCGCTTGGGGTTATTGCATTTAGAGCCTCAGAGGGGTGAACAAAAACAGACTTAACACTGCTCATTGTCCGTCCTGGCCACCTGCAGGAGGGGCACCCATGGCTCAGCCCCACACAAAACAAGGCAGACAACAAAAGTTCAAAACACACCCAACAGCCAAGGAACATACAGTAACATTGATCCCAACTGAACAAAAATACTTGTATTAAATGATAATGACGTTCTTGTGCGCTGATTTTCCAGTAGTGTATAGTAAATAAAAGACTGTAACCCTATCCTAGGAGGGGTTCTATTTGAGACAGGGTCTACTAGAATCTAGCAAGGCATTCCACCAGAACAGGGATGCACACAGCCAAAATCCAGGGCCCAGTTAGTATGGCCACACCAGGATCCTCAGCAGAAGGCTTAAGACACGTTCCAATTAAATCGGTAAGCCAGTCTACCATCCACAGGCATGCATAATCATCATTCAGGTTTTGGTGGCTAGTCCATCAAGGCAGGCCTGAAACATACAGCACTCTAGTGTAACCAGATCTATTTGAATTAGGAAGGCTGAAGGACCCTAAACCAGTTTAAGGTGGCTTAATCCCAAACAGAGGATGCCTTTGTGGACTCCGGAACAGCCTACATCGGACATAAAACTGCAGTTTTGGCTGAGCCTTGTGGTCCACAAACAGAAAGAAAACCCACAAAACAAATGTGGCTGGGGGTAGAATTTAAAAGTACATTAGTACTCCTATCACCCACAAATTGGGGCATTGGGCCACTGATGCTGTAGCAAGTGCTATAACCGTGGTGTCGCCAAACCAAAAGTACAGCTGCCATCAGCCTACTGTGCCTATAGCAAAACCAAAGAGGTGATGGCTGGAAGGTTTAGAATGAATCTTAACCTCTGCCATTGCTCTGGGCAACCCTCCTGACCATCGTTCTTTACAAAGCCAGTCTACTGTGCAACATACTTTCAGGGTGGGAGAAACCCCCAGGGACCAGAATGGGCTGCTTAAAAAGCACCCCCTTCGCTAGACATATGGGATGCTATAGGGCAGCTCATTAAAAGGGACATCAGTGAGAAGGACTTCAGCCGGAATTCCGCACAAATAAAAGGATAAAAGGCAGAAAACCAAAAAAGCCAGCAAAATGTTGAAGGCACTCAAGCTAACGCAGAATTTGATTTCAAATAGACTGTGGACCCAGGAGGAGAGTTCAAACAACTGATGCATCAGAGTTTAAAAGAGGAGCATTGAGGTAGGAGGAGTGACGCTGCCAACAAATGACTGTGGTGCAGAAGTAAGGATGATTGACAAGGAGAATGAATGAGAATTCCCTAATTGGTACCATGTGTGTTAAGTGAGGTGCAGGAGTAGTTGTGGGTGTGGGAGAAGTGGGAGACAGGAGTAGTTGTGGGTGTGGGAGGTGATTGCGGAAGACCTGAGGACATCCTAAAATGACCACCGCACAGAGGACTGTCGCACCGGACGCTCTCTCTTCGCAACATTATGCAAACTCTGCAAGGATTAAACCACGATCCCTGGAGGTGCTGGAACACAAAAGAACCCAATGAGCTGAATAAGCCTTACTCTGCACAGTAATCACCAAGGTGTTAACATCATTGGTTTCACAGCCTGGGGTCAGAGTTAGGGGGTCCAAGATCAGAGAGGGCCTTTATTGATGGTCCCTAGGCAGTTAGCACATGTTACAGCCCTTGGAACCATGCATCATTGCTATTCACACCACAGGGGTTGTAACCGCTTTTATTTTCCTTGTCAAAGGGTGCAGTAGCCGTTTCACAATAAAAAATAAAAAAAAAAGAACTATTCAAGAAAATGGTAACCAGGGAAAGAATTAACTGCTGCCCCAAATCCATTTCCCCATTTCACTGGAGGCCAGGTGCCGGGCAAGGGAGTGAATGCAAAAGGTGAAGTGAGGAAGGGAAACGGGTTGGTGGGGAGACAGACAGGAGGTTGTATTATCTGTTAGCATGGGAGGGAGAGGTTGTGGTGTTGAGTGGAAGTTGAACAAGTTTGAGAGGACTGAGGAGCCAATAAACAGCTGGCAGATATGAAGAGCACTCAGTTTATTCCAAGCATGTGCCTATATCAATCGTCTCAGCCACTTTGGGTACAATCTGTTTAATTGTACCTGGGAAGGGGTGCATGATCCAAAGGGAGATGGTTTAGGGGGAGCGGGAGGGGAAATGGTGTTCTATCTCCCTGTGGCCTAGACCCTCTCCTGGCCCACAAAGCCGTTCAAGAAGCCCTCTTACCTCCGTTCTAGGATTTCACGGCCATTGGAGTCGGTGTAGAAGCGCCCATCGGTGTCCAGATCAGTCTCAAACCGGCTCACAACTTCCTTGCCCCATTGGTCGCTGTAAACAGAATACAGAGCATCAATCAGTAGGGCAGCTCAAAGGCAACCTTTTCCTTCATCGAAAAAGCACCCTCTTTCCAGGTGTTGAGGCTCCATAGCAGGGACACTACCTAGTAACCAAGTTGTTGACATGGTTTAAGCTTTCCAATCGAGGCTTAGGTGGTGAAAATAAGGCATTTCAAACCTGGCCCATCAGTCTATTTCTGGCCACCCCCCCAGAATCAGATAGTCTTCCTTCGAACATGTTTGATCAAGATAATAAATGCTACCACATTTCAGTCTCAGTCCGCCTTTACAACCATGCCACCTTGGCACTTTCCCAGTAGCTGCCCCTGGATATTGCCTGCCGATATGAAAACAGCATTGCATCGGCGGGGAATGGCCCAGTGGTAGGTTACAGTGGAGGGACTCAATAGTGTTCTAGTCTGGACTGTGTCAGGTAAGTGGCATTGTCTCGCCTAGGTTCTTTATTTCCATTCCATCATCAAGCTGAATCAGATCAAATACTGGACACCATTTTTAGTCATGGTAGGAGAGAAATGATATACAAGGATGGGGGTTACAGCTTCTGGGTGTTTGCCATTATAACCCACCACCTGCCGCTCCTCGCCCAAACACATCCTTATGAGATCTCGGAGCTCATTCTATCAAGCAGTAACATCAGACTTTAGCATGTCACTGTTATTTCTACACAGTCTCCTGGGAGTTAATGTTTTACGGCTCATGGTTGCTGGTAATAAAAATGTCTTAAAGAAGTGTGTCTTCAGCTACTTGATTTATAGCTCTTCCATGCACCAACGTCCTGTTTAAAGCAAGCAACAGCAAATCCAACAGTTTTGGCTTGAGGTATTACATAAGCATTTGCAAGGTGCTGCCATCATATGCATAGGTAATCGCAACAGCTTGTAAATATATGATTTTATGGCCATTATGCCAGTGCCGGTTCTATGTGACGTTCTTGCACCCCTAAAAGTCATCCCTGAACACATTTTAAGACTGATTTACTACTATAGCCTCCAGCACTAGAATATTTGGGGAAACAGCTTGATTTTCGCCAGAGTTAGAAACTGGGGAAATGTTGCCTCCTGCCAACTTTTTTCTCTGCGCCTTTATTGCTGGAAATCCCAGTGCCTAGACAATGCCTATCCCATGCCCACACAAAAGCCCAAACTGTTGGCATTGCCAATGCTAGTTACACTTGCTCTTGGGTGTCAACACAACACTTCCCATTACAGTCAAGAGTTCTCATGTAATGTTTGATAGTAACAACCAATCCTGGATTATTTGTTGAAATAATTCAACCTCACTCTGTTAAAAACGAAAGTACAAGCCCCAGAAGGCAAAGTGCAGTTGGCTCAAAAACCATAAACCACAAGTATACACTATACATTGGAGCAACCCTACAAGTTGAAGAAGTGTAGCTTGTGCTAAATTGATTGGTGTGTGTCTTAATGTGCAAGTCCTCAACTTGTGTGTCAACCATTCTTAGTCTTCTGTTATTGTGCACATGCATATAAAGTATCAGCTGTCTAGGGTTTTGGAAGTATCTGGTTTGTATTAGGAGGTGTTAGGCAAGATTTGGGTGCAGTTCCCTCTGGGACCACTACACACAATTCTGTCTACAGGTGTAAGCAAAAACAAACCCTTAGTATAAGCCTGTACCACACAATTTTGGTAGCGAGCTGAGCAGCCAGGCTTATCTTAAGAGGGAATGTGAGCAGTAAAAGATGTTACACAGTTGTCTGTAATTACAATCACTCAAATAGACTCTTACGCAAGGTTTCTTGGTAAAACACTTCTTAATTTATTTTACAGTCAGTTCCAAAACATTCACTAGAAGGAGGCAATTAATATCGCACAAATATACTACAGTACTGTACTGAAATAAGGTTCTGAGACGTTTACACTACTTGAAGTAGGAGCAAAAATGGCATTCAGGTTATTTAGATAGAGCAGTAAAAAGGCAAAGGTTATTAAAAAGATGTACAGAAAGGATCACAAATATTCCTTGATAGTTCAGAGTCTGAGTTCACCAGAAGGGTCAATGCAATGCAATAGGATAGGCCAAAGTCAATGTGCTATCAGTCTTGTATAGGATAAAACAGTTCTGGTTTCCGAACGTTAAAGTTTCTCGATCGGGTTTTCAAAGTACCTTTTAAATGAAGAAAAGATGCATCTGAAGATGTTCCTGGCAGTGCCTGCAGATCTCATTGTTCCTTGGCCTCAGTCGTGGTGACAAGAGTGAGGACGTCGGTGGACTCCTGCACTGCACAGGGACGGGTCCACACGCTGGAAAAACTTTGGTTTCAGGTAGCTGTTCCTTAAAGCCCAAAAGCTGGTGTCCTTCTCCCTGGTTAATACTAACCAGCTTTGAGACACTGTCCAGGCGGCTTACAAGTTGATTGGTCCTACCAACCCAAAGGAAGAAGTCGTCCTTGAAAGGGCTTCTCTGTCGAGGGCGTTTCAGGCGATTCGGACCTGCAGCAGGGCTTCACCGGTAAAACCAACAGTCTAGGAGTTGCAGCAGTCGTCTTCCTTCAGCTTGTCTTCGGTTCTTTCGTTCCAGTGGCCAACTGTCTTCCAAGCCTCGAGACTTCCCTTTTTAATCCAGTTTCCTCCCATTCATTCCAGCCCAGCTGCCACTCACCCAGCAGGGTGGCAGTCCTTGCCGGACAGTGAGCCAGCCAATCACACCAGAGTACATTTGGGTCTCCTAGGAGACTAAGCACAGGGAGTTTCTGGCATCTCCCAAACTTCCTGCCCACCCCAGACACACAGGTGCCAGAGGTGGTCTTCAGTACTGAAGCCCGCCAAAGACGATGGAACAAAGGGACCAAACCTGGTTTGGCACGCAGAGACAAACACTAGAAGGACCTTTTCAAAAAGAAATTGTAAAAAAAGAAGAAGACCGGGACCTGTTTTTACAGAGGGGGCTCAGTTGCCATCTTGAAAAACATGGCTCCGGTGGATTTTAGCTACTGGAGCTAACAAATAGTTGGTGGTCAGGAAAATCATGGTAATACCACTGCCACCAGCCATTCTGAGAGGAAAGGGTAGCATTTGACTGCTACATGAGTTTTCTAGATGCAGGGGATCCTAGGGACCCCCTCCAGCACTCTGTTGTAAAACCAGGAGTGCTGGGTCTAGGAATTTAAAAAGACTAGTAAAGTCAATTTAACTTTACATTCTCTGGGAAAGAGTAGTCTATCCCAGAGAAGGTATTTAACCCTTGGGAGAGCCTGTAAGGCTTCCCTGTGTCATTGCACTGACGGTGCTGTGTGACACACAAGAAAAGATGATGCCTATGGAGTTGTCTAAAACTCCATAATCAAAATAACACAAGAGTAAAACGCACACAAAAATACATGAGAGAGTGGGAAGAAAAGGGTCACACTCTCTCCAGGTCGAAAAGTAAACCCTAAAAATCCAACAAAGTTGCTGAGGGACTCTAGGGTGAAGGGAATTAGCACATTTTTTAGAATTCTCCCCAACAGTCCTCTACAAACACATTCCGTAGCCTGCATCTGGTGCAGGGCCTGAAAAAGGATCTTCCTTCCTTCTCCTCCATCATGGCCGGAGGTGCAGAGTAGGCCGGAAGGTCTTCTGAAAGCTTTGAAGAAACTTTGACGATCCTCGCCCTTGAGGGGCACTGAAATTCACCGACAATTGATTCCCCGCTGCTTGTAGATGGAGAGTAGAGCACAAGGGTTATTTTTTGACAAAAAATTGAAACTTTTTCCATCGAAAAGCGAAAAAATGTAGATGTAGCTCACTGAGCAAAACTCAAGAACTTCCAACACTGAAACGTGTGGTAAAAATCTGAAGATGGCTGCCAGAGGAGGGGACTGTCATTGGCTGGGGGCAGTATGACGCAGAGGACAGTGATTGGTTTAGAGGAGAAATACAGTTTGTAAGTGAAAGTGAAACTGTTTTTTCTTTCACTGAGGATTCCCGAGGGAATATTCATGAGCATGTGAATCCATGCCAGACCCCCATGCTGGAGAACCTTTCGTTACACTAACTTAAATGGCTGGTGAGAGTGGTTTCTTTTTACTACCTTTGTGCCATGTATCTGCAGGCTGATTTCTCAGCTTTAGTACAGCACCCATGGGTGACCATTTTACCAACAATGGCCCAGTCTTTTTTTGCCATTTCTCGTACATTAGTTTCTTCTGGGCTTTTATTCTGTTTAGATCAGGTTTGAGTCCATTGTGCATTTTGCCTTTGCGGGCTTCATCCCTGAAGCCCGCTCAGGCTCCACTGTGTCTGGGAATGCAGGAAGTGAGGGAGGAGCCTGAAAGTTCCCTGGCCTTTTTTTCTAGGCATGCCTGGCCGAAACCAGTTCCAACTGGGTGGGTGGCTGTCCTAGAGACGCCCCCACCCCCTAGCTTGGGGAGTGCTCCTTTCTAACTTCCTGAATTACTGCAATTCACTTATGCAGGCCTAACAGCTTGTGCACCTCATGTAGGCTCACTTGAGCTCCTGGACTTTTCTTCAAGGAACTTCTGACTGTTCAACTAACTTGTTCTAAGACTGCACCAGAACTAGAACTGTACTATTCACTTTTGCTGCCCTGTCTCCCTAAAGGCATCCATTCTGAACCCTACTGGCTTTGGCAGTGCTTGTTTACTTACATGTTTTAATGGTTATACACTATTATTGCTGGGATAAAAGACTGCCTACATCCCTCTGTGTATTGTTACAGTGCTACAGAGTTCTATTCCACTCTAACACTGTTTCCCTCCAAACTGAATATTGCATGGTGAACCATATGTCATTCCACGAGCAGGAAATGTTTTAGTGCAAAATGAATGTACTTACCGACATTAATGCTACTTGAATAACTTGATTCAGATATTCTGCCTGATGTTACTATTAGTTGCTGCCTACCAGTGTGATTCATTTGCTTTGTGTATGAATAAATAACTGTAATATAACGTTTAAAGTGTGTAGGTGTACAGCTCATAGTAACCCTTCTAAAATGGGCCTGGCTGCTCTGCCACGCTACCGACTTGTGTAGTGCAGGCCTATGTGAAAGGTTGGCTCACTAATACCAAGCTGATCAGTCGAGTAAAGTCCCACACCAGTTGGACTCTACAACATCTTAGCTAACAAATATTATCTGTGTAAGTGTTTCTTTGGACTATTGCACTTACTGGGTTCAGTGTACTCATCTACAGCTCGCATCTTCCTCCTATGATAAGCCTAGCTGCTCTGCCGCTCTACCCAGGTACCATGAGTAGTGCAGGCCTATACTACGAGTTGGTGACCTTTATGCCAAGGGATAGCTTTATTAATTTGTACCTGAAGTGGACTTTAGGAAAATTCCTGAACACTTCATATTTTGACACACTAATCACTTTGCAACTATTGTTTTTAGGCACGCTGGATTTTGCATTAATGTGGGCCACAAGACCCCCGTCAATGTCAATAGGTTTTCACATTGTATTAAGTGATGACTTTTATCGTCCTGGGAAGAGGCTTTACAATCTTCATACAGGGAGTTGATGGGAGGCGCCAGGAAATTTTTACAAGAAGTACGTTTTGTCAAGGTAGACTTACCCTAGCTCAAACAAATAATAAGCATGTGACAAATTGAGGGAGTTTGGTACAGCCAGAACGTTCCTCCCAATAATAAAAAATAAATCACTCTATGGCTGTCACATACCTTATGATGTGATATGATAGATATGATAGGTTATTTAAAACACGCTTAATACCCAGAGGTTTCGAGGGATCGAACCTGTGGTGCTCTGTGTCGTCTTGCTTCCAAGGCGAGCACGCTGCCCCTGAGCTATCCTCCCGAGATAAAAGATGGTGCGTTTCTAAGCCAAAACTAAGGAGGGTACAGCTTTCCCTTTGTAGAACTTAATTGCTGGTAAAAAGGGAACATTTTCCATATTTATTGTTGATACAATCACTGGCGCAAATTAAATGTATCACTTTTATTTTAGATTAGTTTTTGATTGGTCTAGCCGTAATCCAGAAACCTACGTTTTTAAAATCACTCACTAACTTTAAGATTATTAATCTACTAGGTTTCGAACACGATGTAAAGTGAATGATTTTATCGCTCTTAATCACTAGCTCATTTCTATGTGTGTAATCATGAAATGCTATACGGAGTCTTTGGAGGCCTATTTGTGTAATGTCAAAAAGAAGGACATCTGCACAGGACAACCAAAGTAACTTAATCACATTTATTTTCTGAGCAATAAAGACTCCCTTACCTAATGCCTCACCCATGTCCAATGTATAAGGGGTAAGTATGCAGGGTGCTAGCATATATCCTTTCCAAGCCCACAATGGGCATCTATTTACCTTGAATGATGGCCCTGTAAATTTCATCTAATTCCCAGTATCGTGTCAGTAAGTAACTAAAGTAAAATATTCAACAGCTTATTTGGGAGACCCCAATGTTTGCTCCTAAGCATCATTCCATTAACCTCATCAAAAGCGAGCCACAAATATCAATATCTATCTCGCCCCTCTTGCCCACCTGATCTCCTGCTCTCCTCATTTCCAGTGCTATGCTGACGACACCTTTCCATCAAACCTCCCTCTACTACCTCCTCTTCCTCCTGCTCTCTTATCCCTGATTGCCTAAACGCTATTCAGGCATGGTGTGCAGCTAACGATCTGTCTTAATGCCAGTAAGACGGAGATCCTTCTCATTTGGGACACCTGTGCCTAGTTTCCCTCATACCTTCTGGTCGCCCCTCACCATCCTTTTAGGCCAAAAACCCTGGGGTCATCTTAGACTGTTCTCTCCTTCACCCCTCACATATTGGACCTTGCCAAGGCCCACTTCCAGCTTCACCTCCTTAGAGGCTTTCTCCCTTTCCTCACCTTTCCCCAGAGGCTTAATGTCTACAGAGTTCTGGTCCTCTCTGCAACAGCCTCTTCCTAAATCTCACCTTTCCCCTCTACGCCCTCTTCAGCTAATTCAGAATAGGGCTGCAAGACTTATCCTTGGCCTCATGCTCAGGTACCGTATCTCTCCAGCCCCCAAATTATCTCCACTTACTCCCGGTGGTCGCAAGGATCAAAATCAAGGCCCTTTGCATCATCAACAAGACTTTCTGCGGCCTGGGACCAGGTTATCTCCAACTTTCCCTCCTTAAATACTTCCCTGCTATAGCCCTCCACTTATCTTACTCCAACTCTCTGCTTGTCGAATGCTTCTCCAAGGAGAAAGTGGGGGCCAGGTCTCTCTTCAGCTGGTGCCCCTCATTGGAATAACCTCCCTGCCCCTCTCAGACTTTAGCCGGACCTCCTTAGGTTCCAGAAACTTCTCAAAACTTTGCTTTTCTCTACTTCTTTCCCTCTCTCCCTTCCCTGCTAATCACCCCTCTACCCACTGAGACTGGTGGCCTGGTCCTCAGGAATCCCACAGGAGACCCTCTGCCCAGTCCACACCAACAACCTGTCCCCACCCCCTCAGCACTGCCCTTGCGGGCCCCCCATCTGGTGGCTGTGCAACCCACCCTTGGAATTCCTCCGCCCTAGCACTTAACCAGTGGCTCCTCCCTTGGCTCCCATAGGCGCTTCCCTCCTGGGCTCCCACCAGTGCGTGTCCATACCTTGCTCCTTCCCCCGTCCCATCCCCATCTCCTGCACTTCTCTTCACTGCACTTGCATGTCAGAATGTCACAAGGCCTAGTGGGACCACGATTGTATATTCACTGTTTTTTTTCACTGTTATTTACTCCCCTTGCTGCCTCCCCACTTTGTCTTGTGGTGCCTGTAAACCACATTCTGGTGTATAGTCTCCTAACAAATGCAAAATAAATAAAATAAGTCGATACTCGCCATAAACACCGGGGGGCATTTTCTTCTCTGTGCTGCTTTCTGTATCTGGTGAACGATTTCACTGCTTAAGTTAGCGCCCATTCCCCTTCGGGAATCCAGTTTGGTTTTTTTGAGAATGCCCAATGAATTTGCCCAATGTTCTACTTCTTTCATAATAAGTGCTGAAGAAAAAAACCTTAGACTCTACTTCTAAAAAGCTATTGGTCTGCTAATTCACCTGATCCAATCTGTCACGATTTAAACAAATCGGCACAGCCAAATGCAAGATTCTCCACACACTCTGTAGTCTTTGCTTTCAAAAGTTTAGTAAATAAAATATTTGCCCATAGAAGGGGCCTGTTTTTCAGGAACTTGTTGCATAGCCCATTGAGTCCTGGAGTACATGAATCTTCTCTTTTGCTAATAATACTTAGTATATCATTGAAAGTCGAAGACCAAATGTCCTCACTGGATTCCCATACTAAGCCACTGAGTGGACTAGAATTACGTAACTGTGTAGCGATTAGTACATGCTGATTTGAATATCAGGGTTTCTTGTATTGCTAGGTGGTTGGGATCCAGATTATTTACCATCTTGTAGAAATGTATTTCTGATTTCAATGAAATACACTTCAGCGTGATTTGCCCCATCATTCTGGAGGAGTTTGTTGTAGAGATTATGTACACAATAACAAGATGACTCTCTGTAGGTAGCCAGCACCTTTTCTTTTGCACATCTGCTCTGAACTGGATACATTGGAGCTCATATTTGTAGTCTGCTTGTTATTCGGCGACAGGGACCTGTACGTTTACACTGGTGCAAATGAACGCCCCTCTGCCGAATGTTCTCCTTTGCATGGGGGGGGTGCAAAAGGGGCATGCACGCTTGTATACCGTTCTCTTGCACTACGCCGTGCAAATTGAGTAAACGTTGCCTGCCATGTAAAATATTGCTGACTACGAATTCCCTGTGGTCACCCCTCCCATACCCTACCGCCCTCCTACTAATCGCCACTGCTCTGTGACTCACTCAATTGGGATGGGTCCCACAGTCCACTCCAGCTCCACAAACTTCTGCCCAGGGTAGAGGCGCACAACCTGAGAGCACCACGAAGAGAAATTCTGGTACACTTCAACCACGAGCGGGCCCTGCAAAGCAAACAGAAGAGAATATGTCAGTATTGAGAGGTAGGGAACTAGAGGAAGAGCGCTTGGGGGATAAAACAGGTCAAGGAGTGATAAGGGAGTGGGTGGATGTTAGGTAAGAATTGATGTAGTAACACTGTGTGGGACTGCACAACACCTATCTGCTTGGCATTAGGTAACCCACCTTTTGGTATAGGCCGGTACTACACAAGTTGGTAGTGTGACTGAGCAGCCAGGCTTATCTCAAGAGGGGTAAATGTGAGCTGTAGCAATGAAATTCGCAAATACAAGTAGCCAAGTAACACTTACACTCAAGGTTTCAGTTATAAATATTTATTTAACATCAATTTTTAAATAAGTGTTCTTTAAAAAGGGAAATATATTTAGCAAATATACTTTAAAAATACTTTTCCAGAATCAGCATAAGTTTAGTGGATTCACTTTAGAGATGCTTTTTTTTATTGTGTTACAGTTCCAAAAGAACTTTTCACAAATATACATGTAGAAAATATAAAGCATATAAACATATTAATGTTAGCATTACTTAAAAAATTGATTGTTCGATACATAGAAAAAGAAAATACAACCATAAAATACTATATACACTAAAAGGTCAGACATATTAGACAGCAGATTCAGATACAAAAGACTAGCCGTCGATATTTTCTAAACTAATAAGCAGTTTGACATCATCATCAAATTTACATAGGCGTTCTTTGACCACTTTCCATATCTGAGTGATGGCAACAGTCAGATAATTACTCCTGCCAGAGAGACAGCGCACTCTCAATATCATTAAATTCCCGATCCAATTTGGCAAAATATTTATTATAGATAAAACTCATCGAATAGCAGCAGGTAAGGACATGTCTAATAGTTTCTACTGTATCATTCTTAGCACAAAGTCTGCAAATCCTTTGATCCTTCGGAAGGTCTCTCCACGATCCGCGAACCCCCAGGACATCAAGGCGATTAAGTCTTATGTCCATGAAGATTCTACGATTTAGCTGTGATGGCATGAGAAGGAGGTATCTTTGAGGTTCTTTGAAGCTGAAAGGCATCAATGCGAAGGTATGCAGAGATCTCTAGAAACCTTCTCGTGACTAGATACCCAATCCCACTTTTCAATAACATCTTTTAGGGATTTTAACACCGCACCTTCTCCGTGTTACCATCTGGGTTTCCAGCAGATTTTTCCAAACATTTTCAAATTGGGACTTTTAAATTTGATAAGAGCCTCCATCTTACCCTCCTCCAAGCCTTCCTTTAGAATATAAAGAAGAGTACCAGGCCGTGCAAATTAAATTTTTATGTACAATTTAGCCCTATTATGTTCAATTTGAGTAGCCCTACTTCATGACAAACTGCCTGAATAGGAGTATAGTTATTCAGACCCAGTAGTCTGCGCCATATGATTCCTTCCGTGGTATCAGCCCAATCTGACCATTCCGAAAATGAGGTCTCTAATGTATATAGAAACATAGCCACAAGTTTTTGTTTATAAATATTGATGATTCCCAACAGGCTATATCCAGCTGTCTTTTTTGAGAAAGACATGACAGCAGTAAGAGTGGCCATAACTTTGGCTGTTTTATTCTGTTGAACCAGCTTATTAAGGGTCCCTCTATCCCCACAAAGCTCATAACCCAGATATTTATAGGAGTTGACTTTCCTGATCGCACCCAAGCTGCAAGGAATCACCTGCTTATTGCAGCTATTTTGGCCCACAGCCATGAACTGTGTTTTGCCCAGATTGATAGTGAGCCCATTTGCATCAGCATAGTCACAAAGAGATGCTTTTTACACACTTCCTACACCCGGAGGCGACTTCATTCACAAGGACAGTAATGGCATTTATATATCACTAGTTATACTTTGCAGATTCTGAGGTTGCACAGAGGAAAGGATAAAAGGAAGGAAAAGGTTAAAGAGGTTCTCAGGGCATGTGAGTATACTTAAATCTTCCAATGAAGTCTAGACAAGCCTTTCCCAGCAATAACAGTCTAAAAACAGGTTACCATCTACGAGGGACAGAAATATCAAATTCAATGGACAAGAAGAGTCTACAGGGAGCCAGGACAGCCAAAGTCAATTGGAGCACAGTCCATGGAGCAGAGTCACTTCTTAGTTGATAAAAGTCTTGCACAAAGTTAGAGTTTTGTGGAAATCACTTATAGGGTCACAAGCTGTTTCACTTGTGAAAAGCAGAGTTGGAATCAACTCTAAGGTAAGCCAATGCAAGTCTCAACTGAGAAGAGCACAGCTCAAAAAGACACTGAGGTTATTACCCCAAGTCTAAACATTACCTCTGGTTTGAAGAAGAGTGGTCCAGCTGGATTCTGTCCTGTTGCAGCGATGCAGATCCTGGGTTCCTGAGCCTCAGTCGTGAGCACTGACAAGAGGGAGGACGTCTGGAGGACTACTGCAGCAGCAATTTGGAGGTCGTCGGCAGATACAGGCTCTTTTCGGATCAGCGGCACGTCGCGGTTTCAGCACGCGGTAAACAGCAGCACCGTGGATCTCGGCTACTGGTTGGGCTTCCTTCACTCCTTGAGTCCTGCACTCTGGTGATGGGACTAGAGCTCCGGTCATCCTGCTTCTGGAGGGTCCTAGAACTCTGGTTGTCATGCTTCTGGAGGGTCCTTAGGAGACTCCTGGAGCTTCTGTCCGGACGCAGACATTGCACTAGACTACAGATTTGTCGACCGCTGGCACTCGATTCTTGCAGCAGCGAAGAAGTACAGCCAATAAGGGAGGATGGTCCAGTGGAGTTTGTCTCGGGGTTAGTTGTTCCCACTAACCCAAGGGAAGAAGTCATCCATTCCAGAGCTTCTCTTGGCGATCAGAAAAGCAGTTTCAGCACAGCAGCAGGGCTTCACCAGGCAAGTCAAAGGGCCAGGAGGATGCGGCAAGCTTCGTTCACGGTTTCTTCGTCGGGTGTTTCTCCCAGTGGTCGACTCTGACTCTAGACCCAAAAAGCTCTCCATTTAAGCAGGTTTTTCCCATTCACGCACAGCTTAGGCTGTCACTCAAACAGCAGGGTGGCTGTCCTGAAAGGACAGCCAGCCAGCCAATCAGCACTGCTTGCATTCATGCACTCCTAGAGACAAAGGACAGGGGAGTTTCGGGATCCTCCTTCACATCCTGCCTTTCCAGACACACTGGAGCCAAAGGCAGGATTCAGGACTGAAGCCTGCCAAAGTCACAACAAACAAAGGACTCAAACCTGGCTTAGCGTGCAGAGTAAAAACCAAGCA
Organism: Ambystoma mexicanum; assembly: GCF_040938575.1. Classification (NCBI taxonomy): domain Eukaryota; kingdom Metazoa; phylum Chordata; class Amphibia; order Caudata; family Ambystomatidae; genus Ambystoma; species Ambystoma mexicanum. The sequence continues at coordinate 1,265,670,540 of NC_090926.1, read as the reverse complement.
AGACCTCACAAACAGAAAATGGCAAAAAAAGAAGACTGTGGCCATTTTGACAAAATGGTCACCCATGGGTGCTATACTGCAGCTGGGGATTCAGCCTGTGGTAGAAAAGCACAATGGTAGGAAAATAAACCTCTGCCACCAGCCATTCAAAGTAGTGAGTGTAACAAAAATGTTTACAAGAGTAAGTAGGATACAGGGCTACTAGGTAACCCCCACATAAGATGGTGTGTGCTGGACCTACTAAGAGAAAAGGTAAGTAAAGTCCATTTCACTTTACTATTCTTGGGAACAATAGTTCTCACAAAAAAAGTATTTAAACCTTATGAGAAATCTAAAGGATTTCTCAGTGACACTGCACTGAAGGTGCTGTGCGTCACTATACAAAAGTAGATGCCTATGGAGTTTGTCAGTCTCCATAACCAGAGGAAACACATAATCCAAATCAGGTCAAAACACGAGAGAGTGAGTAAAAGATCTCACTCAATCGAGGAGTGAGTGAGATCTTTTAAAATTAAAAAGTCCTAAAGTCCAGCAAAAGAACTGGGGGTCTCTAAAGTGGGAGGAAAATTCTCCCTCACAGTGGAACCAAGACGCAGGTAACAGTTTGGAATGAGCTATAGACCAGCAGATTAAGGGAAGGTGAAATTAAGAACAAACCATTACAAACTACTTTACCAGCACCAGGGATGACTGACTACAATGTGCCTTGATGCTATGATTTATGGGTTAGGATGAAAGCCCAAAACTAACAGTGAGTCGCCTATAATTTTTGCGACCACACACTACTACCATCCACTAAAGGTTTACTAAACATTACTGCAGCAACTAGTTATTTATTACCCATCCAGTGCTTCGCTGGTGATTAACCCCCCATCCAAGATTGTCTGATTAGGGGACCACAAAGCCACCCCGTAGTCTGTTTTTTCCGAGCAGATCATTCTTTTGGGCTCTTTGTGGTGGCAGTGGTTTGGAATACTATACAAAATGACTGCAACGGCTTACAGCATTTTAATGGGGGGAGCCAAGGTGTGGTACCCACAGGTCCCCATTAAAATGGCATCCCAGGTTTAAGGTCAAGTGGACTGCATAATGAGACAGTGTTTACCTGGTAAGCATGGAAAGTGTGTTCCATACAAAGGCAATGTCTTCCTGAGACTCCCATGCTCTAGGCAGACTTGACAAGATCCAGTCAGATGCAAGGATGGGTGCCTGCCTGTGAGTCACTTCTGAATCAGGAGCATATGCGTTTGCCCACGGGGATTTGAAGGAGGTGAGAACTTGATTGGCTGTCAAACGTCTGAACTGAGCAGTGCGGCAGATATAAGGCTGGATGCGCATGGGAATAGGGCAAATGCACAATTTCATGGTCAACCACTGGGAGGCCACCTGGAGAAGCTGAAAGAAGAAATCGCCTACAAAACACAATGGCTCCATTCCCACACTCTACAAACTGCAAACTACTGCTTGGGCCTGCAAGCTGCAGACATCACCTCAGGAGAGGTAACCACAATGATGTTCCCTTCACATCACTTGGCAGGCACTGACGTGTTACTCCCCTGAGGGATCCGGGTCTCACCAGACTAGCACTAGTTGCCACTTAACAAGCTGACTGTGTCTGGAAAAGATTTCCTGCAGCGCCTAAGCAGTAGGTGGAGACCAAAAGCTGCTCCAGCTTCAGCTAACCTGCTCATGAATCATCATGTCTCCACATGCATTGCTGTTTCCACTGAGAATGCAGTCTCGACATTGGAAAAAGCTGCACTCAGCCCAGGCACCGTGTTCATCTCTGCTCGGTCCAGTGACATCACCTAGGTCCCTTGTGCTGTCCATCATGTCCTGTGGTTGCCACCTGCACATCCTGAACCTTCTTCAGGCATCCCTCCAGACCTAGGGTAAGCAGCCTACCAGAGTGTATGTGTTATGATGCACGTACAGCTCCCATGCCCTCCTCAATGATTCAGGCTCAGAAAAACCTATTTGCGCACAAGAAAGTGACAGTGTGCGGCTGCAGGGGGGTGGAAAGCGCAAATGAGAATAACAAATACGTTTGTTTTATAGTAGTCATACAAGAGTAGGTAGGCACAGGTATAGGGCACGCGTCATATTGTGTAGCAGTAGTGAAATGTGTAATGATGATGATTTAGAACACAGGGCCTTTGTTAGGGAAATACCGAAGCATCATCATATTGGAAGTGACGGCTAGCATTTTGTATTCCCTGTTGAAGGTGTGGCAGCACAGAACAATGAAGAGTTTGAATCATTTTCCCAAGCCCTAGCTGTGAAGCGGAGATTAGTGGCATTTACGCTACATATAATAGTTTAATTGGATCAAGCTGTAGGCCTGTGAAACCAGAATGGAATGTGAACGTCAGAGCAAGGGAGGAGCTGCTCCCCTCCCGAAGGACAAAACCCATGGGAGCCAGCTTAGAGGTGTAAGAAACCTGAAGGTGTCTCCCCCGCCAGTCCTTGGGAATCGGTCATCCAGGTGTCCGGGAGCCGTCCATCGCTTTTGGATCCAGTTCCTGGGTGTGGACTAGTGCGGGAGGAACACTTGGATGTGCGGTCCTCGGGGAATGGAAGTGCGACACCGGAGGGTGAGACGCGCTATCCTCTTCCCAATAACACCTTTTCCCCATCCTACCTGGTAGGATACCTAGGAATTTAACTCCCCTCCCTTTCCCAAGAAACTTTCTCTGGGACAGGTCACCGTGACCGATAATGGACTAACATTCGAGCCGTATACCTGACATGTCCCAACACCAGGGTCAGGCAGTCAGGCAATTGCTGCTAATTACGCACACCAGACTTCATCACATTTCCCCACATAGATAAAAGGCGGAGCACGAAAGCACACTCTGAGTAAGGCAAAACACATGAGAAAACAGCAGTTCCGAGATGGCAGGAGAAAGACGGCGAAACCAGCGAGGGTTGCAAGGAGGGGACTGCCCGTAGCCTTTCAGAGGAAAGAAACTGCTCCTTTCATGAAGCCTCGAAGATAAGAAACATAAGACCCAGAGATAAAGCTGTAGAATGGTGTATTGTGTCGAAGGTACCCGGGGCTTTCCCGTATCGACAACCGAGGCGGGGTGGAGCGATAGCCGCCGTGGTACTGTCCTTGGCTCCGACAAGAAAGCCGCTCTTGTAAAGTCAGCACAGCCGTTGAGTCTGGAAAACTGATAGCAGACCGGTCTGTGTTTTATTTATTTATTTCAAATTCTTGTAAAGCGCTGAATCCCCACAGGCCTCAGAGAGCTACACAAAAACCAAAGAAAGTACAAACATGAACATAATACATAGACAAAATGCAAGGGAACCAACCAAAACACAGCAGGGAGGAACTAAAAAGACAGACATAAGCAAATGATTAAGTCTTAGACTATAAGTCTTAAATTTGAGGATCCCATTGGCACATATTTACAGAAACTTAAAAACCGAGGGAGGTTACTGATTCTGCACCCAACTACAATGCAATCCCTGTTCTTCAAGGTACACCAGCTGTCCATTTTTACTCTGCGTAGAAACTTCAGATCAGGGCTTCTGACTATGTCTGGACCAGTTCTGAGGCGAAGGCAAGCCAGTACTTTGTTACATAAAGCTTCCTGTGGTTCTCTCCCATCAGGTTCCTCGACATTGGTAATTATGAAATTCCTGTGGTCCATGACCAGGTCTCTAGTTGGAGCATCCTTAGGGACAGACATATGAGACTTTAAGCGCAAACTCCGAAGATTAGTTGATTTAGGAGCAATATCCGCAGACCCAGTCCTGCCAGCCAGGCCCGGCACTGCTTTTCTGCTGTGAGTTGGCAGACTGAGGACGTGGAACTATTGGTGGCTGACCCAATGAAAACAGGCTTCGCTGCTGGTGTTGCAGTATAATTCGGACATGCACACAGACCCAAGGTAGCTAGATCCTAATTATCAGAAAACTTAGGCGGCAAATCAGTTTGGCAAAAACTATACACTTTGTTGGTAATGTCAAATGATCCCGAAAGTTCAAGGGAGTCAGACAGGCAGAGATTCACAGTATTAAACAAATGTTGACTCTTCACAAGGTTCTGGACATGTTCCAACCATCCCATGAATTCGCTGGGATTAGCACACTTGCTAAATTCGAGAATAGTTTTAGCCTGAAAGAATTTCCATGTCTTGGGTGTGGGAGTTTACTCAGGAAACAGGCCCGCAGATGGAATGTGATCAGAATTAATAGAAGAACTGTCTATGTCCGAAGAATGTGTTCCCATAACACAGCAGTTTTCTAGATGTTTATCAGGGAAAGAATCCCCAGCCAATGACACAGAGGCCTTATCAGCGGGACTGTCAGGGGCGCTACCCAGATCAAAGGGCAACACCGAATGAAGATCAACAATAGACACCCCAAAGGACTAGGAAATGGCATGCCCGAGGACTTCAATGACATCAAGGGGCAGATCGGCAAGCTTTGCAAGGAGTCTGTCTCGTAAGCAGGCTAGAATCCAAGACTTCAGAGATGCAGTTTTTACAAGACACCAGAGACATTTCTACGGCCTTTAAGGGCACGGTGCCCCGTTTAGACGACATCAAAGCCTGTAAAGCTGACGGCCCTGGATTCATGGGCATATGCGGAGAGAGCTGCGACACTGTAAATACCTGCTTATGCGAAGATAAAGGAAAAACGCCAGACATTGGTAGGAGAAAACACAACGCGTATACTGATAGATTATGTGCAACAGTAAAGGAAAGCTGAACGGCTTACCACCATCCATTAGCCATCCACTGTAGAGGCCGGAGGGGGACCGAGGAGCACCCTTGAATGCCTCCAGGCACGCAAATATCGACAGAAAGAGGCAGCCCGGAGCCTGAAGAGCCTGCTCACCTGCTCACCCAGGCGGTCGAGCGCTACTGCGGCCCCCGGGAAGCTGAAAACCGGCCAGCAGCAACAGGCCTGGAGAATTAGAGGAAGGGACCCACTAACAGGTTAGGGAGACGTCAAGCCGCACTGCTACATGCAGCCGCTTCCAACAGTCTAGAACTAAGGTTGCAAGCGGCAACATTGTATGAAGAAGTTTGCAAAGAATAATTAACAAGGCGCGCGTGGAGAGTAACGCAAATTTAATTTAATATCAAAGGAATACCTGAACTTTTGTAAACCAAGGCAGATACCGTATACAGAGGGGTCCGGTGCCAAGTGGGTGCCCATTCGAAAGCCTCTGTACGGTATCCAACAATAGGGTGTACAAATTGTGACTGAGAAATCAAAGTGGTCCTGCAACGGCACATTCGAAAGTCTTCGATAGTTAAAAGCAAACTGAAATTGGTCCAAGCCCAGCTGAGGGGGATCCAGTCACCATCATATGTGAATATTTGGAAAGGAACGTTGTTCGACACATCCGGCCCTCTGTATCAAGAGACTTTGTTTACGTAAGAGACTTGGGCATAGAAGGCCCTGATGCTTGTAACAGAACTGTGTCCTTGTGCCGAAGAAGCCCAAGAGTGTGCTATGCTCGAGTGAACCGCCTTGTGCTGTGCTATAAACATGGGGCAGGAAGGCCAACGGCCTGAACATCATGACTTATCATTTCGTGTAGACTTCTTTGTTTTTCATGAACATTTCCCTGCACTATTTGTAAATTACCGGTAAGGATTGGCAATCGTTTTTTTTAGTATAGGCCCATTTTATTTTGACAAAGACTCCACTAGGACTGCATTATTATTATTATTATTATTTGATGGCTTTAGCTTGCTGTAACGCTCACCTGATATCCACAGGGACGCTGCTCAGCCCTGGTTGGACCACTCGCACTCTCGAACCTTTCCCTAGGTATTGTTTCAGCTGAGGATTGGGCTTGCAATACAGGAATATCGGATTCAAGACTTAACTGTTTCTTGCTGTTTGGCTCCCGTCTCCCTTGAAAACCAAACCTTCCCTTAGACCTTCTTCTCACCTTGCTTCTTTGTACAATGCGCTCTCCGTCCTGCTTCCCGTTGCAGGGGCGCGTAGCTGGTGCAGGCGTGTTGCGACCTAGTTGCTTCACTGGTGCGGGCCCTGTTCGAGTCCAGACCTGCTGTGACTCCAGCTCGTTAAGGTAGGTTTTGCTGTTTTACAGTCTTGGTATTCTGTCCCTTCTTTCTCCCTTGTCCCGTGTTTCTTTCTTTTTACTAATGTCGCTGCTTCTTTCTCTAGGTGTAGGAAGAGGTTTTTGGCGTTGTCGTGCTGAATGGAGTTGAGCACAAGGCGTTGAGTGAATGCGCAGCGCTATCTTGTCTTTTCTTGTGCTAACCTGTGTCTCCCCTCTTTCTTGTAGGTCGCTGTGATATTCCGGAATGGATGCTGACAGAGAGACAATCGAATCAGGTAAGAGTCTTGTGGTTTTTGCTGTTCTTGAATTGGAATAAGTAAACGCTTACTAATGCTATTTTTGCTTTCTTCTTTCCAGGTTACGGTGTTCCGGAGGAGGATGCGGCGCCAAGATGCTGGTGTTCTCTGGACCGGGTAAGCGATGGATCGAAGACAGGATACTACTCACAGTTAAGTGTTGTATTAATGATGTTCTTGTTCTTTCAGGGGAGCGGTTCCAGGATAAGGCAGGCGAGGAACTCAGGAGACCGAAGCGTGTTCCTCTGTCTGGGCGTGGCTTATATAGCCCCAGGTATCCCATGGCCCGTCCACACCCAAAACACTAGACCGCATAGCACAGTCCTTGGAACTGAGCTATGTGGGAGCCTCCAAGTTGAACAAAAGCCCATTAAGAAGTCCAGGCCCCATGTTATCTTCATGGTGAGTATGAGCCTGGCGCCAAAGGTGCCAGGACTGACTCCAGGAGAGTCAGTGATGAGATGGCAAGGCCTTTGAGGCCATAGTGGGAGGTCGTAACCTGGCTCCAGTGACTTGCCTATGAGGGTTAGGGGTAGGGAACATGACACTTGCTCCCATCTAAGATTTAAGCTTATATAGGTGTTCATCACACCCTTGATAAGGTTCAATAAACACCCTTGAACTATAGTCACTTGTGTCTATCTTACTTTGATACCATGCCTTCCTTACAGAGGTCTCAAGTTGCCAAAATGCTTGGTCTAGACTTAGGGTACCAGCGCCCCCCAGAACTATAGCCATCCCATTTGAACTGCCAGACGGCTGGAAAATAGAGTACCTAAATACATCAAAAGTAGGCCAATTAATGTGGTCCGAGAGAGCCAGGTGGTTTACTGGGGGTGGGCAACTGATAAGGGAGGAGCAAGGAGCAGAACATCCTGTGATTTATGATACGAGGAGCAAGAGCTGATGCCAACAAGTCTACGCCCACGACAGGGAGGCATGATTGGGGTGCCCACATGTATGGTATCAAGAGAAGAGCACTATTGTTTCAAAGGGCCAATTTGTCCACTGAGCTCATGGTAACGACCAGGTGCACGCCATGTGACTAAGCGGAAGGGCCGGGCAACATCCTAGGTAACTCGCCAAATCAATAGCTGGGACAGAATAGGGGAACCACATGTTAGAGGGCTGGGGGTAGATTAGGATGTGACCAATTGGTATAGGGACTTTAGGAGACTGTTATGTTAACATCATTTAGAAAGCGCAAAGGCCACCCAGAGGAATCTTGGTGCTGTAACATTAAGTAGCGCACAGTCAGGCACAAAGATCTGGACAATTAGAATAAAAAGGTTTTCAGAGCACGACGGAAAGGAAGATGACCCTCCATAGCACGGAGGCACAATGGAAGAGAGTGCCATGTCTTTTCCGCAGCCACAGTAAAAGCATGACCGCCGATACTAGAGAACTTTATCCATGGGAATTGAATAGTCAGGGTGGATTGATAGTGCAGTACTCTAGGCAAACATACAGACATAATTTTGTCTGAATATATTCAGCCCCCTGTTTGGAAAAGGCTTTGTGCACAATACACACAGACTTGAACAGCACACGCGTCTCTACTGGAAGCCAGTGAAGCTGCCGAATGAATAGGGGTCATGTGGGAGCCGAAAGAGGGATAAAACACTGCACTAGCTGCCATGTTCTGCAGCAGCTGAGGACAGTGGAGTAAGCAAGCAGGTAAAGCAAGCTAGAGCGCATTACAATAGTCAAGTCCACCTATCACTAGAGAGGCAACAGGAGCATGGAATTTAATAGGAATATAGGGAAGGACCTTATGAAGGGTCGTAAGAATGAAATGTTCCTTTTGACAAGTGGATACCACCTGTTCAGACATAGATAGTGAGGCTGAGATCTTAATTCCTAAGGCAAGCAAGAGAGTAAACAAGAATACACCTGCATTTTGGTAGCCCACCCTCTCGCTCCACCAGCAACAACTCTCCTCCCTGTACCTCTCTTACCCCAACATTCTCTCCGCCCTATCCTTCCCCTGGAAGCAATACATTTCTATATCAATTTCAGATTTTAAGACCAGTTCCTTCCCATGACCTGCTCCCCTTTGTGATCTTGGTGTTTTTCTTGAAAGGCTAGCCATGCACGCCCCAGCATCTTCAGATGTTCCTGTAATAGGGTAATAGGGCTGTAGAAGTTTCCACCAGGAACACTTCTACTGCTTTCCCTACTCATTCACTGTATGTGGGCAATCTAGGTATTTTCCAATGTATCGCAAGTCATGTTGTCGCCGCAAGTAGCACATTCCTGGACATGTGTGGCAGGCATATAAGAACTCCCCCTCTTCTTCCAATCCAAATAGCACCAATATCGGAGATAGGGGTTTGTCCAGTCCAACTACTTCTCTTATCCATCCCAGGACCACTTTTCAGTAGAACTAAGCCATTGGCCATCCCCACCACATATGCCAATAGGTCCCCATTTCTCAAAGGCCTCTCCAGCAGTTGGGATTAACATGTTTGCGAATCTCTGGGGTGCATATTGACACCTTGTCAACGACCTGCATTTATGTAATTTACAAATATGCCCAATGCTGGTCCTACCATCTCATGACTGTATTGTAATTTAACTAGTGCCATGACACATCCCAGTCTGGGCGCCATCAACAAATGTAATAAATACATACTGCATAGATGCCAAGGCTTTCCAAGCAACCCTGTATATGCACCTCCATCTCTGCACCAAATTCCATACCAAAGCCCCTTTCCCATTGTTTTTTCTGGCTTATTTGTTCATTTGTAGGGCACACCTAACCAAAGGTATCTGGGCGCATTACTTAATTACGTCATTGTTACACGCATGCAAGATATTGCATTACATTGATGATAGGACGAATACATTCTTGAACATGGACATTTCTAGTCATTGCATTACATTACAATAATAGTATAAGGAGACATTTTTAAGCAGAGATAAATCATGGCAGTACAGGTAAAGATGAGGAGGACGACAATTAACACTCATGTGCAAAGAGCCAGGTGTTCACATTTTTCCTGAAAGTCCAAAAGGAAGGTTCAGCTCTTAGAGCTGGTGGCATAGAATTCCACAGTTTGGCAGCTAGTACCGCGAAGCTGTTTCCATCTGCTTTTTCTGTTTTTCTCTTTTGTATTCCCCACTGCCATTAGTGGTCTAGCCCTTAAAGCAGATGTTTGTCTAAAACCAATTCAAATGGAGTCAGAGGCCTATCCAAGAAGCCTGCCATTTGGAGTCAGTCATCACTCCCTCCACCTGCATACACATAAAGGGGGACATGGGATTTATCTCCCACGCTGTCTGGAAGCCAAGCCTATGAATTTCCCGTCTTTCCTAAGTTGGCCCGCCCTTATCAGCCCTCTTACATACCATAGCGGGAACTGCAGTGGTTCATGTATCCGATCCCGGTTTGGGGGTGCTGTGAGGGGTTAGAAATGGGAGGGAGGGACGCGTCCGTCACAATCGCCACCTCCGGCCAGGGCAGTCAAAATGGAGCCCCCCTCATCAGATTACCTTCGACGGCCCACTACAGAAGGTCCTGGGCGACCGAGGGCGGCACCTGAATGGGGTCCGACAACCTGCCGGAGGACTGTGACCACTGAAGCTTGAGGGCCCATTGCAGAGATCTCATCAGCAACCTGGCCTCTGGCACCAGAAGAATGCAGGATGCCATGAAGCCGAGCAACCTCAAGCACTCGAACGCCGGGACGTCTGGGCAAGTTGAAACTTGTGCACCATCTGCTGAATGTGAAGAGCCCTTACCTGGGGAGGGAAACACTGCCCCAGGGATGTGTCGAGCACCGCTCCAATGAACTGGAGCCGCTATGTTGGCGTCAAGTGGGACTTCTTTAAGTTGAGGGAGAAGCCCAGCTTGTGGAGGGAGTGGCAGGTGACGGACAGATGATCCAGGACTTGCTCGGGAGAGCACGCCCTGATCAACCAATCGTTCAGGTAGGGGTAGACGTGAATCCCCACTTTCCTGAGATGCGCTGCCACCACCACAATGAGCTTGGTGAAGACCCTCGGGCGGAGGTCAATCCGAACGGCAGGACCCAAAACTGAAAGTGCGAGTCGCCGACCGCGACCCTCAGGTACTTCTTGTGCTTGGGATGGATCGGCACATGAAAATAAGCATCCTTGAGATCGAGAGACCCCAACCAGTCCTGAAGTTGAAGGGCCTGGAGGACTTGAGAAAGAGTAACCATCTTGAACATGTCCTTCCGGAGGAGCTTGTTCAAACTGCGCAAGTCCATGATGGGTCTCAATCCCCCGTCTTTCTTTGAAATCCAAAAATAAGGGGAATACCATCCCTTGTTCCTCTCCGCTATAGGCGTCAGTTCTATGGCATCTTTCTCCAGCAGGGATTGAATTTCCTGCCCAAGGAGTGGATCCAGACTCTTCAAAGAGAGATTCTCTGGTGGATTGTCGTGAGGCCTCTAGCGGAAAGGAAGACAGCACCCGTGGGCTATGATCTCCAGAACCCACACATCTGAAGTAATGGCACGTGACTCTACAAGATGCTGCACCAGCCTTCCCCCAACCGGCGAACCATGGGACATGGCCTCATGACTGAGCTGAAGCGGCTGCAACAGTGCCCGAGGGCAAAGAGGCAACTGCTCGAGCGGCCTTGGCACCTCGAGTACCCTGTTTTCCACCTTTGGCACTCCTACGGTGGCCCCTTTGATTTGCAGCTCCTCTCGATTTACTAAAGGATGAGTAATATTGAAAGGAACCTCCCCTCCATTACTGTCCCCTAGGACGAAAAGGCGGAGGTTGGCGAACTGCAGCGCTCAACGACTTAGTTAAGATTATCTCAGCGCCTAGATGTGTTCTTTGCCTGATCCCTTCTGGGTTATGCATGTTACAAGTTATCAAATCAATCAAAATCAATATGGTTTCTTGCCCTAAAGACTTGTATTGTTACACAACTCCAGCTCATTAGGCTTTTGGGAACTAGGGAGATTTATAACCGCATGCATTTATGGGATAACCACAGGATGTTTGTTACTTTTACCACCACAATGTTCATGGTTGAATTTGTTCCCACTCAGATCGTCTACTTGTGGAATAACAGGAGTATGATGGACAGAAGCCATTACATGCTGTGGTATTGGTTAAACGTCCTCTTGACAAGGTTAAATACTGTGTCTCATCCCATAGATATCCTTCACTCACCTGACCCTTTCCTGCTCTTGGGTGTTCCTCCTGCAGTACACCACCCCAAGGTTAGGATCAGGAAGCGGCTGCCTTTCCTTAGCCACCCGGGAGGATAATTTAGGTAGGGTTTCAGTGAGGGATCCATAGGATTCCTCACACTGTCCATATACAACTATGGGATGAGGACCAGATTGCCACTCTATCCATGTCCCCCCGCTTTCCGCATTGTCCAAATTGCAGTCTTCAAAACTGGGTGAGCGCAGACCCTCCTCAGAACCTCAGTCCCCGACATCCACAACCATTCCCCTATTATGACAGTAGAACATTCTCCAAAGACACCCACTGTTTCTCTGTGTTGCCTCTAAGGTGGTCAACCAGCACACTGATTTACGCTGCTCTATAGTAGTTTTCCAGATGTGGGAGGGCCGCGCCTTCTTCCTCCTTCCCTCGGGTCATGGTGTCGTAAGTCACCCTGCGTTCTAAGCCTACAATAGGAATCTTGTCAGTGCTCTCTTGGCACTGTCAAAGAACTGATACGGAATCCCTCTGGGTAGCATCTGAATTGGAACAACAGTTGCAGTAGTAGGATCATCTTAATAGTAGACAACCTGCCGCCCCACGATAGTATCAATCGGTCCCATCATTTCATGTTGCTTAGAATATGCAACCATTGAGAGGGGTAGTAATATTCACCCCTAGCTAACCAGTGTTATCCTCTTATTCGCAATTGGAACCTGGACTACAGGTCACAAATCCTCTTAGAATCTCAACCGAGAACTACGGCTTTCGAATTTTGTAAATTGATTTTAAATCCAGATGTTCTTCCATAAATATTGAGTGTCACAACACTTCTGGTTTCATGATATACACTAAAATGTCATCAGCAAATACGGCTGGCTTATATTCCTTACGTCCCATAATTAACCCTTTTATCCCTTCCTCTTTTCTGATTGCAATGGCCAGTGGTTACACCGATTGAGAAAATGATAGTGGAGAGAGATGACATCCCTACTGTGTCCCTCTTCCCAGAGAGGAAGATTCCAAAACCACCCCATTACTCAGAGAGCTTTCACTTCCGTCATTCATTTCTGCCAAAAACCCACGTTTTCCATTGTGGAAAATAGGAAGTTCCAAACTACCCTGTTGACTGCTTTCTCTGAGTCCAGGGATAGGAGTAAAGAATCCTCATCATTACCTTTTACGGATGCCATCAGACCAAACGTCTTTCTCATGTTATGTTATCTGCGCCCAGTCTCCCACTAATGAAGCCGACCTGATCCATGTAGGTTAAATTGGGCAACCAACACCCAGCCTGTTGCCAAGATGCTGGTAAAAATGTTTGCATGATCGTTCAACAGTGAAATGGGCCTATAGGAACCACAGTCCTATCTATTGTGTCTTACTTGTGGAATACCATCGCCCTTGCATGCAGAAACGAGCCAGGTATAGCTACCCCTTCTAATATGGAATAAAACATTTCTGGAAAAAGGTGCAAAAACACCAATATATCTTTTGTAAAAGCCTTCAGTAAACCTGTCACTGCATGGGGACTTTCCCACTTTCATGGACCGTATTGCACCGATCGCCTCAAGTAACTCGATGAGTCTCCAGTGATGTTTGACCTTCAATGTCAATTTCGGAATCTCTCATGTCCAGGAAGGTCGTGACTGCACAACCATCTACCTTCTCCTTAGCTTTATCAGTTCTAACAATATCTGCCAAACCTACGCGTCACATTGTTCAGGTTGGTCCTCAACCTACCCTATTCGTCCATAATCTCATCGACCTTCCCCTCTGCTTGTTGCATTCTTAACCCATTTGTCAACATGTCATTGACCTCATCTCCTTCTTCATATAACAATTGTCTACAGTAGCGAAGCTTAGCAATGATCTTATTTAACTATACCTCTCAAGGTTTTACGTTTGTTCAACATGTCTTGTATCAGGGACTCTCCTCCCACCGTGGTTAATCGAATCTTAGCCTCTAGTGCTCAGATCACTCCCTTTAATTTATCTTCCATTAGTGTTAGTTCTCTTTTAGTAGTGGTTTTTAATTTGTTCCCTGAAAAACAGTATCCTTGAATAACATGACGTTGCATATCCAATTCTTTTCTCTCACTATTCTATCCCCATGGCGATAGTTACATTCACCAGGTCATGGTCCGACCAACCCACCACATTTAGGGTGGGATATGCAAGAGGACAGAAATGTGAGGCGGGCAATTTGAGTTTTTTAACAAATTCCATTGTGTTAAATGTAAAAGGTTGGATACACTCCTCACTAACCCTACCCTGATTAGGATTTCCCTGACTAAAATAAACTAAAGGAAAACACTAACAAAAGGTTTCTGTCCCTCACGCTTGTATACACACCAAATCAATGAGGAATTATATGGCAGTATAACAACAAACAAAACAATATAGGTCACATCACAATAGCTTCCGACAACCAGGGTGAATTCCCCTTCCACAGATTGAAGAAGGTTCTTCTTTAAATGTTCAAAAAGGATAAGGAAATCCTGTATCATAACAAAAAGGTTGCATATCAGTTATTTTCCTAATCCAACTTGACAACACAAAGTTCCAACTTGGATTCCAAGGATAGTTCACAATTGTTTAACACTTTCCTCTGTCTGCTTGTAGTCATGGCCTTATTAACTTTAAAGCCAATGTCTTTGCCAGGATGTTTTAGCACCACTTCAACTTCAGTACTGTTTACCAAAACCGACATCCATTAAGCAAAACTTCATTAGTTTAAAAAAATATGTTATTGTCAAGATGTTTTGAAACCACATCAACTTTGTCATACGGTTTACCCCACCACAGAACTTGATGAGCTTTTACCTGGCTTACTCTCATGCCAGTTTTACCACTTCTCGAACAATGGTTAACTTGCTCTCTGTCTGGTATACTTTCCTGCCAGCCAAGACAAACCACTGCAGTTCACTGTACAGGTATACTCTCCTGCCGGCACAGAACCATTTGGCACAAAGTTTCAAGACCGGGTATACTCCCTTGCCAGGCCCAACTATTACTGTCAAGTACTTCTGTTGAAAGAGTCAACTTCAAAAAGGTTTTAACAATGTCTTCTGCTTCACAATCTTAGATTTAGAACTCTCTTCAAGGGACACAAGATTCACACTGGTGCCATTTATCACACCTATATGTTTGCAACACGCAAGACAGGCTATGCTTACTGTCTCCTGAACCTCATATATCAGAAGGGCAGCCCTCCTGCCAATCTTGTTCCAACTTTGTTTGATTAACCAAATGCTGATTACAACTCGTCCTCTTCTTCACATTCCTTTGGCTTTGGCAATGTGGGTTTAAGACACTCTGCATCTGGGCAATCTTCCTCATACACTTTGTTATGTTCATATATCTTCAACTGACTTGGGCAACCCGAGGTTTTATCAAGTGCTTTAGTGTATGTCCAGTTTGACTTTGGCAATGATGGTTTGGGTTCTCTTCTTTATATACTGCCCATTTGTGTGTGGCTGGTTGTTCTCATCACCCACTATATAGTATATAGTAATCACCTACTTCAGATGGAATCTTGGGGGTTTCGGTCTGCCAACTACTTGTGGTTATATGAGCTTGGTATTTGTTAAAGTTAGTTATCTGTTTCACATTAGGTTGATATTCATTAATAAATTAATAAGTCACAACTAGACAGTGAACTAACCGGTGGAGTGCGCGTCTGTGTACCCAGCTGCTCTCAGCCTCTTTCGTTCACTTCTCTGACGCGGGCCGGATACTTCTGCTGCACGGCCTACTGTGTCTCACAAACCTTGCACCTCTCCCAATGTTCTGGTGCTTGCTTGCCACCACTGAACGCTGTGTGTTGGGGAAGGTTTGGCGAGCCTTCCGCTATGTGACCCCTGTAGCTAGAGTCTCCCCAGCGTCTTGGTGCACACCTGCCACCACTGAACGCTGTTCGTTGGGGAAAGTTAGAAAACGAACGGGTGCGTTTCCTGCCAGGCAACCTCTGCAGCTCAAATCTCTATACCGCACGCCTTTCTCAGGACCGGCATCAGCTTCTCTCACCACTCTGGTGAGTGCGAGCGTCCGGGTTCTTACACAATTCTTCTACTGCTTCATGGAGTATGTAAAACCCCTCCATCCACTACTGCTATTACTGCTCTCCGGTAGCTTCAGACCCTTCGCCTTCTTCCACTTTGATTTGGATCTTGATCTGCATCTTCTTCTTAATCTAATGGCCTGCACCCGAGTGGGTCATTAATCCCAAAGGGCAGTACCCTGCAACCCTGTGTGTCTGGAGCCCTCTTCTTCATCCCAGTACTCTGGGAATTCTGGGACTTGAAGTCTCGATCACAAAAGTTAGTTCTTTTAATGAGACTTTCCCCACCAAGTTCCTTTTTCTCCTAAAGCATATTCCTAAAAGGAGTATCAGAAGGATAAAAAGGTATATTTGGTTTCACAGAGGATTCAGTATTACTCAGTTTTCTGCAAGCTTTCCCTGAGACTCATAGGATTTCCTATTTCTGGGAGTGTTACAATTTTGGCAAGAGCCTTCCTTATCCTTAATACATGAGCGGTTACAATTGTCTTCGCTTACAGTGTTATAATTCACTTTACGGAACGCTTGGTCTCTTTGGCAACATGCCATACATATACTGGCATTAATGATATCATTTTTCTGGATGAAAACAAATACTGCGTCTCATCCCATGAAGTCCGTCTGTTTCCCTGCGACCCTTCTCCTCCCTGGTGATCCTCCCCGGCTAACACCGCCCCCAAGATAAAGAAGTGGGTGCCTTTTCCTGGCCACCACAGAGGAGACTTTAGGTAGGGTTTTCGTGAGGACTCCATAGGATTCATCAAACAGCCCTCATGAGATATTCCTGTCCTGCTTCAAGGAATATGAGGTCAATGAGTCTATAGGTTACGTGTGGAATGAAATAGAACGTAGATTCCTTCGCATCAGGGTTTTGCCTCCCTCCAATCATCTAACAAAAAGCAGTTGTTTATAAGCTTCTGTAAAGTGCGCTGCATCCTCTCAACATGTTGCTTGCCCTCTGTAACAGAGTACCATGAACCTTTGCGTCTATGACCATGTTGAAGTCTCCCCCGCTTATCAGACCTTCCTTCCAGCTGAACAATTTATCAAGGGCAGTTGTACAGAATCCGATTTGTGCTGTGTTTGGGTCCTACAAATGGAGCACAACATCAGGATCTGATCCGCTCATACATTTTGCCACCACCCATCTACCTTCCATCCCTCTTGATGCCCAGTACTTCTAACCCTCAGGATTTCTTATACAAAATGCCCACCCCAACTTTCTTATGTGTGCCCGAAGCCCATATGATATCTCCCAACCATTTCCACTTGATGGCAAATTCCTCCCCTTCCTTTTACCTATTTTTGTGTACATAGAGTACATCTAGCGTTTCTTGACAAAACAGTCTCAGCAATATAGCCCACTTTTTCCGGGGAATTCAGGCCCTTCACATTCAACGTGCTGATCTTTACATTATCACTCAGCATAAATCTCAGTGGAAAAACTCCAGTCACTTCTGTAATTCAAACAGTTGTACAATCCAATCCAAACCGTTTTAAGATTGCTTTGTGGTGCAAAACCAAACTCCCCCATTCCCCTCTCTCCCACAATATCTCCACATACTGTAACCACCCTCCACCCCTCCATCTTCTCCCATCACTTCCCTAACTGACATGCCCTGTCTTAACATCAGGGTCACAAAGGTTGAAATCTCCTCCCACTACCAGTTTCCCCCCAAAATCCTACCTACCACTGCAATGTCAAGGATATTGTTTACCAATCGCTCCATGTATACCTGTTTTACTACACCTTAAACATCCCCCCCACTTTCCCCACGCCTATGAAGACGCAAGTCTCAACAGCACTACCCTTATCCCGGCCATCTAATCCACAACTTGCTCTCTCCTTAATTTGGTCAGTAGTGACATTGTCATGTCGTTGGCTCTCTCCGTATGATCGCAGGTCTAGTTCTAAGATCCTTGGAGAGGGGGTGTTCAACCGCCTACATTTCTGCTCTCCTTAGCTTTTTCTCTGCCCCACGAGCCACGTGGCACCAATGGTCTGCAGGAATCGTTCCCTTGCTTTCGGTCCTCCAGAGGGGTATCAGAAAGACGCCAGGGCTCCCTCTGCCACCTCCCTGGTGGGGATGCGGTAGTTTTCGATTACGACCTCAAAACTCAGACCCCATTGATATTTCACTCCTCCCACCATAGCCAGGCCGACAGGGCTCTACACTCCGTTTTGTCAGGGTAAAGGATAACAGGTCTTGATATAAGTTAATCTTCAAGCCTTAATCAGTGTGTATCATGGCCTTGCTAGTATTTCTACCTTCTCTCCTATAGTAATGACACTTCGTCGGAATTGAGCGCGGGCCTCCCGGTGGGTCCCCAGCACAGAGGATCCTACAAAAAATAAGTCTTCACTCTTCCTATCTTCATTAAAGAGGAACTTCAAAAGCAGTTCAACTTTCTGTTCCAGTCCCTTGGGGCTTTTGCCCTCCCCCTGATGTACTCCCCATATGCAGATGTGCGCTCTTCTCTTTCGTAGGTCTTCCAATTTTAAGGCCATGTCATAATTGTTTACTTCTAGATGCTTTATTTGCACATTCAGTCTCATCTCCAAAATGTCCACCGCCAGTTGGTTATTCTCCAAATGCTCAATTTTCTCCTCGGTTTTGTCCACTCGATCCTCTCTCTTCAGGGAGGCGCGGATGTCCACCCTGCATAGATATCATTTCCTTGAATATCGCATTGTTGTTTGCTCTTGTTGCCGGCGCTTTTCCTTGTAGCTGCTATGATGGTGTCCCAGGAACAGTCTCATTGAATGTCCCCTCTATCAGCTCTCTTCTGAATCTTTGGAGGTAAACCACAGAGTGTAGCACATCTGGAGCTGGGTCCACCAACACTGACAGGTCTCAGGCAACCCAGTGCCTCACAGCGCCCAGATGTGTGGACACATGGTGTTACTGTGGTTGATACAACACGCTCGCATGCGCGCTGCAACACAATAGACATACGCGTTTGACAGCACCAGACGCTCTGGTTCCATTCACCGGGAACGCAATCACAAGAGACTGGTGTTCGGGAGAATTCTCAAAATGTGCTAATTACTCTCTAGCTTAGAGACTCCCAGCTCTTTTGCTAAACTTTGGGGCTTTGAACTTTTTTATTCTGTTTGTTTCCTGTGTTTATTTTCTTTGGTTATGGAGTTTTAAACAACTCCATAGACATTATCTTTTTTATTTGTATCACACAGCACCCTGAGTGCAATGACACAGGGAAGCCTTTTAGGCTGTCCAAAGGTTTAAATACCTTCTCTGGGATAAACTACTGTTTGCCAGAGAATGTAAGGTTAAATTGACTTTACTAGTCTTTTTAAATTCCTAGACCCAGCACACACCATCTTCCAATAGAGTGCTGAAGGGGTTACCTGGTATCCCCTGCGTCTGGAAACTCATGTAGCAGTCAAATGCTACCCTTTCCTAATGAAAAGGATGGTGGCAGTGGTTTTACAACGAACTACCATGATTTTTCCCGACCGCGAACACCAGTAGCTAAAAATCACGGGAGCCATGTTTTTCAAGATGGCGACTTAAGCCCTTTGTTTAAACAGGTCCCGGTCTTCTTTTTTCACCATTTCTTTTTGAAAAGGTCCTTCTAGTGTTTGTCTCTGCGTGCCAAACCAGGTTTGGTCCCTTTGTTCGTATGCATTTGGCGGACTTCATGACTGAAGACTGCTTCTGGCGTCTGGGGTGGGCAGAAAGTGAGGGAGGTGCCCAAAACTACCTGTGCTTGTCTCCTAGGAGACCCAAATGCACTCTCACATGATTGGCAGGCTGACTGTCCAGCAAAGACAGCCATCCTGCTGGGTGAGTGACAGCTAGACTGGAATGAAAGGGAGAGAACTGTTTAAAAGGAGAGTCTCTTGGACTGGAGTCCACCACTGGAGCAAAAGAAATGAAGAGCTGGAAGAGGACGGCTGCTGCAACTCCTGGACCGTTGTTTTACCCACTAAAGCCCTGCTGCAGGTCCGAATTGTCAAGTTCATCTCGACAGAGAAGCCCCTTCAAGGATGACTTCTTTCTTTGAGTTGGTGGGACCAATCAACTCGTAAACCAGCTGGATACCATTCTCAAGGCCGGTTACGATTAACCATGGAGTGGGATACCAGCTTGTGTGCTTGAATCTACAGCTACTGGAACTGAAGTGACTCCATCTTGTTTGCTTCAACGACGATCCCGTGCAGTGCAGGTGTCCCCCGACGTCCTCCCTCTTGTCCCCACGACTGAGGCTTCAGGAACAGTGAGATCTGCAGGAACTGCCAGGAACCAACATCTTCAGCTGCATTTTGTTCTTTACACCTTTATACTAAGGTGTAGAGGCGGTCCCAAATAAAGCCTGCACTCCAATCGTCCATTTTGAAGTTCCAGGAACTTTCACACCGAGATATGTGACGTATGATGAGCAAATAAACCAGCAGAGAGCTGCAGTAGGGCTTTGCCCAGTACCTATTAGAAGAACAGAACTTATTGACGTACCAATACCAAGAAAACCATGGACAGTAAGGTATCCATTGAGAAAACCTTACCAACAAATGAAACGAAATGAAGATCATCTGAGTACATTCCCTGAAGAAACCAAAAAGGCCTTAATAGAAGACGAATGGTGACGTCACGAGGGCCCAGACTGACCTGCAGATAGAAGAAGTGATAACCAGAGAATGACACAAAGAGACAAAACGCCATGAATGAGGATATCGTGAACCTAAAGTGAAAGGACGATGTCGAAATGCAAGGAAGTTTAAAGCTGTAAAAAAGATGAAGATATTCGACCAGTTAACACCATATGCTTGGAACCGCAAGAAAGCTAAGAAAACAGTGCGGCTTGCTATGCTTAGTAGAAGAATAGTGCAGCAAATGCCATTATACATAATCTATCTCAAACTAAGCCCAGTATTATAAGTATATTTCTACGTTGCACAAAAAGCAGAATCAACCAAGGTTACTAAAGGCCAAATGAGAAAGTTTCATATTTAGAAAAACGAGAAGAGACAACTGAATCGAAACTCGGCAGAGGCACCTCGTGCCAGGAAAGCCAAGGTCATACTAATAAAAGAAGCGAACAGTAGCTACATATAATTGAAACTGAGAACAGAATATCCTGCCTCTGAAAGGTCGAGTAAGAAGACGTAGGCAGGTGGCGGGCTAAATGAGAATCAAATACACAAATTGAGAGAAAAGAGACAAATTCACGATGCAGGAATAAACGTAAACAGCCGAGCAAGAAGAAGAAAGGGTTCACACCTACGCTTCGAAAAAAGTAAAAGTGGGCACCACAAGGTAATAATGCTTAAAGCAAAGTAAAAAACTGTAAAATAGATGCAGACTAGTCAAAAAATACTTTACAGGAGCTGGCTGTGAAGAGTCTGGAGACACCCTGACTCAAAAATGAAGTGAAGCAGAAGACTAAGTTTTGGCCGACTTAGTCACGCAGCCGCTCTCTGTTGTACCCAACCTGGGTCATGTGATTTAGTGAAATATTCCTCCAGAATGTAATAGTATCAAAAAGAGTAACTAATGTCCAGTTTCAAAATAACGCTCAGAGATAATCCAAGTTTGATATGAGTTGAATAATAATTTATCAACAAGAAAAGTAATGAAAACCAAACACTAATACAATCTTAGTGCGGATACGGCTAACACATCTTATGGTGAGTATCGACTTTAAATGCCAATGCATTTCAGAGTTATGAACTCCTTCGTCAGGGCAAGTCTAGATAGTAACAATGTTATAATTGTAATGTCATCACATAAATAAAAATGCAGAACATAAGCACGATTGCAAAAATATCACAAATAAACATAAAGTAGAAACACATACCAAGATGTAGGGATGTTCAAAATAACGTTGAGATACATAATGGAGAAAAAACAAAAAGAAAATTGCTGTGAGTTGACAGAAAACGAAAATGGGTGGTACAAAGAGAGTGTAAGGCTAAAAAGTACCTCTGTAATGTGTAGCCAAGGGTAGCCGTTTCAATAGCAGGCGTGTTGATGAGGAAAGCACACACAGTCCATTAAAGGACAATGATATGGTGGCGTTCTGAAAGCAATAGGATTTAGTAAATGTATCGCCTGAATGAACTCGAGCTATATTGCATACACCATGCTGTCGCACCTCCTGGACCTCCATTCTGGGACCCAAGGTGGCATTTACCTAATGTCACCACTTGCGACATGTTCAATCTTTATTTCCCTTGCCTCACTTCCTTTCCCATGATTGTTGATTGTCTGCAATCAACAATCAAACCCGCCTCGCGCCTGGGCAAGGGCACGGTGTTTGGCGCCGTCCCCGGAGGGACTCTTCCCACTCCCTGGTTTTGGCCACCCCCCCTGGCTTATCAGCGCCTTCCTAACCCCGCAGCGGTGAAGCCCGCGGCAGGGCAAGGGCGCGGTGTTTGGCGCTGTCCCCGGAGGGACTCTTCCCACTTCCTGGTTTTGGCCACGCCCCCTGGCTTATCAGCGCCTTCCTCACCCAGCAGCAGTGAAGCCCGCGGCGGGGCAAGGGCGCTGTGTTTGGCGCCGTCCCCAGAGGGACTCTTCCCACTTCCTGGTTTTGGCCACGCCCCCTGGCTTACCAGCGCCTTCCTCACCCCGCAGCGGTGAAGCCCGCGGCGGGGCAAGAGCGCGGTGTTTGGCGCAGCTTGGTGTTCGGCGCAGCTGGTGTTGAAGCAGGAAGACTTGTGGTACTGGACTGGTACTGGACATTGAATTTGGAGGTGAGCACGGGAGGTAGATGGTGATGGCGGTGTGTGGTGGGCCCCCCCAAAGATATCTGGAAACAGAAGCCTCACAGGATCTAACCATGGAGCAGCCGACTTCTGATCCCTTATCCCCGTTTCCCCCGCTCCTCTTCTGTCCACTAATCACTTGCCCTGACCCCCCCCTGCAGAAATCCCAGCGCAAGACTCTGGTGCTAAGGAGACAGCGCCCTCAGGGGGTGCCACCTCTAACCACCACTACCACAACCGCTACCACTACTACAGGCACTACTATGGGGTCACTCGCCGGTCTGTTTGCCATTAAGTTCACTGTCAATCAGTCTCCGTCTCTGCCCGATACATCAGAAGGGACACTTTACCTGCCCCCAATAACGGCCCAGCAGCACCTGGGGAGTCAAGATACTCTGCATAATCTTCAGGATGGTCGGTCCAACCTGTCTCGGGTTGCCAGCGTAGCTGCAGGCGGTAAATCGGAATCAAGTCCTTCCCTCACCCAAAGCATGGTTCCGGTCCTGGCCACAACCCTCGATCCTCTTACCCATGGTACCCCCTCAGCTACTGTGACATCCCCCCGGGTTGTGGGGGACAGTTTGTCATTAAGTGCCCAAAGGGGCAAGCCCTCCTCAAGCTCCCACAATAGCTTGTGGAGTGATGTACTCTCGTCTACCAGTTATGGGACTAGCCCCCCCTTCCGTTTGACCCCTCTTCGGATGGTTGAGGCCATCAACCAACTATCCGATGTCAGCAACCATGAGCTCAATTTGACCACCAACCGATCCCCAGAGGAGGCGCCCCGTGATAGGGGGTGCGGGTGTGGGTGTAACAAAGTTCTGGCGGAGCTGGCCATCATCAAGGCTTTTTTACAAACTTTGCTAGAGGACCAAAGGAAGGGAGGTGGAACTGTCCAGGAGGAGGAGCCCATGGTCAACAATTAAGCTGCCGCAGGGCACTAGATCTTACCCCTGGAAAATTCCCTGGAATGTAGACCGGTACTGATCCCCCTGGTATTGCCTGCTCCCAAAGGGTCTGTCGTTCACCGAAACCTGGCACAAGGGGAATCGCCCGCCAATAACTGCCCCTGCGACCCCCATGCCATTATCAGAGAGAATAGCAGGGTCTCCGATACAAGCCCAATGTCTCTGCCAACGGTGGTGTCGGCCTCTTCCTCTATGGGCCTTGATTGCACTGAGTCCAAAGCCCTGGGTCCGTGGAAGTCTGGGTCCCAGCACACGCTATTGGAACAAGGCAAGCTCCAACGCCCTACAGTCTTCCTTCAGGGGGTGCCCAAACTGGCAGTAAACAAGACAGAGCCCAAGGATGCCCTACTTAATAAATGTCTATTTTGGATGAAAACCTCTGGAGGCTGCCCGTCTGTTCGTAGAGAAGCTCTGGCGGGGTGCCGCAGAATTCCCAGTTTGGGCAAGAATACCCTGGACTGTATCAAACTGACATTTTGGGATCGCAGCACAGCGAACAGGGTTTTGGGAGGCTGTGGGCGGGCGGGCCAATCATCCAAGAGTGGGATCTCAATCAGCATGCTCCCTTTTTTCAGCTCTGTTGCCCCACCCAGATCTGCCGTAGCAAATTCTGGGGTCTTCTCGAGTAACTGTCCCCTTACAGGGGCAAATTTGACAACCTTGGGCCCGAGGTGCCATGGGAACTGGTTGAAGTAAGGGGTTGGTGGGACCTGACTACCAGCCCAAAGAACTGTTTAGGGTCTCCTATGGAGGGGATGGCTTGTTTGCATTGCCTTGATTTCTTTCCTGTATTTTTTGTGGACTCTTTGTAATTTTGCATCAGAATTGTATCTTTATCTTTAGAATTGTCTTGTAGGATGTACTTTGATGGTCTTTTTGGGCCGAATAAAGTTGTTTGACTGACTGAGAATTGTCCAAAAACTTGATTTCTCTGAACACCGAAATTAAGGAAATTGAGAAAGAACTTGTAGACTCGTTGGGCAAAGAAGAATATGATATTATTCTAGCAGATATTAACACCAAACTTGAAGATTATAAGACAAAACTAGAGCAGAAGAAAGTGAAAAAATGTAAACGTGATACCTACGATTATATCAATGAAGAGGTATACACATGGATGGAGAAATACGGACCAACAGCTCCCAAAAAACTTTATAAATATCCGTCGGACAATACATCAAGCTCAGATTCAGAAGTACAAAGAGATTCTGATGCCCAAGAAGAACAGACACTGAGCAGTGACCTTATCCGCACGACTGGTCCATCCACACAAAGACCTACAACGTCGGCTTTTTTAGGCGCACGCCCAAAAGAACCCGCAGGGGGAGGAGGAAACCTCAGAAACAAACCACAGACACAACTCCAACTAAGGAAAACATAGTTATCAACATATCCCATAAAACTTTAAGTAAGATGGAAGAAGGCATACTACAGAAGGGCTTAAGTCTTGTGCCCACGTACAGCACGACACTGTTTGACACGAAGATCGAATTGTATAAATTTGTGAGGAAACTCAAACTGAAAGTTTTCTTTGAAGAATTAGAAATCCATGAAAGCGCATCCAATGCCCCTGATTTCCAGGAATTTCGAGCTAAGAGTGGCTTTATACCACCAATCTCTGTACCATCTATTGATATTTTTCAAAAACTTGTAACTAGAGACCTTGAACGCATCAGCTACAGGATTCCACCACATAATAACCTTAAACCCCATGAAATGAAAACTATCAGGAATCTTTACTGCGACAAAAGCATAACAATACGACCAGCAGACAAAGGAGGTGCTTTGGTGATTATGAACACCACTGATTATGATGCTGAATGCATCAGACAACTACAAGACCATACCATCTATGCACCTTTGGATCACGACCCTACTGTGTCAATCAAACAAAACCTCGAAACACTACTTGATAAAGCCATGGAACTTGATTGGATAAACGAGCACACTCTCAAATTCTTGAACAATAAACACCCGAGAATCCCCAATTTGTACATATTACCCAAAATTCATAAAGATGCAACCAAACCACCAGGAAGACCCATTGTCGCAGGCATGGACAGCATTAATCAACCGCTAGGGGTGTACATTGACTTCTTTCTACAACTATTGATTCATAAGACTACTACTTACATCAGAGATACCACACACTTCCTACAGAAGCTCAATACCATCACCTTTCAACCAGAATACCTGCTATTCACTATAGATGTCAAGAGCTTGTACACATGATTTAGGCATGGAATCAGTAGAATGGCTATTATTGGAAACACCAGAGGTCCGTGCACAAATTGCGGAGAATTCATATTTTCAATTCCAAAACAAGTTTTTTCTACAGGTCTCCGGGACATCTATGGGTGCAACCATGGCACCGGTTTATGCAAACTGCTTTATGCATAAATTTGAAATGGACAATATACTTCAAAAGCATGAATGGAGCAAGTACATACACTTGTGGACATCATACATCGATGATGTTTTTGGAATTTGGACAGACAAAGAAGCTACTTTCAATATTTTCTTCGAATATCTGAATACCATAGACCGTCGGATCCAATTTACCAGTGAAATATCCAAAGATATGATCACATTTTTGGACGTCCAAATAACCAAGAGTGAGACCGGTTACAGTACTACACTCTTTCGCAAACCCACGGATCGCAACAATTTATTGCACATATTGAGTTTCCACCAACCAAGTCTTCTAAGGAACTTGCCATATAGCCAATTGCTGCGTGTTAAAAAATTGTGAGTGATCCAGAAGATTGCTTAGCCCAACAATTGATAATGAAGGAGAAATTTCTAGCCCGTGGCTAAAAAGAATCAGAACTAGACTCAGCATACCAGAAAGTGAATGCCCTAGACCGTAGCACCTTGCTATCTAACACTGTTAAATCCCCAAGGGAACTCAAATCACTGGTATATGTTTCAAGATTCTCTGTTCAAAGCAATAAAATTAAAATTCAATCAAAAAACATTGGAACATCTTCAAAAACGACATAAGAATACAGAATTTGTTTGATCAACTACCGGTTTTCGCACACCAGAGGAGCAGGAATTTGCGAGATGAACTTGTTCACACACGACCCTCATTGAAAGAACCTATCACCCAATGGATTGGGACATATCCCTGTCTTCACTGTGTCAACTGTAATCTGGTGTTGAAGGGCAATATGATATACCATCCACGTACTGGGCAAAATATTTTCCTCAAGACATTTGGAACTTGTGATAGTACCAACATTATATATGGTATCAAGTGCCCCTGTAGGAAGTATTACGTAGGCCAATCCACAAGAGCAGCAAAAGTATTATGGAATGAACATCGCTCCTGCATCCGTAATTCTAATCCAAATTCAGCAGTGGCTCGCCATTGGAATGAAAAGAAACACAACCTTACCCAAATCAGATTCCTGATCCTGGAAGTATTGAACAAAGTCAACCCACATGAAGATTTGGGCCAGCGGCTGAACAGGAGAGAAACTTATTGGATAGATAAACTGGGGATCCTGTTTCCAAATGGGCTCAATGAAGAAATCAATTATCATGGCTATATTTGAGTCTGATATCGCGATATCATGTATTGGTTGTACAAACACTCAAGGTTTCAAACACTGTGGACTCATGATGTGGTTTTCCTAAAGTGTTTGTCTTAAGGTTCTGATTTACCATGTCCCAAATAAAAGGATAACAAATAGACTACAACAGCAATTAAAGACACCGTGAAAGGGATACGTTTAAACTCCATGTCGGGGTAACTGTAGAGGCAGAGATACATGTGGCCAGCTGGTGTTTGTCTAGTCTGTTAAATGTCTGTCTTACATGTTGTTTGTTGTGACGTCATAAATTGAACATTTTCTTTAGAAGAACTGGCTTAAATTTTACGCAATTAAATAACTGAGAAATTATACTATATAAATTGATGTTTTTGAGTAAAATAGAAGATATAAAATTTTGTGAGAAAATCTGGATTGGAGCTTGCAGTGATTGGTGCTCGCTCATATTGTGGAAATTGTTTAAGTCACTTGAAGCTTTGACAAAGTGTTATATAAGGAGAAAGGGAACCGATTTAAACATAGAGGACATAACTCCATTAGCACATCTGTGCAAACAGTTGCCGAAACATGCACCTAAACTGAAAGAAATACAGTAAAGAGTGGGTTAAAGGAACCACCCACAAGATGTTTATGCCTTGGCCACATGGGGGGTCCTTATCTAAAGCTGTTTTGCAACACATGACGACATATTTGCACGCCACATACACGATCAAAAAGTTAGACAAACGCTTAGTTGGTCTGGAGCTTTGCAAAATGTATGAAAAGGGAAACGAAGAGGAGCCACCAATAGACTGGATACTTAATGTATGCACAAAGAGGGGTGAGACGACTAACGCGCCACCTGCCCCATCCGAAACGAAGATTGAAGAAAATAAAGACGAAGGGTTATACCCGCTGAGGGAACTTAAAGCAGCTTCAGGGTATAGTAGTGATGAGAATCAAGGTAAAGATAAGGATATCACATCCATAGTCGCAAGGGACAAGGAGAGACCCGATGAGAGAAGGGACCAGACACAGACAAGTGCATCTCTCGATAAGGAGAGAGAAGGCAAAAGATGCAAAAGATGGAAAGGAAGCAAAGATATAACTGATAGGATAGCATTCGCAAAAGACGAATGGATGGGAGGGCACATTTTATTGAAACTCGATGGCAAAGGCATTGATGATGTTAAACAAAAGATATTGCGAAGAGCAAGAAAGACAGCTCGATCGCAAACAGAGTAGCAAATGATCAAGACAGACAGGAGAAACATAAGTTAGAGGAAGAGCAGAAGATCTGAGAGAAAGATATAAAGAGACAAATGAATTAGGAAATCCGAAGGGCAGATGAGCGTAGAAATTAAAAGAAAAAAGGAAGAAGATAGGGTCAGAGAAGAGGCGAGAAAGCGCAGAGAATTCGATGATGATGTAGAACGTAAGCAAAGACAGAGAGCACACATCTTGAATATCTGGAGAGAGAGGTTAAAAAACCTGAGCCAGTAGTAGATTGGGAAGATATAGAATAATTCTTCCCTGCATACGATTCAATACCAGGCACGTCAAAGGCGAATGTCGAGGATGACTTCGACACCAGAAGCATCGTAGAAACGATCAATAGAATATATGACGAAATGGGGTTAGAACAAATTCCCCAAGGGGAGGGGGAAGACGAGCGCCTGGAGAGCACTCAGCTGTACGACACTGAGGATGTGTCCCGAAGTAGTGGGAATAGAGAATTATCCCTGGATAGACTAGAAATAAGTAGGAACAAAGAAGACACAAGAAGTGGCACGAGTTGAGCACAAACAATGTCTGACTTGGAAAGGGAGGAGCGCGAGGAAAATGAGGAAGAGAGAAGGAGCGAAAGATGACTCCCAAGGGAGAGAGGGATAAGGTGGTCAGACACTAGCGAGTCTGCACCAAGGGTTTCAGAGTCAGCCACACAGTCAGACCGATACAAAGAAGTATCTCACGGAGGGGGGTGTCTCCACCACCCTATGTGAACAGGCTTAGGTCATTGCCAGGCAGGCAGTGATGCGGGAATATTACCCCTGCAATAGACAGGAGAACAATGAGAGATGAGAGAGAGAGCTATTCATCCCAATTTCCGATACTCGAGAAAGGGGGGGCAAGACCACAACATATTCCATGGCCACACATGGATCGAGAATATTTGAAAAACAGACTTCCAATGCTAATATCGGGAGCTGGAAAATGGATACACGAGTTAGAAAAAATGACAGGAGGGAACACGTTAGCTATAGGGGATATTAAGGGTCTCCTAATCGCCATAATTGGTGAGAGAGCAGATAACGTGTGGACACGGGCAGGCTACCCTGGTGTGACCACGATTAATACTGCGCATGACGGAGCTCCATTTAACAATTGCAGAGCCGCGGAATGGAAGGCACTACGAGTGCTTTACCCAGACACTTCTGATATGGGAGCTATAATGACGCGTAAAATGAAGGAGTCTGAGTATTCGTTAATTTACTTACAGAACTTTCAAGACGCGTGGGTACTCGAGACTCATGAATCTTGGACGAAATCTATACCTGTGTTCTTCCATATATTGTGCCAAGGGCTGCCAGAGCCGGTACAGAAACAGCTCAAGAAATTGGTAGGAATCAAGGCTAAACCTTGGGCAGAAATACAGCTGACCACTGCACACTATTGCAGGCTACTGCAAGAGAAGAATCTTAAAAAGGAAGCTACACGAAAGGGTGAGGAAGCTAAATTGAAGAAATTGTCAAAATATGCTCTTGAGGGAGCCATGATAACTAGCACAGCTGAATAGAGCATGCAGCAGGTAAATAATCTGCAGCAGAATAATCAGGGCAGTACTGGGTTTTGCCCCAGGTGAAGAGGATTTAGAGGAAGGGTGTTAGGGAGAATTCTCTGTTAAGGCTAATTTCCAAAACCTAGTGAGTCCCCCAGCAGCTTTGCTGGATTTTTGGGGTTCATTTTTTTTCTCCTGCTAAGAGTGAGACTCTTTTTCTCCCACTCTTAGAGATGATTTGAGATATCCTTTGACTTTTTAATGTGTTTTATGGGCTATGGGGTCTTTTACTCCATAGGGTTTCATGTGGTTTTTGGTAAGTGTGTTACACAGCACCCTCAGTGCAGTAACACAGGGGTGTCATAGTGACCCCCAAACATAGACTCCAGACCCTGGGACTGACTACTGTCTCCCAGGGCTTGTAAAGTCCCCATTGACTTTACTAGACCTAAATTGTGAACAGAAACAGTACAAACCATCATATTGTTCAAGTACTGGTAGGGGTAGTTATATTGCCCCTGGGTCTGTTTTTCGAGGGGGCACTGTGCAGTCCCCCCTCGTCGAGTTTCTGGCTAGTGGCAGTGGTTACCACGCAAAATATTCCACCGGAATATTTCCTATGGGATTTTCCCATTCATTTTAAATGCACCACTTTTTTGGTGCAATGTTAAAGATACCGCCGGGTTATTTATTTAATATTTATCCCCGTTTGCGTCTTTTTGCCAGGACTCGGTTTTAAAATGGCATTTGTGTTCACCTCTGTAACTCCAACCCAAGTCGAGCCCTTTGTTCCACTTTTTGGCGGGCTTCTCCACAGAAGCCTCCAAAAGTGGTGCCACTCTGTCTGGGTATACAGGATGTGTGGGAGGGGGGTTTAGGCACCCTGGACTGAGTTGCCTCGGCAACTCAAGTCGCACTCTTGTGTGATTGGCCCAGTGGTCAGCCGCCCGGCTCACCACTTAGCATGTTTGAGTGACAGCTAGGACTGATGAATGGGGGTTTTCTGCATAAAAGCAGGGCTTTGGGGACTGGAACTTGAGAAGTCGCCACAGGACCAAAGAATCCGAAGAGGGAGAAGCTGAGGCGATCTGCAACAACGACACCACCGGTGGAGCCCTGCTGAACCGCCTCACCACTTCCCAACGACAGAGAAGATCTTCATCCCGGAGAGTCTTCTGCCTCTGTACTGGTGGGGATAACCAGTACGCCCTCTTTTCCGCCTTCCTGGATCGTCCCGAGGTCGAATCGCCCATGCCAAGCACCCCGGCGGCAGGATAGCCACGCTTCACCACTACCGCGAATAAAAGGGTAGTACCTTTTTACCGGGAAACTCTGTGGCTGGTTTCTTCCCTGGCAGTGCAACGACCTCCAGCTTTCCTCCACGTCGAGATCTCCTCTTCCCCTGGATGAAGCACCGACTTGCACCCGCTGCCAGGAACAACTGCCCCCGCTGGAGCTTTCTCACCATTTCAGGTACTGAGTCCTGCCTGGTCTCCCTTGCAACAGACTGTTCAAGGTGTCCCGTAAATACTTGACTTTCTATCCTGGGGTGACTTGGGACCTCCTAACTAACTTTTCCTGACTTGATCCAACTCCTTTTGAACTATTTGCAAAGACTCTTTAAAGTACTATTCAACTGTGTGATCTTGGACACATTCCGCCTTGCTCTCTCCAAGAGTGGGCCTGGCCTATGACTTTCTTGCTCCTCAGTAGACTCTGCCTTTTCTGACTTGCTCTGGTTCGCTTTAAGTGTTGGTATTATGAATATTTCCTAATTCTGCCTTTTCCCCTCCCTTTTTAATTAACTTATTGGAGTGCCATCTTAGATTAAGCGCTCACCTCTGTCTGAAAATAAGTGGTGTTTTAACTAAGACTTGTTCAATAAGTCATCAGGGATGTATATATATATTAATAGTGACTGTGTTTGAACTTGCTTGCCATATTAGTGTTAGTGTATATTATAAAGTGTGTTTTTAAATAAATAATGATATACTTTTATACCCAAGTTCTGATCAGTGTTTGCTTGTGCTACTGTATCTTGGTACCTATCTTGTATACTCTATACACTGTGTAACTCTTCTTGAGAGAAGTCTGGCTGCTCAGCCACAGCTACCAGGTAAATCTTGGTGGTACAGACTGCTACCAATTGGGTTTACTGCTAACACCTGTAGTCTTAACCCTTTTGCAGTGGTCCCTAAGGGAAATGCACAGGTTTCTGCCTAACAAAGGGGATGGCAGAGTTACCCGGGAGGTTTTCAGAATAATCAAGGAGGTTTCCAAAACATGCAAAATGGCAATCAAGATATATCAAATGGGCAAATGATCCGACCACCGCCAGTATGTTGGTTGTGTGGCATGACAGGGCATTTAGTGCGCACATGCAGAAACCAAGGCATGATGCAAAACGGCCAAGATATGGGAGCGTGCTTGGTGAATCCTCCTGCAGTTTTACAGCAGGAAGTTGCACAGAATCACACGGTTCAACATCAAATGACAGGAGCTCAGCAAAACCCACAGCCCCAAAATGGAGTGAGTTTTCCACAAGGGCTGTCGCAACAGTCACTGCTGCAATTATCACAAACAACGAGCTCAGGGCAGACCATGAACCCTGGAATGAGAAAAAACATTGCCAATGGGGGAAATCCATCAGCACACGGTGGACCCAAGCTATATATGGATTAGGACAGCTCACTGGGAACCCTGATGTGTTCTATCCTATCAGTGATACCAGACCCTCACCGTGAACCTAGGGTGGATGTCGTTATAGGGGATAAAGAATATTCCTTCTTAGTTGACACGCTTGTGTAAACGTGAAGGCATGTTTCCGGCGAAGCCATAAGTTTCACAGGAGCTACAAGTCATGCTCCCTTTACTCCCTTTACAAACGCGCTTCCAGTCTCTATAGGAGAATGTGAGATGAATGCGCCTCTATTATATTCACGACAGACCCCAGTAAACATTTTGGGACGAAATCTAATGACAAAGTTAAATATGAAAATCTCGTTCATGGAGGAGGGCATAGTATGTTCAACTCCAGGAATGCACTATTCAAACATATGCATTGTGATCAGAGCATACGCAGGACACAGCCATGAGGGCTATACCATTAGAACCAGAAATATTTGCATATGGAATGCGTGTGCTAATGGCAGGGCTGCCAGGCCTTCCAGACAGAATCATGAGAACCCCAGATGAGTTTCTATTTAAACCAAGAATACCTATGCATGAGGAGAAGGGACAAGTATTTCCCTTGGTGGCACACAGCTGCGGTACGAGGGAAAATGGCCTTGATAGATGGTTATGACGACGAAGGCCGACAATAGTGCGCAGTAATCGCTATCGAAGAAGGATACCGATTGACTGACGTCACTGATGACTATCTGTTTGAAGAGCAAGTAGATATGGAAGAGACCATAGTGGAGGTGAGTCTCACTTTTTGGGTGAGAATGATCAAAAGAGAAGTGCCTCAGAAAATGATGTTGGCACGAAACCGTCCAGAGTATTTTGATGACGACATGGCCCAGGTGCCTCTCTCAGTGTGGACCACAGGACCCTATGACGTAGGCCTATTGAAAGGGGTTGGAGAAGTGAAAATGAAGCTAAAACCAGGAGCAATTCTACAAAGAGCCCGACAATATTCCAGAGAGGCAGTTGAAGGGATTTTTAAGACAATTTGGGCTATGATGGAACAGAGCATCTTAGTGACGTCAGAGTCGTCATGCAATACTGCGGTTTATCCGATCAAGAAATCAAAGGGGGGGTCTTGGGAGGCTAATCCAGAATTTACGCCCAATAAATGATATTGTTGAGGCCGAGTTCCCTTTAGTCCCGAACCGGGCTACAATTTTATGTAATATACCTGTTGAGGCAAAATATTTCACGGTGATTGACTTGAAAAATTATTTTTTCTCAATCCCATTGCATCGTGACTCACAAGATCTGACGTCATTCACGTTCAGGCAGATGCGCCTGAAAAGCACAAGACTTCCCCAGGGGTACTGTGTGTCTCCTTCTATTTTTAACAGAGTCCTGCAAATGGGCCTAAGCAATATTGCATTGGAAAGCGTTGTCCTGCAATACGTGGATGACATCTTAATCTGCAGCATGACAGAGGAGCAATGCAGGCGCGATTCTGTTCAACTATTCATTATACTGGCTGAGAAAGGATATAAGGTTGACAAGGAAAAGTTACAATATTGTCAACAAGAAGTGCTGTACATAGGCCAGCTGATCTCACATAAGGGAAAAAGAGTGACCCCAGAAAGGGCTGAAGCCATACTGAACACGGAAAAGCCACACATGATAAAACAGATGCAGAGCTTTTTAAGCCTGTGCAACTATGTCAGGGCATGGGTCTTTGACTATAGCTCATACACTAAGCCTTTACTTCAGGCCCTAAAGATGGCCCAAGTGACGAAAGAAAAAATGGAATGGTCTGAGACCATGGAGGAAGGATTTGCCGAACTCAAAAAAGCTAATTGCACAGCACCACTTTTAGGGATTCCCAATTATGCTGAGGAATTTTACCTGTTCTCACACACGAATGGCAGCTTCATGACGGCAGTGCTCACACAGAGAACCACATTGGGGTACAAGGCCCTGGCATATTACAGTGGGAATTTGGACCCGGTGATGAAAGGCCATTTCCCGTGCGAACAAAGTTTGGCTGCCGGAGCATTCGCCATTGAAAAGGCTACTACCATTGTACTGGGATGCTCAATGAAGTTATACATCGAGCATTCCCTATTTGCTATCCTGGAGAAGCCAAAGGGCACACTGACATCTCAGAGAACTTCTGCTTATGAAGTGATCATGTAGAATCCATCAATTAAGGTAGTCTGATGTAAAATAGTGAACCCAGCTATGTTTATAGCAGAGCCAGTCACTGAAAGAGAACCAATAAATGACTGTGCAAACTATGAAGAATTCTATGATGAAATTCCCAGAGTGAAAGAAAATGCTTTGGCAGAAGGAGAAAGTGTCTTTATTGACGGTTCTTCGAGAATCGATCAAAGCGACGGGCAAATGTAATGAAACACACCGCGAATGGAGAATTTCGAGTACTCCTTAGTGCACAAATACCATCTCACTATTCAGCACAGGCTGCAGAATTATTGGTATTGAAACTCGCCATTGAGAGTCACGCAGACCAGGAAGTTACGGTGTACAGTGACTCTGGCTATGTGACGTCAACAGGGCACGCAGGCTTAATGCGCTGGAAGAGGAGGGGCGTCCTCTGAGCAGACGGCTCGCCAGTGCAGCACGCAGCCTTATTGGACAGGCTGATCAAGGCAATACAGCTCCCACGAAAGGGACAGATTTTATCTCACGCGGAAACCAAGCAGCAGACACGGAAGACAAATGTATGGCATCCAAAAGTGAGACGATCATGGAAGTGGAAGTCACCCGTACCAATGAGAGATTGATGGTTGCACAGACTACACCTGAAAGCTATAACAAACACAGTTAATGGAACTCCAAGGGGAGGCACCACAGGAAGAGAAAAAACTATGGAAACGGCAAGCGTGTGCTTTAAACCCCTCTGACAGTTTGTGGCGACAAGACAGCCCTGGTAAACCGGTGATGCCTATAGCCCTGTTAAATTTAGCGCTGGAGAAGCTACATTATCCGGCACACATGACAAAAGAGAATCTAGCGGCAACACTTGCAGAAGACTGGTTCATACCGAATTTAACCGAGCACGTTGCATTTTTTTTATAGTGAACTGTGTAATCTGCCAACAATTCACAGCTGGGCACACATTAAAAGTAATGAGAGGAGTCATCCCCGGCCAAATAGGCCTTTTCAGCACTTGCACGTTGATTACGTCGACATGATTCAAGTATGTATTGGATACAGATACTTAATTGTTGTGGTGTGTCCATTATCTAGATGGATAGAGGCAGGTCCATGTACACACCCAGACTCTACCTGTGCGGCCAAATTTTTAGTGAGAGAGGTATTTCCCAGGTGGGGGGTGTGTGAAGTCATGAGATCAGACAATTGAGCTCACTTTGTAAACGAGATTTTCAAACAGATTAGTTTGCTGCTTGTTATAAAGCACAAGTTCTCTTCGGCATATCATCCGCAAGGTAACGGGATCTGTGAGGAAAGGATAGCCAAGTTGAAGCTTACTCTAAGAAAGAGATGGTTGCACTGCCTTCCATTCGCACTCAGGAACCAACCCGGCTCCGAGCATCACCTTACGCCACAGGAAGAAGACTATGCACTCCCCTGACACCCTGAGATAGAGCTAGATGTGATGCCCAGTCTACAGGAGAAATCTTAGGGTCTGAAATGCAAAATTACCTGAATTGCATGACCTCTTGCCTTACTGTAATTTCAGACCAGCTGTAGCGACGACAAAAAGGGTGCAGGGCAGCACGGAACGCAGAAAGAGATACTACTACAGACACAGTTCAAGGACTTTGTGAACCATCCGTTTTCCCTGGAGATTACGTCCTTTTAAGGAACCATACGAGGAAAAGGTGGGACGAGCTAAGATTTAACAGTCCCTTTACAGTGGAGGAATGCACTCCCTCTGCAGTGAAACTACAAGGCAGGAGAGAGCTTGGATTTTCCTGGGCGATATCAAACCCTACATCGGAGAAGGCCCCCTGCCTGCACCCCAGCGCGAGGAGACTACGAGCGACAGGGAGGAACCACAGCACGTGCAGACGAGATCCATGATGAAGGAAAAGGATGCATGATCAGCCAGACAAAGAACTTTCTTGCAAATTGTGGCTTAAAATTGGACACTTCCTCTGAGCAAAAAAGGGGATCAGGACATAAACGAAGGACACTCTGTGCATACTAGTTGCAGGGTGAAGAAGAAAATTGCATATATAAGCCACAACATAGTCTGGTGAACTTGAACTTTGGATCGAGACACATTAAAACTGTCACTAGGAAAGAACATGCCAAATTTTGATCGAGGACACGTAAATTGGAAGAAAATACAGTATCCAGACTCATTCCACATCGAGACCCTATTCGGAATCACTTATGGTGTCCCAAAGTAGTGACATCACCAAAGATGTGGTAACATATTTTAATCTCGTGCTAAGATCATACCCTTCATTGGTGGGAAGGTTTACCAGTGTCACTGACTTTCTTCAAGATCCTGAAAACGAAAAGACAATAAGAAGATTGCTTACTGTAATTGCCAAACAATTTCTCCTACTTCCTGAATACAGCACAGAGGAGCCAAATGTCCCAAGCAGAGAAGGAAGTAAATGAGCTTGTCAATACGTTGTTCTTCGAATAATTGAAGACTGTCCAAATCTTATTGGATGAACAACCGATGTACTTCCGTTTCTTCGAGACCCAGCAAATACAGAACATCTAAGCCAACTCCTAAATAAAATTGAGATCTTAATACTTCACGCAAACGGACAGTGCAGACATTGTTTACGTTGACGTGAAAGCATACAGTCCTGAACATCAGCAAAACGGGACAAACGTCCCTGTCACCAGAAGACAGTAGATTGGCACACAACCTTCTTTTTCGTTTAGTCACTGATTTTCCAGAGCTAGTGGGGAGACTGATAGATGTGGACGTCCTCATATTCATCAGACCCAGCTAATGTTGCACAAATGGGCATGCTCTTGCATGGAATAATACTACAAGTGAAACTCTCTAACCATCAACAGAACTATCTGAGGAGATTCTAAAAAGCTTTCCGCCGAGGGACAGATAGAGAGAGCATTGCCAAAGATTTCCTTTCTTACTTTCCATTAACAAAGGCAACATGTCTTCGGGACTGAAGCAGATCAGGGTCACGGATTGGGAGCTGACATACTTTGAACATGCACAATAAAGAGATTTACTGAATAATCAGTTAATTTTGACACTTCCCATATTGTAGTAAAAGAACTGTATCCTAAGATAATAGACAATTCATTATTCACAAGAGGGGGGACAATTGTGTAACACCTGAAACTCACAACAAAGAATCCGAAAGACAATAGTCTTTAAAGGAGTATCGCAAAAAATTAACATTTTGGCGAATGATCGAGATGGGGATCCAGAGCAGCAACCGTGTCCTCCCACTTTTCTCTGGAAGTAAGTGCTGCCGCCTGACATGCAGGGGCATAATGTATTTGTGTATTATATTCATCATTGTTTTACTGTCATTAACGATCAGAACTGCATTTTTCATTGGTGCACAAAGCGTTTCAATTCCAGTGCACCCAACTGATGATGTACGCATCAAACCCACAAAAATACCCAGACCTTACATAGTCATTCCAGTCGCTAGAAGATCTGATGGTGGAATGAATGTCTCTCTCTCTCTCTCTCTCTCTCTCTCTCTCTCTCTCTCTCTCTCTCTCTCTCACAGATGAATCGAAAAGCCAGAGTCGGCAAAGCATGAATGTGACAAGATTACTGACAACGCCAGCCATATGCCGGACCAATGTCAGAATGAATGAGATGGGCATTTATAAGCAGCAGGAAAAAGATGTACGAGGACAAGGAAAGAACTGCCAGACTTGTGTCTACTCAGCTGAGGAGGCCTGCACCATGGACCGGGATACCTGTGAATCCTCCAGCAAGAAAGAGCCCTACAGATGCATTCAGGGATGTAGTGATAGCAAACTACATGAAAACCTTAAGAATCAAGAGAAGCATGCATGGAGACGACAGCGAACTAAACGATTACTTGGACAGCACATTGATGTCCAGGGAGCACACTTTCTTTCACACGTAGCCATGTGCAAGACCAGAGGCCATTTCATGGGTAATGACGCTTCCCTAATATGGGCAACTGAAACAGCCTATCACGATGAAGATGATTATGTTGAAGACATAAAGACAAGAAACAGAGCTCATACTAGGAATCATGTAATCCGGTACGAGAAATCTGGAGTGAAAGGAGCAGAAATCAGATGGGAAGTGAATCAGAAGCTAAATGTCCAAGGAAAAACTCCAGAAGAGGCTCAAAGTTGGAAGAACAGAGGCCAAAGGCAAATTTGGGGAATGGTGCTTTCACCAGACGTATGGGAGAAAGGAGTAGTAATTTGTAGAGCCTGGATGGTCACTGGTCGTTACCAAGGCACCATCGACATCGTACAGAATTAATGCAAGCCATTATGGCCAAAGCTTGCAAAACTACTGACATGGGTCGTAGACAGAGGAGGACCCTTGCAGATACTGCCACTGGAGAGCCCAAAGTTCTGCTTCAGGAATAATGGCACTAGAAAAATGGGGCAGAATCAGAACTGTGGACAATGTTTTTTATGCCCCAGGAATGGTCCATGGAACTGCAGTAATTATGGATCATTATTGGGCATGTGGATCCAAAGCATACATCAGACTACCGAAAAACTGGTGAGGTATAAGCACCATAGTGAACGTCCACGTTCCAGCATTGGTGATCCCGAAAAGTGACCTGAATATTGACCGTTTTCCGAAAGCAGATGCTCTCCTGAGGAAGAAGAGATCTGTAGAACTGAAGACCCGATTGAAAAGGGAAAATTACTTCTCTGCCAAACCAGAAGAAGCCTTTCATGCTATCCGATATGAACACAGGCTGTTCAGCCTCACCTCATCAGTGTTCGTGACAATTTTCATGCCAAGATTCCAAGTTGGAGCAAATACTAAATGGTTACAGATAACCGGATGGGAGTTACTGCAAACCATCAACACGACAATAAAAGGATTCAATGCAATCAAGGAAGAGTTAAGAGCCATCCGAACAGTTATGTGCTTGACATGATCACAGCTATGGATGGAGGCGTTTGTGCAAAAATTGGAGAATCATGTTGCACATTTATGCCTTCTCACAATGAGGAAAATGGAACCCTAACAGAAGCCATAGGTAAGCTGACAAAACTGCAGACCCAGATGATTGATGAAACTGACGAAGTTGATGACAGTTGGTTTAGATCACTATTCTCATGGGTCCCACAATGGATGGCAGATGCATTCAAGTTCCTGGGAGCCCTGCTAGTGATGATATTGCTAGGATTCTGTATTATCAAGATAATAATGTCCCAGTGCCAGAAAACTGCAAAGAAAGCCATAGGGATGAAGATCATGATTGATATCAAGCCAGGATGGAAGCACAAAGACCTGACTGATGAAGAAATAAGAGACTTTGTGAAGGCCAGCATTCACACACCAGAGGGAACAAAGTTTCTCTACCCCAGGAAACATTGAAACTATGTGGGAAGATGGGTTTACTGCAGCCTAAATGGACAGTGTCAACTGATGACATGGAATAAAGACGAACATGCAAGGACAGCAGGAAGCCTGAAAGGAGTAATAAAAATATGGACGCCAAAGAGACACTCATCATGTATAGATCCAGAAGATGAAGAAGGAACGAACTCAGGCAATGAAGTGAAGATGAATGCAGAAGAACCGACTAAAATGAACGCAAAAACAGAAGTGAAAGTGGTCGATGAATCGCCCTTACGGGGGAGTGTAGAGGATGTCCCAAATAAAGACTGCACTCCAATCGTCCATTTTGAAGTTCCAGGTATGTTCACACCGAGATATGCGACGTATGATGAGCAAATAAACCAGCAGAGAGCCGCAGTAGGGCTCTGCCCAGTACCTATTAGAAGAACAGAACTTATTGACGTACCAATACCAAGAAAACCATGGACAGTAAGGTATCCATTGAGAAAACCATACCAAGAAATAAAACGAATTGAAGATCGTCTGAGTACAGTCCCTGAGGAAACCAAAAAGGCCTTAATAGAAGACAAATGT
This sequence comes from Ambystoma mexicanum, assembly GCF_040938575.1. NCBI lineage: Eukaryota > Metazoa > Chordata > Amphibia > Caudata > Ambystomatidae > Ambystoma > Ambystoma mexicanum. The sequence goes on along the minus strand of NC_090926.1, from coordinate 1,265,630,236 downwards.
GACTCACAAGGGCCCGGACTGACCTGCAGATAGAAGAAGTGATAACCAGAGAATGACAAAGACGAAATACCATGAATGAACCTAAAGTGAAAGGACGATGTCGAAATGCAAAGAAGTTCAAAGCTGTAAACAAGATGAAGATATTCAACCAGTTGGAACAGCAAGAAAGCTAAGAAAACAGTGTGGCCTGCTATGCTTAGTAGAATAATAGTGGGGCAAGCACCATTATACATAATCTACCTCAAACAAAGCATAGTATTATAAGTATATTTCTACGTTGCACAAAAAGCAGAATCAACCCAGGTTACTTAAGGCCAAATGAGAAAGATTCATATTTAGCAAGACAAGAAGAGACGGCCACAGGTCATACTAATAAAAGAAGCGCACAGTAGCTACATCTAATTAAAACTGAGAACAGAATATCCTGCCTCTGAAAGGTTGAGATAAGAAGACGTAGGCAGGTGGTGGGCTAAATGAGAATCAAATACACAAATTGAGAGAAAAGAGACAAATTCACGGTGCAGGACCAGCCGAACAAGAAGATGCAAGGGTCCACACCTACGCTTGGCACCGGACCAGGCGAAGATATCAGAATCTTCACACAGAAGATGCATTTTCGAGGCCAACCGCAGAGAACTAATTGACACATGGCTACTAAAGTAATTATTGATTGTAACCATAATCGGAGGAAGGCCGGGTAAGGAAGGGGCACCCCGCACCTGGCTGACCATCCTGCGTGCTGCTAAGCGAAGTGGAAAAATATGTATGGGGTTGCTGCCAACCCAATCACAATGGACCAAATAATCTAGGGTCCTATAGTTAATAAAACCAATAGGCCGTCATACTTTTAGTGACGTCTACAGAAGTCATTTTTGAAGGAAGGATGCCCACCTGACAGTGTTTACCCAATCCCCTCACTCCGTTACCATATACAGATATAGTACCTATAGTAAAGTTACCTTTTCCTAACCAATAGAAATGCATATTAACTTTTGAATGTTACATGTCAATGATGACGAGTTTTGAGTATAAATGTTACAACTTGTATGAAGCTCGTTGGAGTTTGAAGCGAGAAGGACGATCGCATATCTGCTGATATCCATGACTCCCCGTTTTCTGTACTTGTCATTAAACAGTCTCCCTTTGCCAAACCATTGAGTTGTCCTTATTGATTGGTGTTGGAGTAATACATCTGCACCCCCACCCATCTCAAGGATGCAGCTATCTTGTCTTAAAGTTCTTCTGAGCAAACCTTGGCTCTATGGGCCGGCCGGGGGTGTCGGAGTACAAAGGTACTGTACCCGGAGTACACAGACACCCTAGAGCCTAGGCAGGGATACCCAAGGGTTCCCACAGAAGGCAAAACACACACACATAGACCTCCCCCTCCCAGAATGGTAGAAGATGGGCTAACAATAAGCAACCACGCTAGTTATGGTGAAAAAAGAAGGGAGGCCCCATGTTGGTTGCCCCTATTGTGCACTACCGATGATATGGACATATCCTGCGGTATAAAAAATAGACAATAGCTTGTAGAACACGTCAACAAACTTTCTCCGCGAGAGTGCCGTTCTCTCAATCGGGTTGGCACAGTACCTTTGTATAAAGAAAACAAATGTTGCTGAAGTCGTGGTTCCAGGCAGTTCCTGCAGATCTCGCTGTTCCTGAGCCTCAGTCGTGGGGACAAGAGGGAGGACGTCGGGGGACTCCTGCACTCCACGGGATCGTTGAAGAATCAAACAAAATGGAGTCACTTCAGTTCCAGTAGCTGTAGATTCAAGAACACGAACTGGTGTCCCTCTCCCTGGTTAAACCTAACCAGCCTTGAGAATGGTATCAAGGTTTCTTTTGAGTGGATTGGTCCCACCAACTAAAAAGGAAGAAGACATCCTTGAAGGAGCTTCTCTGTCGAACGGTCCAGTGGTTGCAGCAGCCGTCCTTTTCCAGCTCGTCTTCGGTTCCTTCTTTCCAGTGGTCGACTCTGCCTTCCAGTCTACGAGACTCACCTTTTAAACAGTTTTCTCCCTTTCATTCCAGCCTATTACACAAAAGGGCCTTCTAGAGTTTTGCTCTACACGCCAAACCAGGTTTGTTTCCTTTGTTCATTCGCCTTTGGCGGGCTTCAGGAGTGAAGCCCGCCTCTGGCGCCCGAGTTTTTGGGATGGGCAGAAAGTGAGGGAAGTGCCCGAAACTCCCTGTGCTTAGTCTCCTAGGAGACCCACATGCACTCTGTGGTGAATGGCTGGCTGACTGTCCGGCAAGGACAGCCAATCTGCTGGGTGAGTGACAGGTAGGCTAGAATGAATGGGAGAGAACTGAATAAAAGAGGAGTCTCTTGGCTTGGAAGGCAGAGTCGACTACTGGAACTAAAGAACCGAAAACGAGCTTGAAGATGACGGCTGCTGTAATTCCTGGACCATTGGTTTGCCCGGTGAAGCCCTGCTGCAGGTCCGAATTGCTAAGTTTATCTCGACAGAGAAGCCCTACAAGGACGACTTCTCCCTTTGAGTTGGTGGGATCAATCAACTCAACACTAAGCCATCTGGATACCATTCTCGGAGCTGGTTGTATTTTCCTCAGAGTGCTGCAGGAAACCGAATAACCAGGGAGAGGGACTCCAGCTTGTGTGCTTGACTACAGCTACCAGAATTGAAGATTTGCGAGTTGCCAGCTTTTTGACCAGTCCGATTGCAGGAGTAGTCCCCTGACGTACTCCCTCTTGTCCCCACAACTGAGGCCCAGGAACAGCGAGATCTGCGGGAACTACCAGGAACAGAGGTCACCAGCTGCATCTATTTCTTCATTTGTAAAGGTACTGTAAAACCAGACTGAGAGTACTTACCTCTCACAGTGAAGGTGCTTGAAACTTTCCCCAACTCACAGGCCTAATCAGCTGGTGACCCAACATATGATTCTTCTTTTTACAAACTATTCCTGACAACTTTGGCAGAGACTTTTCCGTTTATCTACCAGACGGCTTGATCCTATCCACGACTTTAGCCCATTGACTTTGGCCCAGCCTATTGAATTGAATTGACTCTTCTGTTGAACTCAAAATATCTGCAGTGCCTAAGAAATAATTGTATTATTTCTATGTTCTAATAACTTATGCCTTTTTGCTCCTCCTTCAAAGTATTCTGAATGCCTCAGAAACTTAGAGTGTACAGTACTGAAGTATATTTGTGTGTGATTATATTGCCTCCTTCTTATTAATGTTTTATAACTGACAGTAAAATAAATAAGTATTTAACAAAGAAACCTTGAGTGTAAGAGTTTATTTGAACATCTGTGATTGTAGACATCTGTGTAACATCCTTACAGCTCACATTCCCTCTTGAGATAAGCCTGGCTGTTCAGCTCTGCTACTAAAAACCTGCCTCTGGCTCCAGTGTGTCTGGGAGGACAGGATGTGAAAGAGGGTCCCGAAACGTCCCTGTCCTTTGTCTCTAGGAATGCCTGAATGCAATTAGTCCTGATTGTCTGGCTGGCTGCCCTTTTAGGAAAGCCACACTGCTGTGTGATTGACAGCCTAGGCTGTGCATGAATGGGAGAAACATGCTTAAAAGGTTAGGGTTTTGGGACTACAGGCAGAGTCGACCACTGGGAGAAACACCCAACGAAGACACCGTGAACGAAGCTTGCTGCAACCTCCTGGGCCTTTGAATTGCCCGGTGAAGCCCTGCTGCTGTGTAACTCCTTTTTCACCTCGACAGAGAAGCTCTAGACGGAATGACTTCTCCCCTTGGGTTAGTGGGATCAACTAACCCTGAGACGAACTCCACTGGACCACCATCCCCGACTTGTTGTGCCTCTCAGTTTCTTTCGAAGCCCAATGCCAGGAGTTGAGTGTCTGTAGTCAAGTGCAACGTCTGCTGCAGAACAAATCCAGCCTGAAGCTCCAGGAGACTCCTAAGGACCATCCCAAAGCAGGACCTCCAGATCCAGAGTCCCCTCACCAGAGTGCAGGACCGAGGGAGCGAAGAGAGTCCAACCGGTGTCCAAGATTCGCATTGGTGCTGTTTGCTAAGCACTGAAACCGCAAAGTGCTGCTGAACCCAAAAGAGCCTGTAGCTGCTGACGACCTCCCAAGTACCGCTGCAGAAACCCTCCAGACGTCCTCCCAGACGTCCTCCCTCTTGTCCCCACGACTTAGGCTTAGGAACCAGGGTCTGTGCCGCTGTTGCAAGACAGAAACCAGCTGGAACACTCTTCTTCATTTCAGAGGTACGGTTTAGGCTTGGGGTACTTACCTTATTGCCTTTAGCCATGCTCTTTGCACTTGGGAATTGCATTGGCTTATCTTTTACGCGTTGATTTCTTCTCAGAGGCTTAACAGCTTGTGACGCTACAAGTGATTTCCTAAAACTCTAACTTTCTGGAAGACTTTGATCCAGGAAGTGTATCGGATCCATAGACTGTCTCAAATGACCTTGGCTGTCCTGGCTCCCTGAAGGCACTCTTCTAGTCCATTGACTTTTATACTGTTTGCCCCTCATAGGTGGTAACTTGTGTATACGGTTACTGCTGGAAAAGGCTTATCCAGACTTCACTGGAGGATTTCGCTGTCCGCACATGTACTGAGAAACTGTCTAATCCTTTCCTTTCGATAACCTTTCTTTTCTGCAACATCAGAATCTACAAAGTATACTAGTGTGATATATAAAGCCATTACTGTCCTTGTGATTGAAGTCACGTCAGGGTGTAGGAAGTGTGTATGAAGCATATCCAAAGATTACCCACTAACTTGCTTTGATTCTGAAGTTATTTTAAAGTATATTTACATTGTTATGATTGCCTTTTTAAAGAAAGCTTACTTAAAAATGGATGTTAATTACATAAATAACTATTTATAACTGAAACCTTGAGTGCAAGAGTTACTTGGTTACTTGTATTGACAGATTTCATTTGTACAGCTCTACAGCTCACATTTACCCTCTTGAGATAGGCCTGGCTGCTCAGTCACACTACCAACTTGTGCAGTACAGATCTATACCAAGCAGATAAGTGTTGTGTCGCCTCACACAGCGTGACTGCCCCAATTCTTACCCAACAGCCATCATCAATCACTTGAAACCATATGTGTGAACCAGGCATTTTAAAAAAAGGATGCGAAGCACCTATCACTATGTTTCCCCCAATACACCCCACAGACAGCCTTGATATCAAGAGCAAAAAAAATATAAGCCTTCAACATGAAGAAAAAGAAAGCAAAATAAAAGGATTCCTCTCGTCACAAGAACCTGAGGTTTGCAACAAACCCCCCCATAATTACAGCAAAAGAGGAACTTCAGTCCTTTTTAAAAGATGGAAAAATAGTTCTTTCGCGAAACCTGCGAGAAGGAATAAGGTAGAAAAAAGAAAACACCAAGACTCAACATCAGACATAAAAGTGCCCAGAAAGGTGTATCCAACTATACCAGATTTATATCCTGTAATGTCTTCCCTGGCTTGACCTCAAATCCAAACAATATTTGTCACCTTTCTTTTTGTACTACATCCATGTAGACAAACTCAGCACATTTCTGCAGCAAACATTTCTCTTGCACATGTATGGTGCCCACTGCATCTGCGTGGTTTGCCTCGTCACAGCACTTAAAATACCTGTGCCTCCCACGACAACAGGTAGTCCTAGTGTCATATTGTAGTAGGGCATTATACTTTGAATGGCAAGCTAGTTAGGGCTTGATAAAAGCTGTATACTCGTCTAATTAACACCCTATCATTCCAATACTCAGTGCTGTAGTGTTGCCAGTCATGAAAACATTCATGACTTTAAAAATGCTATTCATTTTTGGGAACTGCCAGCTTCGAGGAATGTACAATTACATGTAAAAATGCCTATTTAAAATTAAATTATATTTTTACTTGAACTGATGGTGGGGGTAGAAAAACTATGGCCTAGCACTAGTATGGCAGGAATGAGATGGATGGGCTGCACAGTATTACAAGAAGGCAGCTGTACCCCAGATGACATTCCTTGTATATGACAAAATAGTTCTGTTGTAGCCTTCTGTGCTTCAATGAAATATTCCATTTACAGCCCGTTGCCCAGTGAGTACAAGACATGCTTTAAGGGTGTGCCCAGCAAAGCTCCACTTGGTGAGGATATATTTATGAGCATTTAAATCAGGCCCCCTGTAGCTTTACAGTTTGGAAAAGTAGATCAATAGCAAAACCGGAAATATCAGTCTTAAAAGTCTGGCCCTGATGAAGTTCTTGTAGAGTGAAACATGTGTTAGCTATCAAAACACGTTTTTTAACAAGAATATCGTATATGTACAATGTTTCTTTATCAACAAACGTATTTTAAAAATAACTAAAGGAGGTTTCAAATGTGCATAACAGTAGATCATCACCAACTGAAGCTTTGCAGTGCCTCCCCTTAATTTATGTCTTTTACTCACTGGCCTATAAGGATGTATATAGAATATTTGGTTAAGGCGCAGGAGGTTACAATAGAAATATGTTGTTATATGTTTACTTGCCTTAAAGCACACCTCTCAAGGGGAACTACTATTTTATTCCCTGAAGAATAAATGTAATCCTGCAGGAGGTATCTTACATTCTTGTCTAGAATCCTGATTATTACTAGAAATCTTTTCAAACGCAGGGGAGTGTCAGCAGGTGCCAATATGTTGCATGCCCCCCCCTATCACTAAGGAAGCATTGGGTTCTGTCTAACAGCATCTAAAAACAGGAAATTACAGTCTACAGGAAGGTACGTGCCCACAGCCTCCCCCACATCCACCACACCCGTGTCGATGCTCCAAACATGACCTCACCTTCACCACGTGCGTTGTGGCCTTTGCCGCCATGGGAAACGGGTCAGATTTGTTTGGCCGGAAAATGTATGCACCCGAGACCTGGGGGAAGTCTCCAGTGCCGCGGCTTGCACTGTACCTGTTGAGGATTTGTAGGGCAGAAGGGAGATAAAGTGACACATTATATCAACCCACAGGAAAGACTTGGTCATGAAGCAAATCTGATCACAAATAATTTACTGCTAGACCCACAGGCCCCCACCCCCAAACAAAAGCCCACATCACGCCGCAAACCTATATCTAGTACGCTTTAGGAGCATTCATCCAAGTGTTCTAACCAACGCGGGCAAAGCCTGTCCACCCCTCGCATTATGCACTAAGGTAGATTTAGGCAATGAGGGAATTGGTATGCCTGCTCCTGAAGCCATCCTCCTAACCACAATCTAGGCCCCTGCCCAACAATGGAAAGGAGCTGCACTGTAGGGGGAATTTACCTAAGGTAATACTGGCAGTAAGACTTTAATTAGCTATCCCAGTGGATTGTAGATCCACAACTCTTATCTGTACTAGCTCAGGACCTTGGTAGTGTGGCAGAGCAGTCAGGCTGATCTTAAGAGTAAGATGAGCGCTGTAGGTAAGTACACTGAAACTTAGCAAGTCAGGCACAACAAAGAAGCACTTGCACATATATTTATGTATAAGATGTATATTTGTTATATTTACACCCAAATCACTTTAAATACTTCAGACGTTTATGGCAGAACACTTAGGAATACAAGATAATACACTTCAAAGAGCACTTTCACTTTTGTGTTTGTTCGCGGTTACATGTGCAGCAACGTTAGAAAGGAAAAAGACAAGGTGATCATATTATCGGTAGTTGTGCACTCATGCGGTTTTCAACAGGTCCTACAGTAATGCATTTGCTCCAGTGTCTATATTTATTAAAGCAGCGAGTTAGCAACTAACAAAGGAGACCTAAAACAGACTCGAAAACCAGGCACAAGCAGCACTTAGGTCAGAGGTAAGAGGGGGTTGCCCTGGTCACTTCTACGTGCACTCCAACGCTCTGGAGCGACTTCTTGGAATCAGGTAAGCAATACCTTTTTCCCCCACAGTGCCTTTGGTTTGAAGAGTGTGTGTTGGTTTCTCTGCGATGAGGCAGCTCTGAACCTGACCTCCGGATTCCTTGGTCTGATGACGAAAGGCAGAACAATGGATGGTGTCTGTTAGGCAAATTTGTATGTAGTAACCCTGTGGGAGACTACACCAGCCTTGTCCTCTTGGCAATAAGGAACCCAACCTTTGTTATAGGCCTGTACTACACAAGTTGGTAGAGTGACTGTGCAGCCAGGCTTATCTTAAGAGGGTTCAATGTGAGCTGCAGAGATGCAGCATAGAGATCTAACAGTTCATAGAGATCTAACAGTTCTTGTCACTGTTAATCTAACAGTGACAAGTATTGAAATAACACTTTCTCAAGGTTTCTTATTAAAATTATTTATTAATTTAAGTACTTTTTTTTACGTAAGTCTTCTTTAGAAAGGGCAAGATGCAACAATTAAATGCACTTAAAAAATACACTCCTTCATTTTCAGTTAAGTAAGTAGATACCCTTTTGGAGTGACACAGACACTTCCTACACCCTCAGGTTACTTCAATTGCTAGGACAATGTGGACATTGATATATCATTTTGATACTTAATGCAATACTGGAGTTATGGTAAAAAGGAAAAAGAGGCAAGCACTTTCACAATCCCCCAATGAGATATAGGTTAACCCTTTCTCAGCAATACAAGTAACTTATGTATGACAAAGGGTCAAAAGAGTATGCAGGGAGCCAGGACAGCCAATGTCAATTGAGCAAAGTCTAGGGGAGCTGAGGTACTTCTGGAAGATAGCACAAAAGTCTTGCACAATGTTATATAGAGAGTTTGTAGAAAAATCACTGTTGGGCCACAAGCTGTAAGACTTGAGAAAAGCAAAGCTGCAATCAACTCTGCAGAAAAAGCAGCTACTGTAAGTGTCCAGTGAGACCGACAAGCTACACAGCAAAAAGGTAAGTACCCTTTCAGTTAACACCGTACCTTAGGTTAGAAGAAGAGATTTCAGCTGGCTTCTGTTCCTTTTGCAGTCCTGCAGATTCTGTGTTCCTGGGTTCCAGGGCCTCAGTCGCGGGGACAAGAGGGAGGACGTCTGGGGAATGCTGCACTGCGGTTTGAAGGTCGGCAGCAGCAAAGGGCTCTTTTCAAATCAGAGGCACTTCGTGGTTTCAGCTACCGGTCAACAGCACCACTGCATTTCTTGGACATCTTGTGGGCTCACCTTGCTTCTGGTGTCCAGCACTCTGTTCAGGTGGCTCAAGCTTGGGGTGTCCTGCTTCATGGGCGTCCGGAGCATCTTCCAGGAACTCGGATCCGACTTAAAGATGATGCACTCGTTTCTAGTGTTTCTGACCCATGGCACTGGGTTCCTGCAGCAGCAAGGAAGTACAGCCAGCAGGGAAAGGTCTTCCAGGCAAGTTCGTCTTGAGGTTGATTGGTTCCACCAACCCAAGGGAAAAAGTCTTCCTTTTCGGGCTTATCTAGTCGATTCGAAATTTGGAGCTTCAGCACTGCAGCAGGGCTTCACTGGGCAAACCAACAGTCCAGGAGGGTGCAGCAAGCTTCTCTTCCAGTTTCTTCCTTGGTTCCTTCGTCCAGGGGTTGACTTGCCTTTCACCTCAGGAACCTCACCTTTCATACAGTTCCACCTTCAGGCACACTGGTAGACAAAGGACAGGGGGTGGAAGACTCCTCCCCCACCGCCGCTCTGGCCAGACATGGAGCCTAGGCAGGGATACCTACTGGTACGCACAAAAGGCAAACACACACACAAACCTGCCCTTCCCAGAATGGTAGAAGGGCTAACTAAGAACAACCACACTTGACTCGACCCGGGAGAATAGCTCAAGGGCAACATGCTCGCCTGGGAAGCAAGACGACACAGAGCAACACAGGTTCGATCCCCGGGTCCGCGCTTAGAAACCTCTGGTTATTAAATGCATTATAAATAACCTATCCTATCGTATTGTCATGCATGCTGGACGTGGTCCTACCTCCTACGCTCGTAGAACAGCTAGACCGTTCTATTCCAAATGGCGGTTGTTCGATACGTTGCCGGGAAAACGACGTTTGCACTTTTCACGTCGCTAACTTCACGTGTATTCTGCTTCGTCACGTGAACTACGGCATTACGTATTTAAGCAGCGTGGAATCTTCACTCGCTGCTTCTGATCGAATCATTTGGCGTTGCGTAGCTGAACCTCCGGTCTGCTTCCTTGCAGGTTACTACAGCTACTTTTTGGGCCTTCTATAGCGTGTTTCCGTCACACGCTGATTCCTGGAGCTGTTTGGCTGCGTGTAAATCCACACACGCACGCTATCTTCAAGCGCTGCTGGCCTGGACTGCGTGAATCCTGCTCGCGTGTAAATCCACACGCGCACGCTATCTTCAAGCGCTGCTGGTCTGGACTGCGTGAATCCTAATCGCGTGTAAATCCACACGCACACGCTCTTTTCTTTGCGGCTGTACAGAACCGCGTGAACTTTGTTTATACCTTAAAAGGAGCGTTATTTCCAACTCCTGCACCTGTGATATTAACAGGGGGATTGATTCATTTCTATACTTTACTCTACGTGGGAATGAAGCTTTTCAAGGATAATTGGAAGGTGACAGTGAACAGTACTTTGGACGCTATCCTGTGGTGCATCAACCCGGTATCTAGCGTGAGCCTCGTTCCGTTCGGGATAAGTCTCCCTTACTAATCTTCCCTTCCTTGTCGTTTGTTCTACCTTGGATTCCTCAAGAGACTGCTGGATTCGTCTGCCCTAGACTCAAGGTCAGTGTGTGCATTCATGACATTTTCTATTCCATCATATCCAGGTTGGGGCAGTTATTCATGATACTTTATTTTGTTCTAGGCTGACTTCCTATACCTTACCCACGCCCTTTCCAGTGATCCATCGCTCTGCCTGTTTTACCGGTCAGAGAGTTGTATCATTTGGAAGGTCTTAACTTGACTTCACAACTATCAAAACGCGTGAACAGGGATCCGGAAGAGCCTACCACCTGTATCCTTTTGAGTACCGTATCCTTTTCGGTTAATACTGTGGTGCTTTCTGACAGAATCAGAAGCCATGGAGGGTACGGATCCTTTAGCTGTTTTGACTCAGTTGATCAGCGATTTGAGAAATGAAATGGTTACGGCACAGGATATGTTACGGCACCGTATGGACGTTATGCAAGACGCCATGCACGGTAGTCCTCAGGGAGCACAGGTTCCAATGGCCACTGCATCTGGATCGGGGACTATGACACCCCCACAGGAAACTATTAATGTGGTTATGCCCACTCAGTTTCCCTTGGCCCCTCCGGAACGGTTCACTGGTGATCCCAAAACCTATAGAACCTTCGTTAATCAGTGCCGTCTCCATTTTCTTTGCCGTCCTACATCTTTTCCTGACCTAACCACAAAAGCAGCATTCGTACTTTCCCATTTAGGGGGCACAGCTGCTGCTTGGGCTAACCCTTTGTTGGAAACAAATAGCCCTTTGTTGTACGACTGTGACGATCTCTTGGCTGCTATGAGTAAAGTCTTTGACATGCGTTATGCTACTCAAGCCATGGACCTGGAGTTACTACAATCTACAACAAGGCAATCAGCCTCTTTTGCCTTACATTGCCCGGTTCAATCAACTAACAGCCGAAACTCAATGGCCTGACGGCAAGAAAACGGCTGTTTTCTACAAGGGTCTTTCAGAAGAACTGGACGATGCCTTATCTACAGTTCCGGTGGTTCCTACGGGATTCACAGAGTTGCTCGATTTGGTTTTACAAATTGATGCCCGAAGGAATGCTCAGAAAGGAGAGAAAAAGCCTTTCATGCAAGCCTCGGGGCGTTCAGAAACACCGTCAGTCCTCTCTAACGACCCCGAACCCATGCAGATTGGCGTCGTGAGAGGCCGGTTGTCCAATGCAGAACGAGAGAACCGAAGAAAGAACCATTTATGCTCAGTCTCGGTTTCGGCGCGGCGCGAAACCGAGGCTGAGCCTCGATTACTTCAGCTGGTTCCGCCGGCAGGCGGATTCGCCGGCGGCCAGTCCTAAGGCCATACAAAGGCCTGTTCCTGCGCCCCAGATCCCCCCATTCCATCTTCCTTCGTCGAGGGGTGAGGGCAGGAGCCCCCCCAGCCCAGCAGAGGATCCAGGCTCCTAGCGAGCAACACGGACAGGGCCTGCCTGACCCTGTCCCCATACGGCGCCTGACTCGCCCATGCCGGGCGCGGCACGGCGCGAAACCGAGGCTGAGCCTCGATTACATCAGCTGGTTCCGCCGGCAGGCGGATTCGCCGGCGGCCAGTCCTAAGGCCATACAAAGGCCTGTTCCTGCGCCCCGGATCCCCCCATTCCATCTTCCTTCGTCGAGGGGTGAGGGCAGGAGCCCCCCCAGCCCAGCAGAGGATCCAGGCTCCTAGCGAGCAACACGGACAGGGCCTGCCTGACCCTGTCCCCATACGGCGCCTGACTCGCCCATGCCGGGCGCGGCGCGGCGCAAAACCGAGGCTGAGCCTCGATTACATCAGCTGGTTCCGCCGGCAGGCGGATTCGCCGGCGGCCAGTCCTAAGGCCATACCAAAGGCCTGTTCCTGCGCCCCAGATCCCCCCATTCCATCTTCCTTCGTCGAGGGGTGAGGGCAGGAGCCCCCCCAGCCCAGCAGAGGATCCAGGCTCCTAGCGAGCAACACGGACAGGGCCTGCCTGACCCTGTCCCCATACGGTGCCTGACTCGCCCATGACGGGCGCGGCGCGAAACCGAGGCTGAGCCTCGATTACATCAGCTGGTTCCGCCGGCAGGCGGATTCGCCGGCGGCCAGTCCTAAGGCCATACAAAGGCCTGTTCCTGCGCCTGTTACGCGCATGGAAGCGCGGCGTGGCCACCCCCCCTGCACATTTTTACTATTCTCCAACCGATAGACTACCACTCGGACAATGAAAACGTACTGTAAGTACATGCCAACACTGGAGAAACTACTGTATGTTTGTAATTTTAACCCCTTCTACTGAAATGTGCTCACAGACTCTAATACTGGTCGCCTACAGACCACATTAGACTGCCATATTGTACCTTTTGGTCGCCTACAGACCACATTAGACTGCCATATTGTACCTTTTGGTCGCATACAGACCACATTAGACTGCCATATTGTACCTTGGTCGCCTACAGACCACATTAGACTGCCATATTGTACCTTTTGGTCGCATACAGACCACATTAGACTGCCATATTGTACCTTGGTCGCCTACAGACCACATTAGACTGCCATATTGTACCTTTTGGTCGCCTACAGACCACATTAGACTGCCATATTGTACCTCTTGGTCGCATACAGACCACATTAGACTGCCATATTGTACCTTTTGGTCGCCTACAGACCACATTAGACTGCCGTATTGTACCTTTTGGTCGCCTACAGACCACATTAGGCTGCTGTATTGTGCCCTTTGGTCGCCTACAGACCACATTAGACTGCTGTATTGTGCCCTTTGGTCGCCTACAGACCACATTAGACTGCTGTATTGTGCCCCTTAGTCGCCTACAGGCCACATTAGACTGCTGTATTGTTCCCAGGATCACCTACAGACTACATTAGACTGCCGTATTGCGCCCTTTGGTCGCATACAGACCACTTTGAGGAATTAGTGCTGTGCCTTTGGTCACAGCTTGCCCTGACTTTAATCCAATATGCAAACTTGGTTGCCCCTCATCATGTTCCCGTTCTGCGTTATCCCCAACCACACACCCTGCTTGGCCCACTACTACTGGCCCCATAATAACGGTCTCAGCAAGCCGGCATGCCCCCGGCATCACCCTATCCCTTGTCCTACACCATTCCTTCCCTCTACTCCCCCATTCCCAAACAGCGCAAGTCGTACGCCTAGGACCTATCTGAATACCATCAAGCATCATGCTATCAGCCCTGATCCAATCTCACATGTATTGCCCACAGCAGAGTCACCTCACCACAGCCATACCGAAAAATTCTCTAACCCCGTGACAGGTGCAGCAAGACACTTCCGATTAAGGTCTCGTACCTTCAACCACCCCAACCCAGTCAAATATGAACACACACCTCTCAAACAAATTAGGCCCAGAGTACCTCCCCTTCATCAAAACCATACTCCTAGCCAGAAACCCAACACTACTTCCAAACCAGCTCCGGACTCCCCCAATAAATTACTATCCACCTTTAAAGGAGCGCTTATCAATGCCCGCTCCTTAGGGGCGCATGCTATAGAAGTTCACGACCTCATTATGGACTCACAGCTCGACATACTAGTAGTCACAGAGTCCTGGCTCCATCAAGCATCAGGTCCACTACTAACTCTGGCAATCCCATCCGACTACACCATATTCAGAACAGATAGGACCCACTCACAAGGAGGCGGTGTTGCTATTATAGCCAAGACTAAATTACAGCTTAGATCTTGTCCCATTGAAAGTATTGAAGGGTATGAAACATTACTCGTAAAATTTCCCATAAATGCCAAAACTACTATTAATTTAATAGTAATTTATAGAGCACCTAACCCCAACAACCACCCAGAGACTGAAATTCTGTTGCTATTAGCTCCACTAATAAAACCTAGCTCAAAATACATCATCCTGGGCGACCTTAACCTAGGTTTCAATGACAGCCAAGATGCCAAAGCAGAATCACTGCACTCCGCCCTGAAGGACATGGGTTTCAGCCAACTAGTTAATGCACCCACACATATCAAAGGCAGGACTCTTGATTGGATCCTCTCCCTTAATACCCCCGTAACCATTGAGGTCATCTCCCCTCTTATTTGGACCGATCACCATAACATTGTATTTACAATCAATCCCTCCGAACCCACACAAAAGAAACCTAAAACTATGATTACCTATGAAACTAGAAATGCCCGCAAACCCACGCCAGAAAACTTCACGCCTCCCCTTTCAAAAATCCTAGCTTCTACCTCAATCACCAGTGACAACCCCTGTCTCCTAGCAGACATATATCACAACTGCCTCACTACAACCATTAATGCTATAGCACCGCTCACCACCAAGGCATAACGCACAGACAAGCGATCTAGCTTCTGGTTCAATGATGATCTTATCGCCCTCAGAAGAAACGCGCGTATGAACATGCCTACAGAAAGCATCATACTGCAGAGGCAGAAAAAGCCTACCAAGAAATAAACAAAACCTATAAAACAGCTACTATTACCTACAAATCTAATGCGTATAATAATAGGATCAGCAATGCTACTTCAGATACCAAGGAATTATTTGCCATTCTAAAAGAATTGGAAAACCCCACTCCAGCCATAAACCCAACCATCCCCAGCAAGGAATGGTGCACCACTATACAAGACGCACTAACAGCCAAAATTGAACTACTCCAAATAAAAATCACATCCAAAAAACAATCACTAGCCAACAACCTGCCCTCCTTAACCTAAATCGACCACATCAGGAATTCACCAGCGCCCCATTCCATTTCACACCAGTATCTCAAAATGTAGTGTTTGACACCATCGCCAAACTTAAAGCCTCCAATTGCAAAGGCGATTCTGTCCCCGCATCAGTAGTCAAATCCTGCGCTCACACCCTCACCCCCATTATCACCAACTTCGTCAACGCATCTTTCAATACTAACCTAGTACCAGCTAGCATTAAAGAAGCCTGGGTCACCCCTCTCCTGAAAAAACCTACCCTAGACCCCACTGTGCCCACTAATTACAGGCCAATAACAACTGTCCCATTTCTCCTCAAAATATTGGATAAATTAGCATACAACCAAGTCCAAACTCACCTCGAACTAAACCACCTCCTTGGCACGAGGCAATCAGGCTTCCGCCCCAACCATAGCACAGAAACGGCGCTCCTTGACCTAAAAATCCAGATGGATACCATCAGAGACTCAGGGAAACTCTGCATCCTCCTCCTACTCGATCTCTCCGCAGCGTTTGATTTAGTAGACCATAATAAACTGTGCGCCACACTAGCGAAAGACTTCAACTTCTCCACCGAAGCTACTACCTGGATCAAATCCTTTCTTGCTGACCGCACCTCCAGGGTCGCCATAGGTAAACAAGCCGCCAACCCCATCATAGTACCCATTGTTGTCCCCCAAGGTTCCTGTCTCTCACCAACATTATACAATGCATACACCAAACTCCTCTTCTCAGCGCTAGACGACATGGGTGTCATCTACACCAACTTTGCAGATGACACCCAGATCCTCATCCCTTTATCGGGAGACTACACTCAAGACACCGACACTATCAACAAAATATATGCCATAATCCAAAATTGGATGGCACTAAATAGCCTCTGTCTCAACGATGAGAAGACTGAGATTCTCATTGTGGGCTCCCAATCCAAAATAGAAGCATTACATCCTGATTACTCATCCATCAACATTGATGGCACAAACATATCAGTACTCAAACAAGTGAAAACACTAGGTGTCTACCTTGATGCCAACCTCACCATGACCAAGCACATCAACGCCCTCTCTTCCTCTACATCCTACACCGCAAAACGTATTGCTCTCAGTCGCCAATTCTTGACACCCACCAATTGTATCACGCTGGCAAGAGCTTTAATCTTATCCAGGCTCGACTACTGCAACGTACTCTACCTGGGTACCTCAAAAGCCAATCTAAACAAACTACAGCTCATCCAAAATAAAGCCCTTCGGGCGGCCCTTGGAATAAGGAAGTCAGATCATATCTCAAATATTAGAAGAAACCATCACTGGCTCCCCATCAAAGCCAGGGTCACATTCAAAGCTCTGTGCGTCACATTCAAATGCATCCACTCATGTGTCCCCATCTACCTCAACTACGCCATCACCAGAAAAGTATCTAAGAGGCCCCTCAGATCTAACAGTCAATTACTCCTAGCCATCCCCCGCTACAAGACAACCAAGGCAGGAGGCAGTAGTTTCCAATACCTCGCACCCACATATTGGAACACTCTTCCCCTCCCCATCAAAAATGAGCAAACATTCTCAGGTTTCAAGAAACCCCTGAAAACGTGGCTATTTAACCAAGACTAAAAAATCCCCTTCCATGCTTCAGGAAATATCAGTGTACTGAAACCCTGCATTTAATGTCTTCGTGTATGATTATTTTTGTATTCACATGCACTGCGCCCGATTGGCAAAGTCCAAGAAATGTTTTAACCAAGCTGTCTGTAACATCGCCGTGGTACCCAAGGGTTTGGGCGAGTAATAAATGCAAATAAATAAATAAATAAATAAATGTATTGCGGTTCATCTGAGCATTTATTGGTGACATGTCCTAAAAAACCCATCAAGCGTTCGGGAAACGCCAGAACTCGACAATAGCAGGAGTCCCTATGTCGAGTGTTTCATCGGACTCCAGTACCATTCCTAAACACGCACCCGTAATTGTTGAGGTGACGTTACGTTGTGGTGAACGAGAATTGGTTTCCAAGGCCATGGTTGATTCCGGAGCCACCAACAATTACATAGACATCACATATGCCAAGAACTGTTCCATACCCCTTGTAAACAAGAACAAACCTGAAACGGTTAATACCGTGGCGGATCTGTTTTGACTTCTGGTATGGTAACCCAGGAGATGGTATCTGTTCAGATGACATTATCGAATAACCATTCGGAAGAAATCATCTTCGATGTCATAGCTGCTCCGCAGTACGAGATCATACTTGGTCTTGCATGGTTAACCCTTCATAATCCCGCCGTTGACTGGGTTTCGGGATTGCTCCAGTATCCTTCGATTCATTGCAATGAACATTGCTTTACCAGTCAGGAGGTGTCAAACAAGCAACACATATTGGCCTCTATGGTGGGAGCTTCGACTATCAGCGTGGTTCATCAAAGCGACACTACCATACCATGCGAATACTCTGAGTATGCTGATGTCTTTGACAAGGGCCAGGCAGAACGATTGCCTCCCCATCGACAGTACGACTGTCCTATTGAATTGATTCCTGGTGCCAAAATCCCTACAGGTCGTTTATATTCACTGACCCCAAAAGAAGACGTTGTGTTGAAAGAATACATTGACAAAGCTTTAGCGATGGGTTTCATAAGGCCATCACAATCACCTGCTGCGTCTCCTCTATTCTTTGTTCCGAAGAAAGAGGGAGACCTAAGGCCTTGTATTGATTACAGGGCACTTAACGACATCACCATAAAAAACCAATATCCTTTACCACTGATAAACGTTCTATTGGATCAATTAGGTACTTCCAGTTACTTCACCAAATTGGACTTGCGAGGAGCATACAATTTGGTTCGCATTCGTGAAGGCGACGAATGGAAGACCGCTTTCAAGACACGGTATGGTCTTTACGAGTATTTGGTGA
The DNA here is from genome assembly GCF_040938575.1 of Ambystoma mexicanum. Classification (NCBI taxonomy): domain Eukaryota; kingdom Metazoa; phylum Chordata; class Amphibia; order Caudata; family Ambystomatidae; genus Ambystoma; species Ambystoma mexicanum. The sequence continues at coordinate 1,265,612,041 of NC_090926.1, read as the reverse complement.
TGCCTTTTGGTCTGTGCAACGCTCCCGCCACTTTTCAATTCTTCATGAATGATATATTCAGGGACATAATGGACCAGTTTGTGGTGATTTATCTGGATGACATTCTGATCTATATTTATATTGTATATTTTGTATGTGATGTAATGCAATTTTTTAGTGAATGTTTTTTGATATTTGTGCTGTTTAGCAAATGAATTAAATATGATATTTTAATACTGGATACATGACATTTATTGTACGTGACGCAACTTGCATTTGGTTAGATAGACTGTGTGATCGGGTTTCAGATTGCTGAGGTCAAACATGTTGTGTTAAATAAATATGTCCCTTCTTTTTGATTAAATATTGAGTATATCCCCACTTGGTAGGAGGGTTTATCACCGTCGTGTGGGGCAACCCGCAAATGTATTTATGACATTCTGATCTATTCATCATCTTTTTCAGAACACGTCAAACACGTTTCCACAGTCCTACAAAGACTCAGGGAGAACCTTCTTTATGTGAAAGCCGAGAAATGCGTCTTTCATTCACAGGAAGTGGAATTCCTGGGCTATGACATTACCAATCTAGGTGCTCGAATGAGCCGTTCCAAGGTGAAGGCCATATTGAATTGGCCGATCCCGCACAATGTCAAGTCATTACAGTCTTTCTTAGACTTTGCAAATTTTTATCGCAGATTTATTCATTCCTTCTCCAAGACAGTAGCTCCTTTGACAGCCTTAACTAGTTCTAAAGTTCCTTTCTGTTGGAACCCAAATGCCCAAGCATCATTCGAAAAGTTGAAAGAGGCATTTACCACTGCACCCGTGCTTCAACATCCAGATCCAGATCGCCAGTTTATCGTTGAAGCGGATGCATCCAGTGTCGCTACTGGAGCGGTACTCTCACAAGTTTGCACAGAAACCAAGGAGGAGCACCCAGTGGCTTTCTTCTCTCGCAAACTTACCCCATATGAACGTAACTACACCGTCACTGAACGGGAACTGCTGGCTATCAAGGATGCCTTCAGAGAATGGCGTCATCATCTCCTTGTGGCCAAACATCAGGTGTTAGTGTACTCTGACCATAGAAATCTTCAAGCATTCAAATCCATGAAATGCCTTACGGCCCGACAGGCCAGATGGCATGTCTTTTTTGCCCAATACGATTTCCGGGTCACATACCGTCCTGCCCGAGAACACGTTAAGTCGGACGCGTTGTCCCGTATGAGTGAAGAGGCGAAGGAAGAAGCACAAGTACAGAATCAGTTGTTGGCAGATCATGTAATATGTAGTTGTTCTGTTCAACCATCCTTAAAAACCAAAGTACAAGAGTGGGTGAAAAATCATCCACAAGCTATCCAGGATATGAATCTGGACGTACATAACGGTTTACCATTCACACAAGGAGTGCTCTACCTACCGACGTCTTCAACGCGGAATAAAGCCCTCAAGTGGAATCACGATTCCTTGATCGCAGCCCATCCTGGACGGAAGAAAACACTAGAACTACTCAAAAGATGGTGCTGGTGGCCGTCCATGTTAAAAGATGTCATAGATCATGTATCAACTTGTTCTGTATGCATCCAGTGTAAAAACACCCCTGGTAAACCAGTGGGCTTACTCCAGTCCCTACCTGTCCCTAACAAACCATGGGACATGATATCTATGGACTTTGTGGTAGAACTCCCACCAAACCAGGAGTACGATACCATATGGGTTGTAGTGGATTATTTCACTAAATTGGCTCTTTATATTCCCTGTATCGGTTTACCAACCGCTGCTGTTCTGGCCGACCTATTCATCCACCATGTATTTCGTTTCTTTGGTCTACCGTCAGTAATCATTACGGACAGGGGCTCACAGTTTGCGTCACGCTTTTGGAGAGCACTAACCTCTGCATTACTGATTGATGATAGAATGTCCAGTGCTTACACCCTCAAACTGATGGACAGACCGAAAGAGTCAACTGCACTATGGAACAATATCTGCGGTGTCTGTGTCTGCAGTACCAATCAGATTGGCTCACGGTCCTGCCGGCAGCTGAATTCGCCTATAACAACTCCTATCATAGTGCCATAGGCACTTCACCGTTCTATGCGCTTTATGGACAGCACCCCCGGTCTATACCTTTGGATTCCAGCTTGTCTTTGGATACTCCTGCCGCAGGCCGTACCTTTCGTGATCTGAAGAAATTACAGAGGAAAGTGAAGCAGCAATTAGAGCAGGCTAAAAGACGCGACAAGTTCTACGCTGATGCTCATCGAACACCCGCACCCGTCTACAAGGCTGGTATGAAAGTATGGCTGTATGGATGAAATTATTGCCTAAATACATTGGTCCGTATGTAGTGCTCCAAGTAATTAATCCGGCTGCTGTCCGTCTGGCTTTGCCCCAACGATGGCGAGTGCATCCCGTATTCCACGTGTCACTCATTAAGCCATGTTCTGAAGCTACAAGATTGCCTGTACGGCCTGTTGCTATTTCTGTGCGGGGTTCAGATGAATACGAGGTGCAGGACATACTGGATATGAGACTACGTTCTGGTAGGCCGTTTTATCTGGTGGACTGGAAGGGTTATGGGCCCGAAGACAGGTCCTGGGAACCTCTTTCTAATATTCATGCGCCTGCTTTATTGAAACGTTTTCACACGAGAAGGGGAGAGGTTGCCCCTTTGGGGGATGGCACTGTCATGCATGCTGGACGTGGTCCTACCTCCTACGCTCGTAGAACAGCTAGACCGTTCTATTCCAAATGGCGGTTGTTCGATACGTTGCCGGGAAAACGACGTTTGCACTTTTCACGTCGATAACTTCACGTGTATTCTGCTTCGTCACGTGAACTACGGCATTACGTATTTAAGCAGCGTGGAATCTTCACTCGCTGCTTCTGATCGAATCATTTGGCGTTGTGTAGCTGAACCTCCGGTCTGCTTCCTTGCAGGTTACTACAGCTACTTTTTGGGCCTTCTATAGCGTGTTTCCGTCACACGCTGATTCCTGGAGCTGTTTGGCTACGTGTAAATCCACACGCGTACGCTATCTTCAAGCGCTGCTGGCCTGGACTGCGTGAATCCTGCTCACGTGTAAATCCACACGCGCACGCTATCTTCAAGCTCTGCTGGTCTGGACTGCGTGAATCCTGTTCGCGTGTAAATCCACACGCGCACGCTATCTTCAAGCGCTGCTGGTCTGGACTGCGTGAATCCTGCTCGCGTGTAAATCCACACGCGCACGCTATCTTCAAGCGCTGCTGGTCTGGACTGCGTGAATCCTGTTCGCGTGTAAATCCACACGCGCACGCTATCTTCAAGCGCTGCTGGCCTGGACTGCCTGAATCCTGCTCGCGTGTAAATCCACGCTATCCTGTGGTGCATCAACCCGGTATCTAGCGTGAGCCTCGTTCCGTTCGGGATAAGTCTCCCTTACTAATCTTCCCTTCCTTGTCGTTTGTTCTACCTTGGATTCCTCAAGAGACTGCTGGATTCGTCTGCCCTAGACTCAAGGTCAGTGTGTGCATTCATGACATTTTCTATTCCATCATATCCAGGTTGGGGCAGTTATTCATGATACTTTATTTTGTTCTAGGCTGACTTCCTATACCTTACCCACGCCCTTTCCAGTGATCCATCGCTCTGCCTGTTTTACCGGTCAGAGAGTTGTATCATTTGGAAGGTCTTAACTTGACTTCACAACTATCAAAACGCGTGAACAGGGATCCGGAAGACCCTACCACCTGTATCCTTTTGAGTACTGTATCCTTTTCGGTTAATACTGTGGTGCTTTCTGACACGTATATCATAATGGTGAAAAAAGAAGGGAGGCCCCAAGTTGGTACTTGGGTGCCCCCATTGTGCACTACCGATGCTATGGACATAGCCTGCGGTATAAAAAATACACAATAGTTGGTAGAACACCTGTTAGGGAGATGTATCATTATTGTGCTTCATCCCCTCTCCTAGTGAGACCCAGAGCACTTTTTGCTGGACTTCTGGACTTTTTTCTTTTAATCCTGAATGAGTGAAGCCTTTTTCCACTCTCGTGGGCTCACTCTTTTGGTACTCTTCTTTGTATTCTACCTGTACTATGAAGTCTATCTGCTCCATAGCTCTTAAAGGCATCGGTTTTACTACTGCAGCACACAGCTCCTTATGGGCAGTGTTGCTGGGGCCACTTACTTGAGGATATAGAAAAGATATCAAAAGGAGGACCCTAAGGATAGAGAGATACTTAGTGTCCCTCCCAAAACCCAATAGTCTGAGAGATTAGCACACACCACCTTCAGGGGAGTGCCAAAGGGATACCTAGTATCCCCCTTATCTCTGCTCCATGAACATTTTAGTCACATCGACAATCACCTAGTTATGGCTGGCGGCAGTGGATGTGTTCTACCTACTATTGTGTATATTTTATACCGCAGGCTATGTCCATAGCCTCGGTAATGCACAATAGTACCAACTGGGGGCCCCCCTTCTTTTTTCACCATTACTATCGTGCTTGTTCTGAGTTAGCCCTTCTTTCTACCATTCGAGGAGGAGGAGGGTGTGTGTGTGTGTGTGTGTGTGTGTGTGCGCACGTGCGCGCGCACGCGCTGATTTGACAGCCAAATGCCTCTTTCTGCAAAATGCTGAGAGATTGCAGAGGAGTGTGTCCTGGAACTGTATAACAGGTGAGACTTCTGTGGTGTTAAGCAAGTGGACCACTGGAAACAGAAGTAACTGAAGACGACCAGAGACACCTGCAGACCCTTTGCAAGATTGTAAAGTGACCACTGCTGTCCTGACCCAGTTTTCTATGCAACAGAGGAGCTCCGAAGAGGACGACTCCTTCCCTTTGGCTGGTGGGAACTTTCAGTCCCAAGACAAATTTTGAAAACAAGCCATCTCCCGAAGTCCTAGGAGCTTCCAGAGCTGCAGAACGCCAATAGCAGGAGACACGCTGCCCATTTCGAATGCATCGTTGTGGAAAGGCTGAATCCGTCCAAATCTGTGCTGAGCACGTAAGGACACTCCAGAGATCCGATGCAACTGGCCCAGAACACCTCACCGGAGTGTGGGTCCGCAGGAAGCAAAGAAGATTGACCGGGCGATCCGTGTCCTTTGTTGGTGCTGCTGAAAAGGCACCAAAACCACAGAGTGAACCAAGAAGTTGCTGAAAGTTGTACCACAGATCCTCCCTCGAGACTGCTGCTGGAAGACACCATCGATTTTCCGGCCTTTCGTCACCAAACCAAGGAATCCGGAGGTTGGGTCAAGAGCTGGCACATCACGGAGAAGCCAACACAAACACTTTCTTCAAACCCAAGGTACTGTGTTATGTTATGTACACTTATAAAGCGCACCGGTTGTCAGAAGGCATCATGGCGTTGCACCGAGAAAGTACAATGCCCACTCAATGCAGCTGAATCTGAACAGAAAAGTTTTCAAGGACTGACGAAGCGGCAGGTGGGCCTCGATGGCGCGTAAAGCCCGGGGAAGAGAGTTCCAAACACGTGCAGTGACCACAGAAAAAGCACAGCCACCCCCACCCGAGAGAGCCTAATCCTAGGAATGTAAATGGTGAGTGTCTTGAGAGTGCAATACACTCGAAGGGACATAGGGACTGAACTTCTCTTGGAGATATTCTGCCCCAATTTTATAAAAAGCTCTGTGAACCAAGCACAGAAACTCAAACCTCACCCGTTGCTCGACAGGAAGCAAGTGGAACTGACTGAGAACTGTAAACATGTGGGAGCCGTAGGGTGGATGAGGCACCGCCCTAGCAGCCATGTGATAAATGGCCAGATAAAGCACATTGCAGTAATCAATTCCGCTGATGACTAGGGCAGAAACTACTGAAGCATGAAACTTAGTAGGGATGTAGGGTAAAAAAACTTTCCAAAGGGTGTGCAATTTAAAGTGGCTTTTACGGCAGGTCAATGACCCCTGCTCTGACATGGACAGGGGCCAAAATCTGAATGCCTAAATCCTTAACTGATGAAACCGGTTCAGTAAAGGGGCTAAGACTAGCAGGCCAAAACTCAGGGGTCCAAAACAAAGTGGGGTTTGCAGTGCCAACCACCAGCACCTCAGTTTTCTCACCCAGTTCCTGGCCATCCATTCCGCATGGCCTCGAGGAAACTCATAAGCTGACCTACCGTCTCAGGCTGTGATAGATCGAGACGCAGTAACATTTGAGTGTCGTCGGCGTAAGAGTAGCAACGGAAGCTGTGCGCATGGATGATTCCCAGAAGAGCCTGGATATAGGAGATTGAACAAGGTGGACGATACCGAGGAGCCCTGAGGGACTCCCTATACAAGGGGCATTGGCCGGGATATGAAAGGTGGCAAGAACACAGATGGAGTGCGTCCCGACAAGGAGGAAAACCAGGCCAGTAGCTGACCCGAACTGACCTGTGGGGAAAAAGGTATTGTTTACAATCATCAGAAATGCTATTACAGTGAGTAATGCATGTCATACGGCTCACATTCCCTCTTGAGATAAGACTGGCTGCTCAGCCCTGCTACCACAAACTTCTGATGCTTGTTAATCTGCTTAGAATCACATGCTGTGCATAGACCAGCGAGCAGTACTCGGAGTTGGAGGTGGGTTGTGAGAAGGAACAGTAGTGAAAAGATGTCTTAATACTACTTGTCCCACCTGGGAATCAGACCTAGAATGAGTGTCTAGGCAATAGTGTTTTGTAAAGGTGTGTACACAACTCCAGGTTGCCGCTTTGCAAATGGACTCGAGGGGAACATTTGCAATGGATGCTATGGAAGCCCCAGTGCCCCGAGTAGAGTGTGCTCCATGCTTGAATGGCAGTTCTCTCTTAGCAAGAGTATAACATAATGTGATGCATTTGACAATCCACCTTGAGATAGCTGATTTAGAGCAGGATCCCCTTCTCTACCAGCTGCACCCAAACAAAAACTGGTCTGATCTTCCTCAGTGGTTTCGTTCTTTCCAAGTAAAACAGGACTGTCCTGCGCACATCTAGTGTGTGTAGGCTTCTTTCAGCCATGCTAGTGGGATTCTGGAAGAAAGTGGGTAATTCAATTGATTGGTTCACATGGAACTTTGCGATGAATTTAGGCGCAAAATGGGGATGAGTGCGCAGAACCACCTTATCCCTGTGGACTGTAACAAAAGGGTCAAGAACTGAAAGGGCCTGTAGTTCGCTAACTCTCCTGATACATGTGATAGCCACTAAGAAGGCCGTCTTGTTGGTAAGGTCTTTTAGACTTGCCTTATGCATTGGTTCAAAAGGAGACCCCATGAGTCTGGTCAATACCACGTTTAGATCCCATCAAGGAGCTGGGTTAGAAATGGCAGGATTAATTATTTTAACCTCTTCCATAAAAGCCTTAATAACAGTTATTTTCCACCACGAAACTTTCCCGAAAGGACCTACGGGAACCACCTCCCCTCTGGAGGGTTTCTGTGGTATTTGTTGCAGGGATTTAAGAGTCTCGTGCTCCTTTTTGGCAGTCTCCAGAGCATCGTCGACTGCTTTGCCAAAGAGATTAGACTCTTCAATAGGTTTATTAATAAGAGCGGCCTGTGTTTCGAGCTTAAAGCCAGAGTTACAGAGCCAAGTGTGTCGCTTGAGCAGCCTGCCATTTCTGCAGTGTCCAGAGTATTTTTTATTACCTTTTGGTTCACCTGCCTGGCCTCTGCCACGATAGCGAGTAATCTGGACCTTGCGGGTTCAGGAACCTCCTGGAGACCTTCTTGTACAAGGCTCCACTGTGCGTCAGCATAGCTGGAGAGCAACATAGTGATAGCTATGCGTGTGGTAAACGCAGCTGCCGAGGTAACACATTTACCTATGGCATACACCCTCTTTGATTCCTTATCAGGAATTGCCTCCCCCGTAGCAAGGGGTACTCATGCCCGTTTCCGGGTGGTAGTGACCACAAGGCAATCGGAGGCGGCGTGGCCCATAATATATTGAGGGTCAGTAGGAGATGGGCAAAATAATTTCTCCACCCTTGGATTCACTTCCCTGGTCTGAGCTGGCATTACCAGGGATGGAGCCAATCTTCTTTTAATAGAGTTCAGGAGAGGAATGGCTTGGTTAGTGGGGTTCTTTTCTTTAAGAATGTCCTTCACAAAATCTTGTTCAGGAACAGCCTCCTTGGTGGTGATCGAAAAATGCTCAGCTGCTTTCCTTAAGATGGAATTGAAAGACATTGGATCGTCCACAGGCGATGCCTGGCATGCCAGAGTGGAAGGGGGAATCCAGGCATAGGACATCCATGTCCCCACCGTGAGGAGGGAGTCCCATGGCTCCGTATCAACCTGCTGGGAGTCCTCCCAGTCGTCTGTGGCATCCGCCTGGTCATCAGCAGTGAAGTCTTGTAGGAAAGAAGTGTCCTCTTCTTTACCGGAAATGTCTTGATATGTGTCCATCTGGATTACATCCTCATGTTGGACAGAAGCAAAACGATCTTGAGGATTTGGATCACCAGGAAACTGTGAAGCTGACACAGAAGGAAGGTCTTCCTGAGGCCTCTTGTGGTGTCATGGGTATTACCCCTGGGCCCCTCTCCCATCCAGCACAAACACATGGAGGTAGGTGGAGAAGACAGGTAGGGGTCATTTGGGTGGAGGCCTGGCGCGCAAAACATTCATTCAGGCAGCCATAGGGTGCACTTCACACCCATGGAGTATCAAAATCCTTGTTTTAGGCATCATCTATGCCCCACTTTACTTTCTGCTACTTCAACGTGGGCACCTACATGCCATCCAGGAACTGTGCAGTGTGTTCTAGTCTGAGCGTGGCTGCTTCTATAAACCACGCCCAGGGACTAGTCCGTGCTTCGTGTGCTCCCTGAAGCCTCTGTCACACACTTACACTTATCGCTGCCCAGATTTTCAGCCTTCCGTCTGCAATTCCATCGGATGTTTCACAGTTCTCTGCGACCAATAGTGAGCGCTCCTTCATGCCTCGTCAACGCTCCGAACCTAGAAAAGAGAAGAACAAAGTCAGACAAGCAGTAAGTGCTCGCACATCGTTTCCCCCGTCTCTCGTGTGACTAAGCTGCAGCCACAACTTACTCACCTTCGGTGTTCGAGCTGAATGGGATCCGATACCTCCGTGGCTGCAGCCAGGCAACTGTTTCACGCCTGGGAACTCCTGTAAAGACTAAAGAAAACCTAGTTGAAAGCACAGTCTGTCCTCCTCCCGACGCATGTCTGGCAGCTCTCCGCTTGACAGCACGCACTCGTTCCAAAAGCAGTGATTTAACTGGACCCACAGACTCACGTGTACAGCGGCTGATATCAAGCCCACAGTAGACTTACCTGCATCAGCAGCTACTCGGTCTTCAGCACCCAAGCCCACAAACAACTTACCTGAGCAGCCTACTCCCAGTGCAGTAACTGGGCAGCGGCTGAAACAGCGGAACTCAAAACCAAGTCAACAACCCACCACTTACCAGCAGACTGTATACCAGCAGCCAAACACTATCCAGGACCTAGTGAAGCACCTAGTTCCCTGGGCACCCGGACCACAGCGCCCCTGCGTTCGCAGGATGGAGAGTGCACAAAACTAATCCTAAAGGTGAGCCACGCCCGTAGCAAGGGAGAGACACCATACTTGGGTTAAGGGGTAGAGGGAGGGTTGGAGCAGCTCCCCAGAACAACCCCTAATCTCCCGTTCTTTTGACAGGTCAGCTTTCCAGCCAACCAAGGGTAGCGTGGTAGCAGGGACGGGATGGAGGACTGCATTGCTCCCGCAAAGTCCCAAGTGAGCGTGACATGGGAGTAGGGTGCTCTGAAAGCGAGACAATCCTTTCCAAGCAGTCCATGCATCCTTTGAACATCTCGCTCGTCCATTTAGCCAAGCCAGAAGGGGCCAAAGGCGGGAAAACTTTGTCGTCCTCTCTTTGGTGTCGAAATTTGCTACCAAGAGTGCTGTGGCGTGTCTTTAGATGTGTCCACGGCACGCTCCAAATGTTTTGTCAGCTCTTTAGGCACCAGCCCCACTGCCAAAGTAATCCTCGCAAGACTTTCGTCGATGTCTGCCGAATCGGGGCGTGTCAAAGGGTCATGAGGCCTAGCAGTATATTTTCCACCTAGTGTGAGACTAAAGGGCCTCGCGGTAGATTTTGGGCCTACCGGGGCCTTAGGGGACGCTGGAGCGACAGCTGAGTGCGCTTTGGCGGCCAAATGTGATTTTGATGTAGCGCCCTTAATTTTGGAATACCCAGTCGCAAGACGCTGCTGCGGATGCGGGGAAGGCTATAGATCTTCAAGATCAGAGGATTCCGTCGAAATCTGCACTTTCACCCGTTTTGGTGGAACTGTTGAAACCGGGGACGGGGTTGTGTGTTTAGTGTGGGTTTTCTGTATGCCCCTGTCGCCAGTTGGCCCTGTAGCGTGACTCGCGTGAGGCTTAGAGGGGTCGGGGATTGGAGTGGCGGACATAGAAACGTCCGTCATGAGGTCGATGGCATCCGACACAGATGCCTGGTCATCACTAGTGCCCTTGTCACTTTCGGCGGGTGTGGCGGTGGGGGAAGTAGATCTAGCCTGCGACATGCCGTAGGTGGCCCACCACTTTACACAGTGCTCCTTAAGGGTCTTAGGCCGAATGAGACTACAGGTTGCACACCGCTTCTCACCGTGATCTACGGGTAGACAAGAATTACACTTATCATACTTGTCTTTCTTCGGGTATCTGACCCTACACTTAGGGCAGAACCTAAAGGGTGTCCTTTCCATAGCGAAAGGTATTAATAAAGATGACCAGACCTAGAGGGCAAAGAGGGGGAAAGAGTTTAGACATAGTGGAAGATATGGCCACCCCGACCCCACTCTCCCTACTGTGTAGGCCGGATAGAAGGCCCGTCCACGTGGATGGCTCAGCCGCCGGATCACAGGTGTCAAAATCCACTGCTGTAGAAGTTCCTGCAGTCTTCGCCGAAGTTGCTTGAAGCGCCGAAGTGACTAAGGGGAAAATAACTGACAAGTCGGTAAAAGGATAAACAATGTCTCTTATGAAGAGCTCCACTATAGGGCGACCAATTATCTGGGCGGAAAAAAACAATCTGAGGGACCTCGGCGCGTGAGGGATTTTGGGTACATTACACGTCACGATAGGGATAGTTTTACAGACACGCCTATGCCGATGTCCCCTTTCGGTCCCCGAAAGACAAGATGCAATACTCTGTGGTTACCACTGGATGTCAGACCATATGCACAGCATGTGATTCTAAGCAGATTAACAAGCATCAGAAAGGATGTTACTCAAAGGACTTGCAATCGCAGTGGCTCAAACAGACACTTACTCAAGGTTTCTTGGAAAACAATATTAATGTATTTACACAGTCATTTAGAAAACCATTCATTAGCAATAGGCAATTCATAATCATACTATAATACAGTCTAGTACTTGACCAATTCGTTTCTGAACAAGTTAGGTTTGAGAGCAAAATGGCACTTCAGTAACTTTTAAATGGGAGTAAAAAGACACGATGGTAATACAATTGAGCACAAATATTTTCTTAGGCAAGGCAAATAGTTTCAGTTCACTAGCAGAGGTAGTTCAATTCAATAGGCCTGAGCCAAAGTCAATGGACCAGAGCCTTGGATAGTAAAGAGCAGTTCCTTTAGTAAACGGTTAAGTCTTTTCCAAATTTCTCAGAAGTAGTACGAGAAAGAGTTAGATGTTATGTTACTTTGCATTTATATAGCGCCTTATTTACCATTGGTATGGTCTGAAGGCGCTGGTAGGTTAAACGCCCTTGGAAACCGAAGTTCAAGTCAGTAGAGAGGCATATGTGCGTGTGAGCACCGGATATGTGTACAGCTAGTGTGGCAATCGTGTAATCGCTGCTTCTTAGAGATAGGTGTTGCGGTTGAGAGACCAAGAGTATGTGTTTGTTCTGGCAGGATTTATCCAGACCGATTGTGGCTGCGTTTAGGCCTGAGGAGAACGCCTGGCTGGGGGGGACTCCAATCCATTCAGTGTATTTCAAAGTTGTTTTATGCACTCCATCCACGTATTTCACCCGTACCATCCACATACTTCTCCATTCCTTTCGCATATTATCCTCGTTCATTCCACATACGTCACCCGTTCCATCCACATACGTCACCCGTTCCGTCCGCTCTGGGCACTCATTCGCTCTAGGCATTCATCCGCTCTATATGCTCTGCACACTCATCCGCTCTGCACACTCATCCGCTCTGCACACTCTCATTCACCGCGGCAGAGAGGACTTCTCAACTGCATTTGCACAGTATCTTTTAAATGAAGAAAAGCTGCAGCTGAGGCTGTTGTTTCTGGCATTTCCTGCAGATCTCGCTGTTCCTGGGCCTCAGTCGTGGGGACAAGAGGGAGGACGTCGGGAAGCTCCTGCACTGCAAGGGGACTGATCCACAAGCTTGGCTAAGCGTAGGTTTAAGGTGTGAGTGCCTTAAAGTCCACAAGCTGGTTTCCATCTCACTGGCTAGTCGTTTTCTACAGCACTCTGCAGAAAATTCGACCAGTATGGAGACCGTGTCTTGAGAGTTGGTTGTTCCCACCAGCTCAAGGGAAGTCGTCGTCCTTGAAGGAGCTTCTCTGTCGAGGGAATTTCAGGCAATTCGGACCTGCAGCAGGGCTTCACCGAGCAAACCAACAGTCCAGGAGTTGCAGCAGTCTTCCTTCAGCTAGTCTTCGGTTCTTTTGTTCCAGTGATCGACCTGCCTTTTAAACAGTTTTCTCCCATTCATTCCAGCCTAGCTACCAGTCTCCCAGCAGGGTGGCAGTCCTTGCCGGACAGTCATCCAGCCAATCACGCCAGTGTGCATTCAGGTCTCCTAGGAGACTAAGCACAGGGAGTTTGGGGCACTTCCCTCACTTCCTGTCCACCCCAGACAATCAGGCGCCAAAGGCGGTCTTCAGTACTGAAGCCCGCCAAAGGCAAACGAACAAAGGGGCCAAACCTGGTTTGGCGCGCAGATACAAACACTAGAAGGACCTTTCCAAAAAGAAATGGCGAAAAAAGTCGATCAGAACCTGTTTTTACAGAGGGGGCTCAGATGCCATCTTGAAAAACATGGCTCCCGTGGATTTTGGCTACTGGATCGTTTAAACCATCACGGTCGGGAAAGTCATGGTAATACCACAGCCACCAGCCATTATGAGAGGAAAGGGTAGCATTTGAGTGCTACATGAGTTTTCTAGACGCAGGAGGTCCTAGGGACCCCCTCCCGCACTCTGTTGTAAGACAGGGTGTGCTGGGTCTAGGAATTGAAAAAAAGACTAGTTAAGTCAATTTAACTTTACATTCTCTGGGAGACAGTAGTCTGTCCCAGAGAAGGTATTTAAACCTTGGCAAGCCTGAAAGACATCCCTGTGCCACTGCACTGAGGGTGCTGTGTGACACAAGAAAAGATGATGCATATGGAGTTGTCTAAAACGCCATATTCAAAGAACACAAGTAAAACACACATCAAAATACAGGAAAGAGTGGGAAAAAAGGCTCACACTCTTTCCAGGTAAAGAATCAAGTCCTGAAAATCCAGCAAAGTTGCTGGGGGTCTCCAAGGTAAGGGAAATTAGCACATTTCTGAGAATTCTCTGTAACAAAAATAAATCTTAAAGGAGGACCCCGAGTGTCCCCAGCAACACTGCCCATAAGGAGCTGTGTGCTGCAGTAGTAAAAAGAGATGCCTTTAAGAGCTATGGAGCAGACAGACTCCATAGTACAGGTAGAATACAAAGAATAGAGTTCCAAGGGACAGAGCCCACAAGAATGAATGAGTGGCGAAGGGCTCCACCCATTACACATTAAGGGAAAAAAGTCTAGAAGTCCAGCAAAAGTGCTGGGGGTCTCACTAGGAGAGGGGGTGAAGCACAATAATGATAAATCTCCCCAACAAGCCTTTCTCACTGGGTACTGCCGGACGTTTCATTGAAAATTACGGTAGCATAGCTCTCCCCTCAAAGTCCCCTCCATTCCAAAATATTCTAAGAAGGTCAGATGGAATGAGGAGTGTGCCAAGACATTTGAAGGGCTGAAACATGACCTCTGCAAAGCTCCAGTCTTAAGAGCTCCGGATTATACCCAATCCTTTATTGTACGGACAGATGGTCCAAATACAGGAATAGGAGCAGTCTTGAGCCAACTGAATGAGCAAGGCAGGGAACACTCTATTTGCTTCATTAGTCGAAAACTGAAGGACTGTGAAACAAGGCGGGCAACCATAAACCGTGAGTGTTTTGCCATTGTGTGGTCATTGAAGGTTAGGCCATATTTGTGTGCCTCTACTTTCTTTATTCAGACAGACCACCAACCCTTGCGATGGTTAATGCAAATGAAGGAGGAAAATCCTATATAACTTAGATGGTCTATCAGCCTCCAAGGGTTTGATTTTACCATTGAGCATAGGTCAGGATGCAATCACCAAAATGCTGATGGTCTCTCCAGAAAGTATGAACGAATGGAACAATAGATTCATCCAGGAGTGGATAAAGTCCTCCTGTCCCTTAGTCGGGGGTGGGCGGGCAAGTATTAGGGAGAATGTTCATTTCTGTGCCAATTCCCTTTAACCTTAGATCCCCAGCTCTTTTGCTGGACACCGGGCTTTTTCATTTTTACTCCTGAGTGAGTGGGACTCCACCCCCCCCGTCCCTCATGTTTTTTTCTGACTAGGATTATGGGTTTCTTACTGTTTAATGGAGTCTGGTAAACTACTGTTCCCAAGAATAGTGAGATGACTTTTGTCTTACTTACCTTTTCATTTGTGGGCTCAGCACACACCACCCATAGTAACTCCTTATCCCACTTCTCAGGAACATTTTGTTACACTAACTAACTCGAATGGCTGGTGGCAGTGGTTTCTTTTTTTACTACCTTTGTGCCATGTATCTGCAGGCTGATTTCACAGATGCAGTACAGCTTCTAAGGGTGACAATTTTCCTAATTGGCCCCCTGTATTCTTTTTTCACCATTTCTTGTCATTAGTTCTTTCTGGGCTTTTACTCTGTTTGAATCGGGTTGGAGTCCTTTGTGCATTTTGCCTTTTGCAGGCTTCAACCCTGAAGCCTGCTTGGGCACCAGTGTGTCTGAAAAGGCGGAAAGTGAGGGAGGGTCCCGAAACCCGTTCTGATTGGCCGGCTGGTTGTCTGGGAGGACAGTCACCCTGCTGGGTGTGAATGAATGGAAACTTGCTTAAAAAGGTGAGGTTTTTGGGACTAGAGGCAAAGTCAACCACTGGAGGACAACAGCCAACAAAGACGTGAAGTGACGCCAGAGGACCCTCCTAGACCGGGAAGTGCCCGGTGAAGCCCTGCAGCTATGCTGACCCAGTTTCCATTTTGACTGGGAAGATCCTCAAGGTACTTCCTACCTTTAGTTGGTGGGATCAACTAGCCTTGCTCGCGGTAGGTGAACTAGATATATTATGTGTTACTGAGACATGGTTAACCGATACTACAGCTACTATGTTCCCACAGTTTCTGGTTGACTGCTTTAAGTTTCTGCATGCAGACAGAACTGCAGCTCATCCGGGGGACAAGGGGGCTATCATTTTCAACTCCATGTTTAAAACCAATGTAATACCTTTGTCTCAGACACTGGCGATGGAGTCACTATTAGTTAAGATGACTATCTGCTTTGCAGTCGGTTCACAACCTTTTAGTTTATCGTCCTCCTGGACGTATTCCCTTTTCCTACAGCCATTCCTGGAAATGATGGCCTCACTACAATTAAATTATCCCAACCATATTGTGTTGGAGGATTTCAATATGATAGTCAAACTTACCATTAGTCCCATCTCTCAAGCAGTTTGATGGTTTTTTAGATCTTGGGTTTAAACAATTCATAACTGAAACTACACATCAGTTGGGCGGCATCCTGGACCTTCTATTTTCAGCCATTGCAGATATAGTGGTTTCTGCTGTTATGCCACTCATTTGGATAGACCACTATCTGGACTCTTTTTCACAGGGCCTCTCATGACCCGTCCCCCGCCTCCCATGAAGCCTTCTAATTTTAGGAGGAACTGGCGCAGTATTAACATGTCTCATGTTGCAGCTTCTGTAGCAGCAAGTTGTAGTACTGAGAGTAATGTTGATCTATCAACTCTTTTCCTCATTTTTGCTGCGCTGAAACCGGCTAAAGTTCGTGGTTGCCCCTCCCAACCTTGGTTTTCTGATGACCCGAGAGCTGCCAAGCTTAAGGTTTGTCAAGCCAAGCACAAATAGCATCTGGCATATGATAAGCCATTTTCACCTCGCTGTCTAGAAGTTATCACTCGCTGATTAAGTCCACTGAATAGCAGTTTTTTACTTTTAGGATATAAGGTGCATTAAATCAATCCAAGGAACGCTTTTCAGTTGTGAAATCTTTTCCTTCCACTACACGTTTTCTCCCAATATCTCCACCATCTCAGTCTCAATGTGATGCATTGGCAGACCTTTCAGTCAAAAATGATTGATATTCGGAATATTATTAAGATCGCTCAGTCTGTGACACCAGTGATTGACGTCAGCCATTCAGCTAAGGTTAGTTGGGATACTTTTCCAGTGTTCACTTATGAGGAAGTCTTATCCGCTATCTCCCGTATTAAATCTGCAGCCCCATCGAACCCGGTCCCCCTATCTGTCAGGCAGGATCTCTTGCCCAGGTTTATTCCTGTATTTACCCCAGTTGTGAACCATTCTTGTAGCCATGGGCTTATTCCAGCTTATTCCAGGTGAGCTAAAGCAAGCCACTGTAATCCCTTTGTTTAAAAAGCCTTCTCTGGATGCTTCCATTTTTTCTAATTTGCAACCTATTTCTTTACTGCCTTTTTTTATGAAGCTTCTGATCTCACCTCTTCTTTATTCCTTGCTGGAATCGTCGTCAGTTCTTGATCCTTTTCAGTCTGGCTTTCGGCCAGAAAGGGGTACAGAGAGTGTTTAGTTTGATGATCTGGCTATGCTGTCTGACAGTGGCGGAGTGGGTGCCCTGATTTTACTCTGTCAGCGGATTTTGATACGGTTGATCACCCCCTCCTCCTCTCTAGGGTGGCAGCCTTAGGGATACTGGGCCCGGTGTTGGCCTGGTTCACCTCCTTCCTGGCTGATGATGCCAGTCTGTTTCTCTTCTGTCTTTTCTGTCCTCTGCCTATATTCTGTTCTGTGGTGTCCCCCAGGGCTACGCCCTGTACCCGATGTTATTTAACATCTATATCTGTCCACTGATTGCCCTCATCCACTCCTACGGCTTTAGGTGCTATTCGTACGCAGATGACACACATATCCTGGTCTGCTTACATCTTGAACGGGACAGTGTGTCGTCTCGCTTGTATGAGTGTCTCTTGGCTGTGGGGGAGAGAATGAGTCCCAGCTGGCTCAAGTTGAACGGGGACAAGACAAAGGTCTTGGTGGTGGGATCTTCTGCCACATCTAAATCATGATCCTCTTCCTTCTGGCCTGCTTCTCTGGGTGCTTTTCCTATTCCAGTTACAATGGTGAAAAAAACTGGGGGTTTTACTTATCTTCATCACTGTCTATGGTGGCACATGTTAATGCTGTATGCCAGTCTGGTCACTTTCTGTTGCAAGTTCTTCCCAGAGTTTTCCCCTTTCTTCCGTCCCTTCTGTGCCCTCCGGTGGTGGCTGCACTAGTCCCGTGTAGGATAGACTAATGCAATGCCCTTTTTTTGGCTCAGCTGGCTGGTTTAATCCAAAATTTGCAACTTCTCCAAAATGAAGCTGCCCGAGTTGCGACTGGTACCCTTTATGGCGCCCACATTAGTCTGGTACTGGGTCTGCTGCACTGGGATCACGTTTAAATCGTTATGCAATGTCCACCGTGCAGTTTATCAAGTTGGGCCGAAGATTCCCCAGGATAAGTTCCTGACCTATGTCCCCATCCCGGCCCGTCGCCCTAGTAGTGAGCGATTGGTGGCAGTTCCTAAGTTCTGTCTCCAGAGAGTGGGTGGCAGAGCCTTCTCTGTAGTTGCGAGTAGGCTATGGAATAGTCTCCCTCAAGCTTAAGTCCATTGACAACTACTTGGGCTTCCGCCGTCTTCTCAAGACTACACATTTGTTGATTTTGCTTCTTGCACCTTCTCTGTGGTTCTGCTATGTACTACTCCGCGCCATGGTGCGTACGGGCGTGTAACAAGTATCCATAACATAACAGACAAGCTTCATTTTCGTGCAACACCTGACTTTCCGAGGCTGAAGAATCCCAATGCCCAGGGACTCCTGACCATCATCAAGTGCATCATTTTTGGAAGTGCAAATCCGGCCAAAACCTTGTGAGCATCCAGAAGACACAGAAGCAGGAAATCTTCATCCAAAGTCCAGGACCGAGGGATCAAGTAACTTCCAACCAGAGCTGTTAGTTCTTTTTTGGGGTCGAGAAAAAGGCGAAAAAACCACAAAAGGCTGCTGAATCGAGGAGAATACATTGCTGCAGAGTCCCTCTAACAAGTGCTGCCGCAGGAGCCCACCAGACGTGCTCCCTTTCATCACCACGACCAAGGAACAGGAACAAGGGTCTGCTGCACTGCAACCAGAAGGCATCCAGCTGGAAGAAATTCTTCAGTTCACAGGTACCGTGGTGTTGGGGTACAGCTACCTTTTGCCATTTGTGGCACTTCCTAGCTTGGGGAGTACTATTTTAAACCCTTTTGAATTGACCTCAACTCACCTGCACTGGCCTCCCAGCTTGTGCTTCTTGAAGGTGGCTACTCTTGAGCTTCTGTGATTTTCTACTGAACTACTGACTATTCTAAAACATTTTCTAATAAGAGAGCATCATAACTTTTAACTATCCTGGCTGCCTAAGGGCCCCCTTCAGAACCTATTGGCTTTGGCAGTGCGTGTCCCCTTACACGTTTTAATTGTTGAACACTATTATTGCTGGGATAAAAGACTGCATACATCCTTCTGGGACAATCTAACCGTTTCACTACTTACAAAGTATGTTCTCTTCTAACTTTAACTTTTCCCTCCTTGAAACTCAATATTGTAATGGTGATCACAAAATAATTATGTTATGTTATGTTATTTTGCATTTATATAGCGCCTTATATTCCATTGGTATGGTCTGAAGGCAATGGTAGGTTGAACGCCCTTGGGAACCGAAGTTCAGGTCAGTAGAGAGAGTAGATAGAGTCAAAGGTGCATGTGAGCACCGGGTATGTGTGCAGCTGGTGCGGTATTCGTGTAATAGCTGCTTTTTAGCGGTAGGTGTGGTGGTGGTTGAGAGATCAGGAGTATGTGTTCGTTCTGGCAGGATTTATACAGACCGAATGTGGCTGCGTTAGGCCTGAGGAGAACGCCTGGCTGGGGGGTGCGTAACCAGCAGTGTTTACTTAGAATGATGGGGAGTGATCGGCAGATGTTGGTATGAGAACAGTTATACCGAATGGTGTCATAGTATCTCTGTGTTCTAGTTGAGTGGTGGTGTGAAGAAGAGAGTAAGCGTGGTGGTGTGATATGATGGATTATATGCTCTTTCAAACGGTCCCTGCATTCCAAACCGTACTATCTACGTCACACAATTATATGCGCTCCAGTCCGTTCCATGCACTCTTATTCATTCCATGCGCCCGAGTCTGCTCTACCCCCTCCGGTCTACACGATGCATTCATGCACTCCAGTCTGCCCTACATACTCCAGTCTGCCCCGCGCATGCACTCTTGTCTGCCCCGCGCATGCACTCCTGACTGCCCCAGGCATGCACTCCTGACTGCCCCAGAAATGCACACCTGACCGCCCAGGAATGCACGCCTGTCCGCCACTCGCACGCCTCTACGCCACTCGCACGCCTCTACGCCACTCGCACTCAAATGACGTCACACAATGTCCTGGAAAATATATAAGATACGCAACATTTACTCACCTACTTTATTGCTCTTGTTGAACTGAATTCTAACTTTTATATTAATGTTACTATTGCACATTTTTAAAGATTGTCCAATTATCCTTGTATATATATAAATACATATTTATACTACAACTTTCAGTGTGTAAGAGTTTACTTGGATACCTGTATTTACTGATTTCATTGTACAGCTCTACAAATCACATTACCCCTCTTAAGATGAGCATGGCTGCTCAGTCACTCTACCAACTTGTGTAGTACAGGCCTATATTAAAAGGTGGGTTACCGAATACCAAGAGATAAGTATTGTAAAGTCCCATACCAATTGGACTCTACAGATTCTTACGTAAAAGGAAAAGAACAAGTTACTTACCCCTGTTAACGTTCCTTCGACTGGATGTTCCTCCCACTTATTCTTCATCTTGGATATCTCCAGCTTCAGCTGCTTCGGAATTTATTTTTCAGCAGTGGGCGCTGTGCGTCAAAGCAGTCGACTCGATGTCCCTTGAGGGCCTCTGTCTAGACGATGATGTAATCAAAGGCATATATAGCACGCGCAGTACCCATTGGCTTCAGTTCTTGTTTTTTTCGTGTCATTCTCAAGTGGAACTACCCGCGTCAGCACAGGTTTGACCGTACTAGGCTCTGAAGGAGCAAAAGCTGTAATGCATGGAAAATTCTCCTGAGGGGTAGTCTGGGAGGGCGATGAAGAATACGTGGGAGGAACATCCAGTTGAAAGAACGTTACCAGAGGTAAGTAACTTGTTCTTTGAATGGATTGTGTCCTCCCACTTATTCCTCATCTTTGATAGACTTTCAAAGCAGTGTTTATTTTGGTGAAGGGAGTATGAATTTAGCTATCAATGGTTTCAATTAACAGAATGGAGGACAGCTTTTCCAAAGTTTCCATCCTGACTTAGGGAAGAATAAAGGCAGTAATGCTTTGTGAAAGTGTGCATTGTAGACCACGTAGCTGCCTCAAATGTTTTTGATAGGAACACCTCTTTGAAGAGAAAACGAAGTAGTCATGCCCCTGGTGCAATGGGCCCTCAAGCCTTTCTGAGGATCTTTGCCCGCAAGCCTGTAGCAATTTGAAAATGCAAGAATAATCCATCTGGATAAGGTCTGCTTTGTTACAGCCTGACCCAATCTGTGACCCGTATAGCCTATTAATAGTTGATAATCCAGACGAAGTTTGGAAAATCTAGAAATGTAGAAGCTTAGAGCTCTACGTGGATGAAGCCTGTGCAACCTCTCTTCCTCCTTGCCAGGATGAGGTGGAGGATAGAAAGTGGGTAACAATCTTCTGTCCTACATGAAAATCTGAAATGATTTTAGGCAAACATGAAGACTTAACCCTCAAGGCCACCTTGTCCTTGTGGAATACCGTAAAGGGTGGTTTAGATGATAGTGCCTGCAACTCACTCACTCTACGGGCTGAAGTTAGTGCTACCAACAAGATGCTCTTGAACGTTAGTAACCTTAAGGGACGTGAATGGAGTGGGTCAAATGGTGCACACAAGGAATTTTTAACACCAGATTAAGGTCTCAAATGGGAACCTGAAAAGGAGATGGAGGGAACACATTAGTGATCCCCTTCAGGAATTGTATTACCAGGGGTATCTTAAAGTATGAAGTTTCTTCAGACAAGTGCTTGAAGACGGAAAGAGCTGCCAAATAGCCTTTAATTCTTCCAATCTGGAGCCCCAGATTGGCTGCATACAGCAGAAAGGACAACACCTGTGGTGTTTTACATAGCAAAGGGTCCACATTCTTTTCCCTGCACCAGCTGGATGGGGGGTTCTTCGGGAGTGGGACACCGGCAGGTGAGACGCGGTATCCCTTTTCTTTTTACACATTTTCAACACGACAGACAACGGACCAATAGCCGGGCCATTTACCCAACATGTTCCAATACCAGGATCAGGCATGGCCAGGCAATTGAACAGAATTGCACATGCCTGACGGCCCTTTCCCTTCTCCTCAGGGATAAAAAGGTGGAGCACGAGAGCACAGGACGAGCAAGGCAGACCGCATGACGTGAGAGCTAACTCAGCATGACAGTTCAAGAGGAGGAGAAAGACTGCACATACCGAAGGGGGAAACAAGCTGAGAAGCGACACTGCTCTGCAAGTCTAAAGTCCCGAAATACAGTGTGCTGAAAAGAGTGAACCCGGACAAGGGATGTTGACAGCGAACTGTATGAAAAGACCTTAAGATTCATGAAAGTCACAAAGAAGTTGCATTGAAAGCCAGAGGGAACCCAATCGGGGGAGGCAAGCAGTCAAGTCAGATCTGAGTCCGAAGGAGGGAGATCCAGGCATGGAAAGTAATCACCCCAAAGCTCATTTTGGAAGGGAACTGTTTTGTTTGTTTGTTTGAACCCATTAACCGCTGGATGCCGATCGCTATGCTCCAAAGTCCCACCTTGTCCGGTGCAGAAAACATGGAAAGGGTGACCTCAAGCATTGCATCCGGACTTATTTTGTGAACACTTCTTTCTTTCTCGAAGTACATGATCCCACACACTCTTTGTATTTAGCGTAAGGACTCGATGGGAATGGGGATCATGGAAACACCGGCAGCATCTCGTAATGCTGCCAGTGTTTCCTCATCCGCCTGCAGGCGGGCGGTGTTAAACCCGCCAGGTCAGACCTGGCGGGAACATCACCTCCCGCCTGCAGGAGTTGTGATCGCCCGGCATGGAAACGACGGTGGCGGCGGGTTTACCGCCACCGTTGTTTCCATACCGGGCGATTTGTAATGAGGCCCAATGTCATTCTGAACAGAAGAACGGTTGTCAAATTATTTCAATATATTCTATCGCTTTGTGGGCTAAGGTCTTCCGACCTGAAAATCGTCGACCCAAGTTACCATCATCAGAACGCAGTCTCTCACTTATACATCACTTCCCTAACTGTGAATAATCTCCATAGAGCTGCAACAGAAGATCTACTAAGATTGTACTATGATCTAATTGAGTCCACCAGAAAGATCAGGGAATCTTCATTAAAGGACCAGAAAAGTGACCCGAAAATACAGTATCGGGCTAGTCGACAAAAAACTTCTTGAGGACATCTAAAGACGATAAACAACCGCGCTGAACCTTTGTTTGCTAGGTCCACCACTGACTCCAAAGACCACTGAGAGCAATCTGGAGAAGGTGTTACCGCCGACGTTGGGGTTTCTACAATGTCCTACTCTACCCAAGACAAACCTAAACCTAATTCCAGCACGAATGATGCTGCAAGAGAAATTCCAACCACAAGTAATCAACTTCAAGAAATATCTAAGAAATCTTTTTTGGGGTTAACTAGACAAGTCCAGAATGACCCCCAATTTCAAATGCCAAACACTGAAAGTAGGCGAACACTCCAAACCATGTGGTCATGGCTTCCAAAAGCTTTAAACCTCCAACGACAAAGATAGAATCCCACAACACACTTCTGAGACGGCTACCCGACTTGACACGAACCTACAAATGATCAGGATGTGTTCATGGAACACTAGAGGGTTTCAGCACGTAACCATGTCAAGATACATTCACCTGGGGGATTATGGCATCATATGCCTGCAAGAGACATGGCTCTTGCAAACCCCGACTCTGGACGGCTACGAAATTAGTGCCGCACCAGCCAAAAAATGCATTGCCGGTCGACCCACTTCTGGCCTTCTAACGGCTATCCGAAATGGACGCGGCATCACTCTAGCACAAAAACTTAAGGAAAATCAACTGACGTTATCAGTAAAATTAAACTGGTCGACAATAAACGCTAAGGGGAAGACAAATACCACAATTGAATCCATTATAATAATTAATGTCTATTGGAACCCTGTTGTAATTGAAACGGGGAAATTCCTCGCTATGCTGGAGCATGAAATTGACAAAGCGTTGGTCACCCACCAGGTTGACCACATTATTATATGTGGAGACCTGAATGCTCAGGAACAAAAAACAAGGAGGAGAAGGAAGTACATCGTTTGCCAAGAAAACGCCTTCTGAAATACGGGCCTCACAATGGCTGAAAATGATGAAGTCAAGATGTTTCTTCCATCTTGACTCGGTCTTTCCCAACCCGAGCCGTATCCCCTCTTGGGAAAAAAAAGATTCCTGTTCAACGATTGATCACATCTTTCTGTCACAACCTTTTCTCCAATCATTTCTAACTTTTGAAGTGGTGAGGACATCAGCCAGTGACCATAACCTTCTTCAAACAACTTGGGCCTCAATAAGTGCTCCTTACGTGAAAATGTCCGCTCTCATAGAATCCAATAACCAAGGAACGAGACTAAAACTATCAGAGGGTGCCATAAAACCCTGACAGCTGAATACAATGACTTGGCTGACAAGGAATATCTAACTCGGGTTGATTATACTCCTTTGTCAACAGCCTACAAAGTCCAGTCGCGGAAGCAAAAACAACAAGACATACAAATAAAACACGTCTTTGATAAGCTGGTGGTAGACAGAAAGCGTGAATTAAGGAGGTCCTTGAGATATACCAAGAAACTAGACCCAACACCCGCTTTAATTGCATCTATTGAGGCCAACAAATTATACAAAACATGGCTGCGAGCACATCGAAGTGTATTATATCAACACGACACAGAAAGCATCCTCATAGCCATAAATGGCAACCATGCCAAAGACTTCTGGTCTTTGCTTCGCTCGACATCAACCGGTCCTTTACCTTCTTTATAGAATTGAATTGGTGAACGAACATGGGAGACCTATTTCACAAATCTTTTCTTACCACCTAACACCGAGATTTTAGGACCTAGGAGATAAGATTTGCCCTGGATAGGACTAGACAATAAGGCTGACATTCTCGACTTAATAAAAAAACTAAAAGCCTCAAGGGCCCCGGGTCCCGATGGTATATCTTACCTTGACCTGAAAACTCATCCTAAATCCTGGGCCAGCCTACTGAGCAAGATCTTTGGTCGATGTGCAGACTCGAGAGCGATTCCATCTTCTTGGAACACGGCAAACGTAATTCCCATCTACAAAAAGGGTAATAAGGCAGATCCAGATCATTATCGCCCTATTGCCCTTCTAG
Organism: Ambystoma mexicanum; assembly: GCF_040938575.1. NCBI lineage: Eukaryota > Metazoa > Chordata > Amphibia > Caudata > Ambystomatidae > Ambystoma > Ambystoma mexicanum. Next base: position 1,265,587,203 of record NC_090926.1, on the reverse strand, counting down.
ACCCGATAGGCAAAGTATTCGGATCTTTGCTTCTTCGCCATTTCACAACTTGGGCATCGAAAGTCGCATGCCAAGACCACCTGCAAACAGGATTCAAAAAGAATATGGGCACGGACGCTAACATCGTTACCCTGAGTACCCTTAAAAATAACGTTTTAGAAATAAGACCTAGACTGTTTGTAGTTTTTGTGGACCTCTCCCAGGCCTTCGATTGAGTGGACAGATCTAGATTATGGTCGAAACTGTCTCTCTCGAAATGTCCGAACAACATCCTGGAGCCAATACGAGCCTTATATTCCAATACCACGATGCAAGTTCATATAAACCATCAGGGGTCCCTCTCAGCAAAGATTAAAACAGCCAGAGGCGTGAAGCAGGGCTGCCTCTGGCCCCAGTCTTATTTTGGAATTATTTAGGTGACTTTCAGGATTGGGAAAAACTAATACGTTCCTTTCCCCCCAAAATATGTGTAGAAAAGATCAGTCGCTTACTCTATGCTGACGGCCTAGTCCTGATAGACCTTACACCAATAGGCCTACAGCGTCAACTGAATAACCTACAGCAATATATGGCGGAGAACAACTTGGACATTAATGAAGGAAAAACCAAAATGATGATATTCGTAAAAACAATCACGAAAAAGGATAAGGTGATCCTTCGCTTGGGTTCAACTACAGTTGAAAGAGTAAGCAACTTTAAATACTACGGGTAACCCTCGACAGTTCTGGGAAAGAAAAAGCCATGCAACACGCCCTATATGATAAAACTAAAAAACTCAGTGCTCAAGTGAAAGCTATTGACATCAAGTATGGCCATTTCTCGACTATCCCAGTTCGTGACTTCTATAAAAAAATATGTGATTACGGTTCTAACTTATGGCGTGGATGCTATGCCTAATTTACCGACTGACATCTGGCCAAAACTGGAAGCAAACTTTTGGGGAACGGTGCTGGGTCTTCCCAAATCTACTCCACTAGCCTTGATCAGACGCAAACTCAGCCTCACATCGCTAACTTGCTGCCGTCTTATGTTATACAGGAAATGCAGATTACCGGAGACTACCTATGTTTATAAGTTGATCAACCAAAAAATGACAGGGTCTTCCAGCGTCATGCTGACTAGATGGAAGACAGAGAACCTAGCTTTCTTAGCGGATGCAGAGAGCTCAGAGGAAGAACTTATAAACAACCCAGTAAAAGCTGTAAAAAAGATAAAAGAACTGGATAGGATATGAACACTTGAAACTGCTAACAAAAACAAACTTACCAAGCATCTCCCTCAGACTTCCAAAACTTGGACGTTTTACAGAACTATATCAAACTATTCGCAAATAGACTAGCTCGAAATAACTATAAGAATTAGGCTGAATTTGCTTGAAACCAAAGAAATCTTGGCAATTAGAGGACTAGCAACAACACATTTCTGCCGTTTTTGCAATCGATCAAAGAAACCATTCGTCATCTGCTCCTGGTATGTCCAGCGACTCAAAGTATCTGTCTAAAATATCTGCTTGGCACCTTATCAAGCTTTTCTCTTAGGGACGAAGACCTATGCTGGCAAAAAACTGATAGGAGGGGACAGAACATCATGGCTATTGGCGACGGTTAACAACATGCAACACATACTTAAGGAGATGTTCCCCTTAACGCTTGCGATGCTGTAGTTATTCAGAAGAACTTCCTTGAATGAACTTCTACAAAATCAATAGAGAACTTTAAAGTCTTTGCAAAGCTCTCTGACTCCAGACAGATAGACTTACAATCTTCAACCTGAATGAATGAATGAATGAATTGTTTATTTTGTATCTTCAGCTTCTTTTTGTAAAAATGTATTTTAGATTATATACAAATAAAACAAAAACAAAAAAAGAAACCTGTTTTGTTTGAACCACTATGATTGAAAGTCCTTTCTGTAACATCTGGTACTGCTCACATCCCTCTTGAGATAAGCCTGGCTGTTCAGCCCTGCTACCAACATACTATGTGGTACAGACTTATAACAAAGGTGAGAAAGGTGGAGGCCTTTATGGAACATGATATAGTTGTCTCAGGAGAGGAGTCATATGTCAAAGTAGGTGATTTATGGTCTCCTCTTCAACTTCATCTACGAGGTGTGGTGGGAGCCACTCCTAGACCTGGACCTCTTAGCCTTCTTTCTTCGAGGAGCATCACCTCTCGCTTCGTGAGGCTTTGACGGGGTAGTCAATGGGGATTACTTATGGGACTCTACCTACCGCCAATTTCCCCTTACGCTCCTTCAGAGCTTTCCCAGTCATCGATTGACAGGCCGAGGTCTTGCAAACCACAGACACCACAAGCATACTGGATGCGGATCGGTCAGCGACATCTTGGCATCGCAGTATTGACACTTTTTAAACGCAGTCTTCGGGGTAGTCCGTGTCGAAGATGAAGACATTTTTGGATATTTTATCAAGGAAATACTGAAGTGCGAAGTAGTTCTCGAAGCGTAAGCTTACTTGAAAAAAATTGAACTGGAGCCAAAGGGCGCTGCGTGTGCTTTATATGCCTTCGAAGACATCATCCTCGAGACGGAGGCCCTCAAGGGACATTGAGTTGACTGCATCTAAGCAGATCACCCTCTGCTGAAAAAGAAGTTCTGAAGCAGCTGAAGCTGGACATTGGAGATATCAAAGATGAGGAATACATGGGAGGACACAATCCATTCGAAATGTGGATTGTGACTAGACAATTCTATTTCCAGCCACACACAGAACTGACTGGGAATCCAAAGGTGGACCTCACAAAATTGCATTCCCTTATTTGGGGGGGTGGGGAGGGGATCCATCCTGAGGGACAGCAACACGCAAGATGGCAAAAGGACTGACGTCTTAAAACACTAAGGAGCAGCCATATTGAGTATATGGTACGGAAAACGGTTAGGAATGCTCCCCATAAGTGTAAAAACAAAAGGTACTATGTCTTCGAGCCTGTCTGGGGCAGTAAAAACAAAGCTGGCACATGGGTCCCAAGGTTTGTAGTAGTGCTATAGAATAGACTTAAATGGGGCAAAGCCCCTCTGAACTGGTAGCCTTAAGGATTCTCCAGAGCCCCGAAAAGGAAAGCTAGTGAGTTGGGTTAAAAAGACCTCGGTCATTAAATTTAGGTCAGGATAACAAACAGTCAGCTGATATATCGGGAGGCCCACTAAAAGATACATCTTATCTAACAGACAGCAAATGGCCCGGAAATCATTATAACACTTAAATGAATTTGCCTTACAAACACCATTCTGACAATAATAAAGATCTTCCCCATTCCAACAACCAAAGAATTAAAACCTCAAACTACGAAACCTTCTTGTGGGCTTCTTTCTCCAGTTCGCACAGGTGCTAGGCTGCAGTTAGCCAGTGGTAGCCCACCTGACAGGAATTTGCATGACTAGGCATACCCCCATATGGTGTAAGGCCTATTTAGTGCACACCAAGTGAGAGATCAAAATGTTTCATCTCCAGCCCACCAGCATCCCTTGAAATGCGGCACTGCTCCCATGGCATCTCCCATTCTGTCCTCACTCACTCAATCTAGGCCTTCACTGACCAGTAGCCTTAACTCTCCCCTTTTTACCCCCAACCTCTAGCCAGTTTTGGGGAGAATTCTCATAAATGTGCGCTTTCCCTTCACCTTAGAGGCCCGCAGCAACTTTGCTGGATTTTCAGGACTTGATTTTTTTACCTGGAAGAGTGTGAACCTTTGTTCCCACTCTTTCAAGTATTTTGATGTGTGTTTTACTCTTGTGTTCCTTGATTATGGTGTTTTAGACAACTCTATAAGCATCATCTTTTCATGTGTGTTACACAGCACCCTCAGTGCAGTGACACAGGGAAGACTTACAGACTCTCCCAAGGTTTAAATACCTTCTCTGAGATGAACTATGTTTCCTAGAGAATGTAAAGTTAAAATGACTTCACTAGTCTTTTTAAATTCCAAGACCCAGCACACCCTGTCTTACAGGAGAGTGCTGGAGGGTATACCTTGTGTCCCCTGCGTCTAGAAAACTGATGTAGCAGTCAAATGCTACCCTTTCCTCTCAGAATGGCTGGTGGCAGTGGTATTATCATGATTTTTCCGACCGCAAACTATTCGTTAGCTCCGGTAGCTAAAATCCACGGGAGCCATGTTTTTCCATATGGTGTCTGAGCCCCCTTTGTTTAAACGGGTCCCAGTCTTTTTTCGCCATTTCTTTTTGGAAAGGTCCTTCTAGTGTTTGTCTCTGCGTGCCAAACCAGGTTTGGTCCCTTTGTTCCATCACCTTTGGAGGGCTTCAGTACTGAAGACCGCCTCTGGCGCCTGATTGTCTGGGGTGGGCAGGAAGTGAGGGAGGTGCCCGAAACTCCCTGTGCTGAGTCTCTTAGGAGACCCGAATGTACTCTATCATGATTGGCTGGCTGACTGTCCGGCAAGAGCCACCCTGCTTGGTGAGTGGCAGCTAGGCTGGAATGAATGGCAGGAAACTAGATAAAAGGCAAGTCTCTGGGCTTGGAAGGCAGAGTGACCACTGGAAAGAAAGAACCGAAGTCGAGCTGAAGGAAGACAACTCCTGCAACTCCTGGACCGTTGGTTTGCCCGGTGAAGCCCTGCTGCAGGTCTGAATCGCCTGAAACTCCTTTGACTGAGAAGCCCCTTCAAGGACGAAGGTTTCCTTTGAGTTGGTAGGACCAATCAACTCGTAAAACACCTGGACACGGTCTCCATACTAGTCGAATTTTCCACAGAGTGCTGAGGAAAACCGGATAGCCAGTGAGAAGGAAACCAGCTTGTGGACTTTAAGGTGCAGCCATTTGAAACCAAAGTTTTGCTAGCTTGTGGAACCGTTCCCGTGCAGTGCAGGAGCCTCCCGACATCCTCTCTCTTGTCCCCACGACTAAGGCCCAGGAACAGCGAGGTCTGCAGGAACAACAGCTTCAGCTACAGCTTTTCTTCATTTTAAAGGTGCTGTGCAAACCCGATCGAGATAAAATTTCTCCCGCAACAAATGTTCGTACAACTTTTGCAACTTTCAGGCCTGATCAGCTTGTGACCCCTCACATGATTATTTTGTTCGCAAATTACTTCTGAGAACTTCTACAGAGACTTTAGCGTTTGGAAACCAGAACTGTTTTATACTATACAAGCCTTTTAGCCCATTGACTTTGGCCTATTTTATTGCAATGCGTTAACCTCCTGGTGAACTCAAAGACTCTGAAATATCTAAGAACATTTGTGATCCTTTCTGTGCCTATTCTAAGAAACCTTTGCCATTTTACTGCTCTAACTGGATAACCTGAATGCCAATTTGCTCCTACTTCAAGTAGTGTAAATGCCTCAGAACCTTATTTGAGTACAGTACTGCATATATTTAAGTGAGATATTAATTGCCTCATTCTAGTGAATGTTTTGGAACTGACTGTAAAATAAATTAAGAAGTGTTTTACCAAGAAACCTTGAGGAAGAGTCTCTGAGTAATTGTAACTGAAAGACATCTGTGTAACATCATTTACTGCTCACATTCCCTCTTAAGATAAGCCTGGCTGCTCAGCTCTCTACCAAAAGTGTGTGGTACAGACTTGTACTAAGGATTGGTGTTTGCTTACACCTGTAGACAGAAGTGTGTGTGGTGGTCCCAGAGGGTCCTGCAGCCTAACACCCTTCACGCCTCCTATGCCCCCCTACCTACTTTTACCAGTAGCCTCCCACAGTTCAAGCTTCTCTGACCAGTATTCACCCACCCTATCCATGGCCTCCCCACACCCAGCCTCCCTCACCACTAGCCCTCCTCCTTCCCAACTGACCCCTTGATTCTCCTGCCTCACCAGCAGTCTCCTTCACCCACCCCTGTGCCTCTCACACCAGTGCCTTAGTACCCCCTCCTCACTTACCAGCCTGATATCAGTGCCATAGCCCCCAAACCCCACACCACACTTACCAAAAGAAGTTCTGCAGTAATGGCAGGCGGATGTCCTTGTCAAGGTTCTCGATCTGGCAGAGAAATCCAGTGTTCGGGTCAAACAGAACTCGTATGTGCTGCAGGGAAAGGAGATCAGCAAGTTTGTCCTTGTCTACAAACACATACTGTACTTGCAAGTTCCTCAGCCATGAGAAGGAGCTGGGACCACAGACTAGAGCGAGACAGGCTTCCTCCCAGTGGAGCTGGGACAGTCTACAGATGCCTTTCTAGTACTGCTAGGTTCGGGGTGGGTAGGCACGGACTGTCCACACTTCAGAGTTTTGGTGAGGCCAGCAGTATTTTCAGTGACACTTTAAAGTAAGACTGCAGATTTCTCCGGAATTGTGCGAACAGACCGAAAAAAAAGTCTGAACACACAAAAAGTCAGAATCATGCTACCACCAAAGGTTCGAACCTTTGGTGGTAGCATGAATCGAAGGTAAGTAAAAACAAGTGTATACAGTATAGTGAGCGGGGGTTGGAGGGGACACCCCCGCTGAACACCCGACATGAAAAAAAGGGGGATGCGGGGGAGTCCCCCGCAACACCCCGCTCACTATACTGTGTGGTATTTTGAGCAGGGTGTTGGCAGGGGACACCCCGCAGCACACCCGAGAAAAAAAAAAAAACAACGGGGGCTGTGGGCGGAGGAAACTCCAGCAGCCTTCCGTATAAAAGAAAAAAAAGAATGAAGTCTTAAAACACTAAGGAGCAGCAAGGAAGTGAAAGGGAACTGGCACTGCAGGGACACAGCGTGAAGAAAAGGTATGTAGGGTTTGTTTATGTTGGGGGTGGGGGGTGTTGTGGGTGTGGCCGAGGGGGTGGTTGTGGGTGTGTGTGTGTTGTGGGTGTGGGTTTGGTTGTGTAGGGGTTTTGAATGTGTGTTTGCATGTGAAATGTACAAACCTTTTGTGGTTCGTACATTTCACATGCAAACTATTCCGTCGCGGGCAAATCAGCCGCGGTCGGATCACTTAGATCTGATTCTTCCAGTTGTGATGCTTGTGGGGAGGAGGAAGTCAGCTCCCATAATAGGCCAGCTCTGTTCACAAGAGCGTCCTCCTAGAGGAGTTATTCATTTATGGTTTCTTTGCCCCATTACAGTATTTTCATGGTCCCCTGGCATATCCTGTAAAGCCCAGAGAAAGTAGTACCCTGGTAAAAGCTCCTTACGTCTGCAGGCACTTAGACGATGAAGCAACACAATTTACAGTCAAGTCAATGTCTTTGAGGGCATGCCGAAGGAAGCAGACCTAGTCAAATCTAAACTGAGTTTTAATATGTGAATAACCTAGTTACCCAAAATAAAGTTTGAGATGTTTATGTGCTTGCATTTTCCTGTATAATCTATAGATTGTTTCATCTGTATAGATCAGGTATATGGATTTTATTATGTTTTGTTTCAATGAACTGTTTGCGCTTAAATGATGGGAGTTGACGAAATGAAGAGTACAAGCACCAACAAAAGTAACCATGGTCTTCTGCAGCAGGAAGTGGACTGCATCAATTAAAAGGGTGAAGGAACGGTCTGTAGCTCTTGCTTCCCATCATCTGGTGGTATGGAAGCAAACTTTCAGAGCCTGCTGGGAGATGAGCAGCGATAGACCACCTCCACTCTGGGCCCCACCTATGCAGTGCCTATCTGAAAGAGGTAAACTAAATACAGCTTCAGTACATTCGAACAATAAACAAAAGTGACTTTTTCGTATAGATTAATATAGATTTACAAACATGGATGTAACCCCCTAAACAAGACATGACACTTGCCAGATAGATGCAGAAAGCTCATGACAACAGGGAACCCTGCATTCTACTTACCTCATTCTCGATTTGCAGGGGTGTGTTCCCCACCCTGTCACTTTTCTGCTCTCTTGGGCTTGAAGCTTGGCCAGAGAGTCTGGTGACATTATAGGTTGTAAAGCCCAGAGGTGGCACGAAAGCCAGGAAGAGGAGTTCGCTAGGAGCAGTGCCCTTGTCCCGTCGGACAGCCCTGGTGAATTCAGACACAGGGATGACCTAACCAGGAAAACAAAAACAACACATGCAGTAAAGTGTGTAGAAAATGGCAGTACAGATGATAATGCCATAATGCACAGAGGTGGCCACCCAGAGCACTTACTAATAACCTTCTAAAGACACCACCGAAACACTCAAACCAATCAATGAAGAAAGGGTATCCAAAGCAACTACTCAAAGGCTGTTACAAGAGCCTGGTCTACAGACTGTTTCCTGCTCTTATCCTGACCCTCTAGGTGGTAGTATGGCTGAGCAGTCCAGGCAAACTCTTCCAAACGAGCAGTTAAGTTAAAAAAGTACAGTAGGCACTTTCAAGTGACACAATAAGGGGCAGGACCACCCAATATATTTATCAAAATAAATTCAGGTGTAAAAAGTCATGCAACAAAGAAAACTACAAAATTACAGGTAAGAGAATACAGTTTTCAGTATGATCAACTAACAGGGTGGGAAAGTGGTAGTCTTGTAAAGTCCAAAAGGACCATCAGAGCGATTCACAGGCCTCTATGGAGCCAAATCGCCTCAACCGCAATACAGTTCTTCCGTCTGGAATAAAGCTTGACCACGAGTGGCAGAAAGGTTCCCAATGCTTTTCAATGGCCTAATCTTAGTATATAGGCAGATACAGGGTCTGCAATCGAAGCCCCCCCCTCCAACTGCAACAGAGGGGCTAAAAGAAGGTGTTAAGCAAGATTGTATGTAGGAACCCTGTCGGAGACTAAATCAGCCTTGTCCTCTTGGCAATAGGTAACCCAACCTTTGGTATACATATGTACTACACAAGTTGGCAGAGTGACTGGACAGCCAGACTTCCAAGAGGGGTCAAAGTGCGCTGTAGGGTGGCAAGTATCCAAATAACACATATACTCAAGGTTTCTTTCTTGATTTAATCATTATTTATTAATTGAACAGTCAATTTTAGAATAAGCCTTCTTTAGAAGGGAGCAAAAATTGGCAACAATATAAATACACTTCTTCTGTTCAATAAAGTAAGTAGATACGCTTTTGGGATGTCACACAGATTTTCGTACACCCTGAGGTGACTTCAATTGCTAGGACACTGTGGACATTTATATGACATGAATTACTCACTGTAATAGCATTTCTGATGATTGTATCTGCTTAGATTCACATGCTGTGCATATGGTCTGACATCCAGTGGTAACCGCGGAGTATTGCATCTTGTCTTTCGGGGACCGAAAGGGGACGTCAGCATAGGCGTGTCTGTAACATTATCCCTATCGTGATGTGTAGTGTACCCAAAATCCCTCACGCGCCGAGGTCCCTCCAATTGTATTTTTTCTCCTATGAGGGAGCACAAGGCTATAGTGAGTGAGTACATTAAGAGAGAGAAGTAATAAGACGTCTATGATTCTTCCACAGAGCGGGGAGGCAGGGTGGGCGCATGTGACTCTAAGCAGATACAATCATCAGAAATGCTATTACAGTGAGTAATGCATGTCTTCTGATGCTTGTTAATCTGCTTAGAATCACATGCTGTGCATAGAGTAGCAAGCAGTACCCGGAGTTGGAGGTGGGTTGTGAGAAGGAACAGTAGTGAAAAGATGTCTTAATACTGCTTGTCCCACCTGAGAATCAGATCTAGAATGAGTGTCTAGGCAATAGTGTTTTGTAAAGGTGTGAACATAACTCTAGGTTGTCGCTTTGCAAATGGACTCAAGGGTTACATTTGCAATGAATGCTATGGAAGCCCCAGTGCCCCAAGTAGAGTTTGCTCTAGGCTTGAAGGGCAACTCTCTCTTAGCAAGAGTGTAGCATAGTGTGATGCATTTAACAATCCATCTTGAGATACCTGACTTAGAGACAGGATCCCCTTCTCTGCCAGCTGCCACTGAAACGAAAAACTGGTTCGTCTTCCTTAGTGGTCTCGTCCTTTCTATGTAAAACATAACTGCCCTGCACACATCTAGTGTCTGAAGGCTTCTTTCCGCCATGCTAGTGGGATTCTGGAAGAACGTTGGTAGTTCAATCGCTTGGTTCACGTGTAACTTCGAAATGAAGTTAGGCGCAAATCGGGGATGAGTGCGCAGAACCACCTTATCCCTGTGGACTAACAAAAGGGTCTAGAATTGAAAGGGCCTGTAGTTTGCTAACTCTGATAGAAGTGATAGCCACCAGGAAGGCCGTCTTAGTAAGGTCTTGCTTTATGCATTGGTTCAAAAGGAGACACCATGAGTCTGTTTACTACCACATTGAGATTCCATCCCGGGAACTGGATTAGAAACAGGGGGATGAGTTCTCTTAACCCCTTCCATAAAGGCCTTAATCACAGGTATTTCCCACCACAACACCTTCTGTTGTGATGTGGTGTAGGCTGAGAGAGCAGCCAGATGAACCTTTAGTGAATTAAAAACCAGACCTGAATTTAACAAGGGGGTCACATACAAAACAATGTGGGTAGGAGAGCAGTCAATGGGATTGACGCCCTTGGTATTACACCAAATGACAAAGCGTTTCCACAAGCTAGAATAGCAATAGCGAGTATTGGGTTTCCTAGCTTCTTTGAGTATGTTCATGCATCTCTGAGGGAGCTGAGGAGCCAGCCCGCTAAGTTCAGAGTTTGCGGGCATGGGTGTAGAGTCTCCGCTCTGTCTTGATACAACATGTTGTACAGGCAGGGTAGTTTCACCGGAGGGGAGAGGGACATTTCCATCAGATGGGAGAACAAGGGTTGGTGGGCCCAAATAGGGGCCACCATTATGATGGTTACTGGTTCGTGGTGCATCTTGTGCACAATCTTGTTAAGCAGGAGAGTCGGGGGGAAAGCGTATACAAATGTCCCTGACCAGGTTATCCAGAGTCCGTTCCCCTTGGAGCAGTTCTGGGGGCATCTGGAGGCGTAGTCTGGGGATGGGGAATTCTCCTGAGTTGCGAACAGGTCGATCTCTGGCAACCCCCATTCTACGAAGACGTTGGAGACGATGTCTTCGTGCAGACTTCATTCATACACTATGGGCAGTGGGAGATCTCTGCTGAGCACATCCGCTAGAAGATGGAGTTCTCCTGGGACGTGTTGGGACAGCAAGAACATTTTGTGTTTGAGAGCCCACATCCAAATGTTCTGGAACAGCTTGGGTAGCCTTGGAGAGTGTGCCCCCTCTTTGTTTAGGTAATACATGGCTGTGGTGCTGTCTGTCAGTACCAAGACTGTCTTCCCCTGTAGCTGTGTCTGAAAGGCCTTCAGTGCTTTGAATACTGCCAATAGCTCTAACAGGTCTACATGGTTGGATGCTACTTGTGGGTCCAGACTCCATGCACTATCTGCTGAAGCAGCTGAGCCCCCCACCCCGTGAGAGATGCATCTGTCGTGAGAGTGGCTTCTACTGCAGGGGTGGTGAAGGTTTTCCCCTTTAAGAGGTTTTCCCTCGTCCACCACTGCAGAAAGAGAACGACGGCTGGCGAAACAACTACCAGATCTTCCCATTGTCCGCTGGCCTGACACTACTGGCTGTTGAGCCACTCTTTCATGGGGTGCATGCGCAGACACGCGTGGGGAACTAAGTATATGCATGACGCCATCATTCCCAGCAGCCGCATGGCTTTGCGTACCATCACCTCCCGAGTGGCCACATATTGAGGGATCTGAAAAAGCATGTTCTGAACCCTTTCATTGGAGGGGATGAGAAGGCTGTCCTTCATCCAAATTAGAGCCCCCAGAAATTGTTTTACTTGACTGGGGACTAGACTGGACTTCCTCTCGTTGATGGAGAATCCCAGGCTGAACAGAAGGTCTACGGTCTTCTAGGTGTTTAAAAAGCATGTGTCGTAAGAGTTCCCTGTTATGAGCCAGTCGTCGAGGTGAGGGTAAACTGGGACAGATAGTCTGCGCAGGTGTGCTGCCACTACTGCCAGGACCTTTGTAAACACCCTTGGTGCCGAGGCAATGCCGAAGGGGAGTACCTTGAAATGGTAGTGTCTGTCCTCTATTATGAACCTTAGATATTTCCTGTCTGCTGGCAACATTGACATATGAAAGTATGCATCTTTCATGTCCAATGTTGCCATGTAGTCCCCCTGTTTCAACAGTGGGATCACCTCCTGCAGCGTTACCATACGAAACTTTTGAGGTTTTACAGATTTGTTTGCTGGGCGCAAGTCTCGAACAGGGCGCATGGTGAGGTCCTTTTTGGGTACAAGGAAGTACACTGAATAAATACCCTTGTTTACCTGCAGAACAGGGACGGCTTCTATGGCGTCCTTTCCCAGAAGCGCTTCCACCTCTTGATTCAGGATCTGCAGATGGTCTGGTGTGATGCGGCGTGATCGTGGCGATCTGAACTGTGGTGGTCAGGCAAATTCCACGCAGTACCCGTGGGCGACCGTCTTCATGACCCACTGGTCTGAAGTTATCCCCTCCCATGCCGCAAGGAAAGATGTTCATCGTCCCCTGACCGGGGTGACATGGGAGGGGACCTGGATTTGTTGGTCATTTCAGACCTGAGGCTGCGGCTTCTCTGGGGTCGCGGCCTCTGCCTCTGCCCTTGCTGCGTCGCTGACCCCTAAGTGGGTAGTTGGCGGTGCTTCCGGATGCTTGTACAGAGTTCGTTTCCTGTGTTGTAGTTGTTCTGACCAGCACGAGATTGGCCCTGAAAGGACTGACGTGAATTGCCTCCCCTTTGGGGGGAAGGCTTCTGTGTTATCTGTTGCAAGGACTTAAGAGTCTTGTGCTCTTTCCTGGCCGTCTCCAAAGCATCGTCGACCGCTTTACCGGAGAGATTGGTCTCTTCTATGGGTTTATTAATAAGAGCGGCCTGTGTTTCAGGCTTGAAGCCCGAGTTTCGGAGCTAAGCGTGCCGCTTGAGCAAGGTGCCATGCGCTAAGGACCTGCCTGCTGTCTCCACAATGTCCAGAGTGTTTTTTTATTATATTTTGATTGACGTGCCTGCCCTCGGCCACGATGGTGAGTATTCTGGACCTAGCGGGTTCAGGAACCTCCTCGAGACCTTCCTGTACAGGGTTCCATTGTCCGTCCGCATAACTGGCAAGCAACGTGGTATTGTTTGCTATGCGTGTTGTGAATGCAGCAGCCGAGGTCTCCCGTTTGCCTAAGGCGTACAACCTCTTCGATTCTTTATCCGGAGGTGCCTCCGCCGTAGCAAGAGGAACCCCTGCCCGTTTGCGGGTGGTAGTGACTACCAATGAATCGGGGGTGGCGTGGCCTTTAATATATTGAGGGTCACCAGGAGATGGCTGAAATAATTTCTCCACTCTTGGATTTACTGCCCAGGTCTGTGCTGGCGTGACCAGGGAGGGGGCCAACCTTTTACTAAAGTTCAGGAGAGGGATGGCTTGGCTTGAGGCGGGTTTCTCCTTGAGAATGTCCTATATGAAATCTTGTTCGGGTACCACCTCCTGAGTGGTGATTTTAAAGTGCTCAGCTGCCTTCCTTAAGATGGCATTGCAAGCCATTTGATCGTCCACAGGCGAGGCATGGCGGGCCAGAGTGGAAGGGGGGAATCCAGGCATAGGACATCTGTGTCCTGATCTTGCGCAGGGAGCGTCCATGGCTTCTTCTCCACTTGCTGGGTTTCCTCCCAGTTGCCCATGGCATCTGCCTGGTCATCAGTGTAATCTTGCAGGAAAGAAGGGTCTTCTTCCTCATTATATATATCTTTGTAAGTGTCCATCTGGACCACATCCTCCTGGTGGACAAAAGCAGAAGGGTTTTGAGAGTCAAGACTTTCAGGGAAACGTGAAGCCGACACTAAGAGAGGGTCTCCATGAGATTTTTTAGGGGAAGGATGTTCTGAACGCGGGACACTCCTTTCTAGGCGGTTCATGCACCCTTCGTACCTTTCCCTGGTCAATTTAGACAGATCGGAAGGGGCAAAAAGTGGAAAAACATTGCCTTCCTGTTGGCATCAAAATGTATCCCCAAGGGTGCTGGAGAAAGACTCCTGACTGTCCTCGTAGGCCTCGCGATCACTGGGTTGCCGTGGCATGTCGTTAGACCTGTCCGCGGTACACTCCATGAGTTGACAGTTCCTTAGGCGTCAGCCCAATCAGCGCGAGAATTTCCTCAATCTCCGCCGAATCGTTGTGAGATAATAGGTCAGGAGGCCTAGCGGCAGATTTACCACCTACCACGGCGCCAGAGGGCCTACCGGTAGATTTTTCACCTGCAGAAAGGCTATGGGGCCTAGGAGTAGGTTTCGGCGGCCAAACCAGATTTAGAGGGATCGCCCTTAATTTTGGAGAGCCCAGTCGCAAAATGCTGCAGTGGATGCAGGGAAGGCTGTTGATCTATCAGATCAGAGGATTCCGTTGAAATTTTCGGCGGCCTGTTCACCCGTTTTGGCTGAATCGTCAAAACCGGTGGTGGGGTTGAGTGCTTAGTGTATCGTTTCTATACACTGTTGTCGCCGGGTGTTGTCCCCAAAGCGAGACTTACATCGGGCCTAGAGGGGTCGGGGACGGGCGTGGCGGACCTAGAAACGTCTGCCTCCAGGTCTATGGCATTCGATACGGACGCCTGGTCATCATCAGTGCCCCTGTCACTTGCGGCGGGTGTGGCGGCGAGGAAAGAGGATTCAGCCGGCAACATACCGTACATGGCTCTCCGCTTTACATGGCGCTCCTTAAGGGTCTTAGGCTGAAGGACCCTACAGGTCGCACACCGCTTTTCATTGTGATCTAGGGGTAGACAAGAATTACCCGAACTGTGCTCATCTTTCCACGGGTACCTGAGCCTGCACTGAGGGCAGAACCTAAATGGTGTTCTTTCCGTAGCGAAAGATATAGACAAAGATGACCAGACCTAGAGGGCAGAGAGGGGGAAGAGGAGAGACATAGCGACAGATATGGCCACCACGACCCCACTGTCCCTACTGTGTAGGCAGGCCAGAGGGCCTGGCCACGTGGATGGCTCAGCCGCCGGATCTTAGGCGCCGAAATCTAGTTACGCAGACTTCGCCGAAGTTGTTGAATTGCTGTCGAGGTGACTTAAGGAAAATTACCGACAAGTCAGTATAAGATAAACAATGTCTCTTATGAGGAGCTCTGCTATAGGGCGACCAGTTATATGGGTGGAAAAAAATAATCTGAGGGGCCTCGGCGTGTGAGGGATTTTGGGTACACTACACGTCACGATAGGGATAGTGTTACAGACACACCTATGCCCACGTCCCCTTTTGATCCCCGAAAGGCAAGATGCAATATTCTGCGGTTACCAGTGGATGTCGGACCATATGCACAGCGTGTGATTCTAAGCAGATTATCAAGCATCAGAAATCACTTCACGTTTAAATAGTAATACTAAAGTTGTGACAAAAAGGAAAAGATTAGAGAAGGAAACAATGGTAAACAAGTTTCTCAAACAGGTGAGCACTTTTGACCCTACCCAATGCAATGTAGATTAACCCTTTCCCAGCTGACTTTTTGGAGGGATAGTTAAATCAAAGTCAGAGGTTAGAAGAGTCTTCAGAGAGCCAGGATGGCCAATGTCACTTGAGCAAAGTCTAAGGGAGCTGAGGCACTTCTTGAAGTAAGTTAACAGTCTTGCACAATTTCATAGAGAGTTTTGTTGAAAAAGAAATCACTGTTGGGCCACAAGCTGGGATGCTTGTGAAAGGCAAAGTTGCAAGCAGCTCTGCTACAGACAGCAAATGCAAGTCTCAACTGAGAGCAAGCAAGCTACACAACAAGCGGTAAGTACCCCTTAGTTCACAGTACCTTAGGTCTGAAGAAATTGGTTCGAGATGGCTTCTGTTCTTGTGGTAGTCCGGCAGATCCTGTTGTTCCTGGGCCTCAGTCGTGGGAACAAGAGGGATGACGTCTGGGGACTCCTGCAATACGGTCCGAAGGTCGGCGGCAGCAAAGGGCAAAGTCCAGATCAGCGTCACTTCGCGGTTTCAACTTCTTGCAAATAGCACCACCGCAGTTCTTGGACTCTTTGTGGGCTTTCCTTGTTCTGGGGTCCAGCACTCTTGAGGTGGCTGAGGCCTGGTCAGCCCTGCTTCGAGGGAGTCCGGAGGATCTTCCTGGAGCTCTGGTCCAGCTTAAAAACGATTTACTCGATTCTGGTGTTCCTGACCCCCGACACTCGATTACTGCAGCAGCAATGGAAGTACAGCCAGCAGAGAAGATTTTCAGCCGAGTTCGTCTTGGGGTCGATTAGTCCCACCAACCCAAGGGGAGACGTCGTCCTTTGCACGGTTTCCCTAGTCGAGACGAATTCAGAGCTTCGGCACTGCAGCAGAGTTTCATCAGGCAAACCAATGGTCCAGGAGTTGCAGCAAGCTTCTCTTCCAAGTTCTTCTTCGGATTCCTTCGTCCAGTGGTCGACTCTGACTTTCTTTGCAAAGACCTCGTCTTTTATGCAAGTCTCTCCCATTCATTCGTAGCTTAGCTGTCACTCACACAGCAGGGTGGCTGTCCTCCAAGGACAGCCAGCCAATCACCTTTGGGTGCATTCCTGTAACCAAGGAGACTAAGCACAGGGAGTTTCAGGCACCTTCCTCGCTTCCTGCCCTGCCAGACACGCTGGAGCCAGAGGCGGGCTTCACCAGTGAACCCAGCCAAAGACAAAAACGAATAAAGGGACCAAACCTGGTTGGGTGCACAGAGTAAATCTCAAGAAGGACCATTACAACAAGAAATGGCAAAAAAGGAAGACCGGGGCCATTTTGACAAAATGGGCACCCATGGGTGAAATACTGCAGCTGAGGATTCAGTCTGTGGTAAAAACACACAATGGCAGGAAAAAGTAAACCACTGAGAAAGTAGACAAAGGGGTTACTAAGTAAACCCTCCAGCACTCTTTATGGGAGGAAGTGTCAAATGGGCCCCCCTCCATGCCAACCCTCGTGCACTGTATGGTTGCGTCACGATTGCCCTGCGGGTGCCGAGGACCCTTGAATACAGCACTCATGAGTGTAACGATTATAAATAATAGCTGATGACAGCCTACCACCAACTCCATTTTGTGTGACCACCGACTCTATTTTGTATTTGTTTGAGAAGGGCCCTGTACCAGAGTTAGCCTGCAGGCCTGCAGCTCTCCCATTCCGCAGTGCACAGTGAACCAGCGATTCCCCCACCTCCTCCTCTCTGTCGCCTCTGGGCGTCCGGTTCTCATGGGAAACTGGGCGCAGAAGTGAAACAAACTTTACACTGTATCTTCTATTTTCTGCCTTACCTCACTGACCCACGAATGACCAAGCTCAAAGCCTGGTATTGGGAAAAGCCACTACAAATCTGCCTGACCATAAACTACATGATCCACACTGCCATCAATCTTGCACGTGAGTTGATGAGAGACCCCCTGTTATGTGCCACCCTGCCTCACCCCAACGTCCACCAGTTGTAAAGTCCTTTCATAAGATAAACTACCTAAGGACTGCCTCATGAAGTACAGCCATGTGTTTTGACCAACAACACATCTGAAAGGATTACAACACAAACGTATTAATACTCATACATCAATGATGTGAGACCCAAGCCTTGTGGAGATGTCTTCATATAATGTCATAGATGTATATGCGATGAAACAAACTATTGAAACCCACTTACTTAACTACCAGTTGGTATATTGTGTATTGTGTCTGGTAAAAGCAGATGATGAAAGATTGCATTATAACTACATTATAAAGATTGGAATAACCGCCCTACGCACTCTAAAGGCCGCACACTGGACTGGGTTGCAGATATTAACTGCGTCTCCCTCATAACAGCAATTGAACCTTGCATATGGACAGATCACTATCTGATTTCATTGACCATTTCAGACCTTCCCCAACCTAAATCTACTAAACCTCATGCTCCTCCTGCCCTCACACGCTGCAAAAAAAACCATAACACTCGCAAATCTTCTCCCCCTGATCCAACCTATCACTAATCACTCTAGCCAGATCTCTAACCATAATGATCTAGTCGACCTGTACAATAACGCCATCAACTCGGCAATTGACGCCATTGCGACGATGAAACTCACTAAATCTAAACCTACTGCCCATTTTAACACCTGGTTCACTCCCATGCTAAAAGCCTTACGCAAAGAGAAACGACACGCAGAAGCCTGTTGGAGAAAAAACCCTTCTCACCAAAACAAAAACCTTCTCACTGCCCTTACTAATAGCTACAAAAAACAAATCATTCAGGCAAAAAAAGAGACCTTTAATGACAGAATCAATAAAGCGAACTCGAATACCAGGGAAATCTTCTCCATTCTGAGAGAATTAGAATCCCAAATTGCACCCATTGACTCTTGTACCAAAGACAAAGCCTGGTGCACTAACATTCAAAAAGCCCTATGCAACAAAATCACTATGTTACAAGACAAAATATTAGTCAAAAAATCCGCCCTCCACACCATTGCCGTCTCTACGCAAGAAACTATCCTCCAGGAACTTGCAGCCAACCAAACTAAACCCCTTAACCAATTTAGCTTTAGAGCCATTTCTATTGTGGAAACTAAGAACATCATCATGTCCTTGAAACCGTCCCGATGCCTTGGTGACACCTGTCCAGCCCCAATTATTAAAGAGGCTGCACACGAACTAGCCCCCTTCGTCACGTCATTTATTAACTCTTCATTTAAATCATGCACTGTGCCAACCAACCTTAAAGATGCCTGGATATTACCTCTGTTAAAAAAGTAAACCTGGACCCCAATGGCCCAACGAACTATAGGCCCATAACAACTGTCCCGTTCCTCCTTAAAATCTTAGATAAAGCTGCATATCTACAGATCCAATCTTATCTGGAGATCAAAAATCTACTAGGGACAAGACAATCAGGATTTAGACTGAGACATGGAACCGAAACGGCTCTCTTTGATCTCAAAAACCAACTAGACGAGCGCAAAGAAAGAGGATACATCTCTATTCTCCTACTCCTAGACCTATCAGCTGCCTTCGACCTGGTAGATCACAAGGTACTTTGTAATCACCTCAAATCGGCAGCCAACTTCTCTACAAAAGCCACGGCATGGATACCTTCATTCCTGGACCAGAGAACCATAAGAGTCTTCTCACCCTCATCAGCAGCAGATCCAGTCCCCATCACCTGTGGAGTCCCTCAAGGGTCATGTGTTTCCCCCACGTTGTACAATATTTTTACAAAGCCTCTCTTTGATATATTGGAAAAACTAGGGGTCTCATATACCAACTACGCCGATGACACCCAGATCCTTATCTCAATCCAGGGTGACTATGAAAAGGACACCAGACTCATAAATAAAATCTACCAAATCATCCAAACCTGGATGGCCACACATGGCCTATGTCTTAATGACGACAAGACTGAGCTCTTAATCATCGGGTCTACCAATAAACTGAATAGATTACCCCAGCTGCACAATTCCATCATGATCGATGGCATCAAAATCAAGGTAGCCAAGGAAGTTAAAACCTTAGGATTCTACTTAGACTCAGCCCTCACCCTCGACAAGCAAGTAAATGCTACAGCCTCAGCAACTAGTTACACCTGCAAACTTATCCACACCTGTAAACCTTACCTATCCTCAGATAGCTGTACCACCATAGCTCGAGCTCTCATCCTCTCCAAATTAGACTACTGTAATGCACTGTACCTAGGCACCAGTAAACATAACATCAACAAACTCCAAACCCTGCAGAACAATGCCCTTAGAACAGCCCTAGGAATTCCCAAAGGGCAACACATATCGGTCCATAGAATAGCCGCCAACTGGCTGGCCATCAATGACTGTATCAAATTTAAAACTCTGAACATTACACACAATTGTCTGAACAACAAAGCACCTGCAAACCTCACAGAAAAATTCACAAAGCACACTTCTACTTCTGAACGACCCATCAGAAAGGCCCTCTCAAACATCATCAAAGTCCCCAACTTTAATCTGAAAAGAACTGGTGGGTCCAGCTTCCCAGTTCTAGCAGCTCATCTCTGGAACTCCATCCCAGATGCACTCAGAGCCACCCCTTCATTCCATGTGTTCAAAGCTAATGTCAAACTGTGGCTTAACAACAACGACTGCTAAAAGCCCTAACTGCACCTAACACTCTGTACATCTATTGTAATATACATGTAACTGTAACATACCCTACATATAAGTCATCCGACATTGTAAAATAAGAAATGCTTGATATATGTAACATAGCTCACTTGTAAGTCTTCCGACACTGTAACATAAGAAATGCTTGATATATGATCCTGTAACATAAGAAATGTAACTTATTTATGTAGCTGTAACCTAGGATTTATTTTCTGCAAGCGCCCAGTTGCTTAACGGCCAGGCGCGCTCTATAAATAAATAAACAATACAAACAATACAATTAAAGGGTGCTAAAGGTGTATGCTATAGAGCTAATGTGACACAACCCCTACCGTGTATTCAAAAGAGATAACTTTTATAATAATTGGTTGTGCAGTAAACGTTACCACTATGACGAAAGTTGATGTGTTTTGAAACCCTAGTTTGAATGATCAAGGAATAAGCACGATATCCAGAACAGAGCCTAATGCAGCGAGCCGCAGGGCCGCCCCTCCCTTTCCATCTCAGTCGCGCTTGAAGCGCACACCGCCCCCTCCTTCCCAGTCGGCAAAAAGATAGAAAAGCACAAGGCCCACATACATTTTTGCACCTTGAAGGAGTGCATGTAACCTTTTGCCCTGTCGTTAAGCTTGACAGTTCACCTTCACCTATCTGTCGAACCTGTACCAAGTATCCGCCCTCCCCCCGAGCCCCTTCACTAATGATGGCACCATAAACTTGCTGCGCACCCCCGGACTCTGCTTAAAGAAATATGGCCGAAAAGCCTCTTATCCCACCATCTTTTTGATGCACCAGTTATGTGACCACTGACCAGGTGGCATGCCAGCTCACCCCACCCCCGAATGGCCAAGGAAGACATGGATTTGGTTTTGTACTAATATACTATAAAGCTGTCCCTTACTAGTTCTAACGCAGAAGAATAATAGAGGTATCCCTGAAACGTACCTCCTGATAAACCGCCTGACCCCATGAAGGAGTCCATTTATTGGATAGCATTTTTATGATGATAAACTATGGACACCTAGAGTTATGTGTTTCTTTTGTGATGTTAGCATAACGACTTAAGGATTTACAGGGCATTATGAATTATAATGAAAATTTAATGAGTATGTGTGGCCACAAGGGCAAATGTTAGTACAGCCAAGATGTATCGATTCAACACCAGCTGACCCCGCGCTCGGCCCCGATGAGCCCAGCTGCTTTGTGAACCCCGAGCTGGCACCACGTGGACTTCCACCAATCAAAGGGCAGCGACACTAAAGAAAGTATAGTAGCCAGTCATTGCCACCCAACCACCACAACTTATGTGCCTCCTATAGATTAGCTCATGATGACTTTTGTTTTGTAATATATATGACTGTCTTTTCATTGTCCGGCAGAGCGCTCTCGGAGTTTGCAGAGTTCTTTCCTCACCCTATTTTTGAACTTAGATAAAGACAACTTAACCTCACCCGCACTTGTTCTTGGTCACATTCCCATCTGGGATGTATCCATTCTTTACTCTCATTGGGTTGTTGTATGCATTTGTGAGGGATGCTCACTTTCAACTCTATGGAAGATGTGTGCTGGGTCTACAAAGTTACACAAGTTAAGTAAAGTCAATTTCACTCTATTGCTCTTGGAAACAGTAGTTTATCCAAGAGAAGGTATCTAAGGGACTTACTTCCCTGTGCCTCTGCACTGAATGTGCTGTGTGTCACAATGTAAAAAGATTATGCCTATGGAGTTTGTCAGCCAATCGGGATGCTTTGTTTTCTAAAACCTATAAGCCTCATTCATTACAGGACCTGGAGCCATTGTGTCGCAACTCCTCTGTAAGTTGCACCAGCGCTGTTCTTGATTCTACCATCTTGCTTAGTTTCTTAGCCCTTGTCTTGAGTCTCCTGCTTGCGTCTCTTTTGTCTCTTCCTCCTGGATCCTAGCGATTCTGTGCCTTCCTAATGCTCTTCCTGTTCTCCATGTCTACGGGTCCTCTAGATCCGTATCTGTTCTCCACATGGCGCTTTCTTCTTTCTCCGTGGAATATCCTGGCTATGGTTCCTGCAGTGCTCTGCAGCTGCCTCAACAAATACACCACTGCTACATTAGACCCAAACACACAATTCCTCTGACAGAAGAGAATTCGTACTTACATCAGAGGGGATTTTCCCCTCTGATTTTCGGATCCACCTTGGTGGTGGCCTGGCTGTTCACCTTGTGGATTACTCTGGGGTGTCAGCCTGGCCACCCCCAGAGATAGACCCTACCTCTTCGAGCAGTAAAGCCACTGTCTCTCTGACAAGAAAGGAGGCCAGAAGCAAGAGTTAAGGCAACAGACCACCTCTTCCTGAACCGGACAGCTTGCGAAGCCCACTACCTCTGGAAGATATGGTGCAAATGCGTAAAGTCATGGAAGCAGTGCAGGGTCGCACTGCAGAAGTCAAGGCTCTTCGTCTTGAGAATCAAACACTCCGACAAGCCTTGGTTTCAAGAGAAGGCCTACCGTTAGATGTGCCTGTCAGTGGCTCTGCTGCCATGTAGTACAATGGTTCCCTACGTAAACTAAGAACATTTCTGCATCACTGTTTCATTCAGTTTACGTTTTGCCCTCAGCACTTTGTCTGACCGAGCCCGAGTAGGTTATGTGGTCACCAATATGGTCGGGAGTGCACTGGCTTCGGTGACTCCTCTGTTTACCACTAGAAATCCTGTTTTGGACACTTTTGATACTTTCCTGGCATTGATTAAGGGAATGTTTGAAAGATCTGAGAAAGCATACACTGCCCAGGAAAATTTGCTCGACTTCGTACAGGGCTCTTTGGACGTGATGGCCTATGTAACCCGGTTTAAACAATTGGCAGACAAAACTGGTTGGCCTGAAGATACACATGTCATGCTTTTCTGTAAGGCTGTGCACGAGGAACTTAAAGAGCTGGCCCATGTTCCTCGACACAATGGTTTCGCAGAATTAGTGACCTTGGTAATAGAGCTGGAATATCGTTTGCAGGCGCGTAAGCCAGAACACAGCAAGCACAAGACATCCCGACCATGTGTCGAAAACCTTCCCTTCTCTCCTTCAATGCAGTATACAACAGAGGCAGAACCAATGCAGATTGGAACAAAAAGAGGCGCTTTGTCAGATGCGGAAAGACATTTAAGGAGTAAGGGGTGTGTATGTATTGTGAGAATAAGAGTCATCTGGTGAAAGACTGTCCTGCCTGTCGCTTCAGTTAGACGTTCGGGAAACGCCAGTTCCTGTCCCTAGTTGGGCAGGAAGAGTACGAAATTCCATTCATGATGTCGAAGATTGAGATCCCTTCCAATGATACCACCCTCCTAGCTCTCAAAGTTCAAATTTCGAACTAGGAGAACAAGGAATGTGTATTTCCGGCCTTATTAGATTGTGGCGCAACCAGCATTTTTATTGACTTCTCTTGGGCCAAAAAACATCTACAATCATAGAAAAAGGGCATTCCGTCCCTTTAGAAGGCGTGGACGGAGTTCCTTTGAGTTTAGGGCCAGTTCTGTATCAGATCAAAGACATACTGTTTTGTATTGGGAACTATCACAAGAAGCTATCCTTCGATCTAATGAAGACAATCCATTACCCGATTATACTGGGTATGCCATGGATAAAAAGACATAACCCTTACATCAATTAGAGGGCCAGTACAGTATCTTTAGCATCAGGGGAGTGTGTTCTGAACTGCTTCAACAACTCAGCAGATTCTAGCATGAACGAGTCTGGGTCCATAGCACTCCATAATCTTAACACTTTGCCACCTGACTACCAGGAATATGATTCGGTCTTTGTAGAGGAAGAGGATGCTCAGCTACCCCCTCACAGGAACGAAGACTGTTCCACTGAATTACTGCCTAACACAATTCCCTTTGGTAGGATGTTGGTTTTGTCAGAAACAGAAAAGAAAGCACTTTTTGACTGAACAAGAACCTCCGAAATGGCTTGATTACACGTTCTAAATCACCTTGTCGTACCTAATTGTTTTTTGTCCCAAAGAGGGGCAAGTCTGAGTTGAAACATTTGGGCTTCAGGGGTTTTAATCAAATCTCTAAGAAAGATAAATACTGCCTACCTTTAATCAAGGGCATTCTGGAGGTGGCTAGAGGACTAACGATGTTTACCAATCTCGATCTTCGGGGGGGGCGGGGTAGTGCTACCATCTCATCAGAATCAAATTTGGAGATGAGTGGAAAACAGCCTTTAGAAACCCTTCATATTATACAAATACCCAGTGATGCTGTTAGGTTCAACAAATGCTCCAGCAGTGTTTCAACGCTTTGTAAACAGGATCTTTAGCGACTTATTGTACACCACCAATATAGTATATCTAGATTATATGACATGCATTACTTACTGTAATAACATTTCTGATGATTGTATCTGCTTAGAATCACATGCTGTGCATATGGTCCGATATCCAGTGGTAACCGCAGAGTATTGCATCTTGTCTTTCGGGGACCGAAAGGGGACATCGGCATAGGTGTGTCTGTAACACTATCCCTATCATGACGTGTAGTGTACCCAAAATCCCTCACACGCCGAGGTCCCTCTGATTGTATTTTTTCTGCCATGAGGGCACCCAAGGCTATTGTGAGTGAGTATGATATGATATACAGCATTTATAATGCGCCTATACACAAGTGTTTCAAGGCGCAACGAGGTAAGGGAGGGGAAACAAAAGGGAGGACAGATAACGATCCTACTGGGCCATGTGTCATTCAGATTGCGCAAGTGCGTGGGAGGGGGGCGGGGACAGTGCAGTACATGGGAAAGATAACAATAAGTAAGTAACAGCCAGCTGGTGGCAAGTGCATGGCTAAGTACACCCTCAGGTGTCAAGGGCTGGTAGGGGGATGGGGGACTGTAGGGATACAGAAACAGTCCCCAAGTGCAGGGGTTGCCAGGTGGGCAGTGCAGGTGTGTGACAATGGCTACTAACCTGTGTTGGATCTGGGCCCAAGATCAGAGGGTGTCCAGGTGGCCAGTGCCGTTCCAGTTACAGCCAGGATGTCAGCAGAGCAGAGGAGAGGAGGAGAAAAAGCAGAAGCAAAGAGAAAGGTTTTGAGGTGCTTCCGGAACCGGAGATGGTTCCCCTCAAGCTTAAGGGAGGCAGGGAGGCTGTTCCAGAGGGAGGTACCAGCCGAAGAAAGATCTACCACCAACTCGTTGCTAGGAGAAGCGACTGACCCTGAGGGAGTTGGAGGCGGCTGAGCGGAGAGCTCGAGAAGGAAGATATTTAGGGAGAGAGAGTTGAAGCTATTGAGGCCCCAGGCCCCAGAAGGCCTTGTGGACGATGCAGAGGGTTTTGAACTTAATCCTCGCAGCCACTGGGAGCCAGTGCAGAGATTTCAGTCCTGGAGAGATATGATCTCTAGGCTTGAGGGATCCCAAGTCTCGCAGTCCTGTTCTGGATAAGTTGCAGACGGCGGAGAGTAGAGGCAGGCAGATTTAGAAAGAGGCTGTTGCAATAGTCCAGCCTAGAGAGAACCAGAGCTCTGGAGACAGTGAGCTTCTGGGGGAAGAAGAGGAAAGGAAGAATACCTCTGAGGTGCAGCTGGTAGTGTGACTTCTTGGTGACGACAGAGATGTGAGGGGAGGAGAGTGTTGGGTCGAAGATGACACCAAGGTTTTTCGCCTTGCAGGTGGGAGCAGGAAGAGGGCCAAGAGAGGCCAGCCAGAGAGCTGGAGGAAAGGAGGGAGCAGGTGTGCCAATGAGGAGAATCTCAGTCTTTCTGGCATTAAGGCAGAGGTCATTGGCTGCACACCATTCCTGGATACATGACATGAAGAAGAGAGAAGGTAGTAAGACGTCTATGTTCCTTCCACCCCGAGCGGGGAGGTAGGGAGGGCGCATGTGAATCTAAGCAGATACTATCATCAGAAATGCTATTATGGTAAGTAATGCATGTCTTCTGATGCTTGTTAATCTGCTTAGAATCACATGCTGTGCATAGACCAGCGAGCAGTACCCGGAGTTGGAGTTGGATTGTGAGAAGGAACAGTAGTGAAAAGATGTCTTAGTACTGGTTGTCCCACCTGAGAATCAGACCTAGAATGAGTGTCTAGGCAATAGTGTTTTGTAAAGGTGTGTACACAACTCCAGGTTGCCGCTTTGCAAATGGACTCTAGGGGAACATTTGCAATAAATGCTATGGATGCCCCAGTGCCTCGAGTAGAATGTGCTCTAGGCTTGAAGGGCAGTTCTCTCTTAGCAAGAGCGTAACATTGGGTGATGCATTTGACAATCCATCTTGAGATGGAACCCCTTCTCTACCAGCTGCCACTGAAACGAAAATCTGGTTTGTTTTCCTCTGTGGTTTCGTTCTTTCCAGGTAGAACATGACTGCCCTGCACACATCCAGTGTGTGTAGGCTTTTTTCGGCCATACTCGTGGGATTCTGGAAAAAGGTAGGTAGTTCAATCGATTGGTTCGCATGGAACTTCGAGATAAACTTAGGCACAAATCTGGGGTGAGTGCGCAGAACTACCTTATCCCTGTGGACTGTAGCAAAGGGGTCTAAAACAGAAAGTACCTGTAGTTCGCTAACCTTTCTAATAAAAGTGATAGCCACTAGCAAAGCCGTTTTATAAGTCAGGTCTTTTAGACTTGCTTTATGCATTGGCTCAAAGGGAGATCCCATGAGCCTGGTTAAAACCACATTTAGATCCCATCTAGGAGTTGGGTGAGAAATGGGAGGATACATTCTTTTAACCCCTTCCAAAAAGGCCTTAATCACTGGTATCTTCCACCACGACACCTTTTGTTGCGACGTGGTGTAGGCTGAAAGAGCAGCCAGATGAACCTTCAAGGAATTGAAGACCAACCCTGTGTCCAACAGATGGGTTAGGTACAGCACAATGTTTGTGGGTGAGCAATCGATGGAATTGACGCCCTTGGTATTACACCAGATAACAAAACGTTTCCATTTGCTGTCATAGCAATAACGGGTGTTAGGTTTCTTAGCTTCCCTGAGTATGTCCATGCACCTCTGAGGGAGCTGTAGGTGTCCAAACTCTATGACCTCAGGAGCCTGGCTGCTAAATTCAGAGTTTGTGGGCATGGGTGTAGGGTCCCCCCGCCACCTGTCCCGAGACAACATGTTGTATGGGCAGCGTAGCTTTACTGGTGGGGAGAGGGATATTTCCATCAGATGAGCGAACCAGGGTTGGCGGGCCCACATGGGGGCCACCAGTATCATGGTAACTGGTTCTGGTTGCATCTTGTTGAGAAGGAGTCGGGGGGAAAGCGTAGACACATTTCCCTGTCCATGTTATCCACAGACCGTTCCCCTTGGAGCGGTTCTGGGGGTACCTGGAGGCATAGTCTTGGCATTGGGCGTTCTCCTGAGTTTCGAACAGGTCGATCTCTGGTAAGCCCCATTCTGCGAAGATGTTGGACACCATGTCTTTGTGCAGACGCCATTCATATTCTATGGTCTGGTAAGCCCCATTCTGCGAAGACGTTGGACACCATGTCTTTGTGCAGACGCCATTCGTATTCTATGGGCAGAGGGATATCTCTGCTGAGCATGTCTGTCAGAAGATTGAGTTCGCCTGGAACATGTTGGGACAATAGAAACATCTTGTCTTTGAGAGCCCATATCCAAATGTTTTGGGACAGCTTGGTATCCCTGCAGAGTGAGTGCCCCCGTTTGTTCAGGTAATACATGGCTGTAGTGCTGTCTGTTTGAATCAGCACTGTCTTCCCTTGTAGTTGCATCTAAAAAGCCTTTAATGCCTTGAACACCGCCAATAGCTCCAGTAAGTTTTTATGGTTGGATGCTACTTGTGGGTCCAGACTCCATGCACTGTCTGCTGAAGCAGGTGAGCCCCCCACCCCGTGAGAGATGTATCTGTTGTGAGAGTGGCTTCCACTGCAGGGGTGGTGAAGGTTTTCCCCTTCCGAAGGTTTTCCCTTGACCACCACTGCAGAGAGAGAATGAGGGCTGGCGAGACAACTACCAGATATTCCCATTGTCCGCTGGCCTGACACCACTGGATGTTGAGCCACTCTTGAATGGGACGCATGCGCAGCCACACGTGGGAACCAAGTATATGCATGACGCCATCATCCTTAGCAAGCGCATTGCTTTGCGCACCGTCGGCTCCCGACTGGATACATATTGAGGGATCTGAAAAAGCATGTTCTAAACCCTCTCGTTGGAGGGGCAGACAAGGCCGTCTTTCGTCCAGATTAGAGCCCCCAGAAATTGTTTTACTTGACTGGGGACTAGACTGGATTTCTTCTTGTTGATAGAGAATCCTAGACTGAATAGAAGGTCTACAGTGTTTTGGGTGTTCAAAAAACATGTGTCGTACGAGTGCCCTGTTATGAGCCAGTCGTCAAGGTAAGGGTAAACCGGGACGGATAGTCTGCGCAGGTGTGCTGCTGCCAGTACCTTGGTAAACACCCTTGGCACTGAGGCGATGCCGAAGGGGAGCACTTTGAATTGGCAATGCCTGTCCTCTTCCATGAACCTTAGATATTTCCTGTGCGCTGGCAACATTGAAATATGAAAGTATGCAGATCTAGCACAAGGCGCATGATGAGGTTCTTTTTGGGTACAAGGAAGTACACTGAATAAATACCCTTGTTTACCTGAAGAATAGGGATGGCTTCTATGGCGTCCTTTCCCAGCAGCGCTTCCACCTCTTGCTTCAGGATCTCCAGATGGTCTGGTGAGAGGTGCTGTGAGCGTGGTGGTCTGAATTGTGGAGGTCGGGCAAATTCCACACAGTACCCATGGGTGACCGTATTTATGACCCACTGGTCTGAAGTTATCCCCTCCCATGCACTGAGGAAAGATGTTAAGTGCCCCCGACCGGGGTGACATGGGAGGGGACCTGGATCTGATTGTCATTTCTGACCAGAGGCTGGGGCTCCTCTAGGGTTGGGGCCTCTATCTCTAGCTTTGCAGCATCGCTGACCCCTTGGTGGGTAGTATGCGGGGATTCCTGAAGTTTGTCCAGCATTAAAGTTTCCCGTTCCATAGTAGTTCTGACTTGCATGGGACTGTCCTCGAAAGGACCAACGAGAATTACCTCCCCTCTGAGGGGAAGCTCTTTGAGTAATTTGTTGTAGCGACTTAAGAGTCTCATGTTCTTTTTTGGATGTTTCTAGGGCTTCATCGATCACCTTTCCGAAGAGGTTAGTTTCTTCAATGGGTTTATTGATGTGAGCAGCCTGTGTTTCAGGCTTAAACCCTGAGGTACGAAGCCAAGCGTGCCTTTTAAGTAAGGTCCCCTGGGCCAGAGGCCTGCCTGCTGTTTCAGCCGTGTCCAGAGTGTTCGTAATCACATTCTGGTTCACTTGCCTGCCTTCGACCACAATAGTGAGAAGCTTGGACCTGATGTGCTCTGGGACCTCCTGGAGACCTTCCTGTACTAGGTTCCATTGAGCGTCCGCGTAACTCGCCAGCAGCGTAGTGTTATTCGCTATGTGCGTGGTATATGCGGCAGCTGAGGTAACCCGCTTACCTACGGCATATAACCTCTTGTATTCTCTATCTGGAGGCGCCTCCCCCATAGCAAGGGGTACTCCTGCCCGTTTCCGGGTGGAAGTCACTACCAGGGAATCGGGGGTGGCGTGACCTTTAATGTATTGAGGGCCTGAAGGAGCTGGCCGAAACAACTTTTCCACTCTTGGGTTCACTGCCCGGGTCTGAGCTGGTGATACAAGGGAGGGGGCCAATCTTCTCTTAACAGAATTAAGGAGGGGAATGGCCTGGCTAGAATGTCTTCTACAAGGTCCTGCTCAGGCACCGCCTCTTGAGTACTGATTTGAAAGTGATTTGCTGCCTTCCTTAACATGGCATTGAAGGCCATTTGGTCATCTACAGATGAGGCCTGGCGAGCCAGGGTAGACGGAGGAGAATCCAGGCACAGAACATCAGTGTCCTGATCTTGTTGGGGGAGTGTCCATGGGTCCGTCCCCACTTGGTGTGTTTCTTCCCAATTGTTCGTGGCATTCTCCTGGTCCTCATTATAGCCCTGCAAGAAGGATGTTTCTTCACCTTCACTGTAAATGTCCTGATAAGTATCCATTTCAATGATGTCTTCATGATGGACGGGGACTGAGGGCTGATCCTGTTGTAACTGTGCAGCAGATTGAAGATTAGGATTCTCCATGAGACCTTTTCGAGGAAGGCTGTTCAGAAAAAGAAAGAATTTTTTCAAGACGATCCATGCACCCTTCAAATTTATCCATTGTCCATTTAGAGGATCTAGAAGGGCCCTACGGGTGGAAAAACGTCGTCTTCCGCCCCTTGATGCCGAAATTTGCACTCAGTATGTTGGAAAGAGGCTCTTGACTGTCCTCGTAGTAATCGCGAGAATCGGGGCACCATGGCGTATCTATAGATTTGTCCGCAGCCTGCCCCATGTTTTTCGACGGAACAGGTATAAGCCCAACCACCAAAGTAATTCTTGCGATACTGTTTTCGATTCCCGTTGAATCGGTGTGAGATAGTGGTTCCGACAGTCTAACGGTAGATTTGACGCCTATCACAGCATTGGAGGCCCTAGCGGTAGGTTTTTCATCTTGAGGCCTATTTGTCGTTTTCGGGCGTACCGGGCCTTTCGGGACCGTCAGAGCATCGAAATTCTGTGTTTCAGTATGTAAACTTGATTTAGGGTTAGCGCCCTTACTTGTTTTGGGATGCCCGTCGTCAAACGCTGCTGCGGATGCGGGGAAGGCTTTGGATCTGACTGATCCGAGGAATCTGCGGATATTTTCGACGGCCCTGTTGGCGCTTTCAACTTTTTCGACATAACCATCGAAATAGGTGGAGGGGTTGTGTGCTTAATGTAATGCATTCTTTGTATGCCCCTAACGCTGGGTGTTGTCCCTGAAGCGAGACTAGAGTCAGGCCTAGAAGGGTCGGGGAGGGGTGTGGCGGTCCTAGAAGTGTCCGCCTCAAGGTCTATCACATCCGCAAAGGATGTTTTGTCATTGGAGGTGCCCCCGTCACTTTCGGCGGGTGTGGCGGTGGGGGAAGAGGGTTCCGCCCGTGACATATGGTATGCGGCCCACCGCTTTACACAGCGCTCCTTAAGGGTCTTAGGCCAAAGGAGTTTATACTATGCTTTGTTAAACCTGTAGCTTATGTTCTGAATTGCTGCCTACAGGGAAGAAAATCCACCTGGTATTCCATACTTTTCTTCTTCGCCTATATCAGGGCAGACCTGCTGATCATTCAGTCCCAGCTCAACCCCCTCCTGTTAATGTTGAAGGTGAAGAAGTGTGAGGTGGATTTCATCTGTGAGTCTAAATTCTGCTGTGGCATTCCACAGTATCTCGTTCACTGGAAGGGTTACAAGCCTGCCATGTTCATGCACCTGCTTTCGTCTGTAGGTTCTATCGGTTGAAGCCTTACAACCCAGCTTTTACCATCTTGTGAAGGGGCATGCGGTCATGAATCGCCACGCACAGCCCTTCCGCTATGCCCTTTGGTACCGACACTTTGTGGGGAAGGCGCGTGTAGCAGTATAGTTATTGTAATTCCATCAGCCAATCAGGATGCCTCGTATCACGAACCCGGAACATTTATATTCATTACAGGAACTGGGGCCCTTGCGTCGCAACTCCTCGCGCTGTTCTTGATCCTCCCGTCTTGCTTGATTTTCTCAACCTGTATCTCGAGTTTCCTGCTTGCACCTCATTAGTCTCTTCCTCCTGGATCCTAGCGATTCTCTGTGCCTTCCTTCTGCTCTTAATCTCTGTGTCTACAGGTCCTCTGACTCCGTATCTGTTCTCTACTTGGCGTTTTCCCCTTTCTCTGTGGAATATCCTGGCTGTGGTTTCTGCCGTGCTCTGCAGCTGCCTCAACGAAAACACCACTTCTACACCCAAACACACGATTCCTGTGACAGAAGAGAGCTCTTACAACATTAGAGGTGTTTTTTCCCCCCGGAGGGTTACCCCTCTGATTTTCAGATCCACCTTCGTGGTGGCCTTGCTGGTTACCTCATGGATTACTCTGGGGTGCCAGTCTGGCCACCCCCCAGAGATAGACCCTACCTCTTCGAAAAGAAAAACTACTGTCTTTCCAACAAGAAAGGGGGCCAAAAGCAAGAGGTAAAGAGACCACCTCTTTGTGAACCTGACAGAGGGGACTGCCGTGAAGTTTGTTCACCTCAGCACCATCTTGGAGATTGCATAATCAGCATCCGGAGGTGTGAAGTTCAAATGTCAGATGGGTAGTGTTAAGCAATCGTATCCCCATCTCCCCACCCACTCATCCATTACAAATTGAGTGAAACAAGACCCCCAAGAGGAGTCAGGAGACCTCAAACAATATCCAGGGACTGAAGAAATTATGTTATGTTACTTGGCATTTATATAGCACTTTATATATCATTGGTAAGACCTCAAAGCGCTGGTAGGTTGAACACCCTCGGGAACCGTAGTTCAGGTCCGTATAGAGAGAGATGGTGTTGTATGGTGCGTGGGTGCACCGGATATGTGTTCAGCCGGTGTAATTGACGGATGATAGCTGCTTCCAAGCGATAGTTGTGACGCTGAAGATATCAGTTGGATGTGTGCAGTCTGGTGGGTGGACACCCAGACTGAGTTCTTGCTGCGTTAGGCCTGAGGAACGCCTATGTGAGCAGCTAGGACAAAATGTGTGTTAGGCAAAAACCTGTGCAGTTCCCTTAGGGACCACTGCAAAAAGTTTAAGACCACAGGAGTAAGCAGTAAACCCAATTGGTAGCAGTCTGTACCACCCAGATTTACCTGGTAGCTGTGGCTGAGCAGTCAGACTTCTCTCAAGAAGAGTTAGGCAGTATATAGAGTATACACAATAGGGCTAAACATACAGTAGCACAAGCAAACACTGGCCAGAGCTTTGGTATAAAAGTATATCATTATTTATTTAAAAACACACTTATGAAAATACACTGGCACTAATACGTCAAGCAAGTTCAAACACAGTCACTATAAGTATATACACCTCCCTAGTTAATTATTCGACAAGTCTAGGTTAAGACACCACTTATTTAGCGAAACAGAGGTGAGCGCGTAATCGTAGATGGCACTCTAATAATTTGTTTAAAAAGGGAGAGAAAGGCAGAGTAGGAAAATAAGATAGTACCAACACTTTTAAGAAACCACAGCAAGTCAAGAAAGGCGGGGTCTACTGTAGAGCAAAAAGTTCATAGGCCAGGCCCACTCTTGGAGAGTGCAAGGCGGAATGTGCCCAAGATCACACAGTGGAAATGTACTCAAAGTCTTTGCAGAAAAGTCAGAAGAGGTTGGATCAGTTCACAAGGCAAAGTTAGCAAGTCTGAGGTCAACCCAGTTAGAACGTCAAGGATTTACGGGACACCTTGGACAATCTGTTGCAAGGGAGACCAGGCGGGACACAGTACCTGAAATGGTGAGAAAGCTCCAGCGGTGGCAGTTGTTCCTGGCAGCGGGTGCAAGTCGTGGCTTCAACCAGAGGAAAAGAAGATCTCGACGAGGAAGAAAGCTGGAGGTCGTTGCACTGCCAGGGAAGAAACCAGCCGCTGAGTTTCCTGATTAAAAGGTAAGACCCTTTTATTCGCGGTAGTGGTGAAGCGTGGCTATCCGGCTGCCTGGGTGCTTGGCACGGGCGATTCGAACCACAAGACGGTCCAGGAAGGTGAAAAAGGCGAACTGGTTGGTCGCACCAGGTCAAAGGGAAGAAGACTCTCCTGGAAGAAGATCTCCTCTGTCGTCAGGGAAGTGGTGAATTCGAACAGCAGGGCTCCACTGGTTATGTCGTCATTGTAGATGGCTCAGCTTCTCCCTTCTTCAGATTCTTTAGGTCCTGTGGCGACTTCTGAAGTTCTAGTCCTCAAAGCCCTGCTTTTATGCAGCAAAACCCCCATTCATCAGCCTAGCTGTCACTCAAACATGCTAAGTGGTGAGCCGGGCGGCTCACCACTGGGCCAATCACACAAGAGTGCGACTTGAGTTGCCAAGGCAACTCAGTCCAGGGGGCCTAATCCCCCTCCCACAGATCCTGTTGACTCCATACAGATTGGCACCATTTGGAGGGTTTCTGTGGAGAAGCCTGCCAAAAAGTGGTACAAAGGGCTCGACTTGGGTTAGAGTTTCAGAGGCGATCACAAATGCCATTTTAAAACCGAGTCCTGGCAAAAAGACCCAAAGGGGAAAAAATATTAAATAAATAACACAGCGGTATTTTTTAACATTGCACCAAAAAGTGGTGCGTTTAAAATGAATGGGAAAATCCCATAGGAAATATTCCGGTGGAATATTTTGCGTGGTATCCACCGCCACCAGCCAGAAACTCGACAAGGGGGGACTGGACAGTTCCCCCTTGGAAAAACAGACCCAGGGGCAATCGAATTACCCCTACCAGTACTTCCACAATATGATGGTTTATACTGATTCTGTTCACAATTTGAGCCTAGTAAAGCCAATGGTGACTTTACATGCCCTGGGAGACAGTAGTCAGTCCCAGGGTATGGAGTCTATGTTTGGGGGTCACTATGACACCCCTGTGTTACTGCACTGAGGGAGCTGTGTAACACACATACCAAAAACACATGAAGCCCTATGGAGTAAAAGACCCCATAGCCCATAAAACACATTCACAGTCAAAGGACATTCTCAAATCATGCCTAAGAGTGGAAAAAAAGAGTCTCACTCTTAGCAGGAGAAAAGAATAAACCCCAAAAATCCAGCAAAGCTGCTGGGGGACTCACTAGGTTTGGGAAATTAGCCTTAACAGAGAATTATCCCTAACAATGTGCTTGGCTAGCTGTGTTTTATTAGGGTGATGAGGCGTCATGGGGTCGTGTTCGTATGTGGAACACTAGGCCGAATTATCAGGGGTATAGCTGTGTTCCAGTTGAATAATGGTGTATAGTAGAGAGTAAGCGTAATGGTGTGATGTGGTGGTTGTCTGTAAAGCGCCCGAGACAAGGCATGTGAACAGGATGGTGGGGAGATGACAAAATACAGATATATAGGGACAGGGTTGATACAGATATATATGGGGATACAGATGTATAAGATATATAGGGGGATACAGATATAAAGCAACAACATGGGGAACAGGGTGCACAGTGATACGCGTGGGGCGAATTCCAACAGGTTCCATTCATTTCATTTTGCCCCATTCATTCCATCCACTCTGTCCATTTCTTCTGCTTCGTCTACTCAATCTGTTCCATCCATGCTATCTATGTCATCTATTCCACTTGTTCTATTCACTCTACTCATTCCATCCATTCTACCTATTCCATCTACTCCAGCCGTTGCATTCACACTAGCCGTTTCATCCGATCTACCCGTTCCATCCATCTATTATCTATTCCATCCATCCTATCCAGTTCATCCATCCTATCCAGTTCATCCATTCTGTCCAATTTATCCATTCTGTCCAATTCATCCATTCTATCTATTCCAGTTCATCTTTTCTATCCATTCCGCCTACTCCATCTGTTCCATCCGCTCCGTCCAGTTGCATCCGCTACATCCGTTCCATCAACTCTATCTGCTCCATCCACTCCATTTGCTCCATCCACTCTATTTGCTCCTTCTACTCTATCTGCTACATCTGTTGTATCCGATCAATCAGTTACATCGACTATCCGTTCCATCTATTCCATCCATTCCATCCACTTAGTCCAATCGCTCCATTCAGTTCCGTTGATTTTATCCACTCCCAGTTCGACTCTATTCATTACATCCGTTCCATACGCTCCACCCACTCTATCCGCTCCATCTAATCCTTCCACTTCAGTCCCCTCATTCAATTGGATCCACTCCATACACTCAATTTCAACCAATTCCATCCACACCATCCAATTCCATCCACTCATCGAGTTCCATCTAGCCACCCACTCCATCCACCCATCTACTCCTTCACTCCGTTCACTCTGTCTATCCACTCCATCTATTCATCCACTCCATCTACTCCTTCACTCCCTCTACCCATCCACTCCCTCTACCCATCCACTCCCTTTACCCATCCACTCCCTCTACTGCTTCACTCTGGCCACTCTGTCCATCTACTCCCCCTACCCATCCACTCCATCTACTCCTTCACTCCCTCTACCCATCTTCTCCTTCACTCCCTCTACCCATCTACTCCTTCACTCCGTCCACTCTCTCCATTCACTCCCTATACCCATCCACTCCATCTACTCCTCCACTCTGTCCATCCACTCCCTCTACCCATCCACTCCCTCTACCCATCCACTCCCTCTACTCCTCCACTCGGTCCATCCACTCCCTCCACCCATCCACTTCATCTACTTCTCCACTCCATCTACTCCTCCGCTCTGTCCATCCGCTCCCTCTACCCATCCACTCCATCTACTCCATCTACTCCTTCACTCCCTCTACCCATCTTCTCCTTCACTCCCTCTACCCATCTACTCCTTCACTCCGTCCACTCTATCCGTCCACTCTGTCCATCCACTCCCTCTACCCATCCACTCCATCTACTCCTCCACTGTCCATCCACTCCCTCTACCCATCCACTCCCTTTACCCATCCACTCCCTCTACTCCTCCACTCCCTCTACTCCTCCGCTCTGTCCATCCGCTCCCTCTACCCATCCACTCCATCTACTCCATCTACTCCTTCACTCCCTCTACCCATCTTCTCCTTCACTCCCTCTACCCATCTACTCCTTCACTCCGTCCACTCTATCCGTCCACTCTGTCCATCCACTCCCTCTACCCATCCACTCCATCTACTCCTGCACTCTGTGCATCCACTCCCTCTACCCATCCACTCCCTCTACCCATCCACTCCCTCTACTCCTCCACTCCCTCTACTCCTCCACTCGGTCCATCCACTCCCTCTACCCATCCACTCCATCTACTCCATCTACTCCTCCACTCACTGGCCATCCACTCCCTCTACCCATCCACTCCATCTACTCCTCCACTCTGTCCAGCCACTCCCTCTACCCATCCACTCCTTCACTCCGTCCACTCTGTCCATCCACTCCCTCTACCCATCCACTCCATCTACTCCTGCACTCTGTGCATCCACTCCCTCTACCCATCCACTCCCTCTACCCATCCACTCCCTCTACTCCTCCACTCCCTCTACTCCTCCGCTCTGTCCATCCGCTCCCTCTACCCATCCACTCCATCTACTCCATCTACTCCTTCACTCCCTCTACCCATCTTCTCCTTCACTCCCTCTACCCATCTACTCCTTCACTCCGTCCACTCTATCCGTCCACTCTGTCCATCCACTCCCTCTACCCATCCACTCCATCTACTCCTGCACTCTGTGCATCCACTCCCTCTACCCATCCACTCCCTCTACCCATCCACTCCCTCTACTCCTCCACTCCCTCTACTCCTCCACTCGGTCCATCCACTCCCTCTACCCATCCACTCCATCTACTCCTCCACTCACTGGCCATCCACTCCCTCTACCCATCCACTCCATCTACTCCTCCACTCTGTCCAGCCACTCCCTCTACCCATCCACTCCCTCTACCCATCCACTCCATCTACTCCTTTACTCTGTCCATCCACTTCATCTACTCCTTCACTCTGTCCTCTCTGTCCATCCGCTCCCTCTACTCATCCACTCCATCTACTCCTTCACTCCCTCTACCCATCCACTCCCTCTACCCATCCACTCCCTCTACTCCTTCACTCCGCCCATCTGTCTATCCACCCTTTCACTCTGTCCTTCGGCCCATCTGTCCATCCAAGCTGTCCATCCGCCCATCTGTCCATCCACCCTTCCACTCTGTCCATCTGTCCACCCCTTCGCCCATCCACCCCATCCTATCCTCTGGGTAGATCTTTGAACACCAGTAGGATAGTCTCATTGTGTGTTTCGTCACTGGGATGTTGGGGGTTTCAGACACATCTTTAGGGTGGTCATTGGTGTTATGGGAAGAGCCATGCTTTTAGTAATTTGCGGAATGAAAAGTAGCCTTCGGTGTGTCGGATGTGAGGGCGCAGCGGGTTCCACAGAGTGGGGGCCAAGGCTGAGAACGAGGATCCTCCCATCCTGACGGAGTTGGTGGTTGGGATCACTAAAAGGAGGGCAGAGCTTGATCTTAGGGTGCAGGGTGGGAGGTAAGGTTTTAGCTTGTCTCGCAGGTATAGAGGGCCAGTCTTGTGCACTGCACGGTGAGTGATGCACAGGGTCTTGAAAAGTGGTCCTTCGTCCAACTGGGAGCCAGTGGGGGGTTCTGAGAGCTGGAGAGGTGTGGTCTCTTGGGCCCAGTGCTAGTAGCATTTTGGCAGCAGCGTTTTGCGCTCATTGCAATTTATTAAGGTGGTATGCCCGGACTCCGAGGTAAAGGGAGTTAGCATAGTCCAGTCTTGACATTATAATAGAAATAACAGCGCCAAGTCTATTCGGGAAGGAGAGGTAAAGAAAAATGGGCCTAAGAATTTTGAGAAGGTAATGACAAGACTTAGATACGTTGTTGATTTGACGAGAGAGGGTTAGGTCAGAGTCCAGCGTGCATCCAAGGTTTTTTTACTGTGGCAGAGGTGGTGGGTGGTTGGCCCATGGATGGCATCAAAGGTAGAGGGCGGGGGAGAAGTGTTGCAGCACACAAGGATTTCAGTTGTGGCGGGGTTTAGGAGGAGGTGGTTTGTAGTCATCCAACGGTCGATGTCATGGAGGCAGGCTGCGAGGTCGGGATGAGAGTTGGAGTCTGAGTTGAGGAGTTTCATGATGATTTGTGTATCATTGGCGTAGTTGTAGCACAGGATATTGATTCCAGGGAGGGTGGACATATAGAGGTTGAATAGGAGGGCAGATAGACATGTGCCTTGCAGTACTCCAGTATTAACTAGGCGAGCGGCCGAAGCAAAAGTGGAGAGGAGGGTTATTCATTTCCTATAGTTGAAGAAGGAGGTGATCCATTTGAGTGCAGTTGCACTGATTCCTAGGGAGTGGAGGCGGTCAAGAAGGATTGAGTGGTTAATTGTGTCAAAAGCGGCAGAGAGGTCTAAGTGGATTAGTGCAGCGCATCCTGCAGAGTCAGCAGTGACCTTAAGATCGTCCCAGATTGAGGCCAGAGTGGTTTCTGTTCCGTGTTGTGGTCTGAAGCCTGATTGGGCGGGGTCAAGTAGGTTGTTGGCTTCGACAAAAGCATGTAGTTGGGAGTATGCGGTTCGGTCGATGAGTTTTGCAAGGAATCGGGTGTTCGAGATGGGGCGGTCATTTTGCAGGTCGAGGGGAATCGAGGAACTTTTTTTTAGAAGAGGCTTGACATGTGCAATTTTAAAGGCCTCGGGGAAGATTCCAGAGCTGAGGGAGCCATTTAGGGTGGTTCTTGCGTACTCTCCTGCACAGGTGGATGAGAATATTTCTTTGAGGACTGAGGCGGGGCAGGATTTAAGGGGGGAGCCATAGGGTTTTCGAGCAGAGAGAAGGTCGAGAAATTAATCTCTGGAGATTGGTTTGAAGGAGTCAAAAGTGGGTGGAGTTGTTGTGGTGGCGGGCGGGGGGTGGTTGATAGGGTGGACGGATTTTGTGACGTGGAGAGGAGGGCCAGTTTGTTGTTCAGAGAAGTTGTTCTACACTACCACTCTCGACAGAAGTGGAGCGAGAGCGAGTCGCAGAGTGATTGAGATGGGGTAGATTGGGCTGAGGTACTGGTTGGTTTGACAAATTCAGATATGATTTTGTGGAGTTCCTTGCTGCGGTTTCCACTGTTGAGAATTTGATTGATGTAGTGGGCTTTTTTGGCTTTTCGGATTTCAGCTTTATAGTTGCGATGGTGCAAGGTGAATCTACTGAGATTGGTTGTTCTTTTTTGCATTTGCATTCCAGGGATTTATTTAGTTGTTTGGCAATCCTCAGCTCAGAATGAAACCATTTGGGTAAAGGACCAAGGCGTGAGGAGGAGCGGCATGAGGGGGTGAGCGGGATTAGTGAGTCATTGAGCCATGAGTCGAAGGAGTCAATGTTTAAGGGTTGATCACGGGGGATAGTTGTGGGGAGTCTGTGAAGCAGGGCTTCGGCTAGGTCAGGGAGGATCTTTAGTTTGTTCCAGCATTTGCGGCAGAGGGGGCGGCTAGTTCAGGGTTCGGCGCAGAAGCAGGGGAGAGGATGGAGAAAGGGACGATGAAGTGATCAGACCAGATGAGTGGTAAGGGGTGGCTAGAATTATCTGGTCGTGGGAGCCGAACATGGCATCAAGGGTGTGTCCTTTAGAATGAGTTGGGCCGTTCATGTTAAGGGAGAGGTTAAGCGCATCAAGGCAGTCGACCAGTGAACGGGTCATTGGGTTGGTGGGAATGTCTATCCAGATAGCAGGAGCAGACCAATTTAAAGTCTGGTGGCTGTACATTGATTTTATAGGTGACTGCCATCATGTAGGGAAGGGACATTTTAGTAAGCAAGTCGCTTGTGGGGTCGGTTCAGGGTATGAATGCCATGGCAGGGGATATTAGGCCGGAAAGCAGCAGCTTCAATTGCTGCTGGCTCTGCAAAGCAAGTGACAATGGATGATAAAAACATAAAGGAACATTAATACTTAATTTCCCTTCAAAACCCTGAAGTAGCCATCAGCAGAATCAGCAAGCTAGAAATATAGCTCAACCAACAGCA
Source organism: Ambystoma mexicanum (assembly GCF_040938575.1). Taxonomy (NCBI): domain Eukaryota; kingdom Metazoa; phylum Chordata; class Amphibia; order Caudata; family Ambystomatidae; genus Ambystoma; species Ambystoma mexicanum. The sequence continues at coordinate 1,265,546,700 of NC_090926.1, read as the reverse complement.
TGCATTTCTACCATTCCCATCAAGCACTGAACACAAATAACCCTGCCACTGAGTTTTAGTTGCCCAATTCTTCTGGCACTTGGTTGAGCAGTTGAGCAAATACCAAGAAGGTTTTACAAATGCTGTAAGATGATAGTCAATGTTCCACAATGACCCTGGGTGGTAAAGTCACTTTCTGGGGGTTCAGCCCCTTCGGCATTTGAGAGACGTGGGGGGTGCTGTACTGCCATAACCCTGAGCAGTATGGAAAGGTGCAAAGCCATTTCATTTGCTATTTGAAATTAGAAGGAATGGGCTGAGATGCAGCCATGAAGAAATGTTTTGCACCATTTGTTGCGCCAAACCTTGCAACTGAACGCTTTCATCTACATATCAGCAGTTACTCATGCCTTGCTTGTAAAAGCCAGAATTCTATGGGACCCAAAGCACTTTACTTTCAGAAAATCAGCATACAGGGCATTCTCAAGTAACATAAACGCATCGCTCATGCTCAGTGATGTGTGGTGCTCAGAATCCCAATAGTGTAAATCCAACCTTTGCTTTTACATATAAGAAATATATATATTTTAAGGGGGGGGCATACTCTTGAGTCACATCACCACCTCCCTAGTCCACTACTACATCCCACTCTTACCTATACCTCTCCCCTGGCCCTCGTGCCAACTCACCACCACCACCTGGTGTAAAGGTTTGTGTTTTGCTTCAATGCACATTTGAATTATTTTGAAAGTCCAGAGCAGGGATTCTGCTCACTGACCTACAGACAGTGTACCGGTCCCAAACACAGATGTATGCAGTTCTGATATTATCTTAAATCTACGATAGTGCCCCAAAAGGAAATGGCATGAAATTCCTTAAAGTAGGACAAGTGCACGCCCTGCCCCCGCCATTGCCTACAATGGTAAGACATTAAGAGAATGGCAGTGTGCATGGTATAAATCCACGTAACCTAACATTTCCACGTATTGGAAGAGAAAACAGGGTGAGGCCACCTGGCAATCCTGGGACTGGATAAGATGTAAAATGGTGGAATTGGAATTCCATTGATATGTTTAAGGTTTTAAGATGAAAAACCAATAAAACAAAAAAACTAAAATAAAAAAAACTAAAATAATCAAATATGTCAATACTATTTCCCCCCTCATTTGGTTACCAAACATAATGAAAGATGTGATAGCAAAAAAAAAACCCCTTTATAGTACAGACTCAGTGTGCTTTGGGAAGTGCACGTTCCCAGGAAAGCAGCAGAAATCTGGTCGGTCTAACCAGTAAAAGCGAGATCTGGAAGATGCAAAGGTTTCTCACATTAGCGGGCTAAAGTTAGAGAAGGCAAATGACAATATTACATTTAGATAAGGAGCACTGTTTCCATTGTTTTTATTTAAAAAGGCCTTCGTGAATTACTAATTGTGATCCCAAAAATGGATAGCTTTACTTTTAAAAAAGGGCACAAGCATGCACAGCCATCTTGAAAACAATGTAAAAAAAAAGGTAAAAAACGATTGCGAAAAAAAACGGATACCGTTTGTGTGAAAACTCACCTTCAGAACGTGTAGAGGTGCACACTGCATTTTTTCAAATGAGGATGAGGAAACATCCGTAAAAAATAATAATAAAAAAAAGAATAAAATGCACCCATGATTGCAAAGTGAGAGTTTATTTACTTTTAAAAAATAAAAAATTATAAAACGCAACACATCAGGTCAACAGATTGTCATCTAAAATCCCTGCAGTTTATTGAACAGATATATGAAAAATAAAAAAATATTAGAATCGTAAGAAAGGAGAACATGAGCAGCTGCGTCAACACCACTCCTCTCTAAAGGCATGCCACACTAACAGGATGTAGCATCCTCCTGCGCGGATAGCAGCGAAAGACCTGGCTCGGCTGCTTCTCCTCAAATATTTACTTGAGAGGGTGTTGCACAAAACAGGTGAAATAAGCCTGCGCTCTTCTGTCAATATGACAACCTGAGAGAAGGCGAGAGTCAGAAACCCAACACCAGATGTCGAGTATGCGGTAGTTCACGGGCAACCCGCTCACCTTAAAAAGAAGCGCCGTCCTATGTAAACTCCCCCTCACCCCAAAGCCGCTTTTCGGGTCCCCTCTCGGATCCATTACCCCCACCTGTAAATGAATCACCTACTTAGACTCCCTTGCCATGCCAGGTGTCGAGTGGTGTGCAAGCATGTTTAAGGCTGCACATGCATTTCCTCGCCCCAGTGTTGGGGGAGCACTCCACCTCTAACTGCGAATGGCCCAGTTCGCCCATATGCTGCTATAAAACTCCCAGCTGCTGCTAGGATACTACAAGGCTCTGGTACACAATGCTGCTAGGATACTACAAGGCTCTGGTACACAAAGGACCATTGAAATGTAACTGTGCAATACAATGAAAGCCTGAAAGAAGTTGTACCTCAATACAGCACTACCGTACTCTCAGCACAGGTAAAGAGTTCCAGTTGCACGCTACTAGTCGAGCATAAAACGCCACTTGCCCCCACAACTGTCCACCTGCACACAGCACTTCTTACTCGCCAAGAGTCAAATGTCACCAATGGCTACTGAAAAACTTGATTCCCAAAATCAGCAATGTCAACTGGAGTAGGTCAATGAACAAGGTCTCTGTGCTACAACAATCTCAGGGAAGAGGGCCAACAAGGACCCCCGTCAAACCCTTCTGGGGAGGCTACAGTACAGTTACGCCATGTGAAGGGCTGGAGACACCACTGCCTCTTCCAATAAATCTACACTCTAGGTAGCAATAGCGTTGCCCATTTTGGAACCACAATAAATGTGAAGGCATTAGAATTGATCCACTCACACTGGTGCTCAGAATTTCTTGCTGCAAGAGTGTTTTGAACACCTGCCCCGCGAGACTAGCGACAGACTGTTCAGGGACTACAGTTTCTGAAAGATGGGCAGTGAGCACTTCAAAAAGCTACGCTTGAAAGTGGGGGGTGAGCTGAATGCCTTGTGGTAAACCATTAAACAAATCACACTATGTGGAAGACTTTGGATGGTTGTAGTGTCACAGTTGTTATAAATTGGTGATCTGCAGTTCAAGAACAAAGTCGGTGTGGTTGTGAGTGGCTGTAGTGGGCAATCATCAAGGGGCAAAATGAGTGACGGGTAGGCAAATTAAAATCCAATGGATCCTCTAATGGCCCTCAACAAGCAAAACTGGATGAGGATAAAAACAGGACACTTTATGACTGTGGTATCCGAGAGCCATTTAGGATTGGGCAAACGGGAGCGCTTAAACAATCAACAGCTTTCTGGATACAGACAGGGAACTTTTGTACATCTATCACAAAATCAATTCCAATCCTTGCTTCCTTAGTCCTTTTCAGTGTTGTAACTTTTCTGCAACATGTTACCAATGCACAAAGTACCTTACAGTACAGTGCACTTGGGTCTCATTTTCAAAGGCCCTAGATACTCTCAAAGGATTTCTTAGGAGAAGTGTGGATGTGCTTCGGGCAGGGCTGGAGGCAGCTTATCTTTTCATGTATGTTTAAGCCTTTCTTGCCATGCAAACCGCATTAACCGTGTTTGCCACAAATAGGTGGCCTGGCTCCAAAATGGCCATGCCACGAGGTTCTTTGTCCTGTCTTTTGGCCATCTTGCACCTTAACCTTCCCCAGGTCGTGTCAACCTGGGTCAGTTCTGATTTGTGTATGCATTCTCCGGCGAAATGCCAAGCTTTCACAGGCTTTTGCATGCCTTGTGTGTGTGGCTCCAGGATGTGGCTGGACTGTCTAGTTCTAATACACATCCTGGGTGCCAGAGAGTCTGGTGTGCTGTGAATGCCTGGGACCACCGTGATCCACGATTGGTCCACGTATGGTGTTCATGCATGTGAGCAGATCTCCCATTGGGTCCTCTTCATTTTGGCAGGAAGGAGACTTTGCATAAGAAGGCCCAAGACAGCCATGCCATGTCGATCTCTGGAGTTCACTAAACAAAGGATAGAATCCAAGTATCCTGAAACCAAGAAACAGAGAAGCCTAGACGAGGAACCGCTGGTGACCCGCTGTTGTCCCGCTGAACCCCTCTGCTTCTGATCGAACTAGAAAGTCTGCGAAGACGCTTTGACCCATTGGAATAGTGTGATCAACAATTGTCGGCACATTCATCAAACCCTGCAAGTAAGCCTTCTCGGAAGTGTCCCTGGGCCAACCAGTGGGCTGACCAGCTTACACAGGACCTTTGCTCTGTCTCCACCACATTTTTTCGAGGAGAACCTTGAAACTTGGTATCCCGTAAATTTTGTGTTCAAGGCACTCACACCGAATTTCACACACTTGGCGTTCCAAGGTCTGGAGTAAAGAGAGTCTGAATCGGAGTACACGCAGCTACTGTGTCGCCCAGCCATGGTGACAAACTTTGCAGGTGCGCTGCTGCTGTGCCCAGCTTGCCCCTGAAGCCTGCTAAAGTGAAACTGGCCTGATCCATCCACCAGGAGTGTGGAAATCGCAACTGTCCGGTTTGTGAATCACTGTTATAGTTTTGTTGCTGAAAGCCACATAGTTGCAGAAATTGCTGCATTTGAACTTGCAACCGAAGTGGACTCTACTGCCGAAGTTTGGTCCGGAGTGCGCCTAGGGGTGGTGAGTACTAACAACCCTTACCGGTGGCCCCTAGCACATCCATCCATTTTACGCATTAGTGACCCCTGAGGGCCCCTCTTCTTTCCACTAACAAACTATTCCCAACACTTGGAACCTCTCTGCCCTCAAGGGAAGGCCCTCCACGAACAGTGGGAACTTATTCTTCATCACCTCACCCACCTTCCCGAGCTGCTACAGATCCCTGAAGAGACCCTGTTTCGCCCGTCTGCACTACCGCGTGCACCTGCATTGCAAGTACATTTCAGAAATAGGCTCCCCTCATTTTATGGGTTGGACTGCCTTTCAGTTAGGACTGTAATTGATGTCAAACTGCCTAAAGACTCTGCACAACCTGCTTCCTTACCTTTTCAGGTTGTGGACCCATTTTGTAAATTTAACCCTTTAGGCCCCTTGGTCTTGTATATATGTAATATGTATTTTGATAGGATTGTGTTGGTTTATTAGTATTACTGTCATTATTAAAACAGAAATCCTCTCGGTAGGCCCAAAGGAAATCCTCAACAAGCTGGACATGCAGTACAGTTCCTTCAACATTGACAACACCCCAATCAATGTGTCATCAGCAGTCAAAACACTGGGGAGTCTACTTAGACTCCTCCCTCTCCATGATGTGTCAAGTCATCGCCATTTCCTCCTCTGCAGCACTCGCCACCAAAATCATCAATGCGGTCAAACCATATCTCTCACCCAAAAACTGCCTCACCATTGCAAGAACCACCGTTGGGGCCAACTGGACTATTGCAACGTTTTGCTTGCGAGCACATCGCCAAAAATATCAACAGGTTGCAAATCACTCAAAATAATGCTCTAAGAGGGCATTAAGCATCCCCAAAAGGGAACACATCCCAGGCCAGACGTGATGCACACTGGCTTTGAGTCAAAGAGCGCGTTCTGTTTAAAACGTGTGCTTTTACACACGTGCGCCTCTCACTTACGGCACCTCCATACCTTGTAGAGAAAATAATCCGAGCCACCTCATCGAGACGCAAGCGATCACGCCAATCAGCTCCTCATCCCCACTTTTAAAAGAGCCAAAGCAGGAGGCTCTAGCTTCCTATATTTGGCTCCTAAAAACTGGAACGCCCTACGCACCTCTCTCAGAAACGAGACCTCTCACTCAGCCTTTCGTGGAGCTCTTCAAACTAAGCTCTTCCACATCCCCGACGGCCCTATGTCTAAGAGTAAATATGTGAAGCTGTGTTAATTGTTGGCCAAACGTTGTATTCTCCTACAGTGGACTAATGCACAACCCCCTAACAAGGGTCATAGGTCGAGTGATCTGGTGTGGGCAAACGACAAGGAAGAACAATGGATGCACATGCAACCACTCAACTCTCGACCCAAGTGTCAAATAAATGCTGACCAATGTGGCAGAGTGGAGTTCCTGGAGCATGAAGCCAGGTTGCCGCTGAAACAAGGGTGGGCAAGATCAACCAATGAAGTCTCCACATCCGGGGTGAAAGACCAAGAGTCAGGACCCCACAAACAACCAGGGAAAAGGCTACATCACAGTGGCCTTTGTGAAGATATCACAGTGGACCAGTCACAGTTACACAGTCACACTAGACAAAAGCTGCAGGGTCCAATGCTCTACCATTTTGCCCAACCAGGGAGTCCTGTCCTGCTCTCTCCAGGGACAACAGTTATCCCTTTACACCCATGACTAAGGCGGGGGCTAACAAGAAGGTGTCACTAGTAAATATCCTTGCCCAAAGAGTGTTAGGGAGAATTCTCATTTCTGTGCTAATTCCCTTCAGCCTTAGAGACCCCCAGCTCTTCTGCTGGACTTTAGGACTTTACATTTTTATCCTGGAGTGAGTGAGACCTTTTTCTTACTCTCATGTTTTTTTTAACTGACTTGAACTCTGTGCTTCTTTTGTTTTTGGAGACTGACAAACTCCATAGGCATCTACTTTTGTATTGTGACACACAGCACCTTCAGTGCAGTGTTAGAGAGAAGTCGTTTGGATTTCTCATAAGGTTTAAATACCTTCTCGTGGGTGAACTACTGTTCCCCAGAGTAGTAAATAAACTGAAATGGACTTTACTTACCTGTTTTTCCTGTGTAGGTCCAGTACACCCCATTTTATGTGGAAGTACTGTGAGCAGTCCCACAGGGAGTACAAATACTCCAACAGAACATTGGAAAAAGACATGTAGAGTCTTGTGCCCTGCTTTCACCCTCCCAGCTCCATGGATATGCTTGGACCAGAAGTGCATATAGTATCACAGGAAGAAACTACTATAATAACTACCTGAACGGAAGAAGTAAACCCGTTTTTGTTTAATGTGCATGAATAACTAGGTGCAAATAAATAAATATTACAAAAATATTTCAGTTTTTCAGTTAAACATATTTACTAGCTTATAACATACTCCTCTGTGATACGTTTAAATGTCCACATTGTATGGCTTCAGGAGCCAAGCTGCCAAATTCAGTGTTTGAGGGCATGGATGGAGTGCCCGTCCTTGATGTTGGTATAGCAGTTGTAAGGGCACGGTTGTTTGACTGGTGTGCAAAGAGACATTTTGAGCAGTTGAGAAAACCATGATTATCATACTCACATTGGTGCTATCAGGATAAGAGTGACTAGTTCCTGGTGCATCTTGTGGAATCAGCGTTGGGGGAAAAGCATACGCTAATCTCCATGGCCAACTCATTCATAGAGCGTTCCCCTTCGACTGTTTGGGGATACTTGGATGCGTAGTCTGGGTTTTGTGTGTTCTCTTGTGCTGCAAAGAGATCTATGTCTGCTTGCCTCCATTGTCTGAAGATGTTGTGTAAACTATCTGTGGATTTGCCACTCATGCTCTGCGGTCAGCTGTAAACATCTGCTTATGTCGTCTTCCAGAGACTTGTGTTCCCCTGGAATGAGGAGACAGGAGGAATATGTTGTGGCCCAGAGACCAGTTCAAAAATTCTCTGAGCTAACCTGGACAGACTTCAAAAGTGTCCCGCAAAGCTTGTTTATATAGAACATAGCGGTAGTACTGTTAGGTAAAGTTTTTTTGGGGTAGTACCCTTAGGGCGCATTACAACAATCTCAGCCTCCTGGCAATAGGTCCCAACCTTTGGTAAAAGTCTGAACTACACTGGGTGGTAGGGTGGTAGAGCAGTCAGGCTTATCTCAAGAGGGGTCAATGTAAGCTGTAGAGTGGTTACACAAAGAGTCACAGTGACAAGTATTTAAACCAACACTTAGACACAATTATTTATTTACTGGTCATTTGTATAAGCCTTCTTTAGAAGGGAGCAATATAATAGTAAAACACAAATACCTTCAAAATACACACTCCTAGGTTCTAAATCAGCAACCACCCACGTGGGATGCCACACATACACTTTCTACACCCTCAGGTGACAGCAATAGTTAGGACACTGGACATTGATATATTAATGTTAGCATTTGGAATAGTACTGATATGTGTCAAAGAAATTGTTATTAGCACAAACAAGAGATCACAAATATTCCTAAGCAGGCAGATACTTTTCAACCCTCCCCAATGTCAGAGGACAGAAGAGTCTTTCAGTGAAAACAGGCTAAGCCAAAGTCAATGGGCAAAGGTCTACTTAGCTGAAGCACTTCTTGCAGGTCAGTAAGAAAACATTTTAGAAGTCTTTGGTGAAAAAGGAGAATCAATGTAGTGCCACAAGCTGTCAGGCTTGTGAAGAGTAGAAACACATCTACAACAAGAGGTAAGTTCTAAGACTTTACAGTACCTTTAGTTAGAAGAAAAGCAGCAGATAACTTCTGTTCCTGTGCAGCTCTGCAGATCCTGATGTTCCTGGGCCTCAGTCGTGGGGACAAGAGGGAGGACTTCTGGGGACTCCTGGAAATTCAGTGTTTCAGCTCCTCACATCTACCGCACACAGCAACACTGCATTCTTGGCTGTCAAGGTGAAACTTCCTTGCTTCTGGGGTCCTGCACTCTGTTGAGGGGGATCAGGCTCGATCAGTCCTGCTTCCTGGGAGTCCGGAGGATCTTCCTGGAGCTCATGGCCAACGTAAAAGCAACAAACACAAACTGGTGTTCTTCTCCCTGGCTCTACGGTTCCAGCAGCGACTGAAATGGATGTCCAGGTGGCTTACTTTGGAGTTGATTGGTCCCACCAACTCAAAGGGAGAAGTCATCCTTGAAGGGGCTGCTCTGTCGATGTGACTTTGGAGTTTCAGCACAGCAGCAGGGCTTCACCGGGCAAACCAACGGTCTAGGAGTTGCAGCAGGTGTCTTCTTCAGGTTCTTCTTTGGATTCCTTCGTCCAGTGGTCGACTCTGCCTTCCAAGCCAAAAAGCCTTGCCTTTTATGTAGGATCCTCCCATTCATTCCAGCCGGGCTGTCAATCACCCAGCAGGGTGGCTGTCCTTGCCGGACAGCCAGCTGGCCAATCACCAAGGAGTGCATTCCTGTCTCCTATGAGACTAAGCACAGGGAGTTTCGGGCTCCTCCCTCACTTCCTGCCCCTGCCAGACATCCTGGAGCCAGAGGTGGGCTTCACTCGTGAATCTCGCCAAAGAGATAACGAACAAAGGGACCAAACCTGGTTTGGCACACAGAGTAAACCTCAAGAAGGACCTTTCCGCAAAGAAATAGGGAGAAAAGAAGACCAGGGCCATTTTGACAAAAATGGCACCCAAGGGTGCTTTACTGCAGCTGCAAATGCAGCCTGCGGTAAAGACACACCACGGTAGTAAAATGTAAGCAACTGCCACCAGCCATTCATCGTAGAAAGGGTGACATACAATTGTTACATGAGAAGTTAGACAAAAGGGATACTAGGTAACCCCTCCAGCACCCTATTGTAAGATATTGTGCTAGGTTAAAAAAAGTTAGTCGTACAGTAAAGTCATTTTCACTTGACTGCTCTTGGCCACTGTTGTTTATTCAAGAGAAAGATATTTAAACCTTTGGGGAAATCTGGAAGACTTCCTTCTAGCTCTACACTGAAGGTGCTACAATGTAAAAAGATGCCTATGGAGTTTGGCAGGCTCCAAAAACGAAAAGAAACAGAGTTAAAATCACATTAAAATACATGAGAGAGTGGGAAAGAGGGTCTCACTCTCTCCAGGTAAAAATCCTAGAGTCCAGCAAAAGAGCTGGGGGTCTCTAAGGTAGAGAGGAATTAGCACATGTCTGAGAATTCTCCCTAACAAGCGCTGTCTGAGGACTAGAACAGTCTTCCCTGCTAGCTGTTGTTGAAAAGCTTGAAGTGCTTTGAAGACTTCTAGCAACTCCAGTAGGTTGATGTGTTTTTTTATTTTTACATTGACTTGTGTCCACATGCTGTGTGCAGTGTGGTGGAGGCAATATGAGAGTGTAGCGTCTGTTGCAAGAGTAGCTTGCACTGCTGGGGTGCGAAGGGTTTTCCCTTCAACATGTTTATTTCTGACCACCATAGTGCTTTTACTAGCGACTGAAATGTCCACTAGATCGTCCCACTGACCGCTTGCTTGAGACCAATGCTTCGCTAGCCACTCTTGGACTGGACGCATACGCAGATGTGCATGTAGGATAAGGTATATGCATGAAGCCATCATCCTGACGAGGCGCTTTGCTTTTTGCACCGACTCTACATGAGGGAGATAAAATAGCATGTTTTATACTCTTTCGTTGGAGGGGAAGACTAGTCTTTATGCTTGTATCAATGTGTCCAGGAATTGTTTTACTTGGCTGGGGAAGAGTATTTTCTTTCGTTGATTGAGAACCCCATTTGGAACAAAAGGTTGATTGTTGCTTGAGGGTGCTGTTGACACATCTGTGGTTTGTCTCCCGTTATGAGCCAGTCATCTAGTTAAGTGAACACTGGGATGAATTGCCGTCGCCAGTGTGCCGCCACTACGGCTAGTACTTTGGTGAACACCCTTGGCGCTGAGGAAATGCCAAAGGGGAGCAATTTGAACCGGTAGTGAGTGTTCCCTTTCATATCCAACGTTGCCATGTAACCTCCTTCCGTTAGGAGAGGGATTCCGTATTGAACAGTTGACCTTCGAAACCTTTGTGGATTGACATATTTGTTGGCTGGATGCAGGTCTAACACATGGCGCAAGTTTAAGTCCTATCTTGGAAGCAGGAAGTATGCTGAATAGATACCCGTCTTTGCCTCATGAGGTGGAACCAGCTCTATTGTGCCTTTCTGTAGAAGAGACTGGATCTCCGCTTGTAGAATCTGCTGCTATTCCTGCAATAACTTCCTGTGTCTTGATGGATGATGTTGGGGTTTTCTATAAACTCAATGGAGTAATCCTTGGAAACAGTCGACAGCACGCACTGGTCTGAAGTGACCCCCACCCCCTCCCATGCATGCGTGAATAGAGAAATGCATCCCCCTACTGGTGATACATGGAAGAGAACCTGAATGGATGGGTCATTGCTTAGGGGCGGCAGAACTACTTCTACCTCTTCCCCTCTTGTAGCCCCTTTGAAAGGTGGGTTGATAAGGGGTATATTTGTGCTTGGGAGGCCTATCATCGAGTGGAAGGTCTAAGATTATAACCTGCCTCTGATGTACGTGGGTATCCTTGCCCACGAAAGGAGAGGCTTGTGTTGAAACCCTCCCCTTTGAATAAGGGGCTTATAAGAGATTTGCCCCAGGGTTTTAAAAAGGTATTATGCTCTTCTGTAGCATTTTTTTGTGTGTAAATCGCAGTTTATTGATTCTAAACAATACCAAGCATTGAGAAAGACAAACACATGAGGAGCAAACCCTCCTGTACACTACTTCACCCCGCCCGAAACCCCCCAACCCCCCACCACCTCCCCTTAATTTCAAGTAAACTCTTCTTTAGGCAACCGACCATGTCACCATGTCAGACTGTATGCATGTCAAGTGGTCCATAAACGCACATTTCACCTGCCGTTAAGTCTCCCAGGGTCGGGCCGGCACTCTTTGACATCCATTCATCCTATTCATCCTTCTCCTCCTCCTCTCTCTCCTCCTCCTCCTCACCCAAACGCATTACAAAATTGGAGCGATTCAGATTCAATGCCTGCACTTCCCCCATGAATAGCTGCTGTGATCCTCTCCATTGTGTAAATGTCTTTTGCTGTGTTTGACCACACTTTTACCGTGGGGAGGAGACTCCTTTTCCAATATCTATCCTGGCTGGAGAAAGTGCACCAGTGGTGTGAGGGGAAGCCACTGATCCTCTTGCCTCACTAACCCAAAAAACAGCATGGATGGAGGGTACATTTCCCTTCCCCTGCCTCCTGGATCCAGACTAGAACATTTTAAAAGCCCTCCTACACATTAGATGCCATAGGTGCTCCCCCACCTCCATCCCCAGGTCCCACTCCCACCGCGCACGGAGCCCCACTATGACTCCCACCTTTGGTTCCAAAAGTGCCCCATACAGACGTGATAAGGCCCTTCATTTCCGTGTGTCCACCCAGGACCTTTTCTACTGGCATGAGCTCTCTCCGTATATAATCCCTCCATTTCTGTGCTATGAAGGTTCCCTTTAACCTAAGGTACAGGAGCACTGACAGCTTGCCTATTTTCAGCGCTGTTTCCAGGTCTTGAAAGCTTATAATGTCACCTACTCCCCACAACTGACCTACCCTTGCAAGTCCACCTTAAAACCATAACTGGTACCGTTCAACCTCAGGTGTTGCATCTCCAACTGGTGGAGCCCAGATATGGCTCATGGTAGAGGGCCATGTAGTAATCCCCTCCTTGCCACCCATGCCTAACACCTCCCAATAGACACCCAGGGTCGGATGATCGCGGATGCGGTTGGGGATTCTACTTCTCGGGACTGAGATCCATTCCCCCACCGTTGCCGGGAGCATGTGCTGATTTTCCAAAAATACCCATTACCTCTCTGGGTCCTCCCTCAGATGTGGAACCAGGGCCCTAAATTGTGTCGCACTATAATATGTTGACAAGCCAGGGTGTCCCACCCCTCCCCTGTCCTTTGACAATATTAGCGTCCCATATCCTTCCCTTGGCTCCGACCCTTCAAGAGAAACTTCAAAATACGTGACTTTGCTTCCTTCAGGCGTGCCTCAGGGGTCCGGATAGGTAACATTTCAAACAGGTATAGTACCCTCTGGAAGAGGGAACAAGTTACTTACCTGTAACTGTTGTTCTCCAGCATGGGTCTGGCATGGATTCACATGCTCATGAATATTCCCCGTCGTCAGGCAGGGAATCCTCGGTAGAGAACAAATCAGTATCAGATTCGTTTCTGATCTGTCTTTCTTAGCAGTAACCAATCACTGATCTCTGGGTCATACTGCCCCCAGCCAATGACTGCCCTCTACCTAAGCCCCTCCCCTGGCAGCCATCCTCAGATTTGGTAGCACGTAAAGTGGCAGTATGACCAAGTGAAGAACCGCAGAGGGGTAGGCGGGAGGGTTCGCATGTGAATCCATGCCAGACCCATGCTGGAGAACAACAGTTACAGGTAAGTAACTTGTTCCTTCTCCAGCATGGGGTCTGGCATGGATTCACATGCTCATGAATATAAGAATACATAGCAGTATACATGTGCACAACCACGGGAGGTGGCAACAGGCTCAACATTAAGCAATACAACAACTCAACATTAAGCATCTCTTACCTCCTCACCAGGCTCACCTTAAGCGAACAGGTTGCGCAGCACTGCTTGGCCCACCCTGGACTCCTCCCTGGAGTCCCGATCGACGCAGTAGAATCTTGTGAAGGTGTGCGTCGACCTCCATGTAGCAGCCCTGCAGATGTCCAGCAGGGGCACACCAGACAGGAACGCTGTGGTAGCAGCGATCGCTCTGGTCGAATGGGCTCTCGGACGGCCAGGCTGCGGTCGGTTTGCCAACCGGTGACAGTGCATGATGCAGCCGGAGAGCCATCTGGAAATGGAAGCCTTCGAGAGAGCCTTCCCTTGATTCACAGGTCCAAAGTTCACAAACAGCTGTGATGTCTTCCGAAAACTCTCCGTGCGGTCCACGTAGAACTTCAGCGCTCTAGCCACATCCAGTGAGTGCAAAGTCCTCTCAGCCGGAGACGAAGGCGACGGGAAGAAAACTAGTAACACCAAGGGCTCGTTGAGGTGGAAGTCCGACGGCACCTTGGGCATAAAGGAGGGGTTTGTCCTCAGCACCACCCTTGTGTCATGAAAAGTAAAGTATGGAGGCTTGCAAGATAGGGCCTGGATCTCTCCCACTCATCGTGCAGAGGTGATGGCCACAAGGAATGCTGTCTTCCACGACAAGAACTTCAACGGCGCCGAATGCATAGGCTCGATTGGGGCCCCCATGAGCCTGGTCAGCACCACGTTGAGCTCCCACGCCGGGGCAGAGGCCTTCACCGGCGGGAATGATCGGAATAGTCCCTTCATAAATTCCTTCACCAGGCGATGAGACCACAAGGACGCCCGTCCTGTAGTTCTGGTGTATCGGGAAATGGCAGCCAGATGTATCTTGATGGAGGCGTGAGCCAGTCCAGCTTTGGCCAGCGACAGTAGGTACGGCAATACTTGAGGGGCCGTAATCCGTAGATGGTTAATCTTCTGTGCACGGTACCAGACAGAGAACCTCTTCCACTTATGTCCATAGCATTTGAGAGTTGAGAACGCCCTGGCTTTTGCAAGAACCTCTCTGCGGTCAGCCGGGATATCGTATCGTAAACTCTAGTGCTGCAGGAGCCAAGCCTGCAAGTTTAGCGACTCCGGGGCGTGATGGAGAATGGCGCCTCCTTCTCTGGAAAGAAGATCCGCGTCCGTCGCCAGCTTGATAGGTGGGGACGCTGACAAGTCCAGAAGGCCAGGGAACCAGATCTGTCTCGGCCACGCCGGTGCAACGAGGATCATCCTGCACCTGGACCTCTTGAGCTGGTTGATGAGACGGAGCAGCAACGCAACGGAGGAACGCGTACAGGAATATGCCGTCCCAAGGGAAATGGAAAGCATCGCCCATGCTCCTCGGTTGTGCGAACCTGCTGGCGAACCTCTGGCACTTGGAGGTCGTCGTCGTCGCGAACAGGTCGATCTGGGGTTTGCCCCACCGTTGAAAGAGCCGATCCACCTGGTCCTGGCATAGTTCCCACTCGTGGCACGAGCGCAGCTCCCTGCTGAGTGAGTCGGCGATGGTGTTTTTTATTCCTGCCAGGTGGAAGGGAACCAGAAACATCCCCTGGGCGACGGCCCAGTGCCACAGATCCTGGGCCTCCTTGGATAGGTCTGGGGATCTGGTGCCTCCCTGCTTCCAGATGTAGAACATTGTGGTGGTGTTGTCGGTGAAGATCCACACCACTTTGTCCTTGAGGGATGGAGGGAACGATTTGAGCGCCCATAACACGGCTCGTAGCTCCAGGATGTTGATGTGAAGAGACCTCTCCTCGGGAGCCAGAGGCCTCTTGCATGGAGATCTCCGGTGTGGGCCCCCCATCCCTCCAGGGAGGCGTCCGTCGTTACCGTCTCCTGATACGCCTCGGCCTGAAAGTCCATGCCTGCCGCGAGGTGCACCCGGGCACCCCACCATAGAATCGCCCGACGGAACTCCTCGTCGAGCGGGATCCTGTCTTCGAACTCTTGTAGCGGATGCATCCGAAGTCTGCAAAATGGCACAAGGTAGATGCATGAGGACATCATCCCGAGGAGGAACTTGATGGACCTCACTCTGGCCACATCCGTGGCTAACAGGCGCTGCACCTTGCCCAAAATGGCCTTCGTCCTTTCTTACGACAGAGATGCCAGTCGCTTCACTGTATCGAGGTTCGCTCACAG
Organism: Ambystoma mexicanum; assembly: GCF_040938575.1. Lineage (NCBI taxonomy): Eukaryota > Metazoa > Chordata > Amphibia > Caudata > Ambystomatidae > Ambystoma > Ambystoma mexicanum. The sequence continues at coordinate 1,265,531,362 of NC_090926.1, read as the reverse complement.
AAACAGTGCCACCTGCGACGGGTCCAGATGGGATTTGGGGTAGTTGATGGTGAATCCCAGCTCTGTGAGCAGGCGGACGGTCCTTGCTGTGTGTTCGACGGCGAGTTCTCTTGACCTTGCACGGATCAGCCAGTCGTCCAGGTAGGGGTAGACGTGGATCCCTTGCAGGCGCAGTCGCGCCGCCACAGGTGCGAGGCACTTGGTGAACACCATGGGTGCCGACTTTAATCCGAACGGCAGGGCTCTGAATTGGTAGTGACGCCCCAGGACTACGAATCTGAGGAACTTTCTGTATCCTTTTAGAATGGGGATGTGGAAGTAAGCATCCTCCAGGTCCAGTGACGATAGGAAGTCGCCTTCCTCCAGCTGTCCCAGCACATGCTAGAGGGTGCCCATTCTGAATTTCTGTGCCTTGATGTACCTGTTCAACCGACGCAGGTCCAGGATGGGGTGCCAACCGCCTGTCTTCTTTTTGACGAGGAAGTATCTTGAGTATACTCCAGAGCCCAGGAGTCTCTTGGGGACGAGCTTGATGGCACCCTTCTTGAGTATCGCCCTTACCTCCAACAGCAGTTGAGGGACGTGATTCTCCTTCCTGGCCGCAGGAGGAATGCGAGGACACTTGTTTTGAAATTCCAGCGAGTGTCCACGGGCCAGGGTGTCCAGCAGCCAACGGTCGGTGGAGATGGACTCCCACACGCTGACAAACTTCGTCAGCCAGCCTCCCACCGGGGTGCTTCGGTGGGGGCCCGACGCTACGGCCGGTTCAGTCCTGCTTGGAAGAGGCCTTGCCGCCTTGGCCTCCTTGCCGATGGCGGCGAGACCCTCCTTGCTTGCCGCGGCCTCTGTAGGCCTCCTGGGACGAGGAGCAGGCCGCCTGGCGGTAAGTAGAAGAGCCGCCGTTGGATCCCTTGGAGGCTCCCTGTCTGCCTCCAGAGTTCCGGAAGGGCCGCCGTTGCAGAAGGACTCCTAGGCTAGGGCACGGGCTGTTTCTGTGTCTGTCTTGATGGCCTGGAGGGACTCATCCACCGTCTTTCCAAACAGGTTGTTGCCGTCGAACGGCATGTCCAATACTCTGGTCTGGACGTCCTGGCGAAAGTCTGTCGCCTTGAGCCATCCTCGTCGTCGGAGGCAAACCCTGTTGCCCAGTTGGCGAAATCCGGTATCGGCAATGTCCGTTGCCACCGTTATGGCGTGATCCGACGCCACCTCTCCTTCCTGCAGAATCTGTAGGGCCTCCGCCCTCTTGTCATCCGGTAGGAAGTCTAGCAGAGGAGCTATCTTGAACCAAAGCTCCCTGTCATAACGGGCCACAATCGCTAAGGCATTATCCGCCTTAATTGTCGTCGCCGCCGACAAGATGACTCGTCGTCCCATGGAGTCCAACTTCTTGCCCTCGCATTCCGACGGGGAAGTAGAAGTTGAAGCTGCCGCACCCGCTGCTTTCTTCTTGGCCGCTGCCGAGACGACAGAGTCCGGCGTGGGCTGGGCCCTGAGGCACAAAGGGGCGGCATCGGGGACCCGGTACTTCTTCTAGTACCTGTCCCTCTTGGTGGGTGTCGTGGAAGGGTTCTTGAGGATAGCCAGCCCCTCGTCCCAGATGTCATCGAGCAACGGCACTGCGAGGACCGTCTTTATCTTGGCCTCTCGTTGTTGGTAAAGAAAACTTTCCTTTTTCTGTTCCTCAGGGCAGAGCTGGAAGAGCTTGGATGCCCTGGCTATCATGGCGTGAAAAGAGCCAATTTCGTCGGGCGGAGAGGCCCGAGGGGGGGGGGGTGATGACGGGATGTCTGTTGTGTCATCGCTGCCATCGTCGTCCGTCGCCGTATCCGTCGCCGTATCCTCCCGAGGGTCCAGCGAGGGGGATGAGGGGTCCACAGGCCTCGCGGGCACGAAGGGCGGAGCGGGGTGGACTCTCCTCCGCTTGTTCGGAGGGCTTCCCGACGGGCCTGGTTCTGGATCCTCCGTCGGGGTGCGTGGTAACCTCGTCCTTATCTCAGTACATAAGGATTGGATCGCCAACAAAATGGCCGCCGATCTATCCTGGGGCTCGGGTAATGGCTGCGACGGATGGGATGGCTGCTCCACTGGGCCCTCGTCGTCGCTATCTTCGATCACATCAGCGGGAACCGTACCCTGGGATCGAACCTTCTCGAACCTCTCGTTGATGCCTATGAACCTCTTGATGAGGCCTTTCATGACTTCCACCGATCCTCCTCGGAGGCTGAATCCGAGTCCGTAATGGCCACCACCCCCCCCTCTTTTTCTGCCGGGGTCTTCACGAGGGTCTTAACGATGGCCTGGAAAGAGGATTCCCTCCGCGGAGGCAGGAAAACTCTGGGATCCGAGGCCGCCTCCACTGGCATAGCCTCTGCCGGCTTCGCCAGGGCCGCTGCGACAACCTCGATAGAGGCCTTTGCCGGGTGGATCAAGGCCCTCACCACCTTAGGTGCGTCCTGGGCCTTCGCTTTGGGGGGAGGGTCATTGCCTCGCTCCCCCTCGGCTCCCTTCGAGATCGACCGGGGCCTCTCCAGAAGCTTACCAGGGTTCTCGGACTTCCTCTTCCCCGAACCAGAGCGCTGGCTCGTGGTTGATCATGCCGGGGAAGTCACGCCCTGCCTGGCAGCCGAGGAGCCCGACCTGAAAATGAGAAAAATCTCCTGAAAAGGCGTGAAAACGCAGTAAAAGCTCGAGAGCTAAAACACGAAGTCTCCCAACACTTGAACGTGCGGTAAAAATGGGAGGATGGCTGCCAGGGGAGGGGCTTAGGTAGAGGGCAGTCATTGGCTGGGGGCAGTATGACCCAGAGATCAGTGATTGGTTACTGCTAAGAAAGACAGATCAGAAACGAAACGGATACTGATTTTTTCTTTACCGAGGATTCCCGGCCTGACGAAGGGGAATATTCATGAGCATGTGAATCCATGCCAGACCCCATGCTGGAGAAGTTAATCTTTACCGCATTGAGCCTCCCCATCCAGGAGAGCTGCCCCTTCCCCCATGAAATAATTTCTGAAAACAGTTTCTCGAAGAGGGAGGCGGGGGTAATTAGCGGTACACAGGTCCTCTCCTAGTCTAACTATATTGCTACCTAGATATTTGAAACCTTTTCTGCAGACCCAAGGGCATGAACGGCGTCTACATCTCTAAAATCATCTGCTGCAAAGGGGAATATTACAGACATCTCTAGTGACCCGGAAACCTGAAAACCTCCCGTACTCCTCAATTATTGCCAGGGCCGCTGGGACAGACCCACAAGGGTTCACCAAATGGAGCATCACATCTGCGTACAGTCCCAATTTAAATTCTCTGCCACTCACCGTGATACCCTCGACCCGTGGAGCCAACCTCAGGTATTCCGCCAGTACCTCCATAGTTAAAGCAAACAAGAGTGGGGAGAAAGAGCAGACCTGTCTCGTACCCCTCTGTAGTTCAAATGACCATGACAGGTGCCCATTAACCATGACCCTGGCCACCGGGGCTGCATAAAGTGGCTGTATACACCTCTGCATCCCTTGCCCAAACCGGAATTTCTTCAACATCCCGTGGAGGAAGCCCCAGTCTATGCGATCAAAAGCCTTCACTGCGTCTAAGGCCACAAGAACCGTAATCCCCTTGTTCCTCGCTGCAGCCCCATTAAGTGTAGCGTCTTGCGGAGGGTGTCGGCGCCCTGCCTACCCTAGATGAACCACCGCTGGTCGGAATGGACCAATTTAGGAATGAGGCTCTCCATGCCCGATGCAAGCACCCTGGTGAAAATGGTAGCGTCATTAAGTAGGGAGATTGGCCGATATTACTTACTCTCCGGGTCCCTGCCTACATTCGGAATAACTGTTATCAATGCCTTCCCAAAGGGAGGGGGAGCCCTCCCCGTAGCCATGATATTATTAAATAGGCTTGCCAAATGCTGAGAGAGTCGCCCGCAAAGGTCTTGTAGAATCCGGCTGTGTACCCGTCCTCACCTGGAACTTCCCCCAGCTTGAGTCTCCCAATTGCCTTCAATACTTCTTCTTGAGTGATCTCCTTCTCCAACTCACTAATTCGGAGGCTTTGCAGGGGAACCCCGGCCATGTATTCATCTAACTCCTCATTCCTCCCCTCACCCTCTATCCCATACAGCTTCTCATAAAACACTGCAAATTCTCAGGCCACCTCCCCTGCCTGGGAACGAAGCTGCCCCCACCCATCTCTCAGCTCTCTGGCCCCGAAGCCTGGCTGCCAACAGTGCATCAGCCTTGTCCCCCTTTTCATAATATCTGTGTTTCAGGAACTGCAGAGTGGCAAGCACCTTGCTCATCTACAGGTCTCTCAGTTCTCTACGCTTCTCCATTGCCGTCTTCAACCCTTTCTCTTTCCCCCCTTCCCTTCTGTCCTCTCCAGCCTATGCATTTCTCCCCGAAGTTTCCCAGCTAACAGAGTTCTAACACTCTTTTGGGAGGTGCCCTCTCGAATGAGGAGATCCCTTCATGTAGCCTTTGCTGTGTCCCAAACCAGCCCCTTCTCCACCACCCCTGTGTCATTAAATGTGAAAAAAGATCCTTGATCACCGCCCTCATCTCTTCTGCAAACACAGTGTCCCTTAACAGAATGTCATTGCAGATCCCGGGGCCTCAATCCTGTCAGGGTCACAGCCATCTCAACCAGATTGTGGTCTGACCAGCTGATCGGGACATGGTTGCACGTGGCAACTCTACAGACACACTGCTGGTCTACAAACCAGTAGTCTATCCTTGTTCAGCAACCAGGGGAGAAAAATTAAAACCCCTCTCCACCAGGTGTAACTCGTGCCACACGTCAACCAGTCCCTGTACCGACATGTGATCCATGAATCCGACTTATGCTAGCCTTTCCCCACTACCCAAGGCTACCTGCCCACCACTATGATCCATCCTCCTGTCTCCCCCACCAGGAGTAACCCCTCGGCTCTGTCAAGTATTGCCTCCACGGCCTCTCTTAGGAAGTGCATGTGTCCCGAGTCCAGGCAGTATATTGTAGCAAAGGTCAGCCTAGAGCCCTCCCGTCGTCTCTTTTCCAAACCACTGAGTCAACCACTCTCATTCTTTGATTGAAAATGCTACCCACACCCCCTTTCTTAGCAGGCCCTGAGGCTCTGAATGTCTGCCCCACGTGTGACCCTGGGATACATCTCTCCTCCCCTCGGGCCATCCTGGTCTCCTGTACCAGCAAAATATCCAGGTCTCGATTTCACAATTTCTCTCCCCAGTAGTGAACGTTTGGTGGGTGAGTTTAGGCCCTTAACGTTCAACGTTCCAATCTTGAGAACCTCCGCCCGACCCCCTTTCTCAGAGTGCACCATATGTGGACATGAAACTCCTTCCTGACCACTTGACCTTAAATAGTACTGAACTCTGTGCAAGCTTTAACTGTGCCTTTAAATGTCAACTTCCCCCTCACCTTGCCCACCCCCTTTTTTGCCGCCCCCCCTGTAACTATCCTACCCTTTGAGACGCCCACCATGTGATGGGCCACCAGGGATGAGTGCTTGCTCAGACCGTCGTTTCCATAATCTCCACACCTCCCCCCTTTGCATATCACACAATACCACAGCTTGCTCATATATATTGGTTTAGCAAACTCTTTCTACTTTTCATTGGTCCCCAGAGGTCGTCTGCAGGGGGTGTTCAGCTTTTTAAACTTTCTGCCCCCCTGCATTTTCTTCTTTATTCTTCTTTATACTTTGCAGCCCATCCGGTCTACACTGTTCCATTGGTTCAACCTCCAACTTCTCCTGTTCCCCTGCGGGTTCTCCTCCTTACTTGTGTAAGTATTCAAAATTGCATTGCAAAACCTAGGCCTTTTTCCCCTTATACGGGACTCTCATACTTGGGTGTGTTTTTCTCCAGTATCTAAACGACATTGTGAAAGTTGTTCCATTCTGTGGTTCTTGACTTAGCAAAGCATTCATCTAGCAAACTTTCTACCATTGTCTGAGCACCTGTCATCTTGTCCAATTGTCTACTATTGTTTCGTCACTCTCCGTCTCGTCTACTTGGTCCCTCCCTGCGTCCTTCCCTAGTGTCTTGCCCTCCCTTACCCCCCCCACTTCCTCTTCTCGCCTCTCCTCTCCTCTCCCCTCCTACTCTATGGTACTCTCTGTCTCTCCTATTTTTTCTAATTGCTTTTCGATCGACTAGCCTGCTCTCCTCACTAAATCTGGTAGAAAGAAGTTTAAAAAGGATATCCTGGTCTCTAACCCAGGCCTCCCTATCGCTAACACCTATACCAGTGCCTCCTCTAGGCAAACCCTCACCAACATCCTCTTTGTCGCTCCCTCACCAGACCTATGGACTCTTCATATGGTCTCAGTGCTCTCTCCTTTCTCTTCTTCTCCCATGAATGGTGGCACCCGGTGGGAGGCCCTCCTGGCCTCCTCCTGCTCCTCTAAGGTCATCATAAATGTTTACCTGAATAGCACTGTCTTGGTCCAAGGACTTCAGGCCAATCTTCTCTTTGATAGATGCTTCCCGCGCCTCATCAACTTCCTTCTCCTGCTGTCCCCTCTCTTCCCTCCATGGCTTCCTTACCTCCCCTGCTGCCTCCTCCTTGGCTACCTTTTCCACTCCTCCTTCCTCTTCTGCCCCCCTCGGGCTTCTTCTACACCTCCGCAGAGCTTACCTCTGATCTGTACTGTTCCCTGGAAGTTTTTAAAGGATGGTAACCTTCTCCATATTGCCACTCAAAACTCTCGCTCAGCTGTCAAACACTCATCTGCCGCCTCCTGGAAGAACTTTACCTCAATCTCACTGAGACATTGCTCACAGCGAGCTCTGTCACAAGCTTTGACACCCTCATCCCTGATGGCTACAAGATCCTCTCCGCGCCCAGGTCCAACCGTTCGAGGGGGTGTAGCCCCGATCTTCCCAGAGTGAATTCCTGCCTCTGTCATTCCTACGCAGGCCTACTCTTTCGAATGCCTCATCTACAGGCTCTCTCTCTCTCCTAGCCATTCCCTTACTGTGGCTACCATCTATTGGCCATCTGGTCAGATATCCTCCTACCTCTCTGAGTGGGCGGACATCTCCTCTTCCCTCCTGGTCTCGACCACTCAACTCCTCCTTCTTGGAGACTTTAACATCCACCTTGATGCTTCCTGTCCTTCCTCTGGACTCTTTCGCGACCCCTGCAACTCTCACTCTCTATCCTCCCCTCCAGCCCGACTCACTCTGCAGGGCACACTCTGGATGTTCTGATCTCTACAGATCTTCCCCTTTCTATCCCTCTCACCACTCCCCTCTCCTGAAGTTATCACTTTCTCCTTTCCTCCAAGCTCACTCTTTCGACCCCTCAGGCCCAGCAAACTCTAGCACTGCCATCTACCTTCTCGGTTATCCGACCCATGAAGTGTGTGTCAGTTGAGGCTTTCGCCACTTTCTCACCCCTCGCCCCCTTTGACTGACTCACACCCAGACACAGCCCTCTCCATGCTCCACTCTGCTATATCTGATACTCTCAATGTTCTTGCCCCTGTTATGAGGAAGCACTTGAAGCCCAAAGCCAAGTGCAACTCCTGGTACGGCTCTTACCTCACCACCCTTAAATGCAAGTGCAGGGTGGCTGAGAGGGACATGGCATGCTTCCGGTACATCCTCTGACAAACTGGCCTGCCGCCTGCTCCAAAGGCAATACTGGTTCTCTGTCCACACCAAGAAGAGAGCCCACATCCAAGTCTGCATCTCTGCGGCATCTAACAACTCGGCCAAACTCTTTAAAATCTGCAAGGAGCTGACTAATCCTGCTGCATTCTCTATCTCTCCTGTCCCCTCCCGGGCCCTCTGCACGGCCCTATTTTCTCATTTCATCTCTAAAACCCAGGACATCCTGTTCTCTCTCTCTTCCTCTCCCCTGGACTCATCTACTCCCTGCTCCTTTGGTGACCCTTCTTCGGCCACCTCTCCTCCCTCCTTCTCTGCCTTTCCCCTGTTTTCCCCTGTTCTCCCCTGATGAAGTTTCTAGACAAATCCGATCTATGAAGGTCTCGTCAAAACAGGCTCACACCTGTTCCTCCAAAACCATCAAGGACCACGACACCTTGGCCCCTGTTCTAGCTGACTTCTGCAACCACTCCTACGCCACTGCCGTCTTCCCTTCCCCCCCTGAAGCACTCCCTTGTGCACCCTCTTAAGAAACCCACAGCCAACCCCTCCTACCCGGCTAACTATCGCCCAATCTCCATCACCCCTTTCCTGGGCAAACTTCTGGAAAAGCTGGACATCTCCCAGCTTATTCTTCACACTGAATCTGTTGGTTGCCTCCATGACCATCAGTCTGGCTTCAGAGTAGCCAGAAGCAAGGAAACTGCTCTCCTGGACATCCGTGAAAACCTGCTCTCGAACCTGGATTCCAACACCCCCCGTGTCCTCAACCATGCCATTCTGCTCAACCGTCTCAGTGATAACATGGGTATCACCGACCACACCCTGGCTTGGCTGACCTCTTTCCTCTCTGATCAACCCTCCCAGGTCCAACTTGGGTCCTTCGTCTCCTCTATCTCCATCTCTAACTGTGGTGTTCCCTAGGGGTCTATCCTCTCTCACCAACTGCTCAACTAATACCTGTCACTTCTTGCCCACTGCATTGCCGCTCTCTGCCCCAACTTTCAGTGCTATGCGGATGACACTCAACTCATCTTCAGGCTCCCTTCCGCCACTTTTTCTCCATCTCTCATGGCCGACTGTCTATTATCCAGGAGTGGTGTGCCGCCAATGATCTCTGCCTTAATGCCAGTAAGACCGAGATTCTCCTCATCGGCACACCTGCTCCCCCTCCTTTCCTGTCACTCTCTGGCCGGCCTCTCTTGGCCCTCTTCCTACTCCCACAAGCTGGCCCTACTTCTCTTATTGTTTTATTTATTCTATTACCCCATGTACTGCACTGTCTCCTCCCCCTCCCACTCCGCACTTTTCCTTTCTGCCCCCTCCCCTGCACTTGCATGATCTGAATGACACTCGGCCTAGGAGGATCGCTGTCTATGTCTTCCCTCTGTTCCCCCTCCCTTGCCGCATCGAGCCTTGAAACACTTGTGTGTAGGCGTGTTATGAATGCCTTTGACACAGTCAACCATGCCATCCTGCTCAACCGTCTCCGTGATAACCTGGGCATCACCGGTCAGGCCCTGGTTTGGCTGACCTCTTTCCTCTCTGATCGTCCCTCCCAGGTCCAACTTGGGTCCTTCATCTCCTCTATCTCTATCTCCATCTCTACCTGTGGTGTTTCCCAGGAGTCTAACATCTCTCCCTGGCTGTTCAACCAATACCTGGCCCTTCTTGCCCACTGCATTGCCACGCTCTGCCCCAACTTCCAGTGCTATGCGGATGACACTCAGCTCATTTTCAGGCTACCTTCAGCCACCTCTTCTCCTTCTCTCATCTCTGACTATCTGTCTGCTATCCAGGAGTGGTGTGCCACCAATGATCTCTTCCTTAATGCCAGTAAGACCGAGATTCTCCTCATCGGCACACCTGCTCCCCCTCCATTCCTGTCACTCTCTGGCCGGCCTCTCTTGGCCTTTTACCTGCTCTCACCTGTGAGGCTAAAAGCCTCGGGGTCATCTTCGACTCCACACTTTCCTTCTCACCTCCCATCGGGGGCGTGGTCTGCACGCATGGAGTGAAGCCGTGAATCCGCCGTGCACCTGCCCAAGATTCTGAAGCTGCTGACACTACGGCGGCAGAATCGAAATAGCAGCTATAAAAAATTAGGAGGCACATAGCGGAACCTTATTGCTCCGCACGGCTGAAATCCCAGTGGAAATTGGAGCTGGCAAAGAGGATAACGGAGCGTTTGAAAAAGCTCCCCTATGGCACCCAAGATGGCGGCTTCCAGCATGGAGGCTGGCGGAGGACTGTGAGGGCTGGACTGGGCAGAAGCAGATGAGATTGTGAACGTTTGCCCTCCGGATCGAGACGCACGGCAGAACCGTGGAGTCCTGGGCTGAGACCCCACGTTTAGAGGGGAGAGCGACCCTCGCCGGCAGACAACACCGAGGGAAGCCTGGAGGCCTGCCGAGAAGCTGGAGCGAAGACGAGACGGACAGAAGAAAAAAATACCCCTTCGGCGCTGTGAGGCAAAGACGATCGAGGTGAGCGGAGTCAGTCGACTGGGGCACCAGGATTGCTGACGGCTGAGGAGCGGAGACGGGCGCCGGGTACCCAGCGGGCAGGAACACAAGCAGTCCCGAATGGCTTGGCACAGCACATGGTTCCCTATCACATACAACTGGGCCCTTACCTCGCACCTGGAGGGCAGACAGCGGTGCTGGGATTAGGATTACAGAGCTAAGGCCTGCAGCCCGCCCTGTCCACCTGGAACTCTCCAACGGGACCATGTCGCCCCCTAAGAACAGATCAAAGGCCGGCACGATGGACGCTTTCACAACTGCATTCCCGAGGCAGCAACTACCGCAGGAAGCAATCCCTGCGGCAGACCACCACCCTCAGCGTTGGACCCCCGAGACGCTCAAATTTTGCAGGCAATTGCAGCGTTACACACATCTATGCAAGGCATGATCGGAGAAATCAGGTCAGATATACAACTGATGAGACAAGATGCCCGCAACCTGACCGAAAGGGTAACTAGAACTGAAACGTCCCTGCAAGAAACCGGCGAAGACACAAGGGAGCTAAAGGCGAAAGTCCAAGAACTGGAACTGACAGTGGCAAGACTAGAATCCCGCTCAGAGGATGCAGAAGGACGGGCCCGACGCAGCACTGTCCGTATCCTCAGGGTCCCGGAGGACATGGAAGGCCCAAACCCCACCGAATTCATCGAAACGCTGCTGCTTCAAGAAACTGGAGCAGGCTCACTTACCCAGGGGTTCTCAGTGGAGCGGGCCCACAGATCCCTCCAGAAAAGACCGCCGCCGGGCTCATACCCACGCCCGATAATTGCAAAAATTCTGAATTTCCGTGACAGGGAAGTGATATTGCGGTTCTCAAGAGAGGGCGGGGTGATAAAGAGGAATGACTCCGTAATAGTTATATACCCAGACTACACCCCCACGGTGCAACGATCGCGGAATTCCTTCATACCTATGAAGGCCAGGTTACGGAAACTCAACCTGAAATACATGTTGTTGTATCCGGCGAGACTTAAGATACTATACAAAGGGAAGGCAGTCTTCCTGGAAACCCCAGCTGCCGCAAATATGTGGCTTGAGCATAATAACCTGGCTGACGACACTGAAGAACCTGAGAAGGGGTCCATATGACTAAGGAATGACTGAATCTACTCATGGAAGAGACCGCACCAACAAGCTGGAGATAAGGTCCGCGACCTTCACGCTGCAACAAGCTGATGTCTTGATTGGGCAGGAGCACGAAGGCCCAAGCGCGAGACCGTAAACGACCCACCCTGCCTAGAACAGTGCAGGCCAAATGCCTACACACCACCCGTACCGAAAGGCCTGGAAAGGCCCCCGAGGCTCGGGAGTCCCTGAGCGTCGCGAGTCCAAAACGACTGCTGGGGGCAGTTACTTGTTTTGTTTTTCGGTTAAAGCATCCTCCACGTTGGAGGATGAGAAGGTTGGTAAGTCTCCGATGGTTAAACCTACGACAATGGACGAGAGGACGGAAACACTGAAGATACTGGACCTAAGCCTACTACAAACGGGAAGAGATGGGGACACAGCCGCATCAACATACAGCCCTTGCAGGAGCGGGATTGCTCCCAGACCCCCTAAGAGACCACCATGGTTGTACAAATTAAGATAATGACGTGGAATGTGCGGGGCCTGGGCACATATCTCCGCAGAAATAGAATCAAGTCCTAACTGCAGCAGAAGAAGGTGGACATTGCTCTACTACAAGAGACACACTGCTCTGCGAGTTGGAGGCGAAGCTCAACAAACACTGGGTGGGAGAGGGTTTTGGGGCCTCCTACTCTGGATTCGCAAGAGGAGTCTACACCTGGATCAACCCCCATGTACCTTTTCAACTCACTAAGATGGACAAGGACCCTGAAGGCAGATATGTGGTACTTTGGGGGACACTTGAACAAAGGGAAGTGTGTATAGTGAACTCATACTTCCCCAATAACAATATCCCAATACACCTTAAAGATCTGAGCTCCAAAATGCTACAGTGCAGAAATGCCTTCTTTTTATGGGGAGGGGACTTTAACTGCGTCCATGATCCAATGCTAGACAGGTCCAGCCCCACAATGAAGGGCCCTTCAGCGGCCACCACATCCCTGAGAACCACGACCAATGAATTAGACCTGGCGGACGTCTGGCGGGAGCTACATCCAGGTGAGAGAGGTTACTCGTTTTACTCGTCTCCACATGCCCTCCATACCCGGCTAGATTACCTCTTTGTGGGCAGGGAGCACTTGCCTCAGATGGGGAGTGCGCAATATCTGGGAAGAACTATTTCAGATCATTCGCCACTATTAATCGAATGGAATCACTCCAGCCCGAGACCACCCATCCCCATGTGGAGGATGCCTGCGGAGGCCTTGGGGGACCAGGCGTTTAAGGAAGAGCTACACGAGTCCATAGACAATTTCATAACCGAAAACACTGGGAGTGTAGAACACGTCAGCACGCTATGGGACGCCCTGAAGGTAGTGGTGCGGTGGGAAGTCATTGCTAAAGCGGGCGGCATTGGGATAGGAAACGTCTGCGCAGTGAGCTAGACAAGGGAGAATTGAAAATCACGGCATTGGAGGCAGCCCCGATAGACACCCCAAAGAGAGAAGAAGATCTTAGAACTTTGAGGGAGAACTGCACCGATGCATGCAACAGGCTATCAAAATTCAATTTTATCACTAGAATCAATAGGGCACACGCCGAGGCAGACAAACCCGGCCGACTATTAGCTTGGCTTTGCAAAAAAGAACACGCCAGACATATAACCACTGTATTGAAAGACAAACTCGATGAAACTCACAATACTCAACAGGGTGTCAATGACACCTTTAAGAATTTCTACGAACAATTATATTCCCATGCGGACCAGATCCCCCCGAGACCAAATACAGGACACTCTAGATGAGATATGCTTACCCAAATTAACCCCAGCACAATCTGAGGCTTTGGATGGGGACATTACATCCGATGACATTTCGGAAGCAATTAGATCCCTGGTGACGTGTAAAACCCCGGGTAGTGATGGGTTGCCCCCGGAGTTCTACAAGGCATTCGAACCTTCCTTGACGCCACTATTGTTTGAAGTCTACCTAGAATCCTATGAATGTGGGACCCTCCCCGTTAGCATGAGGGAAACTTTGGTGGTCCCCATACTTAAACCCGACAAACCCACAGATAGGTGTGACTCTTACCGCCCGATTGCGATGATAAATTATGATGTTAAAATACTTACGACAATCCTAGCCAACCGACTAGCCAGAGTAATTGGAGACTTAGTACATGAGGACCAAAACGGCTTTGTACCCAGTTGTAATACGACCATGAACCTGTGCAGGCTCCAGCATATTATAACCCATACCGACACAAGCAAAGAATGCTATGCACTATTGTCCTTAGATGCTATTAAAGCATTTGATTCAATATATTGGGAGTGGCTAGTGGCGGTCCTGGAGCGGTTTGGTTTCGGTCAGGGGTTCATTAGATGGATTAAAATAATGTACAATGGACCGAGGGCACGAGTAAAATCTGTGAGATATGTGTCAGAGTCGTGGGACATCCGCAGAGGTACCAGACAGGGGTGCCCACTCTCACCCATGCTGCACATACTGGGCCTGGAGCCCATCGCTCTCTTTTTTAGGCAGCAATTCTTTGATGCAGGCATTCAGGTCGGAGGGGTAGACCACATCATCTCCTTATATGCTGATGACGTGCTGATATATGTCAATAATCCCCTTCTCAATGTACCAACAATGCTGGACGTTTTAGACAATTACGCCAAGGTCTCGGACATAAAATTCAGCAGAGCCAAGTCCTGCTTGTTACCGCTAGCGGGACTGAAGGGAAAGGCCTTTACGGAACTTCCTCTGGTGGGCATAACCTGGCAGACCACTTCATTCCGATACCTTGGGATTCAAATTCTACACACCCCAGAACTAATGCACGATTATAACACTAGGGCGAAGATCCCAGCGCTATGTAAATCCATGGGGTTCTGGTCTAAGCTGCCTTTATCCATGATGGGCAGGGCCTCCATAGTCAAAATGATTGTCCTCCCCAGGTTCATGTATGTGTTCCAAAATGTACACTTCTATATTACTAAACCTTTTTTCCGCTTGCTGGATAGAATAATCCGGGATTTCCTATGGGGGAGGTGCAGGCACCGGGTGGCCCTGTCCACATTGGTCTTACCATACAAATCGGGTGGGATCCAACTGCCTAATCTAGAGAAATATAACCTGGCCGCCCAGTTGGGCTTTGAATCAAAATGGTTAGCAGACGAGGTCACTTCAGAGACCCCTCTGTTGCAGTCCATGATCTCCCCATTACGCTTAAAGGAATTGATATGGGGCCCTCAGACCCTGATAAGCAACCCACCCTTCCTGGTGACCCTGGGTAGGAAAATATGGTACAGGACCTCAGTGATTATGAAACTAAAGCAAACATATTCCCCGGAAATGCCACTGCTCTCGGGGTTGAATAAGACTGATACCGAACTAAATAGTGTCAGGCTCTGGGAGGGAAAAGGAGTCTACACGTGGGGAGACCTGTATGAAGGGGGGACCTTTCGGGAGTTCTCCGAGTTACAGGCAGAGTTTGATATTCCCTCCAGTCAATACCTATGGTATCGGAAGATTAGACTGTTTGCCCGAACGAATTGGGAAAAAAGGCCAGAGGAACCAAACATGAACCCCTTTATAACGCTGCTTTATAGTTTGGGAGAGGATGGAAGAGTGGTTTCCCAAATATATGGCCATCTAAGCGATACACCTAACCCCCGAAGCGTGGAACTACGGACCACATGGGAAACTGATATAGGGCGGGAACTAACAGATAGCGAATGGGACAGGGCACTGTCATTCTCTGGAGAGGTCTCTAGAAATCACTGATTTCGACTGATCCAGATCAACGTGTTATACCGCACCTATCTGACCCCGAGTAGATTGGCCAAATTCAACAACAATGTGCCGCCAAACTGCACTTGGTGCGGAGCTGATAACGTGTACTTAATCCACATGCTATGGAAGTGCTCCAAGACCCAGACTTTCTGGTCCAAAATAAAACAAATGTGCGAGGAGGCGGGTCACACTAGGTACAAATGGACCCCACATGAGTGTCTCCTGGGCACCTAGCCTAGGTTAGCTAAACTCAAACATTCAGTCAAACTGATGGATTTGGCATGCATAATGGCAAAAAGGACTATGGCTATGTCATGGAAAAAACCCACAGGTCCGATTTTCACAGTGTGGCGCAAAGAACTTGAGAAATGGGCGAACGCCGAAACAAAGGCTTGGGAAGAAAGCGTAACCAGGTCTACTGAAGACTCGAGTATGGCGCTGGTTGCATGGAAAGATACCATGACAAAACTGTTCCACTCCCCTGATGATAAACCTCCTTGAATAACCCGCAGGAAGCACACCCGACCACGGCAGAAAAAAGACGCCAGCTTCAATAGGTCCATTGTGAGACACAATGACCCCCTGACCCCCTCCCCTTCCCACGACAAGAGCATCCGCCCTATCGGTCACCAGTGAAACTGGACTTGGATTGACACCGGAGACAGTTACTGTTCACTGTTGTTTGAAATTATTGTTTGACATGTTGCTGTATAAGTATGCAAACTTGTTTATTGATACTGAAGTTGGCACCAGAAAGAGGTGCAGTGTTTGCAAATATAACAAAATGCCAATAAACAAATTTTAAAATAAATTCTCTCCTCCCATCTCTGACATCTCTAAGAAGTCACACTACCAGCTGCACCACCTCAGAGGTATTCTTCCTTTCCTCTCCTTCCCCCAGAAGCTCACTGTCTCCAGAGCTCTGGCTCTCTCTAGGCTGGACTACTGCAACAGCCTCTTTCTAAATCTGCCTGCTTCTACTCTCCGTGCTCTACAACTCATCCAGAATACGACTGCAAGACTTGTCCTTGGCCTCAAGCCCAGGGATCGTATCTCTTCAGGACTGAAATCTATGCACTGGCTCCTAGTGGCTGCGAGAATTAAGTTCAAAACCCTCTGCATTGTCCACAAGGCCTTCTGGTGCCAGGGGCCTCAATACCTGTAACTCTCTCTTCCTAAATATCTTCCTTCTCAAGCTCTTCGTTCATCCGCCTCCAGCTCCCTCAAGCAACGAGTTGGTGGTAGATCTCTCTTCGGCTGGGGCCTTCCTCTGGAACAGCCTCCCTGCCTCCCCGAAACGTGAGGAGAACCATCTCCGGTTCCAGAAGCACCTCAAGACCTTCCTCTTTGCTTCTGCTTTCTTTCCTCCTCTCCCCTGCTGAACTCCGGGCTGAAACTGCACTGGTCACCTGTCTACCCTCCGATCTCGGGCCCTGACCCCTCCCCTGCCATTTGCACCCATGCACTGCCTCCCTGGCATCCCCTGCAGTTGGGGACTGTTTTTCTTTATCAGCCCCCTACCAGCACTTGACACCTGATGTCTGCACTTACCCTTGCACTTGCCACCAGCTGGTCATACTTTTACTTATTGCTTTATCTATTCTATTTATTTTACTGTCGTTCCCATGTACTGCACTGCTCCCTTCCCTTCCCTTTCCCCTGCACTTTTCCCCTTACCCTGCACTTACACGATCTCAATGTCACCTGGCCTAGTAAAATCGTCGTCTCTGTCCTCCCTCTGTTCCCCCTCCCTTGCCCCGTCACACATTGAAAGACTTGTGTATAGGCGTGTTATAAATGCCATATCATAACTTGGAGGATTTGGTGCGCCTCCTTCCCGCAGGTCACTCGGTAGTCCGCTTCCCCTTTCTCGAATGATAGTGCAAACGGGAAGGCCCAACAGTAGCATATGCCCCTTTCTGTCAACCATTGTATGATGGGGCAGCAGTCTCTGCGACGAGTTAGGGTGAGTCCCGACAAGTCTTGGAACACCTGATCGTGTCCCCTTCATATTGGAAGCTGCCCAGTCTCTCGGCTTTCTCTATGACCTCCATATATCTCAGCAAGTGGAACACTATTGACCTTGGGCCCTTTGCTCCTCTGCCACCTCCTCTGTGCGCCCTCTCCAGTTGTACTTCCTCCCCCCCACCAGGTGAAAAGTTGATTAATCAGGCCTTGTACTTTCCTCCCAACCTCCAACAGAGACTCTCCCTTTTCTTCTCTGACCCCCAGGATGCATAGATTATTCTGGCACTCTATTTTCCAGGCCGTCCAGCTTTAGGACGGTTTCCTCCTCCCGCATTTCCAGGTCGGTTAAGCAAGCCTCATACTTCAAATCCAGGAGGTCCACCTGTAGATGTTTTTTTTCCATTCCCTCCATCTTGTCCTCTAGTTTATCCACACAACCCTTCAGGTCGCATATCGAGGCTTGATGGTCTGTCCATATCGCCTTAATTTCTTTAAGTATGTCGTTGAGGTTGTCTCTGGTCAAGGCTGGTGCTGGTGTGCACCCCCCGCTGCCATTTCTTCTTAGGCTGAGTGGCTCCCTCTCACGTCTGCCACCCAGTCTCTCCCGAAATGCAGCTGGGCCTGTACTCCTGCCTGCACCCCGCTGCTATGCTTTGGAAATCCTTGGTTCCTCTCCAGTGTAGTCCCAGGCGGTGTGCCTGTTAGGGAGAATTCTCACCAAAGTGCCAATTCCCTCTACCTTAGAGCCCTCCAGCTCTTTTGCTAAACTTTAGGGCTTTGAACTTTTTGAATCTGTTCGTTCTCTCTTGTTTTCTTTGAATATAGTGTTTTAGATAACTCCATAGGCATCATCTTTTGTTATGTGTCACACAGCATCTTCAGTGCAGAGGCACAGGGATGTCTTTCAGACTCCCCAAGACCCAACTACCTTCCCTGGGACTGACTGTCTCCCAGAGACTGTAAAGTTAAATTGACTTTACTCATCTTTTTAAATTTGCTAGACCCAGCACACACTGCCTTACAGCAGAGTGCTGGAAGGATTGCCTAGCATTCCCTATGTCCAGAAAACTCATGTAGCCCTCAAAAGCTACCCTTTCCTCTCAGAATGGCTGGTGGCAGTGGTATTACCAAGATTTTCCTGACCAGGAACCGTTTAAACGCTCTGGTAGCTAAAATCAATGGAAGCCATATTTTTCAAGATGGCATCTGAGCCCCCTTTGTAAAAACAGCTTTTTTCACCATTTCTTTTTGGAAAGGGCCTTCTTGTGTTTGTCTCTAGGCGCCAAACCAGGTTTGGTCCCTTTGTTCGTGTGCCTTTGGCGGGCTTCAGGTTTGAAGCCCTCCCCTGGCGTCTGAGTGTCTGGGGTGGACAGGAAGTGAGGGAGGTGCCCAAACTCCCTGTGCGTAGTCTCCTAGGAGACCTGAATGCACACTGGCGTGAATGGATGGCTGGCTGTCCTGCAGGACAGCCTCCCT
This sequence comes from Ambystoma mexicanum, assembly GCF_040938575.1. NCBI lineage: Eukaryota > Metazoa > Chordata > Amphibia > Caudata > Ambystomatidae > Ambystoma > Ambystoma mexicanum. The sequence continues at coordinate 1,265,512,918 of NC_090926.1, read as the reverse complement.
GCTGTGTGAGTGGCAGCTAAGCTGCGAATGAATGGTAGCTGACTGTTTAAAAGCAGGTCTCTGGGACTTGGAAGGCAGAGTCAACCACTGTAACAAAAGAACTGAAGCTGAGCTGAAGGAAGACGACTACTGCAACTCCTGGACCGTTGGTTTGCCCGGTGATGCCCTGCTGCAGGTCCGAATCGCCTGAAACTCCCTCGACAGAGAAGCCCCTGCAAGAACGACTTCCCTCGAACTGGTGGGAACAACCTCTCCGAAGCTGTCTGGACACCGTCCCGAAACGGGTCGAATTTTCATCAGAGTGCTGTTGAAAACCGGATAGCCAGTAGGGAAGGAAACTAGATGGTCTTTAAGGCACTCGCAGCTTAAACCGAAGATTTGCGGAGTACTGGACTCGAACCCGAGCAGTGCAGGAACCTCCCGACGTTCTCCCTCTTGTCCCCACGACTGAGGCCCAGGAACAGCGAGATCTGCCAGACTGCCAGGCTCACTAACCTTTGCTGCTGCTTTTTCTTCATTGAACAAGGTACTGTGCAACGCGGTAGAGAAACCCTCTTTGCCGCAGTGAAACTTTGTACAATTTTCCCAACTTTGGAGTCGTGTTCGCTCCTAAACCTACATCAAACTCTTTTATCTGCAAACTACTTCTAAAAACTTTGGCAAAGACTTAACCGTCAGAACTGTGCTGTCCTATCCAAGACAGTGAACTATTGACTTTGGCCCAGGCCTTTTGAATTGAACTGCCTCTCACAGTGAACTGAACTCTTTGCCTATCTACAGAAAGTAATTGTGGTAATTCATATAAACCTTGTCTTTTTACTCCCATTGTTGAAATACTGAAGTGCCATTTTGCTCTCACTTTGGTGCAGCCTAACTTGTTCAGATATTAATGGCTTTAGTATTGGAGTATATTATTGTGTGACATTGAGCTGCTTATTCTAGTGTAATGTTTTCTAACTAAGTGTGTAAATAAATTAATATTGTTTTACCAAGAAACCCTAAGTGTTTGCTTGAATCACTGTATTTGAAAGTCTGTTGTGTAATAACTGGTACTGCTCACATCCCTCTTGAGATGAGCCTGGCTGGCTGCTCTGTCTTGCTACCAACAAACTGTGTGGTACAGACTTATACCAAAAGGTAAGATTGTGCTTACACATGTAGTCTTAATTGTGTGTAGTGTTCCCAAAAGGTACTGCATGTAATTCTGCCTAACAGTGCCCAATGGTCGGTGTGTCCACTGGCTAACACTGGGTCTTTCTTGAGTTAGCTTTCAGCCCTTGGTGACTCCGAGGTGGTCTCCCTTGGTCCCCGGCTGTTAATGTGAGCCGGGGGGCGTACTCGTGCACCTAACAGTGTCCCCCTTGTTCTTTGTAATGTCCATTTGGTGGGCGTTGGGGCAAGTCTTTCACCTCCACGGGCCCGGGTCCAAATAAACTGTCCCTCCGCTGCTCCCCGTGTGCTCCCAGGCCTCTGCCTGCCGTAATATGGCCGTATTATCAGGTGGGGGAGGGCAGGCCACCACAGCACAGCTTCACTTGTGTCCTGCACAGGGCCAAAGTTGAAACAAGGCTCCGGGCTCGGGCAAGTGTCTCATGGCGTCTCCTCCACCCTCCATCTCACCTGCTGCATGCAGTCCGGAGGGCTTCCCGTGTGGCTGTCTTCTTCACTGCGGGGCAGCCGGATCAACGTTGTGGAACCACTGTGCAGCTCCTCCTATCTCTCCGGGTACCTCGTCCCGCTTCACGCCGGCTCTGCCACCTCTTCCATGGTCTGGTCACCACATGACAGGCTGACTCCACGGGTCGCTGGCTCCGGTCCTGCGCACCTCGCTTCTGGTTCCCTCTCGCCTCGGGGGCACCGCAGGACATCCTCTCTGGGCGCCCGTCAGGCCCATGCACTACAGGCCTGCTTCGAGCTGTGCAACAGATCGCCATGCGCACCGCCCGGGTTTTATAGCGCCCTGGCCTCCAGCCCTGTCCAGGACCTCAAGGGGGTGTGCAAAATGTTGGTTGCCACTGATTCTGCCAGGGGTTGGGGGAACCCGAATGCTTCAACAAGACGGGCTCTAGTGGAGCAGAGATCTCACATGGGCATCAGGGACCGCCCCCCCGGGGGTCTCCCCTTTAGCATTTTTAAGAGCATCACCCACGGCCTTACCAAATAAGACATTGGGCATATTTAGCAGTATTTCTAGTTTGAAACCTGACTGCCATAACCAAGAATAGAGTAAAAGTACCCTCGGCTTTGTTTCGACCAGCTGTGTCTACTGCATCTAAATTATTTTTCATAATGCTGTTGGCAACTTGTTTGCCTTCAGACACAGTTTTGCGAATTTGTAAAAGTAGCATTTCTGGAACAGCATCAAGTTGGTCATGGACACTGTCCCAAAGAGAACGGTCGTTGCTGGCTAATAAGCTGTACTGCTAGCGATGCGTACCCGATAAGCTGCTGATCTTGGCACTTTCTTGCCTAGAACATAAAATGTTTTGCTCTCTTTTTTGGGTGATGCCTCAGCTGAATCTAATGAGTGCCTGCCCTTTACCTTGAGACTCTGACTACTAGGGAATCTGGTTTAAGATGTTCCCTAATGTAAAGGGGATCAGTAGGCACAGGTTTAAAAGGTTTTCTAGACATGGGGGATTGACTGCCCTGGTTAGGGAGGGAGTCGACAAAGAAGGCTGAATATGTTTAGCAACTGACTGAAGTAAGGGAATAAACTGGCCATCACACTCCCCCCCCCACCCCAGAAGATGTAATCGACAAAATGTGTCTTTTAAGACTGGATTTTAAGATGATCAGCTGCTTTAATAAGGAGATCATTGTACTGAATCTGGTCATGTATTGGGAAATCTGTAAGAGGCTGGTCTAGATCCTCGGGGGATGGCAACACACGTCAGGATCATCATGATCCTGGGTATCCTGATCATTATCAGTGTAAACGTCATCACCTGCACCTTGGTGTTGATCTTATTCATCATCAGGTATTGAAATGACTGTTATGGGTTGGACAGGAGATTGCAAACTTTGGGATTTAGCAGGAGGTTCTCTCTAATACATCAAATATTTTTGTTTTAATGTAATTGTTCTTTTAGAACTGGTTCTTTTTCCAGAAAGTTTACAAAAAATGACATGTTATCCATAGTCCTCTCAAACCTTTCTTTAGTCCAATAACCTGTACTGGGGCATTTTGGAAATTGAAAGCTATGGAACCATCTTCAGCCTGAAAAGTGTGACGTGAATGTAAAACCTCCGATATATGAGACAAAGCAGATTTATATTGTGTTTGTTTCGGCGTACCTTCGAATGACATGAAAACTTGTTTAGAAACTTGTTTGTGGTGTGTCTTTCGATGTACCGTCAGAGTGCATTAAAGATTTATGTTTCAATGCTTGTCGTTCGGTACGCATATAACCTGTATCTTTATGCACAGTAGTCGATAGATGTCTGTTTAGGGTCTTTGTCTTGTGGCAAACGTGAAGACGAGGGCCAAGAGGACGAAAGATGCTTAGAGCTAAAATCAGTGGTAATGCTTTTATCTGAAACCCATGCTTCGACTTTTTAGCCGATTAACGTCTAAGGATTGGGTTAGTGTGGGATTGTTCATGTGTGCCTTTGTCACCGAGTATGGTCACCATCACAGGACCGCTGGCCTGCTTCTCGGAGGCAGGGTCTGGCACGTGGGATTCGGGAGAACCATAATGTCTTCAGCTTCACTTCATGCACCATAGCTGCCTTGCTCTTCATCAGACTCTTCTGCTTCATCAGACTTTTCCGTGCATGTTGGGTTATCTGCTTTGGCCTGCATTGCTTAGGCCACCCAACGTTTATTAAGTGTCTTTTAAAGTTTTGGTTAGAAACAATTAACAGGCAGACAGCGCTTTTTGGTGTGACCTCCTGGAAGGCAGTGGTTGCACACACGGTGTTTCTTTACACGGATACTGCCTACTGCAGGATGGACAGAACTTAAGTATTTTCCAGGATTCATTTCATAGAGCGACCGACCATGATGGCAGAAATAAAGCAATCTGAGGGACATCGATTCGAAAGACCATGGGTACAGTACACGCCGCACTAGGGAGTATTACAAACACGCCCAGTCGACGTCCTTTTTGGACTTAAAAAACAAGTCATCCAATACTCTGCACCTACCACTAAATGTCGGCCAACACAAAGCATTCCATTCCAAGCAGATCCACAAGCCACAGAAATAATGATTACAAATGACATTTGGTTGTTGACATGAATATTCTTATTTTGTTCATAGAGACTTCCCTAATGAATCTGTTAACTTGGGCCATGGATTATGTGATATTTAGAGCACCAAACTGTATTGCAATGTATATTGTATTTATTTGATTAAAAAAGCCTTTCGACTATATTATAATTTTAAAATTATGTTTTTGAGTGATATACTATGTGCTAAATGTATTTAATTTCTTTTTACAATGCACCTAATACCATACCCGAGTTCGTTTTCTAAGCGCGGATCTGGTATTTAAACCTCTGTTGCTTTGCGCAGTCTTGCTTCCAAGACCAGTGCGTTGCCCCTGTGCTATCCTCTGTTCACACAAATTTCATTTCTTTGTGTGTTCTTAAAAGGCCTAATAAATAGTTGTATTTTTATACATGGACTGTCTAAGCTGAATTAGTGTGTGTGGACTCACTGAGGCCCTAGACTACTCTCCTGGGACCAAACCTGGACTGCTCTCCACACTACTTTGATTGGGTTCTGGCTAAACTCTGAGTCTCCCCGTTCACCATAACTACGGTGCTGTCCTAAAATCTTCCCAAAAGGGATGATTTTAGAAATCAATCTCAACACTCCCCTCCATTGAAATTGGCCTTGAATAGTACACCACTTAAACCAATAAGTCAGGCGGCCATGAGGGACACTCGTCTGCCTAGTTCAGGGTAGGACAGACACCCTGAACATGGGGCTGAAGAAACCCTCCCAATGCTACATAGGATTACCCTAGTCGGCAACATACCTGATTTGTTACGGAGTGGCCAGCGGGGTCTGTGACCTGATATGCAGCTCCACTGACAGGCAAGCGCACATTCCATGTCACTGTCCGTCCCAGGGGGTTGTACAGGTACACAATAAACTGAAAAGCAGAGAAAGAGAGTTACTAGCACAAACTGGTTCTCCAGCATTAGCATCTCCCATACACCCATGTGCAGCATTCCCCATTTTCGAGACAGGCCCTTTGCCACCTGGGAATAGCTCATGTGACGATTTCCCTGGCCCGATTCTGTATGCAGACAGTTCGGTCATCATAGCACCCAGCGGCCAGCCCAAGCTAGAGAATGCAGGGCAAGAAAGAGGTAAACAGGGAATTCCCAGACCTCCCTCCACGAGTTCAAGAATTGGCTTTGGGGGGACCAGACTATAGAAGTAGGCTCAGTCAGTCTCCAGATGTGGAATGTCCAAGCAGAAGTTGGAAGGTGTTTGGAGGAGACCGTCGAGCAAGAAGCTATAGGGAATTGAGGTAATTGGAGGAGGTTTTCCATCTAGTAGGAGTTTATTAAAAAGGAGATTTGGTTGAAAGAGGTTTGCCATCTGAAAAGGTAGTTGCTGCGCAGGAGGTGGACAGAGGAAGTCAGCTGCCATGGGAAGAGAGAGAGAGAGACCAACTGTCTATAGGGGTCAGATTGTCGTCCCCTTAAACCAGAGGAGGGGAGGACCAGGACACCTCCATAGCCCCTGCATGGTTGTGGCGGGACAGACACGCACCTACATGGAGCAATGAGTCAGTGCATATCAAAGGGCTAGGAAACCCTTTGTGCGTTAGGCCCTCATGAGTGGGCTATCCCAGGGACTAAGACCATACATCAGGGATGCGGGCCATTGACTGATATTAGTATCAACCCTTTCTGGAGAGCCTGGAAGTACCCTGGGGGAGGTGGATCTTTCCACCTTGCTGGAGGTCACCACGGTACCAGGCTCCCTTCTGGGGAGAACCACAGACCAGGGGCAGGCAATTGGAAACATTGGACATCTCCCTTGTGCCCAGTCCAGTGCATGAGGGAAGCCCTGGCCCAGAGCAGCATTTAGTATCACCACCCAAGAGGATCAGAAGGAGAGCCAAGCTAAAGGCACACCCTAAAGAGTCCATGGAAAAGAAAATCTCCTGAACTGGGTGTAGGAATTATGAAAACCTACAACCCAAATGCAAAGACTGGTTTCTACAGGACTAGACTCTGCGTTGGAGCTTAGCCTCTAGATGTGCGAAAGGCCTTTTCTTTTGCACAAGTCTGGCACTTGCACTCACTTCCTGGAGACAGTCCCAGGTAGGAAAAAGCAAACACCCAGAGAACACTATTGCTGCTGTGAAGCCATGTTTAGTCCCCTTACCCCCCCAGACCCCTCCCAAATACCATGACTAGAGATACCTACCAGCACTTACTGGACCCAATAAGTTGGGTTTATTGCAATATAACATTTGAAAATCAAAACAAAGGACTGGTCTTGTGTGCACTTGACATTCACCACATACGAAAGTCGCATATGGAGAGAAATTATCACATGAAAGCAAGGATATGAGGCAAGCAAGGAGTGCTGGGGGAGGGGGATTGCTAAAGGGATTGAGGGGTAGTGAAGGGGAGACAGAAGAAGGGTGAAAATGCTACCAGCATCTTGGAGTCTCTAAACCAACAGCATCATATCAGAGAAGGTGTACATCAAACCTGCTGGACTGTCTGGTGTTAAGACCGTTGATATGTCACTTTGCACAAAGTGATCCAGGGTCACCAGTAGGTGCAGGGAGGAAGTGACACAATGTTGTAGAAAGAGCTACAACTGGACAGAAATTGCACAATGGCACAATACGAGTAGATACAGGGGATGTGAGAGGTGAAATGGGGAGAGCACAGGGTAGAGAGGGAAGCACTGACTGTGGGTTCAAGGCCAGTGATTGATAAAGTAGTGGTAGGCTGAACGTCAGAGTGGGTGCCGCAAGGCTTGGTGGAGAGCCTAACACCGAAGCACTAGTGACTGTGGCAGGTTGGAGCCAGTGAATGTTATAGGTGCCATTACCGTTGTCGAGTTCTCGGTCAGAGGACACACACTGATGTTCAGGTAATCGCAAAACACAAAGTTTTCCTTGCTGCCGATTAAACTGGATAATGCATTATTGATCAGCACCTGAGAAGAGGGTAAACAAGAGATCAGGACTGTAATACAAGTCTCAATATTTCACAGGTCACGTGAACGTGAGTGGGTTCAGGGACCCTCAATGAGTCTACAAAGTAATTAAATTTAGACAGTCAAGTATAAAATTGCAGTTATTTATTAAAGGCCTTCTGTACAGACTGGAAAATTAAGCTAACGGGTAGTATTATCAAACAACACTCCATGATGCAAGTATGAACAGTCACCATAGGTTAAAATATAGATACAGTCCATGATGGAACCAGATCTCCAGGCAATAACCTATTTTAAGGAGTCCAACCTTTTGTGCTTTATGCCCAAAAGTCTCAGAAGCCACAATGTTTCTCACCAAAAGGAAGTCTCTGTAGGCAAGTTGTAATAGGCTTGTGTTGATGATTGTTTACAAATTCTACAACAATTTGACCAGAGTTTCTCTCTTCCAGACCCAAGGCTAACCCAGGGGCAGGATACTTGACCCAAGTTGGACGATCCTTAAGGTGCGTGGAATAGAATAAGGAGACAAAGGGACTTGTTCCCAACGTTATCCTTTGGAGGACCGGAGGGTGGGGGGGACGGGGGATGCACTGCATTTACTGACCGCCCGCCCGCCCCCTGACTCAGATTTTCCCCAGATCTTCTGGGCTCTCGATCTTCTGCCATTGGTTCTGGTCAGAGTTGCCCAGGAGTTGCGGGGTCAAGGATCAGGTGCAGCTGGAAGATGCAACCTCCATCGATGAAAAGAATCCAAGAGCCACTGATGCAATTCTCTTCAGGACTTTGCACAGGTTGGGGGAAGGCTAGTACAAGCAACTGCCTCTGCACACAGGGAATGACCGGTGTCCTTCCAGTCGCGATCACAGCAACTGCAGGACAGATTCCCCTAATGCTGGAAAGCTGAAAGTCAGAGAAGGCTACTAGCAGTACAAGCTGGCAACCACCGAAGTTCCAGATTTGAACACGGTTAGGGAGATTTATCATGTTTATGCTTCAACCCTCTCCTAGCGAGACCCCCCTAGTGAGACCCCCAGCATTTTTGCTGGTCTTCTGGTCCTTTTTCTTTCAATCCTGAATGAGTGGAGCCTTTTTCCACTCATTCATTCATGTGGGTTCTGTCTTTTAGAACTCTATTCTGTGTATACTTCCTGTCTGTACTATGGAGTCTGTCTGCTCCATAGCCTTTAAAGACATCTGTGTTTTTACTACTGCAGCACACAGCTCCTTATGCGCACCGTCGCTAGGGAACCTTAGGGTCCTCCAAGATTCTTTTTCTATATCCTCAAGTATATCTCTCCAAAAAGTCTATAGTCTGAGAGATTGGTACACACCTCCTTCAGTAGAGTGCCAAGGCGCTACCTAGTATCTCCCTTCCCTCTGCTCCTGTGACTTTTTACTAACATGGACAATCTCCTAGTTATGGCTAGTGGCAGTGGACACATTCTACCAACTATTGTGTCATTTCTATACCGCAGGCTATGTCCATAACCAGTAGTGCACAATAGGGGCACCCAAGTACCAACTTGGCGACGCCATTACTCGTGTGGCTGTCCTTTATTAGCCCTTCTTCTACCATTCTGTGAGGGGGAGGTCAGTGTGTGCGTTTGTCCTTGGGTATCCCTACCTAGGCTCCAGAGTGTCTGATCAGGCAGGAAGTGGGGGAGGAGTCTTCCGCCCCCCTGTCATTTGTCTGCCAGAGTGTCTGAATAGGACCAGCTCCCACAGGCAGTCTGGCTGTTCCGATTGGACAGCCATGCCCCTTTCTGTAAAATGCGGAGAGAGATTGCAGAGGAGTGTGTGCTGGAACTGTATAAAAAGGTGAGGCTTCCGCAGTGAAAATAGACCACAGGAAACAGAAGTAACCGAAAAAGAAGACGACCAGAGAAGCCTGCAGACCCTTTGCAACACCGTGAAGCAACCACTGCTGTCCTGACCTTGTTTTCTATGCGCCAGAGGAGCTCTGAAGGGGACTCCTTTCCTTTGGCTGGTGGGACCATCCAGTCCCTAGACAAACTTCGAATTGAGCCATCTCCCGAGGTCCTAGGAATTTCCAGAGCTGTAGAACCCCAATACCAGGAGACCTGCTACCTATTTTGAGTGAATCATTGTGGAAAGGCCAAATCCATCCAAATCTTTGCTGAACCTGAAAGGACCATCCAGAGATCTGATCCAACTTGCCCAGAACCCCCTCGGAGTGCGGGACTGCAGGAATCGAAGAAGATTGACCGGACGATCCGTGTCCTTTGTTGGTACTGCAGAAAAGGTCCCGAAACCGCACAGTGAACCAAGATGTCACTGAAAGTCGTGCCTCAGATCCTCCATCAAGACTGTTGCTGAGAGATCCCGCCCATTGTCCTGCCTTCAGTAATCAGACCAAGGAATCCGGAGGTCGGGTCCAGAGCTGCAACATCGCGGAGCATCCAGCACGAACATTTTCTTCAAACCTAAGATACTGTGGGGAAAGACTGGAGGAAATCCTCTGGAACTCTTCGCATTCTGCTACTTGCCAAGACTTTGAGCCCTCTCTGAACTACCTGTAGCTAGGGTTGTGTTTTTGGACTTAAAAGACTTGCTGTGCGAAGAAACCCTCTCTAAAACAGTGAACCAAGCTAATGTTACACTAACTAACCATTTTCCTCCCTTAAAGTAGCTTTACTATATGTGTTTGCAGAGTGAATGTATTTCCGTATAAACTGTTAGCCACTGCAGGTGCACGTAGTAACCAATGGTCTTTAATCCTTTCTAAAGTTGCTATAACCGCGAACAAACACGAAAGTGAAAGTGTCCTTTGAAGCGTATTCTCAAGTACTCCAAAGTGTTCTAGTGTAAACATCTAAAGTATTTAAAGTTATTCTGATGTATTTATAATAAATATATAATTGTATATACATTATAAGTAAGAATTCCTTTGGTGTGCATGTCTAACTAAGGTTCAGTGTACTTATCTACAGCTCACATCTTCCTCTTAAAATAAGCCTGACTGCTCTGCCACTCTACCAAGGTCCTGAGTTAATACAGACTGATACTAAGAGTTGGGGATTTACAAACGACTGGGATAGCTTACTAAAGTCTTACTACCTGTAGGACTTCAGGAAAACTCCCCTAACAAATGCAGAAAGGCAACACTTCGGGAAAGGTAGCCCAGAGGGAGTTGGGCAGTCCAGGGACATTCCGAAAGCTCAGAAGGACAGGATCCTCAAGATGGCGTTGATACTAGTTGGTCCCACTAGTCCAAGGATTAAAGCATCACTCGGGGTCATCAGAGGAACAGCGCTTCACTGAATTGGCTACTGGAAGGGATGCTGGGCCACTTCACAAGGAGTCGTCAAATCCTCACCAAGCTGCTATTCTTTGAGGGATTCATGGCTCCAACGATGATCTGAAGAAATGGCTAATACAGACACACACACTTCTGTGCAAGTGCATGGCCTTATAAGGACTTTCCTGACTTGAGAAGGCAGGAAGAGGGACACACTGCATTATGGCAAAAGAACAAGCGACATTCATGTGGCACTGCCATTTTAGGGCACTAGCCACATTTAATAGCCATAAGCTGCCTACACAAATGTGCACACCAATAATAATACAAAAACATACAGATTTAACTACTGCCACCAGCTTGTCTTTAGGCAAACCTAAAAGTAATCAAAAAGCTTACGTGTACAAAAACCCATTGCATTGCACTGTAAGGTGCTGTGCGCAAAGTTAAAAAGTACAAGAATTAAAAAGGGAAACATTTCCCCAGAGCTGATGGTGAAGAATTTTCCCCATAACCATGAGCAAGCGGTGAGCTTTACTTCCCTTCAAAGAGTCAGAACAGGATCGAACAGAACAATGAGAATGGGCTTCCATAGGAAACCAAGGAGGGAAAGTGGCAAGAAAATACATCTTTCCTAACAGCAGGTTCGAGACCCGCGAAGACGAGAAGTGCAGCAGGATTTGGGCCAATGGAATTCTATGACAAATGTAATTGAATGAGGGGGGGGCTAGAGACACTCTAATCACCAACACAGGACCCAGTGATAAGTACACAGTTGTGGTTCCCAAAAAGTCAAATCATCAATGGTGAAACGAACCAGCGAGTAGAAAGTCTTCTTTTGCAGGGCAGATTACAGTACCCAGTCACCCAGTCACTTGATCTTCAACCCAAAACAATCTGCCCTCCTTGGAGGGGGACCCACCAGCAAGAGTGGCTCCAGGAAGACCCAAGAGCCCAAGCAAGCAGGTTTCCGGGGGCTAAATTAACTTAGGGGCAACCAACCAGCAATAAAACGGTCCAATGACAAAGGCAGAAGGGGAGGTGGTTTAAGACTGCCCAAATGAATGTGAGAGGCAGACTATTGATGTCCCAATACCCTTCTGGGAGACGGCAGCTTCCTGCATTGTCAGGCAGAAACCTGTGCAGTCCCCTCTGGGACCACTGCAAAAGATTTAAGACTACAGGTGTTTGGCAGTAAACCCACTTTGTAGCAGTCTGTACCACACAGATTCACTTGGTAGCTGTGGCTGAGCAGTCAGACTTCCCTCAAGAAGAGTTAGGCAGTATACAGAGTATTCACAATAGGTCAAGAGAGCACAATAGAACAAGTAAACACTGACCAGGGCTTGGTGTAAAAGAGATATAATTATTTATTTAAAACCACATCTAGATAAACACACAGGCACTAACAGTAAGCAATTCAAAAACACGGTCACTAAAAGATATACACTCCCTTAAAAGAATATTAGACAAGTCTTAAGTAAAGCCCCACTTAATTTCAGACAGCGGTGAGCGCTTAACGTAGATGGCACTCTAATAGTTCGTTTTAAAAAGGGAGAGAAAAGCAGAGAACAAATTGAAACAGATCCCAACACTTTTACAAGAACATAACAAGAGAGGACGGCAAAGTAAAACCGTGAATTCAGAGTCAGTAGGCCGGATCCGCTTTAAGAGGATCGAAACGAAATGTGTCCAAGGTCACACGGTTGCAGTGCACAGAAGTCTTGTAATGGTTCAAACAGGAGTTGGACCAAAGAAAGGGACCAGTTAGAGGGCCAAGGCGGGCAGCCCAGTCCAGAAGGTTAAGGGGTTATTATTACCTTGTAGCAATCTTTAGAAAGGGAGGCCTGGTGGACACGGTACCTTAAAGTGGTGAGAACACTCCAGCGGGGGCAGTTGTTCCTGGCAGTGGATGCAAGTCGGTGCTTCGTCCAGGGGAAGAGAGGGTCTCGTCGTGGAGGAAGACAGGAGTTCGTTGCACTGCCAGGGAAGAAACCAGCCGCAGAGTTTCTCAGGTACAAGGAGCGGTCCGTTGATTCGCGGTTCAGTGGTGAGTGGCTATCCGGCCGCCGGGTGCTTGGCACGGGCAGTTCGACCACAAACCGGTCTGGGGTGCGAAGAAAGAAGGTAAAACTGGTTGTGCCCACCAGTCAGGGGAAGAAGCCTCTCCAGCCGGGAGACCTTCTCTGTCGTTGGGAAGTGGTGAGTCGGTTCCGAAGGGCTCCACCGGTGGTGTTGTCGTGGTAGGTCGGCTCAGCTTCTCCCTCGTCGGATTCTCAGGTCCTGTGGCAACTTCTGAAGTTCTAGTCCCCAAAGCCCTGCTTTTATGCAGCATACCCCCATTCACTCAGCCTAGCTGTCAATCAAACATGCTAAGTGGTGAGCCGGCCGATCACACAAGAGTGCGACTTGAGTTACCAAGGTAACTCAGTCCAGGGTGCCTAAACCCCCTCCCACACCCCCTGTAGTACCCAGACAGAGTGGCACCACTTTTGGAGGCTTCTGTGGAGAAGCCCGCCAAAAAGTGGAACGAAGGGCTCGACTTGGGTTGGAGTCACAGAAGAGAACACAAACGCCATTTTAGAATCGAGTCCTGGCAAAAAATACCAACCAGCGAATTAATATTAATTAAATAAACCGGCGGTATGTTCGAGGCTATGAGAATTAAATAATTAAAGTTGGTAGCCTCGAACAATGGGAAAATCCCATAGGAAAATATTGGCATTCGACTATAACAAGTAGTTTCCACTGCCACCAGCCAAAACTCGATCAGGGGGGACGGAGACGTGCCCCTCGACTAACAGACCCTGGGGCAATCGAATTGCCCCGACCAGTACGTCCACAATATGATGGTTTGTACTGGTTTCTGTTAATAATTTGGCACTAGTAAAGCCAATGGTGACTTTACATGCCCTGGGAGACAGTAGTCAGTCCCAAGGTATGGAGTCCATGGTGGGGTGTCACTATGACACCCCTGTCTTACTGCATGGAGGGTGCTGTGTAACACACATAATAAAAACACATGAGACCCTATGGAGTAAAGGACCCCATAGCCCATAAAACATTACCAGTCCAAGGAACACCATAAATCATGTCCAAGAGTGGGAGAAAAAGAGTCTCACTCTTGGCAGGAGGAAAAAACAAACTCCAGAAATCCAGCAAAGCTGCTGGGGGACTCACTAGGTTAGGAAATTCAGCCTAAAGAGATAATTCTCCCTAACATGCATCAAGGCAGTAAAAATGGGAAAGCGATGGTAGCAGTACAATGGTCCAGAGACGGTGCCAGCACAGAAGTCCCAGTCCAGCCAACGAAGACAGGCCTGAACCGACATCCAGCAGCTAAAACTCCAAACCAGAGCAAAGGTAATGAGACAAGCACAGCCAGCATGGACAAACATAATCTCAAAATGCTCCAACAGGTAAGTGTACCAGCAGAGTTCAAGGGAACTGTGACTGAATTAGGGTCTCCCCTAGACATATTCATACACTCACAGCTGTCCTAAGCCAGCCCTCTAATCACACACACCAAGGGCACCTAAACAAAGGTTTTGGGGGCCAGCCAATCAGGTTATCCAAAAAGTTGCTAAACGTTCAGGTCCACCCACACAGTGTGTGGAATTGCTTGTGTGGGGATAGGGACTGGTCTAAACCAGAACCAACCACAAAAGAGGGTACAGGCCTGGGCTCAGAGAACAGGACTTAGACGAGCCATTGAGTTACTAATATTTGTTTAAGATATCACAACTGGTGAAGCCAAACCTAAATTACAGCACCTTACTCCCCAAGACAAGCTCTGGTCAACCATGGGACCTGTGACGAATTGAGGGAATCCGTGGGTTCTTCCCAGGGGGGAGCCTCACCCTTTGAGGCTAGGGAGGCGAGCCTGCTTAGCAAAACCCTGGCTAGGGATTTGTGAAAGCGGGACCTCACAAGGAGTGACTCCCCTTGGGGGGACAAGGACACCAGAGGAACTCCCTGTCACAAATACCCTATCTGCCTATATGGGACTGGAGAAGACTGATGTGGGGTCCCCAAGTTGGAAGTTGCAACATTGCTGGATGAAGGTAATGCTGAATAGCTTAACAGCTGAAAGGAGACGGCATGCCTTCTGGAGGGATGGCATGCCTCCTGGAGGGACGGCGGCTGGTGCAGATAAGCCCCAAAGTAACAAGTCGAAAGCGGTAGAAACCTTGATTTACCTGGTGGTGTGAACAATACAGCAGTTGTGTTGGGCTGGAAGCCAGCAAACGCCAAGAATGGGGAACAATGATGGAACGAATACTCAGTTTCTGGAGAAGACGAAGGCGAGAACAGAAAAGCTGACTGGGGCCCCGCAGCCAATTGCCACTCTCTCAGACGCTGGAGGGAGCAAATAGCGGCCTGGTCGCAAGACGCCACCCTAATGGAGCATACCCGAAAGAAACAAAGTTAATGGAGTTGCCCAGGCTAGAGTGAGGCAAATCGCAGAAACAACAAAAGTGAACAGAGAAGCCAGTGGGCAGAAGCTACCTACGGGTCAATCAGCAGACCGTCAGAGAAAGACTATCCAGTAGGGTTACGGGAACCCTGAAATCCTGTGCACTAGAGATTGGCCCCTGGGACTAAGAAAGACAAAGTCAAAGTCAGAAGGACTGAGTCATGAAGGGTCCAATCAGTTAAAGCAGGAACAAAATAAAGGGACAGTGATGGAGCTCCATTTTTGTAGAAGCAAGAGAAAAGAAAGATACATTTGTGGAGACTGATAAAGGAAAGCATATCTCCAAGAAGAAAAGTTGGGACATTTGGTTTATTAAAAGATCAACTTCTCATTGAGTGGATTGAGAGGGACTTGGGGAAATTTCCTTTGAGAAATTATAACCCAGTTTTGGAAATACCACACAGGATAAAGCTGGGGCCTGAGATCCCAAATGGGTTTTGAAGTAAAGTAGTTGGAGCACAGAACACGCGGGCTCCGACTAACGTTTGGAGTTCTATTTTGTTAAAGTGGTAGGTCCAGTTAGAGGACTATATATTTTTTTTTTAAAACTTTATTTATTGGTATTTATGCCACAACACAAATTCACACCCACATTAGGGTGGACTTTAAACCTTGCGCCACGACCCCAGACCCTCCCGGTAACCCTCCCCTGCCCCTCCAAAACCATGTCACTTAGATAGTGATTCTGCGCTAGCCGATTATGTGTCATTTCCCGCTCCCATTCCGCTGGTATTGTCCCCGCAATTGTTAGTCCTCATCTGGGGGCATTCTCCGAGTCGGAGGAGTCTGAGGGGTGCCCTGCTGCCTCACCCAACAGGAACAGTGTCAGTGGTCCCCATACGTCTGGAGGACGGGCGTGCAGGGGAAGGAGTTTAATGAAATCCGATTCAACGTCTTGGTAATAAAGCAAGTCCTTGCGCCAAGTGGTGAATGCCGGAGGGGGGCCTCGGCCCCAGGCAACGGCAACCCTCCTCCGAGCCAAAGTCAGCAGGATCCCAGCTAGTTTCCTTATCGGGGGTGAAAGCAGCCTGGTCATGCCCAATAGGGATGCTGTGGCACTTGGCTGAATTGGTTCACCCACAATTGCTGCAGTCGTCTCTAGTACCCTTTTCCAGAAGGGGGCCACCTCGGGGCATTCCCACGCCAGGTGAACAAAACCTGCTGAAATTGTCCCGCACCTGAGGCATTTCGCTTCTGCATCAGGGTGGTGTATGTTGGATTTTGCCGGTGTATGGTAGGTCTGATGAAGGAAGTTGAAATGGATGAGTTTTAGGCGTGAGTTAAGCGCCACTTTTTTAGTCTGTTTCAGGCAGTAGTTCCAGTCCTCATCTGATATGCTCATATGCAGTGCTTCTTCCCATCTAGCTTTGGCCCTAGTGATGGCCGGGGTTGTGGCAGGGGTGAGTGCTTTGTAAATCTGTGATACCAGCCTACCCTCGCCTTGAGCTTGAATGACATTATGTAACAATTGCCAGGTTGGTGGCTGACGAGGGAAGTCTGGCAGCAAGGCCTGGAGGGTGTAGCGAGTCCTGAAGTAAAGGAATATGTCCAGAGCCGTGTTGCCCCCTCTGTTTCTGGCTTGTTCTGGAGTTAGGAAGCCTTCTTCTGAGAAAAGATCCCCCAGGGTTCGAATGTTCAGTTTGTCAACCCAGTGGTGGAACACGGTCTCTGAGGTGAGTGGGACTCCGGGAATAAACTTGACAGGTAGGAGTGGGGAGTACCGTGTTATCACTTCTAGTCTTTGGGCCAGGGTCCTCCAGACCTTGTACGTCGTGAGCATCACGTTCATCGTGGAACTGGGAACTGGTGTGTGGCTCAGGATGATTGCGGTCAGAAAGTTTGGTGCTGCAAGGGCTCTTTCCACCTGTACATGTGGTCAGACCGCCTGGGGGGTGTACCAGTGGCTGAGGTACTGTGCCTGAGCTGCCCAAAAGTATCTTTCGAGATCGGGTAGAGCCAAGCCTCCATTTGTGACCGGTAGCGTGAGCGTAGTGTACGCCACTCTAGCTGGTTTATTTGCCCAGAGTAGCTCGAGGACCATGCTCTTTAATTTTTTTAAAAAGGCCTGTTGCAGCAGCAGAGGGATATTGATGAATAAGTAAAGTAATTTTGGTAGGATCACCATCTTCACCAGAGAGACCCTTCCCCAGAGTGTCAAAGGCAGTGACTTCCATCGAGAAATCTTCTCTTGGATCGACTTGACGACCACTTCGTAATTGTCTCGAAACACTTCCTGACAGTTTAGTGATAGATGTATTCCGAGGTATCGGACTCTGGAGGATTTCCATGAGAGTTGGAAGTCGTCTGGAAACTGTTTTGTGTTTGGGGTCAGTGGGAAAACAATGGATTTTGACTGATTAATTTTTAGCCCCGAGGCAGCTCCAAATTTGATGACCTCCCTCATGACTGGATTCAGGTTGTCTACTGGGTCACGGATAAATAGGGCTACGTCATCAGCATAAAGAGAGATAATGAGTTTGTGAGGGCCTATGATGAGACCTCTCTGTTGTCGCTGTTCCCTGAGTCTGGAGGCTAGTGGTTCCATCACCAGGGCGAAAATCAGGGCTGAGAGCGGGCAACCCTGTCTCGTGCCTCTTTGCAGGTCGATCGGAGCTGACTTGGTTGTGCCGACGATGATACTTGCACGTGGTCTGGAGTACAGGAGTGAGACTAGGTTGATGAAACGGGCGCCCAGGCCCATCCTAGTAAGCACTGCAAACAGAAACGGCCACTCCACCGAGTCAAAGGCCTTTTCGGCGTCAAGCAGAACCGCCACCGCCTGCAACGAGGGGTCCAATGCAGCAATGACACCGAACATTCTTCTAATTCCAAAAGTCGTGTTGCGGCCAGGTATGAAGCCGGCTTGATCTGCCAGCACGAGGGTAGGCATCAAAGGCATTAATCTTCCCGCCAGCACCTTGGCGAGTATTTTATTATCGAGATTGAGGAGGGATATCGGTCTGTAGGATGAGCATTCCTCTGGAGGTTTATCTGGTTTGTGCAGCAGAATAATGTTGGCATCACAAGTGGTGGGAGGAAGGTGACCCCTCTCTAGTGCTTCTTCATATACCGCCGCCAGGAGGGGGGCCAGTGTGCCCGCAAAGGACTTGTAGAACTCGCCCGTCAGACCATCCGGGCCTGGCGCTTTGGAGCTGGGGAGGGATTTTATGGCCTCCAGAATCTCCTCTTGGGTGATCAGTTCGTTCAAAGGTTCACGGAGGGAGTGTTCAACCCAATACAGCTCTGTGTCTTCGAGGTACTCCCGTGGGGCGGTCGAGGACTTGCACAATTTGGCGCTGTAGAGTTCTTGGTAGAAGATCCTGAATTCCTCAGCTATCTCCTTGTCAGTATGTACTATATTGCCTTGCTTGGTCCGAATGTGATCTATTTGGGTCAGTTTGGAGTCGGCTTTGATTAGGTTTGCCAAGAGGGCGCCGGGTTTCTGGCCTTCTCCGTACTGCCGGACTTGGCTATTGCGGTTCAGGAATTTGATCTCTCGGTCTGCCGCTTGATTGAATATCAGTAATTCCTCCTTCAGTGCCTTCGCAGTTTGGGGATCCATCCCGTTCGTGGCTTGTCGTTCCAGGTCCTTTAACTTCCCTTCGCTGGTTGTGAGCTCGCGTCTGATGAGTTTAAGGATGCCATTTTCTTTGGCGTGACACACTCCCCTGATGTAGCATTTTAGGGATTCCCAGAGTGTACTTGCTGAGGTGACTGATCTCGCGTTGGCTTCTAGGAACACGCTAATCTCTTCCTTCAGTTCGCTGGCGAACACCTCGTCTCTCAACGAGCCTGTCTTGAAACGCCATCGTAGTAGTGGTGGAGAAGGGGTGGCGTGTGCAACTTCAAGAAAGAGAGGAGAGTGGTCGGAGAGCGTTCTTGGGTATATAATGCAGCGTCTGCTTGACAATGGACCACTCGCTGAGACGAAGAAGTAGTCAATACGGGAACTTGTATTGTGTACCGCTGAGTGGAACGTGAATTCCCGTGCTTCCCCATTCGTGACCCTCCAGATGTCTAGTAGATTGAAGGCCTTGCAGATTTCATTTATTTGGAGTCCTGCTTTAGTTGGTGGGAGTTGCTGAGCTTTCGATCTGTCTCTTGATGAATCAAGTACAGTGTTCATATCCCCTCCCCAGATTATGGTTGCTGGGTCTAACTTGGAGAGCTGGGTAAGCACCCAACCGAAATTATCCGGGCCGTCCATGTTCGGAGCGTAGGAGTTAATAAGGGTCACCTTCTGGCCTGCTATGACTCCACTCACCAGAATCGCTCTCCCCTCTGCATCTCTCGTTGTGTGGATCAAACGGAAGCTCAGCCTCCTATGTATCAGAATAGCGACTCCTCTGGCGTAGGATGAATAAGAAGAGTAGTATCTGTGGCAGCCCCAACTCTTGGCCCACTGATGGTCCTTGCCTGGGAGAAGGTGTGTCTCTTGAATCATGGCCACGTCTACGTTGTGACGTCTCAGGTATTGGAGTATTTTCCTGGTTTTAGCGGGAATATTGCCCCCTCTTATGTTCCATGTCAGAACATTGAATGTGACGGGATGAACTTTCTATGTCGTAGCGTTACGGTGGATGCAGTTGGCCATGTCATGGCCTCAGGGTGAGATATGCAAGCACCGTCGCCTCGGGAGAGGACCCCTGTTGGATAGGGTGGCGTTGGTCCTTGCTTGGCAGGTGGAGAGCTGGGAGGTGGTTGTGGGCTAAAGACGCATAGTTTATTTTTGGATGAACACTGAGGGAACCATCCACGGGCTAACCCCAACTGGCCCGTGGATTTCCTTTCTATTGGGTGGGCAACCCCCAACAAGCCCACCGAGAGGACCCTCAATAACCAACTAGAACGAACTGTGGACACGTGGAAACCATGTCGCTGTGTAACTTGTGCTCCAACTGAGCTCGGCATGATTACCAATTGGTTGCCGAGATAACTTAGGAGACTAAACTGGAGCTGTGCCAGGGGCGTCAGGGGCCGTCCAAGTTCCCCAGTCCCGTGTCGTACTTATAGTAAATCGAGCCTGTACTTATGACAATCTGTCGTGTGGGCGTGGGCCTGCTCAGGACCTGCTGATTTACGGAGGATTTCTGAGGATTCTGTCTCTTTGGGGCCTTGGTCTGTTGGGGTTCGGATCGGGGCAGCCCATCCGGTCAAGGAACACGCCCGCCTCGTCCGGAGATTGGAAGAAATGAACCCTCTCCCCCTGTTGGACTCTGAGTCGTGCTGGAAAGAGCATTGAGTAGGGTAGTTGGTTGGCTCGGAGTCTTTGCTTGATGGCGGTGAAGGATTTCCTCTGGGTTTGAACAGTGGGTGAGAAGTCTGGATAGAAGTGGATTTTATCACCCTCATGAAGAAGTTCGCCCTTCTCCCTGGCCAGTCGTAGGATGGTGTCACGGTCTCTGTAGTTGAGCAGCCGTGCGATGATTGGCCTTGGCGGTGCTCCGGGGACTGGTCTGTTGGATGGGATCCTGTGTGCTCTTTCCACTATGAAGACTGGGGACATAGATTCTCTGCTGAAGAGTGATGTGCAGAGAGATTCTACGAACTCCTCCATTTTACCTTGTAGCCGTTGTTCCCTCACGCCTATAATTCTTATGTTGTTCCTCCTTGAACGACCCTCTAAATCCTCGCATTTGGCGATAGTTGTTTTCATTTGGGATTCCAGTAGTGAGACCTTGGTCGTAAGGGACTCTGTGCTGTCATCTAAGTTCGACACTCTTTGCTCTACCTCATCCAGACGTTCTGAGTGTGTGTCTATGCGGTGTTGTAGGAGGTCCACCTTGGAAGCGAGGCCATCCATTTTATTGTTAAGATTTCCTATGCCAGCTTTCAGTTCCAGAAGGAGTTCTTTGATTTCAGACGGGTTAACCTCCGGTTCCAGCTGAAGCGGGGGGACAGGGGCCGCCGCGTGGTCCTCGCTTTGAGAGGGGGCTTTAGGAGTCGCGCCACCTTCAAACGTTAGTTTCCTCTGCGATTTATCGTTCTTCCCCATTTCTGCGGTGGACCCACTGGTAGACTGTTATGTGACGCAGGGTTCTATTGTTATATTCTTATGGCAGGATTGTTCCGAGAACTCGTTCAGAGATGCCGGTATTATGGGGAATTGCTGCTGCGTTGCAAAGTTAGTAGGCGTTGTAGAGCTGCAATTTTGAGAACCACTGGGGCAGCCCTCGGATGACCAGCTGGGAGAGGATGGTGTTCCACTGTAGCGATCTGCTGTGTAGGTGACCTCCCTCGTGAGTGGCACAGACCCGAGGGGGGGGGGGGGACACTCCGCCGCGTTCTCGCTTGACCACTTGGTGCTGGTGCCCCCGTGGCTTGACAAGGGCACCCGGCTGATGACTTCCGGGGGGCCTCGGGTCTCGCCGCTGCGGTGGGGGGGGGAGGGTGCGATCCCCCCAAGATGGTGCCAGATGTCGCGTTGGGGGGGGGGAAGAGCCCCCTGCTGGTTATGGGCACTCCCCCTGGTGATGGGCGCTGGGGGTTGTTCTCTTCCTCGACCCGCGCCGGGTCCCAATGTCCCCCTCAGCGGCGGCTGGGATCGATCAGCGCTGATGCCCCCTCGGCGATGGGGAGGGGGGGGCCGGCCGCTCCGAGGGCGCCCAGTATCACCACAAGGCCCGACCCCACCTCCCCTCCGTACCTTATCTTCCTGACGTTCCGACCGCTTCCCACTGCCGAAGTCCGCGGCTGTGTCGGGAGTCCCAGGTCTCTCCAGGCGCTGGCGGGCTCCGCCGGGCGGGTGGGGGGAGGGGGGAGGCTCCGGTCGCAGCGAGTCCTCACGGGGCCTCGTTACGCCGGCGGGCGGCGGGCCGGACCTGGATCCGACCCCGGGGGGAAAGGAGCGCCCGATCGCCGCCTCCTCGCCGATCGATCCTCTCGGGCCGCGCCTCGAGCCCGCCTCCAAAGCCCCGGCGCGCGGCACACGGGCCGGCCTGGCAATGCCCCTGTTCAGGCCGCGTCGGTTTTCTTCGCGCAGGATGGCCGATTTTTTCCCCAGTTTTCACTGGCAAGCTGCTGGAGCAGACGGGAGACCAGGAGTCTAGGGTTCGGGCAGAGAAAGTACAGGCAGAAGGAGGATTGTGCAGGATTAATACGGGCAGTGCTGGGAGCTCAGGTCGATGCGGCCATCTTGGATGGCCCTCTAGCGCCCTCTAGAGGACTATATTTTGATTGGTCCTAAGACGAGCACCCTTGGTATAGTTTCATAGAAAGCGAAACCCTCATAGCAATAAGTCTATATAGGCATTCTTTTTATTTTTAAAGCGAATAAACACACTTGAAATATATATGTCAGTGAGTCTGACTCCTTCTGGTTCCCCGAAGATCACATACTAAAACAAAAAGAAAAAAATGTTAAAATAAAAAGCATTGCCATGGTAGGCAGACTTCAGCAGAGGACATGCTGACTTCAAAGATGAGAGTGAAAAACAAAAAGGATAACAAAAAAACAAAATAAAGCTAAATAGTTCATTAAAAGATCAGCTGATTCCCGCCCCGCCCCGCCCCAAAAAATGTAATTCTGCATTAATAATTGAGAACACAAGGTGCCATGTTGGGGAGTGAAATACATCAACAGTCTGTACAGGCACGGCTCGGCGGCAAAAGTTAAAAAGGGATCCACTGACAGACCACAGAACTCAGCTGTTGAGCCCTTCCAAGCACACGTGGTGCGGAAGCTCAATAAGCTTTACCTGACAGGAGCTGCGGCCCTCTGCAAGCCGCTTGGCATAGTCATCCGAAACGTGCTGTTGCGCCGTGCCTGTAATTGCATCATGATGCTGTGCCACACCCATCGCTCTCTCTAGAAGAATAAAAGATCATATAGCCATCAGTTTTTTTTTATTAACTGGTTTAAAAAAATGTTTTCACACATTTAAAAAAAAAGAAAAGTATGAGTACACAAAAATGTGAACGTCATTTTACATATACAAAAATGGGAACAGAATTCAGACATACATTGATTCAATTTCATGCAAAAAACGAACAAGTTCAATAACTAAGGATATGTTGTCGCCCCACATGTGTCATTCGCCGTCCTGTTTGGCGTTTGTATCCGCGTTGGCGGTTACGCGCTTAAGGGCGTGTGGAGGTTCCACTACGTGATTTCTCTGTTACTCGCCCTACGGTCTAGTGGTTTTCCAACATGGCGTCGCTGGTAGTATTTCTTTCCTCCTCTCCCAGCGATCGCGGCGTTGCAACCCCCTTCACTGCGCTAGCTCGCTGCTTTGGGTTTACACGCTAGTTTTCCAGCCTTGACCTCCTCGGTCACTTTCTGTACTTTCGGTCCGCCCTCTCCGGACTATCTCTCTCTCTCTTCCTTCCCTCAGCTCTACGGTGCGCTGTTCTCCACGCCCGCCTCCTCTGCCTTACCTTTCGGCTGCGCTGTCATTCAGCCGCCCTGGTTCCTGTTACTCCGGAGTTGTTTTCTCTGCTGGTACCCTTTCCGGTGGCTATCTTTCTCTCCGGAACCTTCTTTGCTTCGGATGTCCGGCTTTGCCTGCTTCCATCAGCTAACTGCCACAAGAACTCCACTACAACTGCTTGCTCTAGATCCTCTCAAACCGCTGCACTCCTCAGAGGGTTTTTTCTGCCTGAACAGGCTTTTTCCCATCGTACTGTCTCGCCTCGGGAAGGGGGCCCCAGGTTTGCTATACTTTAGCACTCACTGTGGCTTCCTCTCGGGACAGATACTTTCAACACAAAAAGGAGAAGGACTATCTCTCTCACAGGCAACTGCAACCGGAGGACTTTGAATCAGGTGAGGAGAGTGGGGAGGAACGGGAGTTAGCGGAATCGGCCAAATCGGACAGATTGCAACGCCTAGAGATGTCGGCAGAAGAGCAGATACAAGAATTATGGAAGGCCATTCAGGGAATATCCCAAGAGTTACAAACTGTTAAGGCAGAGAATGTAGTCTTGAAACAGATGATTACTGCCCGCGAACCACAATCCCCAGAACTTCCTGTCATGGCTCTTTCGGCAGGGAAGTTCGATGGAACTCCTAAAAAGGTCAAAGAGTTTTTGGAGGCCTGCTTAGTATATTTTACTTTCAGGCCCCGGCTGTTTGCCACCGACCAGACAAAGATCGGGTTCATGGTTTCGAACATGACCGGCAATGCCCTGGCATGGTTCACTCCGCTGGTTACCGGGGCTAATCCCATCTTACACGATTTTGCTGGTTTTCAGACCCTGTTGAAGCAGACCTTTGAGAGACCCGAACTGACTTTCACGGCCTGCGAGGACCTGTTGGATATCCGACAAGGGTCATCGGATGTTCTATCGTACATATCAGAATTCAAGAGATTGGCTTTGGGTGCTGGGTGGTCTGAACAGGCACAATTTGCCATATTTCGGCGAGGCCTTAAGGAGGAAATTAAGGACGAACTCGCCAGGGCTTCCAGGCCCCCATCTTTTTCGGATCTGCTTTCCGCAGCCTTACAAATTGAATACAGACTGCAGGAACGAAGGTCAGAACGCCGAAAACAACGAACAACCGTTCATTTTTCCGATTCCACCGTCTCCTCCTCTCCTTCCCATACTACAGACGAACCCATGCAGATTGGAGCAACTAGAGGACCTCTTACCGCGGCTGAAAGAAGAAGAAGGAAGGAGAAAGGTCTTTGTGCCTATTGTGGATCGGATCAACATCTCCTCAAAGAATGTACTGAACTTCCTCAGAAACGTCAGGGAAACGGTTTCCCTCGGCGCCAGTAGGGACCTGGTTCCGAGGGGCTTCTGATTCATCCACCAGTCCCTATGTCTCTCTCTCTATTTCGGCTCCATACATTCCTGAGGATTCCAGGCTTATGGTTCTACCTGTTATAATAAAGGTCAACGGCAGAACAGTTGCGTGTCTCGCACTCCTGGACTGCGGAGCCGCCGGAAACTTTGTCGATGTCATCTGGACCAAAAGGATGGTCTCCGTACCTTGCCTCGCAAAGAAGATCAAAAGGTAGAAGGGGTTGACGGTTCTCCTCTCTCTTCAGGGCCTATTACTCACACCACCGAGGATCTATCAGTTACCATATTTCAACATTCTGAGACTATCCGGTTCGACATTATTCGAGCTGCCCATTTTCCGGTTATTCTTGGCATCACATGGCTCAGAAAACATAACCCTCATGTCAATTGGGCGGACAATCAACTACAATTTAGTTCCTCCTACTGCAAGCTCAACTGTTTTTCTGACGACGGTATTCCTCAGATTGTTACAGGGTCTACCACACAACTGGCTGGGGTTCATGCTCTTCCTCTGTACTGTTCTCCTTACTCAGAGGTTTTCGTAGAAAGAAAGCCAGCGACCTTACCTCCCCATAGGCCAGAAGATTGTAACATTGACTTAGAACCCAATGCTTGGGTTCCATTCTGTAGGATGTTCTCTTTAACTCAAGCGGAAAGAAAGGTTCTTAAAGAATATCTTGATGCCAATGTTCAGAATGGGCTCATTCAACCTTCCAAGTCTCCTGCCGGAGCTTCTTTGTTCTTTATCAAGAAGAGAGACTCAACTGAATTGCGCCCATGTATCGATTACCGAGGCCTCAACAAGGTGACTATCCGGGATCGGTATCCTATGCCATTAATACATGAGATCATTGAAGCTGTTCAAGGTGCACGTTGGTTCACCAAATTAGACCTCAGAAATGCCTACCATTTGTTACGCATCGCCAAAGGAGATGAATGGAAGACCGCTTTTCGCACTCCTTTCGGTCTATTTGAGTACCGAGTAATGCCCTTTGGTTTGGTGAATGCTCCTGCTGTATTTCAACGGTTTATGGATCAGATGTTTTCAGACTTATTGTCTGTCTCCATGATCATATACCTGGACGACATCCTTATATATTCCAGCACCCTAGAGGACCACAAAAACCATATCCAAAAAGTTTTGGAAAGACTTAAAAACAACCAACTTCTTGTCAAACCAGAGAAGTGTGTTTTTGCTGCTACTTCAGTGCCCTATCTAGGGTATTATCTTTCTGAAAGAGGCATCGCCATGGATCCCAGCAAAGTTTCTGCTATTCTGGACTGGCCTTCTCCGGCTTCGATCAAAGAGGTCCAAAGGTTTCTTGGGCTCTCTAATTTCTATCACTCATTCATCCCAAACTTCTCTAAAGCAGTTCTCCCTATTACTTCTTTACTCAAGAAGGTCAACAATCCCTTTAGCTGGACTTTCGTTGTAGAACAGAGTTTTCACAATCTCAAGATTCTTTTTTGTACTGCTCCCATTTTGCGCCATCCTGACCAGAATAGACAGTTCATCGTCGAAACGGACGCCTCGGCCTTGGCCATTGGAGCTGTTCTGCTACAAGTGTTCGAGGAACGAGAACACCCCATTTGTTACCTTTCCAAGACGTTGTCTCCCAGCCAACTCAACTACTCCGTACTTGAAAAAGAATTGCTGGCTATGAAACACGCATGTGAGACCTGGCGACATCTATTGATGGGAGCAAGGCAGACCGTTATCATCAGAACGGACCATAAGAATCTCAAGGTCCTTCAGAATATGGAGTGTGTCAACTCCAGGCAGGCTCGCTGGGCATATTTCTTTGCCCAATATGATTTGCGAATTACCTACTTGCCTGGTACCAACAATACTCTTGCGGATGCTCTCTCTCGGAAGGGTCCCAAATGTGAGGAGAAAAGACATACCCCAGAGCTGATGTTCCACAGGAATAGGATCTTAACGGTTGCTAATACCTTTTTGGAGGAGGTTCGAGCCGGTGTTGCTTCGGAAGGTACTGTTCCGCTACTCAGAGGAGAGACTTCCAACACCAACAAAGAGGGTTTGCTATTCCTCAACCATCGTCTATACATACCTTCCGGTCCACTACGTCTGAAGATCATAAATTGGTGTCATGATTCACTCACTGCAGGTCATCGTGGGAAGCTAAGTACCACAGAAACTATCACTCGTTCTTTTTTTTGGCCGGAACTCAAAAAGGATGTGGAGGAATACATACTCAGTTGCCCGGTTTGTGCCATGACTAAGTCCATTACCGGCAAGCCCTTGGGTCTTCTCACCCAACCTGAGGTACCCTCTCGCCCTTGGGGTTTGCTTTCTACGGATTTCATTGTAGAACTTCCTGTTTCTAACTCCTGCTCCTGTATTATGGTTACAGTTGACACCTTGACCAAACTGGCTCATTTTTCCCCATTGCATGGTCTTCCTACTGCTACCGAGATGGCTGAGGTTTTCGGCCAGGATATCTTCCGTCTTCATGGTCTCCCTGACAAGATCATCTCGGATCGTGTCAGCCAATTCGTTTTGAAGGTTTGGAAGGCTCTTTGTTCTCGCCTTGGTATGGAACGTGCTCTGTCGTCTGGCTTCCACCCTCAGACCAACGGTCAAACTGAGCGCCTTAACGCCACATTGGAACAGTACCTTAGATGCTACAGCAATCGTCTTCAGGACAATTGGGTTTCTTTGCTTCCTACGGCAGAGTTTACTTATAATAACTCATTTCATACAGCCATTGGACTCTCTCCTTTCTTTTGCACCTATGGGGTGCACCCAAGATCTCTTCTTCCCTACATTCCGTCACCCACCAATTCCCCGACGGCTGAAGAAGTACTGCAGTCTATTTCTGATGCACACGTCACTGCCAGAAGGTGTTTGGAGAAGAGTCGTCAATATAACAAAACCCAAGCGGACAAACATCGTAGGCCTTGCCCTGAATGGAAGGAAGGGGACAAGGTCTGGTTGTCCACCAAGTTCTTGCCGCGATGGGTTCACCCTTCTAAACTCTCTCCTCGCTTTTTGGGTCCTTTTCCCATTCTTTCCAAAATAAATCCTGTTGCCTTTCGACTGAAACTACCTCCTTACCTCTGCCGCATTCATCCTGTCTTCCATGCCTCTCTTCTCAAACCTTTCATCCCGGACGTCCACCAGAGAGCTGTTCCCGACCAGCCTTTTCCTCAGGTGGATTCCTCTAGGGAATATGAGGTCTCTGCTTTACGTGACTCCCGCCACTACCGTGGTAGGTTGGAGTTTTTGGTGTCCTGGAAGGGTTACCCTAGGTCGGAGGACTCGTGGGAACCGGTTTCCAACATTCATGCCCCTCGGTTGTTGGCTCAGTTTCATACCCGCTTCCCCTTTAAGCCGGGGTTCCTACGCTCTAGGAGGGGGCATACTGTCATTCGCCGTCCTGTTTGGCGTTTGTATCCGCGTTGGCGGTTACGCGCTGGAAGGGCGTGCGGAGGTTCCACTACGTGATTTCTCTGTTACTCGCCCTACGGTCTAGTGGTTTTCCAACATGGTGTCGCTGGTAGTATTTATTTCCTCCTCTCCCAGCGATCGCGGCGTTGCAACCCCCTTCACTGCGCTAGCTCGCTGCTTTGGGTTTACACGCTAGTTTTCCAGCCTTGACCTCCTCGGTCACTTTCTGTACTTTCGGTCCGCCCTCTCCGGACTATCTCTCTCTTCCTTCCCTCAGCTCTACGGTGCGCTGTTCTCCACGCCCGCCTCCTCTGCCTTACCTTTCGGCTGCGCTGTCATTCAGCCGCCCTGGTTCCTGTTACTCCGGAGTTGTTTTCTCTGCTGGTACCCTTTCCGGTGGCTATCTTTCTCTCCGGAACCTTCTTTGCTTCGGATGTCCGGCTTTGCCTGCTTCCATCAGCTAACTGCCACAAGAACTCCACTACAACTGCTTGCTCCAGATCCTCTCAAACCGCTGCACTCCTCGGAGGGTTTTTTCTGCCTGAACAGGCTTTTTCCCTTCGTACTGTCTCGCCTCGGGAAGGGGGCCCCAGGTTTGCTATACTTTAGCACTCACTGTGGCTTCCTCTCGGGACAGATACTTTCAACACAAAAAGGAGAAGGACTATCTCTCTCACAGGCAACTGCAACCGGAGGACTTTGAATCAGGTGAGGAGAGTGGGGAGGAACGGGAGTTAGCGGAATCGGCCAAATCGGACAGATTGCAACGCCTAGAGATGTCGGCAGAAGAGCAGATACAAGAATTATGGAAGGCCATTCAGGGAATCTCCCAAGAGTTACAAACTGTTAAGGCAGAGAATGTAGTCTTGAAACAGATGATTACTGCCCGCGAACCACAATCCCCAGAACTTCCTGTCATGGCTCTTTCGGCAGGGAAGTTCGATGGAACTCCTAAAAAGGTCAAAGAGTTTTTGGAGGCCTGCTTAGTATATTTTACTTTCAGGCCCCGGCTGTTTGCCACCGACCAGACAAAGATCGGGTTCATGGTTTCGAACATGACCGGCAATGCCCTGGCATGGTTCACTCCGCTGGTTACCGGGGCTAATCCCATCTTACACGATTTTGCTGGTTTTCAGACCCTGTTGAAGCAGACCTTTGAGAGACCCGAACTGACTTTCACGGCCTGCGAGGACCTGTTGGATATCCGACAAGGGTCATCAGATGTTCTATCGTACATATCAGAATTCAAGAGATTGGCTTTGGGTGCTGGGTGGTCTGAACAGGCACAATTTGCCATATTTCGGCGAGGCCTTAAGGAGGAAATTAAGGACGAACTCGCCAGGGCTTCCAGGCCCCCATCTTTTTCGGATCTGCTTTCCGCAGCCTTACAAATTGAATACAGACTGCAGGAACGAAGGTCAGAACGCCGAAAACAACGAACAACCGTTCATTTTTCCGATTCCACCGTCTCCTCCTCTCCTTCCCATACTACAGACGAACCCATGCAGATTGGAGCAACTAGAGGACCTCTTACCGCGGCTGAAAGAAGAAGAAGGAAGGAGAAAGGTCTTTGTGCCTATTGTGGATCGGATCAACATCTCCTCAAAGAATGTACTGAACTTCCTCAGAAACGTCAGGGAAACGGTTTCCCTCGGCGCCAGTAGAGACCTGGTTCCGAGGGGCTTCTGATTCATCCACCAGTCCCTATGTCTTTCTCTCTATTTCGGCTCCATACATTCCTGAGGATTCCAGGCTTATGGTTCTACCTGTTATAATAAAGGTCAACGGCAGAACAGTTGCGTGTCTCGCACTCCTGGACTGCGGAGCCGCCGGAAACTTTGTCGATGTCATCTGGACCAAAAGGATGGGTCTCCGTACCTTGCCTCGCAAAGAAGATCAAAAGGTAGAAGGGGTCGACGGTTCTCCTCTCTCTTCAGGGCCTATTACTCACACCACCGAGGATCTATCAGTTACCATATTTCAACATTCTGAGACTATCCGGTTCGACATTATTCGAGCTGCCCATTTTCCGGTTATTCTTGGCATCACATGGCTCAGAAAACATAACCCTCATGTCAATTGGGCGGACAATCAACTACAATTTAGTTCCTCCTACTGCAAGCTCAACTGTTTTTCTGACGACGGTATTCCTCAGATTGTTACAGGGTCTACCACACAACTGGCTGGGGTTCATGCTCTACCTCTGTACTGTTCTCCTTACTCAGAGGTTTTCGTCGAAAGAAAGCCAGCGACCTTACCTCCCCATAGGCCAGAAGATTGTAACATTGACTTAGAACCCAATGCTTTGGTTCCATTCTGTAGGATGTTCTCTTTAACTCAAGCGGAAAGAAAGGTTCTTAAAGAATATCTTGATGCCAATGTTCAGAATGGGCTCATTCAACCTTCCAAGTCTCCTGCCGGAGCTTCTTTGTTCTTTATCAAGAAGAGAGACTCAACTGAATTGCGCCCATGTATCGATTACCGAGGCCTCAACAAGGTCACTATACGGGATCGGTATCCTATGCCATTAATACATGAGATCATTGAAGCTGTTCAAGGTGCACGTTGGTTCACCAAATTAGACCTCAGAAATGCCTACCATTTGTTACGCATCGCCAAAGGAGATGAATGGAAGACCGCTTTTCGCACTCCTTTCGGTCTATTTGAGTACCGAGTAATGCCCTTTGGTTTGGTGAATGCTCCTGCTGTATTTCAACGGTTTATGGATCGGATGTTTTCAGACTTATTGTCTGTCTCCATGATCATATACCTGGACGACATCCTTATATATTCCAGCACCCTAGAGGACCACAAAAACCATATCCAAAAAGTTTTGGAAAGACTTAAAAACAACCAACTTCTTGTCAAACCAGAGAAGTGTGTTTTTGCTGCTACTTCAGTGCCCTATCTAGGGTATCATCTTTCTGAAAGAGGCATCGCCATGGATCCCAGCAAAGTTTCTGCTATTCTGGACTGGCCTTCTCCAGCTTTGATCAAAGAGGTCCAAAGGTTTCTTGGGCTCTCTAATTTCTATCGCTCATTCATCCCAAACTTCTCTAAAGCAGTTCTCCCTATTACTTCTTTACTCAAGAAGGTCAACAATCCCTTTAGCTGGACTTCCGAAGTAGAACAGAGTTTTCACAATCTCAAGATTCTTTTTTGTACTGCTCCCATTTTGCGCCATCCTGACCAGAATAGACAGTTCATCGTCGAAACGGACGCCTCGGCCTTGGCCATTGGAGCTGTTCTGCTACAAGTGTTCGAGGAACGAGAACACCCCATTTGTTACCTTTCCAAGACGTTGTCTCCCAGCCAACTCAACTACTCCGTACTTGAAAAAGAATTGCTGGCTATAAAACACGCATGTGAGACCTGGCGACATCTATTGATGGGAGCAAGGCAGACCGTTATCATCAGAACGGACCATAAGAATCTCAAGGTCCTTCAGCATATGGAGTGTGTCAACTCCAGGCAGGCTCGCTGGGCATATTTCTTTGCCCAATATGATTTGCGAATTACCTACTTGCCTGGTACCAACAATACTCTTGCGGATGCTCTCTCTCGGAAGGGTCCCAAATGTGAGGAGAAAAGACATACCCCAGAGCCGATGTTCCACAGGAATAGGATCTTAACGGTTGCTAAT
Source organism: Ambystoma mexicanum (assembly GCF_040938575.1). Taxonomy (NCBI): domain Eukaryota; kingdom Metazoa; phylum Chordata; class Amphibia; order Caudata; family Ambystomatidae; genus Ambystoma; species Ambystoma mexicanum. Next base: position 1,265,481,236 of record NC_090926.1, on the reverse strand, counting down.
ACCTTTTTGGAGGAGGTTCGAGCCGGTGTTGCTTCGGAAGGTACTGTTCCGCTACTCAGAGGAGAGACTTCCAACACCAACAAAGAGGGTTTGCTATTCCTCAACCATCGTCTATACATACCTTCCGGTCCACTACGTCTGAAGATCATAAATTGGTGTCATGATTCACTCACTGCAGGTCATCGTGGGAAGCTAAGTACCACAGAAACTATCACTCGTTCTTTTTTTTGGCCGGAACTCAAAAAGGATGTGGAGGAATACATACTCAGTTGCCCGGTTTGTGCCATGACTAAGTCCATTACCGGCAAGCCCTTGGGTCTTCTCACCCAACCTGAGGTACCCTCTTGCCCTTGGGATTTGCTTTCTACGGATTTCATTGTAGAACTTCCTGTTTCTAACTCCTGCTCCTGTATTATGGTTACAGTTGACACCTTGACCAAACTGGCTCATTTTTCCCCATTGCATGGTCTTCCTACTGCTACCGAGATAGCTGAGGTTTTCGCCCAGGATATCTTCCGTCTTCATGGTCTCCCTGACAAGATCATCTCGGATCGTGTCAGCCAATTCGTTTCGAAGTTTTGGAAGGCTCTTTGTTCTCGCCTTGGTATGGAACGTGCTCTGTCGTCTGGCTTCCACTCTCAGACCAACGGTCAAACTGAGCGCCTTAACGCCACATTGGAACAGTACCTTAGATGCTACAGCAATCGTCTTCAGGACAATTGGGTTTCTTTGCTTCCTACGGCAGGGTTTACTTATAATAACTCATTTCATACAGCCATTGGACTCTCTCCTTTCTTTTTCACCTATGGGGTACACCCAAGATCTCTTCTTCCCTACATTCCGTCACCCACCAATTCCCCGACGGCTGAAGAAGTACTGCAGTCTATTTCTGATGCACACGTCACTGCCAGAAGGTGTTTGGAGAAGAGTCGTCAATACAACAAAACCCAAGCGGACAAACATCGTAGGCCTTGCCCTGAATGGAAGGAAGGGGACAAGGTCTGGTTGTCCACCAAGTTCTTGCTGCGATGGGTTCACCCTTCTAAACTCTCTCCTCGCTTTTTGGGTCCTTTTCCCATTCTTTCCAAAATAAATCCTGTTGCCTTTCGACTGAAACTACCTCCTTACCTCTGCCGCATTCATCCTGTCTTCCATGCCTCTCTTCTCAAATCTTTCATCCCGGACGTCCACCAGAGAGCTGTTCCCGACCAGCCTTTTCCTCAGGTGGATTCCTCTAGGGAATATGAGGTCTCTGCTTTACGTGACTCCCGCCACTACCGTGGTAGGTTGGAGTATTTGGTGTCCTGGAAGGGTTACCCTAGGTCGGAGGACTCGTGGTAACCGGTTTCCAACATTCATGCCCCTCGGTTGTTGGCTCAGTTTCATACCCGCTTCCCCTTTAAGCCGGGGGTCCTACGCTCTAGGAGGGGGCATACTGTCATTCGCCGTCCTGTTTGGCGTGTGTATCCGCGTTGGCGGTTACGCGCTGGAAGGGCGTGCGGAGGTTCCACTACGTGATTTCTCTGTTACTCGCCCTACGGTCTAGTGGTTTTCCAACATGGCGTCGCTGGTAGTATTTCTTTCCTCCTCTCCCAGCGATCGCGGCGTTGCAACCCCCTTCACTGCGCTAGCTCGCTGCTTTGGGTTTACACGCTAGTTTTCCAGCCTTGACCTCCTCGGTCACTTTCTGTACTTTCGGTCCGCCCTCTCCGGACTATCTCTCTCTTCCTTCCCTCAGCTCTACGGTGTGCTGTTCTCCACGCCCGCCTCCTCTGCCTTACCTTTCGGCTGCGCTGTCATTCAGCCGCCCTGGTTCCTGTTACTCCGGAGTTGTTTTCTCTGCTGGTACCCTTTCCGGTGGCTATCTTTCTCTCCGGAACCTTCTTTGCTTCGGATGTCCGGCTTTGCCTGCTTCCATCAGCTAACTGCCACAAGAACTCCACTACAACTGCTTGCTCCAGATCCTCTCAAACCGCTGCACTCCTCGGAGGGTTTTTTCTGCCTGAACAGGCTTTTTCCCTTCGCACTGTCTCGCCTCGGGAAGGAGGCCCCAGGTTTGCTATACTTTAGCACTCACTGTGGCTTCCTATCGGGACAGATACTTTCAACACAAAAAGGAGAAGGACTATCTCTCTCACAGGCATGCAGGGGCGCGTAGATACCAGTTACTTCACTGGGTTGAAGGTGCTGGAGGAGTTCTGGAGGAATATTGACTCCAGTGTCTAAAAAGTTCAAAGAGTTCAATATGTCCGATGTTCACTCTTGTTCCATTCCCTCGTTAGGTTGCAGCTGGGTCCAAAAGAATATTGCCTGGAGGCAGCTGATGGTGTTCAGGTAAGAGTCTGTATTACCAAACACTGTCCGGTAAAAGTTGCATGAGTTTAACTTGCTGTTTTCTCTCCCTTTATAGGTGCGGCATAGAAAGATGCAGCGAATCAAAGGACAATACCTCCGGTGGTAAAGCAGGTAAGCCTATGGTGGCAAAGAGATTGTCTTTGTCGGTTTTCTCAGCTCACCTTGTTATTCCTTTTGTTTCCCCCCCAGGTGCTGGGTTTCGACGAAGAAAATGATGGAGGCAGCGGCGAGTTGAAAGATGCGGTGGACTGGTGAGTATTAAGCAGCGCTGCTGCTGGCGAAGCGACGTGTGCTGAAATAATATCCTTTCCAGGCTCGGAGATGTGCTGGGTCCGGAATCAGGTAAGGAATCAAATAATGTCTGTGATCTAACCTCTTCTCCTTTCTTTTCCTTTTGTCTAGGAGCTCCGGATTCGAGGTGGGCGTGGCAGAAGACTGGATGCTGACTTGCAGATATGGTCAGCGTTACGCTGCTGGATGCAGAATAACACGAAGCATGAGCTGCTGTTTGGGCGTGGTTTAAATAGCCTGCAAAGTAGTCCCAGGTAAGAAGGTAAGAAGATCCCCAGAATCACACCCAAGTAAAAAATAGTCCCTGTAATAAAATAGTCCCATCCAGGCCTCACGTTGGCTTGGACTCATTTGTAGCATGGTCTGCATAAGGTAAGTTAAGTCTATGAGCCTGGTGCCTATGGCGCCAGGACTGATTTCTATGATGAGCCTGGCGCCCAAGCGCCAGGACTGAATCCAAACAGCCCCCAGCCGGGGCTGTTGGGGTTTTAATGAGTATCTGGATGCCTGCTTCCGGGGCTGATGGACTCAATCCGGATGCCCGGGGGTAGGCATCATGACAATAGCAACAACTTCGCTCAATGTGTCGATCAGGGCAATTGGGCTATAATTGCCTGCATCAGCCGGATCGCCCTTCTTATACATGGGAATAACTATTGACTGGGATCAGGAAGAGGGAACAATGTGTGTTTTATAGATGGAGACAAAGTGGGGCTTGAGAAAATAAGCCCAAATGGAGGGATCCTTTTTCTGGATAAAACAGTGGGAGACCGTTCGGTCCAGGGAACCTTGACGGTTTGAGTTCATTGATTGCCCACACTAGATCATCTATTTCCCAAGGGCAAGGACTATTAGTGAATCTAGCCGGAGTGCTACATTTCTTAGAAAAGAATAGCACCCAGGCATGTTCTTGGATAGAATCGCCAAGTGAAGAATTGCTAAAACCTGATTTGTTAATACAGGCACAAAATTGCATTCAATAGAGTCCTCAGCATGGACTGGTATCTCTAAAGTAGAGATCATATTTTAAGGATTTAATAATGTTTCTGTGACAGGTGTTACTTTATTGATTTAACTAATCCACTTTGGAAAGGTCCTGACCCCATAGGGACTTGATGTCCTGTCGTCTCTGCCCTTTGGAAAGTTTGATCCTCTGATCCAAGTAATGCGGATGGAATTTGGTGAGTGATCGTACTTTGGTGTCCAGGGATGACTTCTTGATGTTTTCAATGATGCACAGATCTAGAGGTTTATTGTGCAGTTGTACCAAAACCCCACCAACTGCTATTGAGACCACATAACATCCCTAAACAAAATTTATTATACAAGCTTCTGTCCCAGCAACAGCCTCAACCACTCCTGTCTGATATGACTGGAACCAATAAAGGCTGTACCTCATGCTTCATGGTTGTCTTTTTGAAGTAAATGTAACTATGAGGTGGTCACCTGCCAGGAGGTTCGGGGGAGTCAACAAAGGTCAGTTTGCTACACTTGAGTCAAAGGAGGAAGAGACAAAGAAGGGGGAAAAGAGCATATTGGTCAGTACGGGCAAATAAGGTTGATGAGGGTAACACAAGAACGGGTAGGGCAATGGAGCGGAGCCCCGATCCAGGCCAGGGCTGGTGAGAGCAGACATGAGCAATGGGAAGTTGCAAAGAATGCAATGCCATAATCTAGCAAAGTCAGCAGATTACAAACAATGCTTGTGAAGGGCACCATGCATTACACTGCCCCCTCGCGCCCCCCCCTATCTCCAGAACATGGCAGTCTTGCCTACCCATTGCCTCTCGTCAATCTGTCGCTGCCCACCTTCTTGGTGCGCATAGCAATCCCTACCAAAAAGCTCCTGCAAGGCCTTCGTTTCTGGCTACCACTAACCAAACCCATATCATTAAGATCGCAACAAGTACTACATGCCCCTGTTAACACTTACAGGCCTTAACTGCTCATTTTTTGCCACACTTACAGGCCTTAAATGCTAATTTTAAGAGCGAGGTACAAATACTCGGACCGACCCTTGGGGGTATGTTGTACCACACAAATCAATCAACTATTGGCCTTTCACTAATTGTTTTATTGTTTTAAATGAAGGCGCCTCTAATGGCGGTCTGGTTTTCTGCTGTGTAGAGACAGAAAGCCGAACTAGACATGAACACATCTTTACAATAGAAGAGTCCCTTGTTAGATAGAAGACGGGAAATAGGAAATTATCAACACAAAGGTGCACAAAAACCTTTATGTAGATATTTCTGATATTTGCGAGTCCCTTTTCCCACCAAAAAGCATTTTTACAGACTTCTGTGATGCCAAATAAAAGTAAGCAAAACCCTTTAAAGATTCACATTTCTTAATAGAGAGACTAAATACATGAACTATAGAAAACATAATTGTGAAATAGTGTTCATAATATAATCATCTCAAAGAACAATAGAGACTCCTTCATATTGTGGAGGATTGTATTACAAACACAAAGTCACAATTTCAAAATTATTTTTCTCACTTTACAGTACTGGTATTTAAGGATTGTGACTTTATAAAGGATTTTATTTGTTTTTTGAATATGCAATATTTTTCCATCTTAAGTTGGTCTTGGCTTATTGTTACTTAAATAAAAAAATGCCTTCTGTATTCCTGTGCATATGTTAGGTAATTTTGAATCCTTTACAGTAACATTTGTTCGACTAAATGATAGTCTGCTAAGAGAACTGTAAATAGTTCCACTTTTTCTGCCTATGAATATTCCAGTAGGAGCACCTTTCTTTTGATGAACTAGAGAAGAAGAACTCGCGCCCGATCCTAGATTAAGGAGATGCAAGTATACTAGTGCTCCTAGACCCATCAGCGGCTTCCAACACACTGAACCACAGCACCCCTACCCCCCAAAACCAAACTAGAGCATGTGGGGGACTGGCAGAAACCACACACAATTTGTCCACTTCTTTCATGCCAAACAGAGTTGCCAAATTGGACTCCAGAGTCTTCTGCCTGTGAAGTCACGCGTGTTCCCCAGGAGTCATGCCCGTTGCCATTGATTTTTAATGGCAATGCCAATCCCTCACAGCTTCAACACAATCGATTTGTGGATGCAGCAAGGTTTACTAAGCCAGCCAAAGACAGCGCAGAGCTCTCATTACCATTATCAAAATAGGAATATGTCAGGGGTAACCTCACTGATGCTTTGTCCCGTAACATACAAACCTAAAACCATGGGTGTCACCATCGAAGTGACCTGTCCAAGGCTTCACATGCCAGCTCCATAGTAAGATGTACCCTATGATATTACATCAGGCTAGACACTCAGTGTACTACTCCTAGTGCAACTTTGCCTGCACAGGCAAGGTCATGATCGGAGAAGACCATATTACTGCAATGAACTCCACCCCAAGAAAGTCCTTAACCCCTCCACGTCTTGTTTAATACTGCTGGAATAAAAGCAACAAACATTCACAGATGCAATAACATGGCACGGACCAGTGGCTTCCAATAAGATCCCAAAAATATTCAAGATGGTCATATAGACCCATAGTGCCCTGCAAGATCTCACCTAACTGCTTCCTTTCTGATGCAACATTCCTCTTCGAGGCTTCCCTTCTCTATAGATGGTCTGCAGGTTGTAGCAGACCATTTGTTAGCGCCTCAGTAATACATAATTCCTCTAGCCAAGGACCTATGAAGCTAAAAACAGCACCATAGAGTGTGGCGTGATACCCCTAATGGTAAGAAGACTGCATTCTGGCGCTGTAGCAAGTAACATTAAGCCATCATACTCAGTACAGAACTGTCTCCCAGTCCATAGGGGCCATCCGTCGCCTTTGCTTCCGCCAGCACCTCCAGCTGGTTACACACCTGGGGAGAGGGAGAAAAAGCAAAGCTCAAACGACACTCAAAAACACACTAAGACTCCATCTAAAAGTATGCAGCTGCCCAGAGCCTACAAGTGTTCAATTACCCCAGTAAAAGTATGAAAGCAGTGCTCTGGTATCAATGCAGAACCTACAGCCGAAAACCACAGCCATAAATGGTCTTAAGAGCCCCTTCAGATTAACATTGACCATCCGTTAAGATATTTTAAAAAGTAGCTTTTGGCAAATAAAAATGGTGTGGTCTATAACAGCAAATCTGCAAACCCCACCAACTTTCTCAAAGCAACTCAGCCTGGCAGCTACTTGACCTGCAAGAAGTTGTTGGTCATCCGTTCATAGCGCTTGAATGCTGGTCGACTTGTGAAATAGCCGGTCCAGAATTGGTGTGGGCCGTCAGCATAGGGGAAAAAGTCATCTGTTTTCACAGACCTATGCAGAGAAAAGAAAAACAAAATACAAATGCCAGTTCTGTAATAATGCCAGGTTTGAGAACTTGACTGATCAAGAGCAGTCCATGCCCCATCCATGCACTGAATGATGGTGGTCCCCATACATTTGGTGCACTACCCCCAAGGTTCTTAAGCTACGGTGGATCCAGCGTGACGGGTGAAGAAAAGAGCAGCCTTACCAGGTGAGGTTGGACTGATGCAGCCCCCATAGGTAGCAGCTGGGCGTGGAGTACAAGACATTGACTTTACTGCCATTGATTTGCTGAAAAGAAAAGAAGGCCCATCACTCTCAGATGGAAACACCAGCAAAAAACACGAGTAAAAGAGAAAATGCACAGGGGGCTGGTGAGGTGCTGAGAGCACAGCAGATCTGTACCTCCCAAATACAAATCGTTGGGCCCACCTTGACAATAATCTAAAAGAGCAGTGTAGGGCTTCAGAGCAAAGAACCACTCACAGACATTCCCTCGAGGGCTCTGGCATCCCTGGGGCGGTCATGCTCAGAATAATGTCTGTAGGGACATTATTGTGCTTTGGTACAAGGGCTGTGCAGTGGGTTCATGTTTGGCCAATACCGTAAAAGATGGTTCATGGATGGACCCCACACACAGCCATCATTAAGCAGGTGCAGATTCCCAATAACTGGCATGTTGAGTATGCTTGGCTGCAATGGTCTTAACACACCTCCAACCGCTAAGCACGTCAGCCATTTTTAAAACATACCTGGATGAATAAAACAAGAGGATTCATAGGGACAAGAAGGGGCATAGATTATCTATTGCTTTAGAAGTGTTGGGTTTCTGGCCTAGAGCTCTTATTTTCAAAGAGAAATGCAGGAGAGAGTATGAAAATAAGTCACTTACTGCTGCTCAAGCTGGTGTATTTGAGGATTACCAGGCACATTTAAAGCTGGAATCTCTATTCGGGGCACATGTTTTGTGACAGGGGCAGGGACTTGACTGTTATGGGGGGATAGGGACCCCTCTAAACCGGGAAAGAGGGGGGGACATAACCCAGCTGTTTTCCATAAACAGTCCTGCACCACAGGTGGGGTGAGGACGTTGCGAATGCCCCACTCTCTTCTCTCGCTTTTGTGTCTTGTTACAAATGAAAGGAACCACACTCAATCACCCAATGCCTGACGTACACCAAGCAAACGGCCCATTGGACAGAACTGCGGCAACCCGCGTATCATTTTGAAAAACTGAGGGGAACAGTTTCCTGCATGCCAGAAAGTCAGTTATGTCACTGTGGTGAGACCAAGACAACAAACCAGACAAACAACAGGACCCAGAGCCATCAAAGACTGTTACCAGATCTGTGCTGGCAAAGAGGGCAAGTCTCGGGGGATGTTTCAAGCCCTTTGTTCCGTTTCAAAGTGTGTGAGTGAGCATGAAAGGTGGGAGACTGAGTTATTGATAAGGAGACTGGTGGAAACGAAAGGAGGAAGTTTGTGGGAGAAGGTCTGGATGGAGAGGGAAGTAGTAGTAGTAATAGTAGAGTGGAGTGCGGATTCATAGAATGGAGAAGGGAGAGAGAGAGCAAGATCGAGGCTGGAGGTAGGACAAAGAGGAACAGCGGAGGGCCAGAAGTGGGGGCATCAGGGAGAGAAAGGAGAAACGATGGGTGGAGTAGGGGGGATAAAAGTAGTAGCAGTTGAGAGAGTGACAGAAATATATAGGGAGAGGAAGAGTAGAGCGTGGAAGGGTAAGACCAACTGTGGGCTGAGTGTCTGCAAGGCACGAAACCCTTAAATTCCATATTGGGTAATCTTAGGGCAGTGATCCTCTAGCCTGTTCCCCAGGGAGTTTAGATAGATAAGGCATTTGGCCTTTAAGCAATCCTCTGGAGTCAGGTAGATAGTAGGCGTTGGTGATCTCTAGTGACCATCCCAGGGTCGAGAGACACCCAAGTTAGGGAGGGGATGCCCTCCTAAAATAATGATCACCTGGTTGAGGGGCATTGGGAGTGGGATGTCCACGGGTGAATCACGTTATTCCCCTTTCCCTAATTACCAAACATCCTATTCTTTCACAAGCCCAGTAGGATATTGTGAATCTCACCCTGTCTCCCGCTCCCCAATTTCGAAAACCACTGGGATAAAGAAGAGAAACAGAGCTATGACGATTGCCCATAGGAACCAATGTACCATGGATTCCTATGGGCAGTCTCCATCTTGTCCCCTTAACGAGGACAGGCAGAGTCAGGCCTCCCTTTTCAACCACCCACACCTGAAACTGGTTAAACCTCCTCACCAGTATAAGAAGCCGAGCACAGGAGCACACCGAGCGAGCAGGGGATACTGGAGGGTGCAGAGAACCCAGAGGGAGATGAATCAAGCTGGAGAGAACCTGGAAGGCCTGGAGGAGGAAGACCTGCCCAGACACTGGACCTGTGAACGCAGGTGAGGCTGCAGTGTTGAGTGGGAGCTGTGCCTCCAGGGAGCCAAACCAAGATCAGCTGGCATTGGCTGGCAGCTATCCCATCAGACCTCCTTCCCCTAGGGTTGAAAATTGTAGCACAGGCCTTTGAGGGGCTGGTGGTAGGACCCTTGCCTCAGTCAAACATCCCCTTGTGCTCCTGTAGCGCCCAAACCGCACAGATGCAGTTTTCAGTGAGCTTCTGAAGATGGAGAAAAATACAACTGGAAGTCCAAAATCATTTCTTTTTGAAAACTGAAAGGGTTCCAAACCGGGTTGAGGGAGACACTTGTGTGTGAACATTAAGGAAGGGTCCAAGAACCCAAAGATCTTTTGGGAAGAAGCCGAGGGCACTGATAGGACCAGAAAGCCAGAGTGCAGAAAGAAGCCTTGAGAGACCGGAGGGTAACATGGAGCAGAGACGCTGACTCAGTGCTGGAGAGAGGCTGTGGCATGGCTAGTGAAATGTATCTCCAGGAAAACGGGAGAAGGCAGGCTGCAAACTGCTGGTGATGCCCTGAACAAAGTCAAAATACAGAAGAACTATGAACACGGCAAAAAGTGAATTTCCGAGAACGAAAGAAACCTGGTGCGTGGAAGTGTGAAAGGAATTAATGTGAACTACATCAAAGTCATGGAGGTTAAGCAAAGGCCTAGCACAGTCGAAACTCTGATTATCTAAGGGAGAAGGAATTGTGAACTACAGGTCCGAGCTAAGGTGAGGGAGATCTGTAAACGTGTGAATAAGGGGTCCGAGCCCGAACGAGGGAGACCAATTATGAACATTGTGCTTAAGGGGTCTGAGCCTGAACGAGGGAGATTCGTAGTCCGAACCCGATCGAGGGAGACCAAATGCGAATGACAGGTCTGAGCCTGGCTCAGGGAGACCCATTGGAAACAGTGAACTCTTAAACTTGAGAACTTTGAAAAAACCTGAAGGAGATAAGGAACTGTTTTGTATGTGTCCAGGAATCCTGCGAACTTTGTTGCAGAAAGTCCTGACTTATGTCCTGAACTGCATCTTCTTGCCACAGTAGCCAGAGTGTGTTCAAAGCTCAAGTGCGGCACCTTGTCTCATGCTGAAAACGTGGGGAAGTGAACACATTTACTGAGTCATTCTGACCTATTATTTTCTGAACACTGTTTTGCATACATCATTTTCCCACACCATTTGAATTTAGAAGTAAGGATTGGCAATAGATGTATTAGTATAGGCCCTTGTGTATTTTGACAAGACTCCACTCAGACTGCGTTATTTTTACTTTGATGGTTGTAGCTTGCTTCCATCCTTAGATTTAGGGTTAGAATGGCGTTTATCCAACCCTTTGAAGTTCAATAAACACCCTTGAACTGTGATCACTTCTGTCTGTCTGCCCAGTTGGATTGCAAACAAACAGGGTAAATTCGTAAGAGCAAGGAGAGACGGGCAAGCCGTTATTGTCATTAGCCGTTAACTAGATACAATATGGTAGCACAAAACTAACGGTTCAGTAGGAGAGGTTATTCAAAATTACAGTGTATTAAATAATGTAACATGGACACAGTCTGAAAAAAAGGGAGACAACCAAGCTAACATGTAGCCCTGGGGAAGGACACCCTGACCCTATCGGGGGTTCCTCACCCTAGGTGGCGTGTGGTGCAACGCCTATCTAAAAGCAATAGAGAAGAGAGCTGTCCCTAACCTTCTACAGTGGTGGAATATACCTTATCGAACACAGTGTCATACATTCAGAACATTTCCGACTGGCTGATGCAACAAAGGACAGAACTGTGTATTAGATTCTGTCACAGCCAGCTCTAGGTGATGGCAACCTGGAAGACAGGTGAACTAGTTGAATTCCAAACTAAGTGCAAGTTTAATTGTGCCCGTGGGTCTCAGTTAATGGAATACAACGAGTACAGTCGGAATGCCTGCTACAAAGATAAAAGCTAAAATGGCTCTTATAGAAATGCTCACTCCATATCTGTGAGTACGCAATCTGATTAGTCCAACCAGTATCTCTCAATTCCAACGGGAGATAGACAGGTCATGAGAGCCCTCACGACCTTGGGGGTCGACCGGTTTCGATGGCTTTAGATAAGTGAGCCATCTTCGTCAGGACTGTGATTAGAGGAAAAAACAAATTTTACTTATCCAGCATTACTGTACTGGAGGTGCCTATGTTGGGTACATGCATCCCCTCCAAGAGGAATCCGAGGAGACAAGTGGATTTGCTTGTGTTTAATCAAAACATAGTCCAGCAACAGCTCTTGCACGGAGCTGCTGTCTGCGAAAGTGCCGGGCGAATACTGTGGTTCCCGGAACTCCCTGTGCTTAGTCTCTCTGGTTACAGGAATGCCCCCAAAGGTGATTGGCTGGCTGGCTGTCCTTGTAGGACAGCCAGCCTGCTGTGCGATTGACAGCTAGGCTGCGAATTAATGGGAGAGAATTGCATAAAAGGTGAGGTCTTTTGCAAGGAAGGCAGAGTTGACCACTGGACGAAGGAACCGAAGAAAGAGGAAGAGAAGCTTGCTGCACCCTCCTGGACCATTTGTTTACGTGGTGAAGCCCTGCTGCAGTGTTGAAGCTCCGAATTTCTAATCGACTAGAGAAGCCCAGAAAGGAGGACTTCTCCCCTCGGGTTGGTGGGACTAATCAACCCCAATACCAACTTGCCTGGAACCCCTCTCTCTGCTGGCTGTACTTCTTTGCTGCTGCAGGAACTGAGTGCCGGAGAACAGGATCACCAGGACCAGTGCATCGCCTTTAAGCTGGGCCCGAGCTCCAGGAAGATCCTCTGGACTCCCTCGAAGCCGGACTAATCAAGCCTGAGCCACCTCAACAGGGTGCTGGACCCCAGAAGCAAGGAAAGTCCACAAAGTGTCCAAGAACCGCAGTAGCGCTATTTGCGAGTAACCGAAACCATGAAGTGCCGCTGATCTGAAGTGTGCCCATTGCTGCAGCCAACCTTCAAACCGTAGTGCAGGAGTTAATGTTAATGTTAATGTTAATGTTAAAGGTCATTTGTACCGCGCACTATCACCACCGGAGTGGTCCCCTGGCGCTCTGGCGGCTCTGAAAGAGGGAGGGAGGGGTGGGTTAGTGGGTGGAGGCTGGAAAAGTGCAAGATTGCAGTGATGTGCTGTTGGCAGCCTCAGCCCGGTGGTTCCGTCGGCTGGGCCTGGGGTGTATGCGGCCGGTAGTCGTCGTGTGCTGATGTGCGAGTCTATGTGTGTTTTTGTTTTGTTGTTGCAGTGTAGTGAAGTTTGTGCGGTTTGCTGTGCTGGAGGTTTGTGGTTGTGTTTGGTTTGGAGTTTGAGAGGTGTATGCAGAGAAGGAAGTTGTTAGTGGTATTGGTTAGTTGGCATCTCTATCCTGGATTGAGCCGGTTGGGCTCGTGTAATCTTACACGACGGGATGCTTGTACACCCTGTGCCTCAGGAGGTACGTGCTCGTTTTTTTTTTTTTTTTTTTTTTTCTCCATTCGAGGCCGTTTGAGGATTTAGCTGTCCCCTCCGCACGCTCCCTTAATAACTTTGCATGCTCCTCACCCCCCCACATGACTAGCGCAGCTGCTAGTGTCCATACTTCCGTTTGTGTGGTGATTAGTTGTGTCTTGTCCGTTCCACAGCTCGTGGTACCTAGTTGTGGCTGTACGGGTGATGGGGGATGGTGAGGGTTGGCTGGAGTCGTTGCCTCCGTCTCCCTGGGTCTCGCAGGTGGACCCCTGTGTCAAGGTCCTTTTTGTTGAGTCATTTGTCTTATTGTTGTTTCGGTTTTAGTCTCTGGTTTTGAAGAGCCAGGTTTTTAGTAATTTTCTGAATTTGAGGTGATCTTTGGTGTTCCTTATTATTTTTGGGATGCTGTTCCAGGTTTTCGCGGCTAGGTGGTAGAAAGCGGTTCCTCCGAGTTTCTTCTTGATGTAAGGTTTTTGTTCCAGTCGGATTTCATTGGTTGACCTGAGCGGTCTCGTTGGCTTGTAGATTGTTATTTTCTTTTGTAGGAATTCTGCTCCTTGTCCGCTGATTGCCCTGTGCGTTATGCACATTGTTTTGAAGATGATGCGCTGTTTTACTGGGAGCCAGTGTAGTGTTTTTAGGGCCGGGGTGATGTGGTCTCTTCTGGATAGTTTGAGGAGTAGTCTGGCTGCTGTGTTTTGGATCCTTTGTAGCTTCTTCAGTAGGTATTCCGGTATACCGAGGTAGAGGCTGTTTGCATAGTCGATGCTTGACATGATGAGGCCAACGATGGTGAGTGTTTTGTGTGTGAAGGAGAGGAAAGGTAGTATTTTTCTTGCCGTGTGGAGGAGGAAGAAGCATTTCTTGACTGTTGCGTTTATTTGCGGTTCTAAGGTTAGGGTGTTGTCCATCAGGACTCCCAGATTTTTTACTACCTTAGATGGTGATGGTGCAGATCCCATTTCAGTTGGCCACGGGATGGCGGTTTCCTTTTGTTGGTTTTTGGATATGATCATGATTTCGGTTTTACCTGGGTTGATTTTCAGGTTGTTGCATTCATCCAGTTGAAGACTTCTTTTAGACAGTCGGTTAAGTTTGAATGATCGGCTTGGGTGTCTTCGATCTTGTAGATGATTTGAGTGTCGTCTGCGTAGTTGTAGCATTTGATGTTGTGTTTCTTGAAGATTCTGATTACTGGGGTTTGATAGATGTTGAAGTACAGTGGTGATAGTGAGGATCCTTGTGGTACTCCACAGTCGTTGACTTGTGGGGTAGATTTGAATGGTTTGATCCAGACGGTTTCAGTTCTGTCTGCTAGGAATGATTTAGTCCAGCGTAGCGCTGTGTCTGTTATGCCTATGTCTGCTAGTCTTTTGGTTAGGGTGTCATGGCTAACTGTGTCAAAGGCTGCAGAGAGGTCGAGCAGGATAAGGGCAGATGTTGTGTCGGAGTCTGCGTTTGTTTTTAGGTCATCCCAGATGGATAGTAGTGCTGTTTCTGTACCTCTTGTGGGTCTGAAGCCGACTTGAGCTTGGTCTAGCAGGTGGTGTTCTTCAGCGTATTCTTGGGTTAGTTTGTATACGTAGGTTTCGAGGAGTTTGGCTGGGTAGGGGATGTTGGAGATTGGTCTGTAGTTGGAGAGGTTGTCTACGTCCCCGCTTGTGTTTTTCAGAAGTGGTTTGATGAAAGCCGATTTGAAGATCCTTGGTACTGTTCCTGTTGCCAGTGATAGATTTAGAAGGTTTCTGAAGTATTCTGCTGGTGTTCCTTGTGCGAGGATTGATTTGTAGATGTCCGGGGGACAGGGATCCATCGGTGAACCCGCTTTCTTGCTGTGTTTTACCAGCATTGCGAATGCCTCTGCTGATATTTCGGGGTAGTTATTGAGTTTGTGCTGCGGTTCTGATTTGGGTTCGTTTGGTTGTATGTCGCTGCTAGTTGGTCTCTGTTGGATGGTTTGTCGGATGTCGTTGATTTTCTTTTTGAAGTGGTCTGCAAGATTGTTGCATAGTTTCTCCGAGGGGGTTGGGGTGTTGTCACAGCCTGGTGGGTTTCTCATTTCTTTAATGATACAGAACATTTCTTTTTGTGTGTTGGTGGCATTTGTGATTCTGTCATCAAAATGCCTTCTCTTTGCCTTTTGAATTTCCTTCTTGTATGCGCGAATTTGCTTCTGGAACATTGTTTTGTTGTCTGGGTTGTAATCTTTCCTCCATTCCATTTCCATCTTTTTGTTTTCTTTTTTCATGGTGCTTAGTAGTGGGGTAAACCATTTTGCCATTGCTCTCTTTTTTGATGGTGTGAATGGTTTTTCTGGGGCCATCTTGTCAATTGTATCTGCAATCCATTTGTGTAATATCTCAGCTTTCCCGTCTAGGTCAGCTAGGTCTAGTTCTGTTGTTAAGGGCTTGGTTAACTCCAGTTGTTCGAATAGGTTGCCTTTTTTGACGTCTTTCCAGTTTCTTTTTGTGGTGGCTGTGAGTTTGCGAGGTTGGATGTAGACTTGAGTAGGCAGAGTGATTACGAATGGGATGATGAGATGGTCGCTCCACAGTATTTGTATTGGCGGTGCCGTGGTGATGAGTTTTTCCTCTGCGAATATTGCGTCCAGGGTGTGTCCTGCCGAATGAGTTGCCCCTTTTACTAGTTGTCGTAGTTTCATGGTGGCGAGTTGTTCAATCAGTGAGTTTTGGGAGTTGGCATGACTGTCTTCGAACCAGATGTTGAAGTCCCCCAGTATGATTAGGTGTTCGTGGTTGATTGCTATGTTGGTTATGGCTTCTATGAAGTTGTCGACGAAGGATGCATCATAAGTTGGGGGTCTGTACACCAGGATGAATGTGATGTTGGTTTTTGGGCTAGCCGTTAGGTTTATGACCATGGACTCGCAGTTGGGGATGTTGAGAGGTTCGTCTGTTCTTATTTTCAGCTGTTCTTTAAAGGCTATTGCGATGCCTCCTCCTTTTTTATTTTTCCTGTTAATTTGAAGGCATTTAAAGTTTGCTGGAAGGCAGCTTTGGAGTGTGATTTTGTAGTTGTCGCCCAGCCAAGTTTCTGTGATGAAGAGGATGTCGATGCCGTTGTCGTCGAGTAGGTCGAAGATCTCTGCAGAATGTTTTGACATGGATCTTGCGTTTATTAGATTGCAGTGGAGTTTAGAGGTGTAGCTTGGTTTGCCTTTTTTTGTTATGGTCATTTTCTGATCTAGCTCAGGAGCAGGTTTCAGGTTGTCGGCGTCCTCGAGTAGTTCTTCTAGGTTTAATCTAGGGTTTTTGTTTTCATCTGGTTCGTCTTCCAGGGGACGTGGTTGTGGGTTGGGGGTTCTTCTTGCTTTGGTGATGTATGGTGTTATAGCTTCAGTTGTGTGCTTGTTGTATCTGGTCGGGTTCGTCTTTCTTCGTGATGTTGGTAGGTTGTTCAGTGTAGTTGGTTTTGGCGTTGCGTTGGTTCGATCTGGTGAGCAGGTCTCGGCGAGGTATGGAGTTAGGTAGAGGGATTTGTCTCTTCTTTCAGTGTTGGTCCGATCTCTGAACCTGTCTGTGGGGGTGTGTTCTGTTGTTGCTGTTCTTGGTTGAAGTTTCGGGGTGTTTGTTCTTTCTTCTCTTCTTTCCCTCTGGGTGGGCTGTTTGCGCGGCATTGTATGATTCCGAGTTGTTTTAGGCTTGTTGTTGTTTCAGTCGGGGTATAAGGTGGAGTTAAGGGTTGTATAGTTATCTAGTTGGGTTTTAACAGTGGCTTTCTTTAGTCTCGGTCTCCCTTCGCGTGGCTCACTGTGGTGAGCTAACTATGTATGTTTTGGGGCTGTGGGTTTGGGTCGGGCGGCCCTGCTATCAATGCATTTTGGGGAACAGACAGTGCAATTTGAGCACAGCGGCCCTGCTAAGTTTGAGACAACTGTATAGTAGGGAGGGAGGCCTATCAATGCAGTTTGGAGAATGGACAATGCAATTTGGGCACGGCGGCCCTGCTAGGTTAGAGACATCTGTATAATGGGAGAGAGGCCTATCAAAAACAGTCTGGAGAACAGACAATGCAATTTGGGCACGGCGGCCCTGCTATCAATGCAGTTTGGAGAGCAGACAGTGCAATTTGGGCACGGCGGCCCTGCTAGGTTAGAGACACCTGTATAGTGGGAGGGAGGCCTGTCAAAGCAGTTTGGAGAAAAAAATTATGCAATTGGGCCCTGCGGCCCTGCTATCAATGCAGTTTGGAGAGCAGACAGTCCAATTTGGGCACGGCGGCCCCGCTAAGTTTGAGACACCTGTATAGTGGGAGAGAAGCCTATCAGAGCAGTTTGGAGAACAGAAAATGCAATTTGGGCACGGCGGCCCCGCTAAGTTTGAGACACCTGTATAGTGGGAGAGAAGCCTATCAGGGCAGTTTGGAGAACAGACAATGCAATTTGGGCACGGCGGCCCTGCTATCAATGCAATTAGGAGACAGGCTTATCAGTGCAATGTAGACATCAAGCAGTGCAATTAGGAGACAGAACTCCTGCTAAATTTGAGAGACCTGTATAGTGGGAGAGAGGCCTATCAGTGCAACCTGAACATCATATAATGCAATTGGGAGACGGAACCCCTGCTAATTTTGAGAGACCTGTATAGTGGGAGAGAGGCCTATCAGTGCAACCTGAACATCATACAATGCAATTAGGAGACAGGATTATCAGTGGAATGTAGACATCAAGCAGTGCAATTAGGAGACAGAACTCCTGTTAAATTTGAGAGACCTGTATAGCGGGAGAGAGGCCTATCAGTGCAACCCGAACATCATACAATGCAATTGGGAGACGGAACCCCTGCTAATTTTGAGAGACCTGTATAGTGGGAGAGAGGCCTATCAGTGCAACCTGAACATCATACAATGCAATTAGGAGACAGGATTATCAGTGCAATGTAGACATCAAGCAGTGCAATTAGGAGACAGAACTCCTGTTAAATTTGAGAGACCTGTATAGTGGGAGAGAGGCCTATCAGTGCAACCTGAACATCATATAATGCAATTGGGAGACGGAACCCCTGCTAATTTTGAGAGACCTGTATAGTGGGAGAGAGGCCCATCAGTGCAACCTGAACATCATACAATGCAATTAGGAGACAGGATTATCAGTGCAATGTAGACATCAAGCAGTGCAATTAGTAGACAGAACTCCTGTTAAATTTGAGAGACCTGTATAGTGGGAGAGAGGCCTATCAGTGCAACCTGAACATCATATAATGCAATTGGGAGACAGAACCCCTGCTCAACTTGAAAGACCTGTATATTGGGAGAGAGGCCTATCAGTGCAACCTGAACACCATACAATGCAACTGGGAGACAGAACCCCTGCTAAACTCGAGAGACCTGTATAGTGGGAGAGAGGCCCATCAGTGCAACCTGAACATCATACAATGCAATTAGGAGACAGGATTATCAGTGCAATGTAGACATCAAGCAGTGCAATTAGGAGACAGAACTCCTGTTAAATTTGAGAGACCTGTATAGTGGGAGAGAGGCCTATCAGTGCAACCTGAACACCATATAATGCAATTGGGAGACAGAACCCCTGCTAAATTTGAGAGACCTGCATAGTGGGAGAGAGGCCCATCAGTGCAACCTGAACATCATACAATGCAATTAGGAGACAGGATTATCAGTGCAATGTTGACATCAAGCAGTGCAATTAGGAGACAGAACTCCTGCTAAATTTGAGAGACCTGTATAGTGGGAGAGAGGCCCGTCAGTGTAATCTGAACATCATACAATGCAATTAGGAGACAGGCTTATCAGTGCAATGTAGACATCAAGCAGTGCAATTAGGAGACAGAACTCCTGCTAAATTTGAGAGACCTGTATAGTGGGAGAGAGGCCTATCAGCGCAACCCGAACATCAAACAATGCAATTAGGAGACAGGCCTATCAGTGCAATCTAGACATCAAGCAGTGCAAACTAGGAGACAGAACCCCTGCTAAATTTTGGAGATCTGCATAGTGGGAGAGAGGCCCATCAGTGCAACCTGAACATCATACAATGCAATTAGGAGACAGAACCCACCCTATGCAGAGACTGGATATATAGGCGCAATTATGAAGTCCAACAGGGCATGTTAATGGGCACACTTCTAGATTCAACTGTGCACAGAGGGGCTATCTGGGGAAACTCTTTTTAGGTACACTTCTATATGCAGTTAAACTACAGAAGGGTCTTGACTGTGCTGCACTCACCTCGAGGCGTCCAGGTGGAAAGTGGCGCTCGAGGTGAGTTGCAGGGGCCTACTTCCTACACAGGAATGCAAGTGGCCTATCAGGGGAGGGGGCGGGCTGGGAGGCGGGAGGAGGGTCGGGAAGGGGAAGAGAGAGCGCGAGGGCCGGGACAAGCAACGGTGCACGCAGGTGCAGGGGGCCTATGCAGGGGCCGGATGGAGCTAAAATCAGGGCCCAGAAGGGTCTTGACTGTGCTGCACTCACAGGACTCATAGGAGTCCCCAAACATCCTTCCTCTTGTCCCACTACTGAGGCCCAGGAACAACAGGATCTGCAGGACTACAACAGGAACAGAAGCCAGCTGGATCCTTTTCCTCAGACTCAAGGTACTGTATAACTAGGGGTACTTACCTCTTGTGTGTAGCTTGCTTGCTTGCTCTCACTTTTCGGAGTGGCTTGCATTTTTGCCCTTCACAAGACTCCCAGCTTGTGGCCCAACAGTGATTTCATTTACAACAAAACTCTCTTTAACATCGTGCAAGACTTTTGTCCTATCTTCAAGAAGTGCCTCAGCTCTCCTGGACTTTGCTCAATTGACACTGGCTGCCCTGGCTCCCTGGAGACTCTTCTTACCCGTTGACTTTGTGTTGATCTGTCCCTCCAAAAAGTCATACATACCTTACATGTACAGCTGGGAAAGCGTTAACCTATATTTTATTGGGGGACTGAAAAGTGCTTACCTGTTTCCTTCCCTAACCTTTTCCTTTTTGCATTAACTTCAGGAGTGCATTTAAGTGTAAAAAGTGATATATTAATGTCCACAGTGTTCGAACTATTGAAGTCACCTG
This sequence comes from Ambystoma mexicanum, assembly GCF_040938575.1. Classification (NCBI taxonomy): domain Eukaryota; kingdom Metazoa; phylum Chordata; class Amphibia; order Caudata; family Ambystomatidae; genus Ambystoma; species Ambystoma mexicanum. The sequence continues at coordinate 1,265,461,386 of NC_090926.1, read as the reverse complement.
AGGGTGTAGGAAGTGTCTGTGTGCCATCTCAAAAGGGTATCTACTTACTTAACTGAAGGAGTGTATTTTTGAGGTGTATATTGCCCCCTTCTAAAGAAGGCTCATTTTAAAACTGACTGTTAAATTAATAAATAATTATTTTAATCAAGAAACCTTGAGTAGAAGTGTTATTTGAATACCCGTCACTGAATCTCTACATTACAACCCTACAGCTCACATTGAGCCCTCTTGAGATAATTTTATAAACAAAGGGGTGCCTGGTCAAAATCCCTGGTCCTCCAGGCTAGTAACTAATAAATCACAAAATTGGACCAGTAGGATAGGGAATGGTACATATTCTACATTTATCTTTTTACAAATAAAAATAAATGTCACTCTTTAGATTCAAATTACATTTTATTTATCATACACAAATATAAAATGTCAATTCATAAAACATATCAAAAACATTTCTCAAAATTCATCTCACATGCATTCAATCCTACCATCCATTCACTTACTTAAAAAGTATATAAATCACACCTATCTCGTTGACCACTTGGTGAACATCTATTTCACTGTTAAAATGCCCTCCACCTGACTCTCAGATGGTACTATCTGTGTTTAAAAAATTACAGATTCGAATGTCTACACATGTTTTGGTTGACTAGTTGGACTTCCACAAATTCGTCCACTTGATAACGCAACCTTCGTCAGGACCACAATGGGGAATTGCATCATTCCCATTTAACCAAGTAGGGTGAGTTACACCACTCGAAAACGAGAAACACAATGTTTCTGATATCACTATCCGATAGTTAGGATGTATCATTAATTAGTTGAGAAGGATTCTTCATAGCCCAGTTGAATGTCTGCACTCTATATGGATAGAGCATCTCATGATGTCCCAGTTGGTATCATCTGCAATCATCTTCGTAGGTTCAATTATTTGAAAGTGTCCCCAGTTGGATATCTACTTTCAAAACATATCCTCTGTATCACTATGCCGCTACGATCTCCCTTTGATAGCGCAAGGACTGTCTTCTCAGGCTTCTCTCTCCCTGGACCACGGGCCTTTTCGCACCCGCCGTAGCGTAATCCTTACTTGTACAGCTGGGAAAGGGTTAACCTATATTTCATTCCATACGCGATGGCGGGGCGAAATTCACAGGCCCCAGAATGTGGAAGAAGTCGCTCCCTGCCGAATTTCAGCCTTCCAGCTTCAATGGATCCTGTTCTGGTAGGACATCTGCGACTGGAATGATGCCCACTGTTATCTGTGTGTGGTGGCTGTCCCTGGAACACTTTCTCCCCACTCCCCTGCCCTTTGTGTCCTGAATAGGGTTGCATTGGTGCACTGTGTTGGTGCAACTAAATAACTTACCTGCATCAGATACATTCTTTAAGGGGCTGGGGGAGGGGTGGGAGAAGCATGCTGACTTTTGGGCACAAGTCCCCACTCTTCTTAGGGATTGGACTTCTGAAGCACAGAATATCCATAGTGACTTGGTTGCATCTAACTGCATCACTGTACATGGCTCCTTCGCTGGTTTCAGCCATTGTATGCATTTTAAGAACCTATGGTGACTGTGTATATGTTTATTGAGTGCTGTGAGATATTATCACCTGCTTGCTTCATTTTAAGACCTAGAATAAATGTTGTATTGTTATACATTTCTGTCTAAATTGAATTATTGTTGACTCTTTGTGGACCCCTGACCCCACCCTCACGCTGCTGAGGTTGGCCTTGTCTGCTCTCCATCGCTACCTTGATTGGGTTTTGGCTAACCTCTCTAGAGTTCTCCTGTTCACTATAACTAGGCTGACCTCCTAAAATCTGTCCACGGGCCAGATTTATTAAATCATCTTAATGCTGCATCTGCCTGGGCAGACCGGTTATCGTTCAGAAACTCAAGGGCTCAGAATTGTTATTTTTTCTTCCCTGTTCCCTCCCACCTTGAGCGCCTTGAAACACTGCCTTGTGTAAAGGCGCTATAAAAAATAAACATTACCAATGCTGCCACTGAACTATTTTTACAAAAATTAGATTCAGCTCTCCTTTTGGGCTGAGTGCTCTGTCCCACCTTAAGGTTTGTGGTTGTACAGCCTTCACCAGAAGCTTGTGCAAAAACCCCTTTAAGTGTCCCAATACCCTTCTAGAAGTTGGCAGATTCCAACCCCAATGTGCATGACGACTGTATTATTTTAAAAGAAAGTGCTAACATGGCCCAGAGAACTGTCAGCACAGGGGAGCTTACCCTGGGCAAGGAGGCTTGGGAGGGAGGGGGCTAGTGGGTGGGGAGGAGAGGGAGGGTGAGGAGAAAGATCGAAGGGTATGGGACACATGCCCAGCCTGCATGGCCAAACCGTTCCAACATTGGAGCTGGTTTTTGGTGAAAAATCCCCCAGCAAGTAAGTAAACCTGCAGAGTTCTGCTGGATTATAGCAAAAATCCAGCAGAATTCAGAGTTGGCTTCTCCCCTAGATTAGGCCAGTCCTCCAGTTGCAAAGGGGCACTAAAACAAAGTGTTCACAGTCAGCCAATCAGGATGGCCCCAAAAACTACCAACAGCTAGGCCCACCAAAACAGTATGTGTGTTAGGTTGTCTATTGCCAGACTGGTCTAAACCAGCCTGAACCACTATAGATGGTGCTGGGCTGGATTATTCGCATATTAGCACAGAGGACACTGTAGGCCTGCCTCATACTCGACCTAAACAAGGGAAAGCCTAAAAACAAAATGGTAGAGAGCAGGAATGAGAATTGTTGAGCTTTTAATGCAGTAAATCAGCTTGCACTCTTGGTGAAGCCAAACTTAAATTAGAGCTAGCTGCCATCCACTTCCTCTATAAAATGAGCATTGGGTGATAAGCACCTCTCTTTCGCTCTATGTAGATTTTCAACTAGTACCCCAGTTTTAGGAGCCATGTGGGCTGCCATAGGTCTATCTACTAAAAAGGTTACAGTGGCACTAGAATGCACTCTGGCCACATGTTCAGGGACCTTAAAAAAACAAGAGGGGGGACACAAACCTTTAGGAGTCCCATAAAAGGAACACCAGAGACCGCAAACATAGAATTCTGCTCTAACATCGGCAAATATGCACACACTGACTTCTTCAACCCAGAATGCGCACCCAATGGTCCATTACCTGGATGAGAGGGCATGGCATGGTGTTACTAAGATGTCTATAGAAAATACCTACCATAGCAACAATAGTCACTGCAGGTATCTCTAAGCCATATGATTTGCATACAACAAATCTTGCACTTCAAAAAAAGTTTTATTTTCAAAATGCACTTTCTTTAATTTTTTAAGCGTTGTATATAAAAAATATATTTCACCTTCTTCATAAGACATTATTTCTACATAAAGTTCATTGTATGACTGATTGTGTAGTTAAAACAGATCCACTCTGTGTTAGCAGTGCAACAACACTCCATCAAACTGCTGACCCTAATATCCGGTTTCAAACAAATTTTTCTTTTCTTACTGTAAGTGTTAGATTCCTCATATATACCCTAGTATCCTCCATGTTTCTGTTCATTAACACAATAAATATTGAACATTCATTAGGAGTGTGAAAAATAGCTAAGTATTGACAAAAAGTTCTGCAACGGGCAGATGAAGATTTGGGATTTTTCTTTTGCCAAATGTGATCTTTTGAACTTTATGTAGAAGGGTTGTCTTCTATGAAGGTGACACCTATATTCTATATGGGATTAGTGTATTTTGAAAATATAAAAACATTGAAATTAAAGAGTGCATCTTGAAAATGACTTTTTTAAAAAGAATATTGTAAAATAAATGCATTCTTTTTTTAATGTAAGTCATGTGACTTGGAGATGGCTCCAGTGACTATTTGTCATATGGTGGGTATTTTTCATAGTAGTATGATGCTGATTCGAGTTTACCTACTATGGGGTTTTGATCTCGGGCTCCTGTTTGTTAATAATAGTTTCTTTGGTTTCTCCTGATCTTGTGTTTTAGGGTGTGGATGGGAAGAATCTCCACCCATAGGTGGGTAGACAATCCAGACTTTTTCCTTGGATCACATGGAGGTAGCCATGACTGAGCAGTCTCCTCTGAACAGGGGAGTGTAGTAAACCAGAACACAGTGTAACCAGTATTACTTTATGGAAGGGAATGCCAACTGTGTACACAAGTCTACATTATCTCATTGAAGGTAATTAAAGATGTGTGTACAAGTAATGCAAGTACTGGAAGCCTCTTTGAGCATTCTTTACACACTGTCCACAAGATCATTCCTTCCTGGGGTCGGCTCAGAATTCTTGACATAAGACTTCCACGCAAAGATTGCCGACTTGGCTGTGATAGTTTGCTGGGCTGTGGCTCCATGAGCAACAGTATTTCCAATTGCTGTGGCGACTGGGTTACAGGTAGGTATTGGTCAGTGCTGGCGTCCATAAGGACAGTTAAGCAGATTTCTAGAATCTGGTCTGGTGGACAGGTTCTAGGAGCCCCCCTCCCTAGTAGCTATGGTGAAAGGGAGCTCTGAGCCTAGACAAAACCCAATGAAGGTAGCAATGGGGAGCAGTCAAGGATTAGTCTCGGGAGAGTTGAGCGTGGTCATGGGCCCTCAATGAGTCCACACAAAATGGCATATTCAGCTTAGACAGTTATTTATTTAAGCCTTTAGAACACACCGAAAAATGAAACTACCAGGTAGTGTTAACACACAACACTCTATTATACAAATACACAATCGCCATTAGGTTAACTTAATATCGATAATCAAATAACTTAAAGAAGCCATGCAGGGACATGATGGAAACCAGTCACAAGTACAGTATCCCCTTCATTAGAAGTCAAGCCCAAGGCTAAGATGTATTGGGCCAGTGCCCACATATCTCAGGCTCCAACACAGGGTTTCTCAGAGCTACAGGTTCTCTTAAGAAGGATGCAATGGGCTTGCGGTAGTGATTTAAAAGTATCAGAATAGAGTTAAGTTCTTCTCTTCCAGACCCAAGGCAAGGTGAGTGAGAGGGAGCTAGGAAACAAAGGTGCTTGTTCCCAATGATAGCCTATAAAGGTCAGGCTGGACAGGTACAATTATGCTTACTTTCCCACTTGACTCTGAATGGGATCAAGATGGGTTTGCTGGGAGCTCTGTCTTCCGTCCTTTGTTCCAGTGGGAGATGTGCAGGGGTTCTAGGTTAGAGTATTCTTTTGGTCGGGTGAAACTGCAAGATGCAAACATGTAGTATTCTTGCTCCCACTGGAAGATAGGCATGATCAGATATATCACGGTCTGCCTATCTTCTGTGCGTGGGGAGCGAGCATGGATTCTCTTCTTCACCATGGAGAATCCGAACGCGAGTCAAAGTACAACAGCTGGTGGAGCCGCAGCGGCTGGACGACACTTGCTCCCTCCTGTTTCCCATGTATCTATATATGTATATATTCAATAAACACAAGTGTTAACTCATTGTGGTTTGCCCCATGTTTATATTATTTACCTGGTCCCAACACTACAAATTGGCGACAAGAACTTTACCCACAGCGGCGGTTTTGAGTACCTTGCTGTGTTGCTGTTGAGGCCGCTCCGCTAATGCCAGAGCGTTGCAGCGGCCCCGGGCGTGGTGAATCCTGAGGAGGTAACGTGCTTTCTGTTTTACCAGTGTCGCCGCTCTGCTCTATCCGAGCGTTGTAGCGGCCCCGGGTGCTGTCATTCTGGGTGAAGCAACGGTCCTTTACACTTCATCCTTACATACGCGCATACGCGTTTTGTTTTCTACGTTTGCAACTAAGTCTGTGTACGCAACAAAGCACTGCTGTTAAAGCGGTACGCACATTGTTTATACTGCATAACAGTTGCGTGATTTAACAATGGACTATTGAATGTTGAACGTTCATACACATACATCTCCTCAAATCTTTTCTTGACCACTACAAAGCGAATGCATTATACGTTTGGAAGGAAACACATATAAACATTACAGAGACACGTTATATTTGCTCAGGAAGAATATCAAAAGTAAACAAACAATATAAAGAGTTAAGGCATCGCAGTTGAAATGGCATTCAGCAGTGTTCCTCCACCCATGTTCTTCATGCCTGACACTAATGAACCCAGCATTCCATGGAAGAGGTGGATTAGGCCCTTTGAACATTACGCAGGGGTGGTTTGTGGCCCGAATTGCAGCGCAGAGAGGAGGAAATCATTATTACTACACTGTTTGGGTCCAGCTGGTCAAGAAAAGTATGAAACCTTACCTGAAATCCCAGCTGATGAGGATGTAGATATTAATGAATATCAACGTGCTGTCAAAAAGATTGATAAACATTACGAGAAGAAACTTAGTATCATATTGGAGATGCAAAGGGAAAGGCCATTATTTCAGGTGCTGCATATTTCGCAATACGTCTACTAATTGGATAGGAGGCAACTCTGACAGTGGCCACAGTGATGGAGAGGAAGGTGAAGAATGTGTATTTGTTATAATGGATGATGATGATGAAGAGGTCCTAGAGAGTCCCAAGGCCGCAGTTTCTGATGGTGGAGTAGAGTTGAACATGATGATAGACTCTGGTGCGAAATACACATTGATACCACAACAGCTATGGAATAAAGAGAAACATGAATACCTACACGAAACAGATATCAACCGCAGAGCATGTGGTGGCGTAAAGATTGACACAATAGGATGGTTTTGGGGCAAGTTGAAATTCAAAAATAGGAAAGCTAAAGGGAAAATATACATTACCAGTGTAGGCAAAACGGCCCTATTGAGTTGGACTCAGAGTAAACTACAAGTAAAATTAGACTCTGCTGCGGAAGAATCTGTCTTTGCAATCAACAATGATACGAGCAATTCTGATGATGCGTCTGATACAGTGAGGCGCGACACAATTGATGTCAAGAAGGCAGTATTTCGAGAAGGTATCTGTTGTCTTCGCGGTTACGTGCATGAAATACGATTAAAAACTGATCATATTCCAGTAGCCCAGAAGTTGAGGAACATGCCCTTGTCCATGCGAGATGAAGTCAAGAAGGAAATCAGAATACTGGAAGATCAGGGAATCATTGAAAGTATCGATGCCAGCGAGTGGGTTTCGCCGTTGGTGGTTCTCAGGAAGAAGTCAGGCAAACTCCGGATACACATATTTATTTTTCACAATGAGTAGTTTGGTTGTTTTTTTTTTTCTTGTTGTGATATTATAAAGGAAGGGAGATGTGTAGTATTATTGCTCCCCTTAGGGACCACTACACAAGATTAAGACCACCGGTGGTAGTACAATTTCACCTTTGGTACAAGCCTGTACTACACAGTTAGAGTGGTAGCAGTAGCGGAGCAGCCAGACTTATCTCAAGAGCAAATGAGCAGTAGTAGAGAATACACAAAGGGACCACAATTACAGTGACTCAAGCAAACACTAACTCAAGATCTTTGGTTAAAAAGTAAAAGTACATTTCTTTTTAAACCATCTGTTCGTAAAACACTTCACTTCTATTAATATTAAAATCAAATGTAAAATACACTACACACAACCAATTCACTTTGTGCAGCACAATTCAAGGTAAGTACCTTTGGTTTTGACAGACCGGTGTTGTGAAACAAAGACGTTAATGGGGATACAGATACGTCACTTTTTGACAGTAATGACAGTTCGGTCTTACTAAAGATACGCGTACCCACGGGAAGAAAGCACATGAATCAACACAAGAAAGTTGGGGTTAAAAATCATAGGCAATACTTTTGTCAAGGCAGATAGAATCAGAGGACACTTTCCTACAAGTGAATAAAAGTCAATAGGCCTGTGCCAGTATCAAGTGGAACAGGGTTCCTGTTGTCGAGGATCACACTGTTAGTACAGTTGACGATTCGAGATTGCCAGGAGTACTTAGATATTGTCAAAAGAGGAAGGAAAAGTTATAAGAGGAAAGGAAGATAAGGACAAACCTTTAGTGAGGAGAAAAGGGTTCACCCTAGTTCCTCGAAGTTGGACACAGTAACTTATTCAAGTGAAGAAGAGCTGGTGCTATGGCAGTTTTTCCTGGTAGTTCCTGCAGACTCACGGTTCCTGGAGCTTCAGTCGTGGAGACAAGAAGGAGGACATCTGGAGCGATCTGCACTACCCAGGGATGAAGCCAGCAGCAGCAAAAGCAACCGTGAATAAAAGGTGTGCTCCTTTAAAACAGGAGAGGCTCTTCAGATGGCTATCCGGACCACTACAGCAGTGTGCAGCAATTTAGACCACGAAGAGGATCCTCTAGCTGTGGAAGATGAGCTGGTTGACCCCACCAGGCTCAAGGGAAGAAGACTCCGGACTGGATCGTCTCTGGTTGTTGAAGGGTAGATAACTCAGGACTGCAGCAGGGCTTCACCGGGACTCGGGGTTGCAGCAGCCGTCTTCTTCTCCGCTTCTCTTAGGTTCCTTGCAGTTCCAGTGGCGACTCTGACTTCCAGCCCAAGAGTCCTGCCTTTTTATGCGAAAATCCCCCATTCACACAGCCTGGCTGTCAATCACACAGCAGGGGGGTTGTCTGGCCGGGACAACCACCCCAGCCAATCACGACAAAGTGCGACTTGGGTTTCCAAGGATACCCTGTGCAAAGGGTCACTACACCCCTCCCTCACATTCAGCCCACCTAGACACCCAGGCGTCAAGAGGAGGGCTTCTTTGCAGAAGCCTGCCAAAAGACGGTGAACAAAGAAAGCAAACCTGGTTTGCCACGTAAAGTTAAACAAAAGAAGGACTTTAACAAAAAGAAATGGCGAATAAACCCGACCGGAGCCAAAAGAAAGAGTATTTGGTCAAGCAGGTTTATGTTCGAGGCTAATATAATAGCCTAAAACAGTACCACGTTTATATAGTATAATCATGGTAGAAGAGTTAGGGTAGATACCACTGCCACCAGCCAACTCTAAATGTTAAAAGAGCAAAACAAAGCTCAGAGAGGCACAGACAGAAAGGGATAGGAATTAACCCTTTCCAGTACTCCATGTAAGATGGGGTGTACTGAGTCTGCAGTTTTAAATGACTACATAAAGTAAATGGCAACTTTACCTGTTTCTGGGGGACTCCAAAAACTGAAATTCTACCTCACTTCTCTAGCTTGTTAAGACCACGTTGGATCATCCTCAGTTTCCTACGCAGAACAATTTTCGGGTTGATTGTCTCCCCCTCTTTGTTCACAGAGATGCTGGAACCTGCTTGGTCGGGTTCTTTCATCTTTCTGGAGCCATCTTAACCATTGTTTTTACTACTGGCAGATAGGTTGCACTTCAGGGTACGCTGATGTAACTACTTTGGCCCGTTCAGGTTGCCCTTGGTCCCGAGTACAAGTCCCTTGGTCATTGGATCCTGGAAAATGACCTGCAAGAGAAGCGATTACTCACAAGGTGGTTTTGCCATTCTGTGTTTTTGGGAGCGATCACTGCAAGTGCTTCCCTCTAAGCCCTGGACAAGCACGTTATTCAAGATACTTACCCTAGTGCATTCCTATGATCCATGGTCGGGAGTTTCTGTAGGTCCCCCTATTGTGTTTTGCCATTCACTTGCATTGGCTTGAACCCCTTTTTGCTGCTAGTCTTCCTGGGGCTGCTGAGTCTCGAACCTGCCATTTGATCTCTTCAAGAAGGTCTCCTCTATCTGTTGGCACCAGTCACTGACTTCTCTGCACCTGTGGGTTAGAACTGAGACTGGTCTCCCTTTTCCCTATAATCGCGGCTGGGCCTACTGACTGTCACATTGATTCCGCTGGGGAACTATGCAACCTACCGGAAACTCAACAGTGACTTTGAAGGGCAAAGGTCACCTGCATTTGGACATTCTTCCAGGGTGGCCCTTAGGTCCATGGAGTTTTAGGTGAAGGACTAGAATTTTACCATAAACCCCTGATTTTTAGTTACATTTTTAAAATGTTAGTATTACACCCGTCAGTAGAAATGTTTCTGTTACAGTGTATATGAGTAAATAAAGAGAAGAGAAAACAGTTAACAAAAATATTGGTGACCAATATTTGATAGCATACTCATAAAATGACCATTGGACTGTGTAAAAAAAACCTCAAAAAATCCACCACAAAAAACACAATGTACATAATTCAAAATACGAACACACATTACCAATTAACATTCACCCACAACTGGACAAAAGACCAAATCCGCAATTACCCAATTTGTGCACATAAAAAGTCAGCCCAACATGTTTCTGTCCCTATAACATGTAGTAGGACATTCATCAGGGGCTATCCACTGAGCAGTTGCACATTTTTGATGAGTGGGTGTGCTAGTCTCCACAGTGTTAAAACCAAGTCACAGGATTCCTAATACCAAAAAAACAAAAAACAAAAATAAGGTCACCAAATAAAAATAAATAAATAAACCACATTAATTGATTTAAGCAGACCACAAAGAGAACCACTAATGGAATTAAATCATGTCAGTGCTCGCTTCAGAAAAACAAACACACACAATTGATGAAGGGTACCTGCTCACTGCACATGCCCAATATGAGGGAATATGAGGAATGCATTTCCAGACCTCCTTAGTAGAGCTTCAGATAATACGTTACAGCCTCAAATGGCCAAAGCCAACACTGCAACACAAAAACGCACACGCCACACAAAGGCTTTAACTACTAGGGTCTTTAGTCACCTTTCCCAAAAGCCCCCTTAAATATGTATTTTCTCAAAAAGAAGAATTGGGGAGAATACCATACTTGGCATCTGTATTATTACTCCGCCAGCATCAAGGTTACACAAAGAATCATATTTGCTTCGTAAATGGTTAAAAAAGTCCCCAGGTTTCCTACAGGGGCATGGAACTAAGCAATGACACAAGTATCATAAACAGTTGACATCCTATTACCAATGGCAACTTTCCCTTCTCCAACACCACATGTCCTAATCAAAAACACAATGGCAAGACATGCTGGGACCAGATGCCGGGTGTACTTACCACGCGTGGAATACCCTAACATTCACTCGGTACCCCATAGTAATTAGAGTGCCCCATTGTCAAAAACCACAACCCTATGTATTTTTTCACACCGTACCATAAACATATCTGGTCAAACAAATCGATCTTAAAAAGGACTGTAGCTTGCTCGTTGGGAATACATGCCCAGGTCACAACACAGAGTGTCTGTTCATCTCATAATTAACACTGAACACTGTTACAACATGAGTGCCCCAGTGGAATAAGTACCACATCCCAGTCACGTGTGGCACCTCCGCAAATAGCAAATTTAATACACGCATGCCCCAGTCAAGTAAATCAATAAATTAATATGCCCAAATCGCATGCAGCACCACAACCGTGTGAAACACTCCTCAAATCATCTGGCTTTGGTCATGAAGCAGTATCATGCTGCCGACCGGTATCAGCACTTCCGGAAAGAAAGGCTTGTTGATCATTTACAATATTAAATATGTTACAATGCATAACTTCCACTTATTATTGTGTATGTTTCTAGGCATGTAATATGACCTTATGGGGCTGGTGTGATCAGTCCAATTGTGTCCTACCTAACTCATGTCCTTCCTGTAGGTGCAATATTTAGTGTATGGTGTGTATTTGTATCATTCATGTTACTATGTATTATAGGGCGAGTAAGTGCTGTGTACTGTATGGAAGGTTTTTTACTCTCTGTAGTTGCCTTTGTGTGCAACCCCCTCCCCAGCCATGTGTTGTGCTACCGCTAGTTGGAGGGCATCGCATGTAGTGTAGGAGTGGGTTGGGTCTTAGCAGATCATTAATGCTTTTTCTATGTACAGTAGGTTAAGCTAAAGGACTTAGTGGACTGTATGGTGCGTGTGAGAGATAATTACACATCACTGCAAGCCTTCCTCCCTGGAGTGATGAAGTGACTGCTCTTCCATAGCTACCATACTTTCCCTTTACCCATTGTGCAAAATGCTGGCTAGCATTTTTCTTCTTGTGCCATAGGACTGCATTACCCAGAATGCATGGCAGTGAAGGAAAGAGCAAGCAACCCAAACAGGAGGGATCCATCGATGTACTGCAAGACCACGGAGCGATCTGCACATCAAACCAGCAATCCAGACTCTGTAGTCCTGAATAGAATGGAATACATCTTTAGCGAGCTGCCATTACCAAATGCCAGCAGACATACACCATTACCAAACCCTAGAGGACCCATATACAAAAATGGGGTGGGGCTTATAGCACATGTGCTTGTATACCTTTAACTCAGCCCCTCGGGAGAAGGAATGCAGGGGTTGGCCCGGAGTTACAGCTGATGGAGAGAACCAATGGAAGGCAAAAGGGGGAGGATAAAAAGGGATATGGGAACCAGGGTAGGGGATTTGTTCGGAGTGAGTTCAAGGGAGGAGTAGGAGTACCAAAAGACCAAGCAGAAGTAGGACGATGGAGATGGAGCGTGGAGAGGGGAAAAGTAGTGCATCAGAGTGACCAAGAGAGAGAGAGAGAGAGAGAGAGAGAGAGAGAGAGAAAGAAAGAGGAGGGGGAGGAAGGGACAGAAATATAGTAGAAAGACGGGAGAGGAAAGAGAGAACAGGTGAGGAATACAGGATGCCAGGAAGACAGAGTGAGACCTCAGTGTCTGGAAGGCACTTCATTGTAACATTACAAATTGTGTGGAACCAAGTTAGCATCCACCTAGGAAGTCCAAAGGGAGAGGGAGAGATAGTGTCCATCTTGGGGTCTAGGGATGGCTGGTCTAGGGAGGAAACTGCCTAAGGGAGAGGAGGGTGAGCTAGAGAGATGGCTATAGTGTACCCCTTCTCAATCATTTATGTATAATCCCTTGAAACAGTCTCCAATAGTTTAGGTGTTCTTGAGGCCATCTGACACACAAGACCTAGATGTATCAGGGTGGGCATTTTGTTCAGGAATCTGACCAGAACTTGTTGCACACTCTGGTGCCAATGGTGTATTGCTGTTGTGGCTCGGGCACAAAGTTCGCATCTCATCCTTCCCGGTCTCCCTTTCCCATTCTGCAGGAGCCAGCCCTGTTCAAAACTGATAAGACGCCTGATACTAGCTTCACTATCCATCCTCTTCATTGACAGCTTCCTAACCATTCCAGGCAAGAGACATCAATTCTCAAATGAGCAGAGCAGCTTTCAAAATGTGAATGACATGTAGGATGTTAAATCCGGAGTTAGTCTAGCGTGATCCCCACACCACGTATGACTAGGTGTGCCCTTTAAACACGTGACACAAAGGGTAAGAAAGAAAAACGCCCTCTTCCCCCAGTGTACCGATCTAGCAATGCATGCAACACTTCACCTGTTCGTTGACATATTTGATTAGCAGGTCCAGATTGCTGTACCATAAATTGGCATTCTCGTACTGAAAGTCTGAACCCATCGTCATGATGATGTGATCGCTCCGGTAATGCTGGGACTGCGGAGCAGGAAGGGGAAAAAATAATAATAATAATATTTATTTTTTTAAGTTATATTATCGTGTGGTGCTTCTGGAAAGAAATACCTGCTGAGCACCAGCCTTGTCACAAAAAAAAGAGAATAATATATAACGATTGGAGTAGGTTTCGTTCAAAGCACACTGCCCACAATCGGACCACCCACTTTGCTTTCATTGGTGACTGGTGCAGTAGAAGTGGGTGGGGTATGGGCAATATTATTACTACAACACCAACATTAATGTGTGAGGGTTTTCGATATAAGTGTTCAATGCATATAATTAGTGTTGTGTACAGGGGACAGTAGCTATTAAATATGGTTCCTTTAGGATGATTTAGTTTGAAAGTCAGGTCTACATTTTAACATTTGCCTGCTCCGTTCATGTGCACAATTGAGGCACAATAGGAAATTCTTACTGACACAATGACCCTGATGGGCATGTATGCAATACAGGACTCTCCATTGTAGCTTTCTGTAGAGGCAGTGCCCCTTATCCACAGTTCTCACATAAATACAAAATTAATTAAGTGACAACTTTTATAGAAGAATTGCAACCTTCCTGTGCCTAGAGAAAACCCAATACGTTATACAATAGACCCAGATAATATTGTACCATAAACTGGAAGAAGTTAGGTGACCCTCGGCATGTAGGACTTCCCTTCCTCAATACTCACCTGCAACGCTGCCACGTTTAGGAAATGATCCACCACAAAGTCCACGTTGTAATCCTCGAGATCCTTTACGTCCATAATGGGCTGATCAGTGCATAGCTGGTCCCAGCAGAGCAGCCTAGGTGGGTTATAGCCATTGGGCAGGACACCTGGAGGGGGTGCAAAGGAAAGATGTGAGCTGTGGTAGGGTTTGCAGGAAGGAGGGTAGAATACAATCGGGAGCCATCCAACAAGAGTGAGACTCTACTCACAGGCGGACGCTAAACACACATTAAATCACACTCTGATAAACACACAGAGCAGCGCATCTAACACTGTTCTTCATTAAGTTTGGTCGCATGGAGGGGGCTGTGTGGACGGCGGGCACATCACTGCTGCTCCTTAGTCAATACGTTTGACAAGCCAACTAGTATAGGATTCCTACATGGAACCTCTGGAGAAACTCCTTGCCAGTACTGATAATGAAGTGTAAGGGTGTAGAAGTACGAGTCTGTCAAAGTGGTGGCATATTTATTGGCAAAGACTTATTTTACAAAAGTAAAAGAAAAGAAAAAAAAATATCTTGCCCTTTTTCTATGAGGAGTTGCCCTACCTCAACAAAAATATTAAGGACTGTCAGGATGTCCAGTAAAGTGTCCACCGTCCTGTGTTCAAACCTATTTGCACCCCTTACACTCTAGATGAACTAAAGAAAAACAGGGTATTTTCTTGATCCAGAAGGAGGCTCCTCGCGTTCTGGATACAGACTCAAATGTTCAGTTCCTGATGAGAAAACACAATGAGTGATTCTCCAACTAACAGTTCTTGATCTTAAATGCCCTTCCAAAACGTATATAAAAAACACAGTTCCCTAGTATCGGGGGGAACACTTCCCCTATTTTCTCTGGTTCACAAACGTAGAATCGAGTCTGGTTCACTATCCTGCCAGACTTGACTGTAGATCTTGTTTTCATAAGAACACAGTTTCGAAGTATCCATGGGCGGTGAGGGGGGATAAACACACTTCCCCTGCCCTTTCTCCAGTGGAAATGAGGCATCCAGTCTGGTTCACTATCCCGCCAAACTGGACTGTACAACCTAGAATTCCAGAGAACTTCTTTTGGCAATGGGACCTCGACGCCCCGTTTGAGATTCTTGCATCCCTCTCTCTTAAGTGGGTGCCAGTTCCCTCTGGGCTCGCTCTCTCCCCCCAACTTGTTCTGTAGCTTGTTTCTCTTTTGTGTGGGTCCCAGACCCCTTTATATTATCTCTGGATTTTCCAGACTTGTTCTGGGCCCAACCCCCTTGGCTGTGTGCTTGTTTGGACCTTGACCCCTTTGTGTTGCTTTTGCGGGACTCAAACGATTTCATATGGGTCCCAGACCCTGGTATGCTACTTTTGCAGGCCCTCTGCCCCCGCTTCACTCAATGTCCATTTGAACAGACCTGGTGTACTCTCCTGCCAGGTACAGTTCTTTCGCTATCCCTTTGTGCTTCTCAGGATATTGGTACATGTCTCTTTAATCTATTTGCTGCCCTCTGTGTCCCACCATTCACCCAATGTTTACCTACCTTCTGGGAATGTTGTCTTGGTCTGCGGTC
This sequence comes from Ambystoma mexicanum, assembly GCF_040938575.1. Taxonomy (NCBI): domain Eukaryota; kingdom Metazoa; phylum Chordata; class Amphibia; order Caudata; family Ambystomatidae; genus Ambystoma; species Ambystoma mexicanum. Next base: position 1,265,445,774 of record NC_090926.1, on the reverse strand, counting down.
TGTCCTGCGAGTAGAGCACGGCTCTGTACTGCTTCAGCGCTCGGCATCCTGCTCTCTGCGGCTCTGCAACAGTAGGCTCTCTCTCGCGTCCTCCGCTGATCGATTTCACGTTGCTTTGGCTTCGCCGGTCAGGTTTGCGCTTTCCTCATTACCAGACAGACCTCTACTCCATGGAGCTACTGGAGACACTTGTCCCTCCCAGGCAGCATCTTGTTCTCGTCTCCCCGGGTCTCTTGGCATGGAACCAGCGTGTGGTTCCTCGCTCTTCCAGCGTTGACCTGGCAAGATACACAGTCCTTACTTGCTTTTTAATCGCAGAGACTGCCTCTAATAGACTACTTTTATCTCCCTGCTCGATGATCTTCATATAAGTGATTGTATGCACTGCACCTGGGTAAGTCTCACTCTTCCTTGTCCCAATAGGATATGTATGAATGCAGTCCTCCACTCTACAGAGATACAAAGATGTGTGGGGGACCAAAGGGGACCGAGTGTGGTGAGAGGGAAGAGGGGACAGAAATGGAGGGGGGTGAATACCACGTTCTTCCAAGACGACCGTCACTGGTCCCAAGAAGGGCTTCCCTGCCCACGAGATCCACCCACTGAGTACCACCCCCCAGGAGGACTATCGGGTAGCGGTCTTACCTCCCTGGCCTCATGGGGGGGGGCTCCACCATGGGAGCAGTGACAATAGCCTGGGATTCATCATAGAAGATGCACCAGTAGGGAGATGACACAGCTGTCCCCATGGATTAACTGCATCAACGAAAGCCATTGACTCAGGCACGGTCATTCATCCAAAAAGGGCATTCTTGAAAACCCTACAAAGACTGAATGTATTCTCCTAGGTAACCCCACCAAGCATGCACAAGTCCAGAATTGTCTGACTGAGCTGAAGTAACAGATTTGCGTCTCTTTAGGTAGATTTTCTTTTTGCAAATCTTACCCTCTCTGTCTTGAGCCTCCCAGCACTACTGCTTGCCTATGGGATTTTTAGTCCAGAGGTGAGTGAGACCTTTTAATCTCGCCCACCTTTTGCATGCACTTTAGTTTTGGGAAAAGTGGATGCCTTCTTACACGGATCCAGTGGAAGGGAGACCCTCTCCCCTTAGTCTGTGGCTCATCCTTTCCTATGGTACCACCCCCACCATATGTGGTGTTCTGGCAGGGACCCCTAGGGTCTCTGATGTGATGTTGTTTTGGGTTCACTGAAGAGTCCCCTGACTCACCAGTGCAGGAGTAGCTACCTTTTTGCGACTGTAGTATTTTGCCATTTACAGCACAAGCCATCTGCAATGGATTGCTGTGGAGATCCTTTGAGTCCCCTAAAGTACCCGTTTTGCTACTTTCCAGGCATCCTCGGAACAGGCTGTTGGCAGTCGATATTTTGTTAATCTCATTTTTGGGTGCTTCACCCAAGGCTGCTGCTGCTGCAGCCATGATAATGCACTATGGGAGACTATATACTCAATATGGCACCCCTTACTCTTTTAAACCCTGCTCAAGATGGCCTGTCCTTTATTAGCTGCAAATACCTGAGGACTGCTGCAATGACTAGTACTGGCCCAGTTAGAAGTAGCAAGTTCCACATCTCTACCTTCAACGTAACAGAGAATAACTCTGCATGGTGCCTTCCTCCCTAAAACTGGTGGGACCAACCAGTCACCGGTCCTGCTCAAGGTTTGTTGACTGTTTTCCGTCGCTAGAGCATGCACCGTTGCATTTGCTCTGCAAAGCCTGAAACCAGACATCCGTTGTTGCAATCTCTTCCGGCTGAACCAATGGCTGGAAATTATCGTGGGCATCTACAAGGCTCTGCTGGGGTTCTGAAATCCACTCTGCTGCCCTTCACCAGGAGATGTGCATGCAGGACGCCGAAATTTCAACCGCTGGTTTGATGAGGGTCCTGTGACCGAGTGCGGGGTCAATGCAAGAGATGAACCAGTGAAGATCTGCGAGGGTCCCTTCTTCACTGTGGAACCTAGTCTGTGCGTTTCCCTACAGGTGCTCTCCAGAGGATTCTAAAGAAGATCAGGGTTTACCCACACAAACCTGCAACAAGCCAACACAACACAGTGACAACAATGGTGAGCCTTGCTTCCCCTAGGGAGGAATTGTTGCTTGGGCCACTCAACTTGCTAGGGGTTTTCAGGGCCCGGCAGCCCTTATATCACTTGACCTGCCCCCTCCATATATGGATTGCATTGGGCCCAAAATCCACCCCTTTATACTATACGGGATGGTGGTATCCGTGTCAGTACGTCTGGGGGGGTCCTCCTGAAGGTCCGCAGGGGTGTTATTTGCGCCTCTTCACACTGGATCTGAACTTAAACACTTTAAGTCCTCATCTTTGCATTGTTGCAATTGCCCTGCATGAATTGAACTTTGGTACTGTAACTGCACCAACTGAGTGTCCTCCTGGCTACTCCCCTCCATCCCCAGGAACCTTTTGTGACACCTAAGACTTGGGCTGCACTTTCAAAAAGGTATTATATGGTGCTGGGCTTCACTGTGAGAGAACATCACTTGCTCCCTATTTTAAAAGATTGCATCACATGCATGTGCGTTATGCCAAAGTAATTTAAATTGGAGTGTAACCCCTTGAGTTTGACCCGAGTCATCACAGGCGCATTCCTCATTCAGAGAGAAGCTTGAGAGTAACTGGAGCAGTACATCATATCTAACAGTCACTCTTCTCCCACTCATCCGACAACCCACCAAATGCTCTGAAGCATTCAGAGAAGCATAAGAGCTGTGCGAGTCACCAATATAAGCATCTGGAATATTAGATCCATGTGATCCAGGGCTGCCTATACCTGGATTCTGAGGTAAATTCACAAGGAAGAGCAGCAGGTGGGCTGGGTGGTTTGCATGTCATCGCGTGGAACGTTTTAGCTTTTACCCCACTTTACAGTACAGGAGGATTTTAGACAGTCCGACACCATTATGCCCATTTTTCTGAATGTTGTCATGTAACAGAAGGATAAAACTAGTTTCAGTACAAACATACCAAAAGAGGAAACAAGGCAGATATTTAACAGCAGAACTCGCACTCTAACAGCAGTTCCATCCAGAAAAACAAAGCAGAAGTAAGGAACAGGACATAAGTTAAGCCCTTGAGCTAAAAGTGAACAGCTCTACAAGCAAGAAGTTGAACGGGAGCTGGGAAATTCCAGCATTTCGCAAGACACGAAAAGGAGGAGGGATCCTAAATTGGGTTGGATCGTGTGACAGTTGCTGGCGTGTGTCTCTGCCGCCTACGTCTACATAAAACATCTGGGTTACAAAGCTTACCAGGTTTGCGGCAGGGAAAGGAGAAGGGGGGAAGGTAGAGGGGTACCAGTGCTGAGGATCCTAAAAATTCAATGGTACTGCAGCAAAGATGACCAGATCTGAATGAGAAGTGAGGGTTGGTTTTAGAAGAAAAGGGTAATATGTTTAAAAAAAAAAATTCTTTCATGTGTTACAGACAACAAAATTGATTTTTCACAAGCATACACAAAAATGCAGTTTAAAACCGAACAGTGAGCAAAAGAAAAACTGAAACAAACACAAAGCAGTCTTCCTACAAATCAAGCATAATGATGGAGATTTTACCGAGACCAGTCGAGATCAGATTAAGACCGGCAGTTTAACGGACACAATTTAAACCGGTTTACACAGCAGATTAAGCTCTTTCAACACTGCAATTACTTCCTACGTCAGAAGGGTCTCATGACCCGCATTAATGCGTTCCCAAAATTACTGCAAGTCCAACCACCAGTCCTTCTCTACGAATTGTATGAACTTTTTTACTCCCAGATCCTTTGTTCTCACACAATCAGTGAAGACATGTCTCAGACTTTCAACACACTGGTCTTCACAGCGTTTGCAAAGGTTGTTGGAGTATAGGTCCTTATGCCTAGTGTACAGAATCTCTTGTGGGTAAATCTTAGAAAATCAGCTCTGATCATGGAGCTGAGAGAGCGCTTCAGGTAACCAGTTACTGTGCCCTGTGGCTTATCCTGCAATGACAGAAATTGTGATTTTTTCTAGCTGGACTTTTCTGATATAGTTTGAATCCAATCCTTTCTTTTTATGGAATTCTTTGACCCACAATGGATTTTCCACAAGATCCTGCATTGCACAATCAAACGACCCAAGGATTTCTTCTGCCAGCTTCTCCAATTTATTTAGAAACGGATGCCTGGAGGTCTGCATTGATCTCCTCGTAGAGGGAGTTAGGCCATGGAACCCGAATCAATCTATGTTAACACCCTCCATTCAGCATGGGAAAGAAGAGACTGTAGACCTAGGTCATACCCGACAAAGGCTATTGGGAGTAACTGTGGAAGAGATAGAACATTCTACCATAGTTTACCTTCTAACCTTGCCCAGTCGATTGTATTTAGCCTCGGGTTGATATCTGTCCCATAAAGCAAAACTGGGATGACCTTTTCAGTGTAGAATATTATTAAGGACATCACTGAAAACTTCCATAAATCGCATTGTATTTTCTTCATTTGGCAGCCCAATTGGTTAGCTTTTCCAGCCATAGTCACCTTTACATGCTCCTGTGATGGGAAAGAGCGCAGATTGAAACCCATGTACAGTATCTCTTGTCTGACAGGCATGACCTCCCCAACTATTATAGCTTGTAAGGAGGCAGAAGGCCCCAACTTCTTAGCTTTTCCCACAGATGAGCTCTAGTTACTGTGTCAAATGCCTGGGATAGGTCTACCCAGGCTCCAAAGAGCGGATGTCTGGCCTTTATAAGGATTCACTTGATGCAATACTGACTAGCAGGCCATTTAGTGTTGATAGCCCCTATGGAACCTCATTTGATTTTTAGAAAGGATTCCAGACTTCTTAATCCAGGATTCCAGCTCCATCAGTATCAGACTTATTAAAATCTTACTATCTGCATCCAGGAGGGAGATCGGGCGAAAAGAGTATTCTCTTCACAGAAATCAAACTTCCTAGGTTTGGGGCTGCATGAAGCCCAATACACCCTAGACTGTAGCCATCATTTACACTCCAGAATTGAGTAAATGGGAGAACAATGGCAGACACATGACCTGCCCACACCTATACACAGAGACTGGTTGCTCTCCACACACTTGAGACATGGAAAATGTAGAGGCTGGCCCCTTAATCACCTTAACCCAAGCAGACCCACCACCTAAGGAACAAGAGCACATTATGAACATAAAGCAAGTTTATTGTACAATCATCCGGGGAGGAGCTAGATGACGCAGTGGAGTCAAACTAACCTAATTCTCATTGCGCCACATAAGTTGACCCCTTATATATAATTTTGCAACAGTTAAAACACTCCTATATTTTATTACAATCCACACCCCATAAGTGATTGGACAAAAGAAATCTTATCTTTCTCCAGTTCCTACATTCTCATTGGTAGACGTTATCTACGTTAACTACCATCTTCAGCTCACGTGTAGAACACACCTCCTTTCAGGATTTGTCTGAGGTAAGTCATGACATCAAAGTTAAACATTTGTGTGCAAACATAATTAATTAATAGTAACAAGTGGCCTTAGCATTTACCCTAATTGCACATGGTTCGCGTTGATACTTCAAGCGATTTGAAGAAGACTTAATAAATCGTTTCTCTTTGAACTAGCAATAGCTATCTCATCTGCCCGAGCTCACTGGCGCCATTGGAATATTCTAATCTAAATGACTGCCATTTCATCACACATGGCACATCTTGAGAACACAATTGAAACTCCTGGGTTTCGATTACTTTAGCTTTGAGCATCGATTCACCCCATGTTTATTGCTGGTCAAAAACAAATAGTGAAAACCCTTTGTCAAGTGCCCATTCATTCAAGAGATTACATCTGATTTCTGTGAAACTATCAGGCCATAAAAATATGGCAGACTCCTTGAGCTGAGCTGACCATTGCTATGGTCATAGTTATATATTTACCCATCCTCTGGCAAATGAAACTCTGGAGAACTAGTTTCTCAAAGTCAAACCCTGACTGCTGTGTTTTAATCTGTTTATAAAAAGCGCACTACATGTAGATTCATAAATCCCCTTTATGGTTTCTCAGTGTGCATGTATGTTTAATAAATACCATCTTTCCTTTACAGTGGGTCCTTCAGGGCAGGCCCACTTTCTCGCATGCACATTATGAAAACACATTACCTGCTTCTGAGCACATCATGTCTGAATCTTATTCATATTTAATTTTGTGGTTTCAGCATTTTATCATTCTACGCAGTTGTGATCTAATATGTATCGACTTTAACCAAAAAGTAACACTAATGTAACATATCTGTGAAAAAACCTGAAGGCATTTCCAAGGCCATTGCTTCTGGATCCCGACCCTGTGGGTGAGATGCGAGGGAGGATCACCTAGGTGGAGGGGGTTTGGGGAAGAGGACATCCGCAGACAAGAAATGGCACCCCAATTTTCCTTGTAATAACCAACCTTACCCTCCCCCTGACTTTATAGGCTGTTGTATTCATACCACTCTAGTACTCGGGTGAGGCAGAGGCGACTAGTAGTTATACGCACTAACATGCCATTACAAGTACGGAGATGAGGAAGAGGTCTGAAGACTGTTGTGGCGGTCAGACTTGTCAAGAGAACACCAGTAACTATGGTCAGGCAAATGGATTCAGGGCTTGCACCTGCAACCTGTTAAGTGGCCGCAGGTGCATAAAAGGTGGAGCCGAAAGTCAGGGGGGGAGACAAACAGGAGAGAAACGGGGCCTGGTTGTGCAAGCCTGCGAGGAGAGAAATCCTGTCAAGAGGGAGGCTGCTGAGGAGGGTTCTGCCTGGATGTCAGCAATTATCAAGGACGAGCCTCGAGCAGGCCATGAGAGGGTCACAGCTGTTGAAGCCTCCATGGTGGAGCCAGAGCTGTGAGGTACGGAAGAGAGCCCAGTGCTGCAAGCTACTGGCAGCTCCCACGAGTGAAGCAGCCAGCAACCCACAGATTTCCAAAGTGTGAGTGCTGCTCGCAACGCTACAGAGACGTATGCGTGGAGCAAAGAGCAAGGAAAGAAGACACCCAGAGGAGCCGTCAAGGACCGGTGAATGAATCAGAGGGAACATTCGTACCGGGGCGCTCCTGGGGCTACTACAGAGCAAATATAATTGCTGGATGAGCGAAAATCAATGTGCAACTAAAAGCGAACCCCAAATGGGGGGATGTATTGGACAATATGAGCAAGTGGAACTATAAAGTAAGGCTTCCAGTTTTCTGTTTGTTTTCTGATTTTTACATATAAATACAGACGGAAATCAAATCTTTCTGCCTGTATTACTTATAAAAATGGAAAATAAACAGGTCTTTCTGTCCGATTCTCTACAATGTCATGCATACATCGCAGGCCAATCGCATTGCAGATTGGCAGAATGGAGAGTGTAAAAGTTGTATTACAGTTCTTCAAATTGCTGACAGCATATATCTTAATTCAGCAGCAGTCACAGGGTAACCATTTGCTGTTATGGAAAAAAATTGAGCTAGCATTTCTTTCCTATATGGCTGCATGTGTGCTTTAATAAATGCATTTTTGTATGTGCATAAATGCAGGAAAATACAGGTTGCAAAGTATCTTTTTATATGGCAAAAAAATAAATGTGGATAAATACAGACAGAAATGGCAGAAAAATAAATACCATGAATATTTACAGGGAGCCTTGACTATAAGTGAAAGAATTTGAAATAACCCTTATGGAATACTGAAATAAAGGAAACGTCTGATAAGCTTACGAATGGAATGCAACCATGTGTGAACCACACGTAGCAAATAATAAAACACAAATCCCCTCATCACGATCCAGCGGTAATACCGCCGGAGGGTTGGGCGGTAACGCTAATACGGTTGGGCGGAATCCGAGTCGGGATACCGCCCAACTCGTGATGAGGCCCAAAGAAAGAATCTTAGGGAATAAAGTGGAAAGCAACGAAATAAACATTACTTAAGAGTGTGAAAGTAAGGTGGTGAAGGAAAGTGAGCATCACAAAGTGAATTGTATGAAATAACACTGTGGCGAAGCCAAGAGACTGGCAAGGAGGAACCAACGTGAATGTGAACCAGAACACATTGTCCAAAAACCTGTGTGGGCAAGAAAGCCTAGGGTGATCAGCTGCGTGACCTGTAATGGGTGGGCCGTGAGGTCTGACATCTGCGCCTAAACGAGCATACTGTGTCTGTGAAAGCCAAGAAACAATACTGATAAAAAATCTTCACTTATGGAATCGATTACTGAAGTGAACACAGGAGACAGCAATCTGTGTAAACTATTGAAGAATCTGAAGGAGTTAAAAGTGGACCTGGAACTGATTTTGAGTATTAAGAGACTGGAACTGATTGTGAGTTAGAAAGCTGGACAAGCTAACGCCTTTGGAAAGGGAAACCCAAGACCTTGTAAACTTTATTGTTACCTCGCGGAAGGGAACCCCCAGGCACTTCTGAAATTGTATTGTTTTCTCGGGGAAGGTATCCCTGACCCTTTGTGGAACTATTGTTTAACCTTGTGGAAGGGGAGCTGGAAAGTAAGCCAAGAGCTGCAAGAAGCTAAGAACTTTATTTGGAACACTACTTATTTTGTTTTTGACATCCCTACAAATTGTTTAGGTTTAGTTGTGAAGGCAAGCATAGGTTTTGGACACAGACAGACATTTAAGTTGAACTTACTGACTCAGACTATCCTTAGTTTCTTTAGATAGGGAAGCATCTTAGCATAGGGCAAGTTAGGCCTTTACACCATCCTGACATTTAAGTAAAATATTTTTGTTTGAACCCATTGTCTGTGTCTTGCTTCTTGATGCCTTCAAAGATATCCCATTCACAATTAACTACACTGGATACATATGAAATTGCAACATCGTGCTCAGTTTGCTGCATCCCCAGTCACAAATATGGTGTACTCAACATACACGCCTCTTGATTGTGGGGACCTTTTCTGACCACCCGAAAAACCAGGTCCCCTCACTCACCTGTAAAGAGGTCAGCAGCGGGTGGTGCCAGGCTGGCGCTGGCCCTCCAGATCATCTCCATCTCCCGCAGCTTCTCCCGGTTCGCTTTGTCTTGGTAATCCAGACGGCCAAAGAAGTATCCATCGAAGCCCATCTGGAGAGGAGAGAAACACCAAGCAGAGTCTGCATGAATACTGGGCAGAAACCTTAGGCTTCGAATACTTGGGTGCTCTGTGGTATTTCTGATTTTGTCTGTTGCTATTTGTTGTACAATACTTGTGGTGCCATGGGTGTGTCCCATATTCTGTGTTTGTCCAATATTCAGTTTGTGTAACTGCTTTTGACAATCATTTGTTTCAAGTTATTTAGTAGAACGGTTTTATTTGCACATAAATTGGAATCAGAGTGAATGCTAAATACAAGAAAAGCCCAAATCCTTTCAATGTTCACTCTGCAGGTTTACCCTTCAGATGCTGTGATCTGGGACAAGGCTGCCCTTCCCCAGAAGTGTTCCTGAGAAAGGGACAGGCCAATGCAATCTTGAACATGGCAGACAGCAATGTGAGTTAGCCAAGCCGAAGGATCATCTGTGCAAAATCTGTCTGGTTTTGTAGTTACATCTTTTAGGGTGTATTTGTCATCGGCTAACAAGGTATTCAAAGCACATTTTGAGTTGCCTACCACCAATGAGCCTCCATAACATGCATGCCTGTAATGCATGTTACAGTGGCTCGTTGCTGGTAGGTGACTTGGAGGGTCAGGAAACCAAGGATTCGGACGTCTGAGTCAATACGCCTCTTGGTCACGATCCTTTTCTCTGCTCATCACAGGAGCGTGTGTCGCCATTCTCAAACAGGCTGCCCAGACCCCTGCCTGCCCATTATCATCCAATTAGGAGTCTTTTGGCAATAGGCACTTGTGAAAATGGCACTTCTATTAATGCTGACTGCATACCTCTCAGCACACAGGCTTTTGGCGGGTCTGACCTGCCATGAATTCACTTCACTAAACCGCCAAGCCACTTATCTGTCCATTCACTTAAACAGACTCTCACCCGTTAAAAACAATCCTGCATTTCACCCATCTTGGGGACTCAAAAGTTTGAGGCATTTGCCTGTGTACAGAATAAGGCCACGGGAGAGTGAAATCACTCCCCACTGTTATTGGATCTAAAGAGAAAATTGAGCATCCACTTTTGTTGATCAACATCCAGGTTGTAAAAAAATAAGCAACATGTTGGGATGGCGTTCACACGAGCGACAGGTGAAGTAGTCCTACAGATCATCTGACAGGTCTACATGCAAGAGGTAGTGTATGACTAGGCTGTGAAATGGGCCACTCACAATGCGGTTGCTTCTTCCAGCAGATGCTCCTTTGGGAAAAAGGTTTGGTTGTTTTGCTAAGTGAGCAAGGACTCTGCGTCTGCCAGGGGTGTTATGGCTGCACTATGAGCACTGAATGCATTGGAATGGGAATTTAAGGGCAGGGCTAAACACCCAGAAAGTATTGGGATATAAGTGGAAGATCTAACGCTACAAGACCCTGGATGCATCACAAGCAGAGCAGAGACCCGATAAGGTCTGTTAGCCTAGGTTTGTTAGACTTGCGTCAACCTTGATAAAAGGTCATGGACCAGTGCTGTGCATGGTGGGCACAAAACCTTTTTTCCTATGTTTTTATAGGAGGGTCTTCTGACTGTTCGGACAATGCTGACAAAAAGGTTCCATGAGAATGGCAGTAGCTTAAATAGGGAGCAGTTTTCATCGCCAGACATGCCTATGTAGCATTCAAATTAAGGCACTAAAAATGACATGCATTGCTCACCGTAATAGCATTTCTGATGATTGTATCTGCTTAGATTCACCTGCTGTGCATCAGGTCCGACATCCAGTGATAACCACAGAGTATTGCATCTTGTCTTTCGGGGACCGAAAGGGGACGTCGGCATAGTGTCTGTAACACTATCCCTATTGCGTGTAGTGTACCCAAAATCCCTCCGCGCCGAGGTCCCTCTGATTGTTTTTTTTCTGCCATGAGGGAGCCCAAGGCTATAGTGAGTGAATACATAAAGAGAGAAAAAGTAGTAAGACGTTTATGTTTCTTCCAGCGAGCGGGGAGGCAGGGTGGGCGCATGTGAATCTAAGCAGATACAATCATCAGAAATGCTATTATGGTAAGTAATGCATGTCTTCTGATGCTTGTTAATCTGTAAGAATCACATGCTGTGCATAGACTAGCAAGCAGTACCCGGAGCTGGAGGTGAGTTGTGAGAAAGAACAGAAAAGATGTCGTAATACTGCTTGTTCCACCTGAGAATCAGATCTAGAATGAGTGTCTAGGCAATAGTGTTTTGTAAAGGTGTGAACAGAACTCCAGGTTGACGCTTTTCAAATGGACTCAAGGGGGACATTTGCAATGAATGCTATGGAAGCCCCAGTGCCCAGAGTAGAGTTTGCTCTAGGCTTGAAGGGCAGTTCTTTCTTAGCAAGAGTGTAGCATAGTGTGATGCATTTAACAATCCACCTTGAGATAGCCGACTTAGAGACAGGATCCCCTTCTCTGCCAGCTGCCACAAAAACGAAAAACTGGTTTGTTTTCCTTAGTGGTCTCGTCCTTTCCATGTAAAGCATGACTGCCCTACACATATCCAGTGTGTGAAGGCTTCTTTCCGCCATGTTAGTGGGGTTTTGGAAGAACGTAGGTAATTCGATCGGTTGGTTCACGGGGAACTTTGAAATGAAATTAGGCGCAAATCGGGGAAGAGCACGCAGAACCACCTTATCCCTGTGGACTGTAACAAAAGGGTCTAGAATTGAAAGGGCCTGCAGTTAACTAACTCTTCTGATAGAAGAGATAGCCACCAGGTAAGGCCGTCTTATAAGTAAGGTCTTTTAGACTTGCTTTATGCATTGGTTCAAAAGGAGACCCCGTGAGTCTGGTTAGTACCACATTCAGATCCCCTCCGGGGGCTGGATTTGAAACGGGGGGATGAATTCACTTAACCCCTTCCATAAAGGCCTTAATCACAGGTATTTTCTACCACGACACCTTTTGTTGTGATGTGGTGTAGGCTGAGAGAGTGCCAGATGAACCTTTAGTGAATTAAAAACCAGACCTGAGTCCAACAAGTGGGTCAGGTACAACACAATGTGGGTAGGAGAGCAGTCAATGGAATTGACGCCCTTGGTATTACACCAGATGACAAAGCATTTCCACTTGCTAGAATAGCAATAACGAGTTTCGGGTTTTCTAGCTTCCCCGAGTATGTCCATGCATCTCTGAGGGAGCTGAAGATGTCCAAACTCTATGACCTCAGGAGCCAGGTCGCTAAATTCAGAGTATGCGGGCATGGGTGTAGCGTCTCCCCTCCGTCTTGAGACAATATGTTGTACGAACAGGGTAGTTTCACAAGAGGGAAGAGGGACATTTCCATCAAATAGGTGAACCAGGGTTGGCGGGCCCACATAGGGGCTATCATTATCATGGTGACTGGTTCCTGGTGCATCTTGTGCACAATCTTGTTGAGCAGGGGAGTCAAGGGAAAAGCGTAGAAACATTTCCCTGACCAAGTTATCCAGAGGCCGTTCCCCTTGGAGCGGTTCTGGGGGTATCTGGAAGCGTAGTCTGGCATTGGGCGTTCTGCTGAGTTGCGAACAGGTCAATCTCAGGGCACCCCCAATCTGCGAAGACATTGGAGACAATGTCTTTGTGTAGACACCGTTCGTACTATATGGGCAGCGGGAAATCTCTGCCGAGCATGTTCGCTAGAAGATTGTGTTCTCCTGGGACGTGTTGGGACAGCAGGAACATCTTGTGTTTGAGAGCCCACATCCAAATGCTCTGGGAGAAGCTTGGATAGCCCTGGAGAGTGTGTGCCCCCCTCCCCCGTTTATTTAAGTAATACTTGGCTGTGGTGCTGTCAGTATCAGAACTATCTTCCCCTGTGGCTGTGTCTGAAAGGCCATCAGGGCTTTGAATACAGCTAATAGCTCTAACAGGTTTTTATGGTTGGATGCTACTTGTTGGGACCACACTCCATGCGCTGTCTGCTGAAGCAGGTGAACCCCCTACCCCTGAGGGATGCATCTGTGGTGAGAGTGGCTTCCACTGCAGGGGTGGTGAAGGACTTCCCCTTCAAGAGGTTTTCCCTCGACCACCACTGCAGAGAGAGAACAAGGGCTGGCGAGACAACTACCAGATCTTCCCATTGTCCACTGGCTGTTGAGCCACTCTTGCATGGGACGCAGGAGCGCGTGGGGAACTAAGTATATGCATGATGCCATCATACATAGCAGCCGCATGAGAGAGCGTCCTAAGATGCTAGCCCTTGGCAGGAATATATGGCGGCGTGCCTGTCGGATGATGGGTGACCCCTTGCCGTGTATGCCGCAGTTGCCTCTGATCGCCCTGGCAAAGGAGGACGGGCAGTTGAGAACTATTATCCGGACATATTGGGAGTCAGTGGGATTGATCGCTATGGGCGACATCTGGCAGGATGGGACCCTGATGGAGTTCGATGAACTGGAGGCAGGGTCGGGGCTACACAGGGGTCAATATGTAACATATCACAGGGTGGTCCGGGAGGTCCGGAGCACGTGGCCCGAAACTACTTTGGCCGATGAACCGGATGCCACGCTGGAGACAATGTATGACGCATCAGAGGGTGGACACGAGGTCTCTAGGTTGTACGAAATGTTGATGACAAAGGTTGGGAATGATTTCGGGCACTTGAGACTGGAGTGGGAAGCGGAGATGGGGGCCCCGATGTCAGATGGGATGTGGGAGCGCGCCCTGGGGTATCACAAAAAGGTATCGAGGAACGCCAGGTTCAAGCAGATACAGCTCTATATTACGCACAGGGCATACATGACCCCCCTTAGCATTTCCAAATTTCTGGGTAGTGGGCGCCAGGAGTGCCCCAAGTGTAACGAAGAGAATGCTGACATGATACATATGTTCTGGGCGTGCCCAGTGATTGCAACTTACTGGGGTGAAGTGGCGCGGAGGCTGGCAGGGAGGGGTATCACACTTAAGGTGGATTCAGCTTGGGCTTGTCTGCTGGGAGGGTATCCAAGGGCACGTAAGCTTCGACATGTTGAGAAACTTAAAGATCTGGCCTATGTACTTGCCAAACGTAGGATAGCCATGGAGTGGAAGAAATGTCATAAGCCGCGAGTGGAGGTCTGGTGGCGGGATCTCCAAAAATGGGCGGATGCCGAAACGATAGCGTGGCAAGATGGCAGTACGGCAGGGGATGAGGAAGAAATAGGCTCTCTCACGGCATGGAAGTTGTTGTTAGCTGAGCTGTTTGGAGCGGGATCGGCCTCGGCTGGACCTGAGAGCGATGTGGCCCCACCACACGGAACGGACACTGATGGTGGACACTCAACAAGCTCATAGGGGGGTGGGATGGGGATTGCAGTGCCTTATTTTTTGTTTGTTTGGTTTTGTTGTTTGAAGTGTTTTATTTATGTTTCGTTGTAATGTTGTTTGGTTGAGATAAAAAATAAAAATATATTTAAAAAAAAAAAATACATAGCAGCCGCATGGCTTTGCGTACCATCACCTCCCGACTGGCCACATATTGATGGATCTGAAAAAGCATGTTATGAACCCTCTCGTTGGAGGGGAAGACGAGGCTGTCCTTCGTCCGAATTAGGGCCCCCACAAATTGTTTTACTTGACTGGGGACTAGGCTGGATTTCTTCTCGTTGATCGAGAATCCCAGACTGAACAGAAGGTCTACGGTCTTCTGGGTGTTCCAGAAGCATGTGTCATAAGAATCCCCTGTTACGAGCCAGTCGTCAAGGTAAGGGTAAACAGGGACGGATAGTCTGCACAGGTGTGCTGCCACTACTGCCAGGACTTTTGTAAACACCCTTGGCGCCGAGGCAATGCCGAAGGGGAGCACCTTGAATTGGTAGCGTCTATCCTCTATCATGAACCTTAGATATTTCCTGTGTGCTGGCAACATTGAAATATGAAAGTATGCATCTTTCATGTCCAATGTTGCCATGTAGTCCCCCTGTTTCAACAGTGGGATCACTTCCTGCAGCGTTACAATACAAAACTTTTGAAGTTTTACAGATTTGTTCGCTGGGCGCAGGTCTAGAACAGGGCGCATGGTGAGGTCCTTTCTCGGTACAAGGAAGTACACTGAATAAATATCCTTGTTTACCTGCAGAATAGGGACGTCTTCGATGGCGTCCTTTCCCAGAAGTGCTTCCACCTCTTGAATCAGGATCTGCAGATGGTCCGCCGTGAGGCATCGTGATCGTGGCGGTCTGAACTGTGGTGGTCGGGTGAATTCCACGCAGTACCCGTGGGCGACCGTCTTTATGACCCACTGGTCTGAAGTTATCCACTTCCATGCCGCAAGGAAAGATGTTATTTGCCCCCCCGACCAGGGGGGGCATGGGAGGGGACCTGGATCCGTTGGTCATTACTGACCAGAGGCTGAGGCTCCTCTGGGGTTAGGTCCTCTGCCGAGTCGCTGACCCCTAGGTGGGTAGTTGGCAGGGCTTCCGGATGCTTGTCCAGAGTTCCAGTTTCCTGTATTGTAGTTGTTTTGACCAGCAGGGGATTGGCCCTAAAAGGATAGATGGGAACCACCTCCCTTCTGGGGGTGGGAGGACTTCTGTGTTATCAGTTGTAAGGATTTAAGAGTCTTGTGCTCTTTCTTGGCCGTCTCCAGAGCATCGACCGCTTTACCGAAGAGATTGGTCTCTTCTATGGGTTTGTTAATCAGAGCGCCTGTGTCTCCGGTTTGAAGCCCGAGTTTCGGAGCCAATCATGCCTCTTGAGCAGTGTGCCCTGGGCCAGGGACCTGCCTGCCGTCTCTGCAGTGTCCAGAGTGTTTCATTATATTTTGATTGACCGGTCTGCCCTCGGTCACGATGGTGAGTAGTCTGGACCTAGCAGGTTCAGGAACCTCCTAGAGACCTTCTTGAACAAGGTCCCATTGTGCGCCTGCATAACTGGAAAGCAATGTAGTGTTTGCTATGCGTGTGTTGAACGCAGCTGCCGAGGTAACCCATTTGTCTAAGGCATACAACCTTTTAGATTACTAATCTGGAGGGGCCTCCCCCGTAGCAAGGGGAACTCCTGCTAGTTTCCGGGTGGTAGTGACTACCAAGGAGTCGGGGGTGGCGTGGCACTTGATATATTGAGGGTCAGTAGGAGATGGCTGAAATAATTTCTCCACCCTGGGATTCACTGCCCGGGTCTGTGCTGGTGTGACCAGGGAGGGGGCCAACCTTCTTTTAAAAGAGTTCAGGAGAGGAATGGCTTGGCTTGAGGCGGGTTTCTCTTTGAGAACGTCCTCCACAAAATCTTGTTCGGGTACCGCCTCCTGGGTGGTGATCTTAAAGTGCTCAGTTGCCTTCCTTAAGATGGCATTGAAAGCGATTTGATCGTCCACAAGCGAGGCCTGGCGGGCTGGAATGGAAGGAGGGGAATCCAGGCATAGGACATCTGTGTCCTGATCTTGTGTAGGGAGCCCCCATGGCTCCGTCACCACTTGCTGGGTCTCCTCCCAGTTGCCAGTGGCATCTTCCTGGTCATCAGTGTAGTCTTGCAGGAAGGAAGGGTGTTAGGGAGAATTCTCTCTTTAGGCTGAATTTCCTAATCTAGTGAGTCCCCCAGCAGCTTTGCTGGATTTCTGGAGTTTGTTTTTTTCTCCTGCCAAGAGTGAGACTCTTTTTCTCCCACTCTTGGACATGATTTATGGTGTTCCTTTGACTGTTAATGTGTTTTATGGGCTATGGGGTCCTTTACTCCATAGGTTCTCATGTGTTTTTACTATGTGTGTTACACAGCACCCACCGTGCAGTAACA
The DNA here is from genome assembly GCF_040938575.1 of Ambystoma mexicanum. Taxonomy (NCBI): domain Eukaryota; kingdom Metazoa; phylum Chordata; class Amphibia; order Caudata; family Ambystomatidae; genus Ambystoma; species Ambystoma mexicanum. Next base: position 1,265,428,998 of record NC_090926.1, on the reverse strand, counting down.
CAGGGGTGTCATAGTGACACCCCACCATAGACTCCATACCCTGGGACTGACTACTGTCTCCCAGGGCATGTTAAGTCACCATTGGCTTTACTAGTCCCAAATTATTAAGAGAAACCAGTACAAACCATCATATTGTGGACGTACTGGTCGGGGCAATTCGATTGCCCCGGGGTCTGTTAGTCGAGGGGGCACGTCTCCGTCCCCCCTGATCGAGTTTTGGCTGGTGGCAGTGGATACTACTTTTTATATTCAACAGCAAATATTTTCCTATGGGATTTCCCATTGTTTTAGGCTACTATCTTTATTTAATTATTTACGGTAGCCTCGAACATACCGCCGGTTTATTTAATGAATATTAATTCTCCGGTTGGTATTTTTTGCCAAGACGCGATTCTAAAATGGCTTTTGTGTTCTCTTCTGTGACTCCAACCCAAGTCGAGCTCTTTGTTCCACTTTCTGGTGGGCTTCTCCACAGAAGCCTCCAAAGGTGGTGCCACTCTGTCTGGGTACCACAGGCGGTGTGGGAGGGGTTTAGGCACCCTGGACCGAGTTACCTTTTCTTGTGTGATTGGCCCAAGTGGTGAGCCGTCCGGCTCACCACTTAGCATGTTTGAGTGACAGCTAGGCTGAGTGAATGGGGGTTTTCTGCATAAAAGCAGGGCTTTGGGGACTGGAACTTCAGAAGTTGCCACAGGACCTGAGAATCCGACGAGGGAGAAGCTGAGCCGACCTGCCACGGCGACACCACCGGTGGAGCCCTGCAGGACCGTCTCACCACTTTTCCCAACGACAGAGGAGATCTCCCGCCGGAGAGTTTTCTTCCTTTGACTGGTGGGGATAACCAGTTTCACCGTCTTTTCGCCTTCCCGACGTATCTCGTGGCCACCTTGCCTGTGCCAAGCACCCCGGCAACCGGGATACCACGTTTTACCACGACCGCGAATTAAAGGGTACTACCTTTAACCGGAAAACTCCGCGGCTGGTTTCTACCCTGGCAGTGCAACGACCTTCGTCTTTCCTCCAAGTCGAGATCTTTTCTTCCCCTGGACGACGAGGCGGATTGCATCCTGACTGTCCTCGTAGGCCTTGCAAGCACTGGGGTGCCGTGACGGGTCTTTAGACCTGTCCACGGTACGTTCCATGCTTTGACGGTTCCTTAGGCGCCAGCCCAACCGCCGAAATAATCCTCGCGAGACTGTCTTCAATCTCTGCCGAATCGGTGTGAGACAACAGGTCAGGAGCCCTAGCGGTAGATTTACCGCCTACCGCAGCGCTAGAGGGCCTAGCAGTGGATTCTTCGCCTGCGGAAAGGCTCGGAGGCATAGGAGTAGAGTTCGGGCCTACCGGGGACTTAGGGAGCACCAGAGCGTTGGTTGATCGCAATTCGGTGGCCAAACCAGATTTAGAGGGAGCGCCCTTAACTTTGGAGTGCCCAGTCGCAAGAGGCTGCTGCGGATGTGGGGAAGGCTGTTGATCTACCAGATCAAGGGATTCCGTCAATATTTTCGGCGGTCCTGTTGGCGCTTTCACCCGTTTCGGCAGAACCGTCGAAACCGGTGGTGGGGTTGTGTGCTTAGTGTGTGGCTTCTGTACGCCCCTGTCGCCGGGTGTTGTCCTCAAAGCAAGACTTACGTCAGGCCTAGCGGGATCAAGGACAGGCATGGTGGGCCTACAAGCGTCCTCCTCAAGGGCAATGGCATCCGACACGGATACCTGGTCATCATCAATGCCCCCATCACTTTCAGCAGGTGCGGCGGTGGGGGAAGAGGATTCAGCCCGCGACATACTGTACAAAGCCCACCGGCGCTCCTTAATGGTCTTAGGCCGAAGGAGTCTACAGGGCACACACCGCTTCTCGTAATCTAGGGGTAGACAAGAATTACACATACTGGGCTCATCTTTCCATGGGTACCTGACCCTACACTTAAGGCAGAGCCTAAATGGTGTCCTCACCATAGCGAAAGGTATTGACAAAGGTGACCAGACCTAGAGTGCAAAGAGGGGGACAGAGGAGAGACATAGTGAAAGATTTGGCCACCCGACCCCACTCTCACTATTGTATAGGCCGGTCAGAGGGCCCGGCCACGTAGATGGCTAAGCCAACGGATCTTAGGCGGCGAAATCCACCGCTGTAGAAACTCCCTGCAGTCTTCACCGTCAAAGTGACTTATGGGGAAATAACCAACAAAGTCGGTATAAAGATAAACGTCTCTTATGAAGAGCTCCACTATAGGGCAACCAGTTATCTGAGTGGAAAAAACAATCTGAGGGACCTTGGCGCGTGAGGGATTTTGGGTACACTACACGTCACAAAAGGGATAGTGTTACAGACACACCTATGCCGATGTCCCCTTTTGGTTCCCGAAAGACAAGATGCAACACTCCGCGGTTACCACTGGATGTCGGACCATATGCACAGCATGTGATTCTAAGCAGATTAACAAGCATCAAAAAAACTAAATATTGTAATTGAATCTCCAAGTCAGCCCTTTTGCCGAAATGACCAACGTGACTGTACTCCACTATCTTACCCAGTGACATCCCCGATTCAAAACTGCAACCATTCATTGAGAACACATTGCCAGCTGTATTTTCCATAAAAGGTTAAATGAAGAAGCATTTACATACATTGACAAAACAAAGGAAATCAATTTGGATGCCACCTACAGTGACTCATGCACTTCCTACCTGGGCAAACAGCGAGGCCTGCTCACGGGAGTGGCCAAAAGGATCGATGTGCCATGCTACACGTGGCTTCCCACACTCCCCAAAAGTGTCCTGCAGAAACTGGAAGCCCAGAGTCATCTGGTCGATGATAGCGCTGTAGTGAGTAGAAGCTTCATCATTCATACACCAACCACCATTGATGAACTCCAGTCGACCTGCAGAAAGAAAAAAACTATAGCCAGACTGAGCAATGAAGGAAAGAGAGCCATGCCCCAAAGCTATAGCAGATTTAGGACAGCCCCCTCAGACATTAAAACCAGCCACGGGACAAGCTTGAGCCACAGCTGCGCTCCAAAGCGATAGCATCATACCCTGGGGAGTGAAACATGAAAGACCCACACCACTGGCCAAGAGCGCAGCCAGACCCTGGACCTTAAAAGTACCGTAGTTAATCCCCTTATAAGGGTGTGGAAGGAGGAGACCGACAAACACGGGTGATATTGTTGTGGGTATAAACTTATTTTGTGAAAATAAAGATGGGAAAACCATTAACTGCTAAGAGGGGGTTATCTGCCGCAACTAAATACTAAGTACTCTGTCAGGATGTCTGTCTAAAGCAAATAGTGCACCATCCTGTGTCAAAAAACCTATTTCCACCCTTGACACTCTTAACTAAAGGAAACATGTGCATCTTCTTGGCCGAGGGAAGGCCTCCCTTCCTCAGGTCTGAGGCTTGGTGTTCCCCACCTGGTGACGAAGTGTATTCTCCAAAATGAGCAAAACAAAAGTTCGCAGCACAGAAAAGAATGTCTCTCCAAGCCACTTATCCTGTTGTTCACAATACCAGGGGGATGACTCCCTCCCCCTCTGGTTCTTCTTGTGACTCTGTGTGACAATTCAACAAGTGATGGGGGAATGTCCCCCTTCCCCTGGCCCTTCTCAGGTTTCTTAGGGTGCCAGAGGAAATGACCCTTTCCTCTGGCTCCTGTCCAGCCTCTCATAAAAACCAGGGGGAATGGCTCCCGTGCCGTTTTTTTCTCCGACTTCTCACAATACCAGAGGAAATTACTCCCTTCCCTCTGGTTCTTCTCAGAATTCACTGCTGATCAGGAGGTACACCTGGTACACTATCCAGTCAGGTACATACATTTGATAGAATTCCTTCTCTGTAGTTGAGGTTTCCCAGACCCTCGCTTCAGCTGCAATTACCACAAGGTTTTCTGCACTTGGAGGTCCCAGCTCCCTACTTCATATGCAATTGTTTGCTTCAAGTCTCTTTCACAAGCTCTAATCCCTAACCATCTCTAGGGGGCCCCAAATCTAACTTCTGTCCCCACAGCTAGGCCCGGGAAGCTCCTACCTTCAGGGAGCTTCCGTTACAGGTCCGGGTGGTTCCATAACTCGATTTCTTCCGCCTGCGCTCTCTGCGTGGTTCACCCCAGCCAGAGCGTCTCCGTAGCTGCTGCTCGCCGCTGGTCTGATTTGTCCGCGTGGGCTGCGCTGCCCCTTCTCTCTTTCACCAGTCTCTGCAGTATGCTTCCAGCCGGGCGAAGGGTCCTTCTTCCTTCAGCCCTTTTCGGAGGCTTCAACTTCTCGCCTCACGTCTCCGTTTTCAGTGTTTCCCTTTGCTGCAATGCCGACCTACTTGCGCTTCCACGAGGGAGGCCTGAATGACATTCAGTCCTTCTTCCCTTTTCATTTCCCAGTTACACAGATTATCCATATTGACTAGACTGCTCGTGTTGGTTCCACAGGGTGCACTTTATTACTCCACACTGCTTCTCGTCTTGTTATTCCACTCAACTGGAAAACTTGGGCTCTTCTGCACAGTCTTACGGCCGGGTTCATACAGGTAGTCTGTACTCTCTAATCTCAGTACTTTTCAGGGGGTTTGATGTTCTACCTTATGTTACATGTAAAAGTGTGGAATCATATTATCCTAAATAAAGTAGGAGGATGACGGAGGGTGTGACATTCTCGATATACTTCGTTCTTCCCAGACAGTTGTCTCTAGTCTCACGGTGAGGGGGGGGATCCTCTCCATCAGATCCTCCTGCTGAGTACCACCCACAGGAGAACTATTGGGTAGCAGCCTCACCTCCCTGGCCTCATGGGAAGGGACTCCCCCTAGGGAGGCAGGGACGACAACCAAGGATTCGTCACACCCTGGCACTAGGAGGGTTACAGCCATTTGATGGGCACAATAAAACTAGAAATCGACGTCCCCAGGTTTATAGGGTGCTCTACTTACCCTCGTTTACAAGTCCTTTCACGCTTTCCTTCTTAGACTCGGTCTGCAGTGCCCACCAACGAGCAAAAAAGGCAATCTCCACATAGATGAAGCGCTTGGTAGGGTCAGAGAGCAACTGAGAAATGACAGAGTCCAGGATGTAGCGCACGCCTGCATGCTGCTTAGCATTCCGAGCTACAGGACAGACAAACAAAAGGACTGCTATGAGCATGATTGCAGCCTGTCGCGAAAACTAAACACTCAAGCTACGCGCTGGCAATATGGGGGTCAGACACTTGCATTTCCCCATAAGGGCACAGAAACCTCCCCTAGATGCTACCTGGAGGATTTGGGCAGCATGTTGTGTACAGGCCCGTTTAAGTTAACGCTATTTGAACTTTACGTGCCTCAAGGTGCAGCCAATATCCCACACAAGCCTAAAGATAGTGCAGTATGCTATAGCCCACCATGTGCCCTTTGATTAAAAAACACTACGAAAATAATTTGTATAATGCTTTTCAGGAGACAAACAAATATTGCTACATTCTTAAATTAAAAACAAGCATTTGGTTGCTTATCATTAATTGCAACCTTTGATGGCGAAATATCCAACCAAAGCAAGATATCCACAAACTGTACATAACAAAACATTAACAGATGCAAAACAAGAACCCCCCCCCGCCCATCCAAATATCCAGAGCCTTTTCCAGAGTGCTTCACTGCCAGCATCACGCCCTGCTGTCACAGACACAGGACAACAATACAATGTTGCAGTCAGGGTCACTACAGGACCTTTGTTGCTAGGAAACTAAATCCAGCATTTGCAAATGCTCAGCGCACGCAAGGTGTACAGTTTCAGAGGAGCGATACTCAACTATTGGGCCACAGTAATCCAGACATTTGGTCATGGTGCAAGTCAGATGAAACCTAGCTGCCTCCATCACTTCGTAAAGCTTTCCTCCACCAGGCTGCAATGACCCAGTGAGCAGTGATAGTTACAACTGCGGCCATCATACGTTCCTTGGTACATCCTGTACCATGAGAGTAAGCACACCATTTGTGTAAGGACCTCCTCTCAAGCCATAATTCTCTTACCAGTGATCTGTTACTCCTGAATACATTAAATGCAGCTTGGCTCCAGTTAAATGTTATTTATGTAACATGTTTAACCTTTTTTTGGAAATTGAATGGCAAATCCCTTTGATGTCTTTTCCAAAACTACGACCAGCACTTCACCAGGTAATGAACATTGTAAATCGGTATTCCATTTGAGTTAAAAGGGCCAAGCTGGGTGAATACTCTACTGTTCAATCGCGTATCAACAATCAGGATCACACAAGATATATTAGTGCAAGGACCTAGAAATCTCTAAAAGGAGTTCTAAGGGAGTTGCAAGATTCAATGTAATGAAAATATTAAAAGGAGGTCCAATTCTCGAATAGCAAACTCTTGCTCAAGTTTCTGAAGAGAATGGACCTGGCCTCCTAAATACATATTGCCCATCATGAGACTAATCTCTCAAAAACTTAGTCTGGAAAAAAGGGTTGTAGTGAATCTGCATTAATATAATGGGGTATTTTGTTAAAAATTCATCTTTGTCGAGAGAAGCTACACATTTTCACCATGGTAGCCACTACTCTGCTTGTCCACGTTTGATGGTCCAGACCCTGGGTCCAAAGGGGAGATCAGATGATTGCATGGTCTATCCAATGCGACAAGGTCAGATACTGAAATTAGGAACCCCTCTCTGACTGGGCTGGAAGGCCAACACGTGTGGACGCCAGAGCCAGCCTTAGCCCAGAGAGGGCTGGTGGCAGTCATCAGGGCCCCATTTCCTGTTTATATACGAGTGGTAGCACACTCCACCTGGAGCACCTCACAGAACACCAGATGCTTGCCAATGTCTCGGTTTAATTTCAGAAGGGCTCAAGCTTCAGAGAACAAGACGGTCCAACCAATGAAGATTACCCAGCTGGGCACTCCAGGCAGTGGAGGTACATGTGTTGTCAGAGAGATTCAGTGATCGGAGAAACAGCTAAGCCGTGCAGCCCCAGGGACCACAGCACATTGCCAGAAAGCAGCAGTGGATGCTAGTCTCCAACAGGAAGTGGAGTTCGCTCTCTAAGCGACACAGAGTACAGAGGCATGTACACCAGACCTGTATTCCTTCATGCTTACCTGGGAAGCTTGCTGCTATAAAACATCAGAACATGAACTGGGACATATACAACGAGCGCCTACAACTTTGGGGATCAGGCGTCGGAAGCCGCACGCCAAGTGAAGTTCGTTGGAGAAGTTCATAGTCCCCGGGAATCGTGAGATATACATGTTTTTGTTGGTGCGACTGTGTGGCCGCTTCGGCACCAAGATGGCGGCTAACAAAGGAGAGGCCTCAGAGAAGACACGAAACTGATTCCCCGGAACTGCGGGACATGGCTGCGGTAAATTGCCTGGAGGAATAGTACAATAGGGAGATATGGCGAAGTGTTCGAACTAGCACCATGAGAGCGCCCGGCCTGGCATACGCTAATGGAGCCTCGACGATCTGACGGCAGGAGGAGATAACATTGGATGCTTGGGCGACGAGGCCTACGGAAGTTGAATGGGGAGTGTGAGGCCATAGCCCATCCGTAAGACAATTCGAAGTGCCATCTCGAATGCGAATCAGAAGACCTAGGAGCCAGACCTTTGTCGGACCGAGGACAGTGCAACAGCTGCACTAAGGCGGAGGCGTACAGGAGTGGAGGGAGCGCCATGTCGGCGAAAGGGTTGAGAGCCAAGACTAAGCAACCCACGATGGAGACTTTCACGAAAATGCAACGGACCCCCTCAACATCGGTGCAGAGCATGGTCGTGACCCCTGCGGAAGACGCCCCCAAAGGGGACAAGCACCAGATCCTGGAGGCTATAACGGGACTGAGTGCTAAATGGGACTTGGCAATGGCGGACCTACGCACAGCTCTAGAGAATAAGATCGATGCTGTGGGTACGGAACTCACTCTGCTACGTCAAGATGTTAGGGCACTTGCAGAAAAGACCAGCGGTCTGGAAAGTGAGGTGAAGATTAATACCGATGTTAGCACGAGCAATGCGAAGGAGATTCATGGCCCTCATTACGACCCAGGCGGTAAGTTACCGCCTGGGTCGTACCCTTACCACCAGGGTGTAAACTATGTTTACACCATGGTGGATGGCGGATTTACCGCCCCATTCCAAGGTGAGTGGGGCGGTAAATCCCCATTTCCCATTTAACCCTTCCCCATTCCCATTTCTGCCCCATAGGGCATAATGGGAATGGGGAAAGGCGCTAATTACGCCACCGTAAATTACGGTGGCGTAATTAGCACCAAGGTCCCTTTGCGGCATGGGTTTTAACGCCTGCAAAAAGCAGGCGTTAAAATCACCATCCCGCAAAGAGACCTTGGAATCAGGCGTTAAGGGTCGGCGCCGTTTACGGCGCCGTAAACCCCTTAACGCCTGGGTCCTAATGAGGGCCCATGTCTTAAAACAACAGGTCGCCAACCTGGAAAATCGTGTGGAAGAGGCGGAAGGAAGGGCGGGGAGGAACAACATTTGCGTGGTTGGCCTTCCGGAGGGGGAAGAAGGTCAAGACCCCACAAAACATGATCCTACAAGGGATCGGAGCTGGGAATCTTTCGCAGGGATTTACGGTGGAGAGGGCGCACCGCGCCCTAATGAGGAAACCCCGGCCGGGGGCCCCGCCAAGACCAATCATCGCGAGGATCGTGAATTACAGGGACAGAGAAAAGATCCTCGAATATTTTCGCAAGGGCGGCACGATAGAGAGAGCATCCACCAACATCACAGCATACCCGGACTATACAATACTGGTGCAAAGGCAGAGGTATATGTATGTATGTATGTATGTATTTATTTTTTGTATAGCGCCGATAGCCTGTGGGCATCAGGGCGCTTAGGCAAACAACGAAAAACAAAACAATACAATAGGAACGTCTGCGCTAAGCCATGAGATGGTCATAATCCCCCGTATCCCAGTTCATCATCTGAAAAGATGAGTCTTCAACCCTTTCCTAAAAACAGTAAGGTTGGTAACGGTTCTGAGTGTTTCTGGAACACTGTTCCACAAGCTGGGGGCCTGCACCAAAAAGGAACTGCCCAGCCCAGATTTCAATTTAAACTTGGGGACGATCAACAGACATTTACCCTTTGAACGAAGATTCCTACTGGGGGTATGAAGCACTAAGCCCTTTTTCAGATACTCAGGAGCAGAGCCGTACAGGCATTTATGCACCAGGCAGAGAGCTTTCAATTTAATACGCTCCTCCTCTCTGAGCCAATGCAAGACTATTCTCTCTGCAGTAACATGATCTCTTTTCTTCAGATTTTTTACCAGCCTAACCGCATTGTTCTGAAACACCTGACAACGAGAAACATCCTTAGAGGGGCCCCTAATAACAGGGCATTGCCATAGTCAAGCCTTGATAGTATAATGGCCCTGGCTACGTTGGCCATATTACCCTCATTAAGAAACGGCCTAATGGCTTTCATGAGCCTTAAGTAATATGCCGTATTTTTTTGTAGGTAGCTAGTCTGGGCATGAGAATCCACCTGTGAGTTGACCATTATTCCCAGGGTCTTCACTTTCTGGACCACCTGGATAGTGGCATTCTTGATTTTAAACGATTTATACTCAGCCCCCAAGTTCGCTAGCTGATGACTTGATCCAAACAGCATCAGCTCGGTTTTAGAATCGTTCAGACTCACCCAGTTTGTCTGCATCCAATCGTCGATTATCTTATAAACCCTGGCTATTATTTCACTGTCTGAATCATAGTGGCTGCCACCCAGTTCCAGAATGAGTTGGGTGTCGTCTGCGTAATTAGTAAACGACACCCCCGCATTCACCAGTAGACTGCACAATGTGCGCATGCATATGTTAAACAACATGGGGGACAGACTGGCCCCTTGTGGGACTCCGAATAAGATGTCATACGGATCGGAAAAACTACTGCCCCAATGTACTCTTGCTTGGCGATCCGAGAGGAAAGACAAGAGCCAATCAATGGCTCCTTCCGAGCAACCCACATTCTCTCTAAGCGCCTTGATAAGAAGGCGATGATCCACCAGATCGAATGCGGCACTTAGATCCAAAAGCCTAAGTACTCCCAACTTGCTTTTATCCATTAAGCTGAGCATCTGGTTCTGCAGGTCCAGCATGCCAGTTTCCGTACTATGGGATGCTCTAAATCCAGATTGTTGTTGATGCAGGATCTCCTCATTCTCAACAAACTGCTGCAGTTGTTGTGTAGCTACCTTGTCCAATAACTTAAGAACAAAGTTCGAATTAGTTATTGGACGGAGATTCCCAGGGTCTTTGGGATCCAGACCTGCTTTTTTAACTAGAGGGGTAATAGTAACTTTCTTAAGATCTCTAGGCACTATGCCCTCTTGAAAAGATGAGTTCACTATTCTCTGTAGAATAGGAGCGAAGATGTCTTTATGTTGTAGAATGATGTTTGGAGGCAGGATATTTTCTGCACAAGTGGTTGGCTTCATGTTATTCAGTACCTCTAACATCTCTGACTCTGAGATGGAGCTAAATTTAAAAGACTGCTCTCTGGCAGAATTATCTGTTACTAAAGGCAGGTGTCTAGATTTGCAGAGGATCTAGCTTTGATAATATTCTGTCTTGCTTTTTCTGTTTTTGCTTGGAAGGCATTTAAAACCATATTACAATCCTCCTCAGATGGCGTAAATGGAGGGGTGAGAGAGTCAGGCTTTTCAATATTCTTCAGAATATCAAAAAGCTTGCTTGTCTTGTTTTCTGCAAGCTCAATTTCACAATTGAAAAAGTCGGCCTTTGCTGATTTAATCTTATCTCTATATTCCTTGTCCTTTTTTTTCCAGATAATTTTGCTCTCCGTGGCTTTGTCTGAAATCCATTTCCTTTCTAAGGTCTGTTTTTCCCTCTTCAAAGAATGAAGCTCTGGAGTAAACCATTTTTGGCTGTTGTTATTTTTCCTAATTAATTTCGAGGTAAGCAGAGCTTCTGCCTCCACTAATTCAGTGAGATGCTTATTATATTTATCCAGGAGGATAATGCAGGAATCCTGATCCTGAAAAGAACCCGCTATTTTATCCGTGCAGGCTTTAAGGAGTAGCACATTCAAATTTTTAAAATCTCTCTTGGTTACTTTGATGTGGGGTTTTAGTATATATACATAGTGTGGTAGTTTTAAGTTAGCTGATATCATGTGGTGATCACTCCAAATGCAAGGGGGTGTTCTGCAGTTTAGTAATGATATGTTGTGACCGCACAACCAGTCTAACTGGTTGCCCTGCGGAGTAGTAGGTTCCTTGTTAAGAATGGTAAAATCCAAGTTATTCAGAGCTTTTTCCAAGGCAATGGCACCCTTATCCTTCTTATTGCCTCGCCGAAAATTCACGTCGCCCATAACAACTGTGGATGCATTAGCAGTACTCAGGGTGTTTAAGTAAGAGCAGAGTTCCGACGAGAACTCTGAAACCAACGCAGGTGGTCTGTAAATTGCTACTAGGTTTAAGCAGTTGTTGGGTGAAAACACTAGTTTAAGATGCAATGTTTCGCACCCACTGAGTCCTAATGTCACTTTGAAAAGTTTGAGACTGTTTTCGGCAATGATTGCCACCCCACCTCATCTACCCTGCACTCTGTTTTCAAAATAAATAGTGTAGTCGTTAGGGATAGCCTGTTCGCAAGTAGGCCCCACTGGGTCCTTAAGCCAGGTTTCGGTTATACAAAAAATGTCGAAATTATTGGAGATAATCATCTCTTTAATATTAGAGGCATGTTTAGGTAAGGAGCGTGTGTTAAGTAAACCAATCCGGAGATCAGCAAACTTCTCCACACACTCTCGTGGTAAATCAGTGTCAGTAATTCCCCCCACCTCCTTACTTGTTGCTCTATTGCATTCATGAAGCCCAACTTCGCTTGCTACTTTTAATGCTGCCATTGCGTAGTCTGACCTTACATAAACACGAAACTCCAAAGTGCTCTAAAAGCCAGAGGGATATTCTATCGGACAGAAAATGAAGGGAGGCCAAACCTGACTCTGCCAACGCCAACACGTCCGGCCACGGACCGGCACAGACCGGCTTGCCCCGATTCGCGTCGGCACGTTTGCGCCGGGTTTGAGCTAATGAAGCAGTCACAAACTACAAGGCTGCTGGGAAGTGTATTTTCACTGCCCAGACAGCACGAGTAGGAAAGTAATCGAAATTGCAGTCAAACTGCGCATTAAGTAAAATACACTTTCTCACACTATGTCAGCAAAGCACACAAGGAAGTTACATGCAATTTACTATATGCTAAGTTTGCTATATGCTTTGGTTGCAATTCGAGTCAAATGAGGATAGCACCAATGAATCTCAAAGCAACTTTAAAATGACTTTTAAATGACTTTTAAAATTTAAAATTATAGTTACGTCGCCGTCAAAAGAAGGCTGAGGACGGCCGGAGTCAAATATATGCTACTGTATCCGGCACGATTGAAAGTACTACATAAGAACAAAGCGCTATTTTTTGACACCCCTGAGGATGTTTTCACATGGCTGGACCTGCAGGGCTGCCCGGAACAAGAAGCGGATCGTGACCGGCAGGATCAAACCGAATGAAGACTTCGTAAGGAGGAGGACCCTGATGGTATAAAGAAACTGTAACTAACTGAACTTTGTACACAATCTGAGCCTGGTGCTCGATTTGGACTGGAATATAGTGAGTGTAACTGTAATTGGTAACGGTTTGGCAACTGTAATGTTTTTTGAAAGGAGCAACAGAACGTGGACGACCTACCCCAATAGATTATTAGTTTCAGCGGCCATTAGGGCGGCTTTACCCTACTGAGCCCTGAGTAGAAGCTTGTGCTAGGCAGTGTAACGCTCACCTGATTCCCGCAGAGGCGCCGGTCTTGACTGGGTGAATGCCGTATCTTCAAAGGTGATGTGTAACACACGGTTGGCTCTTTGGGCTGGACCTCTGTGCACTGTATGTCTGACTCGAAGAGTAAGATGTCTGCAGATAGAAAATATGGGATTAATGAACTGGGGTTATTGGGTGCCTCTCTCCTCTTCCCTTTCTCTTCTCCTGTAGAACCCCAAAGGTTAACACCCTCACCTTAGGTAAGTGAACGCCGAGCTCTCCATCTGCCTCGGGGCAGGGTGCTGTAACCAGTTTCTTCACTGGATAAGGGTGCAGGCCTCTTGACCTCAGAGGACTGCTGTCCGTCGTTAACTGCACAAACGGTAAGTTCTGGGCACTTCAAATGTCTTAAAAGTCTTTTGTAATGATATCTCTTGTTTTGCAGGGTTCCAGCGATGGCGGATGGCGGGCTGATGAGAGTTGAGGATCGAACCCGCGTGAGGAATAGAAGCGCCTGGAAGCACGTAAGTAAGCGCTTGTAGCCTGCTTCACGATGCGCACTAACTGTCCCTTTTATCTTGCAGGTACAAGTTCGGAGCTTTAGAGAAGCTGAAGGGTGCTGGAATACCCACTGGATTCGGCGTGGGAAGGAGTAATGGCACGTGAGTAATAAAGTTGCCCAATGGCTTTAAATGCACCTTCTTTTGTCTTTCAGATGCGGGATGCAGCGCCGAAGGCCTCCGGAGCGTGCGAAGAGCTGGTAAGCTTTTGTCTTTCAGATGCCGGAATGCAGTGCGAAGACCTCTGGAGCATGCGAAGAGTAGGTAAGCCTTTGTCTTTCAGATGCCGGAATGCAGCACGAGGCGTTGGTGACAGCCGATGGACCAGGTAAGAGATGCGCTGCCACTGAAGACCGTAGTGCTAACCTGTTCTTTCTTTGTCTTTACAGGTGCTGCTGAAGACTGGATTCCAGGATGGTAAGCTTTTGTTCCCTTAGGCCCAGGATCAGAAGCAGAAGACACGATGAGCGTTCTGCTGCAGAGAATGCAGAATAACGCAAAGCAAGATTCATCCATCGGGTGTGGTTTAAATAGCCTCCTGTGGTGCTTAGGTGTCTCCTTCCACAGCCACGCCTAAGAAAAGAGTTCCTGCTTTCCAGAAGAGTTCCAGTGTTCTGAACCTAGGGAGTGGCTCCTGCCCCACCCAACAGGAAAAGTAGTCCCAAACAGAAGTGGATCAGGGGTTCAACTGGCAGGTAAGTAAGCAGCATGGTCTGCTGCAGGTAAGTCCATCCAAGCATTATGAGCCCGGCGCTTCCAGCGCTGGGACTGGGCATCTTTATGAGCCTGGTGCCACTGGCGCCAGGACAGGGTCCAAAAGGTCCCAATTGGGACTGGCTGGCACTCGGAACCGGGGTTATGGGTCTGCTTCCAAGGGAGTCAGGCAAGTCCTGATCTTTTGGAAGCAGAGATCATGACAGCACCCCCCCTCAAGGCCCCTCCCAAACCGGGCTTCTCCGGGGGTTTGGGCTTTTTAGGAAATGTCCGATGAAATCTTTTGATTAGACGAGGCGCGTGGACATATTCTGCAGGTTCCCAGGATCTTTCTTGGGGACCGTAGCCTTTCCAGTCAATCAGGTAAAATAGTTTAGATTTGGAGATCTTGGAATCCAGGATGCTTTTGACTTCAAACTCGAGTTCTCCATCAACTAGAATAGGTTTTGGAGATGTAGTTAGTCGGGTTTGAGGTTGCACAGGTTTTAATAGAGAGACGTGGAAGACCGGATGTATCTTCATGTGAGGGGGCAAGTCCAACTTGACCGCTACTGGATTTACTATGGTAGTGATGGAATAGGGACCAAGGTATCTTGGGTTGAATGTGCGTGGTCCTTTTAGAGGTAGATATTTGGTGGATAACCAGACTTGATCTCCTACTTGATATTGGGGGGCTTCCTTCCGATATTGGTCTGCTCCTTTCTTGTATTGTTCTTTAGTCCTTTGAAGGTGAGAAACGGCTTCCTTAAAGGCTTGGGTGATTGTAGAATGCAGGTGGTCTACTGCTGGTGTTCCAAGATCTTGGAGTGGATCCAACTCCGAGGTTCGAGGGTGACTACCGTATAAAAGAAAAAAACGGGGTCTTCCCAGTTCCCGAGTGGACAGAGTTATTGTAGGCATATTCGGCTATCCAAAGGATATCTTTCTAAGTTTTTTCAGTTTGTTGTAGCATGCAGCGCAAATACTGTTCCAGAGTTTGATTGGTCCTCTCGGTTTGTCCGTCGGTTTGAGGGTGGTGGCTGGTCGAAAGTCTCACATCAATTTGAGCCGACCGACAGCAACTTCGCCAAAAATGAGAAATAAATTCACTACCTTGATCCGAAATTAGAACTGAAGGAAAACCGTGCAGTCGGACGATGTTTTCGAGAAATTCTCGGGCCAGAGTTGCTGCTGTTGGTAAGCCTTTGAGTGGAATGAAATGCGCCATCTTTAAGAATAGGTCCACGATTACTAGGATCGTATTGTATCCGGAGCATGGAGGTAGATCGGTGATGAAGTCCATAGAAAGCGTATGCCAAGGGCGAGGCGGGATGTCAATAGGGCGTAAGGCCGGCTGGTTTTTCCTTTTGACTCTTGTTTTGGGCGCATACTCCACAGGACATTATAAAGTCTCTGATATCTTTTTTCCAAGACGGCCACCAGAAGTAGCGCTTGATCTTTTCCGAGGTCTTGGTCATACCGGGATGTCCTTCCATTAAAGAATCGTGATAACAAGAGATTACCTTTTTCTGTAAATCTGTGCTGGGCAGGTATAACCGTTCTTGGAAATATAATAGGTTGTCCTTCACCGTAAAGTCCTTTCCCTGCAGATGCCAATTCTGTATGTCTGCTGGAGTTACCAGTAGCCTGGCTTTATCCTTAACTTCCTCTATGGATTGTGTGGCGATTACACCTAGAATTCTTTGTTCGGGAATGATAGGTACAGGTTTAGGATTGATCAAATGTTATTCCACTCCCATCCGAGAAAGGGCATCAGCTTTACCGTTTTTTGTACCAGGTCGATAGGTAAGTAGGTATATGAAGTCAAACTCGGCAAAGAATAGTGCCCAACGGAGTTGCCTAGAGGATTGAGCTTTTGCGGTTTTCAAATATTGCAGGTTTTGGTGATCTGTAATCACAGTAACGGTGTGTCGGGCCCCCAGAAGATAATGCCGCCAAGCCTTAAAGGCGGACTTGATAGCTAGAAGTTCCTTATCAGTAATAGTGTAATTGATTTCAGGAGGGGAGAATTTGCGGGACCAAAATGCCACGGGATGCAACTGATTGGTTACTGGGTCCTTTTGTGATAGAACTGCCCCCATGGCAAGGCTCGAAGCATCAGTTTCAACGATGTAGGGGAGTTCTGGGCGAGGATGTTTTAAGATCGGTGCAGAGATAAATCTAGTCTTCAAATTCTGGAAAGCTTGTTCCGCCTCGGTAGACCATTCAAAACGTTTGTTTTTCTTTAACAAGGCGGTGATGGGCTGGACTATTCGAGAGAATTCGGGGATAAACCTGCGGTAAAAGTTAGCGAAGCCTAACATGCTTTGAACACCTTTTACGGAGGATGGCGATGGCCATTTGAGAATTGCATCGACCTTCTTTGAATCCATACGCACTCCGCTAGGTGATAATATGAATCCCAAGAATTCAACTTCAGTCACGTTGAAAACACATTTTTCCAACTTAGCGAAAAGTTTGTGTTGACGCAATCTCTCGAGGACCATTTTCACGTGTTTCCGATGTTCAGTTTCCGATGAAGAATAAACGAGGATGTCGTCAATGTAAACAACAACACACACATCTATGAGCTCTCTGAGGACATCGTTCATAAAATATTGAAAGGCGGCCGGGGCATTGCAAAGTCCGAAGGGCATGACCTGATATTCAAATAGCCCATACTTGGTGCGGAAGGCTGTCTTCCATTCATCGCCCTCTTTTACTCGTACCAAGTGGTAGGCTCCTCTAAGATCCAGCTTTGTATATATGCATGCTTTTCTGACTTGGTCCAGGAGTTCAGGGATCAAAGGTAACGGATATCTATTCTTAACGGTGATCTGGTTCAGGGCGCGATAATCTATACAAGTTCTAAGGTCCCCTTCTTTTTTTGGAACGAAGAACAAAGCTGAGGAAGCAGGGGACTTGGAAGGACGAATAAACCCATTCGCTAGGTATTGATCCAGGTATTGTTGGAGGTGAAGATTCTCAGGCTCGGTGAGGGCATAAATTCTACTACAAGGAGGAGTAGATCCAGGTATCAGGTCTATCTGGCAGTCATAAGACCTATGAGGAGGTAGAGAGTTAGCCTGATCCTTCCGGAAAACATCTTGGAATTCTAGGTATTCAGGAGGTACCTGAGGAGCCTCCGAGGAAATTGCTGCCAGTGCAACACCAGGTCGAGGGTGACAAGTAGAGACACATTCTGGAAACTGAACCGTTCTTGCTCGCCAATCGATCTGAGGATTGTGCTTCTCTAACCAAGGAATTCCTAGAATAATCTGGAGCTGGGGGGCCTTGATCACATCGAACACGATCTTCTCATGGTGTCCACCTTGACTTACTAGCGTCACTTCTTGGGTGGTATGCGTTACTGGTCCGGAGGCTATCTCCGTACCATCCACCGTAGTAATGACGTCCTTTACAGCCTTTGGACAAAGAGTCAGATTCATCCTCAAAACCATTTCATGATCCACATAATTGCCGATGGCACCGCTGTCGACGTAAGCTTCAATCGCATGTAATCGATCCGGATGTTCAGGGCTAATGAGGACCATAGGTATCACGAAATGCGAGGTCTCTTAACTGGTTTTAACGCTCGGCAAGAGGACCTCTATTCTTGTCGGGCAAGGTTGTTTCCCTGCTCAGAGTCTGTGACCCTGGTAACTGCAGCTCCTACTGCCTTCTTGGCTGGTTTCACTGGACAGTCTCGAAGAAAGTGCCCCGAGTTTCCGCAACAGAGGCATAATTGCAGCTGTTTTCTCCTTTCCCGCTCCTTTTGTGTTAGTGGTCCTTTCAGGCCCCCTATTTGCATGGGTTCCCCGGAGTCTACTCCTTTGGTAGGAGTTGGTGGTTTGGAAAATACTCGAGCATCAAACTTGGAACGATCGGCCTTCCTGTTCTGCAGTCTGTGGTCAATTTGAACGACTAAGTCAATATAGTCCGAACAGTCTTGCGGGGGATTCACTACTTGGGCTAACACATCTTTGAGCTCTCCACGTAGACCTCTATAAAACAGCGTAATCCTTTTGTCCTCAGGCCATCGAGTTTCCACTATCAGTCTGTTGAAAGACGCAATATAAGCCAAAAGGTCTTGATTACCCTGTCGCAATGAAAGGAGCTCATTGTCCAAGGCCTGCCCCTGTGAATGTCTTGCAAACAGTTTTTCCATACTGAGCTGAAAAGCTCGAAAATCATGGAGAACCGGATCATCTTGATTAACTAGAGGGATCGACCAGTCTGCCGCATTGCCACTAAGGTACGAAAGCACGAAAGCTACCTTAGCTTGATCAGTTGGAAAGGCTGCTGGCCGGCATAAGAAGTGCAACCGGCACTGATTAATAAATACTGCAAACCTCTTTGGGTCACCAGAAAATCGTTCGGGCGGAGCCAGAGGTACATTCCCAGGTAGGTTGATCTGCACTGGGTTCGTAGAGGATGTTGAAGGAAGATTTGCCCCTGATGCGGGTAACGGAGTTTGTCCGGCTTGTGACTGTAGCAATTGTCTAGCGAGATCGTCTGTTCGCTCCTTGGAAATAATCAGTTCCCTTCTTAGAGCATTCGTTTCCTGACGGGCTGCATAAACTTCTGCTCTTAGTTCCCCAAGTAACTGGGCTAGCTGGTCAGTATCCGAGGTTTCCATAGCGCCTGGGTGGGAGTTTTGCGATAGGCTTTGCGTTCTGTAACGCTCACCTGATTCCCGCAGAGGCGCGGGTCTTGACTGGGTGAATGCCGTATCTTCAAAGGTGATGTGTAACACACGGTTGGCTCTTTGGGCTGGACCTCTGTGCACTGTATGTCTGACTCGAAGAGTAAGATGTCTGCAGATAGAAAATATGGGATTAATGAACTGGGGTTATTGGGTGCCTCTCTCCTCTTCCCTTTCTCTTCTCCTGTAGAACCCCAAAGGTTAACACCTTCACCTTAGGTAAGTGAACGCCGAGCTCTCCATCTGCCTCGGGGCAGGGTGCTGTAACCAGTTTCTTCACTGGATAAGGGTGCAGGCCTCTTGACCTCAGAGGACTGCTGTCCGTCGTTAACTGCACGAACGGTAAGTTCTGGGCACTTCAAATGTCTTAAAAGTCTTTTGTAATGATATCTCTTGTTTTGCAGGGTTCCGGCGATGGCGGATGGCGGGCTGATGAGAGTTGAGGATCGAACCCACGTGAGGAATAGAAGCGCCTGGAAGCACGTAATCTTTTGGAAGCAGAGATTATGACAGGCAGGGCTAGATGTGGGGCTGCCTGAGATCCAGGAATGGAGCTGGGCAACGGTTGGGGAGGGTATTGTTGGGGGAGGGGTGGGTAGGAAGAAGGTGGGGGGGATGGGAAGTTGAGTGTGTGTGTGTTTATGGAGAGTTTAAGTTTTGTTTTGAGCCTATTTGGAGGAATCAGCATGTTGTACTTGCGGTGCATGAAGGGGCGTAAGCGGCGGAGGATCGGGAGGGTGTTTATTAACGACCTATGGGGGACCTCAGGATAATAACGTGGAACGTCAGGGGCCTTACCAGCTATCTGAAAAGAAATAAAATCATGATGTATCTGAAAAGGCAGAAAATAGATATCGCATTACTACAGGAGACGTACTTGATGCGAGAGAAGTTGGACCTGGTTGAGAGAAAGTGGAGAGGGACCGTAGTGGGCTCGCCATACTCTGCATATGCCCGGGGAGTGTTAATCTGGGTGGCACCGCATGTCCAGTTCAAATCGATACAAGAGGTAGTTGAAACTGATGGAAGGATGGCTATATTGCGAGGGCTTGTGGAGAACAGGGAGGTATGCGTAGTAAACACGTAAGCCCCCAACCAAAACACAGCAGCATATTTCAGAGCCCTGTGTACCAATCTTAGTACGTGTATAGGGAGCGCAGTGATCTGGGGTGGGGACTTTAATTGTGTGTTGGATCCTGTGGTGGACAGATCTGATGGCAGGGTGGGTAAGCCTAGCACAGCGGCGAGAGCGTTGCAGACGCTGCTAACTTATTTTGGCTTTACAGATGCGTGGAGGATGAAACACCCCGCAGAGAGGCAATGCTCGCACTATTCAGCCCTGCACCAACTGCATACAAGGCTCGATTACGTCTTCGCTACAGCAGATGTGATATCTGAGATTACTCAAATTGAATATAAGGCCAGGGTCCTCTGGGATCATTCGCCCCTGATCCTCGGATGGCAATATTGCCCCCCGAGGGCGAAGATCCCTACATGGCGCCTCCGAGCGGAGGCGCTCAAAGATCCAGTCTTTAGAGAAGATATAAGGGAAGAGAGTACTAACTTCTTTGAAGAGAATACTGGGAGTGTTGATTCTGCGGGCATATTATGGGAAGCTTTTAAGGTGGTGATGCGGGGGGCGGCCATTGCTAAGTCAAGAGGGTTACAGGGTGGGGTCTTGGCTGACCTGCAGAGGGCGGAAACTGAGCTAGAAACCGTATTAAAGAGCGGTGACGTAGACACGTAGCTGGTGCTTCAACTACAGCAACAATGTACAGGGCTTTGGGAAAGACTCTGCAACCTCAATTATAGGAAATATGTTGAGAGGCAGCACGCGGGGGGAGACAAGACAGGCCGCCTTTTGGCCTGGCTATACAAAAGCGAGACCCCTAGGCCTCCGATTAGGACCATTATTAGGGAGGACG
The DNA here is from genome assembly GCF_040938575.1 of Ambystoma mexicanum. NCBI lineage: Eukaryota > Metazoa > Chordata > Amphibia > Caudata > Ambystomatidae > Ambystoma > Ambystoma mexicanum. Next base: position 1,265,408,339 of record NC_090926.1, on the reverse strand, counting down.
GAGATGAGGTGGCCACGCAAGAGGGGGTTAACAAAGAATTTGTGGAATATTACACAGTGCTGTACGGAGATGATGAGAGGGGTGACCAGCGCAAGATAATCGAAACGTTAGAAGACATAGGGCTGCCCAAGATAAGTGAAGAAGAGAGGGAGGAGTTAGATGAGCCAATCACGTTGGAGGAGTTAGAAGAGGTTGTGAAGCAGTTGCCGACCTGTAAGACCCCAGGAGCAGATGGGTTCCCCAGCGAATTCTATAAAGTATACAGAGAGGAAATCCTCCCCCCAATGCTGGACATGCTTAATGAAGCGTTTGAGATAGGACGGTTGCCTGAGTCACTCAGAGAGGCGATCATAATACTGCTGCCCAAGCCCAATAAACCGGAGCATAGATGTGGTTCCTACAGTCCTCTGTCGATGCTAAATCAGGACAGCAAGATTCTCACGGCTGCCCTAGCAAATCGATTACAGAAAGTGATTGGTAGACATCCTGATCAAACGGGTTATGTCCCGAGCAGAAACATAACACATAACCATAGGCGACTTCACCGGGTGGTCGAATGGGGTAGTAAGAACGAGGGTGAGATGGCGATAGTGTCTCTAGATGCAGTTAAAGCTTTTGACTCGGTCAAGTGGTCATGGCTATTGGCTGCTTTCGAAGGGTATGGAATGGGGCCGGGCTATATCAGGTGGGCCAAGATGTTGTATAGTGAGCCGCTTGCCAGGGTCCGAACTGGAGCGGTAATATCCGAAAGATGGCAACTTGGCAGAGGCACCAGACAAGGGTGCCCCTGGTCCCCGATGCTTTACATCTTGGCCCTGGAGCCTCTGGCAATATGCCTTAGGGCACAGTATGATGCGATTGGCATTGAGGTAGGAGGGGAACGACACTTGATATCCTTGTACGCGGACGATTTGTTACTGTACTTGCAATACCCAGAAGAAAATCTCTTATACATACTTGAAGTGATGGAAAGGTATGCAGAGTTGTCGGGCATCTCAGTGAACCCCCAAAAGTCTGTCATATTCCCGCTAGGTAGCTATAAGGGGATCCCTGTAGAAGGACTACCGGTGCTACAGGTACCATGGGTAACTAGCTCTTTTCGCTATTTGGGCGTAGATGTATATCACACGGTGCAAGAAGAACATAGACACAATACAGAAGTAGCCGTCGAGAAAATTAGGAACAGCATGCAGTTCTGGGCAAGATTGCCCTTGGCGATGATGGGGCAGGGGGACATGCTTAAGATGGTAGTTCTGCCCAGGTTCCTGCATTACTTTGGACATGACTGCGCCCCGTTTTATTTTAAAGAAATGATTTGGCTGTCCGAAACTGAAATGAGGGGACGTCCTGCGATGTTGAGGCTTGGATGGAAAATTTGGCGTAGGGCTTGTCGTTTGATGGAAGTCCCATGCCCGTGCCTCCCGCAGATACCGCTGGTTGCTTTGACAGGAGGGGATGATCAGCTGAGGGCGATTGTTAGGACCTACTGGGAATCCGTGGGGCTGGCAATGCTAGGGGATGTTTGGCAAGAGGGATCCATTAAGGAGTTTATAGAACTCAACCAAGAGGTGGGGCTACACACGGGCCAATATGTCATGTACATTAGATTGGTGCGGATGATTAAGAACACCTGGCCAGAGACAGTTTTGATAGAAGAACCAGATGCAGTTTTGGAAACAATATATGATATATCCGAAGGAGGTCATGAGATCTCGAGACTGTATGAGATGGCGATGGCTAAGGCGGGGAAAGATTTGACACATCTGAGACTGGACTTGGAGGAGGAAGTGGGGGCCCCGGTGGAGGACGGGGTATGGGAGCGTGCCCTGGGTTACCACAAAAAAGTGTCTAAAAATGCCAGATTAAAACAAATACAGCTGTATGTAACGCATAGGGCATACATGACCCCCTTGAGGATATCCAAGTTCCGAAACGCTGGAATACAACTGTGTCCTAAATGTAACCTGGAAAACGCTGACATGACACATATGTTTTGGTCGTGCCCGATTATTAGGTGCTACTGGGGAGAAGTGGCGCAGAAACTGGCTGATAAAGGGGTTACTCTTGTCACAGACACGGCCTGGGCCTGCTTACTGGGCAGGTTCCCTAGGCCACGGAAACTCAAGCATAGTGAGAAACTGAGAAATCTGGCGTATGTGCTTGCGAAACGTAGGATCGCCATGGGGTGGAAGAAATGCCACAAACCTAAGGTGGATGTATGGTGGAAGGACTTGCAGAAATGGGCGGAGGCTGAAACTGTGGCATGGCAAGAAGCGAGTAGCTGGGCTGATGAAGGGGAGGCGGGCACCCTGTTGGCTTGGAAAACGCTAATAACAGAATTGTTTGGAGTAATATCAGATCCAACAGACTCAGAAGAGAACGAAACCCGGCCGCATGTGCCAAACATTGAAAGGGATTGACAAATAGGCTCCCGGGGGGAGGGAGGGATAATGGGAGCAGTGATTACGATAACTTGATGTGTAATTGAACTATTATGATTATGCTGATTGTTTGGTTTTTGTTGTTTTGTTTGCATAAAATCAATAAAAGAAATTAAAAAAAAAAACCTTTAGTTCTGGAACCACTTCTACTGTTGGTGTTTAGCTGGGTGCAGTGTCTGTTGCCTGCTCCAGTTTACTTAAATAAAATACCTTTATTCCAACCCTTCTGCGTCAGCCGTGATCTCAACACTGGCAACGAGGCATCCTAAAGAGGAAAGGAGATCCCTGCGACCGTGCCAGCTGCTGAGAGCCCTGAGCAGCTGATCTGAGTCGGCGGCCATGAAGAGAGAGGAGGAGAGTTGGCGACAGGCGCTGCGGCCCTCCGCCGCACAGGTCAGCAGGGGGCCGTGTGGAAGTGGGAGGAGCGGAAGGCCTCGTAAAGTGGCAATTTTGCTCACGCTACAGCGTGCTCGCGAGCTGTGCCAAGCCACGAGAGCCTGGAGGTGAGAGGCGGCATCTGCGCAATTGTAGATCTCTAGGGGCGCGTGTTACCAGGCAACACAGAGCATCCCAAGAACTCGCTGTTTCGGAATCCCCAATTGTGACGTGGCTGCCCGGCAACGCAGCACGTCTCCGTGAACAAGATCATCTGGAAGCTGATTTATGAGAGACAATGTGAGATACCGAGTTTAGTTTGTGACGCTGCATAGATAATAAAGACTCACCGTAGCAGAGGAGTTTCACATGTTAAAATAATACGCGTGCTGTGCTGGTGTCTATTATTAGATGCATGCAACTTAAGGACTACAGTTGGCACAAACACAGTCAGTCAAGCACTGTTGGGCCTAATCAATACTGACAATATATACTTTTTGTGAGTCACTGCAGTGGCGATTCCTGCACAAACATCAGGTGCCAACCTTGAGCCTAGGGAAATGGCTGCTGCGATCCCACCACCCACAACTTTCTTGGCAGAGCCTGTCAATCCTCCTGTCAGATGGGAGAGGTGGAGGCGCATGTTCGAGAACTATTTAGTAGCCATAGGAGACGATCGGCAGGAAGGCACTACTACTGCACAATCTAGGTCTCGAAGGACAGAGTGTGTTTGATGGACTGGTAGCTCGTCGGGAGGGAGGCGCAGGTGACATTGATGAATATACTCTGTCAAGCAAATTGAGGAGCACTTCAAACCCAAAAAGAATGTCACCTTTGAGAGACACAAGTTTTTTCAATGTACTCAAGACAGTGCAGAGTCTGTAGAATCCTATGTGGCCTCCTTGAGAACATTAAGCCTCAAATGCGAGTTTGGAGTCCTCACTGACTCATTAATAAGGGACCGGTTGGTGAGATGCACCAACAGTTTAAAAGAGTTCAAGAAAAGTTACTGGCCAAGGACATATCGTTAGAACAGGCGGTGGAGCTCACAAGCAGTATTGAACAGACGCCACAATACATGAAGGAAATAAAAGTGGATAAACAAGTGGCGCTAAGAGTTTGTGCAGTTGGCCCAAAGAAGAAGTCACCAGGCCCAGGTCCAAGAAGAGAATGGTGGAATCAGAAGTGCGCCAAGTACGGGAGCACGAGACACTCTGCAAATAGTGCAACCTGCCCTGCCAGATTTGCGGAATGCTTCAAGTGCAGATGTAAAGGCCATTTCACGAACATGTGCAAGGAGTCCTCCATAAACATGGTGGATCGGAGAGAACACAATGGCGATTCATTAAATGAACCATCCACAAGGGTATCCAATGTGGCTCCGCCCAGTCCAGAAGGATTGCCACAACATGTTTGACATTTCTGCTATGTCAGGTGAAACAAGTGGTCCGATAGATGAATTTATAGTAGATGGGTGCAGTCTAAAGATGAAAGTTGACTCTGCGTCTCCATGGACCATAGTATCGGAGGAGACACTAAAGCACAAGTTATAAAAAGAAGTGCAGGATTTAGCTCCGGCCAAGGTTCAGTCCTGTGGATATGGAGAGTCAGCCATTGGACTGATTGGGGAATCACAGGGCCATGTATGGTATAAAGGAAGAGAATGTATTGCTGATAATTTGGTTGCAAAAAAAAAAAAACGCCTTGCTCATAGGGTGGGAAGAGCAAAGGAAAATGGGGGTGAGGATCCAGGCAAGTGCGTTGAATCCCATCACCATAGCGGAGGAGGACAAGTGGGTGAAGGAATTCCCAAAGGTGTTCACTGAGAATCTAGGAAAACGGAGGGATTTTGACCGCGAAAGCCCAACCATTGGTGCATAGAGCGAGGCCGGTTCCATTGAAAATGAAACAGCAACTTCATGAGGAGTTGGTTAGCTGGTTAGCCTTATCCAGAAAGGAGTTACTGAACGCATTGAGGGGACTGAGTAGCTATCTCCTGTGGTTCTGGTAGCCAAGAGCAATGGCAATTTGAGGTAATGTGTGGACCACAGGGAAGTGAATAGAAACATATTGGTGGAGAGACATCCTTTGCCGATTATCGCAGAGACACTAGCCACGCTTGGAGAATCAAGTTGGTTTTCTGTCATCGATCTCTCGGCAGCTTATCATCATGTGCCATTGTCCAAAAGGAGTCAGCATGTTACAGCTTTGGTCACTCCCGAGGGAACATTTAAGTACTTACGTATGCCATTTGGCTTGGCTTCGGCTGCCTCAGTAATCCAAAAGGTGATGGAAGTAGTGTTGAAAGGTTTGGGGAATGTTGCAGTGCACCAAGATGACATAATGGTGCATGCTGGTAGTGAAAGGGAACATGACGAGGTGTTAAGTGGTGTGCTGGAAAGATTGAGCAAGGCTGGGCTCACAGTACAGAGGAGCAAATGCAGGATTGGTGTGAAGGAAGTGGAGTATTTAGGGCACAACATTTCGGGACAAGGAGTTTCTCCAAAATTTAGTTTGGTAGAAGGCATATTTAAAGCTCCTGCGCCATTGGACAAAGAGCAATTAAGATCTTTCATGGGTATGGCTGAGTTCTACCATAAATTTGTGAACAGGTTTGATATGATATGATATGGTATGGCATTTGTAACGCGCCTATACACAAGTGTTTAAAGGCGCGACGAGGCGGTGGGGGGGGATCAAGGGGAGAACAGACAACGATCCTACTAGGCCAGGTGTCCTTCAGATCGCACAAGTGCAAGGGTAGGGGGACTGGGAAAAGTGCAAGGGGAAGGGGAGAGGGGAAGTGCAGTACATGGTTAGTAGAATACAAGATAAGTAATAGGGCCAGCTGGTGGCAAGTGCAAGGAGAGTGCAGCACATGGTTAGTAGAATACAAGATAAATAATAGGGCCAACTGGTGACAAGTACAAGTTAAGTGCCAGGAGAAGGGGCTGTAGGATACAGAGACAGTCCCTTAGTGCAGGTAGGCAGTGCAGGGAAGAGTGGCTGGGCCAAGGACTGAGATCGGTGAGTGGCCAGTTGCAGATTCAGTGCAGGTTCAGTGATTTTAGCAGGGGAGAATGGGAGAAAAAGCAGAGGCAAAGAGGAAGGTTTTGAGGTGCTTCCGGAACCGGAGATGGTTCCCCTCAAGTTTCAGGGAGGCAGGAAGGCTGTTCCAGAGGGAGGCCCCTGCTGCGGAGAGAGATCTACCCCCAGCTTGTTGCTTGGAGAAGCGGCTGACCCTGAGGTAGTTGGAGGTGGATGAGCGAAGAGCTCGAGAAGGAAGATATTTAGGAAGAGAGAGTTGAAGGTATTTTGGCCCAAGGCCCCAGAAGGCCTTGTGGACAATGCAGAGGGTTTTGAACTTAATCCTCGCAGCCACTGGGAGCCAGTGTAGCGATTTCAGTCCTGGAGATATACGGTCCCTGGCTTGAGGCCAAGGACAAGTCTCGCAGTCCTGTTCTGGATGAGTTGCAAAGGGCGGAGAGTAGAGGCAGGAAGATTTAGATAGAGGCTGTTACAGTAGTCCAGCTTCGAGAGAACCAGGGCTCTGGAGACAGTGAGCTTCTGGGGGAAGGAGAGGAAAGGAAAGATACCTCTGAGGAGGTGTAGCTGGTAGTGTGACTTCTTAGAGACGTCAGATATGTGAGGAGAGAAAGAGTGTGGAGTCGAAGATGACCCCGAGGTTTTTTGCTTGCAGGTAGGAGCTGGAAGAGGGCCAAGGGAGTCCGGCCAGGGAGCTGCAGGGAAGGAGGGAGTGGGTGTGCCGATAAGTAGAATCTCAGTCTTACTGGCATTAAGGCAGAGGTCGTTGGTGGCACACCATTCCTGGATAGCAGACAGACAGTCAGAGATTAGGGAGGGAGGCGAGGAGGCCGAGGGTAGCCTGGAAATGAGCTGGGTATCATCCGCATAGCACTGAAAGTTGGGACAGAGAGCGGCGATGCGGTGAGCAAGAAGTTTGCCTCCATATCTAGTCTGTTGAGGAATTTGCTGAAAAAAGGTGTCAGTTTCAAGGGGTCGGAGGAGTGCCCGTGGCTTTCATGAAAATCAAGGAGGGCATTGGGAATGCGTCGTCCTTGGGAGGTTTTGTGTGTGGAAGAAAGACTGTCTTATCTGCTGATGCAAGTTTGTTAGGTTTGGGGGCTTCACTATTTCAGATTGATTCAGGGAAAGTAGAGCATGTTATCGCTTTCACTCTAGACCCTTCAGGGGTGCTGAGAAAAATTACTCTAACAGAAAGGGAAGCACTAGCCATATATTCGGCGATTGTACATTTCAAGTTTTTTTGTGGGGTCAAGAATTTCTGGTGACGACAGATCATAAACCGCTTGTGCAGTTAGTAGCAGTGGGTGGGCAAATGGCTCACCCAGAATATCGAGATGGAGGGTTGGTTTCAGGATGTGCTATGTACCAGGTAGAGAGAATGTGGCAGCTGATTGTCTCGCCTTCCCGTTGAGGGAATGATCCGATCCGGGAGGAGGACATGATAATTGCCAATGTGGCGGAGAGTGCTGTGAGTAAAATAGAGTGGAGTGAAGCGGATGGAGAGGATGTGACGGTAGCTGAGGTGAAGGAATGGACTGTAGGAGGATGGCCAGGTAAAGAGGTGTTGGATCAGAGGTTTGACCGATTTTATGAGGTAAAACATGAGTTAAGTCTCTGAGGATGGTAGCAGGTTGAGGAGAGGTTCCAAAGTGATTCCCCCTGAAGGGGTCAGGCATAGGTTGATTAATCTAGCTCATCAGGGTCACCCAGGTATGGGGGCACAAAGAGGTTATTGAGGCAATCATTTTGGTGGCCGGGAATGAACAGTGAGATGGAGAGGAAGGTCCGTTTATGCAGGGTTTCCTGGCTCAAATTATTACGGACAGTGGTGTCCAATTTTGCTCGGAGTGGATGAAGGGATTTCTTACGCGTTTTGGGATTAGTCATTTGCACACAGCATTGCAGCCGTTTGTGACAGTGTGGTGATTGTAGAAGGAGGTGAAGTTTGGTCAAAAGGGAGGTTGGTCAAATGTTCTGTTGGGAGGAATGGTGAAGTGGTGTCGGAGAATGTAGAGGTGAATGCAGAGGTGGAAGAGGATGAAGTGCACCATGGGAGAAGTATGGTGGATGATCAGACCATGGTCATGGACATACCTAAAGGCAGCACAAAAAAGATGCCCATTAGTTTCAAGGATTTCTGTTGCGAGCATGTCCTTGAGCATCATTGTTTTGCAATGTATAAGGAGGGAGATGTGTTAAGTTTGGTCCTTGTGGTGACATTCATGTTTTCTTTAGTTCTGGAACCACTTCTACTGGGTGCAGTGGTGTTGCCTGCTCCAGTTTACTTAAATAAAATACCTTTACTCGAAGCCTTCTGTGTCAGCCAAGATATCAACAGTTTTATTACTTTACATGCCATCCCAACACTCACTGGGGCAACCAGCTCATAAGTCATATGTCACTTGCTGCAAACTGCCCAGTACCCTCTGGCCTTTTGTCCCTTGTAAAGATATACATGTCATCAGAGTGTGGTCTACATTGAATGCAACCAGATTTGGGCATGTTTATTAGGGCACAAACCTACTGGCCGTTCCTGCACATTATGGCAAGTCATTCATTGTATGGGGAGAGTACCTTAAAACGGTAGGCATTACCCTTACTTACACTGCAGTCCGGCAGTTGCCGAGTTGATAGAGTTTCCCGCCTGACAATCGCAGTAAACCAGCGTTAATGTATTAGTATTTGTACATCTGATATCCCTATACGCAGATGATATATTACTGTACCTGTGACATCCAGAGGAAAACCTCCAATATATGGGATCATAACAGACTTTGAGGAGCTGGGGGTGGGAACTGGGCTACACAGTGGCCAATATATCACGTATCATGGATTGGTGCGGAAGATCCTGAGAACGTGGCCTGAACTGGTACTGGAAGGGGAACCAGATGCTATCATAGCGGAGGGGGGCCATGAGACATCTAGGATGTATGAGATTTTGAAGACTAAAGTGGGAAAGGAGGTGACGCAGCTGAGACTGGATTGGGAAAACGAGGTGGGAGCCCCGATAGAAGATGGGATGTGGGAACGAGTGCAAGGGTATCACAAGAAGGTGTCGAGGAATGCTAGACTCAAACAGATGCAACTGCATATTACGCATATAGCGTACCTGACACCCCAAAGTATAGCCAAGTTCAAAAATGCAGGACGACAGGCATGCCCTAAATGTAATGAAGAGAACGCGGGCATGGTACATATGTTTTGGTCATGCCCGATTATTGAGAGCTTCTGGGGGGAGATTAAACATAACTTTGCGGAGAAGGGTATCAAGATTGTGGTAGATACAGTATGGGCCTCCCTGTTGGGGGGCTTCCCCAGGTCACGTAAACTTGGGCACATAAGCAAACTGAAAGATCTGGCATTTGCGCTTGTGAAAAGGAGAATAGCTATGGGATGGAAGACATGTCACAAACCACGTTTGGAAGTATGGTGGAAAGACTAACAAAAGTGGGCGAAGGTGGAAACCATGGTATGGCAAGAGGCTAGTAGTGTTGGGGGGGAGGAGGCTGAGACCTTGATGGCCTGGAAACAGTTGATAGCGGAACTATTTGGGTCTGTGCAAGACCTACCAGAATCCTCGGAACTAAATACTCCAACACAAGATGCAAAATAGAAAATTAGTAGAAATAGGCCTGTAACAGGGGGGTGGGATACGGGAAGCAATGCACGCGATTGAAGAATGTATAATTGAAACGTTATTGTATATGCTGCAAGTTTGGTTTGTGTTGGCTGTTAAAATTAATAAAATTGTTTAAAAAATAAATGTATTAGGATTTGTAAGTATTTTAAGCCTGATGAACTAAGTATTAATTCAATGCCCAGGCAAATAGCTCCTCCCAGATCCTACATAGTGATCTGTCTCTAAGAACGTTTAGGGCATGGTGAAGTTGTGGGTCTGATTGGGCTATATATTCTAGAAACACGTTGTAATATACGCGTGGTGTTCTTGGTCTGGAATGTGTGGGTCTTCGTAGAGCGTGAATATACTGGTGAGAGAGAACACATTATGTAGCATACTGTCGTGCTCTGGTTTACCCTTCCGAGTCAGCTCACCTCTTTCCTCGGATGAGCTGTCTCGGGTCTCAGATGATTCCTTTCACCTGCACTTCTTGACTTCCTTGACCTTTTTCTCTTTCTTGTTGTGTAAATGGTTCCATGTAATAATGTCGCCACAAAAATATCGCCATGCAAAAATATCGCAGAAAAATTGTCGTTTTTTGGGGCGACATTATTGCATGGAACATGCGGGGGACACCCCCGCAACCCCAATATTTTTTTTTTTTAAACTTTTTTTTTTTGCCCCTGTCGCCATATATATGGACATCCAAATAATATCGCCACAGCATTTTCCCGGCGATATTATTTACGGCGACCATATATGTGGCGATATTAATACCTGATACCGTGTAAAAAAGGTCGGTCTCCCCTGGAGGCCACCTTGACAGGGATGGAAACCCACGCCAAAGGGAACCCCCGGCGAGCCAGCCCCAAACCAAGGAAAAAGCCTTGAAGCACCAAAAAACCATGATGTGTATGATTCGAAGAGTCTTCAAAGAGACTGGAGATGGAGCGTTCAGATGATAGTTCCATTTCAGTTGTGACAATCCCAGCGATTTAAATGCAGGTAAACTGTTCACAAGTCCTTGAGATGTGTAGAGAACAGCCGGGTAGGATAGCAATACCCAGCACTCCAGAGGATCCTCCAGGAAGCACCTTAGAAGATACCCGCTATGGCTCGGGAAACCACAGCACTGAATGACTCTTGAATGGAGGAGCCGAAAGCCCGTTGGAGCAGAAGACCCGGAACCGGTAAGCAAAGAGAAGGGAGAGCGAGCGGGATTGAAAGCCAGTCGGAGGGAGAGCCCTGAAACAGGTAAGCAGAGAAAAGATAGACTAGAGAACAAATGGAGCAGGAGCGAACAGCGAAGGATAGAGTGAATGCCAGAGAAGCATAAACAGACGTTCAGGGGCATGGACAGACAAGTAAAGTCAGAAAGGCGGTCAACAAAGGACCGCCCGAACACGAAAGTTAAGGCGAGATGAAAGCTGCACCACCCCCACCCCTCCCAACTAACACCATTTCCAAACATCCCAATCATGGATATGGGCTCTTCCTGCTGGGGGTGCTCCTTGGCAACATATCATAGTAGTCTGGCCTGCATCCCCCACCCCATTACAGTCAGACCTGTGCAGCCTGCTTCCTGTGCTGCTTTTGCAGAGTCCTTAACAAGCCCACGCTGTCATTTAGGAGATGGGACTGCCACTTCTAGCTGCAAAGTACTTTGAAAATCCTCTGCAGCCAAGTGCAGAGTTTTTTGCGTGGGGGACCTAGAAGTACTTTGTACGCAGGACATTCCTGCTCATTAGCCTCATCATGAAGAACAGCGGCAGGTTCTGACCCTTGACTTTTCCAACACAATTGCATCGTCCACTGCCTCATCGTGCACTCCTTTGTATCGTTACTCACTCCGACATCTTAGTCATATTGGCCTGGCCCAGACCAGTCTTCCACTCCATGGAACTGTCCGGTGGAAATGCCTCCAAGACGATTGCCAGCATTGGTAGAGGTGGACCTCAAATATGAGGACAAGCATAACAGACTGTACTGTACCCACATACTGTATCAATCCCTCTGATGCAAATACATGAAAAAGATGTAATAGAAAGGAGATAACACTGTACAGGGCAGAGAAGAGTACCTCATTCATCACCGGATCAACTCTTTTCTTAAATGTTGGGGTCAGACCCCCTTGCCTCCCGAGTTCTCTTCAGTTTCATGCCGCAAACTGGTTTAGCAACAAAGGCAATTGTTTTCTTTGTGCAGTCTGCTTCTTGTGGCAGAAACTGTAAGTATGCATTTAGAGACCAGTGCGGTCAGTGAGGTTGGGTTTTGGTAGGTACTGTGCCCTGAAGCACGCACTAGGCAAGTTCTCCCTCATTTTTAAGTGCTGCACAGGGCATGCCCCATCAACATACGTTCTATGATGCAATTAGCTTACTTTTCCGTTCGATGTGCCGCCACACTAAGACAGGGGTTCACGTTGAATTGGTCTATTCACACTCACCAGGGAAGAACCTTGCAGTGACAAAGCACCCTTCATGGCCTGAAAACTGGCCAGGTCTCCACCCTCACGTCTATTGTGAGGAGGTTACAGCAGCTATAGATTAACAGCCCTCCTAGCCACAAACAAGATCGACTCCATCAATGACATCCACAGGCTCAAAACCAACCTCTCACTGATCCGGTCTTGGATGTCCAGTGCATACATGAAGCGCCACCCCTCCAAGACCAAATTCCCACTCCTCACGATCAACACTGAACACCCAGATATACAGACCTGGCTATCAACCATGCACCTCGAGGGCTTCACACCCGAGCTCGCCCCCTACGCCACGACCCTCAGGTTCCACATCAATCACAAGACACACAGCTAAGAAAACTCTGCCCTTCTGTGGAAAGTGAACCCCTTCGTCCCTACAGACAACTTTAGATCCACCGTTCAAGCACTCATCCTATCCCACCTGGATGGGGCCAATGGCCTCCACAAAAGGGTCTAGGCAGATATGACCACATCACCCGGCCCTCGTCGACCTTCCCAGGCTCCCACTGCACGCACTAATCACCTTCAAGTCTTGCTGCATCATCTGTAAGCCAGTCGCCATGAAGTCACACAGCTACCTCGCAGAGAAACTCAGCATCTCCAACGGACAGCACTCCTCCAAAAGCCATGACACGTGCAGACACGAAATCCGCTGCTGCAAAAAGGAGGACCAGAAAGCAAGCCTTCTCTGCCTATGCCCCAAGTCTATGGAACATCCTCCCCATCAGCATCAGACTCAACCCCCACACTACTACAATTCAGAAAAGAACTCAAGGCCCACCTCTTCAAGAAATCTCTCCTCAACACTTAGGCCATCACATCCCCCGGCACTACCCGATGCTGTGTGACCCTCTCCTCTGCACCACCTTGTACTGCTGTACCCCTCCGCTCTCCCCCTATGAATCCAACCCCTCCTCCCCGGTGTATATCTGGTAACTCTGGAAAGCACTCAGTTATGTACCTCAGTTATGTATCTGTATTGTTGTATACCTCTAAAGCTAGGTCCGTGCCCAACAAATACCATAATAATTATCAGCGATTTTAAATGTGTTCCTGTCAGTCACATGGCGGCATGGAGTGGGGGTGGGTTGGGGTGTGTAGTATGCCTTTCCATTTACCGTTGCTAGCTTCATGTGGTTCAGCAAGAGCCCCCAATCTAAAAATGCAAACAAAATATAGTTTGACATGTAGGGTCAAAACTCACAAATATTTAATTGCAGTAGGATGTTAACCTAACAACTACAGTACAGATCAAGTGTGTGGAAAGGTGAGTCGTGCTCAAGCTCTAGAATTGATAACAAGAATCAATTGTAAGCACAGATAACCGTTGGCAGATTCCAACCCTGGTGGATGGGCTGGAGGGTAGCGTGTGGTCGCTGCCATCATTCCTTATTAGCATTTAAGTTTTGTTCCTAATTTGATGAGTGATCAGGTACCGCAAATCGAATCCACCAACTCTTGATCTTTTAACAACTACAGTAGGATGTTTTGTTGTCTGTACAGTCAACATTTGGAATGTTGACCATCATATAACAGAACCTTTACTGGGATAAGAGAGCCTTAGTCTTAGTGAGCAGCCCCCGGGCAATTCACTACCCACCACATCCCTCAATCGAAATTATCAGCCAAGGCTACATACATTATTGGTTAGGAGTAGATTCCAGGAATTTAATGAGACGTGGGAATAGCTCTAGACTCACGAAAAAAACAAATATACCGTACATAAAATCAAAAATAGACAACAATCTATATACAGTAACCAAACCCTGGTTGAGCAGATAAAACATGGTGCCCAATTGAATGGAGGTGCGTGGGACGGATGTAATGTTCAGCAGGATTGCAGCCTGTATGCCAATCGGTTGTGAGTACATCAGGCCAGCGCTCAACCTTGGATTCACCAACATTAGAGGCAGACCGCCATCTAAACACTTGGGAGAACAATCAAGGAAATGTGCCTTTACACTTCTACACATCATGCAACAATTTCAAAGTAGATTGATTCAAAAGTAGCTTTCGAGATTAAGGCAACCATCAATTTGTATTGAACTACATGGCTGACAAGCGTTTCAGCATGTTAAAGACTATCTGCAAAGATTTCCAACAAGATATGTCATTTCAATAAAGCTAGCCCTTATTCTAGCCAAACAAAACAATGAAATGTTAGCATCAAAAATCGAAATTTTTATTCAGTAGAGTAATCGACTTTTGGATAGCAATGAAAAGTGTCAAGAATGTAAGTTTATGCCACACAAGTAAATACTTTTTACCCACTTACTGGTTTTGCAACAAGGCTTTTCAAGCTCAAAACATTTAGAGCACTGGGTCTATACAAGCATTGACGTGACCAAAGGGCAGCATGCAAAATCCCCCCAGAGGCCTCCAACAGTTTTTAATGTGCTTGAAAGAACATCTAGTAGCCATCATTTATATCGTGCCTTTTCCCCCATATGTATGGCCTCAACGCACTTAGTTAGTTTAGTTTGTTTATTTGTATAACGCGGCAGGAACCCTGAGGTAACTGGGTGCATTGAATTAGGAGCAGCAATGTTACAGAGGTTGCACATACAGAGAGTAACATAGTGAAATACAATACAATGGTTAGACAAGATGACCAGGTTACAGTGTGGTCCGACAGGTTTACTTTTGCCGGATAAGCGTGGCAGGTAACATACCAGTTAATATCTATTAGATGCATGTGCTAAGCATAGATCGATACGGCTAAGTGCAGGTAACAGTCTACTGCTGTGTTGTAAGCAATTCTTTAACTTTAGCTCGGAATGACCAGAATGAGGTGTCAGCTCTGATTGTCATGGGTAAGACATTCCAAGATTTGGTTGCTAGTACAGGAAAGCTAGCTCCCCCAACAGTTTTTAGGTTGAAACTTGGGATGATCCGTTGATGTAGGTAGGGGGATCTAGTGGGTCTGATGGATTTCTGTCCCGTGAATTTATATGATAGGTAGTGTGGGGCTATCAGGTGAAGGCATTTGTGAGTAATGACCAGTGCTCGTAGTTGAATTCTCCCCCGTATGGGTAGCCAGTGAGATACCTTTCTGGCAGAGGAGATGTAAGCCTTACAAGGGAGATTAAGGGCGCATCTGAGGGTGTTGTTTGGGAGTATCTGTAGTCTGTTTAAGTTGTGGTTCATGGAGCCGAGGAAGAGTGTGTTACAGTAGTCTAGTTTAGACAATATGAGGGCCCTGGCTATTAGTAGACAGAAAGGGTTTGCATGCATTGATACGTTTATTGGTGTAGGCTGTAGATGAGATGGTGGCATTGATTTGTTTTTTGAGGGAGAGAGTTAAGTCAAGAGACACACCCAGTGTTTTGACTCCTTTTGATACTTTTATGGTGTTGCCGTCAATGACAAAGGATTGGTATCTGGGGTCTAGTTTATTGAGACGGGCCTGTGATCCGACTATCAACAGTTCCGTCTTATCATCGTTTAAGCTGAGGCTATGGGTGGCCATCCATGCTTGGATTTCAAGGTAGATCTCATTTAGTTTAGCAACATCTTCCTCATACCTCCCTGTGAGCGCGAAGAGGACCTGAGTATCGTCGGCATAGTTGGTATATGTGACTTCCAGGTCGTCAAAGCAGTCGAAGAGGAGCTTGGTGAAGATGTTGTAAAGCGTAGGGGAGATGCAAGAACCTTGGGGGACTCCACATTGGATCGGGACAGGGTCCGCTGCGGCTCCGCCTGACGGTGCGAAGACCCTGGTTCTGTCCAAGAGGAAGGACCGAATCCAATTGGTGAAATCCTGAGAGAATGCAGCAGCCAAAGAGAGGTGTTTGGTTAGTATTTGGTGGTCGAAGGCCGCAGACAAATCTAACAAGAGCAGGATGGCCAGGGTATCCTTGTCTTTAGCTTCATCCATTTGGATTTTTAGGTCCAGGAGGGCTGTTTCAGTCCCATGCCAGGGTCTAAAGCCAGATTGTCGCAGACCTAGAAGGTTGTGGTCTTCCAAATGCTGTTGTATTTGGAGGTAAGCTACTCTGTCTATTTTTAGAAGAAATGGGACAGTCGTAATGGGCCTGTAGTTGGTGGGTGTAATGGGGTCAAGGTTGGGTTTTTTGAGTAAAGGTAGGACCCATGCCCCTTTGAGCTTGTGTGGGACTTCCGAGTGTTTTAAACGAGGAGTTGATCAGGGTGGTGATGAAAGGGGCTAGTTCTTTGGCTCCCTCCTTGATGACAGAAGCAGGGCAAAGGTCACCTAGACAGTTAGAATGTTTTAGGCTAGAAATGATCTTAATGACTTCGTCCTCTGTAACTGGTGAGAAATTGAAGGGAGGGCAGTCAATGGGAGATGAATCAAGAGTGTAGCTTGCATAGTTGTTGTTGGCAAGGTTAGCTTTTTTAGATTCTATTTTAGCTTGCAGGAGTGCGATTTTATTGGAGAGTGCTTGTTGGATGTTGTTGCACCAGGTTTTGTCCTTGATGCAGTCATCGGTGGGGGACACGGGAGATTCCAGTTCTCTTAAGATGGAAAATAACTCTTTTGTAACAGACTTGGCGTTGTGGTTTCTAGTGTTAAGATTCTTTTTGTTGCGTTTGTGATAGCGGTTTTGTATGTAGCTGCTGTTGAGGATAATTTCTCTTTAGTGGCAATTGAGGGGGCTTTCCTCCAGCTAGATTCGGCTGTTCTCTTGAGGTTCCGGAGAGCTTTTAATTCTGCTGAAAACCATTTGTTCACATGTGCCGTTGGTTTGATCTTTCTTAGTTTTAGTGGTGCTATTTTGTTTAGGGCTAGTGTGTCGTTGTAGCGTTTGACTAAGGATGTGGGATTAGTGTCAGGTGAGGTGAGTGCATCAATGGTGATAGGGTGCAGAAAGGGTTTGAGATTCTCAATGGTAATGTTGCATTTGTCTCTGGCTAGAGATTGCATTGGGGGGGTAAGGTAAGAGTTTTTTGTGTAGTTATAGGTATGGTAAAGCTAATAAGATGGTGGTCAGAGCACGCAAGGGTGTAATATCTGTCAAGGAGATGTTACCATTGGCATTGGGCAACCGATCTAGAGTTCTGCCTTTAGCATGTGTGGGTGCGTTGATGCGTTGTGTCAATCCTGATTGTGTGATAGTGTTGTTGATCATGCATTCATATCATTGGGGTCTTGAAGGCCCAGGTTAAAGTCGCCCAATAATATAATTTGAGGGCCTGGTTTAGTGTTCGAAGTCAAGAGGTGGGTGATGTCCTCCTCAAAGGAAACGATCGCACCTGGGGGCCTGTATGCAAGGTGAGCAAGTATGGTTTTGGAGTTGGATAGAGGGATTTTAAATGAGAGGAGTTCGGCAGAAGATATGTATAGGTTGGTGACTTCTCTGATATTTAAGTTAGATTTTGTGATGACGGCCACCCCCCACCCCCGATCTATCCCATGTGTTCTGTCTGCTCTGATAATGGAGTAGTTCTCTGGGATGGCAATAAATGGAGATGGTCCGGCAGCGGCATGTAGCCATGTTTCTGTTACTGCGAGGAGGTCTAAATTATTAGATGTGACCCGTGTGCTGCAAACTCTCATCTCAGAACAGGTTATCATGCCATGTTCTTTCTGGAGAGGAGCGCCTGCTACCTTTTTTGTAATATTTGCAAGGAACTTGGGTTTGGTCACCCTGAGTTACCTGGGGGCAACCAGACGTGGCCTCCCTGCTCACTGTGCTCAGGGAGACAAAGCTTCACCTCACTGATGAGGCCCAACAAGGATGAAACACGTGCATGGGGTTGCTGTTGGTACTCTTGTTCAGAGAGGAATTTCCATAGCATTTCGGTGTTGGACTGCCCCTGTGGGCGGGACAAAGACTGATATGTAAATGGATATTTCCTATCTGTGAAAGGTACAGTGAGCAAAAAGCGTGTGCTGCAAACTCTCATCTCAGAACAGATTATCATGCCATGTTCTTTCTGGAGAGGAGTGCCTGCTACCTTTTTTGTAAAATTAGATGTGATTACATCTGCGATATCTAGTGCATGAGCTACTAGTGAGCGTGCGTTGATGAGGGCATCTTGGATTGTGGGGATGGTCGCAGCCACTAGGTTGTTAGGCAAGTGGGCACTGAGTGAGGGAGGGCTGATGTCGTTCGAGTTGTTGGGTGAGGACGCCGTTAAGGCAGTTGATGGCAATTTGGGGATTCTCAAAAGCGTGTGCTTAGAGCTAGTGCGGGATCTTAGTGTAACATTTCTTAGAGGCGCGGGACATGCATGGTTGAGATGGCTCCAAGTGTTAGGCATGTTCAGGCGGGAACCTAGTTTTAAGTTTCTGAGATGGGTGGGACAAGGGATGAGGCTGTAGGTGGAGTGGCAAATTTTGCAATCCACTCTGAGGGTGTCATAACAGGCTGAGGAGATTGCATGTCTCTGGGAGGTATTGCGGGAGTGAATTATCCCATGGGTTGGGTGTGAGGTTAGAGGGTAATATGTTGTTGAATAAAGGAGGATGGAGGCCATAGTGAGTGTCACTGTTGTTAGAGAGGCCATGTTGATAGCAATCGACTTGTAGCAATGGGTCAGTTCAACACTAGTGCAGATTATGCAGCAGTTGCAGACGCAGGCTAGTTCAATTAATGCAGCACATTGGGTAAAATAGGCTGGTTCTATGCAGTACGCTCAGGCAAAGCAGGCTAGTTAAATTAATGCAGTACAATGTAGGGGTAGGCTAGTTCAGTTTATACATTACTTACTTAGAATTAAGCGGAGTTAAGTAGAGCGACACGCTAAAATAAAAGGCGGGAGCTAGGCCGATGCGCATAGCATAGTATAAGGATCAGAAGTGGCCTTGGGAGTGGGTGTCGTACTGGAGATGATAGGCAAGTAGAGTACTGGTCATCTGGTCGAAGAGTATAATGTTATGCCGTTGGACATTAGTATTGACGAGGTTCAGCTGAAAAGGAGGCACGCCATTATTTTGATGGGTTGGTTTGGCGTAAGCATCAACAGGCTTATTGCCCGATGAAAGGGTATGTACAGAGGGCTCAGAGGACCATAAGATGCCAGTTTGAGGATTGAGCTTAGCAATTGCGCTGTTGGAAAGATTGGTCAATCGCTTACCTTTAGGGCTAGTGGTCGTCAGGCAGGGTCAGTAGGGCCTTAGCACGGTTGGCACTGACAGGCACGGACAGGAGCGTGCCTTGAGTTGATGTGCCAGCTCTCGCCCTCTGGCGCCCTGCAGGTCCAGAAATAGCTGCGACTGCCAATGGATGGGTCTCAGCAGCGGGCCTGGTTGCCTAGAAACCAGGATGCTAATGATGAAGCAGCCATTTTGGGCAGGCTTCTCGCATTGAAATCAGCCGGTTTCAAATGTGGAACGAAGAAGGTCCACGTAGGGCTGTATCCCGGCAGGCTGGGTGAGGATTAGCCTTTGGGTGCAGGTGGGGATGCAGTGAGACTGCTTATCAGGCAATGCAAGTACCTGAAGGCCTCGATTGTCGTGTCGGTGGCTGTATCAAGCTACTGAAGATCACGGATGGAGTGGGCTCCTGCCCCTCCTGGATCCTGCAGCTTTCTGTGATGGGAACTTGGGGTGGGAACACCCACATGGTCAAGGTATGGGAACCTTCTCAGAAAGGGCTTAGAATGCCTGTGTGCATTTGACCAAAATTAGGAATTAGGTGGGCTGGCTAGGTAAGCAACCCAAGAGCTCAGGCATGTTTGTGGGTGCTGAGGTCACGAAAGAGCACTAGTGCAGGAGACTCACCGTGTTCAGATAGACCAAAATGTCGCTATAGGTTGGTGCTGGATTCCAATGGCAGAGGCGGTGAGGAAAGTCTGGTGCAAGTAGGCAAACAATATATAAAGGGGGATTCCCAAAATACCACCTAGGTGGCAGCTCTATCTTTTTCTGGGAAGTAGAGACTGATTAAACAAGAGATAGATATCTTAAGTTTACACAACAGTTATAATCATTAAACATCAACTGTTAATTAAGACACATTAAGCATTTAATAAAGACATAAAAAATTACAAGTTCATAATAAATCACTTGATAAAACACTTTAAAAACAGTGACAAATCGTAACGTAATAGGTAGGATTAACAGCTCTATGGTTAATTATACCACCATATGGAGATGAGAAATGTCGAGAGAAGGACAACATTAGATCAGAGAATTAAATGTTAGATACTCTGCATTACTATCGATCAGATTTACATTGATGTTAATCCTACCTATTAGGTTACGATTTGTCACTGTTTTTGTGATAGTGATGAAATGATAAACAGGCACTCAGAATGCTAAATTAAGTGTGCATTAGGTGATACATGGGGCAAAATAGGGGCGAGACGGCAAGTTTGGAAGCTTAAAAATAAAATTAGGGGGAAACAAAATAAAACCACTCAAGCAACAAACTGTAACTCAGCAAAACCTACAGCCCTGCAGCAAAATGATATTAGGAACATGTATCCGACTTCACTGAAAAATGAACACTATCTTCTTTAGCAATGCTTTGGCCAAAAATAGCCGAAACTAAAAATAAGAGACAAAGCAGTGAATCCCCCCCTTCATTTACTTCTACTGTGTATATGACAAGTGCTAAACCACAACCCAAGTCAATACTCCTTGGTTCTCCTCTGCGTCTTGGTTCTACTCTGCATCTAAACATACAAAGTACCCGAGATAACTGGGGTGCTGAAGGTACTCCTTGATAGATGTGCACTTAAGAATTATTCTCAGCACAAGATACCGAGACCCTTTCCTGTTTTTGCCCTTCATCGTCCCACCCCCTCGCACCACCCCTCTCCAGGTTCTTGTGCCCCTGTAGTTAATCTCTGCTGCACCTATGATGGGCAGACCTTGGCTCTGGTGCGCTGTGTTCCCAGTGGTTAATCCTCACTGCGGAGGAGACAAGTGAAAGGGGAGGCTGTAACTGTACAAAGGCAGGATGCAATGACCTTTCTCCATAGAGACAGATTTAAAGCATCACGGATCGAATTCAGCTCAACTCCCTTTGACTCAAAATAGATCAGTAAAAAGGATAGTGCATATTCCCTGGGTAATCAGAATGTCTTCCATTCATCAGGGTGCTTGCGCAATCTCTGACAGAGGGACTGCCAGTAAAGGAGAAGGCACCCACCTACGCAACTGAACAAGATCAAGTGGTCTTCGACTTCTCTTGATGAAGCCCTTCCGTCTCTCTACATCAGATAAGAATATCACTAATAAATGACCAATTTGCACCAAGCGGGTCCCATTTTAAAGATCACTATGGCATGGGATAGAAAATATAAAGTTGTATTCCAGGTGAATGAAGACCTTCTGGCTCTCACTCTCCTCCTCACTCACCACCCCTCTCTCATGGTCAGACCACTCTCTCTCCTCTCACCTGGGTCCCCTCAGGCCGCTGACTGCACCTCTTCCAGCCTTGCAAAACTTGTTCACGAACATCCATCCGATGAAACGTGTGCCAGCTGCTGCTTTTGCATAAACGTTCATCCCCCTGGTCCCCTCTGCACCAACTGCAGACTACCTCTGATTCCGCTCTCAACAACCTCCATCTGGCCATCACTAACACTCTGGACATTCTTGCCCCAGTCATGAGGATCCACCTGAAGCCTGCCTCTAAGCCGAACACCTGGTACAACTCTGAACTAGCAGCCCTGAAATGCAAGTGCAGAGCTTCAGAACGGAAGTGACAGACCTCTGGCTCACCCTCTGACAAACTGGCCTGTCGCTTGCTCCAGAGACAATACAGACTTTCCATCCGCACCAAGAAAAGGGCCAACATCCAGGCGTGGGTGGGTCTCTGGTGCATCAACACGGCTAAACTCTTTAAAATCTGCAGGGAACTAGCCAACCCTTCCGCAGTTTCCTCCTCACCCCTCCCAAGCCTGGTTCTCACCTGGTTCTCAGCAGAACTAAAGGAACTACGAACCAAAAAACACAAAACCCTAAACTTATGGCAAAAAGCGCCCAATGCCTCCTCACTATCGTCCTACAAATCACTGGCCACCCAATACAAAAAAAGCATCACAGCAGCTAAATCTGCATCATATCACGATAGAATCTCTGACGCCACCCCAGAATCCAAAGAGTTCTTCGCCATCTTCAAGGAACTCTCCACACCGGCCACTAAGTCCCAAGAGTTTGTCAAAGACCAAGCCTGGTGCAACACCATACAATCAGCCCTTCTAAAAAAAAAATCGAACTCCTCCAAGCTAAAATCTTAAACCATCACAAAAATCTCACTCAGGAAATCGTAGCTGCATCCCTCAAGGAAACAGTGAATGAGAACAAAAAGATAATTCACATTATACCCTTTAAATTTAGAGAAGTCTCAGATAAAGAGGTAATCGATATCGTCAACAGAATCAAACCCTCCAATTGCAAAGGCGACGCCTGCCCGCCCAAACTAGTCAAAGACTGCGTTGAAACACTAGCACCATTCCTCAAATCCTTCATCAATGCTTCCTTCAACTCAAACTCAGTCCCAACCAGCCTAAAAGAGGCTTGGGTGCGCCCTCTTCCCAAGAAACCCACTCTAGATCCAGAAAACGCCAACAACTATAGACCCATCACAACAGTTCCCTTCCTGCTCAAGATCCTCGACAAAGTCGCCTACTCACAAATGCAGCACTACCTCGAAGAAAATTGCATCTTAGGCAAAAGGCAATCGGGCTTCCGTCCGGGGCATGGGACCGAATCGGCCCCATTAGACCTTAAAATCCAACTTAACAACATCATGGACAGAGGCAAACCGGCTCTCCTCCTACTATTAGACCTATCTGCTGCCTTCGACCTGGTCAAACATGACATCCTAGGCATGCAACTCAAAAATGAAGCTCACTTCTCGCCTGAAGCCGTCTCCTGGGTCAAATCCTTCCTCAAGGGTCGACTTATGAAAGTCTTTTCTGATTCGGCAAACGCTACCCCAACCACTATCCATTGCGGCGTCCCACAGGGATCCTGCACTGCACCCACCTTATACAACATTTTCACCCTCCCACTGTTCAATGACCTCGACCATCGCCACATAGCTTACACCAACTATGCTGACGACACACAAGTCCTGATCCCCCTTACTGGGGTATATGAACAAGACGCCGCAGCACTAACAAAAATATACACAGCCATTCAAACCTGGATGGCAGCCAATGGACTTTGCCTTAACGGGGACAAAACAGAGATCCTACTAGTTGGCACCAAAGAAACACTCAACAAACTCCCGCCTCTATACAAATCCTTTAACGTTGATAACTCCACCATCACAGTCTCCACTGCAGTAAAAACACTAGGAGTATACCTCGACTCCACTCTCTCTATGACACGGCAAGTCAATGCCGTAGCCTCTTCTGCTGCACTCACCACTAAGATAATAAACGCTGTTAAACCCTTGCTATCCTCGAAAAACTGTTTGAATGTAGCCAGAGCCACAGTAGGTACCAAACTGGACTACTGCAACGCCCTCTTCCTGGGCACGTCTGCACAAAACATAAAAAAAGCAAGTCACACAAAACAATGCTCTAAGAGCAGCCCTAAGCATTCCAAAAAGGGAGCACATCTCCCAAGCCAGAAAAGAAGCACACTGGTTACCTATAAAAGAGCGCATACTATTCAAATCCATGGCCATCACCCACAGATGCCTCTCTGCCAATGCCCCACCCTATCCTTCTGAAAGGATCACCCCCCATACTTCCACCAGACCTACCAGGTCACACATGACCAACCAGACCTATGTAACCACCTTTAAAAGAAGCAAAGCCGGAGGGTCCAGCTTTCAACACCTAGCACCCAAAAACTGGAACGCACTCCCCACCGCCTTAAGAAGCGAAAAATCATACCACGCCTTCCGTAGACTACTCAAAACCACGCTGTTCAACTCACCCTGCCTCACCTGTATTCTCACCACTGTATGTATGGAAATAACAGCAAATGTATGAAAATATGCTTCTATGCAAATCTGTGTATCTGTATATTCACCATGTGTGCCTGTAACAAGTAAGACTTATTTAGCGCCACGATGCCCCCGGGCAGATGTGCGCTCTATAAATCCAAATAAATAAATAAATAAAATAAGCCCTCTGCAACGCATTGGCCACACACTTCACTACGTAAACTCAGGACATACTGAGCAACCTTTGCGTCCCCCCCACCCTCCTTCACTCCCTTGCTTCCTATGGCCTCCCACCGTCTTTCCTCCTCCTTGTTCTCCTTCTTCCCTGTCACACCTGAGTAGGTCACCAGAGTTAACCGCTCCATGAAGATCTGCTCCAAACAGGTTTCTCCCTGCTCCTCCAGAATCATCAAGGACAATAGTGTCTCTTTTGCCCCTGCACTTTCTGATTTCTGCAACCCCTCATTTGCCACTGGATCTTTCCCGTCCTCCCTCAAGCACTCCCTTGTGCACCACCCTATCTCCATCACCCCCCTCCTTGGAAAACTCTTGGAGAAGTTCACCATCCCCCAACTTATTTCACACAATGAACTTGTTGGCAGTCTCCACAACCATCAATCTGTATTCCGAGCATCCAGAGGCACGGAAACTGCTCCAGCTGTCCTCGTTCTACTTGATCTCCCCCTCCGCCTCTGACACAGTCAACCAGTCCATCCTCATAAAACGGTTCAATGACACCCTGGGTATCTCAGAGCAGGCACTTGACTGGCTGACCTCCTTCCTAAGTGACTGTCCGTCTCAGGTTACTCTGGGTACGTACTTCTCCCCTACCTCTTTCTCCACATGTGGCATCCCCCAGGGCTCCAACCCCTCTCCCTGGCTCTTTAACAAGTACCTTGCTCCTCTAGCACTCCTCATTTCAACCTTCTTCCTTAACTTACAGTGTTACGCAGATAACAAACAACTCTTCTTCAAACTTCCTGCTGACTTTGACTTCTCCCACTAACCGGGACTGCCTATTTGCCATCCAGTCCTGGTGCACTTCCAACGATCTCTGCCTCAAAGCCAGCAAGACTGAGATCCTTCCTATTGGGACTCCTGCTCTCTTTCATCCCTTCACTCTGGCTATCTTCTATGGGCTCTTCCACTTCTCCATCTGAAGCCAGAAACCTCTGAGTCATCTTAGACTCCTCTCGTTCCTTCCTCCTTCAAATCCGGGACCTTGCCAAGAAGTACCACTTTGAACTCTTCTCAAAGAATATTCTCACTTCCCCCCAGAGCTCAGTGTTACCAGAGCTCTGTTTCTCTCTAGGCAATAGCCTTCTCCTGAATCTACACCCTTCCGCTCTACGACCCCTCGACCTAATCCGGAAAAGGGCAGCGAGACTTATCCTTGGCTTCAAGCTCAGGGTATGCATCTCTCCATCCCAAAAAGCTCTGCATTGGCTCCTGGATGCTGCAAGGATCAAATTCAAATGCCTCTGCATCATCCATAAAGCTGTCTGGGGCCGGAAACCACGCTACCTGCAACAGCCTCCCCCCTTCAACCGGATCTTCTCAAATTCCAGAAGCTCCTCAAGACTGTTCCTTTTCACCACCTCCTTCCCTTCCACCCTTCCCTGCTACTCCCACTGTCGCTCAGCAACAAGGGCCCTTGTGTCCTTCCAGGCCATGGCCCCTCAGACCCAATCGCCTTCAGCCTCCACCCACCCTCAGCACTTACCTTGGCACCTACTGGCCTAAGGTGACTGTAAGGCTGCACTTAACCATTTATTTCATCTGTCCTCTCACTAGCACTTCCTCCACTGGGCACTTACCTCTGCTGCTCACTTACGAGCACGACTCACACCCACCTCTCTGCGCTTGCACATTTTGAATGCTCACAGGGCCTAGTAAGTCCATCTTTATCCTCCAGTGTAGTAATTGTTTCAATCCCTTTTTCCCTCCCTGTTGCCCTTTGGGTTCTTTGAAACACAATTTACATGTTTAAGCGCCTTACAAATGCACAATAAATAAAGGTATACCCCTCTCGGTTCATAAATAATATTTTACGCAACACAAACAGACCTATTTTTAGCACTCGGGAGGGGGGCAGTATGTATTACAACAGCTCAGCACAGCACTGACCGTGCACACATGACAAACTACTGCACTACTTATCAGTGTACTATCCTGGCCATAACAATCTCAGGATAGCCTCCTGGAAGTGAGACCAGATACTCTGAGTGTGACCATACGAGGATCGGGCCACCCCAATGGTTGACTCTGCACCCCCCCCCCAAATAGCCCTAGAAGTCTAATGAGCGATACCAAAATGATGGTTATTGACGCATGGGAGGCGTCGCATTACAAACTGTATTCGCCATAGTAGGTTTTGACTGCTGAGATCAATGAATAACGGACCGCTACCAGTTACCTTCATCAGGGAAGGAGTGGGATGAAACAAGACGAGTTGACTTTACTGGAATACTGTTCCATGGAGACCAAATACTTATAGCTAGATGCCTCCAAGATCTGCTCCCAAGCTGGGGCTCCCAGGCACCAGGAAGCAGTCCAGAATCCAGCTCTGTGCAGACACAGCCCAAACCTCCCATCTATTGAGCGACTGTCCAAAGGAATATATAGGTCTAGTGGTTTACACACATTCTGTTTGGGTGAATTGTGCCGAATAACCAGGGAAGAGACAGAGCGAGAGAGGGAGAGAGAGAGAGAGAGAGAGAGAGAGAGCGAGAGAGAGAGAGATGTCCATTACTTGTCCAGAAGGGTCTCACTCATGCTTGAATGACTCCCTCCCGGCTTCCCTTATCCCCATCTCATCACCCCCAACATCCGCCCATCTCCCTCTCTCCCTGCACTTGCACGATCCGAATGTCACAATGCTTAGTAGGACCGTTATTGGGTTTTTCTCCTCTGCCCCACCCCCTTTTGTCTTGTAGGAGGGTGATTTTTTCTGCTAGAGCTTTTTGAACATTAGTGCACCATAACTGATCTTTGATAGTATGGTCAGGTGGTGGGGCAGCTGACTCAAGCTCACGGAGGTTGGCGAAAAGTTCTTTAGGACGTGATTTGGCGTTCTGGATTCTGGTGTTGTAGAGATTACTTTTAGCTTTGGTGATTGCTTCCTTATAATTAGTGGCAATAGTCTGGAAAACGGCTTTGTTTGAGGGTGTTGGCAATTTCCTCCAGATCTTTTAGTCGCACACAACGTTTGAAGTTCAGTGGTGCACCATGTGTTCTGAGTTTTCGGTTTAATTTTTTCTTAGATTTCAGTGGAGCAATTGGGTCCATGGCAGTCAGCATGGTTTTATCGTATAGCGTGACTAGTGGAGTTGGGTCATCCTCCGAGTAGGTAGCATTTTGTTGCGGCTGATATTTTTAGAACTTCTGATGGAGGTGTAGGTAGTTGGGGGGGGATACTTCAGTAGTTGTGGTGGTGGAGAATATTATAGGTGTTGTGTCAGATCGCAGTGATGGGGTATTAGATATAATATTCATGGCACAGTTGATATCGGCAATCCAATCTAGAATCCGACCTTTTTCATGTGTGGGTGTATGGATGCGATGGGTGAAGCCTTTGGCTTGCATCGAATCTGCCAGGGGGCCGGCATGGGTATCAAAAGGATCGTTCAGGCCAAGGTTAAAATCGCCTAAAATGATAGCTTTAGATTGTGGTTTCATATTGGAAGCTAAAAGAGAGGTGAGGTCGTCTTCAAAAGGAGGATAGTGCTCCTGGGGGTCTGTATACAATGTGTAGAGTGCAGGTACAGGAGTGGGTGAGTTCGATTTTTAAAGTGATCACTTCGGCAGCGGTGATGGCTGGTTCTCCTGAGATTCTGATGTTTAGGGTGTCTTTAGCTATGTCCTTCCTGTATAATGAAAAGGCGGGACTTGAGGCTGTATGGAGCCAGGTTTCTGTGATTGCCAGTAGGTCTAGGTCGTGGACTTTGACAAAGTCTGCTATGTCTAGGGCATGGGCTGTCACAGATCTGGTGTTGATAAGGGCCCCTTTCAAATTTACAGTAGAATCGATATCTTCATGTTGTGTGGTGTGGGAGTTCAAGGGCATAATATTTTGCATTTTGTTTGGAGAGTTAGGCAGTTGAAGTGTGGGGGCTGGGTGTATTGGTTTGGCTGGAGGAGAGGTTCTGCTGAGTTAGGTAGGCCGCACCAGGGCTGGTAAATCTGTAAAGTGGTGTGTAGGTAATGTTTGCTAGCTGGGTGGTCTAGTGGGCACTTTATGGACAGTCCTACTCCTGCGAGTGCAGTTGTAGGCCGCTCAGGATGTTAGTCTGAATTTTCTTATGTGACCAATTATAGGTTGAGCTTTAGTTAAGGCAAACATGCTTAATGTCTCACTGGTGTGTGAAAGATTGGTAGTTTGGGAGGGGTGGGAGTGTAGGTGTAGGGAATGGGCTCACTGTGGGGAGGAATGGAGTTGGACATGGGAGGGGGTGGTGGCGTGCACAAAATATTCTTGCTAGACCGTACTCTATATAGGTGAATGATCCAACTGTGCAAAGCATGTCATTTGGACTGAGTGAAGCCATGATTAGTATTGGAAGGATACTGGTTATGGGCATGGTAGGAAATCATGCGGGCGCAGTTTGGGTGTGTCACACAAGTGGGAAGTACAGTGATTCGCCTAGATAATCAGTTAGGCAGATGTTACGAGATTGTCCAAGTAGGCAGGTGGTATATAGGGTAAGATATTCAATCTAGTCAAACAGTATGCAATAATGAAATTGCAAATGGATACAGTACTCAGTGGTCTCATACAATGGGTTCAATGAGTGATAGGTGCAAAATGTGCAGTATGCCGGTGATAAATAAGATACGTAGTCCCCAGACAGTGGGAACCGAGTACAGCATTCACAGTCAACAAGCAAGGGATACAGGAGGTGCAAGATTCTGCAGGCAATAGGTACTGTACATCAAGGCCTTAGGTAATCAAGCAGGTGTAGAGAGAGTTCACAATTATCGCAGGCAAGATGAATTTCAGGTGTACTGTATTAAGTCAGACATATCAGTTTATGGCAAGTCTATTGGTGTACACTACAGAACACGTATAGCCGGAGACAATGCTAATGGGAGCGAGAGCGGTTACAGCAGGTAGGTAATGCAATACATCAAACGTCATGATCACACAACAGCAGGTATTTCTGTAGTACACTAGGAAATATGCAGCCCTTAGAGTGGGTGCCGGGCAGTGATCTGCTCAGATGAGGATCTGAAGCTGGTCAGAGTGAGGCACTGCCAGAGACTGCGCTCAGTCTCGTTTTCCATCTTTTGAATTTCTTGCCCCCCCCTCCCTGGAATGCCCTTCCACTTTCTCTTTGTTGCATCATTCTCTGGTTCTCTAATATCACATTTATTTCAACACTCGATTGATTGCCCTCTGGACCCAACTGTTTATTCATTCTTATTGTACTGAGTTTCCGCTTTGGCTTAAGGCGCTTAATAAAAGACAAATAAAATACAAATACAAGAGAAACCCTGGTGGCATTGGCCAGTAAAATCAGACCCGAAAAGCCCCCTAGAAAAGAGCCACAGCCTTTAGGTTTCCCTCCCAGATCCGTAAGGGACACCTGGCTGTCGCTAGTCTGGGGAGGGCATATTGGATGCCAGCCCAGGAGAGGGACGCTTTCTAGTTCACCCATTCCCTTCCCCAGTTGAGTGCATAAAGACCCTTGAACCATCCTTCAGAGCCTGAGATTTGGGAAGCCATCTGTGACAGTCAGCACCCGTGATGCAGACGCTGCTATTCGTGTTGTGCAGAGGCAAGCATTGCAGACTAAAGACAGTGAACAGAGCGATATGCAAATGGTGGTACACATCTGGGAAGGAAGGGTGCAGACTCCCACCCACCTCCCCCGCTGTGGGAAAGGTGGTCTCACCTCCATAGAAGTACTGGTCCACGGTTTTCAGCCAGCCGACATCGTCATGTGTGTGGGGCACCAGATGCACGTTCAGGAAGCCAGGCTTGGTGGCTGGGCAGGACTAGGGAAAGCAGAAGCAAGAGGCATGGATCAGCGATAAGCAGAAGTGTCGTCATGGACCCACATCCTTCAGGCCATCAGATAGGGCTACAAAACCACCAACCAATAGTCACGAGGCACGGCCTTGTTCTGCTACCCATGGCAAGCCCGGCGCCCGCTTCTAGCCACTACCTGGCATGAACATCACCCCCCCCCTCCACTCCAGCCCCGCGCAGCCTTCTCAAGCTGCCAAACATACAATCTTCAAGCAAAACCCATGCATGGATCACTACCACTGAAGTCACCCCGAGCAGGATGACTGCACCGCATCTGCACATAGGAATCTCCAAGAGGCACAGTAAAGATCAAGAATCAGACCACTGTTTGACAAGCCCTACTAGTACGTGGGAATGTTGGGCAATTGGATGGGTGCATTGATGCCCCAGACTCAAAACATGACAGTTATCACCCCTCTGGGCCTTCTTCCAAGCCAATTAAACTGAGTGGGGAAAAATAGCATTCGGAAGGTTTACTTTATGTCCATGGTTTCTACTAATTTGACGCGCACTAAACAATGGGCTTGCTTTTTTTGGTGGAGCTTATTTTTTTTTTTTTGCAGCATGCATAAAAAGAAGCTGCCCGCTCAGGTCCATCAAAAAGCATGTCAAATGTTTGTCCACATCAAATCCCAGCACCAAGTGTTTGATCCCGAGCCAACAATTGGAGCACACATGCCATATCTGCCAAAACAAAGTGTTCAGCCTCACTCGTTTACTCATCGAGCTAAATATCATATACAACTTTATATCATGCTCTTAATTAAGAAAGAGTGATGTTGCTTTGTCAGTCCACAAAAACTAAGCACCCGTTGAGGGTCCGGAAATGAATGATAATTGGTTGGCCGAAGACCAACCGCCTCATTTACAGTGTAAGAATATATATTCATTAGTCATTAGTTATTACGTAGCTATTAGGTTAACTAGAGTGAGGCCATTTTAAGATGACCAGAAGCGCCATTTTGTTTTCTCTCTCTGTTCTCTTTAAGCATACCAGGCCTCTCGCAGTAGCCCAGTACATACATGGAACAAACCAAAAGGGGGCCTTGTGACATCAGCATACCTGGCCTCTCGCAGTACCCCAGCACATACATGGAACACGTACCTCTAGGCACATTAATGCATGGGCTCCTCTAGGCACATTAATGCACTGGCACCTCTAGGCAATGCATTGGCACCTCTAGGCACATTAATGCATGGGCTCCTCTAGGCACATTACTGCATGGGCTCCTCTAGGCACATGACTGCATTGGCACCTCAAGGCACATTAATGCATTGGCACCTCTAGGCAATGCATTGGCACCTCTAGGCACATGAATGCATTGGCACCTCTAGGCACATTAATGCATGGGCTCCTCTAGCACATTACTGCATGGGCTCCTCTAGGGACATTACTGCATTCGCCCCTCAAGGCACATTAATGCATTGGCTCCTCTAGGCACATTACTCCATGGGCTCCTCTAGGCACATTAATGCATTTGCACCTCTAGGCACATTAATGCATTGGCATCTCTAGGCACATTAATGCATTGGCTCCTCTAGGCTCATGAATGCATGGGCATCTCTAGGTACATTAATGCATGGGCTCCTCTAGGCACATTAATGCATTGGCACCGCTAGGCACATTAATGCACTGGCACCTCTAGGCAATGCATTGGCACCTCTAGGTACATTAATGCATTGGCACCTCTAGGCACATTAATGCATGGGCTCCTCTAGGCACATTAATGCATTGGCACCTCTAGGCAATGCATTTGCACCTCTAGGCACATTAATGCATTGGCACCTCTAGGCACATTAATGCATGGGCTCCTCTAGGCACATTAATGCATTGCCACCTCTAGGCACATTAATGCATGGGCTCCTCTAGGCACATTACTGCATGGGCTCCTCTAGGCACATTAATGCATGGGCTCCTCTAGGCACATTACTGCATGGGCTCCTCTAGGCACATTAATGCACTGGCACCTCTAGGCACATTAATGCACTGGCACCTCTAGGCAATGTATTGGCACCTCAAGGCACATTAATGCATGGGCACCTCTAGGCACATTCATGCATGGGCTCCTCTAGGCACATTAATGCATTGGCACCTCTAGGCAATGCATTGGTACCTCTAGGCACATTAATGCATTGGCACCTCTAGGCACATTAATGTATGGGCTCCTCTAGGCACATTAATGCATTGGCACCTCTAGGCACATTAATGCATGGGCTCCTCTAGGCACATTAATGCATTGGCACCTCTAGGCACATTAATGCATTGGCACCTCTTGGCAATGCATTGGCACCTCTAGGCACATTAATGCATTGACACCTCTAGACACATTAATTCATGGGCTCCACTAGTCACATTACTGCATGGGCTCCTCTAGGCACATTCATGCATTGGCTCCTCTAGGCACATTAATGCATGGGCTCCTCTAGGCACATTACTGCATGGGCTCCTCTAGGCACATTAATGCATTGGCTCCTCTGGGCACATTAATGCATTGGCACCTCTAGGCACATTGATGTATGGGCTCCTCTAGGCACATTAATGCATTGGCACCTCTAGGCACATTAATGTATGGGCTCATCTAGGCACATTAATGCATTGGCACCTGTAGGCACATTAATGCATGGGATCCTCTAGGCACATTAGTGCATGGGCTCCTCTAGGCACATTAATGCATTGGCACCTCTAGGCACATTATTTGTATGGGCTCTTCTAGGCACATTAATGCATTGGCTCCTCTAGGCACATTAATGCATGGGCATCTCTAGGCACATTAATGCATGGGCACCTCAAGGCACATTAATGCATGGGCACCTCTAGGCACATTAATGCATTGGCACCTCAAGGCACATTAATGTATGGGCTCCTCTAGGCACATTAATGCATTGGCACCTCAATGCACATGAATGCATTGGCTCCTCTAGGCACATTAATGCATTGGCACCTCTAGGCAAAGCATTTGCACCTCTAGGCACATCAATGCATTGGCGCCTCTAGGCACATGAATGCATTGGCACCTCTGGGCAATGCATTGGCACCTCTAGGCACACTAATGCATTGGCACCTCTAGGCACATTAATGCATGGGCTCCTCTAGGCACATTAATGCATGGGCTCCTCTAGGCACATTCATGCATTGGCACCTCTAGGCACATTAATGTATGGGCACCACTAGGCACATTAATGGATTGGCACCTCAAGGCACATGAATGCATGGGCTCCTCTAGGCACATTAATGCATTGGCACATTAATGCATGGGCTCCTCTAGGCACATTAATGCATGGGCTCCTCTAGGCACATTAATGCATGGGCTCCTCTAGGCACATTAATGCATTGGCACCTCAAGGCACATTAATGCATGGGCTCCTCTAGGCACATTAATGCATTGGCACCTCTAGGCACATTAATGCATGGGCTCCCGTACCAGCTAGCGCTTTCTGCAAAGAGGGCTCCCCAGAGGCACAAAGTCCCAGGCCCACAACCCACTATGCGCTCATGTGCCGCCCACCATGTGCAGTGGTGAGCTCGCCTCCTGACCAACAGGCTGGCAATTGGCACAGAACAGCAACTTCCAGAAGTCAAGTGCTGACTTCCATAGCCTTCCAAAAGAGAGTAAGGGCCAGAGGGACTGAGATAAAAACCTGACCTGCCAGCAGTAAAAGTGCACATTAAAGCATCATATGGTGCGGGTAAAGTGCTTCCCCAGGAGTGGCCCCGTCAAGGAAGCCCTGCCAGATGGACCAGTCTTCTTTCTATGCCCAGCGCTACCCTGCCCCGCATGTGTCTCCTCACCTGGTACCCGCACGCGGCGGCCGCGGCAATGCATTGCCTCGCGCCCAGGAGCAGCTGCAGCAGCAGCACGAGACGCCGCGCTGCCATACTCTCTACGAGGTCACGTGACTAAGCGGCACCTGAAGGCTCCCTGATATGGGGCTACCGCTTCCGCCTCCCCGGCCGCCCACGGAATGACGTCAACGCGGGCGACGATGCTGATTGGAGCAGCGGAGGAAGGGGGCGGGGGGCAGAGGCCGAGACACTGGCAGTGGTGAGGAGGCTCCGAGAGGGGAATAAGGAATAGCGCCCCGAAGCCCGCGCTGGATTACAGGGCGCAGGGCCGTATATTTAAGACAAAGGGTCCTGTAGGCAAGGACTCACTTAAGGGCTATCACATGTGCGACTTTAGGGACAAATGTTCCATGTATTGTAAGATATTAACATCAGTAATCCGTTCCTTTTTTTTGTTTTATTGTTGAATTTTTAGCATACAATATATACAACAAAATCAATACAAAATAGTTAACAATCCTTAAAATATCAGTACACTAAAAATGTATTTCTTGCATATAAATCCCATTCAATTACCAAAACAGTCCGGTACACCCCCTCCCCAACATTCTGACAGCATTATAGCCAACCCACCACAAATACAGAACTGCAGGGGTCTCAGTTCAGTTGTTTGGCGGATACGTGTTCTTGAAGAGTATCAGCCGAACAAGAGAACTGAGCCCCCTGCTGTTCTTGTAAGTGTGTTTAAGGACCAACTCAGTATCGTGTAAACTTAAATATCAGTTGGACCCAGGGCCTATTAAAGAATCACCCTGGGCAGGGGGGCACACTTGTGCGGCTACCCCACATTGCACCCTCCAGCGCATCTAGAGTCGGCGCTGGGAATGGGACATATTGGCATGTATGGTGTTGCGTAGTACTCTACCAGTGTGAGCATGCGTTAGCCTCGTTCCGGCTCGCGCATTCGCTTAGTGAATAAAGGATGTCCCGGTCACCAGTTGCCGCCGGGACCCCGTACCAGCAACACGCGTCCCGTGTCTGTCTCTGCCTGAATCCGTGTGCGTGTGTATGTGTGCGCTGGGGCTCTGGGGGTCACACGCCACTTCCAACACTGGCGACGAGGATCCGCGGCTGAGGGGAACGTGACATTGCTCCGGCTGATTTATTGTCGGAGAAAGTGTATCTCCCCACGCGGTCACAGACCTATGCAGTTGGCTGGTGGCCATCTTTAGAGCACGCGGATCACGGCGGTTGCAGCCCACATGGGTGCTCGTGTGCCGGCTGTGATCCAGCCTTCATGAAACAATTTTTGGACACTCCATGGCCCTGTGGAAAACAGGGGCCGTGGTTATTTACCTGGGAAACGCTAAAGGCATCACCTGCTGCAGCTGCAGGCCCACCCCATCATCATCCTGGGCCATCTGATACTGTACACCTCTCACATACAAGAGAAGGTTAGTGGAGAAACCCGCTGGGCTGACCCTGCTGCCACACCCTCACCCCAAACACCACCATGGGTGAGGAGGAAGGAGAGGAGGGGGCCCCCATGCCAATACCATGCAGGATGCAGAGGACCTTGGCACCCATGCCTGAGTTCGACACTTCAGGCCCACCGTCCAAACTGGGGCCAAAGTGGCAACTATGGATGAAGAAACTGGAAATGTTTTTCAGGGCCTCGGGTGAGACTGATGATGATGTGAAGGTGGCCACCATAGTGTACTCAGCTGGCAGGGAAGTCCACAGGATTTTTGACTCACTAAACCTTCAGGTGGTCACCTATGATGCGGTGAAACAGGCCCTCCAGAACCACTTCCTCCCCATGGCGAATGTCGACTTCGACAGATTTGTGATGTGTGCGGAGAAGCAACAAGGGAGGAATCTTTGGACGAGTTTTGTGCAAGGTTGAGGCACCTCGCAAGCACCTGCAGGTGGGTGAATGACGAGGAGATGGTACGGAACCAGTTGATACAGGGGTGCAGCTCCGGGACATTGCGGAGGCAAGTGCTTAGGTAGCCAGGCCTGACGCTGGCGCAATTCCTGGACACTGGTCGAGCATATGAGCTGGCGGAGTCTAGAGGCGCGAAAATGGACGCGGCAGCGCATCCTGGGAAGAGTGAGGATGCCTTTGCCATTGGGCGCTCTGCCCCAGTGAGGTCGCGCTGGGGTCCCAAAAGAGCGGACGGTCCCTCGACGCCCGGAAACCTGCAGTCCTGCCCGTACTGTGGGTACGATCTGCCACATGCTGGAGATTGCCCTGCAAAGACAAGGATCTGCAGAAGGTGTAGTATGCCAGGACACTATGCGAGAGAGTGCAGGGCCACGACCCCAGTAGCTACATCCAGGGGGCCGGCAAGATCAAGCGGGGGCAACCCCAGACGCTTTAGGAGTGTGTCTATGATCGAGCAGGGGGTGCAGGATTTGGACATTGCCGAGGAGGAGGAAGATGAAGAGGAGATCTTTTTCATCTCTAGCATTGCCACTGGAGCAAAGCAGAGTAGGCCACCGACATGCACAGTGAACATTGGCAATGTGCCCACTCCTGTCTTGATCGACACAGGAGCGTCGGTCTGAGTCCTAGCAGCTGAACACTATGAGGCTCTCCCAGGTCCTCCCAAGTTGGAAGAGTCCAAAGCTCGGATATACTCCTTTGGGGGGTCACGCCCCTGCCAATTCAGGGAGTCTTCGTGGCCCCAGTGTCACACGGGCCGAACAAGATCAAGGCCAGGTTTTTTGTGACTTATGTAAGCCTGCATTCCCTGCTGAGCTGCGCTTCCTCCGAAGCCCTAGACATTGTACATTTCACCCTGGCAGTGTACCATACAGACATTGATCGCCTGCTGCATCGGTTTGAAAGCATCTTCCAGGGCGTGGGCAAGTTGAAAGGTGACCCTATCAGGCTCCACATTGATGGGTCCGTGAGGCCGACAGCCCTCAAGCACTGAAGAATTCCATTCCATCTGAGGACGCAGGTGGAAAAGGAACTCCAATTGCTCATTGACTTGGACATCATTGAGAGGGTAGAGGGCCCGACTCCGTGGGTCTCCCCCATAGTGGTGGCACCAAAGCCCAAGCAACCAGGGGCTGTCCGCATCTGTGTGGACATGAGACTGCCGAACGCCGCCATAAAGAGGGAACGTCACCTCACGCCTACGCTGGATGACATAGTGGGCGAGCTGCAGGGGGCCAAAGTCTTTTCCAAGCTCGATCTGAAATCTGAAATCTGGGTATCACCAGCTGAAACTCCACCCGGAGTCATGTTACATAATGACATTTACGACCCACGAAGGGCTATATCAGTTTAAAAGACTCAGCTTTGGTATCTCGTCAGCGGCGGAAGTCTTCCAGAAAGTCATCCGTGGAGCGGGACTAAAAGGTGTCATTAACATGTCTAATGACATTCTAGTCTTTGGCTCGGAAGCTGAACACCTGAAGAGGCTGGAACGGGCGCTGGAAAGACTCAAGAGCCTAGGACTGACACTACACCGAAAGAAATGTGAGTTCCTCAAAGACCGAATAGAATTCTTCGGGTTTGTGTTCCATGCAGGAGGCATCTCTCCTGACCCGGAGAAGGTGAGAGACATAAGCGAGGCGGCCCTCCCAGAGTCACCGGCTGAGATACAAAGCTTTCTTGGCATGGTGAACTATTGTGGGCGGTTCATTCGCGATTTGGCCTCACTGTTAGAGCCCTTGCATGCACTGATGAGGAACGATGTTGCATGGGGATGGACATCCAAGGAACAAAGGGCGTTCGCCGAGATCAAGAATGCACTGTCGGGCCAGGAAATCATGGCATATTTCAGCCCGGACAGGGAATCAGAAATAGTCATCGATGCCAGCCCGGTCGGGCTGGGTGCAGTGCTGATGCAGGCAGACTCACATGGACTCATGCGCCCGATAGCGTATGCCAGCAAAGCGCTCACAGAAACTGAGAAAAGGTGTTCGCAGATTGAGCGGAAGGCCCTGGCCAATCTGTGGGGCTGCAAGCACTTTAGGTTCTACATATTGGGAAAACCTGTTGTGGTGATAACTGATCACAAGCCACTCATTCCGATCATGGCGGGCGCCTCCTCTAAGCCACCTCCACGCATCGAACGGTGGATGCTGTCACTTATAGAGTATGGTGTCAAATTACAATATCGCCCGGGTACCCATAACCCAGCAGATTACCTGTCCAGACATCCAGGGGCCGGGCGCCTCCGAGACACCGCCTAAGTGGGGGACTGCATTGAGATGGTGCACAATGTCGTGGAGGCAGTGGCACTGGCCCACCAGGATAGTGCGGATGCTTTAGGAAAGGATGAAATCTTCCTGGTCATCAAGGAGGCAATGGATAGCGGGGAGTGGAGAGTAGTCCTCACCAACAATGCCAGACGGGAGGCCGGAGCTCAAAAGGACCTCCAAGCACTGTGGAAGGTGCGTAACAAGCTCTCTGTAACGGAAGACGGCCTTCTGTTACGAGGCCGTCAGAGTGTCATCCCGCGAGCCTTGGTGACCAAGGTGCTTCATCTGGCCCACAAGGGACATCAAGGAACTGCCAAGACGAAGGCGCGCCTAAGACTGAAGGTGTGGTTCCCGGACCTGGAGCAAAGGGTGGACGAGTTTGTGCGCAAATGCATTCCGTGCCAAGCAGCCAGTCCGGCGGAGTGAGGACCGCCAATCAGAGCCATGGAGAGGAGTGAGCAGCCGTGGGGCACAGTGCACACGGCATTTGGCTCCACTGGTCGAAGCTTGTACTTTCTGGCGGTTGTGGACCAATGGTCCTGGTACCCTGATGTGGAGCTAGTAGAGTCGACAGCCAGCAACCACACCATCCTGACACTGAAGAAGATGTTTGCCACCCACGGGTTCCCCAAGGAGCTATGCGGCAAGAGACCTCTCGCCATTCATCACCAGACTCATTAACGCCTCCTTCTCCTCAGGTACCGCCCCCAGCAACCTTAAAGAGTCCTGAGTCCTCCCCCTTCTCAAAAAGCCCTCTCTTGACCCCTCCATTCCCACTAACTACAGACCTATTACCACCGTCCCATTCCTGCTCAAGATATTAAACAAGACAGCCTACCAACAAATCCAAAAATACCTTGAAATAAACCATCCCCTAGGTATTCGGAAATCAGGCTTCAGACGCCAACACGGGACAGAAACGGCCCTTATCGACCTGAAGGCTCAAATTGACACCATTAGAGACAATGGGAAAACTGCTTTATTACTTCTCCTGGGCCTCTCCACAGCATTCGATCTAGTTGATCACAAAATCCTATGCAATCACTTGGATTCAGCTGCCCACTACTCCCAAGAAGCCATCGGCTGGATCGAGTCATTCCTCAGCAACAGATCCATGCGTGTCTTCTCCACCTCTGCTGCCGCCGACCCGATCCCCATCACATGTGGAGTCCCCCAAGGTTCATCTGTCTCCCCTACACTGTACAATGTGTTCACGAAGCCCATGTTTGATGATCTAGATGGTCTGGGTATCACCTACACTAATTACGCTGATGATACACAGATCCTCATCCCGTTGATGGGAGATTACAACCATGATTTGGCCTTGGTGAACAAGGTGTACCTCATCATCCAGGCATGGATGGCTTCTCACAGCCTATGCCTGAATGATGACAAGACTGAACTCATCATACTTGGTTCCACCTCAAACCTAACCAAATTGGACCACAACTACACCAGCTTCATTATAGATGGGAACACGATCAAGGTAGCCAAAGAAGTGAAAACTTTAGGAATATACATCGACTCCTCCCTTTCCTTCCATAAACAGGTTAGCTCTATGGCATCCTCTGCGGCCTACACATGTAAGTTTATAAGAGCAGCCAAACCCTTCCTATCCACCCAGAGCTGCATTATGTTAGCCAGAGCCCTTGTATTATCAAAACTGCACTACTGTAATGCCCTCTAAGTAGGAGCTAGCAAGCAGGTCACTAACAAAATACAGACGCTACAAAACAACGCTCTCAGAGCAGCGCTCAGCATCCC
The DNA here is from genome assembly GCF_040938575.1 of Ambystoma mexicanum. Taxonomy (NCBI): domain Eukaryota; kingdom Metazoa; phylum Chordata; class Amphibia; order Caudata; family Ambystomatidae; genus Ambystoma; species Ambystoma mexicanum. The sequence goes on along the minus strand of NC_090926.1, from coordinate 1,265,368,755 downwards.
CAAGAGAGAACACATCTCTAACATTAGGAGAACCCATAATTGGCTCAACACTACAGATATAATCCTGCTCAAAGTAGCCTCACTAACACACAAATGCCTCAATAATACAGCCCCCACTACTTAGTCGACAGAATAAGCAAATACACCTCCAATAGACCTACCAGAACTTCCAATGCAAACTTGCTCACAGTTCCCAGGTTCAAACACACCAAAATGGGTGGCAAAAGCTTCCAGGTGAAAGCAGCCCAACACTGGAACTCCCTACCACCCTCTCTAAGGACATCCCAAACTTACACACACTTTAGACGCAACTATATCCATTGGATAAAGAACAATGACCACTAATACTATCCAGCCCACTGCACCGCTGTATACCATGTAAATTATGTTTATTTGTAAATTTGTAAACGTTTTGCCTTCCACTGTCCCATTGTAATTATTGTAACCTGTAACCAAGCTGTGAATAACCTTGTAGCTCCTGCGCCCTCATACCCTCGGGTCTGGTGCGCAATACAAATGAATAAACTAAACTAAACTAAACATTGTTTGGGGAAAAAGGAGGGATGTTTCGTAGTACGCTACCATTGTGAGCATGTGCTAGCCTCGTTCCGGCGCGCGCATGCGCTTAGTGAATAAAGGAGGTCCTGGTCGCCAGTTGCCTCCAGGACCCCGTACCAGCAACACGCGTCCCGTGTCTGTCTCTGACTGAATGTGTTTGTGTGTGTATGTGTGCGCGGGGGCCCCGGGGGTCACACTCCACGTCTAACATATGGGACGATGGCAAGTAAACCGTGGCAGAGCCATCATGTTTCCCATGCCATGTTGTGAGAAAAAGCCACTCAGTCCTGTTTTTGCTTGGAATGTGCTGTGTCCTCACCTTGTGGGGGCAGGAGCCACTGGATGGCTTGGGACTGCTCGTTGTGTAAAGGCCATGCAGGCTGTCTGGAGGGACACCCGACTGGTCCAACAGGTGATCGGTTTGCTTGGGGGTCTACTAGTCCCCCATGATCAGGGTCTCGGGGCAAGCAAGCAACGCCTACTAGTAGAGGTAATGATGAGGGAGTAATAACTGAGGGACACTCATTATACTTGCTACTTTGCAGCTCTGAACCCAAACGCAAAGGTCATGCCCTTTTATTGAAGGCGGCGACGCATCCTGCATCCCCGCGTGATTGCGCACCTCCTGCGTATACACCAGTACGACACCACATCCCTCCCCACCATTAACACAAGTGTTCAAAGGTAGCTCCTCTCACCCCATTATGAAGTTCTTGAATTTACACAGTAGACTGATGGTTCTTCATTCCCGTTCACCCTCAGTTCTCCCTGGCCAAGGTTGGTGAGATTGTAATCACTGCAGGGCCTAACTTGCTCAAGACGCTCCTCTGCCGATGCAGTGCCTGTCATAGCTGGGTTATGCTCTTCTTGCTCTAAGTCACCTTCCTGGTGAGTAGGATCCCAACCAGCGTTGCTGGTATTACCACCATTCACCTGTTATTTGAAAAGCAATGAGTATCTCGATCTCGTCATGGATGCATGTCCTTGGGAGGAGGTGATCATGCTGTCCTCCTTTGCAGTCACCATCGGTGGCTGTATCAAAAGGCAGCGTGATTTTGCTTTGTGGCTTCTTGACGAGGACAGTGTCACCCATGCACAGTGCACAGTTCTGGTTCCTTGGCTCTTCTGCGAGTACTTTCAACTTTGTTGTGCTCCTCATTTCATGCTGCACATCCAAAGTTGCAGGCTCCCAGTCAGGTGCTTTAGGAGTTGTGGTGCTCAGGGGAGCTCCCGATTAAGAGGCAAGCCAGGGCCACACCCATTGCTGTATGGGGGTGAACCTGTAATCTCTTAGGAATTAAAAAATAGCTTGTCTGGGATCTTCCTGGCATGCCACTACCATCCATAATGATTTGTTCAGAGTATACATAAAGCGATCCGCATCCCATCCTCCCTGAAGGATGCAAAGATCCTCTCCATGCCCAGGCCCAAGGGATCAGGAGGGGGAGTGTCATTGATCTTCCCAGAATAGATACCTGTGTCCATCATCCCCACTCAGGACTACTCCTCTTTCGAGTGCCTAGTCTGCAGGCTCTCACTGTCTCCTAAATCTTCTCTTCTTATAGCCACATTCTCTCGGCCACCAGGACAGACCACTCCCTTCCTCTCGGAATGGGCTGACATGGCCTCCTCTCTACTCTCCTCCTCCTCTCTCCTCCTGCTGGGTGACCTCAACATCCACCTGGACTCGCCTGACACCTCAGGACCTTTCCGAAACCTATACGATTCTCTCTCCCTCTCACCTTCTGGCTCCACACACACAGCGGGCCACACTTTGGATGCTCTCATCTCTTCCAATATCCCTCTCTCTATCCCTCCCACTACCTCTCTCTCTTGGACGGACCACTCTCTTCTCTCATCACACTTGAAGCTCTCCTCTTGCATCGGTACACCTGGCGCAGCCATTCAGACTAAAAAACACCAGACCCATGAAAAGAGTGATAGCGACTGCCTTTGCCTACACCTAATCTCGGCCTCCTACTCCTGCGGCTGACTCCCACCCTGACACAGCCCTCGCTAACTTCAATCTCTCTATCTCTAACAACCTTGATATTCTTGACCCTCTCATGAGGGCCCAACTGAAGCCGTCTGAAAAGTGCAACTCTTGGTACGACTCCGATCTGTCTGCCCTTAAACACAAGTGTAGGGCAGCTGAGCGGAAATGGAATTCGTCAGGCGCACCCTCTGACAAACTGGCCTGCCTCCTCCTTCAAAGGCAATATCGACTCTGCAACCACACCAATAAAAGAGTCTTTATTCAAAGTCTGTAAGGAAATGGCCAATCCCACAGCAGCTTCATCTTCTGTCACACCCACCCAGGACCTTTGCTCGGCCCTGGCAGTACACTTAACCGCAAAACCTGAGACACCCTTTCCTCTCTCACTTCCACACAACATCATACACCAACACCTCTTGAGCCTTCCTTGCTCCCCCACCGACACCTCTTCCCCTCTCTTCTCTCACTCCCGTCACACCTGATGAGGTCACCAGACAAGTTCGGTCTACGAAGGCTTCATCCAAACAGGTGTATCCCTGCCCCTCCAAAACCATTAAGAATAACATTGACTCACTCGCTCCAGCCTTGGCTAATCTCTACAATCTCTCTTTTGCCAATGGAGTTTTCCCAACTTCTCCTAAGCACTCCCTTGTGCACCCTCTGCTTAAGAAACCCTTTGCCGACCCCTCCATTCCGGTAAACTACCGCCCCATCTCTATCACCCCTTTCCTGGGCAAACTCCTGGAGAAGCTGCCTATCTCTCAGCTCACCCTCCACACTGCCTCTGCAACCATCAATCGGCCTTAGAGCATCCAGAGGCACGGAAACTGTTCTTCTGCACACCTGTGAAGACCTGTTCTCAAATCTTGACACTAACACTCCCTCTGTCCTCATTCTCCTTGACATCTCCTCTGCCTTTGACACAGTACAACACAACAACCTGATCACACGTCTCTGTGACACCTTGGGAGTCACAGGTCAGGCTCTGGCGTGATAAACTTCCTTCCTTTCTGATCACCCATCCCATGTGGAACTTGGGCCTTTTCTCTCTACTATCGCTCGTTCAACCTGTGGCGTTCTCCAGGGTTCCAACCTATCCCCCTGGTTCTTCAATGTCTACATGGCTGCCCTGGCACGTGTGATTGCCACTTTCATCTCTAACTTCCAGTGCTATGCGGATGACACACACCTCTCCTTCAGTCTACCTGTAGCCACCTCCTCTACCTCGCTCATATCTGCTTTTCTGTCTGCAATTCAGTCATGGTGTGCCACAAACGACCCCTGCCTCAACGCCAGTAAGACTGAAATTGTTCGCATTGGGACGCGTGCTCCCGCTTTCTCACTCTCTCTCTGGCCGGCCTCCCTTGGCACTGCGCCCGCACCCACCTGCGAGGCAAAAAATGTTGGGGTCATCTTTGACTCCACTCTCTCCTTCTCCACTCACATTTGGGACATCTCTACAAAGTCCAACTACCGGCTGCACCTCCTCAGAGATACTCTTCCTTTTCTCACCTTCCCCAAGTAGCTCACTGGCTCCAGAGCCCTGGTTCCATCAAGACTGGACTACTGCAACAGCCTCTTTCTCAACCTCGATGCCTCTGTTTTGCGCCCTCTGCAACTCATCCAGAACAGAACCGCAAGACTTATTCTTGGCCTCAAGCCCAGGAACCACATCTCTCTGGCGCTGAAATCCCTCCACTGGTGCCCCGTGGCTGCAAGGATCAGGTTCAAGACCCTCTGCATTGTCCACAAGGCTTTCTGGGGCCTGGGACCTTCCTATCTGCAATGATGCCTACCTAAATACTGTCCTTCCCGAGCCCTCCGCTTATCCACCTCCAACCTTCTGCGTGTGAGCCGGTTCTCCAAGCAGAGATTAGGAGGGAGATCTTTATCCTCAGCAGGCGCCTCCCTCTGGAATAGACTCCCTGCCGCACTCTGTCTTGGGCCTGATCTCCTGAAATTCAGGAAACTCTTTAAGACATTCATTTCTCTCTCCCTCTGCTAACCTCTCTCTCCGCTCTATCCCTCTCTCCCTCCTTTTTCCACACAGCTTGCTAACTGGCCGCCAGGTGTACCACAGAGTCTCACAGGTCCCTGCCACACCCGCCAGTCCTCTCACACTGCCTCCGGGCCTGCAATTGCCTCATTGCTACTGCACTTGGTCAATGACCCATGAGAGCAGTATCTCTCAGCACTTACTACAGTTTTCATACTGGATAGGCAGGACCCCCCTCCCATCTCCTGTATTGTCTGTGCACTTGCAATGATCTGAACGTACCATATATTGAAGATCATCTAATCTATCTTCCCTGTCTCCCCTCCTTGCATAGTGGTGACTCAATGCACTTGGAAAAACTGCAGAATCGTCGTCAGACCTATTTGTTGTTATCTACACCGTTAATCATATTATATGCACTTACTCTGCCTGTGCAGACTTGTATCATTCAGAAATTCAAGGTCTCTGAATGACTGTTGTTTTTCCCCTTGTTCCCTCCCTCCTTGAGCGCTTTGAAACACTCGCCTTGTGTATAGGCGCTTTACAAATAAACATTACCATGCCATACCCTTAGCTTTCGGCCAGCATGTCCTTATTATTCGGTGTTCTATTCCTAGGTCTCTCAGGACGTTGTTTATTTCACTTCCTTGAAACAGTGGCAGGTTGAAGGACTTGAGGCTGATGGGTAGGCTATGGGTAGCAAAGAGCTTTCCAGCATGGGGACTCAGGTTAATGCGACAATTCGTCCATCATTACCAGGGTGTGGGTTCCATCGGTCTTGGAACTGCAGTCTACACAGATGTTTTTCCCATGGCTTTTTGCTTCTGGGCATCGAAGGAGAGGTCCTTGCGGGTGTGCCGCCCCTGGTGTCTGGCATGGTATGCCTCTCGATATCAGGACCAGTAGAAAGACTCCCTTCTCCTGGTATTGGTCCACACATACCAATTTAGTTCACAACAAAACCAGGGGGAATGACTCTCTTGCCCTGGAATCTCTTGAATGTATCAAAAGGCTTTCAGTCATTACAGCAGGAGAATGACTCTTCTCCTGGTGTTTGAGAGTTCTTGTTCATATCTCTCAAATTGATATTTCTTTTGCCCTCTTCTCGTGGAATTAGTAAAGTCCCAACTTCTTCTCAGGGCCTCAGTGGACCTTTGCCTGCTACTGTGACAAGGGTGCTTTCTCGAATGCTTAGTATACTTATGTCGAAGTACCAGATCCTTCTCTGTTGGTCAGTGGGCCTAATGCTGCCACTGTGATGAAGAAGTTCTCCTCCGATGCCTGATGCTCTTGTGTTAGGGTCCTAGACCCTTCTCTGGTGGTCAGTGGACTTGTTACTACCACTATGATGAGGCAGTGCTCCTCAGATGCTCGATTCACTGTTGTCGCCACTGCGACAAGGACATTCTCTTCCGATGCCTGATAGGCTTGCGTTAGGGCCCCAGACCCTTCTCTGGTGGTGAGTGGACTTGTTACTGCCACTGCGACAAGGAAGTTCTCCTCGAATGCTTGGTTCACTGTTGTCGCTACACGAATGAGAACGTTTTTCTTGGATGCTCAGTGAACTTGTGTTGGGGTCCCAGACCCTTCTCTAGTTGGTCAGTGGGCTTGCTTCTGCCACTGCGATGAGGAAATTCTCCTTGAATGCCCAGTCCACCCTTCCCAATGGTTGGACTGTTATTAAAGGGTAGGCGGAAAGCCACTTGAGCCTCTCTCTCTTCCATCCCATGTCCCCTCCGGGTCTCTCATACTTCCCGTTACCTTGTTTGGGACTTCGGTATGCCACCAGAGCTTCATGGGGTCGGGGTGTGTCTCTCCGGCTCTTCAGGCTTCTTTCTGCAGCTCTGTGCTCTATTAGACAGCTCTGCTCCCTCTTCCTGCATCATGTTCGGGTCTGCTCCAGCTGGACCTACAGAGAACTCCCTGAGTGTTTTGCCGGCGTCCCCCGCTCTTCGGCTACCCCAGTCAGCCAACAGGACTTGAAACTCACACTCAGGATGGTTTCCACACCTGCTGCCTCTCCCAGCTGGGCTTGACCAAATCTTCAGTCCTTCTTCTCTTCTTATACTTTGTTGCCAGTCCTGCCCTGGCGGACTGTCAAAGTCCTTCGTTGTTCTTGATAGGTGTTGTGTACTGCGTACACAAGGTATGCATGCGCGAGCCTCTACGGAGCTCGCGCATGCGCGTTAGAATAATAAAGGCGGTGCCCGGCAGTTCGCGCCGGAGACCGGAGCCATCACACGTCTCCGGCGTGTATTCTCTGCATGCATGGGTGCGTGTGGTTGCATGCATGTGTGACGGGCATCGGCCGACCCCGCACAATACAAAATTGGCGACGAGGCAATAGGTTGATCTTCATTCCTCCTCGGGGCCACCTCGTGACAGTACTAGCACAGTCAGTCATCTTCATGTGTTTTGTGCTCCTCCTCGTCCTGGTACTTTCTGTTTTGGCTATTTCTCCTACACTACAGAAATACATGGATTCTCAAGGAAGTCGTTTGCACTGGAGGAGAGGGGGGGGGGTTACGGAAAGTTGGGGTGTGACATTGGCCAATGGTCTGCACCCTAGGTGATCGTCCTTATCCCCATGAGGTCCTCCCGCATTAAACCACCCATAGAAGGACTATTGGGTAGTGGCTGCACCGTCCTAGCCTCATGGGATAGGGAACCCCCTTGGGGAGAAGGGACGATACCTAGCAAATCGTTATGTACGCTTCCCCTAATGCTGCTGGCTCTCCCATCTGAGAGTGTCCAGGGGTCATGATTTTGCCGCTCCTTCTTAGGACCATCTTTAGGGTTTTCGTACCACTTGCAAACAGGGGTATCAGGTTTAAATCCTTCTTCCTCCCAAGTTTCAAAAGCAGAATATGTAACCAGAACATTATTGCTTTCCTCTATTAGCTTACCAAACCGAGGAGAGTCGGTACCAATAATGGTTTCTTCAGGGAGTCCGGGTACCACGGCTGAGTACATAATGGTTTCTGACCCCTGCTGTTAATATGGACACATGTTATCCTATCTGGCTTTCCCATTTGTAGTTCCTCTGGAAATACCAGGTCTGCTCTTACTGCCGTTTGTCAGCTGCCGGTATCAACCAGCAATGACACTGGCACTCCATTGATTATGACAGTCTCGTGGGTTTTAAATGGGGTGGATACACAGAGACAGTTGTTAAGGGTTTCAAAGTTGTTTTCCCTTGTGATTATAAGTCACCCCACTCCTCTAAAGCCATCCAGCTTATTTCCATGGGTTCATCTTTCCGATTTCTTGGACATTGTGTCACACGCTTCAGGCGCATGCCATCCTGGAGACTATGGAGTACTTGGCGGCTTCACCGCCATTGAATTGTGCCATTACTTACTTTTGTTTCCTGTTTCTGCGCTCTAGTCTTTCTGTCTGGGTTTGTTTTTTTTCCTTTTTAACCACGCCCCTTCCATAGCGCTGCGCGTTGCAACCCTACTGCTTTCGCTTCTGGGTTTACACGCTAGTGCTATTGCTTTCCTTTCGTGCCTCTGATTGTTTCTTTCTCACTTTTTGCCTTCCTTCATGGTTCCCCTTTCTTTCCCGGGTCTCGTCCTGATCTATTTTTCTTTCCGCCTTGTTTTTCGTATGGAAGTTCCTTCCGTACACTTTCACTGCCGCCTTCTCCAGTGGTCTTTGCGCTGCTGATCTGTTCTTCCCCGGTCCACCTTTTCCTTCTGTTTTCCCACCGGTAGCGTCCATTTCGGCGGCTCCGACTTTCTTCTCTCTTTCTTTCCTTCTTTCCCATTTCTTTGGCATACCTGTGGCTTCCGGGCGTCCACGGCTTCCTGTCTTCATCCGCCTTGGAGTTCCAGGAGCCATATCCAGTTACCCTTCAGTGCTCCCAACCTGTGAAAGATTCTACAGATCCTATCAGGAAATCGGAATGATCTGCTTCCCCGATAACTATCGGAGTCACAGCTCTGCTTCATCTTGAGATCTATCCAGCTACAAGAGACCCCACACCACACTCCACGAGAGGTTTTTTCTGCCGTTCTGGCTTTTTCCTCTCTAAGGCTCTCTCGGGACGAGGTCCTTTGTTGCCTTCTTTAGTAAGGCATCAGAGTGGCTTCGCTCTGTGAAAGACCATACCTCTTCAGAAAAAAACTGAGAGACCGGAGAAAAAAGGGACGCCTACAAGACAGCTCGTCTGAAGAAGCAGGTGAAGAGGAGGGGGGTGTTCGAAGATAGTAATACTCAAGGTGTGGATGACAGACCTGACACATTGTCTGGCCAGATGTCCCTTCTCCCCACACATGAAACACACTATCATAGCTCCAGTAGTGGATTTCCTTCCTCTGGGTTGAGCATTCCCCTCTCCTTAAAGAGGACATACTTTCTTTCACACTTTATTCTATTTCCTTACACCCGAATTTGATGGTTTTATTAGCTTTTTCCAGAGGCATTTCTCTGAGGTTTGTTTTAAGCTCTCTCCGGGGTAGGTTTCTGCGGTTTATCTTTACGTGCTTATGTCCTTCATCACCTCTATGTAATGCCCTGAGTTGTTTGGCTGCCTCCGCATGGGCTTGTCAGTTTCAATAGCACTATTCAAGGTAGGTTTACTAAGCTGTAAGACTGCCCATTGCAAGGATGGGGGAAAGACTATTAATCATCTGTTCTAATGCCAATGCCTCCATTACTTCTGTTAGGAGCTTCTTGCCCCAACCACTGTGATAAGGTATTCTGTATCCTGGCCCCTAATTCTAGTGGAGTCTCAGTAGGGTTTAGCCTAATCTCCTGGAATTTATGACGGTAGTAGCTTTCAGTTTGTCCTACTCTGTGTAGGAGACTTTGTTTTATTTCATCGAATGACGTAGTTCCCAGAAGATTAAGGGTCTGAAAAGATGCCTGGAGTTCACCCCTTAGTAGGGAAGTGAGGTTGCAGGTCTTAATCTCTTCACTCCAGTAAAACTGTTGTACCAGTCTCTCAAAATTAAAAACAAAATGTCCCAGGTCTATGCCCCCACCCTTACCGATTGGGCTCAAGAATCCCATGCGACAGGACTGGTCGTAGCTGGCAGGATGCCATTTTGTCCAGCCCCTCCTGGAAACCTTTATCAGCCTGGATCTGATGGGTAACCAGGCAGTCAAGTAATATCTCTATCGGATTCATCATAGGTAGATTGGGAATTTGGATGGGGGAGTCTGGTAGTTTCTTGTCTTACTATCTTCCCTTAAGTTTAGGGAGTCGTCTGAGATGATCATGTCCTCCCAAACTCTTGAACTCTCTTTGTCTTCCTTTTCCCTTTCAGAGTCGCCTGACAACTCGGATGGATGGTAAGGAAGGGATGTCAGGGACTCGTTAGAGTTTTCCAAATTGTGGGAGGACAGCTCGGAACATCTACTGGGGTGACTTGCTTGTTTTCCTCTGATTCGTCTGAAGATTCTATACTGTGGGGAGACAGGGATTTCAAATTCTCACTGGAGGTCCTTGAATAATTGATGGGGGGCCTGGGATTTCTGCAGACGGTGGTTCTCCTTTTAATATCTCTGAGGTCTCTTGGGTAGATTTCACAGGGTCCTCTCGACTATCTGAAATACCTGTTAGGGAGGAAGTAAAGAAAGTACTAGTGGTTGGTGGTTTTAAACTGGGTATCATTCCTAGTGATCCTGTGGGTGGTAAATCTTTTCCCGCTCTGGCCATATACTTCTCTGGGTTACTCAATTTATATCAATTTAGTTAGAATCCTATGCCTGACATCATATGTAAGGGTGTCAAAGAAGGATGCTAACACAAGGGTGGCATTTTGGTTGGCAAAAACCTTTATTTATCGAAAAACAAGAAACCTTCACAATCCCTATCTTATTAGAAGGTTTTCCCTGCCTCAAACCTAATACTAAAGGATCTGTCAGAAAGTCAGACGAAATCCATCTCCACCGTCCTGTGTCAAAATCTAGATCAATCTAGAAAAAGACTTAGACAATAGTAAATTCCTTCCACAGGAGAATGACTCACTTCTCCGGATATTTGGTGGGTATTCCCAGAAATGTTCTTTGGCAAAAGGATGCCAGGGGGAATGACTCCCTTCCCCTTGCTGGCAATTCCAACAAGCTTTTGAGCCTGTCAATTTTTGGAACCAAGAAATTGACTCTCTTCTACTGGTATTGGTTCACACACTTCAATATGATTTACTCCAAAGCCAGGGGGAATGACCTCCTTCCCCTGGCATCGCTTGATCAATAGGCTTTCAGTTTTTTCAAGTTCAGGACCAGGAGAATGACTCCCTTCTCCTGGTATTGGTCCACACACACCAATATAGTTCACAACAAAACTAGGGGGGAATGATTCCCCGGGGCGTCTCTTGAGTGTATCAAAAAGGCTTTCAGTCTCTACACCAGGATAATGACACCCTTCTCCTGGTGTTTGAGAGTTCTTGTTCGTATCTCTCAACTTGATATTTCTTTCACCTCCTTCTCATGGAATTAGCAAACTCCCAACTTCTTCTCGGGGCCTTGGTGGACTTTTTCCTGCCACTGCGACGAGGATACCTTCCTCGGATGAATAGTATACTTATGTCGGGGTCTCAGGCCCTTCTCTGGTGGTTGGTGGGCTTGTTGCTGCCACTAGGAAGTTCTCCTCAGATGCTCAGTTCACTGTTGTCGCCACTGTGACAAGGAAGTTCTCATCGGATGCTCGGTGTACTTGTGTTGGGATCCAGACCCTTCTCTGGTGTTCAGTGGGCTTCTTGCTGCCAAAGCAATGAAGTTCTCCTCAGATGCTCAGTTCACACTTCCCAATAGTTTGACTGCTACAAATGGGTAGGCGTAAAGCCTCTTAAGCCTCTCTCTTCATCCCCCTGTTTCCCCGCCACGTCTCTCATACCGCCCGTTTCCTTATTTGAAACTTTGGTACGCCACCCGTGCTTCCTGGGACTGGGGTGTGTCTCTCCGGCTCTTCTGGCTTCTTTCTGCAGCAGCTCTTAAGTCAAGTATATTGAGCATCAGAGGAGAACTTCCTCGTCACAATGGCAGCAACAGCCAAATGACCATCGGAAAAGGGTATAGGACCCCGACAGAAGTATATTAAGTATCTGAGAAAAACATCCTTGTCTTAGTGGCAGGGAAGAGTCCACTTTGGCCTCAAGAAGACCAATATCAGGAAAGGGGAAGTCATTCTCCTGACTCTGAAAATTGAAGGAAACAAAGTCTTTCTGATCAAGAGATGTCAGGGGAAGGGACTCAATCGCCCTGGCTTTTCCATGAACTATATTGGAGTGAGTTATTCCTGCTGGTTTTTGTGTGAACTTTATTGCACTGTTTGAACCAATACCAGGAGAAGGGAGTCATTCTCCTGGTCCCCAAGTTGACTGTTGTAAAGGTTTGTTGGAACCACAGGCCAGGGGAAGGGAGTCCTTCCCCCGGCATCATTTATGCCAAAGAACATTTCTGGGAATACCACCCACCTACCACCAGGAGAAGGGAGTCATTCTCCTGGAGAAGTAACTTTTCTGTTGACATATACTTTAGTTGTTGTGTAAAGGGTAGAGGAACATTGTGACACAGGGCGGTAGGGTTTGATTACAACTGACATTCTGGCAGCCCATTTTAAGTATTAGTTTGAGGCAGGGAAACCCCTCTTAGAAGATAGAGATAGTGAGGGTTTCTTTTCTTACAAATAAAAGTCTTTGCCAACCACCACACCACCTTTGTGTCAGCTTCTTCCTTCGACGCCCTTACAGTAAGTAATGTGTTTTTCGAATGGATTGTGTCCTCCCACTGATTCCTCATCTTTGATAGACTCCCATAGCAGTTAGATAGAAGGAGGTGGGACCAGTGGATTTGTTACTGGTTAATATTGTGCAAAACAGCTTTCCCAAACCTAGCAACCTGATCCAACAAGGTGTCCAGTCATTAATGTTTTGAGAAGGTGTGTATTGAAGACCAAGTCACTGCATTACAAATGTCCTGCACTGGTACACCTCGCTGCAGACCCAAAATGGTTGCCACCCCTTTGGTGGAATGTGCCCTTAGGCTTTCAGGGACATATTTCCCTGACAAAGAATAACATTCAAAAAGGCACAGAATGATCCAGCGTGAGGAGGTCTGTTTAGTCACGGCTTGACCTGGTTTGTGTCCAGTGTAACAAACAAAGAGCTGTCCGTCTTGCCTGGCATTTGCCAATCTGGCAATATAAAACCTCAGAGCCCTTTTTGGGTCAAGTATGTGCAACTTACGTTCCTCCTTGGAAGGATGAGGGGGTGGATAAAATGCTAGCATATTAATCTTTTGTGCCAGATGTATTCTTTATAGATATTATAAATTGGAATGATAATATGTCATTGTTTAGAATGTAGAATGTTGGTGGGTGTTGGAACTTGGAGGACTCAGTTGATATATGAGAATAAAAGGATAAGGTTCATATTAGTAAGTCTCTGGTTAATGCTCACTAGCAACATAAAACAACAATTGGCAACGAGGATAAAAGAAACGTGGACAGGAAAAGAAAAGCAAATTGAAGTTGTCGAGACGTGTAAAGAAAAGCAAATTAAAGTTGTCGAGACATGCAAGGAAATTCAAGCTGTCGCACAACTAAGGACATAAATGAAGATAGAAACGCGCCTAAATAAGCGGTAAGACGCGCTGAAAACAATATATATGCAAGGAAATTATAATTGACACGTTAGTATAAGCACGCACATAATCAGCAAAACTTTGTTTATTTCCAAAAATATAAAACATACACACGTACTGAGGCGTGCGAGGAAAGCAGAGTGCAAGTGCTTTAGGCCGATGAGCTGATGACATAGGGGCGTTATGGACAATATTGAGGAAGGTACCTAAGATTAGAAATAAGCACCTATAAAAATGTTGGAAAACATGACTCCATTTTAAAGTCACTAATGTAAAAGATATGTTGTCATAGCAACACGGCCCGGCACTTAAAGGAAATACTATAACGAAAAGTAAACTGCACTGTGACAACGCAGAGTTTGCACATGACAATAATATGCCACGTTGAGCCTACATAAACCATATTCAAACAGGCAATAGGAAAGAAAGCATATATAAAGAATAATTACATAAATCAATAGTCAACAAAAGAGGGCAGTAAAACAATAAACAACTTATATCTTTATTGTTTTAAAACAAACATGACCTAATTGGATATGTCAATACGAATAACCTACAGATAATAAACAAACAAAAAGGAAAAGGAAAACGCAGTGACATGAAACTGGATAGATAGCTATAGATAAAGAGAAAAGAGAAAATGTCATCTGATAATGCAGTTGAGGATATGAGCACTGCATCTACAAGTAATACATCATAAGTTACACCAGGGGCATCAATTATATCGACAGATCCAACCAATTTATTGAGGAAACCTAACCCTTTTGATCTAGTACCCCAAGAGAATCAAGGACAGAGGTGGCAAGAATGGATTGAAGATTTTGAAGAGTTTTTAAGAGCAGTAGGAAGTCAAAATGCTATCAACAAACTAAATATCTTCACAAATTTAGTAGGAAGAGAAATGAAAAGTGTTATTAAAACAATACCCCCAGAAGAGAAATCAACATAACAACTATCAATAACAGTAATAAATGCAAAGATTATTGCACCACCTAACCGAGACTACAAGCGCTATATTTTTGACCAATGCACTCAAAGCCCAAATGAGACAATCGCACAATTTGCTCTACGATTGCAACGGAAGGCCATGTAATGTGACTTCTCACATTTCAATGATGATGAAGCAATCTGACTGAGAATAATTGAGGGCTGTTTGTCTTCACAATTCCGGAAACATCTGCTAAAAAAGTCACTTTCTTTAAAAGAAGTACTTGAGCTGGCACAAATATATGAGAGGGTGGATACGCAGGCAGCTAAAATAGAAAATCCTAAAGGATTAGACACCATTGCTGTTTTGGGTCAAAGACAAAATACACAATGGCAAAAGAAGAATTTGGGTGAATCTCACTGGTATAATAGTCGTAAAAACAGTGGAGAAAGTCAATGTTACAGGTACGGATTTGAATTCCCACATAAAGGTCAGTGTCCAGCTCTAGGCCACCAGTGTCTACATTGTGGTCAAGAAAACCACTTTCAAAATATAAGCAGAGAAAAAATGCCTTTGACACATGTACAGAAATCAAATGGACAAGTGATCCTAACCGAAGATACGAGAACCAAAGACAATTTAATACAAGAACAAACATAGAAGGAGTGGAACCAAGATCAGGTCAACCAAATTTCCGAATAGGTCATCCGAACTTTCGGCCAGGATTTGTGAGAAGCAAGGATGCTCTAGAAATTGAAGAAACTGAACAAACAGGAGAACTAGGAGCTGAACAAATACCACTAGTGCTGATAAACAAAAGTCAAAAATATATCAAAGAAATATACAGTGATCCTTATGAAAACCCTCCGGTGGAAAGCAGAAGATATATGGATATAGATGTAAACAATGAGTACATAGACTATGACATGTATGGCAAAGAATTTGTAAGGCTAATATACGGAGCATCGGACGAGAACAGAGCCATAAAAGTGACTATAAATTTAGGAAATCTAAACACACCTTTCTTAGTAGACACTGGAGCCACAGTGAATGTGATGAACAACAATGTCTATGAAGAAATAGCACAGTTATACCCGTTACGACCGTCAAGCGCTAACATATTTCAATGGGGAGCTGTACGAGCATTAACTGTGAAAGGAAAATTCACATGTGACCTAATACATAAGAATATTCACATATCCACTGAAATATTCGTCATAGACAGCCCTATTGAAGGAAGGTATCTCATCAGTTGCAAGACTGCAACAGGTCTGAAAATCATCAATGTAAACTATAACAAGAATGAGATGATAAAGGGTATTACACCTCAGAGACAGGATGTACAATACATAAAGGAAGGTGAAATGGATATGGAAATGATCAAGGATAAATTTCCTAATTTATTCAAAGGAGTAGGAAAGCTGAAAGGTGATGCAATACATCTTCACATTGACCCTCAGATTCAGCCAATGCCACAGCATCTGAGGAAGATAGGATTTCATATTCAAGAAAGAGTGTCCAGAGAATTGAAACAGTTAGTTGACAATGATATAATTGAGAAGGTAGAAAGTGGTCCCACGCCATGGGTGTTGCCACTAGTAATGGTTCCGAAAGCTGATGGACGTATTCGCTTATGTGTAGACATGAGGATTCCAAATGTAGCGATACAGAGAGAGAGAGAGAGACACACACACCGGGGACCTAGCATTGAGGATATGATCATCTGATTGAATCGAGCAACGAGATTCACAAAGCTGGATTTAAATCAAGGATATCACAAGCTGGAAATTGATCCTGAGTCCAGATATATAACCACATTTGCAACTCATGAAGGGTTATATAGATATAAGAGGCTAAGTTTTGGGATATCATCAGCAGCCAAAATATTTCAAGAAGCAATTAGGAAAGTCATTGCTCCTATAAAAAATACATTTAATTACAATGATGACATATTGGTGTATGGTGTCACCCAAAGAGAACATGATGAAGCATTGGAAGAAGTCTGTGCAGCGTTACAAAATAGTGGACTGACTTTAAATGAGTCCAAATGTGATGTGAATAGAAAGAGTCTACGTTTTTTTGGACACATATTTTCTGAAAAAGGGTTAAGAGCAGATTCAAGCAAGGTAAACACAATTCTTGATTTTAAACTGCCAAAGAGTGTAACTGAAGTGAGATCATTTTTGGGAATAACAGGATATTGTGCCCGTTATGTTCCTAACTTTGCAATGCTAACAGACCCTTTGCGACAACTGTTAAAAAAGGAAACAGTGTTCACGTGGGATGAGAAGTGCAAAGATAGTTTTGAATTAATAAAAAAGGAGTTTGTTAACAGCAGACAGTTGGTTTATTATAATCCAGATTGGGAAACGGAAGTCACTGTGGATGCAAGCCCTGTAGGATTAGGAGCAATTCTGGCGCAGGTTGAGCCAGGGAACCCGGAGAGGCACATCATAATGTATGCTAGTCAGGCCTTAAACAAAACTGAGCAGGGATATTCACAGGCAGAAAAAGAAAGCATAGCTGCTGTATGGGCCTGTGAAAAATGTCATCATTTCATAATTGGAAGACCTTTTGTACTCATCACAGATCATCAGGCTCTGATATCTCTCTTCGGGAATCCAAGAGTAAGGATGCCTCCACGAATTGAAAGGTGGGGAATACGCCTACAAGAATATGATTACAATATCGTACATAAACCAGGTAAAGAGGCAAACCCAGCTGAGTACTTATCTCGACATCCAACAACAGAAAATGAAGATAAAATGCAAATAGAGGTGGAAAACTATGTGTCATATTTGTCTGCTAATGCCTTACCACCAACGATATCAAGGGTGGTGTTTGCTGAAAAAAGCTAAAGTGATCCGACTATTCAAGCAGCAATACGCTTAACAATAACTGGTCAGTGGAAAAAGGTATCAACAGACCAAGAGATTGACACAGGAGTATATGTAAAAGAATTGCAGAGGTTGGCGAAAATTAGTGGCGAATTGGCCTCAACAGATGATGGTATGCTTTTGAGAGGTAAATAGACTGGTACCACCTAGAAGTTTAAGGAAGATATTGGTAACAATAGCACACGAAGGACATAGAGGAATAACAAACACAAAGAAAATATTAAGAAATCATGTATGGTTCCCATGGATGGATGCAATGGTTGAAGACTTTGTGGATAAACGTTTTGCATGTCAGGTATCTGCTTCTGATAGCAATGCTTGTCCACTTCAAATTGTTCCTCTACCTGAAGCAGAGTATCTATGGATTTCTATGGACCATTGAGAGAAGGAGGATATTTATTAGTAATATTAGATTAATATTCACGATTTACAGTAGTGAAACATGTAGCTTCAACGGCTTTCCATCATGTGGTTGGAGTTCTAGACGAGGATTTCAGTGAGTGGGGAATTCCTAAGACAGTCAAGACGGACAATGGTCCCCCTTTCCAAGGACATCAATTTGAAAGATTTGCAGCATACCTGGGATTCAAACATCAGAAAATTACTCTGCTGTGGCCACAAGCCAATGGCATGGTTGAGAAGTTCATGCTTAATCTAAAGAAAACGAGACAGAAGGCTATAATAGACAACATGGCAATGAACCAAGCAGTGTCACAAATGCTCAGGAGTTATCAAAATCCTCCCAATGAAATAACTGGGTATTCCCAGTCTGAGCTAATGATTCTATATAAACCTCAAACTTGTGTTCCACAATTGAATGATTATACTCTGGAAGAGGATGATGAAATAAGGAAACGGGATGAGGTGAAAAGAAAGAAAATTAAAGAATGGACTGATACTAAAAGGAGAGCCAAAGATAATAAAGTTGGAGTGGGAGAAAATGTGTTGGTTCGCCAAAGATTACGTTCTAAACTGGATTCAAAATATAAGCCAGTGATCTGGAAAGTAAAGAAAATAAAGGGACCTATGATCACTGCAGTTGATGAAGATAACCATGAAATCACACGAAATGCGTCGTTCTTCAGGAAACTGTTTCAAGAAGATCAGTTCGATGTTCAGCCAGCAAGATATGGTTAAGGAAAAATAAGTGAAAATTCAACGTGGGATGACTTTTCTGTGAACTAAGGAGAACTTCAGAGCAGTGAGGAAATCACTGGACATGTGGCAGGTGCTCATGATCAGAGTGATTTGGGTTCTGTAGAAAGGGATGTAGGATGTAGTGGAAAAGTTGAAGCTGGTGATGGAGAATTGGAGGCTGGTGTCGGAGCTACAGTGGTGAGAAGTCGTCCTCTCTGGATAGTACGTAAGCCAGACAGGCTTATTGAGCAAATGTAGGTGTTTGGTCAACTCAACAGACTGTAAGTACAGAATAAACAATCTTGCACATGTATCTGATGAAATTAAGAGTGACCACATATATATTTATGTTGTAGTGGTAAGTTAAATGATAAGTAAGAGGGGGGGGGGATTGTTGAATTGTTTATAGATATTATACATTGGAATGATAATATGTCATTGTTTAGAATGTAGAATGTTGGAGGTGTTTCAACTTGGAGGAGTTTGTTTGTTTGTTTGTTTATTTATTTGGTATGGCGCACAAAACCCAGAGGTAATAGGGCGCAACAGAGAACAGGAAGGTAAGAATACATAAAATCTGAGTTACAGGATAAGGCACAGGTGAGTATAAAGCATAGCATTATATTTTGTACAATTTACATATATACATATACAGTTAATTACATTACGGCAGGTCAGTTTAAGGAATGTACATATATACAGTCAGGTTGGCACAGTCAAGGGGATCATTGGATCGTAACCAGGAGAGAGTTTTTCGCCTAAAGCTGTAGTAGGATTGGTCTGTTCTGATGTTGAGTGGAAGGGCGTTCCAATGTTGAGCAGCCACGACAAGGAAGCTACTGCCGCCCATTTTCTTTTGTCTGAATTTGGGTACCTGAAGGCAGTGAGAGTTAATCATTCTGGTGGGGTGGGTGGAAGTTTTTTTTTACTATTCTGGCTGCGAGATAGGGGGGATGCTGCATTGTTTAAGCATTTGTACGTGAGTGATTTGTGTTCTCTTCTATTGTTGGAGATGTGTTCCTTGGAGGGTAAGTTAAGGGCTGTTCTGAGTGCGTTGTTTTGCAGTGTTTGAAGTTTGTCGGTTATGTATTTGTTGGCTCCTAGGTACATGGCATTGCAGTAGTCAAGTCTGGATAGTATTAGGGCATTAGCGATGATGATACTGAGTGCTTGGGAGAGGAATGCTCTACTTACCCTGATTAGCTTGCACGTGTAGGCGGTAGAGGATGCTAGAGAGTTTACTTGTTTTTTTAGTGACAAGGCTGAGTCAAGGTGAAAGCCTAGAGTTTTCACTGTTTTGGCGACTGTGATGGTGTTACCATCAATGTTGAAAGCCTTGTAGTTGGAGCTGAGTTTTTAAGATTGGTGTTGGAGCCAAGGAGCAGGATTTCAGTTTTATCATCATTCAGGCATAGGCCCTGTGTGGCCATCCATGCCTGAATGATGAGGTATATTTTGTTTACCAAGGCCGTATCTGAATCGAAGTTGCCCGAGAGGGGTATGAGAATCTGGGTGTTATCTGCGTAATTAGTGTATGTGATACCCAGTCTGTTCAACCTGTCAAATAGGGGCTTGGTAAAGATGTTGTAGAGGGTTGGGTAGACGCATGAGTCCTGGGATACACCGCATATTATTTTGATGGGGTCTGCTGAGGCTAGTGAAGAGAAGACTCTCATAGTTCGATTGTCCAAGAATGATTGGATCCAGGCTATGGCATCTTTCGAGAAGTGGGCAGCCGAGGCCGGGTGTTTGCACAGGACTCTGTGATCTACCAGGTCGAAGGCCGCCGACAGGTTGAGGAGGAGCAGCATGGCTGTTTTTCCTTCGTCATTAATCTCATTGATTTGGGTTTTAAGGTCGATTAAGGCTGTCTCAGTGCCGTGCTGCGGCCTGAATCCAGATTGGCGGGCTCCGAGTAGTTTGTGAGTTTCTAGATAATGCTGGATTTGTAGGTATGCTACTCTGTCTATTATCTTTAATAGGAAAGGCACCGTGGTGATTGGCCTGTAATTAGTGGGAATAGCGGGGTCTAAGGTTTGCTTCTTGAGGAGAGGCAGAACCCAGGATTCTTTGAGATTACTTGGTATGGTGTTGGAGGAGAAGGATGCATTGATCAGTTTGGTTATAAAGGGAGCTAAATCCCTGGCAGCATCCTTGATTATCTGAGGTGGGCACTTGTCACCTTTGCAGTTATATGGTTTATGTGAGACAATGACTCTTTCTGTTTCTAGGATGGAGATTTTAGCGAATCTGAAGAGGTTCGTGCTTGATGGGTTGGTTATTTTGGAGTGATTGCTAGGAGATGATTCGTTAGTGGTTAGGGAGTCTTTTTTCAGTGTGATTTTGGTTTGGGGAGTTTTGATTTTGTTGCTTAGGGTGTTTTGGATGCTGGTACACCATTGTTTGCCTTTAGTTATGTTATCTGGTGGGGGTATGGGGATTCTAGTTCCCTTAGGTTAGCAAATAGTTCCCTGGTATTGGAACTGGATTTTTCGATTCTTGCATTAAATAGGTTCTTTTTTGTGAGTAAGATTTTGTTTTTTGTAGTTATTAGCAAAGGGTTTGAGTTGTAGTTTGTTCTCTTCTGTGGGGGTATTGTGCCATAGGGTTTCTAGTTTCCTTTTGCGCATTCTTAGTTCTTTCAGGTGGGGGATGAACCAGGTGTTCCGGTGAGCTTGCTGTTTGCTTTTTTTTCATTTTAAGAGGGGCAATGATGTCTAGTCCTTTCTTCATAGCATTGTTGTAGCTTTCTACTAGGCACTCGGATTTAAGTTGTTGGGGAGAGCATCGAGGGTTGGCAGTAGAAGTGGTAGGAGGTTGTCAGGAGTTCTATATTTTTTCGCTCTAGTGGGCAGTGGTGGTGCCATGATTTTTTCTTTGCTGACTTCTTTATTAAGTGATAATGTGAAGTCAATGAGATAGTGGTCTGTCCAGTGTTGAGGTGTGGTTTTGGTGATGGTGGTATCGCAGTTCAAGGTGGCAATCCAGTCCAAGGTCCTACCTTTATTATGGGTGGGGGTAAGCACTTTTTGGGTTAGGCCGTGTTCAGCTAGCATGTTGGCTATGGCTTGTGCTGGTTTGTCATCAGGGTCGTTCAGACCAAGATTCAGGTCACCTAGTAGTGGTATTTGAGAGGTGTCTTTTGTATTGTTGGCTAGGAGGCTGGATAGGTCTGCCTCGAATGAACCAATGGGGCCAGGTAGTCTATATATTAGGTAGATGGTTAAGGTGTGGCAGTTAGAGATGGGCAATTTGGCTGTGAGGAGCTCGCAAGATTTGAGAGGTGATTGAGTCAATGGTCTTAACCCGAGATTAGTCTTTGCTATGATGGCCAGACCGCCTCCTATGTTATTGGGTCTGTCCATTCGGATTATTTGATAGTTTTCAGGGATGGCTATTGAAAGTGCTGGGCCTGCTGCTTCGTGAAGCTCCGATTTGCTGATTGCTAGTAGGTCGAGGTTGTTGGTGGATAAGATATCTGCTATTTCCGTGGCGTGGGCCATTAAGAATCTAGCGTTGATCAAGGCTCCGGATAGAACAGTTGTGTTGGGTGAGTCCTGGATTGTTATAGGGATATGTTTAGGTTGGATAGAGTTATTACAGGGTTGGTTAGGTTGGGACATACTTTAGGGTGTTGTGAGGTAGATCTGAGAGGAGGATTAGGGGTTTTGTTGTGGCAGGTGGGCTTGTAAAGACGGGGTGATCTGGCGCAAAGCCTGATGTTTCTTTCTGTGGTCGGACAAGGTACATTTTCTGCTGGGTGCATGGTTAATGCAGCAATAAAAGTGATAAGGTACAGTAGGGTGGCCGTTTGACTCTTGCTAACACACATTTTATAAAGAGTGGTTATCTCAAATTACATTTGGTAGAGACAGTAAAGGTATAGCACCTCAAGTAGCATCAGGTAGGATACAGCAACTAGTATAAGGCAGGGCTAGGCTAGTAGTGGCAGCAGTGGTAATCAGCATCAGGTAAGACACAGCAACTAGTATAAGGCAGGGCGAGGCTAGTAGTGGCAGCAGTGGTATGGTACAACAACTAGCATCAGGTAAGACATAGCAACTAGTATAAGGCAGGGCTAGGCTAGTAGTGGCAGCAGTGGTATGGTACAACCACTAGCATCAGGTAAGACACAGCAACTAGTATAATGCAGGGCTAGGCTAGTAGTGGCAGCAGTGGTATGGTACAACAACTAGCATGACTAGTATGTGACAGGCTTAATACATGACAGGACTGATACATAGCAGCAGTGGTGTAGCGTATCGGCTAACATCAGGTAAGACACAGCAATTCATATAGGGTCAGATTGGTGTAGTGGTGGTCACAGTAATGAGGCACAGCGGCTAGCGGCAGTTGTTACACAGCGAATATCAAATTAGCGGGTGGATGGCTGGTGCCGTGGAGTTAGTGCAAGGCAGTGCTGATACGGTAGCAGCAGCAGTTGTGCGGCGCAGCGGTTAGGCAAGGTGTGACAAGCATGGGTTATGACTTGTAAAGTAAGTCGCGTGAAAATAGTATACAGTTTTAGGTGTTCTCGGTCGCAGGTTTGGCAGGTGTGTTTACCGGCTTCACGGTGGGATTTGATGAAGGCAGCGGCGAGCGGATGTTGCGCTGTGTGTCTAGTAGTCCTTCCGCGTGGGGCTGGCGGGTGGGCAAGGTGTAAAATGTGTGGCCCTGGGCACTGACGGCACAGACAGGCGCACGACAGGCTATGTGCCTTTGCAGGAGTGCCTTTGCTGGTAGGACGGCGTTCGCCTGCCGGCTCCGGATAGGTTCCTTGAAAAGGCAAGATTTCCCAATCACGTTGCTTGGCTCGACAAGGGAGGAAGTTAGGCAGCAAATTCGTGTGTGAGACACGGAGCGGCCATTTTGAAATACTGTAGCCTCATGGTAGGCAATGGCGGTGCACGCCAAAATGCAAATATAAATGCAAAATCTTCGTTTTGGGGCAAAGTGAAATCTCGTAGGAGCTACGAGCACACACAGAGATAATTGTGCAGTCGGGTTGCAGATTGTGCGGGGTCCGTGGAAAGAGCTGCAATTCTAAAGTGAGCAGCTGGGTAAGCCTCAAGGCCTATCTTTGGGCTGGATATTGCCCCCAGGACTTCTGCGAGGCATCAGGCACTGCTCCTGCAGTGTAGGAAGGCTCCTGCACCTCCAAAGGCATCCAATCTATGGGCAGGACAGGCGCACGACAGATGCAGTGACAGTATCAGTTGATATATGAGAATAAAAGGATAAGTTTCACATTAGTAAGTCTCTGGTTATTGCTCACTAGCAAGATAAAACACCAGATGAAATTCAGACACCACCTTGGGAAGGAAGGAGGGGCGAACCCTCAAAACTACTTCTCCTTGGAAAATGTTGTAAAAGGAGGTTTACATGAAAGAGCCTGAAGCTCACTCACTCTGCAAGCCGATGGCCACCAGGAAAATTCTCTTGAATGTCAATCTGAGTGGACAGGAATGGTGAGCTACCATCACATCAAAAATGTTAGCACCATGTTCAGATCCCAAGCCACGACTATAAAAGGGACCGGTGGGAAAACATTTGTGAGTCCCTTGAGGAACTGTATGAAAATGGGTATTTTAAAATAAAAGTCTTACTCTGGTGTGCATTTGAAGATGGATAATGCCACCAGGAAGCCTTTGGTTGTAGTCACCTGCATCCCCTGGTGGGCTAGGTGAACCAGAAAAGAAAGCACTGCAGATGTATGACAAGTGAGATGATCAATATCTTTAGTTCTACATCATCTGTAAAACGTATTCCAACGTAGCAGTATAGTGGTTTTGTTACTGGTCTTCTGGCCAAAAGCAACACCTCGATCACCACATTTTCCGGGAGGTTCCAATCTTTGTATCTTAACCTCTCAGAAACTGGACATGAAGGGTGGGTGAAGAAGACGGCCTCCCTGTTGTGAGAGCAGGTCCACTTTCTAGGGAAGACAGAATGGAGGGCAGATGGACATGTCCAGAAGTTCCGGGTACCACGTCTACCTGGCCAAATTAGGATCACAGACTTCCGGAACTTCCTCAACCTCCTAATGACATGAGAAATGATAGGAGCCTGGCAGTACACATACAGGAGTGGAAATTCCCAGTCCACTACTAACACGTTCCCCAGAGTTCCTCTCTGAGGAAATTCCCTGGAGCTGAACAGGTTGTATTTCCCGATTCTGGACACGAACTGATCCACTTGAGGGGTTCCCCAAAGGGCAAAGATCTCTAGAAGGACTTGCTGAGCCAACTTCCACTTGTGGGCACCTATGCCCTTCCTGCTCAGATCGTCCACCGCCATGTTCTCTTTTCCGGCTAGTAGACCAGCCAATGGAGAGATTCCTTCTTGCATTTCCCAAAACCAGAGCTGCCTTGTCTCCCTGCACAGTGGTAGTGACCCTACACCCCCTCTTTTGTTTAGGTAATGCATGCCCACTGTGTTGTGTCTCATTATAAGGATGTTCTTCATCTGTATGGATGTCAAAAAGGCCACCAGCAGCAATCCAATTGCCCTTAGCTCTAAAAGGCTTGTGTTTAGTCTGGATTCTGATGGGGACCAAAGACTGCAATGAGCGGTCATTGTGAGCTCCCCATCCTGTGAGGGAATAATCTGTGACTACAGTCATCTCTGGCCAGGGTTACCAAAGCGATTACCTGATCACATTCTCTTTGCAGACCCACCACAGGAGATCCTGTGCAACCTTGCTCAGGACATGAAGGTCCATCATCCTGCCTGAGAATTGTGACCATTGGGATCTTAGGGTCACTGGAGGGACCTCATCCTTCGACGAGCCTCTACCACCAGGAAAATGCAGGATGCCATGAGACTGAGCAACCTCAGGAAATCGAAAGACAGTAGATGTTGGGCATTCTTTAATGCTGTTACCCCTGCAAGATATTTTGAGCCCTAAACTCGGGAGGCGTAACATTCCCTGAGGAAGAATCCAGGACTGCTCAGATGAATTGAATCTTTTGGGAAGGTGTCATGTGGGACTTCTTGAAGGTGAGGGAGAAGCCCAGTTTCCGGAGAGAGCGGCAGGTGCTGTTGAGATGTTCCAGAGCCTGCTCAGCTGAACGAGCTCTGATCACCCAGTCGTCTAGGTAGGAAAATATGTGAATCCCTCCACTCTTTAGATTTGCTGCCACCAACTTTGCGAAAACCCTAAGCGGGAGGTCTGTCTGAAAGGCAGTATTCGAAACTGAAAGAGAACTGCCAAGGGCGAACCTCAGGTACTTCCTGTGCTTGGGATGTATAGGCAGATGAAAATAAGTATCCTGAAGATCGAGTGACACCATCCAGTCCTGGATCGGTAGAGCCTGGAGGATCTGCGAAAGAGTGACCATCTTGAATCTGTCCTTCCTGAGGAACTTGTTCAAGTGCCTCAGGTCCAAGATGGGTCACAGTCCTCCGTCTTTCCAGTACCAACCCTGGTATTATTCTGCTACAGATACCCTTTCATGGCACCTTCCTTCAGGAGGGAGATGATCTCCTGCAGAAGGAGCAGGTCTGGTTCCCAAAGAGATTGCTCACTCAGGGGGCCATCTGGGGGTCTTTTAAAAAACAGGAGACAGCACCCACGATATTTTCCGTTCCGGGTAGTATTTGAACACTCTTTTTACGTCTATGGGGTGCAATGCTCTCTCTGCTGGGGAGGTGGCATTCTGGAAGAATGTAGGTAGGGTAATACTTGCATTCTTGTGGAATTTAGATTGGTCTTCCGGTATAAAATGAGGATTGTCAGTCAGTCAAACAACTTTATTCGGCCTGGATGGCCATCAAAGTGCATCCTAAAAAACAGTTCTAATACATGAACGCATGAAGAAGAAAAAAAAAAAAAAAAGAAGAACCACAACACACCCATGTAGAGAACCAAACCCTCCATGAGTGCCCCCACACAGATCTCTAGGCCAATAAACAGGAACCCTCAACCACCTTCCCTCAGGTATCTCCCGCAGCGCCTCGGGCCCAGGGCGGTTAGATTTGCCCCTGAAAGAGGACTAAACCCAGAGGAGGCTCTTGCAGGGCACACAAGGGCAGGTATAGGGGGTGCGCTGACAGTGATACCACTTTTCCCTATCAGCCAATGGCCATTGCATTTTTCCAATACGGCCCTTGCCAGATGGGCGCTCCCAAAAACCAGTTTGACGATGTCCGTTTTGGCTGAAGGATTGGACAGTCTGGTGCACTCCAACAAAGAGCCCATGGACACAAACTCACACTCCCCCACAGCCCGCAACCAATGCAGACATTTATTCCGCAGGGCGTCCCTTGGTTCTCTTGTGCCAAAAGTGGGTTTTAGAACACCATGAAGGAGGACCATGGAGCTACTACAGCCTTCATTAGTGTGGCGCCCCAACCTCGGCCTGCCCGGACCGGGGATTGAGGCACTTGCCCTCCTCCCCACAGGGTGCTGCATCAATGGGGGCTTAGTCCTTGAGTCTAGAACAGTGGTTTCACTCCTTCGGGGTGACAGTGGGGGAAAACCTAGCTTTGGTCGGCTCCTCAGGGGCTGAGGAGACCTAGCCACGGAAGTAGCCAGGGACGGACAGGGGATCAGGGGATGTGACCCTTTATCAAAGGCAAGGTTAGGACCCCTAGGGCCGGACCCTACTGCGCTCTCACCTTCCCTACCCGTACCCTCCTCCCCCCAGGTCCCCCGTGTCCCCTTGATCAACACTAACAAAAGATTTTTGATCTCGGCCATCTCTGATAACAGGAGGTTCCAGGGACAGCTAGGGAGGGTTGCAGAATCAGAGGAAGTTTGGGCTGGTAGAAAATGTTCACCATTTGGGATGGATTTAGAGGCCAGGGGAGCGCTAAGACGGGGCAAGAAGCCAACCCCTGGGGGAGCATCTGAGGTTGGCTTAGTACCAGATCTGGACGGATGGCAGGACTTCTCTCCCCTGCTCAAGTCGACTGGACCCAAGGCCTCAGGAGCCACAAACATGGGCACAGTGGAGGCGGCGGGATGGGCTTCAGCTTCAACATGAGTATGAGGAACTATAACCTCATGGTTTCGGCCGGAAAATGGATGAAAAGGGGCCG
Source organism: Ambystoma mexicanum (assembly GCF_040938575.1). Taxonomy (NCBI): domain Eukaryota; kingdom Metazoa; phylum Chordata; class Amphibia; order Caudata; family Ambystomatidae; genus Ambystoma; species Ambystoma mexicanum. The sequence goes on along the minus strand of NC_090926.1, from coordinate 1,265,341,609 downwards.
GCGCCAGAGAAGGCAACAGAGGTGGGACCCTAGATGGGGCCAGCGACACATTCCCTTTGATCAGTTTTGAAAACCCTATTGAGATCCTCTCACATCCGTTGGCCAAAGTATCCAGAAGTCCGGCTGTAGCCACACAGTCAAGACCCCCTCCAGGGGTTAACAGGTTAACAGGGGTCCCAAGGTCATCCAGAAATGGGCTTAAATGTCCAGTTGTGAGAAGAGGGATTGAAACATGATCACAGGAGGTCCCAGAGAGACTAGGTAGGGGCCCCACCTGCAAGCTGGGGGGGCAGGGTGGCTTGTGCAAAGATTCTAACGAGGCTCCCTCTTTGGTGCAAGCAGTGACCGAGGGCAGTTGGACAGGAACTCCTTTCCCACAGAGGCTCCCAATGCCAGTTCCCTTTGCCTGCGAAGCCCCCAGTGCTTTACGCAACATACCTCCCCTCAGCCTTCTGCCCCTAATTGGCTTCCGATTCACCAGCGGGGCCAAGGGTCCCTGTAGACTCGATAGAAGAGAGGATTTAGAGAGGTGAAGTGGGGAAAAAGGAGAGGAAATGTCTCCACCTTCCGTGGCTCCATTGGCGATTTCCTGGGGAAGACCCGCCATAATATGACCTTGAGCGCCTGCAGGGGGAGGGTAGTAGAGGTCTGGCCCTCCACAATACACGCTATAGGCTTTATTGGCTTTGTTGGCCCTCCCCACAGTAAATGCCTCAGTCTCACCTCACAGTCCAGGTGCACCACCACGGGTCCGCAAACACCCTCCGCGGGACGCCAACACCCGCGCCCTTGTCCCCCGCGGGCTTCACCCTGGCGGGCCGAGAGGCGTCGGGAAAGTAGTGGAGGGGGCGTGGCCTGCAGCAATGGAGGCCCTCCTGGGCCAGAACACCCTCCGCGGGACGCCAACACCCGCGCCCTTGTCCCCCGCGGGCTTCACCCTGGCGGGCCGAGAGGCGTCGGGAAAGTAGTGGAGGGGGCGTGGCCTGCAGCAATGGAGGCCCTCCTGGGCCAGAACACCCTCCGCGGGACGCCAACACCCGCGCCCTTGTCCCCCGCGGGCTTCACCCTGGCGGGCCGAGAGGCGTCGGGAAAGTAGTGGAGGGGGCGTGGCCTGCAGCAATGGAGGCCCTCCTGGGCCAGAACACCCTCCGCGGGACGCCAACACCCGCGCCCTTGTCCCCCGCGGGCTTCACCCTGGCGGGCCGAGAGGCGTCGGGAAAGTAGTGGAGGGGGCGTGGCCTGCAGCAATGGAGGCCCTCCTGGGCCAGAACACCCTCCGCGGGACGCCAACACCCGCGCCCTTGTCCCCCGCGGGCTTCACCCTGGCGGGCCGAGAGGCGTCGGGAAAGTAGTGGAGGGGGCGTGGCCTGCAGCAATGGAGGCCCTCCTGGGCCAGAACACCCTCCGCGGGACGCCAACACCCGCGCCCTTGTCCCCCGCGGGCTTCACCCTGGCGGGCCGAGAGGCGTCGGGAAAGTAGTGGAGGGGGCGTGGCCTGCAGCAATGGAGGCCCTCCTGGGCCAGAACACCCTCCGCGGGACGCCAACACCCGCGCCCTTGTCCCCCGCGGGCTTCACCCTGGCGGGCCGAGAGGCGTCGGGAAAGTAGTGGAGGGGGCGTGGCCTGCAGCAATGGAGGCCCTCCTGGGCCAGAACACCCTCCGCGGGACGCCAACACCCGCGCCCTTGTCCCCCGCGGGCTTCACCCTGGCGGGCCGAGAGGCGTCGGGAAAGTAGTGGAGGGGGCGTGGCCTGCAGCAATGGAGGCCCTCCTGGGCCAGAACACCCTCCGCGGGACGCCAACACCCGCGCCCTTGTCCCCCGCGGGCTTCACCCTGGCGGGCCGAGAGGCGTCGGGAAAGTAGTGGAGGGGGCGTGGCCTGCAGCAATGGAGGCCCTCCTGGGCCAGAACACCCTCCGCGGGACGCCAACACCCGCGCCCTTGTCCCCCGCGGGCTTCACCCTGGCGGGCCGAGAGGCGTCGGGAAAGTAGTGGAGGGGGCGTGGCCTGCAGCAATGGAGGCCCTCCTGGGCCAGAACACCCTCCGCGGGACGCCAACACCCGCGCCCTTGTCCCCCGCGGGCTTCACCCTGGCGGGCCGAGAGGCGTCGGGAAAGTAGTGGAGGGGGCGTGGCCTGCAGCAATGGAGGCCCTCCTGGGCCAGAACACCCTCCGCGGGACGCCAACACCCGCGCCCTTGTCCCCCGCGGGCTTCACCCTGGCGGGCCGAGAGGCGTCGGGAAAGTAGTGGAGGGGGCGTGGCCTGCAGCAATGGAGGCCCTCCTGGGCCAGAACACCCTCCGCGGGACGCCAACACCCGCGCCCTTGTCCCCCGCGGGCTTCACCCTGGCGGGCCGAGAGGCGTCGGGAAAGTAGTGGAGGGGGCGTGGCCTGCAGCAATGGAGGCCCTCCTGGGCCAGAACACCCTCCGCGGGACGGATTGTAGAGAGGATTACTCTGTCCTTTGAAAATCAGTGGTACGTAGGGTCCACCAATAAGGCCTGTAGTTCTGAGACTTGTCTGAAGGACGTAATGGCGATCAGGAATGCCACTTTCCAGGTTACAAACTTGATGTGCACCGAAGAGAGAGGCTCAAAAGGGGGTTTCATGAGGCTGGCTAGGACCATATTTAAGCTCCACACCGGTAGAATTCTTTTCTTTGGTGGAAAAATGCAAAAAAGCCCCTTTAGGAAGTGCTTGAGCAGCCTGTTGCTGTAGTGAATAGTGTTCCTCTTTTCCTGGTGAACCTGGAGATTGCTGTCAGGAGTATCTTTATTGGGGGGGTTACAAGACTTTCCTTTGCCAACTTCAATAGATAGGAAGGAACCTGTTGTGGTCGTATCGGCAGTGGCTGTAGGTTGGACTCCTGCAAACACAATGCGCAGAACCTTTTCCACTTCTGGTTGTAGACGTTGTTAGTGGAAGGTGCCCTAGCTGCTGCTAGTATGCTGGGTGGCTGGGTGGCTTAATTCGGTGCGATCAGGAGCCATGCTGTCAGATTGAGCGAGCCTGGGTTATGATGCAGAATTGCACCGTTGTTCTGTGACAAGAGGTCGGCATGAGACCCAAGATGTATTGGTTTGTCTGCCGATAGTTGAAGGAGATCCGAGGACAAGGTTTGTCTGGGCCAGTATGGTACCACCAGGATTATCTTGCAATGGTATCTGCAGATCATCCGGATTGTTTACCTGATCAGCAGGAATGGCGGGACCGCATATCCGAAGATGCTGCTCCATTGGAATGGGAACACATCCCCCTGTGAACTCGGGTGTGGTAACCTGCTTGTGGATTCTTTGCATTGTTTGTTGCACATTGTGGCAAAGAGGTTCAGAGGAGGCTGACCCCACGCTGAGAAGATCATGTTTATATGGTTGTTGAGAAGGCGCCATTCGTGGGACTGCGTAGAGTCCCTGCTGAGGGTGTCTGACTGTTGTGTATGCCCAGAAGATGGAATGCTTGTAAAGCGATTTTGTTGTGAATGGGTAGTGCCAAATTGATTGAGCTTCCTGAGACTGAGACAAGATGTCTGACCTTGTACCTCCCTGCTTGCGCAGGTAAAACACTGTGGTAGTATGTCCGTGAGGATCCACACTACTGAATTTTTGATCAGTAGAAGGAAAGACTTAGGTCCCAATGGACCTAAATTGGGGCCTAAAAGGCCTAAGGCTGTTAGATGTTTGTGAGGCTGTACGTCCTTTATGACGTCTTGTAGTGTGACCATTTTTAACTTTTGTTTCTTGATGTTTGTGTTTTATTTTCTTAAGTCCAGGATTGGACATCACTTCCGCTCCGGCTTCTTTACTATGAAGTATCTTGAGTATACCCCTTATCTCCTCAATGAAGGTGGAACTCATTCTATTGCCCATTTTTTTAACTTGATGGCGAACACCTATCAGGGGGGTTTGTAGCTCTCCCACTCCTTGACGAGCCTGCCTCCGATCACCGGGTATGCCCATAATTTAGCCAAAAAATCAGTCACCGCTTCCTGTCTTTGACGGTTTTCTGAAAGAACCCTTACAGATTTCACATTCTTCAGAGGAATGGTTAAGGTATCGGCAGTATATGTAGTCTACCTGCCCGTCAACTTCATGAAGTTAGTTTTAGGCCGCACACCCCACATGGCCTGAACAAGGATATTTTTAGGTCCAACAGTCTCTGTGTTTGTAGCCGAGACTGTAGAAGATTCGTCGGTTGCTCCGGTTTGAATGTAGTGTGGAAAAATATATTTTTTATGTGCAAAGATAATTTCTTCGTGAAGAGAACGATGTAAGGAATCCCACCAGTTAGAAAGACAGTTGAAATCTGAGGAGAAGCTGCTGGGGCAGAGCTATACACTCAACGTCCTATTGGTGGGGACCAAAAGCACCCACAACGGCATCGATGGGAAACTTAAGGTGTCAACGTTTTTCAATAGGAAAAGTACTAAATCAAAGTAACCGAGGATGACGGGGAATATTCACAGCATGTGAATATATGAAAGATCCAATGCTGGAGAATTATAACGTATGACTTTCACAACTGCCAATAGCTTAAGAGTGAACACGAAAAAATCCAGCATCCCTATCTTAACATCAGCCCAGAAAGGATCCTAAAAAAAAAAGAATTTGTTTGCTACTTGGAAGGCACTAGATTGCCTGTGGTGCAATCAGTTACATACTTAGGTACTCTGATCAATCAGAACGTAAGCGAGAGACCTTGGTACCTAAGGTTCAGAACTAAAATGAAAAGATTGGCTGCCCAGGGCCTGGCCCTTCACAAATGCTATGGAAGTTTCACAACAATTCCGGTGATATCTTTCTATAAACAGAAGGTGGTTCCAGTCCTGACATATGGGGCCAAAGCTATGTTAAATCTTCCCTGGGAAGTTTGGGGGGGCTCCTTGTTTTGGAGGAGCGTACTGATGTTGCCTAAAGGGTTACCTGTTGCCATGTTGCCATGATTAGGTACGAGTCAGGGCTTCAATCCATGGAATCCATAGTAAGACGGAAGATTATTGCGTTCTTCAGGAAGTGTGTTATGTCCAACCAGCTTCCGCCCTTTGACATCCTGAGGAATGCTATCAGAGTGAATCATAATTGGCTCTTGGACCAATGGCAAGAGAAATGCAGAAGTTGGTTAACCTATCTAGTGAGTAGACGAAAGAGGACGTTGTGGGCCAACCTGCTGTCTTCTGGTGACAGGGACATCCACCCTGTCTTGCTGAGTTTCAGGCTTGTATGCTTTCTTTTTAATGTAAGCAAAGTCTGCACTGTCCGTTCGCATGGAGTGCAACTAAGATCACAATTTTATTTAGGAGTTGGATTAGATGCCCTGTATTTGCTGGGTCTCGAAGAAACGTAAGTGTGTCTGTCGTTCTTCCGACAGGACAGTCTTCAATTATACGAAAGAACAATGTATTGACTTCCTTCTCTGCTTGGGACATTTGGCTTTTCCTTGCTGTATTCAGGAAGTAAGAGAAATTGTTCGGCAATTACAGTAAGCAATCTTTTTATTGTCTTTTCGTTTTCAGGATCTTGAAGAAAGTCAGTGACACTGGTGAACCTTCCCACCAATGAAGGGTATGATCTTAGCACTAGATCAAGGTATTTTACCACATCTTTGGTGATGTCACTACTGCGGGACACCATAAGTGATTCCGAATAGGGTCTCGGTGTGGAATGAGTCTGGATACTGTATTTTCTTCCAATTTATGTGTCCTCAAACAAAATTTTACATATTCCTTTTTTTTATCAAGACTTAAAGTGTGCCTCAGTCCAAGGTTCAAAGTCAACAGACTGTGTTGTGGCTTATACGTGCAATTTTCTTCTTCACCCTGCAACGAGGATGCACAGAGTGCCCGTTTTTATGTCCTTATCCCCTTTTTTGCTTAGAGGAAGTGTCCAATTTAAGCCACAATTTACAAAAGGTTCTTTATCTTTGTCTGGCTGGTCATGCGTCCTTCTTCCTTGTCATTGATCTTGTCTGCATGTGCTGTGGTTCTGCCCCATCGCTAGTAGACTCCTCTCGTTGGAGTGCAGGCAGGGGGTCTTCTCCGATGTAGGGTTTGATATCGCCCAGAAAAATCTAAGCTCTTCTGCCTTGTAGTTTTACTGCAGACGGAGTGCAGTCCTCCACTGTGAAGGGACCGTTAAATCTTGGCTCATCCCACTTTTTCGTGTATGGTTCCTTACAAGGACGGTGTCTTCAGGGAAAATGGATGGTACAAAAAGTACTTGAGCTGTGTCTGTAGTAGTATCTCCTTCTGTGTTCCGTGCTGCCCTGCACCCCTTTCGTCGTCGCTGCAGCTGGTCTGAAATTACAGTAAGGCCAGATGTCATGCAATTCAGGTAATTTTGCATTTCAGACCTTAAAAATTCTCCTGTTGACTGGGCATCACATCTAGCTCTATCTCGGGTTGTCAGAGGAGTATGCATTCTTCTTCCTGTCGCTGTCTCATGTGGCGTAAGATGATGGTCGGAACTGGGTTGGTTCCTAAGTGCATACTGTGCCAAATGAAGGCAGTGCAACCATCCCTTTCTTAGAGTAAGCTTCAACTTGGCTATCCTTTCCTTTAATAAGCTGTTGAGCTTCTCACAGATTCCGTTCCCTTGCGGATGATACGCCGACAAGAACTAGTGCTTTATACCAAGCAGCAAGCTAATCTGTTTGAATGTCTTGTTTACAAAGTGAGCTCTGTTATCTGATCTCATGACCTCGCACACCCCCCACCTGGGGAACACTTCTCTCACTAAAAATCTGTCCGCACAGGTAGAGTCTGGGTGCGTACAGGGACCTGCCTCAATCCATCTAGAGAATGGACACACCACAACAATTAAGTATCTGTACCCGTTACATACTTGAATCATGTCGACGTAATCGACATGCAAGTGCTGAAAAGGCCCATTTGACCTGGGGATGACTCCTCTCATTACTTTTAATGTGTGCCCAGCTGTGAATTGTTGGCAGATTATACAGTTTACTATAAAAAATGCAACGTGCTTGGTTAAATCTGGTATGAACCAGTCTTCTGCGAGTGTTGCTGCTAAATTCTCTTTTGTCACGTGTGCCGGATAACTGCTCCAGCATTATTTTTAATAGGGCTACATGCATCACTGGTTTACCAGTGCTGTCTTGTTTCCACAGGCTGTTAGAGGGGTCTAAAGAATACCCTTGCCGTTTACTAAGGTTCTTCTCTTCCTGTGGTGCTTCCTCTTGGAGTTCCATCAAGTGTGTTTGCCCAAGATTGTTATAGCCTCCAGGTATCGTTCGTGCAACCATCATTCTCTCATTGGTATGCATGACTTCCACTTCCATGATCGTCTCACTTTTGGTTGCCATATGTTTGGCTTCCGTGTCTGCTGCTTGATTTCCGTGTGAGATAAAATCTGTCCCTTTCGTGTGGGCGGCGTATTTCATAACCGCTATGCCCACTGGGAGCGGTAGCGCCTTAATCAGCCTGTCCAATAAGGCTGCGTGCTGCACTGGCGTGCCGTCTGTTCAGAGGTAGCCCCTCCTTTTCCAGCGCGCTAGACCTGCGTGCACTGTCGACGTCACATAGGCGGAGTCACTGTACACTGTTATCACCTGGGCTGTGTGGTTCTCAATAGCGAGTATCAATGCCAATAATTCTGCAGCCTGTGCTGAATAATGAGATGGTATTCGTGTACTAATAAGTACTCAGAATTCTCCATTTGCTGTGTGCTTCATCACAGCAACGCCTGTATATCTTTGCCCATCATTTTGATCGATTCTTGAAGAATCATCCATAAAGACACTTTCTCCTTCTGCCAAGGCATTTTCTTTCACCCTGGGAATTTCATCATAGAATTCTTCATAACTTGCACAGTCATGTATTGGCTCTCCTTCAGTGACTGGCTCTGCTACAAACATAGCTGGGTTCACTATCTTACATCGGACTACCTTAATCGATGGATTTGATATGATCACTTCATAAGCAGAAGCTCTCCGAGTTGTCAATCTGCCCTTCAGTTTCTCTAGAATGGCAAAAAGTGAGTGCTCGACGTACAACGTCATTGAGCAATGGTTGTAGCCTTCTCTATGATGAACTCTGCAGCAGCTAAACTCTGTTCACACGGAAAATGACCTCTCATTACTGGGTCTAAATTTCCACTATAGTATGCCAGGGGCTTGTACCCCAATGTGGTTCTCTGTGTGAGCACTGCTGTCATAATGCAGCCATTCGTGTGTGAAAACAGGTAAAATTCCTCTGCATAATTGGGAATCCCTAGAACTGGTGCTGTGCAAATAGCTCTTTTGAGTTCAGCAAATCCTTCCTCCATGGTCTCAGACCATTCAATCTTTTCTTTCATCACTTGGGCCTTCGTAAAGGCTTAGTGTAAGAGCTATAGTCGAAGACCCATGCTCTGACATAGTTGCATAGGCCTAAAAATCTCTGCATCTGTTCTATCGTGTGTGGCTTTGCCGTGTTCAGTATGACTTCAGCCCTTTCTGGGGTCACTCTCTTTCCCTCATGTGAGATCAACTGGCATATGTACAGCACTTCTTGTTGACAATATTGTAGCTTTTCCTTGTCAACCTTATATCCCTTCTCAGCCCGTATAGTCAATAGCTGAACAGAATCGTGTCTGCATTGCTCTTCTGTCATGCTACAAATTAAGATGTCATCCACATATTGAAGGACAACACTTTTTAATACAATATTGCTTAAGTCCATCTGCAGAACTCTGTTAAAAATAGATGGAGACTGACAATACCCCTGAGGTAGCCTCGTGCTTTTCAGACGCATTTGTCTGAATGTGAATTATGTCAGATCTTGTGAGTCACGGTGCAACCGGATTGAGAAAAATGCATTTTTCAAGTCAATTACCGTGAAATATTTTGCCTCAACAGGTATATTACATAGGATTGTAGCCAGGTTAGGAACTAAAAGGAACTCGGCCTCAACAATATCATTTATTGGGCATTAATCCTGAATTAGCCTCCAAGACCCTGCCTTTGATTTCATGATCAGATAAACGGCGTTATTGCATGTCAAATCTGATGTCACTTAGATGCCTTGCTCCATCATAGCTGAAATTGTATTAAAAATCCCCTCATCTGCCTCTCTGGACATGGGATATTGTTAGGCTTTTGGTAGAATTGTTCCTGGTTTCAGTTTATTTTTTTAACATTTTTTTATTAAAAGTTGTTTTTAGTTTATACAAAATATCAAAAATAAATTATCAAACTTAAAATCTCACATTTTTACCAAATAACACATTTTTTTTAAACCATACCTATAAAATTGTCTTCGTTTGGTTGTGATTTGGAAGAAACATACTATCAAAATGTCATCACATAAGTTTCACAAAATTAACATGTATTCATAAAGGTCTATGAGATACAAATATTATCATACAACTTTTCATATTGGACCTCATTTAAATATTATCCAAGGTTATAATACATAACAAGGAATTTAAACCTACATCAATGTTTTTGCCACCTTCCCTATCTTTTTTTCAGATAAACTAAAGTCATACTTCATCTATAGTTCATCATAAACATTAGCCAAGAATGATTTTATACTTTTCTATCCTATTGATCCTTGATATTCATTGGAGTTTTTTGTGTTAGTTTTTGTTCAATGAAAAATATAAAACGTGATAAAGCCACAATAAAAGATACAGTATTTCCAGCTAGACACCTTTCCAAAAAACAAATTCTGGCTATTTCAGATGCCTGTGGATAATACATTCCAATTAGCTTTATTCTTTTTTTCTCAAAGCTAGGACAATAGAGCACTAAATGTTTTAGTGTTTCTTGTTGCGTAATATTTACACAAAAATGACATTTCTTACTGCCCACACACCCAGAAGCATGTTGCCAGCTATAGATGCGTTCCAGGGTTTTAAACTGATTTAATTTAAAACGCATATACATAGCTCTTATTTTATTGCAGGGACCTAGAGTTATGTAAGGTGCTCGCAACTCCCTCTTTCTCATAATCAAAACATAATCAGCATATAATTTATGTTTTGTTACTGTCAAGCGTGTTAGCCCAGTCCAAATCATACAAATTGCGCTTAACTTTAGGTAAGCCCAACTGCAGATCTTCAATCGAGGAATTAATATCATATAAGATTCTATCCATCTGATCTGTACATTTTACCATGGAAGGTAAAGAACGCTCCCTGAGAATTAAATATAGATCAGCATAGAGTGAGTTGTGTGGTGGTGACATGATTTTAACATACCTCGTCAGCTTTCGCCATGTCCATCTCCCAGCCAGATAAGGTGTGCCAATTTCCTGACGTATTATTGAATTGGGCACCGACATAGCCAAGCCTAAAGTCTTCTTCTAAAAGATTCCCTGCACCCTGTTCAATATAATATCAACATCTAACAAACAAATATCCAACCCATACAATCCTATTAGTTCCACTTTAACTGTATACAACTCTATAAGCGGTAACAGTGAGAATTTACAGTATTTCCTTAGGATTAGCTTCATCGTTGATGAAAAGGATCTTACTTTGGTATTTTTCCATGTTTCCCATGATTTTAAGGTGTTTACCTCTGCTAAGTGATACCCAAGGTAGTGAATTCTAGCAGCACGCTCTACTTTTTACCAGCAATATTCCAACTATAAGATTTCAGTCGTTTATTATTGTGGAATATAATAATCTGGGAGTTCAAAGAGTTCGCCACCAAGTTATGCTCCCTTGCATACTCAATAATGCATTTATCTTATTTTGTAACCCATAGGGGGTAGTATCAAACAGGACAATATCACCCGCAAAGTATAGCCCATGTATTTTCAAACCTGCCAATTGTGCAGGGTACATTTTGGATCCACCACATATTCGCTCCATATCACAGAGATATAGATTAAATAAGGTTGCAGCAAGATTGCACCCTTGCTTCACTCCTGTCGCAGTAGTAATTGGAGAAGTAAGAGCCCCAGCTTTGGTGACTCTAACCTGAAAGGTGGTATCAAGATGCAGCAACGCAAGCAATTGCACAATTCTTGGAGGGCACCCTAATTTAAGCATTTTCATCCATAACAGTTCTCTAATTATGAAATCAAACGCACTAGTTAAATCTAGCGCTGCTACATCTATGGGTCAGCTGGTATGCATTCTATATTTAGCAGAGATATGTGCTATAATGATGGCATTTAGCGAGGTCCCCATATATTTACGAAATCCTGTTTAATATTTTGAGAAGATGTCCTGTTCCTGAATGTAGTCTTGGATATGTTTTAATAATATCGCAAACACCTTCACTGAAGAATCCATTAAAGCTATAGGCCAGCAATTGGCTAATTATTAGCGTCCCCTTTTTTAAAAATGGGAATAAACATAGCATTTAGCCATGATTTCGGTATCATGTTAGTAGATGAGATAAACTCAAATTTTGTTTGCAGAATTGCAGCCCAAAACTTAGGGTCACCCTTTAGTATACATGCTGGAAGCCCATCCGGTCCGGCAGCTCTCAATAGTTTAAGTACCTGGATTGCTTGAATAACATCATCCAAGGAAAAGGACATCTTATCATTACAACACAAGACACGGATACCAGATTGAGTTTTCCTAAAGACCTCTGGTATTTTACATTTATTACCAATGTAGTTTTCCCACACCTCCGCAGAGATTGAATTAGCTAAACTCGTAGGAAACATCATCGTTTAATAACGACCATATGGTACGGGTATCTCTTTTAATTATTAAACCTATCATCCTTTGATTTCCCTTCAAGTTATAACTATGACGAGTAGATTTCAACAGATTCCTAAATTTCAGAGAAATCTGGAGTTTCATTTACGCATACTCAACTGCGCAAAGATTTAATTGCTTCAAAGCGTGATTTCTTTCCCGTTTTAATATGAGCAATTTTTTTATTCAACATGGATATCGTTAAGTTATCTTGTGGTACTGAATGTTTTAAAATCGTAAGAATGTGTTTCCTTATTATCTTGGAATTGCAATCCTCCCTCTGATTTGAATCTGGACCATTTGTACTATGTTCACCTACTCGGTACACATCCCAATGTACCAAGTAGGTCAACTCCCTGCATAACCTTGATGCCATCCAATAGAGATATACATTTGGTCAACTTATATAAGTGTTAAAGTAGAATTAACATAAAGCGGCTCAATCCTGTGTCATAGGATCATCTGTATAGGAACATGATCACTAAATGGGGTCTCATGGATCAACACCTTCCAATAGAGTCTCTGACACAAATGTTCACTTCTCCAACCCCTTTCAAGAGGCCTACGTCATAGGGTCCTGTAGTCCATACTGAGACAGGCACCTGGGCCATATCTTCATCAAAATATTCAGGATGGTTTCGTGCCAACATCATTCTTTGAGGCACTTCTCTTGTTGATCATTTTCACCCAAAAGGTGAGACTCACTTCCACCATTGTCTCCCCCATATCTGCTTGTTCTTCAAACAGGTCGTCATCAGTGACGTCAGTCAATCGATATCCTTCTTCAATGGTGATTACTGCGCACCATTGTCGGCCTTCATCTTCATAACCATCAATCAAGGCCTTTCTCCCTCGTACTGCAAATGTGTGTATCATCAAGGGAAATACTTGTCCCATCTCCTCATGCATCAGTATTCTTGGTCTGAATAGGAACATCTGGGGTTCTCATAATTCTGTCTGCAAGGCCTGGCAGCCCTGCCATTAGTATGCACATACCATACGCAAATATTTCTGGCTCTAATGGTATAGCACTCATAGCTGTGTGTCCTGCATATGCTCTGATCATTTCGCATACATTTGAATAGTGCATTTCTGGAGTTGAACATACTATGCCCTCCTCCGTAAATAAGATTATCTTGTTTAACTTTGTCATTAAATCTCGACTCAAAATGTTTACTGGGGTCTGACGTGAATCTAATAAAGGCATATTCATTTCACATTCTCCTATAGAGACTGGAAGTGCGTTTGTGAAGGGAACACAACTTGTAGCTCCTGTGAAACTCTGAGTATTTATGGTCTCGCCGGACAAGGAAAACTTGCCTTCACATATGCACGGCCGTGTTGCACCCGTGTCAACTAAGAAGGAATATTCTTTATCCCCTATAATGACATCCACCTTAGGTTCCCGGTGAGGGTCTGATGTCACTGATAGGATAGAACACATCAGGGTTCCCAGTGAACTGTCCTAGTCCATATACAATTTTGGCCCACTGTGTGCTGGTGGATTTCCCCCATTCCCATTGTTACTTCCCATTCCATGGTTCATGGTCTGTCCTGTGCTCACTGTCTGTGATAGTTGCATCGGTGCGTGTTGGGATTGTCCTTGTGGAAAACTCCCCATATTCTGAGGTTGCCCGCCTGTTTTTTTTATGAATGCAGGTGGATTCTCCCAGCTCCTGTCCCTTGGCCGTTCTGCACCATGCCCTGGTTTCTGCATGTGTGCACTAAATGCCCTGTCATTCCACTTAACTAACATACTGGTGGTGTTCGAACCATTTGCCCATTTGCCCATTTGACATATCTTGATTGCCATGTTGCATATGTTTTTCCTGAACCAATTTCGCTTCCTCACCCTTTCGTGCAGCTTCCTTTTTGCGAGTCTTTTCTTGCAGCAATCTGCAATAGTGAGCGATGGTCAACTGTATTTCTGACCAAGGTTTGGCTTCGATTCCTACCAATTTCTTGAGCTGTTTCTGTACCGGTTCTGGCAGCCCTTGGCACAATATATGGTAGAATACAGGTATAGATTTCCCACAAGATTCATGAGTTTCGAGTACCCAAGCGCCTTGGAAATTCTGTATATAAAGCAACAGATCCTCAGACTCCTTCATTTTTCGTGTCATTATAGCTCCCATATCGGAAGTGTCTGGGTAAAGCACTCGTAGTGCTTCCATACTGCGGCTCTGCAGTTGTTAAATGGAGCTCCGTCATGTGCAGTGTTGATTGTGGTCACAACCGGGTAACCTGCAAGTTTCCACACATTGTCTGCTCTCTCACCAAGTATGGCAATTAGGAGACCCTTGATATCCCCTATAGCTAACGTGTTCCCTCCTGTCATTTTTTCTAACTTGTGTATCCACTTTCCGGCTCCCGATGTCAGCATTGGAAGCTTGTTTTTCAAATTTTCTTGATCCATGTGTGGCCATGGAATATATTGTGGTCTTGTTCCCCCTTTTTCGAGTAACAGAAATTGGGATGTATAGCTCTCTCTCTCTTCCCTCATGGTTCTTCTATCTATGGTAATGTTCCCGCATTGCCGCCTGCCTAGCAGTGACCGAAGTCTGTCTACATAGGGCGGTAGAGACACCCCCCTCTGACCATGAGATACTTCTACTGATGCTGTTGGTCGAGACTCGTTAGTGTCAGACCATCTTATTCCTTTCATTCTTAGGAGTCCTCTTTTGCTCCGTCTCTCTTCCTCATTTTCCTCGCGTTCCTCCCTCTCTGTGTCGGACATTGTCTGTCCCCAATTCATGCAACTTCTTGTGTCCTCTTGGTTCCTACTTATTTCTAATCTGTCCAGGGATAGTTCCCTATTCCCACTACTTTGGGAAACATCCTCAGTGTCGTAAAGTTGAGTGCTCTCCAGATGCTTGTCTTCCCCCTCCCTTTGGGTTGTTTGTTCTAGCCCCATTTCATCATATATTCTATAGATCGTTTCTCCGATGCTTCTGGTGTCGAAGTCATCTTCCATATTTGCCCTAGACGTGCCTGGTACTGAATCGTATGCAGGAAGGAATTCTTCGATGTCTTCCCAATCTATTACTGGAGCTGGTTTTTTAACCTCTCTCCCCAGATATTCAAGATCGCCTGCTCTCTGTCTTCGCTTACGTTCTACATCATCATCCAATTCTTTGTGCTTCCTCGCCTCTTCTCTGATGCTATCTTCTTCCTTTTTCTTCTCATTTCTACGTTCAGCTCCCCTTCAGATTTCCTCATCCCTTCGTCTCTTTATTCTCTTCTCTCATATTCTTTGCTCTTCCTCTGCCCTTTGCTGCTTCTGTCTGTCTTGATTGTTGGCTGCTCTCTGTTTTTGCGATTGAGCGGTCTTTCTTGCTCTTCACGATATAGCTGTTCTCGCCTTTGTCTGTCTTTTTTTCGTATTCTTTCGTCTCTCAATTCCTTCTCTTTCCCCTTTCTCTGTTCCTCGTCTAGCCTCTCTTTTTGTTTTGCATCATCAATGCCTTTGCCATCGAGTTTCAATAGAATTCGCCCTCCCATCCATTTGTTTTTTTGCAAATGCTATCTCGTCAGTTCTCTTTGTTTCCCTTCAATCTTTTTCCTTCTCTCTCCTTCTCAAGAGATGCACTTGTCTGTGCTTGATCCCTTCTTTCGTCATCATGTCTCTTCTTGTCCCTTGGGACCGTGGAGGTGATATACTTATCTTTCCCTTGAATTTCGTCACTACTTTGCGTAGGTGACTCATATGCCAGGTTGCTATACGCCGTGGCTGCCTTTAGTTCTCTCAGTCGGTACAGTCCCTCGTCTTTACTTTCTTCAACCTTCATTTCGGATGGGGCGGGTGGCGCAGTAGGTGTCTCACTCCCTCTGAGCATATATTAAGTACCCAATCTATTGGCGTCTCCTCTCCCTTTTCTTGCTCATACATCTTCCAAAGCTCTAAAATAGCTGGGTGTTTTTCTAACTGTTTGCCCGTGTATGTGGCGTGCAAATATGTCGTCATGTGTTGCAAAACAGCTTTAGATAAGGACCCGCCCTCTGGCCATGGCATAAACATTTTGTGGGCGGTTCCTTTAACTCTTCAGTTTGGGCGCATGTTTCGGCAACTGTTTGCATAGGTGTGTTAATGGTGTTATGTCTTCCAATCTGTTCCCTTTCTCCTTATATAACACTTGTCAAAGCTTTACGTGACTTAAACAGTTCCAACAATATGAGCGAGCACCAAACAATGCAAGCTCCAATCCTGATTTTTTTCACAAAATTTGATATTTTCTTTTATTATCTCGGCTATTCAATCGCGTAAAATTGAAATCAGTTTTCTCAAGGAACATTTTTTGACTTGTGATGTCACCACAAACAACATGTAAGACAGACGTTTAACAGATAAGATGAACACCAGCTGGTCACATGTATCTCTGCCTCTAAATATTACCCCGACATGGAGTTTAAACGTATCCCTTTCACGGCCTCTTTAATTGCCGTGGTAGTCTATTTGTTCCCCTTTAGTTGGGACTATGGATACATGTTTCTTCTAGCCGCTTGTATTAAAAGTGTAGGAATAATGTGAATCCTCTCACTTCTCGGGTGTCCTCCCCGGTAACCTCTCTCTTCTCGGGTGTCCTCCCCGGTTTCTTCTCTCTATTTGCTTAATTATTCCCGAGTCATTATTCCCTTCCCCTTAGATATATACATTCTTCTCTACTTCTAACTTATATTTTGTTTTTCCCGCCTCCCTCCGTTACCTTTTCCCTTTACTTGTTCTAAAGCATGCACTTTTGCCAAAACACTCAGTCTTTTTCACTCACTGTTTGCATGATTTCTCTCTGGACCCTTGGGATCACCGCTTTTGTTACCGCCTTCTTTGGCTTTTCGCCAGCACAGCTGCCTGTAGGAATGGGAAGGGGTTAGGTGGATAACACGGGTTCTTTCAGACCCTGGTCTGCAGATTTCTCTTACACTACCACTGTCTACGGGGAGCTTCACAGTCTACCCAGCCGAATGGCAAAGGACTTGTGATATTGCCGAAGACCTAGAGTTACTTTATGTCGATGGTCAATGGGTGTCTTATTCTGATCAATAATCAATAATCGATAACCATCAATCTCTGCTACCAAGTGTACTCTGAGACCCCCAGCGGGCCCATAGAGCCGAGGTTTGCACTGAAGTACTTTAAGACGAGATAGCTGCACCCTTGAGATGGATGGGGGTGCAGATTTATTACTCCAACACCAATCAATAAGGACAACTCAATGGTTTGGCAAAGAGAGTCAGTTTAATGACAAGTATAAAAAACGGGGAGCCATGGATATCAGCAGTGATGCGATCGTCCGTCTCGCTTCAACTCAAATGAACTTCATACAAGTTGTAACATTTATACTCAAAACCCGTCATAATTGACGTGTAACACTCAAAAGTTAACATGCAATTCTATTGGTTAGGAAAAGGTAACTTTACTATAGGCACTATATCTGTATATGGTAACGGAGAGAGGGGATTGGGTAAACACTGTCAGGTGGGTGTCTAAGCCCTTCCTTCAAAAATGACTACTGTAGATGTTACTAAAAGTACGACGTCTCATTGGTTCCACTAATTATAGGACCCTAGATTATTTGGTCCATTGTGATTGGGTTAACACCAGCCCCATGCTTATTTTTCCACTTCGCTTTAGCAGCACACAGAGTGGTCAGCCAGGTGCGGGTGCCTCTTAGTTACCCGGCCTTCCTCCAATTATGGTTACAATCAATCATTACTTTAGTAACCATATGTCAATTAGTTCACTGTGGTTGGCCTCGAAACTGCATCTTCTGTCTGGAAAAGTTCTGGTATCTCTGCCTGGTCGGGTGCCAAGCGTAGGTGTGAACCCCCGCTTCTTCTTGCTCGGCTGGTCATGTGCTTCCCACACCGTGAATTTGTCTCGTTTCTCTCAATTTGTGTATTTGATTCTTATTTAGCCCGCCACCTGCCTACGTCTTCTTATCTCGACCTTTCAGAGGCAGGATATTCTGTTCTTAGTTTCAATTAAATGTAGCTACTGTTTGTCTCATCTATTGGTATGAACTTGGTTTCCCTGGCACGAGTTGCTTCTGCCGAGTTTCGATTCAGCCGTCTCTTCTCGTTTTGCTAAATATGAATCTCTGCTCACTTGGCCTTTAGTAACCTGGGTTGATTCTGCTTCGTTTGCAAAGTAGAAATATACTTATAATAAAGTACTTTGTTTGAGGTAGATTTATGTATAATGGCGCTTGCCGCACTACTCTTCTACTTAGCATAGCAAGCCGCACTGTTTCCTAAACTTTCTTGCGGTTCCAAGCATATTTACAGGTGTAAACTGGTCGACTCTCTTTGTATTGCTTACAGCTTAATTTTCTTACATTTGGACATTCTTCTTTTGTTTTAAGTTCACAATATCCTAGCTCATGGCGTTTCGTCTTTGTGTCATTCTCGGGTCGTCATTTCTTCTATTTGTGAGTCTGTCCGGGTCCTCGTGACGTCACCATTCGTCTTCCATTAAGACCTTTTTGGTTTCTACCGGTACAGTACTTAGGCAATCTTCATTTCGTTTCATTTGCTGGTAGGGTTTCCTTAATGGATACCTTACTTTCCATGGTTTTCTGGGTATTCGTACTTCAATAGGCGTTGCTCTCCTGATAGGCACTGGCAGAGCCCCACTGCGGCTCTCTCCTGGTTTATTTGCTCATCATACGTCACATATTTTGGTGTGAACGTTCCTGGTACTCCAAAATGGAGGACTGGAGTGCAGGTTTTATTTGGGACCTCCTCTACAAGTTCACTAAATTTCACAGAATGCAATGCTCCATTTTTTCTTTACGCTTTCAACTTATAATATCCACTTTTATCTTTGTCCTGCTTCAACCCCTCACACACCACTAGGTTTCTTTTCCCTTTCACTCACCGAGGTGGCACGAAACTATCATGCAACTCCTCAGGATCGGTGGATTGAGGTCTGGGTCTCACCACCTGCCAATCTGTCTCCCTGGGGACCGGTATCCGCCCCAGGGGAAGCAGCACTGGCCATGACTTGGCCTGCTGGGATCAGCCCTCCTTGCACTAGCTCCCTCTGACACTCTACAAGTCTCCAGCCACACCGAGTCAGCATTCCAGCGTCCTGTTCTCCTTTGGCCCAGGTAGCAAATGGGGGTGGGATTGAGAAAGGATCCCCTGCTGGACTCAGCCACGCAGTCTCCCTGCAGTTCTCCCAACTGCTGCTTGCTGTTCTGCCAGGAACTCCACCTTTTATACACCTGTGCTTCTTTAACAGGTTGCAGGTGTGAGTTCTGGGCTCTGCTGGCCTTACTTGCCTGACCCTTCTTAGTGGGATATTGTTTTTTCTAAAGTCGGTTTCCCTTGCTTGTGTCAGGTTGTTCTTATGGGAAATCTCATACTTCATATTCACCTCTTCCTCGTCCCAGTGTTAGATGGAAGAGGGGAGGGAGAGTTGTGTCTATGATAATAAGTAGGCACTGTTCTCACCTCAGGGATAGTTTTGTGTATAATGGAAAAGGCGTGGTGTTCCTAACTTCCTCTGATGGGGAGTATCAGGGAAAGAAAAATGAATGGGTAGTGGTACCTCTCTTGGTAAATTATTTGGCAAAGACAGTTTGGAAGGAAAGGAAAGGTTGCTTTTACCCTTAGCCGTAGATTTATTTATCTTCCTTCTTTTTTAGAAGAAGTCAAGGGTGGTCAGATGGGGTCTGGATGACAATACCCCAGAAAAGCCTCTGTAACTACACCTTACTCACTTCTCGAGATGTGGGGATACCGCGTCTCACCCAGTTTTCCCTCTTTGATGCAACCCCAGATTTCCTCACCCAGGTGATCCTCCCGCACTGGTCCACCCCCAGGGCCTTGATCCGAAGATGATGGCTGTGCCCTGGCCACCTGAACAGAGGACCTCCAGGGTCCACATGGGAGAGTACCCCTAGGTTTCTCACACAGGGAAGACCAAGTCGTAACGTCAGTCATTTATTTCTCTTTTCTACCTCCAGAGTACCCACAGTGGACCTAGGATCCTGTGTGGCCGGGCGAATGTCCTTTGTGGGGCCCAGAGCCATTCACTGAGCTTTACTGGCCTCAGCCAGTAGTTCTCTATGTGCACCCATTGTCTTTGCCCATCTACCCTCAAATGAGGGACTATCACCCTGAATTGTAATGCTATGAAGTACATACAGATGTCAGGGATCCCAGCCCCCATCCCTCTCTTCTGGCTGCACCAACATCTTATAGGATGCCCTCTGCTTCTGCCCTCCCAAATGAATCTCATAATCCTCCATTTCTCTTCTGCAAAGTGGAGGTCTGGCATCAAAATTGGCAGTGTTTGTATAGGTACAGGATCCGCGGAAACAGGGCCATTTTGACCGCATTCAGTCTGTCAGTTCAAGACAGGGTCAGCCGTGAAAGGCCTCCATGTCATCGAAGAGCCTTTGCATGACTGGGGGGTAATTGATCGAGTTCAGGCCATTTACATTTCTGGCTATCCAAACTCCCAAGTATTTAAGCTTATGTCGCTCAATCGGTATCCCCAGGTCTCTATGATTTTCTCTTGGGTCACCCTCGGTACGACAGAAGGGGAAGAGGGCTGATTTACTGAAATTAACCTTCAATCCTGACACCATTCCATATTTCCCAGCACCCTAATTACTCCCTGTGCAGAGCTAGCGATGTTACCAATATGGAGGAGGATATCATCCGCGTATAGGCTCAACTTGTACTCCTCTTTGCCCACCCTCATGCCCTTTATCTGGACCATTTGCCTGATTTTAATTCCCAGTGGCTCAACAGACAGGGCAAACAGAAGAGGGGACATTGGACAGCTCTGCTTCGTAATCCTTGGAAGGCAGACCTCTCTGGAGGTCGTTCCGTTGAGCACCACCCGTGCCACAGGGTCTGTGCATATTGCCTGAATGGTGCGCATCATCCTGTCCCCAAATCCCAATTTATGGAGCACTGCAAATAAGAAGCCCCACTCCACCCTGTTGAATGCCTTCTCAGCATCCAGGCAGAGGAGGGCGTAATCCCTTCCCTCCCTTTGTGCGGTTGAGGGTTTTACATACAGCATCTGCCCCCTTTCTTCCAGCGATAAAACCAACCTGATCTGGATGTACCAGGCATGGCATGGTATCACCCCTCCATGCAAGTGGCCCATATTGTTGTAAAAATCTACTCTCAATGTTTAATAGCGAGATGAGGAGGTATGAGGGGCACAGCATAGGATCCCCGCAGTCTTTTGGTATTACTGTGATCAATGCCTTGCTGAATGATTTTGGCGCAGTGGCCGTCTCTAAGATATTATTATATAATTTAGTCATATGGCTAAGGAGGGATCCTTAATACCTTTAGAAAAAACAAAATAAACAAGGGTGTATCTGGCCTCCCCTAGTGATTTCACATTGGGGAGCCTGCTCATTGCTGCCTGTACCCCTCCACAGTAGTTGGGCTCTCCAACCTCCCTGATTCCAGACATATCTATAATTACCAGGTCTAGCTCTAAGTCCCTAGTCAACCTGAGGCATTCCGTGTCATACAGATTCTCTTAACATCATACAAAATGAGGAGTAACCCCTTAACGCTCACACCAGCAAAAATACAACCCACTAGGGAAAAAGGCACAGCACACCTGTTGCAAGGAGAACAATGTTTGATCCCTCAAAAGATATAAGTATGTGCCAGCAAAGAACTCTGGCAGATTTTAACGGTACACAGCATCATAAGTGATGTACATTACATGTATTTATTTTTTATTATTCACCCCAATACCATACCTGAGTTTGGTTTCTAAGCGCGGATCTGGGATTCAAACCTCTGTTGCTCTGTGTGGTCTTGCTGCCAAGACCAGCGCGTTGCTCCTTTGCTATCCTCCATTCACATAGGTTACAAATCCAGGTAGCTGGTTGGTGCGACCCTATACACATATAGCCTGTTCCCTACAGGATGCCAGGAGATTGGTCTCAGCATCCTCTGTCCATTAACTTCCATGTGGGGATCTTTGTCTATCGTCATCAGGTGCAACGGCTCTAATTGGCAATTTCAGTCATACAAGTCATTATTTCTTAACTTTTATAGTGCACTTGGTACAAAGGACATGAGTGAGGCGGATACTTTGGAGGTTGTGATAACTTTTTCAGAACTATGTGAAGCAATGCTCCAATCCTGGACATGTTGGCACCCCCACACTTTCCCACATGGCATACATTTGTTACCTTTTCCCCTGGCATCTTGCAGCACAAATCACATGAACTAATGTTGGTGGCAACCCACCACTTCTTGCTTTCTGATCTTCTTGATCAATTGGTCACTTTGCAGTTTTATGACCAGGGGTCTTGGGCTGGTCAGTGTACATAAATGTTTGTGATTGGGGATCTCGGGACGCTATAACTTATAGATCTGGACAGTGAAGGCTTAAAGCCCACATCCCCTTTCAGGTGGGATAACTCTTCAAAGATCCATTCCAGCCCTCCCTTGGCCTTGCGGGGCACATTCATTCTGGCTTGCATACACTACTGATAAGACATAATAAAGACGTGTGTGTGTGTGCGTGTGTTCAAGAAATTAACCTTCTGCGAGGCTACCAGGGCTGCGAGCAAGAAACACATGCACACCCTTCTAACCCTCAGGACTGAATGTACTAAATACTATCTATAAATACATCTAAATACTATACTAAATACTAGTATTAAATACTATATTTAGTACTAATATAAAAATACTAGCATAGGCATGACACTAGGGCCCTCATTACGACCCAGGCGGTAAGTTACCGCCTGGGTCGTACCCTTACCACCATGGCGTAAACCATGTTTACGCCATGGTGGTTGGCGGATTTACCGCCCCATTCCAAGGTGAGTGGGGCGGTAAATCCCCATTTCCCATTTTACCCTTCCCCATTCCCAGTTTCACCCCATAGGGCATAATGGGAATGGGGAAAGGTGATAATTACGGCACCGTAAATTACGGTGCCGTAATTATCGCCAAGGTCCCTTTGCAGCATGGATTTTAACGGCTGCAAAAAAGCAGCAGTTAAAAGCCATCCCGCAAAGGGAACCTTGTAATCTGGCGTTAAGGGTCGGCGCCGTTTACGGCGCCGTAAACCCCTTAACGCCTGAGTCAGAATGAGGGCCTAGGTCTCAATTTCAAAATGGGATCTAACTTCTAAAATGGAGTTTCATTACATACGTGATACTAATATCGAAATCCACCACTACAATCCAGATTCTATAGGTGATCCACTCCCCCCACCATTCTCCGAACTTCCCCAATGTATCTCCCCCTTTAATTGCCTTGTCCTGAGGGGCCTGGAACTTTGCCCCTGCTTCCCAACATTCCCCCCTTTCGTTAATTCTATATTAATAAATTCCCTTGCCATCTTCCAGGCCTCCTCGTACCTCCATGTTCCTTTCTTGGGCACCCATACTCTACATACTGAATGTAAACGTTCTCCCGCTAGGGTGTACTGCTCCGGGGTGCACATAAGATAGATGCAGCCATTATCTCCTTCTAAGTCAACCCAGTGTTCCACATAGTTTTCGGGATCTGGTGGGGCTGTCGTAACTGTTCCAGGGGGATCAATACTTTGTTCTATCCTCACCATGCAGGGTTTGTTTGGATCTTCTGTTTGTACCTGTTTATGTTTTGTATCGCGAGGTGCACTACTTACCCAATTGTACCCATCAGCATTACACTATAAGGGATCGCTTTAGCCCAGCATCGAAGTCCCAACTGCCATGTGCAGAAGATCACCAGCAAGAACACCACCACTAGCACTAGTATCTTCACAACTGCTCTCATCCACGATGGTGCCCACGAGAAGAAATCGTCGAACTAGTCACTTTTATGAATCCCTGCTTCTGTCTGTATATGTTCTCCGAGGGTGTGCATGGCCTCTATGATCTGCGTGAGAGACCCGTTCTCAGCATCGTTTGGGGGTACATAAGTGCAGCAGGATTCTCCTATTTATTTATTTACAAAAGACCGCTTTCATGGCTGTAAGCAGATCGAGCACATACCGGATCTGCAACATCATTAACCGGATGGCTCTCAGTTCGACTTTGATTGCATTGAAGCCTTGTTCTGTATCACTTGCCAGCTGTATCAGTTCCCATCAGACAATTTGCAGCCATTTAGCATTGGTCGCTGCTTGTATTCCTGGCACAAGCAGAGAAGCAACAAATGTCTCTTTGTTGGACAGCCTGTATTGATCAGTTATTTTGTGACGCAATTGAGCGAGTTTTGTGATAGATCTCCTTTTTTCCTGGCAAGATCCGGAAAACAGGGGGCTGTAGTGGCGATGCAGAGTCAGCTGGCCCTAGTGGTGGGATTGGGGTAACCAAGCTCCCTGGTCTCATGATTAGGTGTGCTTCAGGGATCACGAGGAGAGCCAAGTGCAGTGTGGTCAGCGAGCATACTCCCCTCCATGATAGTGGGTGGTACAAGAACGCCTGTTGGCCACAGACCGAGTACATTTCCATCACTGCTGCTGTTCCTTTCTTGAAGTCTGTAATGTTTGTCACATTGCATTTGTCATTGGTACCCACATAGACATCCCCTGCATAACAGCTGATATCCTTCTTGCTGCTGCACCTTCACAGGCTTCTGCTTTGCTTCAATCCATGTTAGCTTTGCTACGTGCTTCCCCCAGTGCTCTTGGCATGCTTAGTTTACCCTCTGGATTACTTCTTTTCTTTGGCCTACAAGTCCTCCTGCCATGCATGTTATCAGTCTCTTCCCACCGATTGGCCACAAACCTCACTTCTTCTAGCTGTGTGGCCTTTGTAAGCACTGTGGGCTTCTGGAATTACGGGCACACTGTTGTTCATCTGAGGCCATTAACACAAGGCATAGGCTGCATGCTTGGAACATGCTTCGCAAACTACATAGTGCTAGATGGACAAGACATTGAGCATCCAAATGCGGAACCTCTTGCAATATCAATACCTTGTGAGCTCCCAACGCTTGTGGTATTAAGGAGCAAATATAACAACTCCCATTTACCCTGTTTCCCCACTGACATCATGTACACGTATCAACTGTTACTCATACCTGGGTGGTGCACATCCTCTATCTCTATCAAACCTGAACCTCTATATTCGTCGCATTTCTTCTTATCTTGTCTTTTAAAATGCTTTTAATATTCTGGCATATGGTACATAGGACTTTGCATCTGATAATACATTTGTATTCATTCTCAGTGTCATCGCATTACCATTTAATGGTGTATTAGTTTGAGTTCCCAATATTGTGCAAGTGTCCCCATGGTGGTATGTACACCCACCCCTGGTACACCCCTCGGGTATCCCCTTTTTTGCATCACACACATATACATGACAGTGTGAGATCTTTTTCCCGCTTTATATTGTACATTTGAAACAGGCGCATCAATAAGCAATTTCATTCACATGGTGAGATAAAAGGAAAAATAACTAAAGATAAGTAAATAAAACAAAATAGGAAAACAACTATTTTACTCAAAATAATAAAAATATATTGAACCATTACCCAAAACATGTTTGAACCCTTTACGAAAATGTATATGTAATTCAAAATCATATATACAGGCTGTAAATCACACTGCAAATCTAAGCACAGTCTCAATAGACACTACTTATGTACTGCTGTTGTGCTCGTTAGTGGGGGGTGCGGCATCGGGAGCCTTTCAGACATCAGAAAGATGTACCTGATATCGAAGCTCCCGGACTATCACCGCAAACGGAGTGGCATAGATGACGGTAGAAGGCCCATTGTATCTAGGTTCACTCCACCTGCGAATGGAAAGGTAGCCCGATTTACAGGGGTACCTCTTAATTACGCTCACACCAGAATGAGTGCACCACTCTAGGGAATTAAGGCCAAGTGTCTTATCTTGCCAGGATAACACGTTTAATCTGTACAGTAATGAGGATGGGGCAAAGAACTCTGATCCATGAATGGTGCATTCTGTCCCTAACCGTTCCCAGCTCCTGCAGAACGATGCCAGCCAGGTAGCTCAAATACTCTTGACTTGGTCGCTGGATACTGGTATGGCTCCGTCCAAAACTGTCCTTCACTTACAAGGGATGCTGCAGTCTTCCTTCCTTAATGGCTGGTTTTCCATTTAGGGCACACTACTTTACATATCACTAGCCTATGCAAAAAATACACTATAGCTTAATTTTCCATCATTTTGCTACCCATGAACATTTATATATAAACATATTTTCCTGTCATGCTCTCCTTACTTCACTCATTATATTCATACTTTTATCTGGTCAAGTAATTCCCCTTAAAACCTTATTTTCCCATAATTCTGCATGTCGTGCATTGATCATGTACACTCCCATTGATGGACAGGAAACAGCTGCTAAGCCACTTTGTGTGCTCTCCCAGAGCTTAGCCTCAGTGACACAACACTGCATTCTCTATGATCCATTTTTAGCGCAGGCCACATTCCTTCTGGGAAGGCAGGGGGGAGTATTTTTGACTCCTACCATGCTTTGAGATTTTAAAACTAAATAGAATACCATTTACAAATGTATTCAGCTAATAGTTATTTACACTTTATATTTAACTACCTTTATTTGATAATGATGTGTTATTTATATAGCGCCTTAATCCAAAGCGCTTTACAAAGCAAATATTTACATACAATATCACCCAATCGAAATTGGTACTAATTTATTGACCTCGGAAGGATGAAAGGCTGAGTTGGCCTCGCTGGGATTTGAACCTGCGACCTGCAGATCACGCTCAGATCACAGCAGCAAGCACTCAACCCGCTTAGCTATCTTACCGGCCGGCCTCTCTCTGGTCTCTTTGTAGTGTCTATAAACAGTCAAAAGAAGTCTTGGCTAATTCTAAACTGCTTGGGAAGCTTGGGAATGAAGGAAGGTGCTAGCTCCTTCCCAACACTCCCCCCTTTCGTTACTTCTACAGTAACAAACTCATCCCCACCCACATATCTACAACCCCAGGAATATTAGTTTGAGTTTTGCTGTTTATTGTATGGAAAGGTGTTTTAGATCCCCTAATTTATACCTTCGTATTTGCACTATTAGGGACTATATGAACACAACAGACCTAATTGGCACATACAGAAGAGGAACAAGAAGAATACGATAACAGGCACCAGTATTTTTACTGCTGCCTCCAGCCATGACAGGACCCAATCAAAGGCAAGCGATAGCCAATCTGTGTTCTGAACTCCACCTTCTTTCTTCGTTTGAACACCTAGCTTGTGCACCACCTTGATGACGTGGGATAAAGACCCAGTCTCAGCATTCTCTGAGGTTATAAAAGTGCAGCAGCTGCTTGTACTCCAGGAGCCAAATAAAATATGAAAAGAAAGTCTCTGCTGACCTAAAAAGTCAATACTAGTCAGGGATTCCTCTGAGCAGCGTGGAAGTCTTTTGACATGTAGTTTGACCTCTTCTTTCTTCCCCGCTGTTGAAATCATCCCTTTTCTGGCAGCATACCAAATTCTTGTGTGATCTGCAAACTTCATTCTGCTTCTTTAGGTGCTGGAGTGGCTGTTGGAACCTTGACATGCATTTCCTCTCCCTTCAGGTGTTCTTTCTGGTTTACTAGTAGCACTGAGTGCAGGGTGACCAGTGAACCCTCGCCCCTCCATGGGGGTGGGAGGTGCAAGTAGGCTTGCTGGCCACAAACCCAGTAGTAATCCATCACCACTGCCGTACTTTCCATCATAACAGGGACACAAGAGGGTGCTTGCACTGTGTGTTTGCACCAACAGGAGCTGTTCCTTCAGAGTCTATGGCTCTATGTATTCGCACTGGCTTCTTCATTGTTGCAATCCATGTCAACCTTGTGATGTGTTGGGACCATATTTGTGCACACATAGTTTTGACTCGGGCTATAGTCTCTTTGCTGCACCGAGTCTATCCCCCGGGGACGTCAATGTGGCGCCCTGCCATTTATCGTTGCCATTTGAGTAACCTCCAAAGGAAAAATATGGTACTTGAAGACACTGGCGCCGTTTCGTATTGCCATTGCATAATGCCGGGTCTAGATCAATGCCCCTCAACTGCACGCTGTGTACCTGGAATGTGCCCTTTATCCTTCATAGTGCAAGATGTACCAGGGATTGTGCATCTGTAATTGGGACTGGATGTGGAACTCATACCTGAGATGCCCATGATGCGTGCGGGATAAGGGCACACAGCTTTCATTGATTACATTCCTTCCTGCAGTACGCATATCAGAGTACCAGCTATTGGAGGATTCTGGGTACTCTATAGCAGAAATGACATCAAAGCCCATCCCCTTATATAAATCATATGTCATTTCTACTTCCTGTTTCATTCGTCTAAGAAAACTTGTAGTGGTGGCCGGCAAAAAGTGAGCCATTTTGTATTTGCTTTTTTATAGACATTCACATTAGCATTTTTGAAATTGTCACCCCCCGCCCCCTTTATATGGCCACCCCATATAACAGACATACCTTCATCCACTCCTACATCCACAACCAGTGTCATACAAATCAATATAATACTAAATTCCTAGAACAAATAACATCTTTACTATCATTACCCCTACATAACAGAGAGGTTTGCACATGTCAGTGTCAGCCATCCTTGCTTATTCCTGGAGAGGAGAAAAAAGGTTATCACGAAAGAGAGAGAACGAGGGAGAGGGAGAACGGTGGGGAGGGAGAGAGAGAACGAGAGAGAATGAACAAGAGAGAGAAAAAGAGAGAAAGAGAGAGGAGAAAGAGAGAGGGAGAAAGAGAGAGGAGAGGGAGGGGGAAAGAGAGATGGAGAAAGAGAGACCCCTTTTCCACCAGTGCCGACTGGGTTCTGGACCTTCAAAAATGGGAAAAAGCTAAAAATTAAAAAAGAAAGGAAATAAATCAGGCGTGCGCCACTGCACACCACCCTGGCATGGATCCTCAAACATGTCTCTTCTTTGGCTATGTCCTTATTGAACTTTGCCTAGTCTCAGGTGCTCTTGACATCCGAGAGATGCACCCAATATCCAACTCCTTCATACGGACAGCGAGAGCAGTATAGAACACCACCTCATATGGACCTTCAAACCTAGGGCTGATCAGTTCCCCAGGTAATAATGGTCCAGTTGTAATATGGGCAATGCTGTGTATGGAACTGTGGTCTCGCTTTCTATAGGGGTGGTCACTATTCCCCCCCATTTACTGTGCCCCACTACCGCCCCTGTGTGCCTCCATCCCATCCCCTGGTAAATTATTTATGACCCATCACCATATAATATATCTACTTCCGTCAATACATGGGCTGTTCATAAGAGTGGGAAAATAAATAATACTCCTGTATAGCCGTTCCAGTAGCACAGCGAATAGGGCACTCGCTTTGACATCTGTGAAGAGCTTGCTGATGCAGGTTCGAATCCTGGCAGGGCCAAACTTAGCCTTTCATCCTTCCGAGGTTGATAAATGAGCACCACACACCGTGGGTAATAATAAGCAGCGCTCATACCTGAGGGTTATATAAATGCTAAATTATAATTATAATCCGGAGTTGCTAAAACAGGGGCCGTGCAAATAGCTTCACATTGTCTAGTCATTTCGTCAGTCCATCTCAGTTTACTTTTAAGTCCTCTGTCCTTCCCTGAGACTTTGTAACTTTGGCCGTGTGTAGACTGCTTAGTCTATGATCCATGCCCTACAATAATTACATAAATCCAAACAACTGCTACATTCCCCTCACAGTACTGGGCCTAGGGGTGGCGTGTACTGCTGCCGCCCTGTCTGGTAATATTTTTTCCCATTTGTAAAAATGAGTTGTCCCAAGTATAGTCCCTCCTGTTGGCTGTATTGTAGCTTCTTTTTATTTACCTTGTACCATTTGTGAGCCAGCAATTGAAAAAATGCAACAGAATCCCTCCTGCACGGATGTTCATTTTCACTACATATCAACCAATCATCCACATACTGGATGATTATGCTGGGCACCTGAATTCATTGTAATTATGTACTGGGGTCACATCTCTCAGTAACTCAACATCATGCGGATTAACAGTCCATAATTGTGCTGGCATATATCGCATGCTCTCCTCAAAAAATAAAACCGGCTGGGTCACCACTGCCATCAGGGGGCACTGTACCTTCCTATAGTGCACCAGGATTTCACAGGGGGTGCAGATTCCCAAAATAATCTCCCCATTTTGCTCACTGGCCTCAAATAACTCATTAGTCATTTCCTTAAATTGTACTGTTGGGTCTATACATTATACTGTACACACTCATACCCGTCCTGGTCTATTCCAATCAGGACTACTCTTTTGTCTGACACTACTAGTTCTTGTAAATCTAATGACAACACTGTCCCTGCCACCATCTTGGGATGCACCATGGGCCGGAAAATAAATTCTGTGGGCACTCGCTAACATTTTGGATGCAATTTGGGGCACTGCTTTTACTAATAACTTAATACCCTAGAAACATATATCTGGGACCACAGGGACCCCATGGACTCATGGTTCCCTTGCTATTGCATTGATTATTACTACTGCTTGAGCTACACACATCTCTGGTGTGGAACACACTACCCCTTGATCTGTGAATGATATAGTTATTTTTAATGTGCTTAATACCCAGAGGTTTCTACGCGCGGACCCGGGAATCGAACCTGCAGTGCTCTGTGTGGTCTTGCTTCCAAGGTGAGCACGTTGCCCCTGAGCTATCCTCCCAAGACAGTTTACTGAGCAGATCCCTACCCAACAAGGCAACAGGGGATCTTTCTGAACATAACAAGGGGGCTCGTACTACCTTCCCTCCCAATTTTATATACAGCTCCTCAATGTATGGAACCGTAGAAATAGCCCCAGAGAATACCTGTGTGTCAAGAGTTTTACCTGATAATGGAAAGCTCCCCTCCATGATGCATAATTTGGTTGCACCTGAATTTACCATGAATATAAATTACTTGCTACCACCAAGGGCTCCTCTTCAGGATGTGCGGTTGTCAATAAGATTGGACATGCGAGTGCTCTCTGCGGGCTGTCCTAATATCACTATGTATTTGTACCAGGAAATGAAAAAACGATGCACCCCCGTCATTGTAGCACCTTGGAATGGGACGCCTGTTCCCCAGTTAAACTGTATTCCCTCACCATGCTGTAGTTGTTTCCCACGTTGCCCTTGCCCATCAGTCCCACAAGGGAACTTATGCAAATACCAGAAAATATTAAAAATGGACTAAAATCGAGGCTCATTCCTTATACCGAGCCACTACGTAATACCACTTATTGCTCTTACCGTCATAAGAATATGTGGTACTACCTTCTCAACCTGTTATGGCTGAGGATCGCTTACCTCCCAGTCCTTATAAGCTGGGGATTCCTTTCATCTCAGTCTTTTATATATGCTGAGGTTCCCTTTTCGTTATAAAAATAGAAAGAAATACGTGACAATTTCAATACATAACCCACCTCTTATCCAATCTCGCCTTAACACATCACCTGCAATTCAATCTATCCTATCCAATCTTATTCCTTATCATCAAAAGTCCTATTTTATACTGTATCACCAATACTACATCACCAAAGGTCATATGCCATAATACATCACCAAGTCATATTCCATCTATTCCACTGACCTCGTACAACATCCTCCACTTCATCATAGTAGCATTCACATCACCAAATATTTAGTTCACATCACCATATCATACATACCTGTTCCTATTTTGTTATCACTTGCAAGAGTATTGTCACCTGGGTGTGCTTCACTTGAGTTTCCCTCCATTAGGAAGTCCCATGCTGGCCTGTAATTCTGGAGCCACGCCCTGCTCCATTGAGCGGAAAGGATTTCTTTAAAAATGGCTTCTACTAAAGTCGCTCAGGATACATGGGTTTTTGATTTGGGAGTCAGATCACTACAGATGGGCATGGCTGACCTGCCTGGGACTTTGCAAAGTACGCGGGAAGAAACTAAGTAACACGTAGGGTCGTCATCACTGAAAGTGAACTCCAACTTACAGGAGCACCCCTTAAATATGTTGGGGTACCCCCTGAACACGTTCAAACCAGAGTAAATACACCCCTCTAGGGAATTAAGGTCATGAGTCTATTTTGCAAGAGATAACACATTTTAATCTTTAAAGATCATGAGGATTGGGGAAATGGCAGATGACTCTGCCATTTTCGACCAGCATACTGTCGTCCGAGGCTGGCTCCCAGGTCCTGAAGACTGGTGCTGGGCCTGGAGCTTAAATACTCTTGACTTGGTTACTGGATACCGGCAGAGCTCATCCAAAACTGTTCTTGCCATACAAGGGATTCTGCAAAGTCTTCCTTTCTTTATCATCAGCAATTCATGGCAGCCATGCTACTTAACATATGAATACCTGCAGCCCTGCAGATTTTTTACAAAC
The DNA here is from genome assembly GCF_040938575.1 of Ambystoma mexicanum. NCBI lineage: Eukaryota > Metazoa > Chordata > Amphibia > Caudata > Ambystomatidae > Ambystoma > Ambystoma mexicanum. The sequence continues at coordinate 1,265,309,637 of NC_090926.1, read as the reverse complement.
TTTGAGGTCTAGCCCCCAGTAAAAACTAAACATTTATATAACTAATTTTCATTCATACTCCAAACATCTTCCTCATATTTTTATGTGGTCCTACAATCTCTTTTAAACACAATTTCATAATTCTGTATGTTGTGCAATGACTCTGTACACTCCTATTCTTAGTCTGCACGTGCTATTGATGAACAGGAACAACAGCTGAGTTACCTTGTGCTCTCTGCCAGCCTGCCTATAGTCTTCTAGCACAGGCTGAATTCACTGTGTGCTTTGAGCAAAGCTAACTACAATTTAACAAATATATCCATCTAAATCGTTATTTGCACCTTACATTTCAATCCTAACTATATTTAGTGACCCCTCCTCCCCCTTGGGCTCTTGTAGTGCTTCAAAAACAGCTAACAGAAATCTTGCCTAATTCTAAAGTGCTTGAAAAGTTTGGAAATGAAGGAAAGCACTAGGCTCTTTCCCAACACAGGGAAAGGGTAAAAATGATTGAGTTGAGAGTACACAGTTGTATGCCAGAGGGAGCCTCATGTAGTTTTGAACCAAAGAAGCGGTCTCTAGAAAGACTGACTCTGGATACAGACAAAGAGGAGGGAGGTCACACGAGTTAGACACAGGAGATGTCAGACGAAGACAGAGAAGCATTCCATGGAGAGGAGGGAGGTAACACATATGGACCTGAGAGATGTTTTACAATAGATAAGGAAGTCCGATGGTCGGATTTAGACCTACCTATATGTCAGGCGTCGGAATCATTGATGCGGCTAGATCCGCCACCTAAAGGGCGAACCCATGATCAGAGGGGGGAATCGCCACCTTATGTGGGCAGGTTAAGGTCACTGCCAGGAAGGTGGTGGTGCAGAACCATTGTTCCTTTTGTGGTTAGGCAAACAATGGGAGATGAGAGTGAATTTGGGGTCTCACAGTTTCCTTTGTTAGGGAAGGGAGGGGAAAGACCACAGTATATACCTTGGCCGCAGATGGACAAGGATAATTTAAGGTGTAAATTCCAGAGTTTAACTGCTGGCGCTGGGAAATGGATGCATGAATTAGAGAGAATGATAGGAGGAAACATGGCTATAGCAGACATTAAGGGTCTCCTAATTGCTATCCTTGGGGAAAGAGCTGATGACGTTTGGTCAAGAGCAGGATATTCTGGTGTTACCATGGTAAACACTGCTCATGATGGAGCATCATTCAATAATTGTAGAGCGGCAGTTTGGAAAGCGCTTACAGTGCTGTATCTGGATACGTCAGATATGGGAGCTATAATGACAACAAAAAAAGATGCAGGAAGAGGATGATCTGCTTGTTTACATTCAGAATTTTCAAGAGCAGTGGAGCTTAGAGACACGTGAAGCTTGGGGGAATCTACCTGTGTTTCATCATATACTATGTCAAGGGCTGCCAGATCCAGTACAAAAGCAGTTGAAGTTAGTGGGCATGGAAGCAAAGCCATGGTTGGAGATTCAGCTGACCATCGCGCATTATTGCAGGCTGTTGCAAGAAAAGAATCGTAAGAAAGACGATATTAGAGAAAGCGAAGAGGCAAATTTAGTGCAGAAAAAACTCTCCAAGTACGCCACTGAAGGGGCAATGTTGACTAGTGGAGATGGATCATGTCCACAGCAATCAGCAAAAATGGCATAGACGAATAACCAGAGGCAGCTTGGGCAAGTTAATAATGGATTAATATCACAACTAAGGGGATGTTTTCGAGGAAATGGTTTTCAGAATAATCAGGGGTACTTTCAGAACAATCAAGGTGGGTTTCAGAACATACAGAATGATAATCCAGGCATGCAGGGAGAACAGACGGGGCGACCTCCGCCTATATGTTGGACATGTGGCACGACAGGACATTTGGCTTGCATGTGTAAAAGTCAAGGATTTGTGCAGAATAGTCCATTTTAGAGAGAGAGGACTTCAAACCCACCTGCATGTGTGCAGCAGAATGGAGATGGGTTTGTTCAGAATCAGATAGTACAGCAGGCACAAGCACCAAGAGTGCAGCAAGACTTTAAAACACAGCAGGCAATAATGAATCCGCCACAGGGGCAGGCACAGCAGTCACCTATGTAGATACAGCAAAGCACGAGCACAGGACAGTTAATGACTCCTAGAATAGGGGGGGTTACTGTTGATGGAGGGAATCCTTTCACAGGTACGGGGATGAGGCTGTAGCCACAATACGACAGCTCGCTGGGAGACTTAATGTGTTCAATACCATCAGTAATGCCTAATCCACAAGAGGCACAGAGGGATGACGTTACTATAGGAGGCAAATCATTTTCTTTTTTAGGAGACATGGGTGTGACGCGCTCATGTATACGAGGGGGGAAATTTTTGATGTCTGGAAATGCCATGAATACTCAAGGGTTCACAGGAGCTACAAGTAGAGTTCCTTTTACTGATGCAATACCAGTCTCTATAGGAGCGTGTGACATTTCTGTACCGTTACTATATTCAAGACACACAACTGTCAATATATTAGTTCGATATTTAATGACCAAAGTAAATATGGCAATTTCCTTTACTGTTGATGGCATAGTGTGCTCAACACCAGGAATGTATTATTTAAACCTGAGTGAGTCTGTTATGGCATTTGCAGGACAAATACCCATACGGAAAGTGCTATTAGAACCAGAAGTGTTTCACTATGGTGTACACATTTTGCTGACATGGCTGCCAGGCTTGATGGGTAAGACTTTGAGGATACCTGAGGAATTTACATTCAGGCCAAAGATACCTATTTTTGAAGAAGAATGAGTCTTTCCTTTAGAGTTACAAGCTGCTATAGTATAAGGAGAATTAGCTATGCTTGATGGAGTTGATTATAATGGCAGATGATGGGTCACCGTGATTGCCATTGGGGAGGGTTATAGATTGACTGACGTCATGGATGAAGACTTGTTTAGAGATCATCCATCAGATGACTAAGTAATCTTTGAAACAAGTATTAACTAATGGGTGAGAGCAATTAAACGAGAAGTTCCTCAGAGGATGATGTTATCACAGAAACGTTCTGAGTATTACGATGAGGACATGGCAAAGATAACAGTTTCTTTATGGACAAAAGGCCCCTATGACGAAGGCCTATTGAAGGGTGCTGGGGAAGTAAAGATTAAACTGAAATCAGGAGCAATTCTACCTCAGGCACAACAGTATCCCATGTCTCGAGAGGCAGATGAAGGTATTTTTAAGACGATATCTGCTACGATGCAACAGGGTTTCTGATGCTCGTTAATCTGCTTAAAATCACATGCTGTGCATATGGTCCGACATCCAGTGGTAACCGCAGAGTATTGCATCTTGTCTTTCGAGGATCGAAAAGGGTAATTGGCATAGGTATGTCTGTAACACTATCCCTATCGTGACGTGTAGTGTACCCAAAATACCTCACATGCCGAGGTCCCTCAGTTTTTTTTCCGCCCAGATTACTGGCCGCCCTAATAATTTAGCATTTATATTGCACTACAAACCCTCAGGTATCTGAGCGTTGCTTATTATTACCCACAGTGTGTGGTAATCAATTATCGACCTCAGAAGAAGGAAAGGCTGAGTTTGGCCCTGACGGGATTCGAACCTGCATTAGCAGGCTCTGCACAGATGTCAAAGCGAGCGTTCTACTCGCTGTGCTATCGGACCGGCTAATGCGGAGCTATTACATGGAGATAGTGTTATTGTCATTATTATGGACTTATTCCGGTTAAGTCACTTTGACTATTGAATCCTGTGAAACAACGCTGAAGACTGTTTCAGACTTTCGACGCCTGATAAAGCCGGCGGCGCTACCAACCATGTGGCCGGCCTACACAGTAGGGAGAGTGGGGTCAGGGTGGACATGTCCTTTACAAGTATGCCTTTCCACTTTCACCCTCTCTGCTCCCTGGGTTTTGTCATTGGTTTAATTGTCTTTCGCTATGGAAAAGACGCCATTTAGATTTTGTCCCTCATGCAGGGCCAAATATCCTTGGAAGGATGAGTACACTCAGTGAAACAATTGTCTGCCCCTCGATCACAAAGAAGTGAGTTGCGCGGCCTGTAGACTCCTGCACCCTAAGATGCTTAAGGAGCGCTGCTTAAAGCAGTGGGCGGCCTACAGCATGTCGCAGGCCGAATGTTCTTCTCCCACTGTTGTAACCGCCAAAAGTGATGGCGAACTAGCGATGACCAGGCCTCCATCTTGGAAGCCATTGACCTAACTGCGGACCGCTCTCGGTCAACGACGCCCGTCCCTGACCCCACTAGGCCTGACGAGAGTCACGCTACAGGTAAAACACCCGGCGACAGGGGCGCACACGATCAGAACACCAAACACACAACCCAAGGGTCTGCTTCGGCAGCCATATCGAAGCGTACCAATGCGCCAACAGAACCGTCAAAATCTTAGACGGGATCCTTTGATCAGCATGATCGGCAGCCTTCCCCGCAACCGCAGTCGCAGCTTGCGATTGGGCATTCCAAAGTGAAGGGCGGTATCACCAAAAGACAGGCAGATGTCGAAGCGCTCCAGGAGGACGCGCAAGCACCGCTTAAGGCCCGGGTGGCGGCAAGATCCACCGCTCAGCCCCTGGTTCATCCGGTGGTGTCGAAACCCACTGCTCAGCCTCCGGTTGTCCTGTTGGCGGCCAAATCTACTGCTCAGCCTCCGGTTCAGCCGGTAGACAGCCCGGATTCCCCTACCATTGCCGAGAGCATAGCTAGGATTACTTCGGCAGTTAGACTGAAGGAGCGGTCGAAGGAGGTGGCGAAGCACAAAGAAGGCCGAGAGACGTGTCGAGAGACACGCCACAGCGGCACGAACCCCACCAGGATTACGTTGAGAGTCTTGTGCCTTTGTCAGGCACATTAGGGGAAAAATCTCGACGCCACAGGGAAGATTAACCCTTTCCTCCCCTGGTCCCCTCTGGGCTATCCTCACGGACCAGGGAGAAATTTGAAGGATGCATGGACAGATTAGAAAAATGTGTCTCTTATTCTGAGGCCCTTGCTCCCAAGAGACCTTGAGAAGACTTTCCTTCTACTCCTGTATCTAATTTTCAAGGGACCTTGGAGGATACACATGAAGAGTTTACTTGTGTCCTCACAGATGAGGATGTTATGGACACTTATGATCAGGATGAAGATGGCACCTTTCTGCAAAACTACAATGTGGATGATCAGACAGGCCTTATGGACAATTGGGAGGACAACCGTCAGATTTATGCTCTACCCTGGACACCCCTACTCCCACCCAAGACCCCAATGTCCTGTGCCTAGACCCCCCCCCCCTCCGCTCCGGCTGGGCAAGCCTCCCCAGTGGACGACCAGATGGTGTTCAATGCCATCTTGAAGAAGGCAGCTGGCCACTTTCAGATCTCCACACAAAGGCCTTAACAGACTCTGATTTCGTGGTGGATATACTCAAAGAAAAACCTCCGGCCAGCCAGGCCATCCCCTTGTTGAACTCAGTCAAGAGGAGGTTGGCACCTTCTTTGTTGACATGGGCACAAACCAGGGCGGTAAACCCTAGAGTGGAGAAGCTGTTTCAGCCTTCTCCGACCGACCCTGCCTATATAAAGGGTCATGCCAGGCCCCATTCTTTAGAGTTACCACAACTAGAAAACGGGTTGGTGCTCCGCTGTCTACAGGAGAAGCACCACCCGATAGAGACTTTATGCACTGGGAAAAAGAATAACGGCTGCTGCTTTTACCACCCGTATAGCTAATAACAGCATGCTTTTGGCCAGCTATGCAGATGTCCAGTGGAAACTTCTGCAAGAGGTGCCAGAGCCTGCACGGACCAAGTTGCCCGCCATCGTTTCCGAGGGCAAGCAGGTGAACCAGAATGTGCTCAAAAACACTCTGGACGCTGCATGCACAGCGGGTAAATCCCTGGCACAAGGTACCTTGCTCAAGAGACATGCATGGCTCAGGAACAAATCAGCTACAAACCAGAGACCCAAGCATCACTAATGAACAAACCCGGTGAAGAGACCAACCTGTTTGGAAAGGCAGTGGACGATGCACTCTAAATAGCCAAGAAAGAACATGAAACACTCAAGTCCCTTCAACAAATTATCCAGAAACCCTCTCCTCAGAGAGGAGGTGGCTCCCGCCGATCCTTTCGTGGGCAATCTGTATATCATTATACAGAACCTGTATAATGCAGGAAACAACTGGAATTCCGGGCAAGGGTCTAATACCTTCACCATGTATCCACCCAGAGGACAGCGGCGTGGGAAGGGTAGAGGTTCCAACACCAGAGGCGCCCCGGCCTCTGGTCAGAAATGACCTTCGGTGTCATGATGCCTACCCCCAGGCATCCGGACCAAGCCCATCAGCCCCGGGAGCAGACATCTAGACATTTAATAAAACCTCAGCCGCCCCGGCTAGGGGCTATCTGGGTTCAGTCCTGGCACCTTAGGCGGCAGGCTCATAGTAGGAATGTCCTGGCACCTAAGGCGCCAGGCTCATAGTCATTACTTACGTCATTACTTACCTCAGGCAGACCATGCTGTAAATGACTCCAATCCAACATGAAGCCTGAAAGGGACTATTTTTCTACAGGGACTATTTTTTTACTCGGGTGTGGTTCTAGGGACTTCTTACCTGGGACTACTTTTGAGGCTCTTTAAACCATGCCCGACCAGCAACACACGCTTCGCGTTATTCTGCATCCAGCAGCGTAACACTCACCGTGCCTGAAGCCTGCATCCAGTCTTCTGCCACGCCCGCCTCGAATCCGGAGCTCCTAAAACAGAGAAAAGAAAGGGACAAGGTTAGAAAACAAACTTATTTCTATTCCACACCTGATTCTGGATCCATCTTGTCTCCGGACCTGTAAAGAGCATCGTTTCTGCACGCACCGCACCTCGCCATACTCCCCAGTCTTCACAGCATCCTTCGGGTCGGCGGTGCCTCCATCATTTCTTCGCCGAACTTCGGCACCTAGGAGACAAAAGAAAACCACAAGGTGAGCCGAGGGAACCAACAAATGTAATTCTTACCACCATAGACTTACCTGATTTACCACCGGAGGCATCCTTTTGTGACTCTCCATATTTTCACGTGCCGCATCTGTAAAGAGAGACAAAACAACACGTTTTCCTAGTGCAACATTTACCGGACAGCGCCGGGTAATACAGACTCTTACCTGAGCGCCACCATCTGCCACAAGAGCACCTTTTCACGAGCCAGCTGCAAGACAAGAAAGGAAGGGGCGAACAAGAGTGAACATCTGACATATTGAACTCTATGAACTTAGTACTTACTGGTCCTCACCAGGAACCTCAGAGTCAATACTCTCTGGAACTCTCCCGAGCCTTCAAACCAGTGAAGTAACTGGAATCGACGAGCCCCTGCAAATCCACGCAGGATGGAGAGCTCATCTTTCAAGAATATAAGGTGAGATTGCTGTGAGGGCATTTTGGAGGTGATTAGTTGGGGAGGACTGTGGGGGTGCCATCACTTGAATCCACAAGTGGCTAAATCCATCTCTCCACTTGCAGGAGAATATTTCTACAGGTTAAGCAGACAAGATTAGGAGGGCAGATCCAGTCAGTCATCGCTGCACTACACATCACGTGGGTGGAGACCGCAGCTGTCCGGGTCCGACCGACGCCCCTGTGGGAGCCAGGTGAACGCAACATTCGGATCCAGGTCCCCTCCCATGCCACCCCAGTGGGGTCTAGGGGGGCGAATAACATTTTACCTCACAGCATGTGAGGGGATTACAACAGGCCAGTGGGTACTCAAGACGGTCGCCCACAGGTACTGTATAGAATTTGCCCGACCAAGCCAATTCATACCGGCAAGACCAAGACGCCTGCTAGAGGTGTAGACCCTTCTAGGAAAAGACACCATACAAGCCGTCCCTATTCAACAGGTAAACAAAGGTATTTATTCAGTGTACTTCCTTGTACCCAAAAAGGTTCTCACCATTCACCCTGTGCTTGTAACGCTCACCTGGCTCCCACGAAGGCGCTGGTCTGATCTGGGTGCTATGGCCTCTTCAAGCCTGATGCGCAGAACTCGAAACACCGATTGAACAGGACCCCCAAAGCTTGCTTGTCTGGCTCGTAGGAATATCCTTCTGCAGATGAGAGAGGGGATTAACAGTCTGCAGGATAATGTGCTTACTCCCCCCTTTTCTCCCTTCGTTCTTCTCCCTCCAAAACCCCCCGGTTTAAGCTCACCTTATGGTTTGAAGGATGAACTTTCCATCCTGCTTCTGATGCAGGGGCGCGAGTTCGTCCAGTTACTTCACTGGTTTTCTGAGTGGTGCTGGCAAAATCCACTTGACTTTTCTGAGCGATGCGCCGTAAGTATGAAGATTCAAAAGTTCAAGTGTGAGCCTCTTTTATGCTGTCCTCCTAACCTGTGATCTGTCCTTTATTTCAGGGGCAGAATGAAGGCGAGACGTTGAAGGGTTAAATTGCCGATGGTAAGTTCAGGTTAGTTTGTGATGAGGGCGATCCCTCTAAATGTCTTTATAATTCCCCTAATAATGTCTTTTGTCCTTTCCCCATAGGGGCCGGGGTGCGGTACCTGCCAACGAAGCGGCGCCGACCCGAAATGTGGAATGGTTCACCAAGAAAAGCCGGGTAAGTATTGTGGCTGAAAATTAGGCTTTCCTCCTGTGTACCTTCTGCTCACCTTTTGTCTCTTCTTCTCTCCTCTAGGCGCAGAGATGTGGCGACCGGTGCCGAGAGCCGCGATGGAGCCGGGTGGTGTCTCGGGAACAGGTGAGTGAAGCGCAGCGCTGCAGCGAGCAACGCGGTGCTTTTAAATGGAAGTCTTTCTTCAGGAATGCTGGCGTGAAGGTTCCGGATGCAGGTAAGAAGTATGAATGAGTTCTTGGTTTTCACCTTTCTCTTCTCTTCTTTCCTTACAGGTGTTCCAGGTTCGAGGCGGGCGTGGCTGGTGTCCAGGTGCAGGTGCAGGAGCAGACACGATGAGCGTTCAGCTGCTGGGATGCAGAACAACGCGAAGCGTGAGCTGCTGTCTGGGCGTGGCTTAAATAGCACCCAAAGTAGTTCCAGGTATGTATCCTTCCCCGGCCACGCCCGAGTGGAAAAATAGTCCCCATGAAAAAATAGTCCCTTTCAGGTCTCAGGGAGGCCTGAATCTTGCAGCATGGTCTGCATCAGGTAAGTGCACAAAACACCTTTCTTTATGAGCCTGGCGCCTATGGCGCCAGGACTGATGTCCAACATGAGCCTGGCGCCAAAGGCGCCAGGACAGAGTCCAAAGAGCCCCTATAAGGGGCCGCTGGGCTTTTACCCGGGGGCATGATGCCTGCACCCGGGGTTGCTGGGCCTGGCCTGGTGCTCCGGGGGTAGGCATCATGACAGCACTCCCCCCCCCCCCCCCCCAAGGCCCCTCCGAAGGTTGTTCCTTCCGGAGGTTTTGGTTTGTTTGGGAAATTCCGATGAAACCTATTTACCAGCCGAGGTGCATGTACGTGGTCGCTGGGTTCCCAAGACCTTTCCTGAGGCCCGTACCCCTTCCAATCAATTAGATAGAAAAGTTTTGATTTTGAGATCTTAGAATCCAAAATGTTCTTCACCTCAAATTCAGGCTCCCCATCTACCTGGATTGGCTCTGGTGGCTTTATTAATCTGGTTCCTGGTTGCACTGGTTTCAAAAGTGATACATGAAAAACGGGATGAATCCTCATGTTAGCTGGTAGCTCAAGCTTGACTGCCACTGGGTTAATTATAGCTTTGATCGAGTAAGAGCCTAAATACCTTGGATTAAAAGTTCGGGGTCCCTTGAGCGATAAGTGTTTGGTAGCCAACAATACTTGATCCCCTATTCGGTATGGCGGCGCCTCCCTTCGATGCAGATCCGCATTCTTTTCGTATTTCCCTTTCGCATGTTGCAAATGCGCAGTTGCATCCTTGAAGGCTTGAGTAATTGTAGAATGCAAATGATCCACTGCGGGCATTTCAAGGCTCAGAGGTGAGTCCAAGTCTGAAGTACGAGGGTGATGTCCATATAGGGTATAAAAGGGGCTCTGACCAGTTCCAGAGTGTATCGAGTTATTGTATGCATATTCAGCCACCCATAAAATATCCTTCCGATTACTCTCCGATTGGTGCAACATACATCGTAAGTATTGTTCAAGGGTCTGGTTCGTTCTCTTCGTCTGACCATCGGTCTGTGGGTGGTGGCTGGTTGAGAGTCTAAGTCGATCTGTGCCAGTTGGCAACACTTTTTCCAAAAATGAGAAATAAACTGACTTCCCCTATCGGAGACTAGTATGGACGGGAATCCATGCAAACGGATGATATTTTCGAGGAATTCCTTGGCAAGAACAAAAGCTGAAGGTAATCCTTTCAACGGAATAAAATGGGCCATCTTGGAAAATAAATCCACCACAACCAGAATAGTAGTGTATCCATTACAAGAGGGTAGGTCCGTGATAAAATCTAGTGACAAGGTGTGCCAAGGTGCTGGTGGAATGTCTAAGGGCTGAATAAGACCGGCGGGTTTTGTTTTTTGACCTTTGTTTGAGCGCAAACTCCACAGGACATCACGAAAGATTTAATATCCTTTCGACAGGAAGGCCACCAGAATTGTCGTTTAATTTTTTCCTTTGTTTTGTCAATGCCACGATGTCCTTCCATCAGGGTATCATGATGACGGGAAATAACCAATTCTTGCAATTCCTTTTCTGGTAAAAATAAGCGTCCTTGGAAGTAAGGTAAGCCATCGTTGACTGAAAAGTAAGACCCCCTTTTGATCCAATCCTGCAAGGCTGAAGAGTCCAGGAATTGTTTTACCCGTGCTAGAATGTCTTCAAGGGTCTGTAAAGTGGTTATCCCCATAACTCTTTGTACAGGAATTATCGGCACAGGTTCTGAGTTTGTGTCTATTTCTCCCATTCCAATTCGAGATAGTGCGTCCGCTTTGCCATTCTTACAGCCGGGGCGGTAAGTGATTACAAAATCGAACTCAGCAAAAAACAAAGCCCATCGGAGCTGTCGTGACGATTGAGCCTTGGCGGTTTTTAAATATTGTAAATTTCGGTGATCACTGATCATGGTGATGGTATGCCTGGCGCCAAGAAGATAATGCCGCCAAGCCTTAAAAGCGGACTTAATGGCTAATAATTCCTTATCGGTGAATGCATAATTTATTTCCGGCGGCGAGAACTTTCTGGACCAAAATGCTACGGGGTGCAGTTGGTTGGTTTCAGGGTCTCTCTGAGACAGGACAGCTCCCATGGCTAAGCTGGACGCGTCGGTTTCGACTATATATGGGAGGTCGGGACGCGGGTGCTTCAAAATGGGTGCGGACGTAAATTTAGCTTTCAATTCCTGAAGGGCCTGTTCGGCTTCCTCGGTCCATTCAAAACGTTTATTCTTCCGCAAGAGTGCAGTGATGGGTTGTACCACACGTGAAAATTACGGGATGAACCTGCGATAAAAATTGGCAAAACCAAGCATGCTTTGGACACCTTTCACCGAACTAGGTGATGGCCATTTGAGGATGGCATCCACTTTCCTTGAGTCCATTCGGACCCCTTTAGGTGTCAGGATAAATGCAAGAAACTCAACCTCGGCGGTATGGAAAACGCATTTTTCCAGCTTTGCAAACAGTTTGTGCTGGCGCAATTTCTCTAGGACGGCCCTGACATGCTTTCTGTGATCAGATTCCGAAGAGGAGTACACCAGAATGTCATCGATATACACGACGACACAGACATCGATGAGTTCCCGCAGGACATCGTTCATGAAGAATTGGAAGGCAGCAGGCGCGTTGCACAACCCAAAAGGCATCACCTGGTATCCGAATAGTCCATATTTTGTACGGAAGGCCGTTTTCCGTTCGTCGCCTTCTTTTACTCGTACCAGATGATACGCCCCCCCCCGAGATCTAATTTTGTGTATACGCAAGCGTCCTTCACCTGGTCAAGGAGTTCAGGATCAGAGGCAGAGGATAACGGTTTTTAATAGTTATCTGGTTCAATGCGTGGTAATCGATACAGGTCCTAAGGGCGCCTTCTTTTTTGGGCACGAAGAACAAAGCCGAGGATGCCGGCGACTTTGACGGGCGAATGAAACCATTGGCTAGGTATTGATCTAAATACTGTCTCAAATGCAGATTCTCCGGTTCAGTAAGGGCATAAATCCTGCTACAAGGGGGTTGTGCACCGGGCACCAGATCGATTTGGCAATCGTACGATCTGTGGGGAGGTAACATGTTGGCCTGTTCCTTTTGGAAGACGTCCTGAAAGTCTTGGTATTCCGGAGGTAGTTGCGTGGAGACAGAGGTTACTGATGCTAGACTAATCTTCAGATTTTCTGGGTAGCAGGTTTGTGCACAATCCGGGAAGGGGATTCTCTTCGCTCGCCAATCCATTCGAGGATTATGTGTCTCTAACCAAGGGATTCCGAGAATAACCTGAAACTGTGGAGCCTTGATTACATCAAACACAACTGCCTCCCGATGGCCGTCCGGACCTACAAGTGTCACCTCAGCTGTGGAATGTGTTACCGGTCCAGAGGCAATTTCGGTTCCATCAACTGTGGTGATGACATCTTTGCTGGTTTTAGGACGCAGAGGGAGGTTAATCCTAGAGACCAATTCACGATCCACATAGTTTCCTATAGCCCCACTATCGATGTATACCTTTATTGCATGCAACCGCTTAGGCTGTCCCGGATCTACGAGGACCATTGGCGCAATGAAATGCGAGGTCTGAGAGTTTGTTTTCAAGCTTGGCAAGCGGACCCCTACGCTTGTCGGGCGTGGTCGTTTCGATACATAGTTTTCATGGATTTTATCAGCGGCTCCTACCACCTTCTTGGGTGGCTTTGCCAGGCAATCTTGCAGAAAGTGTCCAGAGGACCCACAATAAAGACATAATTGCATCTGCCGTCTTCTTTCACGTTCCTTTTGAGTTAAAGGTCCTTTAACCCCTCCGATTTGCATAGGTTCAGAGGCATCAGCCCCCTTGAGGTTAGCGTGGGTCTTGACCAACACCCGGGTCTCAAACTTGGACCGATCTGCTTTTCTGTTTTGCAGTCTGTGATCCAATTGGACCACTAAGTCTATATATTCTGTGCATTCTTGGGGCGGATTTACAACTTGGGCCAGGACATCTAAGTTCTCCGCGTAGACCTCGATAAAATAACGTGATTCTTTTATCCTCTGGCCACCCAGTTTCTACAATTAGTCTATTAAAGGTTGCAATCTAGGATAGGAGGACTTGATTGCCCTGTCGCAGAGATAGAAGTTCGTCATCCAGAGCCTGCCCCTGGAAGTGTCGAGCAAATAACCTTTCCATGCTTGCTTGAAATCCTTGAAAATCACGAAGAATCGGGTCATCTTGAGTTACCAGTGGAACTGACCAATCGGCAGCACTGCCGCTGAGATAAGACAATACAAAGGCTACCTTGGTCTGGTCATTAGGGAAGGCCCCAGGTCTGCATAGGAAGTGCAAAGGACACTGATTCATGAATACGGCAAATCGTTTGGGGTCCCCAGCATAGCGTTCAGGTGGGGCCAGCGGCATGTTTCCAGGTAGATTAATCTGCACCGGGTTACTGGAAACCACAGGAGCCGGGTTCCCCCCGGAACCGGGTAAAGGAGTTTGTCCAGCTTGACCTTGCAAAAGCTGTCTAGCCAGCTCATCAGCTCTTTCCTTTGTTACGATCACTTCCCTTCTGAGAGCATTAGTCTCTTGACGAGCGGCGTGTACTTCGGCCCGTAATTCCCCCAGTAGTTGGGCCAACTGGTCAGTCTCAGAAGTTTCCATAGCGCCTGAGTGGGAATTTGTAGGAAGGCTTCGCGTTCTGTAACGCTCACCTGGCTCCCACGGAAGCGCTGGTCTGATCTGGGTGCTGTGGCCTCTTCAAGCGTGATGCGCAGAACTCGAAACACCGATTGAACAGGACCCCCAAAGCTTGCTTGTCTGGCTCGAAGGAATATCCTTCTGCAGATGAGAGAGGGGATTAACAGTCTGCAGGATAATGTGCTTGCTCCCCCCTTTTCTCCCTTCGTTCTTCTCTAGCTCCCTCCAAAACCCCCCGGTTTAAGCTCACCTTATGGTTTGGAAGGATGAACTTTCCATCCTGCTTCTGGTGCAGGGGCGCGAGTTCGTCCAGTTACTTCACTGGTTTTCTGAGTGGCGCTGGCAAAATCCACTTGACTTTTCTGAGCGATGCGCCGTAAGTATGAAGATTCAAAAGTTCAAGTGTGAGCCTCTTTTATGCTGTCCTCCTAACCTGTGATCTATCCTTTATTTCAGGGGCAGAATGAAGGCGAGACGTTGAAGGGTTAAATTGCCGATGGTAAGTTCAGGTTAGTTTGTGATGAGGGCGATCCCTCTAAATGTCTTTATAATTCCCCTAATAATGTCTTTTGTCCTTTCCCCATAGGGACCGGGGTGCGGTACCTGCCAACGAAGCGGCGCCGACCCGAAATGTGGAATGGTTCACCAAGAAAAGCCGGGTAAGTATTGTGGCTGAAAATCAGGCTTTCCTCCTGTGTACCTTCTGCTCACCTTTTGTCTCTTCTTCTCTCCTCTAGGCGCAGAGATGTGGCGACCGGTGCTGAGAGCCGCGATGGAGCCGGGCGGCGTCTCGGGAACAGGTGAGCGAAGCGCGGCGCTGCAGCGAGCAACGCGGTGCTTTTAAATGGAAGTCTTTCTTCAGGAATGCTGGCGTGAAGGTTCCGGATGCAGGTAAGAAGTATGAATAAGTTCTTGGTTTTCACCTTTCTCTTCTCTTCTTTCCTTACAGGTGTTCCAGGTTCGAGGCGGGCATGGCTGGAGTCCAGGTGCAGGAGCAGACACGGTGAGCGTTCAGCTGCTGGGATGCAGAACAACGCGAAGCGTGAGCTGCTGTCTGGGCGTGGCTCAAATAGCACCCAAAGTAGTTCCAGGTAAGTATCCTTCCCCGGCCACGCCCGAGTGGAAAAATAGTCCCCATGAAAAAATAGTCCCTTTCAGGTCTCAGGGAGGCCTGAATCTTGCAGCATGGTCTGCATCAGGTAAGTGCACAAAACACCGTTCTTTATGAGCCTGGCGCCTATGGCGCCAGGACTGATGTCCAACATGAGCCTAGCACCAAAGGCGCCAGGACAGAGTCCAAAGAGCCCCTATAAGGGGCCGCTGGGCTTTTACCCGGGGGCATGATGCCTGCACCCGGGGTTGCTGGGCCTGGCCTGGTGCTCCGGGGGTAGGCATCATGACAGTGCTAGACTTGTGCCCAGCAAACAAGTTTGTCAAACCTCAAAAGTTTTGTATGGTCACTTTACAGGAAGTAATCCCGCTGTTGAAACAGGGGGATTACATGGTAACACTGGACATGAAAGATACATACTTTAATATTTCAATGTTGCTAGCGCACAGAAAATACCTAAGGTTCATGATAGAGGACAAGCACTATCAGTTCAAGGTACTCCCCTTCGGCATTGCCTTGGCGCCAAGGGTGTTTAAGGTTCTGGCAGTAGTGGCAGCACACCTGCGCAGACTATCCGTCCCAGTTTACCCTTACCTCGACGACTGGCTCATAACAGGGGAATCCTATGAGACATGCCTATTGAACACTCAGAAGACAATAGACCTCTTATTCAGTCTGGGATTCTCCACCAACGAGAAGAAATCCATCCTAGACCCCAGTTAAGTCAAACCGTTTCTAGGAGCTCTAATTCAGACAAAAGACGGCCTCGTCTTCCCCTCCAACGAGAGGGTTCAGAACATGCTGTTTCAGATCCCTCAGTATGTAGCCAGTCGGGAAGTGATGGTACGCAAGGCCATGCGACTGTTAGGAATTATGGCATCATGCATTTATTTAGTGCCTCATGCGCATCTACGCATTCGTCCCATGCAAGAGTGGCTCAACAGCCAGTGGTGTCAGGCCAGCGGACAATGGGAAGATCTGGTAGTTGTCTTGCCTATCATTGTTCTCTCTCAGCAGTCATGGTTGAGGGAAAACCTCTTGAAGGGGAAAACCTTCACCACCCCCTGCAGTTGAAGCCACTCTCGCGACCGACGCATCTCTCACGGAGTGGGGGGCTCACCTGCTTCAGCAGACGTGCATGGCGTGTGGTCCCCCAAGTAGCAGCCAACCACATAAATCTGTTGGAGCGATTGGCAGTATTCAAAGCATGAAAGTCTTTACAGGGGAAGATAGTCCTGATCTTGACAGACACCACCACAGCCATGTACTACCTAAACAAACAAGAGGGCACACACTCTCCAGGGCTATCCAAGCTGTCTCAAAACATTTGGATTTGGGCTCCCAAACACAGGATGTTTCTGTTGTCCCAACATGTTCCAGGGGAACTCAATCTTCTTGCAGACATGCTCAGCTGAGACTTCCCACTGCCCGTAGAGTACGGATGGCGACTACATGAAGACATTGTCTCCAATGTTTTTGCAGAATGGGGCTTCCCAGAGATTGACATGTTTGCAACTCTGGAGAACACCCAATGCCAAGATTACGCCTCCAGGTACCCACAGAACTGCTCCAAGGGGAACAGACACTAGATAGCATGGTCAGGTAAAATTGGTTTACGCTCCCCTCCCTGACTCCCTTACTCAACAAGGTAGTGCACAAGATGCAGCAGGAACCAGTCACCATGATACTGGTGGCCCCAATGTGGGCCCGCCAACCCTCGTTCTCTCATCTGATGGAGATGTCCCTCTCCCCTCCTGTGAAACTGCCCTGCCCGTACAACATGTTATCCCAGGACCGGGGGGAAACACTGCACCCATGCCCGCAAACTCTGAATTTAGCGGCCTGGCTCCTGAGGTCATAGAGTTTGGACACCTTCAACACCCTCAGAGATGCATGGACATACTCAGAGGAGCAAGAAAACCCAACAACCGGTACTGCTATTCCAGTAAATGGAAACGCTTTGTTATCTGGTGTAATGCCAAGGGCATCAATCACATGGACTGCTCTCCTACTCGCATTGTATTGTACCTGACCAACCTTCTGGATTCAGGACTGGTTTTTAATTCCCTGAAGGTTCACTTAGCTGCTCTCTCAGCATACACTACGTCCCAGTGGTGGAAGATACCAGTTATTAAGGCTTTCATGGAAGGTGTTAGAAGGATTCATCCCCCACATTTCTAACCCAGCTCCTGGGTGGGACTTAAATGTGGTTGTAACTAGACTCATGGGATCCCCCTTTGAGCCTATGCACAAGGCAAGTCTAAAAGACCTTACCTATTAGACAGCCTTCGTAGTGGCTATCACTTCTATAAGAAGGGTTAGTGAACTACAGGCCCTTTCAGTACTAGACCCTTTTGTTTCTGTTTAGAGACAAGGTGGTTCTGCGCATTCACCCTCGATTTGCGCCTACATTTATTTCAAAGTTCCACGTGAACCAGTCAATAGAATGGCCCACTTTCTTCCAGAACCCCACACAAAGCCGAAAGAAGCCTACACACGTTATATGTGCGCAGAGCAGTCCTGTTTTACCTGTAAAGAACAAGACCTCTGAGGAAAATGAAGCAATTTTTCATTTCAGTGGCAGCTGGCAGAGAAGGGGAGGCAGCTATCTCAAGGTGGAGAGTCAAATGCATCACTCTTGCTAAGAGAGAACTGCCCTTTAAGCCTACAGCACATACTACTCGAGGCACTAGGGCTTCCATAGCATTCATTGCACATCTTACCCTAGAATCCATTTTCAAAGTGGCAACCTGGAGATCTGTGCACACCTTTACAAAACACTATTGCCTAGACACTCATTCTAGATCTGATTCTCAGGTGGGACAAGCAGTATTAAGACCTCTTTTCTCTATTGTTCCTTCTCACAACCCACCTCCAACTTTGGGTACTGCTCGCTAGTCTATGCACAGCATGTGATTCTAAGCAGATTAACAAGTATCAGAAGAAATGCATTTGTTTACCTTAATAGCATTTCTGATGTTTGTATCTGCTTAGATTCACATGCGCCCACCCTTCTTCCCTGCTCGGGTGGACGGAACACAGACATCTTACTACGATCTCTCTTTTATGTACTCACTCACATTAGCCTTGGTTTCCCTCATGGCAGAAAAAATACAATCAGAGGGACCTCAGCGCGAGAGGTTGGATTTTGGCTACACTACACGTCACAATAGGCTAGTGTTACAGACACGCCTATGCCGGCGGCCACTTTCGATCCTCTAAAGACAAGATGCACTACTCTGCAGTTACCACTGGATGTCAGACCATATGCACAGCATGTGAATCTAAGCAGATACAATCATCAGAAATGCTATTACGGTGACTAATGCATGTCATATTAGTGACGTCCGAGTCATCATGTAATACCGCGATCTATCCGATTAAAAAAGGGAAAGGAAGGTCATGGAGTTTCATTCAAGATGAGACCGATTAACAAGATTGTAAAGGCAGAGTTCCCTCTAGTTCCTAATCCTGCGACAATCTCATGTAATATACCTGTTGAAGCATGATATTTCTCTGTGACCTGAAAATGCATTTTTCTCAATCCCATTGCATAAAGAGTCGCAAGATTTGACGTCATTTACATTCAGACAGACTCGCCTGAAAAGCACTCATTTACCCTGGGGTACTGTGTGTCCCCATCGATTTTCAATAGGGTCCTACAGATGGACTTAAGCAATACTGATTTAGAAAGTGTTGTGTTGCAGTACGTGAATAACATATTGGTCTGCAGCAACACAGAGGAAAAGTGCAGACGCAGTTCTGTTCATTTAATGGTTATTCCTGCTGACCAAGGATATAAAGTTGACAGAGAAGTTACAGTATTGTCAACAAGAAGTGTTATACATTTGCCAGTTATTTTTACATGAAGGAAAGAAGGTTACTCCTGAAAGAGCTGAGGCTATATTAACAACAGTAAAGCCAGTTACAATATGGCATATGCAGAGATTCTTGGGACTTTGTAACTATGTGAGAGCATGGGTCTTTGATTACAGTTCATACACAAGCCCCTTATTGCAAGCTCTAAAGAAAGCACAGGCAAATCAAGAGAAATTTGTTTGAACAGAGGAGATGCAAGAAGGGTTTGATTAATTAAAAAAAAAAAAGCAATTTGAGCAGCTCCAGTTTTACGCATTCCTAATTATGCAGAGGAATTTTTTGTTTTCGCACACAAATGGCAGTTATGACAGCAGTACTCACGCAAGAGAGCCAAGTTGCGGTACAAGCCGCTTGCATATTAAAGTGGGATTTTATACCCAGTAATGAGGGGGTTACTTCCCTTGCAAACAATCTTTGGCAGCCGCCGCCTTCACCATTGAGAAGGCTGCCGGTATAGTAATGGGATGTTCTGTGACGTGATTTGTTGAACATGCATTATTTGCCATCTTGGAGAAACCTAAAGGGACGTTGACATCTCAAAGGGCTTTTGCCTATGAGTTGGTCATATTGAATCCAGCGATTAAAATAGTCAGATGCAGAATATTGAATCCTGCCATGTTTGTTATGGAACCACTGGCTGAGGGTGAGCACACGCATGACTGTTTGAACTATTAGGAGGTATATGAAGAACTCCCCAGGGTGAAAGAAAATGCATTGGCAGCTGGGGAAGTTCTGTATTGACGGTTCTTCAAGAATCAATCAAAATGATGGACAAAGATATACAGGTGCCGCTGTGGTAAAGCACACAGCCAATGGAAGGTTTGAAGTACCGATAAGTGAACGAATAAGTCATTTTTTGGCATAGGCTGCAGAATTAGTGGTGTCATGCAGACCAGGAAGTAACAGTGTACAGTGACTCCGCCTATGTGACGTCAACAGTGTACGCAGGACTAGCATGTTGGAAAAGGAGGGGCTACCTCCGAGCGGACGGTACCCCATGCAGCACACAGCCTTATTGGACAGACTCAGAACACTACAACTCCCAGTAGCCATTGCAGTTCTAAAGTGTGCAGCTCACACTAAAAGGGCAGACTTTATTCCACGTGGAAATCAAAAATCAGATGAGGAAGCAAAACGTCTGATGTGAATGAAAGAATGGTGGTGATGGCGAGTGTTTCAAATTGTTATAATAATTTGTCTAGAACTCAGTTGGGAGAAATCCAAGGGGTGTCAAGCAGAGAAGTGCGTGAGAACTGTGTACCTGTTTTCTTGACAGTGGATCTAGTTGGGACCGCCAGGCTGCTTCCAGTGAAATGACGAGCATGTGACTCGGGGAACCAGCCTCTCCACCACCCTAATGACACAGGGTGGTGAATGGACCAACTCCCAGCGTCACGGAAGGCACTCTCCTGATTAACGTGACGAAGGGACTGTGCAAGCACAGACAGGAGAGGCCACAGTCTGATGGAAAGTTACTGGATACGGGTGAAGTCCAAAAGAGTCTATTCCAAAGGTACGTGATCCGGTGATGAAGCAAGATGGTCCAGGAGTCTCTCAGATGAATACCAGGTAAGGCCCCCAGTCCTCAGGGAGACAAGTTCAAGCAGCTTCACGTAACTGGTCTGGGATGACTGATCTGCTCGAGGTACAGTAGGTCCAAAGGATGAGGCACCAGGCAGGTCCAGACAGGAAGAGGGAACCAGATTGGGAGGGGAGTCCACAAAGAGTTGGGACCCCTAAGGTAAATCCAAGGACAATGAACGAGGGCCACAGGAAAGCTGGAGGAAAGGCTAAGCCCAGAAAGACCCAGGGAGAACCCAGGACAAGGAGCAGGGATCCCCAGGGAAAAGAAGGGGACAGGGAACTGGACCTCATGGAGGCTCATAGAACAGACAGGGGCCAAGGAGAACCCAAGCAGGTAACAGGAGACTGGGAACCAGGCAGGCTGGGGACCAGCAAGGCAGGGAAACAAAAAAGAAGGCTGGAGCTGAAGCAAGACCAGGCACAGGGAACAGGAACCACAAGAAGCAGGAGCGAGCAACACGACCGTAGCAACCGCGTTGAGACGCGAATTGCTACTGCTCGCGGTTCCTCTTATGGGCCGCCGGCACTCGCGAGGCCTGAAACGCAAGCCGTTTCGTCTCCGAGCGCTGGCGGGCCCAGAACGAGGCTTGGAAGGCAAGCCCTTCCCAGAGCGGAGGCCCAATCTACGGCGCATGCGCGGAACCGAGACAGTGGTTTCCCGCGCATGCGCCGCAGCCCTCTAGCACCGGCCCCAGCACCTCTCCCCCCGGCGAACGCCCAAGCGCGAAAGCGCGGGTAGATCCGCCAGGAGGTGGGAGAGGGAGCGGGTGCAACGGACCCCTGTCTCCCCAAAGGTGGCGTGACAAGGGGAAGCGCCCCTAGACGAAAAAGACTTGTGGACTTGGAGAGGGTGCTCTTTAAACCCCTCTGAGGCATTGTGGCGACAGGACAGCCCTTGTAAACCGGTGATGCCTGTAGCCTTATTACGGGTACCGTTGGAACAGCTGCACTACCCTACGCACGTCACTAGAGAGAGCCTCACCACAACAATAGCAGAGGGTTGGGTTGTTCCAAATATAGAATAACACGTTGCATGTTATATAATAAATTGTATCATATGTCAAAGGTTTACTTCTGGGCACACATTGCGCACGATTAGAGGAGTTATTCCGAGACCTAATGGTCCCTTTCAGCATTTACATATCGACAATGTTGACATGCTGCAAGTCTATAATGGATAGAGATGTATTATTGTGGTAGTATGTCCCTTTTCAAGGTGGATTGAAGCTGGACTGTGTAAACACCCAGACGCCACTTGTGCAGCGACATTTTTAGTACGAGAAGTGTTTCCTAGATGGGGAATATTTGAAGTATTAAGATCAGATAATGGTCCCCGATTTTGTCAATGAAGTCTTTGAACAAAGAAGCTTGTTGCAAAGTGCTCCGGCTCTCCTCTGTGCGGTGACATTTCCCATTAGTGTGCAGGGACAGGGACTGTGGACTAGGCTTGCAATGGGCACTTTGCTCATGTGGTTTGTACTTTTGATTCTCAGGCAGATATTTAGCCGGTCAAGTGGCACAGCGAGTAGAGCGCTCGCTTTGACATCCGTGCAGAGCCTGTTAACGCAGGTTCGAATCCTGGCGGGGCCAAACTCAGCCTTTCATCCTTCCGAGGTCGATAAATGAGCACCACACACCGTGGGTAATTATAAGCCGCGCTCAGATACCTGAGGGTTCGTAGCGCTATATAAATGCCTAATTATTATTTATTATTATTAGGAGGGAACTGGACTTTACAATGCATCTATGAAGCATGCCACATGGCCTTGTTCACACTCAGCAATGCCCGGGCAGGCTGCACTTTAAGTCGTATAATGCTGCAGTAATTGCGGCTTAAGTGCCACATCTACAAATATAGCAGTTGCTGCAAAGATGTGGCTGGCCACATCCTGGCGAGCTGACACAGGATGTTGACATCCACACCCTTAGCACGGTTGAAATTAGAACAAAAGTCTTTTTTAAAAAAAAAAATATATCAATGCTTTCGCTTTGCTCCTATGTCAAAGATTTGTTGAATCTCCCTATTTAGATTTGCTGCATGTAGCCTCATGAACTTAAGGTTTTGTCTCAAACTGATGCCATTGCCCTTTTTTCCTCTAGGGGAGCTTCTCATTGGGCGACAGCTGCTGCTACTCTCACCACCAAGACGAAAAGAAGCCGAAGACTGCTTTGGAGCCCCCACCTGCCCTATAATCTCCTACCACACACATGGGAGGGAAGACTTTTTCAAAAGACATTTTCACTTTTAAAAAACATGCAAGTTCTTCTTAGTGGTGGAAGGCTTTTCTATTTTTGGCTGCCTCTAATTGGAGAATTACACCAGATCCCTGAAGGACCCACTCAACATCCGAAACATGATAAAAAAAAAAAGTCAAATTTGAAAACATTCTGTGTTTATTCAAATGGACGGCAACCCCAGCAAATCCCCTTGAATAGTGCAGAGAGAATGCAAAATGGCAGGAAAGGTACACACAAGCAACTCAAACATGTGCTAAAGTTGTGACATTTAAAGCATTGGGAAAGAAGTTGGAGACTTGAAATGTAGATACATGCTGTTGTGCTTGTTTTTCGAGAGGGTGGTTTGCAGGCTCCCCCAAAAGTGGCACCTGACCTCCACAGAAACCTCATTACACAGGTGGCAGCAGTGGTGGAGTTCCACGTACCAGTAAAATGGCACTAATGCCCACCTCTGCCCCGGGAGATGGAGTGTTGTGTTTGCTCCTGGGCAGGGAGGTGATGAGAAGCTGGGTCAGTGTTGTCCCGAGTGGGAAAAGGCCTGGCAAGGTGAGCACCAGACAGAAAGCAGCTGGCATAAACATGTCATACCTTTGAAACAGATAAAAGGCACACGTTTGTAGCACCGTTGAGGCAGAAAGGCTCCTTGCTTTACTGCATCAATACGAGCCATTGAGGACGTTAATTGGTCCTCCAGTGCCTTCCCTTGCATGTAATGTAAATCTTTGCTCATGTGAAGCAGTAACAGTCTGCTCAGGGTGGTGCAAAAGAAGGGGAACTGAGATCTCTGGGTGATTAAAGGGGATGTGATCTGCACCCAGCCCGTCATGGGCACTGCACCCATATCCAGAGAAATACTAGGCCCAGATGAGTACATCCCGGAAGGGGTATTGTACATAGATCGGAGGGCTCTTGGTGAGGGCGCAAGGGAGACCTTGTGGACAGTGCGGATAATGGCTGCAAACTATTAGTTCATGGATTCCATGTCTGCTGTGCTAAAGAGGCGCATATACCACTCCCTCCCCGACTCTATGCCCAGCACGCCACTACCTTCTGAAGCTAGGTCTGTGCTCCAAAAATACTGAATAAAAGCTCACAGAAAGACCAGGCAATACAGCTCCACCCTGCGCACACAATTCGCATGTCCGAACAGACAGTTGGATTTTGAAAAGTAGGATAGCCATTGCCCACTATAATGCTCTGTGTTGGGGCGGGTGGGGGAGGAGTTAAGAACCAAGCCTACATCACAGATTAAAACAGTGGCAGGATCGGAACATCCATACCCCAGAAGTAAGTCAGTGATGCCTTGGCGCTACTCTTCTTTGCACAGTCTTTCCAATAGGCCATGTAACGTGAACAATCATTGAATGAAGAGTCTGCCTGGTCCGTTCCAGTGTTTTGTACAAGGACGGTGGCCTTCCCCATTGACTGTTCACCTCTGCCCCAAATCATGGCTACAAAAAAAGTACCGCCCCCCCACAGAGTCACACGATAGAATCTACCTTACCAAGGGGCCAACCCATGCAATTATATGACACTTTAGGGACTAGAGCAAGAGGCACACAAAAGGTAAAAGGCATTTGGCTCCAATTAACAGTTTCTGCACTCCAGCTGCAGAGAGAGAGAGAATCTACAGCAAATCACTTTACTCTGCAGAGAGAACATATACACAGTGCAGTTTTCATTTTTGGTTCAGACAGTACAGCAGGTGGTTATGTCCGCAACAGTGGTTCCAGCACACAGCATCCCATGCGGTGAAGGCTTGCGTGCGCCGAAGGCTATAGGCGATTGGTGTCAGTATTTGTGTATTTCACCGTGGCAAGAAATGTCTTAATCTCCATGGGCTGCAGGGTGACCGCTGTGGGGTCCAGGTCCACAGCTGGCTTCTGGAATGTTCTACCTGGAGCTAGAGAAAAAGGAACATGCATTGGCTTACTCAACATTCCCTACCATCTGTCAGCAGGTCAGAGACCCCAGATCTGTGCAAGAGACTGACCCACGCTAGAGATGACCAGTCTCTGATTGGAGAGCCTAGAGAACAGAGTGCCTGACACAAGACTGACACCCATCATTAGCCTAATGGGGCAGGCGATCGCACCATTATACAGTCCCTTGCCCCGCCACCTTATTCACAGCAGTATCTTCTAGCAACTCACCCACAAGTGATGCCCTTACCATACGCCAAAGTACTGTACTGTGGTGTCAGTACTGGAAGGATGCCGGCTCCCCTAAACTTATAGTGTCAGTATCTCCCATCGCCCTGTATACTGGACGATGGTGGGGAGGTGTAAAGAGGACACTTTTCACATCATCTACTGCAAGTATTGAAAGGATGGCATCTCCCCAGATCACGTAGTGTCAGAACTGCAAGGGTGACACGTCGTCATGTAGTGTTTGTGTTGCATAAGGTCATCCCCCTTTTGAGGGCATCCGTATTATGGATTGGCACCTCCTTGTACATCTTACCTCCCCTTGGACTCCATCGCAGGCGTTCCATGGACTGCTTGACGTGGTTGGCCCCTAGAGTCATTTCCTGAAGGGTTGTGATGGTGAAGGCCGAAAAGAGACCCTAGGATGGAGAATGGGTGATAGAGGAGGGGAGGGTTGAGAAGGGGGTAGGGGTAGAAGAGCATTAATCCATTTCTCACAGAATTTACATACCTGAGATACATCAAAGAATTTGGTGGATCATGACGTTCAGAGAGGGAGTCAGGACCTCAAATCTTAGACAACTGAAGGGCACAATGTTGGGTGAACGTTGGAGCATCAGAAAGAAATGCACTTTGTCCGACCCCAATTTGATTTGTATTTTTTTTATAACAACAAAAAAGAACATTGGTAAACTATCTTGTCAAACAAATAATTGTAAACATACCATTTCACAGTTTATCTGCACCATAAGAAAACAGGCTTATCTAAACACATCCCTGAATATCCAAACCTACCTCCCACACCATCTCCATGACACTGAATATCCAAACCTACCTTCCACACCATCTCAGAATATCCAAACCTACCTCCCACACCATTTCCATGACACTGAATATCCAAACCTACCTTCCACACCATCTCCAAGACACTGAATATCCAAACCTACCTCCCGCACCATCTCCAAGACACTGAATATCCAAACCTACCCCCACACCATCTCAAAAACACTGAATATCCAAACCTACCACCCACACCAATATCCAAACCTACCACCCACACCATCACCATGACACTAAATATCCAAACCTAACTCCCACAACATCCCCAAGACACTGAATATCAAAACCTACCTCCCACACCATCTCCATGACACTGAATATCCAAACCTACCTCCCACACCATCTCCATGACACTGAATATCCAAACCTACCTCCCACACCATCTCCAAGACACTGAATATCCAAACCTACCACCCACACCATCCCCATGACAATAAATATCCAAACCTACCCTCCACAACATCCCCATGACACTAAATATCAAAACCTGCCTCCCACACCATCTCCATGACACTGTATATCCAAACCTACCTCCCACACCATCTCCAAGACACTGAATATCCAAACCTACCACCCACACCAATATCCAAACCTACCTCCCACACCATCCCTATGACACTAAATATCCAAACCTACCCTCCACAACATCCCCATGACACTGAATATCAAAGAAACCTACCTCCCACACCATCTCCATGACACAATATCCAAACCTACCTCCCACAACATCTCCATGACACTGAATAGCCAGACCTGCCTCCCACACCATCTCCACGACACAATGTCCAAACCTGCCTCCCACACCATCTCCATGACACTGAATATCCAAACCTGCCTCCCACACCATCCCTGTGACGCTGAATATCCAAACCTACCTCCCATACCATGACACTGATATCCAAACCTACCTCCCACACCATCTCCATGACACTGAATATCCAAATCTGCCTTTCACGCCATCTCTGAATATCCAAAGCTACCTCCCACACCATCCCCATGACACTGAATATCCAAACATACCTCCCACACCATCCCAGTGACACTGAAAATCCACACCTACCACCCACACCATCTCTGAATATCCAAACCTACCTTCCACACCATCTCCATGACACTGAATATCCAAACCTGCCTCCCACACCATCCCCATGACGCTGAATATCCAAACCTACCTCCCACACCATCTCCATGACATTGAATATCCAAACCTACCACCCACACCATCTCCCTGACACTGAATGGCCAAACCTACCCTCCACACCATCTCCATGACACTGAATATCGAAACGTGCATCCCACACCATCTCTGAATATCCAAACCTACCACCCACAACATCTCTGAATATCCAAACCTACCACCCCCGCCATCCCTGTGTACTCCGAGATCCCCTGCCGGCCCATAGAGCCGAGGTTTGCTCAGAAGGACTTTAAAACAAGATAGCTGCACCCATGAAATGGATGGGGTTGCAGATTTATTACTCCAACTCAATCAATAAGGACAACTCAATGGTCTGGCAAACGGAGTCCGTTTAATGAAAAGCACAAAAAACAGGGAGTTAAGGATATCAGCAGTGATGCAATCGTCCTTCTCGCTTCAACTTCAACGAACTTCATACAAGTTGTAACATTTATACTCAAAACTCGTCATCATGGACGTGGAACACTCAAAAGTTAACATGCAATTCTATTGGTTAGGAAAAGGTAACTTTACTATAGGTACTATATTTGTATATGGTAACGGAGTGAGGGGATTGGGTAAACACTGTCAGGTGGGCATCTAAGCCCTTCCTCCAAAAATGACTACTGTAGACGTCACTAAAAGTACAACGTCCTCTATTGGACCATAGATTATTTGGTCCATTGTGATTGGGTTGGCATCAGCCCCATGCATACTTTTCCATTTCGCTTAGCAGCGCACAGAATGGTCGGCGAGGGGCGGGGTGCCCCTCAGTTACCCGGCCTTCCTCCGATTATGGTTACAATCAATCATCACTTTAGTAGCCATGTGTCAATTATTTCACTGTGGTTGGCCTCGAGACTGCATCTTCTGTCTGGAAAAGTTCTGATATCTCTGCCTGGTCAGGTGCCAAGCGTAGGTGTGAACCTTTGCTTCTTCTTGCTCGGCTGGTCATGCGATTCTGACACCGTGAATTTGTCTCTTTCCTCTTAATTTGTGTATTTGATTTTCGTTTCATCTGCCTTCGCCTTCTTATCTCGACCTTTCAGAGGCAGGATATTCTGTTCTTATTTTCAATTAAATGTAGCTACTGCTCGCCTCTTCTATTGGTATGATCTTGGCTTTCATGGCACGACTTTCCTCTGCTGAGTTTCGTTTCAGCCATCTCTTCTCGTTTTTGCTAAATATGAAGCTTTCTCGTGTGGCCTTTAGTAGCCTGGGCTGATTCCGCTTCTTGTGCAAAGGAGAAATATACTTCTAATACTGTGCTTCGTTTGAGGAAGATTATGTAGAATGGCGCTTTGAGCACTACTCTTCTACTAAGCATAGCAAGCCGCACTGTTTTCTTAGCCTGCTTGCGGTTCCAAGCATATTTACATTTGTAAACTGGTCGAATATCTTCATCTTGCTTACAGCTTTAAACTTCTTTGCATTTCGACATTGTCCTTTCACTTTAGGTTCACAATATCCTTATTCATGGTGTTTCGTCTCTTTGCATCATTCTCTGGTTGTCATTTCTTCTATCTGCAAGTCAGTCCAGGCCCTTGTGACGTCACCATTCGTCTTCCATTAAGACCTTTTTGGTTTCTTCAGGAACTGTACTCAGACGATCTTCATTTCATTTCATTTGTTGGTAAGGTTGGATCAATGGGTACCTTACTGTCCATGGTTTTCTTGGTATTGGTACGTCGATATGTGATATTCTTCTAATGGGTA
Organism: Ambystoma mexicanum; assembly: GCF_040938575.1. Classification (NCBI taxonomy): domain Eukaryota; kingdom Metazoa; phylum Chordata; class Amphibia; order Caudata; family Ambystomatidae; genus Ambystoma; species Ambystoma mexicanum. The sequence continues at coordinate 1,265,281,156 of NC_090926.1, read as the reverse complement.
CTGGGCAGAGCCCTACTGTGGCTCTCTGCTGGTTTATTTGCTCATCATACGTCATATCTCAGTGAGAACGTTCCTGGTACTTCAAAATGGGCGACTGGAGTGCAGGCTTTACTTGGGACCTCCTCTACACCCCACCCTCTGGCGATTCATCGACCACGTTCACTTCCGTCCTTGGATTCATCTTACTCGGTTCTTCTGTATTCATCTTCACTTCATCGCCTGGGTTCATTCCTTCTTCATCTTCTGGATCTATACATGACGGTCTGAAGAAATGTCTCTTTGGAGTCCATATTTTTATTACTCCTTTCAGGTTTCCTGCTGTCTTTACATGTTCGTCTTTATTCCATGTCATTAGTTGGCATTGTCCATTTGGGCTGCAGTAAACCCATCTTCCCACATTGTTTCGATGTTTCCTGGGGTAGAGAAACGTTGTTCCTTCTGGTGCGTGATTGCTGGCCTTCACAAAGTCTCTTATTTCTTCATCAGTCAGGTCTTTGGACTTCCATCCTGGCTTGACATCAATCATGATCTTCATCCCTATGGCGTTTTTCGCAGTTTTCTGGCACTGAGAGATTATTATCTTGACAACACAAAATCCTGGCAATATCACTAGCAGGGCTCCCAGGAACTTGAAGGCATCTGCCATCCATTGCGGGACCCATGAGAATAGTGCTCCAAACCAGCTGTCACCATCAACTTTGCCTGTCTCGCCAATCATCTGGTTCTGCAGTTTTGTCAGCATACCTATGACTTCTGTTCCATTTTCCTCATCGTGAGATGGTATAAATGTGCAACATGATTCTCTGAATTTCGCAAAAACTCCTTCATCCATAGCTGTGATCCTGTGGACATATCTGTTCTGGAGAGTCATCAGTCGGATGGCTCTTAACTCTTCTTTGATTGCATTGAATCATTTTATTGTCGTGTTGATGGTCTGCAATAACTCCCATCTGGTTATCTGTAACCATTTAGTATTTGCTCCAACTTGGAATCTCGGCATGAAAATTGTCGCGAACACTGATGAGGTGAGGCTAAACAGCTTGTGTATATATGGGATTGCATGAAAGGCTTCTTCAGATTTGGCATAGAAGTAATTTTCCCTTTTCAATCGAGTCATCAGTTCCACAGATCTCCTTTTCCTCAGGTGAGCATCTGCTGAAAACTCAATATTCAGGTCACTTTTCAGGATCACCACAGCTGGAACGTGGACGTTCACTATGGTGCATATACTTCCCCAGTTTATCGGCAGTCTGATGTATGCTTTGGATCCACATGCCCAATAATGAGCCATAATTACTGCAGTTCCATGCACCATTCCTGGGGCATCAAAAACCCATTCACAGTTCTGATTCTCTCCCATTTTTCTAGTGCCATTATTCCTGAAGCAGAACTTTGGGCTCTCCAGTGGCACTATCTGCAAGATTCCTCCTCGGTCTTCGACCCATGTCAGTAGTTTTGCAAGCTATGGCCATAATGGCTTGCATCCATTCTGTACGATGTCCATGGTGCCTTGGTAACGACCAGTGACCATCTAGGCTCTACAAATTAAGTCTGGTGAAAGCAGTGTTCCCCAAATCTGCATTTGGCTTCTGTTCTTCCAACTTTTAGCCTCTTCTGGAGTTTTTCCTTGGACATTTAGCCTCTGATTTACTTCCCATCTAATTTCAGCTCCTTTAACTCCAGGCTTCTCGTACCTGATCACGTGATTCCTAGTATGAGCTCTGTTTCTTGTCTTTATGTCTTGAACATAATCATCTTCATCGGGACAGGCTGTTTCAGTTGCCCATATTAGGGAGGCATCACAACCCATGAACTGGCCTCTGGTCTTCCACATGGCTACGTGTGAAAGACAGTGTGCTGTTTGGACATCAATTTCTAAAGCTACAAAGATCTTGGACTTCCCCATGCTGTATGGTAGGAGTGCACAAACAAAGCATTCCCCTTCTGAGTTTCGTCTTCCAACTTCTTTCATGAACTGGTACCAAATGTTTCCCAAATGTGCTGTGCTGTCCAAGTAATCGTTTAGTTCACTGTCGTCTCCATGCATGCTTCTGTTGATTCTTACGGTTTTCATGTAGTTTGCTATCACTACACCCCTGAATGCATCTGTATGGCTCCTTCTTGCTGGAGGATTCTCATGTATCTTGGTCCATGGTGCAGGCCTCATCTGTGCCATTTGAGTAGACAAATGTCTGGCAGTTCTTTCCTTGCTCTAAATCATCTTTTTCCTGCTGGTTATAAATGCCCATCTCATCCACCCTGATATTGGTCCGTGTATGGCTGTACTGTGGAACTTGTACTTGTCCCTTTTACTGGAACATACATGTTTGTCACTGCTGTCTCTGTGGGTTTCTTCCTCAGCTCCTCTAGTCTTTCCACTATGTCTGCTTCCTTCATTTGGCTCTTTACTTTTCTTGTAGTGATATATCCCATAGTAAGCAGTATCTTCTTCTCCGAGGCTTTGAATTGTGGTTCTGCAGTCATTGACACTAGGCCTGTTGCGTTTGCATTCCGTGTTTGCATGCATGTGGTTGTCAGTAATCTTGTCACATTCATGCTTTGCCGACCCTGTCTCCGGCTTTTCGATTCATCTGGCACCACAAGTGTGTGTGTGTCATTGCTAATCACATCCATCTCAAGTTCATTCATTCCACCATCAGATCTTCTAGGGACTGGAATGCCTATGTAAGGTCTGGGTATTTTCGTGGGTTTCAAGCATACATTAGGTGGGTGCATTGGAATAAGAACGCTTTGTGCACAAATAAAAATGCAGTTCTGATTGTTAATGACAATAAAACAAATGATGAATATGATATATACATTATGCCCCTGAATGTCAGGCGGCAGCATTTACTTCCAGAGAAAAGTGGACTTCTTTCCTCCTGTGGGAGGACAAGGTTGCTGCTCTGGATCCCCATCTTGATCATTCGCCAAAATGTTAACTTTTACTATACTCCTTTAATGAATATTGTCTTTCGGATTCTTTGTTGTGCGTTTCACAACAAAGAATCCGAAATGAATTCTTGTGAATAATGAATTGTCTGTTTTCTCAGGATATAGTTCTTTTACTCGGCTATGGGAGGTGTCAATATCAAGCAATAATTTAGCAAGTCTCTTTTTACTGTGCATGTTCAAAGTATGTCAGCTTCCAGTCTGTGCCCCTGATCTGCTTCATTCCCGAAGACATATTGTCTTTGTCAAATAGAAAATACGAAAGGACATTTCTGGCAATGCTCTCTCGATCTGTCCATCGGCAGAAAGTCTAAAATCTTCCCAAATAGTTCTGCTGATGGTTGGAGAGTTCCACTTGCATCACAATTCCATGCAAGAGCATGTCCATCTGTGTAGCATTAGCTAGATCTCTGAAGGGGAGGACGTCAACATATCTACAGGGAAAACGGATGGTACACAAAGTCCTTGTGCTCTGCCTGTAGTAGTATCTCCTGTGTTCCGTGCTGCCCTGCACCCTTTTCGTCGTCGCTGCAGCTGGTCTGAAATTACAGTAAGGCAAGATGTCATGCAATTTTGCATTTCAGACCCCAAGATTTCTCCTGTTGACTGGGCATCACATCTAGCTCTATCTCGGGGTGCCAGGGGAGTGCAAATTCTTCCTGTGGCTATCTCGTGGGGTGTAAGATGATGGTCGGAACTGGGTTGGTCTCGAGTGCATACAGTGCCAAAGGAAGGCAGTGCAACCATCCCTTTCTTAGAGTAAGCTTCAACTTGGCTATTCTTTCCTTCAATAAGCCGTTGCGCTTGTCACAGAGCCCGTTACCTTGTGGATAATATGCCAACGAGAACTTTTGTTTTATACCAAGCAGTAAGCTAATCCGTTCAAAAATCTCATTTACAAAGCGAGCCCCATTATCTGATCTCATAACGGTTGCGCGGTGGTTGTTGAGTGTCCGGAATTGTCCGTATTGTCTTTATTTTGCCAAGGTATTTTTGGGCGAGTAGCGCTGCGTGTAGAAGTCAGCCACTGGTATGTATGCACTGCGTCATAGGTTTCGAGCGCACCTGGTAATGTCTCTCCTTTCCCTTGCAGGAGTGGATTATAGAGTGCTAGCACCTTGAGTCTTGGTTCAGCGCTTCTGAAGACTCGGTCTGGTAAGTATGCACAGAGGCTTTGGTAAGTATGCACTGCGTTATTGGAGAGAGCGCAGTGAAGAAGGTCTCTGCGTTATTGGAGCGAGCGCAATGAATAATGTCTCTTCTTTCTTTTGCAGGATTTTGAGCGCGGACCTGGATTCCAGCGTAGCGGGAAGATTCGGTGAGTATCCGCAGCATTATTGAAGTGCGCGCGCTAACGCAGTTCTTCATTGTGCTTATAGGTGCAGGTGTAGGATTCCCCTCTTGACCGGAGAAAGCTGCAGCGTGGAGAAAGCACGTGGGATGATCTGGAGCAGGTAAGCAGAAGCAGGATGATCCGGAGCAGGTAAGCAGAAACAGGATGATCTGGAGCAGGTAAGCAGAAGCAGGTTGATCCGGAGCATGGCGAGTGTGTTGCTGATGCAGCACACAGTAAGCAACACGAAGCACTGGGAAAATCTTGGGTGTGACTTATATAGCCAGCCACACCCAAACACTAGAGAGCTCATGAATTGTCATACACTTCCTGTTTGGCAACAGGAAGTGAACCAGGAAGTTACTACAAACACCAGAAAGAAATTAAAAGATGATATCTGCTATGGGTTTTTTGTGTGCCTATGCCAGGCCTGTCAAGCCTCCACCCACCTCGCCCAGACTACCTGCCTGGTACCCATGACAGTTTGCCTTAGATTGTTATAGCTTTCAGGTGTAGTCCGTGCAACCATCATTCTCTCATTGGTATGGGTGACTTCCAATTCCATGATCGTCTCACTCTTGGATGCCATACATTTGGCTTCTGTGTCTGCTGCTTGATATAAAATGCTTGATTTAAAATCTGTCCCTTTCGTGTGGGCGGCGCATTTCAAGACTGCTATGCCGTAGTGCCTTAATCAGCTGTAATGCCTTAATCAGCCTGTCCAATAAGGCTGAGTGCTGTACTGGCGTGTCATCCGCTCGGAGGTATCCCTCCTTTTCCAGCGCACCAAGCCTGCATGCACTGTTGACGTCACATAGGCGGAGACAATGTACACCGTTACTTCCTGGTCTGCGTGATTCTCAATGGCGAGTATCAACGCCAATAATTCTGCAGCCTGTGCTGAATAATGAGATGGTATTCGTGCAATAAGGAGTACTCGAAATTCTCCATTTGCGGTGCGTTTCATTACAGCGACGCCTGTATATCTTTGTCCATCGTTTTGATCGATCCTCGAAGAACCGTCAATAAAGACACTTTCTCCTTCCACCAAAGCATTTTCTTTTACCCTGGGAATTTCATCATAGAATTCTTCATAGTTTGCAGTTATGTATTGGTTCTCCTTCAGTGACTTGCTCTGCTATAAACATAGCTGGGTTCACTATCTTACATCGGACTACCTTAATCGATAGATTCAATATGATCACTTCATAAGCAGAAGCTCTGAGATGTCAGTGTGTCCTTTGGTTTCTCTAGAATAGCAAATAGCGAGAGCTCGACGTACAACGTCATTGAGCATCCCATTACAACGGTAGTAGCTTATTCAATGGCGAACGCTGCGACAGCCAAACTTTGTTCGCATAGGAAATGGCCTTTCATCACCGGGTTAAAATTCCCACTAATATGCCAGGGGCTTGTACCCCAATGTGGTTCTCCATGTGAGCACTGCCGTCATAACGCTGTAATTCGTGGGTGAAAACAGGTAAAATCCCTCCTCATAGTTGTGAATTCCTAAAACTAGTGCCATGCAAATAGCTTTTTTGAGTTCAGCAAATCCTTCCTCCATGGTTTCAGACCATTCAATTTTTTCTTTCGTCACTTGGGCCTTCTTAAAAGCCTGAAGCAAAGGCTTGGTGTAAGAGCTATAGTCTAAGACCCATGCCCTGACATAGTTGCACAGGCCTAAGAAGCTCTGCATCTGTTTTATCTGTGTGGCTTAGCCTTGTTCAGTATGGCTTCAGCCCTTTCTGGGGTCACTTTTTCCCTCATGCGAGATCCGCTGGCCTATGTACAGCACTTCTTGTTGACAATATTGTAACTTCTCTTTGTCAAACTTATATCCTTTCTCAGCCAGTATAGTCAATAGCTGAACAGAATCATACCCGCATACCTCCTCTGTCATGCTGCAAATTAAGATGTCATGTCATCCACATATTGCAGGAAAACACTTTCCAATGCAATATTGCTTAGGTTCATCTGCAGGACTCTGTTAAAGATAGGAGACTCACAGTAACCCTGGGGCAGACTTGTGCTTTCAGACGCATCTGTCTGAATGTGAATGACGTCAGATCTTGTGAGTCACGGTGCAATAGGATTTGAATAAAATGCATTTTTCAAGTCAATCACCGTTAAATATTTTGCCTCAACAGGTATATTATATAGGAGTGTAGCTGGGTTAGGGACTAAAGGGAATTCGGCCTCACAAATATAATTTATCGGCCTCAGATCTTGAACTAGCCTCTAAGACACTCCTTTACTTTTTTTTCACATGGTACACTGACGTATTACATGGTGACTCTGATGTCACTAAGATGCCTTGCTCCATCATAGCAGAAATGGTCTTAAAATTCCCTTCATCTGCCTCTCTGGACATGTGATATGGTCATGCTTTGGGTAAAATTGCGCCTCGTTTTAGCTTAATTTTCACTTCTCTGACCCCTTTCAATAAGCCTACGTCATAGGGGCCTGTGGTCCACAATGAGACAGGCACTTGGGCATGGCATCAAAATATTCAGGACGGTTTCGTGCCAACATCATTCTCTGAGGCACTTCCCTTTTGATCATTCTCATCCAAAAAGTGAGACTCACCTCCACTATGGTCTCTTCCATATCTGCTTGCTCTTCAAGCAGATCGTCATCAGTGACGTCAGTCCATCGGTATCCTTCTTCAATGGCGATTACTGTGCACCATTGTCGGCCTTCGTCATAACTAATCAAGGCCATTTTTCCCTCGCAGTGCAGCTGTGTGTATCAAGGGAAATACTTGTCCCTTTTCCTCGTGCATAGGTATTCTTGGCCTGAATAAAAATTCATCTGGGGTTCTCATGATTTTGTCTGCAGGACAAAAGCCATTAGCACACGTACTCCATAGGCAAATATTTGTGTGTCTCATAGCTGTGTTTCCTGCGCATGCTCTAATCACTTCGCATATGTTTGAATAGTGCATTCCTGGAGTTGAACATACTATGCCCTCCTCCATGAAGAGATTGTCATATTTAACTTTGTCATTAGATTTCGAACCAAAATGTTTACTGGGGTCTGTCGTGAATATAATACAGGCACATTCATCTCACATTCTCCTAAAGAGACTGGAAGTTAGTTTGTGAAGGGAACACGACTTGTAGCTCCTGTGAAACCCTGAGTATTTATGGCATCGCCAGACAAGGAAAACGTCCCTTCACATGTGTTGCGCCCGTGTCAACTAAAAAGGAATATTCTTTATCCCCAATAACGACATCCACCCTAGTTTCCCGGTGAGGGTCTGGTGTCACTGATAGGATAGAACACATCAGGGCTCCAAGTGAGCTGTCCTAGTCCATATATAGTTTGGGACCACCGTGTGCTGATGGATTTCCCCCATTCCCAGTGTTACTTCCCATTCCAGGGTTCACGGTCTGCCCTGCGCTCATCGTTTGTGACAATTGCAACAGTGACTGTAAGGACTGCCCTTGTGGAAAACTCACCATATTCTGAGGTTGCAAGCCTGGTTGTGCTCCTGGCGCTTGTTGTTGCACTGTGTGATTCTGTGCAACTCCCTGTTGTACGAAGGCGGGTGGATTTGCCACGCCTGCTCCTATACCTTGACTGTTTTGCATCATGTCTTGATTTCTGCATGTGCGCGCTAAATGCCCTGTCATCCCACACAACCAACATACTGGCGGTGGTCGATCATTTGCCCATTTGACAAATCTTGATTGCCATTTTGCATGTTTTGGAAACCTCCTTGATTATTCTGGAAACCTCCCTGATTACTCTGCCATCCTCTTCCCCTGCGGTAAAACCCTGTATTGCCCTGATTACTGTGTTGTGGATTATTGACCTGCTGCATGCTCGATTCAGCTGTGCTAGTTATCATGGCTCCCTCAAGAGCATATTTTGACAATTTCTTCTGCACCAGTTTGGCCTCTTCGCCCTTTCGTGCAGCTTCTTTTTTGCGATTCTTTTCTTGCAATAGCCTGCAATAGTGTGCGATGGTCAGCTGTATTTCTGACCAAGGTTTAGCCTCGATTCCTACCAATTTCTTGAGCTGTTTCTGTACCGGCTCTGGCAGTCCGTGGCCAATATATGGTAGAACACAGGTATAGATTTCCCCCCAAGATTCATGAGTCTCGAGTACCCACGCGTCTTGAAAATTCTGTATGTACGTTAGGGAGAATTCTCTCTTTAGGCTGAATTTCCTAACCTAGTGAGTCCCCCAGCAGCTTTGCTGGATTTCTGGAGTTTGTTTTTTTCTCCTGCCAAGAGTGAGACTCTTTTTCTCCCACTCTTGGACATGATTTATGGTGTTCCTTTGACTGTTAATGTGTTTTATAGGCTATGGGGTCCTTTACTCCATAGGGTCTCATGTGTTTTTCCTAGGTGTGTTACACAGCACCCTCCGTGCAGTAACACAGGGGTGTCATAGTGACACCCCACCATAGACTCCATACCCTGGGACTGACTACTGTCTCCCAGGGCATGTAAAGTCACCATTGGCTTTACTAGTGCCAAATTATGAACAGAAACCAGTACAAACCATCATATTGTGGACGTACTGGTTGGGGCAATTCAATTTCCCCAGGGTCTGTTAGTCGAAGGGGCACTTCTCCGCCCCCCCTGATCGAGTTTTGGCTGGTGGCAGTGGATACTACTTTTTATATTCGACCGCGAATATATCCCTATGGGATGTTCCCATTGTTCGAGGCTACCAACTTTAATTATTTAATTCTCATAGCCTCAAACATACCGTGGGTTTATTTATTTTATTTAATATTAATTCGCCGGTTGGTATTTTTTGCCAGGACTCGATTCTAAAATGGCGTTTGTGTTCTCTTCTGTGACTCCAACCCAAGTCGAGCCCTTAGTTCCACTTTTTGGCGGGCTTCTCCACAGAAACCTCCAAAAGTGGTGCCACTCTGTCTGGGTACCACAGGGGGTGTGGGAGGGGGTTTAGGCACCCTGGACTAAGTTATCTTGGTAACTCAAGTCGCACTCTTGTGTGATTGGCCCAAGTGGTGAGCCGGCCGGCTCACCACTTAGCATGTTTGACAGCTAGGCGGAGTGAATGGGGGTGTGCAGCATAAAAGCAGGGCTTTGGGGACTGGAACTTCAGAAGTCGCCACAGGACCTGAGAATCCGACGAGGGAGAAGCTGAGCCGACTGTAACGCTCACCTGGTTCCCCCGGAGGCGCCGGTCTTGATCTGGCGTGGATACTGTCTTCAGTGTTAGGCGCAGGGTTCGTTTTGCTCCCGGACTGGGCCCCCTTCCCACCGACAATTTAAGCTGAAGAGTGAGATGTCTGCAAGGGTAAACCAAGGTATTAGTGTTTGGAAGATTCGGAAAGTTCCTAGCCCCTCTCGCCCTTTCTTTCCCCGTGGAACTGGGTTGATATTGCGCTTACCTTATATAGGTAAATGCCGGGCTCTCCATCCTGCGTCTTGTGCAGGGGCGCTGGATCCAGTTGCTTCACTGGATGCGAGCTCTGCCTCTTGATAGCAGAGGATTTGCTGAGAGCGAAGACGCCGTTAATGCACGAGCGTGCCTTGTAAGTATTAAAGTTCCTTTTGCATTGTTCTCTTCTCCTTCAAAAGTCTTAAGTCTGTAAAGTCTATGTCTTTCCTTTTTCAGATGCTGTGACGATGAAGATTATCCTTCTAATGGCACGTAAGTAGAAAGACTGCACTAGCGCTGGAGAATGCTCCGTAATGTCTCTTTTGTCTTTGCAGGTGCTGATGTGCAGCGCGAACAGATTGGCGAGCGACGGGTAAGAAGTCTTGTAACTAAGCGTTACTAACCGATGTATCTTGCCTTGCAGGTGCCGGAATGCAGCGCGAGCTGAGTTGGAAAAGGCGTAACACAGGTAAGCAGAACTTGTAGTTGAATATTACTGACCGATGTTCTTTCTCTTTGCAGATGTCGGATGCCGGAAGAGAAAGGCAGAAAAAGGCGCCTTGGATGCTGCCGTTGGATTAGGTAAGTAGATTTGCTGCCTTTACTTTAGCCTAACCTGTGCCTTTGTTTTGCAGGAGCTGCAGAAGACTGAAGAAGACTGAAGATTGGATTCCAGCAGGTTATTTCGTGTTCACAGGATCTGGAGCTGGAGGTTTCCTGGAGCTGACACGGTGAGCGTCCTGCTGCAGATGCAGAATAACGCGAAGCACGTGAAACCAATCGGGTGTGGTTTAAATAGCCTTCTGTAGTGCTTAGGCGTCTCCTTCCACGGCCCCACCCAGGTAAGAAAAGAGTTCCAGATTTCTAGAAGAGTTCCTGTGTTCTGCTTCCAGGGAGTGGCTCTTGCTCCACCCAGACAGAAAAAGTAGTTCCAGGCAGAGAAGGATCAGGAGACCAGTTAGCTGGTAAGTAAGCAGCATGGTCTGCTACAGGTAGGTCCACCAAGCACTCTTATCTAATATGAGCCCGGCGCTTCCTGTGCCGGGACCAGTCACCCTCATGAGCCTGGCGCCACTGGCGCCAGGACAAGGTCCAGAGGGTCCCTATAGGGACTGGCTGGTTCCTGGGATCAGAGTCATGGGCCTGCTTCCAAGGTCGTGGGGCAAGTCCTGACCCCTTGGAAGCAGGGATCATGACAGCACCCCCCCTCAAGGCCCCTCCCAAGGTTGACTTCTCCGGAGGTCTTGGTCTGTTAGGAAATGTCCGATGAAATTTCTTGATTAGTCGGGGTGCGTGTACATGTTCTGCAGGTTCCCAAGATCTTTCTTGGGGGCCGTAGCCTTTCCAGTCAATCAGGTAGTGTAGTTTTGATTTGGAGATCTTGGAATCCAGGATATTTTTGATTTCAAACTCAAGTTCTCCGTCAACTAGGATAGGTTCAGGAGATTTAGTCAATCGGGTTTCCGGTTGAACTGGTTTTAGTAGTGAGACATGGAAGACTGGGTGCATTTTCATGCGAGGGGGTAAATCCAACTTGACCGCTACGGGATTTATTATGGCAGTAACAGAGTAGGGTCCCAGGTATCTTGGGTTAAAGGTGCGTGGTCCCTTTAGGGGTAAATATTTGGTAGATAACCAGACTTGATCTCCAATTTGGTATTGAGGGGCTTCCTTTCGATGTTGATCTGCCCCTTTCTTGTATTGTTCCTTGGCCCTTTGAAGGTGGCTAGTAGCTTCCTTGAAGGCTTGGGTGATGGTTGAATGTAGGTGGTCAACTGCTGGTGTTCCAAGATCCTGAGGTGGATCCAGGTTAGAGGTTCGAGGATGATTACCATACAAAAGAAAAAACAGGGTCTTTCCGGTTCCAGAGTGGACTGAGTTATTGTAAGCGTACTCGGCTATCCAAAGGATGTCCTTCCAAGTTCCTCCTGTCTGTTGCAGCATGCAGCGTAGGTACTGTTCCAAAGTCTGATTGGTCCTTTCGGTCTGACCATCGGTTTGTGGGTGGTGACTGGTGGAAAGCCTCACATCAATTCGAGCTAACCGACAGCAACTCCGCCAGAAGTGGGAGATGAATTGACTTCCTCTGTCTGAGATTAAAACTGAAGGAAAGCCGTGCAACCGAACAATGTTTTCAAGAAATTCTCGAGCCAGGATTGCTGCTGACGGTAACCCCATTAGTGGGATGAAATGTGCCATTTTTGAAAATAAGTCTACGATTACCAGGATTGTATTGTTTCCGGAACAGGGAGGTAAATCGGTGATAAAGTCCATGGAAAGGGTATGCCAGGGATGAGGTGGGATTTCAAGTGGTTGTAAGAGGCCTGCTGGTTTTTCCTTAGGACTCTTGTTCTGGGCGCACACTCCACAGGACATGACAAAGTTTCTGATGTCTTTTCTCCAAGATGGCCACCAAAAGTGACGCTTGACCTTTTCCGAGGTCTTGGCCATACCCGGGTGTCCTTCCATTAAGGAGTCGTGATAACAAGAGATGACTTGATTTTGTAAGCTGGTACAGGGTAGATAAAGTCGTTCCTTGAAGTATAATAAGTCGTTCTTTACTGTGAAGTCTTCCCCCCGAAGCTGCCATTTTTGTATGTCCGTTGGAGTTACAAGTTGTTTAACCTGGTTTTCAATTTCTTCAATGGATTGCATGCTGATCAAACCCAGGATTCTTTGTTCAGGAATAATAGGTACGAGCTCAGGGTTAACCATGTGTTCCTCTACTCCGATTCGAGAGAGGGCATCCGCTTTACCATTCTTATTGCCTGGTCGGTAGGTGATTATAAAATCAAATTCGGCAAAAAATAATGCCCAGCGAAGTTGTCTGGAGGATTGAGCTTTGGCTGATTTAAGATACTGTAGATTACGATGGTCAGTAATGACAGTGACTGTGTGTCGGGCTCCTAAGAGATAATGCCGCCAGGCCTTAAAGGCGGACTTAATAGCCAACAGTTCCTTGTCGGTAATGGTGTAATTGATTTCTGGGGCTGATAATTTACGAGACCAAAACGCCACGGGGTGCAACTGGTTGGTTTCTGGATCTCTTTGTGAAAGCACTGCTCCCATAGCAAGGCTGGAGGCATCGGTCTCGACGATGTAAGGTAGTTCCGGGCGGGGATGTTTTAAAATCGGGGCTGAGGTAAATTTAGTCTTTAGCTCCTGAAAGGCTTGTTCTGCCTCGGTAGACCATTCAAAACGTTTGTTTTTTCTGAGGAGAGCTGTAATGGGTTGGACTACCCGAGAAAAGTCTGGAATAAACCTGCGATAGAAGTTGGCGAAGCCCAACATACTTTGAACCCCTTTTACAGATGATGGTGAGGGCCACTTGATTATTGCATCTACTTTCCTCGAGTCCATGTGAACTCCGTTAGGTGACAAAATAAATCCCAGAAATTCGACCTCCGTAACATGAAAGACGCACTTCTCTAATTTTGCAAAAAGTTTGTGTTTGCGGAGCCTCTCCAGTACTGCGGTTACATGTTTTGAGTGTTCTGCCTCAGAGGACGAATAAACCAGAATGTCGTCAATGTATACAACTACACACACATCAATGAGTTCACGGAGCACGTCATTCATAAAGAACTGGAATGCGGCCGGTGCGTTACACAACCCGAAGGGCATCACTTGATACTCGAACAGTCCATACTTGGTACGAAAGGCCGTCTTCCATTCATCGCCCTCCTTTATTCGCACCAAATGGTAGGCTCCTCTGAGGTCTAACTTAGTATATATGCAGGCGTTTTTGACTTGGTCAAGTAGTTCTGGGATCAATGGCAATGGATACCTGTTCTTAATTGTAATCTGGTTCAGGGCACGGTAGTCTATACACGTTCTTAAGTCTCCCTCCTTTTTTGGCACGAAGAACAGAGCTGAGGAGGCCGGGGACTTCGAAGGACGGATGAATCCGTTAGCCAGGTACTGGTCCAAATATTGCCTTAGGTGGAGATTTTCAGGTTCAGTAAGGGCATAAATCTGACTGCACGGAGGAGTGGATCCGGGAATCAGGTCTATCTGACAGTCGTATGATCTGTGAGGAGGCAAAGAATTAGCTTGGTCTTTCCGAAAGACATCTTGGAATTCCTGGTATTCAGGAGGCAGTTGCGGACTCTCAGAAACAGTTGCAGCTAGTTTGGTGGAGAGCTGAGGGTAGCAGGTAGAAGCGCATTCTGGAAACCGTATTGTCTTTGCTCGCCAATCAATTTGAGGATTGTGTTTCTCCAACCAAGGAACTCCCAAGATGACTTGAAACTGAGGGGCCTTGATCACATCAAACATGATCTTCTCTTGATGCCCATCTTGGCTTACTAACGTTACTTCCATGGTGGTGTGAGTTACGGGTCCGGAAGCTATTTCCGTCCCATCCACGGTGGTAATGACGTCTTTCACCGTCTTTGGACAAAGAGACAGATTCATCCTGGCGGCCAGCTCACAGTCCAAGTAATTCCCGATTGCGCCACTGTCAATGTATGCTTTAATGGCATGCATACGATTAGGTTGTTCAGGACTCACGAGGACCATGGGCATGATGAAATGCGAGGTCAAAGAACTGGTTTTAACGCTCGGCAAGCGGACCTCTACACTTGCCGGGCGAGGTCGTTTCCCGGCTCAGAATTCTCGGTACCTTTATCAGACGCCCCTACTATCTTCTTCTTGGGCTTCACTGGACAATCTCGAAGAAAGTGCCCTGAGTTTCCGCAATAGAGGCATAATTGCAGTTGTCTCCTCCTTTCCCTCTCCTTTTGGGTTAAAGGTCCTTTTACACCCCCTATTTGCATGGGTTCCACGGAATCAGTTCCTTTCGTAGAACTTTGTGGCCTTGAAAAAAGTCGGGTTTCAAATCTGGATCGATCGGCTTTCCGATTCTGAAGTCGATGATCCAATTGCACTACCAGATCGATATATTCGGAACAGTCTTGTGGAGGATTTACCACTTGAGCCAGAACGTCTTTTAATTCCCCACGCAGACCTCTGTAAAACAGTGTGATCCTCTTATCCTCCGGCCATCTGGTTTCCACCACTAGTCTGTTAAATGATGCAATATAAGTCAGAAGATCTTGATTGCCCTGTCGTAGCGAAAGAAGTTCATTGTCCAAGGCCTGTCCCTGATAGTGCCTTGCGAACAGTTTCTCCATACTGGCTTGAAAGTCCTGGAAGTTATGGAGAATGGGGTCATCTTGAGACACTAAAGGAACAGACCAATCTGCGGCACTGCCAGTGAGATAAGAGAGCACGAAGGCCACTTTAGCCTGGTCCGTTGGAAAAGCGGCGGGTCTGCACAAAAAGTGCAAGCGACATTGATTGAAGAACACAGCAAACCTTTTTGAATCACCTGAAAAGCGTTCGGGCGGAGCCAAAGGTATATTTCCTGGTAGATTGATTTGTACTGGATTCGAGGAAGCTGGAGGAGCGTGGCCCCCACTTGGGGTTGGTAGAGGAATTTGTCCTGCTTGGGCTTGCAGCAATTGTCTAGCCAAATCGTCTGTTCGCTCTTTGGAGACCACTAACTCCCTCCTTAGGGCATTTGTTTCCTGACGTGCAGCGTGTACTTCCGCCCTCAACTCCCCGAGTAATTGGGCCAACTGGTCTGTGTCTGAGGTTTCCATTGCGCCTGGGCGGGAATTTTGTGGTAAGGCTTCGCGTTCTGTAACGCTCACCTGATTCCCCCGGAGGCGCCGGTCTTGATCTGGCGTGGATACTGTCTTCAGTGTTAGGCGCAGGGTTCGTTTTGCTCCCGGACTGGGCCCCCTTCCCACCGACAGTTTAAGCTGAAGAGTGAGATGTCTGCAAGGGTAAACCAAGGTATTAGTGTTTGGAAGATTCGGAAAGTTCCTAGCCCCTCTCGCCCTTTCTTTCCCCGTGGAACTGGGTTGATATTGCGCTTACCTTATATAGGTAAATGCCGGGCTCTCCATCCTGCGTCTTGTGCAGGGGCGCTGGATCCAGTTGCTTCACTGGATGCGAGCTCTGCCTCTTGATAGCAGAGGATTTGCTGAGAGCGAAGACGCCGTTAATGCACGAGCGTGCCTTGTAAGTATTAAAGTTCCTTTTGCATTGTTCTCTTCTCCTTCAAAAGTCTTAAGTCTGTAAAGTCTATGTCTTTCCTTTTTCAGATGCTGTGACGATGAAGATTATCCTTCTAATAGCACGTAAGTAGAAAGACTGCACTAGCGCTGGAGAATGCTCCGTAATGTCTCTTTTGTCTTTGCAGGTGCTGATGTGCAGCGCGAACAGATTGGCGAGCGACGGGTAAGAAGTCTTGTAACTAAGCGTTACTAACCGATGTATCTTGCCTTGCAGGTGCCGGAATGCAGCGCGAGCTGAGTTGGAAAAGGCGTAACACAGGTAAGCAGAACTTGTAGTTGAATATTACTGACCGATGTTCTTTCTCTTTGCAGATGTCGGATGCCGGAAGAGAAAGGCAGAAAAAGGCGCCTTGGATGCTGCCGTTGGATTAGGTAAGTAGATTTGCTGCCTTTACTTTAGCCTAACCTGTGCCCTTGTTTTGCAGGAGCTGCAGAAGACTGAAGAAGACTGAAGATTGGATTCCAGCAGGTTATTTCGTGTTCACAGGATCTGGAGCTGGAGGTTTCCTGGAGCTGACACGGTGAGCGTCCTGCTGCAGATGCAGAATAACGCGAAGCACGTGAAACCAATCGGGTGTGGTTTAAATAGCCTTCTGTAGTGCTTAGGCGTCTCCTTCCACGGCCCCACCCAGGTAAGAAAAGAGTTCCAGATTTCTAGAAGAGTTCCTGTGTTCTGCTTCCAGGGAGTGGCTCTTGCTCCACCCAGACAGAAAAAGTAGTTCCAGGCAGAGAAGGATCAGGAGACCAGTTAGCTGGTAAGTAAGCAGCATGGTCTGCTACATGTAGGTCCACCAAGCACTCTAATCTAATATGAGCCCGGCGCTTCCTGTGCCGGGACCAGTCACCCTCATGAGCCTGGCGCCACTGGCGCCAGGACAAGGTCCAGAGGGTCCCTATAGGGACTGGCTGGTTCCTGGGATCAGAGTCATGGGCCTGCTTCCAAGGTCGTGGGGCAAGTCCTGACCCCTTGGAAGCAGGGATCATAACACCGACCTACCACGATGACACCACCGGTAGAGACCTGCGGAACCGACTCACCACTTCCCGACGACAGAAGATCTCCCGGCTGGAGAGGCTTCTTCCCCCGACTGGTGGGCACAACCAGTTTACCTTCTTTTCTTCGCATCCCAGCACGTCTTGTGGTCGAATTGCCCGTGCCAAGCACCCGGGCAACCGGATAGCCACTTACCACTGGACCGCGAATAAAAGGACCGCTCCTTTTACCTGAGAACTCCGCGGCTGGTTTCTTACCTGGCAGTGCAACAGACTTCTGTCTTCCTCCCCGAAGAGATCCTCTCTTCCCCCGGACGAAGCACCGACTTGCATCCGCTGCCAGGAACAACTGTCCCCGCTGGAGTATTCTCATCACTTTAAGGTACCGTGTCCGCCAGGCCTCCCTTTCTAAAGATTGCTACAAGGTAATAATAATCCCTTAACCTTCTGGACTGGGCTGGCCGCCTTGACCTTCTAACTAGTCCCTTTCTTTGGTCCAACTCTTTTTGAACCTTTTCAAGACTTTTGTGCACTGCAATCGTGTGACTTTGGACACATTTCGTTCTGATCCTCAAGTGGGTCCGGCCTACTGAACTCTAACTTCACGGTTTTACTTTGCCTTCCCCTCTTGTTGTGTTCTTGTAAAAGTGTTGGGATCTGTTTCAATTCATACTCTGCTTTTCTCTCCCTTTTAAAACAAATTATTAGAGTGCCATCTACGTTAAGCGCTCACCGCTGTCTGAAAATAAGTGGGGCTTTACTAAAGAATTGTCTAATATTCTTTTAAGGGAGTGTATATCTTTTAGTGACCGTGTTTTTGAATTGCTTACTGTTAGTGCCTGTGTGTTTTTCTAGATGTGGTTTTAAATAAATAATTATATCTCTTTTACACCAAGCTCTGGTCAGTGTTTACTTGCTCTACTGTGTTCTTCTGACCTATTGTGAATACTCTGTATACTGCCCAACTCTTCTTGAGGGAAGTCTGACTGCTCAGCCACAGCTACCAAGTAAATCTGTGTGGTACAGACTGCTACCAAGTGGGTTTACTGCCAAACACCTGTAGTCTTAAATCTTTTGCAGTGGTCCCAGAGGGAACTGTACAGGTTTCTGCCTAACAATGTAAATCACCGGATCCTCAGACTCCTTCATTTTACGTGTCATTATAGCTCCCATATCAGAAGTGTCTGGGAAAAGCACTCATAGTGCCTTCCATACCGCGGCTCTGCAATTGTTAAATGGAGCTCCGTCATGCGTGGTATTAATTGTAGTCACACCAGGATAGCCTGCCCGTGCCCACACGTCGTCTGCTCTCTCACCAAGTATGGCAATTAGGAGACCCTTGATATCCCATGTAGCTAACCCGTTTCCTCTGGTCATCTTTTCTAACTTGTGTATGCCTTTTCCAGCTCCCGATGTCAGCATTGGAAGCTTGTTTTTAAAATGTTCTCAATCCATGTGTGGCCATGGAATGGGATACATTACTCACCGTAATCGTATTTCTGATGCTTGTATCTGCTTAGATTCACATGCGACCCACCCTTCCTCCCCTCTGAGAGAAGGTGCATCCACTTAGAGATGGCACCTTTAGAGACGCGATCTCCCTCTTTGCCTGTAGCTACGGAGACAAACAGTGGTCTGTTTTTCTTAGCGGCCTGGTCTGGTCTACATAGTATAGGACCACCCTACGCACATCTAGGGTGTGTAGTTTCACCTCAGCCGAGCTTTGGGGTTCTTGGAAGAAAGCCGGAAGCTCAATGGACTGGTTTACATGGAATGTAGAAATAAACTTAGGTGAAAACCTAGGGTGCGTTCGTAAAACCAGTTTATCTTTATGAACAGTAAAGAAAGGATCCTGCACTGACAGAGCCTGAATTTCACTGACCCTTCTTATGGAAGTAATGGCTACTAAGAAGGCAGTTTTACATGTCAGGTGAAACTGCTTTTATGCATGGGCTCGAATAGGGGGTCCATGAGTTTAGCCAGCACCGCATTAAGGTCCCATCCTGGTGGTGGGTTAGAAATTGGAGGGTGGTGTCTCTTTACCCCTTCCATGAAGGCTTTAACCACTGGAACTTTCCATCACAATACCTTGTTATGGGAGGTGGTGTATGCTGACAGAGCTGCCAGGTGCACCTTTAGTGAATTAAATACCAACCCTGTGTCCAGCAGGTGGAGCATTAGTGGAAGGAGTGCAATCAACTGGGTTGATTTGCTTATTCTGGCACCAAATAACAAATCTTTTCCATTTGTCAAAATAACAGTGCCTAGTGTTGGGCTTCCTAGATTCCTTTAGGATGTCCATGCACCTCTGTGGTAAATTGAGGTGTCCAAACTCTATGACTTCAGGAGCCATGCTGCCAAGTTCATTGAGCTGGGTTGAGGATGCACGGTTTGACCTTGGTGGTGGGATAGTAGGTTTTACCAGCACAAGAGTCTGATTGGTTCGCACGTTGCTAGCTTGCGCAGGTGTGGGAACCACGGTTGTCTCGCCCACATGGGAGCAACTACGATGAGCGTCATCGATTCCCTGTGCATCTTGTTGACCACGTTCCTCATCAGAGGAGTTGGTGGAAAAGCGTAAGCAAACATCCCTGACCAGTTAGTCCACAGGGCGTTCCCCTTGGAGCATGGCTGGGGAAACCTGGATGCGAAGTCTGGCCATTGTCTATTTGGCGAATAGTTCTATAGTGGGGAAACCCCACTGTTTGATTGATTTTGAGGATTTCTAACGCGCACCAGGCAGACTTAACTGCATTCGGGTGCCGATGATTACTAAGTTTGTATCAATCAAAATGACCAGAATATTCAGAATGTAGCAGCTGGCGTATAGATTTCTTAGGTTTACTTAAAGAGGAAGGTTTTTAATGCCTTTCTAAAGCTTTCCAGCGATGCGCATGAACGGATGGTAAGTGGTAGATGATTCCATACCTTTGGGGCAAAGGCCGAAAACAACCTATCCCCCCTTTGAGAACTGCTTAGTCCGAGGTATGGACATTTGCATTTTATCTCCCGATCGAAGATCTCTAGATGGCTCAAGATGGTGAATCTTAGCACCGGCATATTTTGGTGCATTGTCATGATAGCACTTGTGCATCAGACAGGCTATCTTAAACTTGACCCGATCCTCCACCATCAGCCAGTTAAGAGATCTCCGTGAGGGTGACACAATCTCTTTTCCCCAAATGGGCTATCAGCCTAACTGTACATTTGCAATGAAAGCCAGAGTGGCCCCAGTGCCTCTAATAGAGTGGGCTCTTGGCGTAAAAGGCAGAGTTCTTTCAGAAAGGGAGTAACATAGCTGGATACAATGGACTATCCACTTCGAGATTGCAGCTTTAGAGACGCGATATCCCTATCTGCCTGTAGCTACTGAGACAAACAGTTGGCCCGTTTTCCTTAGCGGCCTGGTCTTGTCTACATACTAGAGGACCGCTCTTTGCACATCTAGAGTGTGTAGTGTAACCTCAGCAGAGCTTTTGGGTTCTTGGAAGAAGGCCGGAAGCTCAATGGACTGGTTAACGTGGAATTTAGAAATGAACTTAGGTGAGAACCTAGGGTGTGTTCGTAGAACCAGTTTATCCTTACGAACAGTAAAGAAAGGATCCTGCACTGACAGAGCTGAATTTCACTGACCCTTCTTATGGATGTAATGGCTACTAAGAAGGCAGTTTTATAGGTCAGGTGTTTGAGACTGGCTTTATGCATGGGTTCAAAGGGTGGGCCCATGAGTTTAGCAAGCACCACATTAAGGTCCCATCCTGGTGGTGGGTTTGAAATTGGAGGGTGGAGTCTCTTTACCCCTTCCATAAAGGCTTTAACCACTGGTACTTTCCACCACGAAACCTTTTTATGGGAGGTGGTGTAGGCTGACAGCGCTGCCAGGTGTCCTTTGAGTGAGTTTCTGAGTATTCTGGCACCAGATAACAAATCTTTTCCATTTATCAAAGTAACAGTGCCTCGTATTAGGTTTCCTAGATTCTTTTAGGATGTCCATACATCTCTGTGGTAAGTTGAGATGTCCAAATCTATGACTTCAGGAGCCATGCTGCCAAGTTCATTGAGCTGGGTTGAGGATGCACTGTTTGACCTTGGTGCTGGGACAGTATGTTGTACCAGCACGGGAGTCTGATGGGTTCGCACACAGCTAGTCTGCGTAAGTGTGGGAACCACGGTTGCCTTGCCCACATGGGAGCAACTAGGATGAGCGTCATCGATTCCCTGTGCATCTTGTTGACCACCTTCCTCATGAGAGGGGTTGGTGGAAAAGCGTAGGCAAACATCCCTGACCAGTTCATCCACAGGGCGTTCTCCTTGGAGTCTGGCTGAGGGAACCTGGATGCGAATCCTGGGCATTGCCTGTTTTCGCTTGTGGCGAATAGGTCTGTAGTGTGGAAACCCCACTGTGAGAAGAGGTCTTCTACGACTTCTCTGTGTAGACACCATTCATGTTCTTCTGGGAGGGGATCTATGCTTAACGCGTCTGCTAGTGAATTGAGATCCCCCGGAACATGTTGAGATGACAGGTAAATGTTCCGTCTGAGTGCCCATCTACAAATTTTCTGGGCAAGCCTGAACAGATTTTGCGAACGAGTGCCTCCCTGTTTATGTAAAACATTGCTGTCGTACTGTCTGTTAGGATCTGTACTGACAGGTTCAATAGGTGGGGTTCGAACGCTTGAAGCGCTCTGAAGACTGCCAGAAGCTCTAGCAGATTGATATGATTCTTGGCCACTGAGTGGGACCAGAGTCCCTGAGCTGTGTTGTGGAGGAGGTGTGCTCCCCACCCTGACAGGGACGCGTCTGTAGTTACTACAGCTTGTAAAAGGGTTTCCCCTTTGAAAGGTTCTCTCTTGTCCACCAGTGAAGACTTTGTGTTGGCGAAACGACCACTAGATCGTCCCACTGACCACTTGCCTGAGACCACTGTTTCGCCAACCATTCCTGCATGGGTCGCAGGCGCGCGTGGGGGACCAGGTAAATACATGACACCATCATGCCTAGCAAACGCATCGCTTTGCGCACCCTTATCTGGCGACCGGGCTAATAGAGGAATTTGCAGTAGTAGATTCAGAATTCTTTCCTCTGATGGAAAGGCCAACCCCTCTTGAGTGTTTAGGACAGCTCCTAGGAACTGTTTTGGAGGTGCTTGGCACCAGGCTTGATTTTTTCTCATTGATAGAGCAGCCCAATTGGAAGAGGAGGTTGATCGTTCTTTAAAAGTTTGACCTGTAAATTACTGGGGTCTCCCCCGTGATGAGCTAGTCGTCCAGGTAAGGGTACACTGGGATTGCCTCCCTGCGTAGGTGTGCCGCCGTCACCACCAGTACCTTGGTGAATACCCTTGGAGCCGAGGCTATGACTGTCCACCTTGAAGCGCAAGAATCTTCTGTGCGCTGGGAACATGGAAATATGAAAATAGGCATCTTTCATGTCCAATGTTGCCATGTAATCCCCCCTTTTTAGGGGGGGGGGATTACCTCTTGGAAAGTAGTCATGTGAAATTATTGGGGCTTGACATACTTGTTTGCAAGGCGTAAGTCTAATACTGGGCGCATTGTCAAATCTTTTTTTGGCACATGGAAGTGTAATAAATACCCTTGTTTACCTGGTTGCCCGGGACGAGTTTTATCGCATCCTTTGCTAGAAGATTGACAATCTCCTCGTGGAGGTTCGTTTGGTGGTCCAGGGAATGTATTTTTTATCATGGAGGGTGGTTTCGGGGGCACTCGAGCAGTTCGATGCAGTATCCTGCAGACACTGTGGACAGCACCCATCTGTCCGATTTGATACCTTCCCACGCTTGGGTGAAGTTGGAAATGCGCCAACCTACTGGGGATGCGTGAGAAGTGAGAAGGGACCCCGAGCGGAACGTCACTGCTTTGCGGGAGGGGTACCGTCTCTGCTGGAGCTGCCTCTACCCCTACCACGGCTCCTTTTGTTTCCTCTGCCGTATCTCTGGGTAGTCTGCTGGCTGTTACCCCATGATGTACCCTGTCCCTGTGTATAATTGGAGCCCCTTTGGGAATTTTGGCCGCGTGGGCGACGAAAATTACTATTCCCTCTTTGATTAGGGCGCTTATTTGTCAATTGTCCCAGGGACTTCAGAGTATCATACTTGTCTTTGGCAGTCTTTAATGCGTCCTCTACCGCTTTGCCAAACAGAAGATTAGGTTCCACCGGCATGTCAATTAGGGATGCCTGGGTCGCGGGTTTAAACCCCGACTGTCTTAACCAAGCATGCCTCTTAATGACAGTGCTCTCTGCTATCAGTCGGCCAGCATTATCTGTGGCGTCAAAGGTTTTGGATGCTTAAGGATGCAACCGGACCTGGCTCTTCCCTCCGACGCGTTCTGGGCGAACTAGTGGTTCCGGTGCGGGGTCACTGAGGGCAGCTACCTGCTCCCACTGGTGGCAATTGTAACTTGCCAGCAGAGTGGTGGTGTTGGTAATCCTTGCTTGGTACGCGGAAGTGGAGGCTACCTTCCTTCCCAACCTTCTCCTTGTCTGGGGGGGGCCTCAGATGATGATGGAGGAGTCCCCGCTCTCTTTCTGGTGTTTGTAATTACCAAGGAGTCGGCTTCAGTTGACCCCTTATGTAAAGTGGGTCTGACTGGGCAGCCCTGAACAATTTCTCGATTCTGGGGTTTACGGCCCTGGTGAGATTAGGAGTGAGAAGGGAAGGATCAATTCTCCGTTGGATGGACTTGAGCATTGGGATGGCTTGAGCAATGGGTCTTTTTTCGCCTACTAGTTCTTCTGAAAAGTCCCTCTCTTCCTGCGCCCCCAGAGTGTCTATGTTGAAGTGCTCTGCAGCTCTAGACAAGACCTCAATTAGGAAGGGTGGTTATCTACTGGAGAGTCGGTAACCTGAGGTTCTTTTCGAACAGGAGAGTCTATCTTGTAGACCTCTGCAACGTCTTCCTCCTCCCCATCCTGGCCCTCGTCAGCTCCATAATAATCCACTCCCGTTTGGTCGTCCAACATTACTAAATCTGGATCCTCATCATACTGTTGAGGATCTTCACCATGCTGTCACGATTCCTGCCCCTCATGTCCCCAGCCCGCCAAGATGTCAGGCTGGAGCCAGGCCACAATCACTTACATGGCCCTCAAGGGCCTCTGCATCCCTCAAAAGACCCACTTGGAGTCAGACTTGGCGCTTGTGGCACCAGACTCACTCACTCCCATAGGATAACATTGGGGATTGGACTTGTAATGCATTGATGGTGACAAGATGGATGCCCCCACATATTTCGGTTCCCAGAACTGCATGTGCAGTCTAGTCTTTTGGGTGTGGTTCAGCCCAGAGACACCTGGGATACCCAGAGACTATTTAAGCCACGCCCAGGCTGAGAAAGGAACAAGTTACTTACCTGTAACAGTTGTTCTCCAGCATGGGTCTGGCATGGATTCACATGCTCATGAATATTCCCCGTCGTCAGGCTGGGAATCCTCGGTAAAGAAAAAACCAGTATCAGTTTCGTTTCTGATCTGTCTTTCGTAGTAATAACCAATCACTGGTCTCTGCGTCATACTGACCACAGCCAATGACTGCCCTCTACCTAAGCCCTGCCTCTGGCAGCCATCTTCAGATTTGGAAGCACGTGAAGTGGCAGTATGACCAAGTGAAGAGCCGCAGAGGGGTAGGCGGGAGGGTTCGCATGTGAATCCATGCCAGACCCATGCTGGAGAACAACAGTTACAGGTAAGTAACTCGTTCCTTCTCCAGCATGGGGTCTGGCATGGATTCACATGCTCATGAATAAAGAATACATAGCAGTACACACATGCACAACCACGGGAGGTGGCAAAGGCTCAACATTAAGCATTACATCAAACTCAACATTAAGCATCTTACCTCCTCACCAGGCTCACCTCAGGCGAACAGGTTGCGCAGCACTGCTTGGCCGACCCTGGACTCCTCCCTGGAATCCCGGTCGACGCAGTAGAATTTCGTGAAGGTGTGCGTCGACCTCCACGTAGCAGCCCTGCATATGTCCAGCAGGGGCACACCAGAAAGGAACGCCGTGGTAGCTGCGATCGCTCTGGTGGAATGGGCTCTCGGACGGCCAGGCAGCGGTCGGTTTGCCAACCGATGACAGTACATGATACAGCCGGAGAGCCATCTGGAAATGGAAGCCTTCGAGAGTGTCTTCCCCTGATTGACAGGTCCAAAATTCACAAAGAGTTGTGACGTCTTCCGAAAACACTTTGTGCGGTCCACGTAGAACTTCAGCGCTCTAGCCACATCCAGCGAGTGCAAAGTCCTCTCAGCCCGCGACGAAGGCGACGGGAAGAACACAGGCAACACCAAGGGTTCGTTGAGGTGGAAGTCTGACGGCACCTTGGGCATGAAGGAGGGGTGCGTCCTGAGCACTACCCTCGTGTCGTGAAAAGTCAAGTACGGGGCCTTGCAGGAAAGGGCCTGGATCTCTCCCACTCGTCGTGCGGAGGTGATGGCCACAAGAAACGCTGTTTTCCACGACAGAAACTTCAACGGGCCGAGTGCAGAGGCTCGAACGGAGGTCCCATGAGCTTGGTCAGCACCACGTTGAGCTCCCACGCCGGGGCCGGAGCCTTCACCGGCGGGAACGATCTGAACAGTCCCTTCATGAACTCTTTCACCAGACGATGAGACCACAAGGACGTCCGCCCCGTGGTTCTGGTGTATCGGGAGATCGCAGCAAGATGAATCTTGATGGACGCGTGTGCCAGTCCAGCTTTGGCCAGCGTCAGCAGGTACGGCAGTACTTGGGGAGCCGTAATCCGTAGAGGGTTAATCTTCTGTGCGTGGCACCAGACAGAGAACCTCTTCCATTTGTGTCCGTAGCATTTAAGAGTCGAGGACGCCCTGGCCTTTGCAAGAACCTCTCTGCAGTCGGCCGGTATGTCGTATCCTCCAAACTCTAGCGCTGCAGGAGCCAGGCCTGCAAGTTCAGCGATTTCGGGTCGTGGTGGAGGATGGCGCCTCCTTCCCTGGAGAGTAGATCCGCGTCCACCGGCAGCTTGATTGACGGGGACGCTGACAAGTCCAGAAGGTCCGGGAACCATATCTGCCTCGGCCACGCAGGTGCGACGAGGATCATCCTGCACCGTGACCTCTTGAGCTGTTGATGAGCCGGATTAGCAGTGGCAATGGAGGGAACGCGTAAAGGAACAGGCCCTCCCAGGGGAACGAGAAAGCATCGCCCATGCTCCTCGCCTGGGGAAACCTGCTGGTGAACCTTCGGCACTTGGAGTTCGTCGCCGTCGCGAACAGGTCGATCTGGGGTGTGCCCCACCGTCGGAAGAGGCGATCCACTAGATCCTGCCGTAGCTCCCACTCGTGGCACGAGCGCAGCTCCCTGCTGAGTGAGTCGGCGGTGGTGTTTTTTATCCCTGCCAGATGAAACGGCACCAGAAACATCCTTTGGGCGACGGCCCAATGCCACAGGTCCTGCGCCTCCTTGGACAGTGCTGGGGACCTGGTTCCGCCCTGTTTCCTGATGTAAAACATGGTGGTGGTGTTGTCGGTGAAGATCCTCACCACCTTGCCCTTGAGGGACGGAAGGAAGGACCTGAGGGCCCAAAACACTGCACGGAGCTCTAGGACGTTGATATGTAGTGATTTCTCCGTCGGGAGCCAAAGGCCTCTTGCGTGCAGATTTTCGGTGTGCGCTCCCCACCCTTCCAGGGAGGCATCCGTGGTCACTGTCTCCTGGTGGGCTTGGGTCTGGAAGTCCATGCCCGCCGTCAGATGCGCGCGGGTGCCCCACCACCGGATCGCTCGTTGGAAACTCTCGTCGAGTGTGATCCTTTCCTCGAAGCTGCTAGTCGTTTGGATCCAGCGCGCGTCCAGGAACTCCTGCAACGGGCGCATCCGGAGCCTGCACAGGGGAATGAGGTAGATGCAGGAAGACATCATTCCGAGGAGGGACTTGATGGACCTCACCTTGGCCGCGTCGGCCACCAACATCCGTTGTACCTTGCCCAGGATGGCCCTGGTCCTCTCCTCCGACGGGGAGGCCAGAAGGGACACTGTGTCGAGCCTCGCTCCCAGAAACAGTGCGTCTTGCGCGGGTACCAGGTGGGATTTGGCGTAGTTCACGGAGAATCCCAGGTCCGTGAGAAGCTGGACGGTCCTTGCCGTGTGGTCCACGGCGAGCTCCCTCGTCTTGGCTCGGATGAGCCAGTCGTCCAGGTAGACGTGGATCCCCTCTCAGCGCAGCTGCGCCGCCACCGGTGCAAGGCACTTGGTGAAAACCCTGGGTGCCGACCGTAGTCCGAAGGGGAGGGATTTGAACTGGTAGTGACGCCCTTGGACCACAAACCTGAGAAATTTTCGGTGCCCCCTTAGGATGGGAATATGGAAGTAGGCATCCTCCAAATCCAACGACGACAGGAAGTCTCCTTCCTCCAGCTGACCCAGGACGTGCTGGAGGGTGACCATCCGGAACTTCTGAGCCTTGATGAACTTGTTCAGACGTCGCAGGTCTAGGATGGGGCGTCATCCTCCCGTCTTCTTCTTCACGAGGAAGTATCTCGAGTAAACTCCGGAGCCCCGAAGCCTCTTTGGAACGAGTTCGTTGGCGCCCTTCCTGAGCATCGCCTTTACCTCCCGGAGAAGCTGCGGGACGTGAAGCTCTTTCCTGGCCACGGGGGGGACGCGCGGGCACCTTCTTTGAAACTCGAGCGCGGGGCCCCGGGCTAAGGCGTCCAACATCCAACGGTCGGTGGAGATGGACTCCCACACGCTGACGAAGCTTGCCAGCCGGCCTCCCACCGGGGTGCTTCGGTGGGGGCCCGACCCCACGGTCGGTTCAATCCTGTTTCGACGAGGCTTTGCCGTCTTGACCTCCTTGGCGATGACGGCGGGGTCCGCCCGACTTGCCTCGTCCCCTATAGGCCTCCTGAGACGACGAGCGGGCCGCTTGACGGTAGGTGGAGAAACCGCCGCCGGAGCCTTTGGAGGCGCCCTTGCCTCCGCTGCTCCGAAAGGGCGGCCGTCGTTGTTGCAGAACCCCAAGGGCCCGGGCCGTCTCTGTGTCCGCTTTAATGGCCTGAAGGGAATCGTCCACTGTTTTCCCCAAACAGGTTGTTCCCATCGAACGGCATGTCCAGGACTCTGGTCTGTACGTCTTGACGGAAGTCCGTAGCCTTGAGCCATCGACGCCGCCTAAGGCACACGCCGTTGCCCAACTGGCGAAATCCCGTATCGGCGATGTCCGTCGCAATAGTGATGGCGTGGTCCGACGCCACCTCACCTTCCTGTAGGATCTCCAGGGCGTCCGCCCTCTTGTCGTCCGGTAGGAAGTCCAGCAGGGGAGCCAGTTTGTACCATAGCTCCCTGTCGTAGCTGGCCACGATAGCCAAGGCGTTGGCCGCCTTAATCGTCGTCGCTGCAGACGAGATGACCCTGCGTCCCATAGAGTCCAATTTCTTTCCCTCGCCGTCCGGCGGGGAAGTCGATGTGGAGGCCGCACCCCCCCCGCTTTCTTCCTGGCCGCCGCGGAGACGACGGAGTCCGGGGTAGGCTGCGCCCGGAGGCACAGGGGGGCCGGTTCCGGGACCCGGTACTTCTTTTCGTACCGGTCTCTTCTAGCTGGCGTCGTGGAGGGTTCTTGAGGAGGGCGAGGCCCTCATCCCAAATGTCGTCCAGTAGACGGTCTTCCTCTTGGCCTTGCGCCGTTGATAAAGGAATCCTTCCTTTTTCTTCTCCTCAGGGCAGAGTTGGAAAAGTTCGGATGCCCTGGCGATCATGGAGTGGAACGATCCAATCTCGTCGGGCGGAGAAGCCCTGGTGGGAGGTGACGACGGAAGATCCTCGTCGTAGACCTCGTCGTCCGTTGCGGCCGTGTCAGTCCCCGTATCATCCCCTCGAGTCGTGGACGGGGAGGAGGGCTGGACGGGGCGCGACAGCTGAAAAGGAGGTGGAGGGTGAATCCTTCTTTTCTTGGGAGGAGGAATGCCAGAAGGTCCCGGTTCTGGGTCCCCCGACGGGAGTGGTTCCTCCGCTGGCAACGGTAGTCTCGTCCTTATCTCCGAGCATAAGGACTGTATAGCCAACAAAATGGCCGCCGAGTTGTCTTGCGGCGCTGGCAGAGGGGAATCCGACGGGCGATCAGGGGCCCAGTCGGCGCCCTCGACGATGTTGTCGTCACCCGCATCGGGATCCATCCCGACGGGCCGGTCTTCTTCCACGCCGAGGCCGTGGCTTAAGACCTCGATCAGCTCTTCCTCCGAGGTTGAAGCCGAGACGACACCCTGCCCCCCCTTTTTCTTCTCCGCCGGAGATTTCACGGGGGTCCTATCGATGGGCATAAAAGAGGCCTCCCTCCGAGGTGGCAGGGAGACTCTGAGCCCCGAGGTCGCCACCACTGGCGTAGCCTCCACAGTCTGAGCCAGGGCCGCCGTGACAGTCTC
Source organism: Ambystoma mexicanum (assembly GCF_040938575.1). NCBI lineage: Eukaryota > Metazoa > Chordata > Amphibia > Caudata > Ambystomatidae > Ambystoma > Ambystoma mexicanum. The sequence goes on along the minus strand of NC_090926.1, from coordinate 1,265,252,022 downwards.
GATACAGGCCTTGGCCGGATGGATTAAGGCCTTCACCACCTTAGGTGCGCTCACCGCCTTATCCTTGAGGGGGGGACACTGCCTCACTCCCCCTCCGATGGGGCCTTCGAGCTCGACCGGGGCCTCTCCAGGAGCTTCGCCGGGTGCTCGGCCTTCCTCTTACCCGACCCAGAGCGTTGGCTCGTGGTTGATGGAACCTGGGAGGGTGCACCCTGCCTGGCGCCCGTAGAGCCCGACCCTTCGGCGCTCCCGGTGCCAGCGGACTCGCGGTGCTTGGCCTTGTGTTGGACCCCCGTCGCCGGGGCGTCCTCAAAGGTCTTAGAAGACCGCTCGGATTTCTTCCTCTTCTTCTCTCCAGCCAGTTGGCGAGACGTTGATGGCGGTCCTTCATGGTCCGCTCCGACATGTTGCCGCAAAACGCACAGTCCTTCTCCACGTGCGTCTTGTCCTCATGTAAGCAGTAGAGACAAAAGGAGTGTTCGTCCTCCTTAAAGACGTTCTGCAGCTGGCATCCAGGGCAGACCCTGAACAGCTTTCCGGGCGTCGAGCTTCCCTTCTCCTGGGCCATGTCCGGGACGGGCCTGAGAAAACTTCTGGAGTCCTCCAAAAGCGTAGCTCGACGAAATCTTCACCCTTGAGGGGCGCAGACGAATCCGACACGGGTCCCCGTTGATCGGATGGAGAGTCGGTGGAGCTTGAGGCTCTTTTGACCGAAAAAAACGAAGTTTTTGAGAAAAACGTGAAAAAATAGCACTAACGCTCGAGAGCAATAGCACGAGGATCCCAACACATGAACGTGCGGTAAAAAGCTGAAGATGGCTGCCAGAGGCGGGGCTTAGGTAGAGGGCAGTCATTGGCTGTGGTCAGTATGACGCAGAGACCAGTGATTGGTTATTACTACGAAAGACAGATCAGAAACGAAACTGATACTGGTTTTTTCTTTACCGAGGATTCCCAGCCTGACGACGGGGAATATTCATGAGCATGTGAATCCATGCCAGACCCCATGCTGGAGAACATGCTTTGTGTTTTCTGCAGCGTGACACTCACCGTGTTCGGGTCGGTCTCCAGTAGGCCTGCATCTTTCTTCTGCGCTCAGCTCCTGCAAGAACACTGTTAGGAACAGCCTTACCTTGCGGCGCTTCTGCCCATCATTCATCACTTCTTCTGTTCTGCGGGCATCTTCGGCGGTGTCATTCCCATCCCGGCACGCTGCTTCCTAAGGAAAAAGGAAAAGAACAGAAAAAAGGCATTAGTAAGCATTCAGCAAATCTTGGCTTATTTTTAAAGACTGTACGAGCTTCAAACGCTTACCTGAATCCCAGCCGCTCTGGGGGAACTCTGTCTCCGGAACTTCTCATCCATCTGCAAGAGGGAAAAGACACTCCAGGTTAGCGTGGAAAATTCTAGAGGCACTGCATACCGTGCTTACTCACCGCATTTCTTCTTCATAACCAGCATCCACGCTGAAAACGTTGCGGCACCTAAAAGACACAGAAAAAGAACTCAGTTCAATACAAATACGAAAGGGTTGCATCGCGCTCTCACACACCTTCAGCGCTACTCATCTCAGCAGCACGTCGCCATCCACGGACGCCGGCCCTCATCTAAGGAAGGAAAGGAACGAAGTTAGAGAACTGTTCAAAAGATTCATACTTACCCGTCGGACTCTTGGCAGTGAAGTAACTAGGCAGCAACGATCCTGCATCAATCAACCAGGATGGAGAGCACACTTTCCAAGAAAACAAGGTGAGCTGCGGATCAAAGGGAAGGGTTGGACCCCGGGGAAGAAGGGGTTCAAGCACACAGAGACAATAGGGAGTTAATCCTGTGTTTCAGGCCCAGTCTCCAGTCGAGTAGACTCCAGGGAAGGGTTTGAGGTCGTAAGAGGTCAGAACAGGCCGAGTGACGCCCCCGTGGATACCAGGTGAGCGTTACACATACTGTTGGGTAGGGCTGTATGTAGAAAGGGTCTGAAACTAGGCCCTGATTTGGAGTCTCAAACCGAGGTTTGGGGGCTGAGGGTCCCTGGATCCTGAAGGTGTGGTGTTATCTGGGGTATAGCTGAGGAAATGTTCTGGGTTTTTAGAGTAGAAATCAGCCAGGGAAGACATTTTCCTCATAACCCTGTCTATGTCTTCACTGCTCCATTCTCTGGAGCTGGGAATGACGACTTCCTGAGAAGTTTATCTGAAGACTTCGGTTTTTCCCTATGTGTCTGTGGTGCAGAAGTAGGTTGAGAAGACTTTTTGCTGTTTACCCCCATCCCCTTGAGAAGAAGAGTGTTTCCCTGATGTTTTCACCTTCTCTGAGCTTTTCGATGCCTGGCGTCGAGATTCGGGGGTACTCTCTCTCTACCGAGTGTGCACGTCGGGACTCGGAGCCAGACGCCGCGCGGGCTGCCGGAGCCAACTCCAGGTGTGCGGCCTGGGGGTGGAGATCAGACTAGTCTTCTGACAAACGTATCTCCGTGACTTGGGGAAGCGAGGCACTCTTGGCAACTGTGGATGGTTGCCATGTGTCATGCAGCGATCTTGACCTGGAACGCCCAGAGGACACCGATTCCGTGGACCGTTCTCTTTGTGCCTCTTTCCGAGAACTCGACACGCGTGTCGAGTCTCGGTTGGACTTAAGAGTGTTTATGTGTAGTAGTGGTGTGGGTAGCGCTCGGGTCGCCGGTTGTGTTCCCCATAACTGCCCAGCCGGACAATGTTCCGAGGTCGGGGACTTGCGCGTTTTTCGACACCTCTGTGCCCGCGCCGTCCGAAAGTACGGCGTTGCTGCCATCACTGAAGGCACCCTCCGCTTCCATGGCCTCGAGTTGCCTGGCGTAGTGGGCGCAACATTTGGTCGAGCGGTCCTTTAGTGTTTTCGCCTTGAACAGGCTACACGCTCTGCAGTTCACCTCAGGGTGATCCCTCGGTAAGCAGAGGTTACAGGTGGCGTGTTTGTCAACCCAAGGATACTTGCAGTTGCACTTGGGGCAAAATTTAAATGCAGTGCTCTCCATATGCACCTATGGCAGCGGGCTGGTGTGTGTAGGAAATAATAAGAGTGTAGAGTAGGTTTCCACCCCCCACTCTCCGTACTTGCGGGGGGCGAGGCCAGCGGCCTCGTGCAGCTCTCGACGGTTGTTTGTTCTTCGGACCGGCGTCGATCTTCGATGTCTCGACGTGGAAGTGAAAGAACGGGGAAATTAACATTGATTTTTTGCAAAATGGCTGAAAACCACGGAACTTCGCACAATGCTTCCGACCAGTATGGCGTAAAAAAACAATCTGAGGGTCCTATATGCGTGAGGAATCATGGGTACAGTGGACGTCACACTAGGGATAGTATTACTGGCACGCCGTGTCGACGCCCATTTTCGAGTTTCGAAAAACAAGGAACAAGTTACTTACCTGTAACTGTTGTTCTCCAGCATGGGTCTGGCATGGATTCACATGCTCATGAATATTCCCCGTCGTCAGGCTGGGAATCCTCGGTAAAGAAAAAACCAGTATCAGTTTCGTTTCTGATCTGTCTTTCGTAGTAATAACCAATCACTGGTCTCTGCGTCATACTGACCACAGCCAATGACTGCCCTCTACCTAAGCACCGCCTCTGGCAGCCATCTTCAGATTTGGAAGCACGTGAAGTGGCAGTATGACCAAGTGAAGAGCCGCAGAGGGGTAGGCGGGAGGGTTCGCATGTGAATCCATGCCAGACCCATGCTGGAGAACAACAGTTACAGGTAAGTAACTTGTTCCTTCTCCAGCATGGGGTCTGGCATGGATTCACATGCTCATGAATAAAGAATACATAGCAGTACACACATGCACAACCACGGGAGGTGGCAAAGGCTCAACATTAAGCATCACATCAACTCAACATTAAGCATCTTACCTCCTCACCAGGCTCACCTCAGGCGAACAGGTTGCGCAGCACTGCTTGGCCGACCCTGGACTCCTCCCTGGAATCCCGGTCGACGCAGTAGAATTTCGTGAAGGTGTGCGTCGACCTCCACGTAGCAGCCCTGCATATGTCCAGCAGGGGCACACCAGATAGGAACGCCGTGGTAGCTGCGATCGCTCTGGTGGAATGGGCTCTCGGACGGCCAGGCAGCGGTCGGTTTGCCAACCGGTGACAGTACATGATACAGCCGGAGAGCCATCTGGAGATGGAAGCCTTCGAGAGAGCCTTCCCCTGATTGACAGGTCCAAAGTTCACAAAGAGTTGTGACGTCTTCCGAAAACCTTTCGTGCGGTCCACGTAGAACTTCAGCGCTCTAGCTACATCCAGCGAGTGCAAAGTCCTCTCAGCCGGCGACGAAGGCGACGGGAAGAACACAGGTAACACCAAGGGTTCGTTGAGATGAAAGTCCGACGGTACCTTGGGCATGAAGGAGGGGTGCGTCCTGAGCACTACCCTCGTGTCGTGGAAAGTCAAGTACGGGGCCTTGCAGGAAAGGGCCTGGATCTCTCCCACTCGTCGTGCGGAGGTGATGGCCACGAGAAAAGCTGTTTTCCACGATAGAAACTTCAACGGGGCCGAGTGCAGAGGCTCGAACGGAGGTCCCATGAGTTTGGTCAGCACCACGTTGAGCTCCCACGCCGGGGCCGGAGCCTTCACCGGCGGGAACGATCTGAACAGTCCCTTCATGAACTCTTTCACCAGACGATGAGACCACAAGGACGTCCGGCCCGTGGTTCTGGTGTATCGGGAGATCGCAGCAAGATGAATCTTGATGGACGCGTGTGCCAGACCAGCTTTGGCCAGCGTCAGCAGGTACGACAGCACTTGGGGAGCCGTAATCCGTAGAGGGTTAATCTTCTGTGCGTGGCACCAGACAGAGAACCTCTTCCATTTGTGTCCGTAGCATTTAAGAGTCGAGGACGCCCTGGCCTTTGCAAGAACCTCTCTGCAATCGGCCGGTATGTCGTATCCTCCAAACTCTAGCGCTGCAGGAGCCAGGCCTGCAAGTTCAGCGACTTCGGGTCGTGGTGGAGGATGGCGCCTCCTTCCCTGGAGAGTAGATCCGCGTCCGCCGGCAGCTTGATTGGCGGGGACGCCGACAAGTCCAGAAGGTCCGGGAACCATATCTGCCTCGGCCACGCAGGTGCGACGAGGATCATCCTGCACCGTGACCTCTTGAGCTGGTTGACGAGCCGGATTAGCAGAGGCAAGGGAGGGAACGCGTAGAGGAACAGGCCCTCCCAGGGGAACGAGAAAGCATCGCCCATGCTCCTCGTCTGGGGAAACCTGCTGGCGAACCTCCGGCACTTGGTGTTCGTCGCCGTCGCGAACAGGTCGATCTGGGGTGTGCCCCACCGTCGGAAGAGGCGATCCACCAGATCCTGCCGTAGTTCCCACTCGTGGCACGAGCGCAGCTCCCTGCTGAGTGAGTCGGCGATGGTGTTTTTTATCCCTGCCAGATGAAACGGCACCAGAAGAATCCCTTGGGCGACGGCCCAATGCCACAGGTCCTGCGCCTCCTTGGACAGCGCTGGGGACCTGGTTCCGCCCTGTTTCCTGATGTAAAACATGGTGGTGGTGTTGTCGGTGAAGATCCTCACCACCTTGCCCTTGAGGGACGGAAGGAAGGACCTGAGGGCCCAAAACACTGCACGGAGCTCCAGGACGTTGATATGCAGGGACTTCTCCGTCGGGAGCCAGAGTCCCCTTGCGTGCAGATTTTCGGTGTGCGCTCCCCACCCTTCTAGGGAGGCATCCGTGGTCACAGTCACCTGGTGGGCTGGGGTCTGGAAGTCCATGCCCGCCGTCAGATGCGCGCGGGTGCCCCACCACCGTATCGCTCGTCGGAAACTCTCGTCGAGCTTGATCCTTTCCTCGAAGCTGCCCGTCGTCTGGATCCAGCGCGCATCCAGGAACTCTTGCAACGGGCGCATCCGGAGCCTGCACATGGGAATGAGGTAGATGCAGGAAGACATCATCCCGAGGAGGGACTTGATGGACCTCACCTTGGCCGCGTCGGCCACCAACATCCGTTGCACCTTGCCCAAGATGGTCCTGGTCCTCTCCTCCGACGGGGAGGCCAGAAGGGACACTGTGTCGAGCCTCGCTCCCAGAAACAGTGCGACTTGCGCGGGCACCAGGTGGGATTTGGCGTAGTTCACGGAGAATCCCAGGTCCGTGAGGAGTTGGACGGTCCTTGCCGTGTGGACCACGGCGAGCTCCCTCGTCTTGGCGCGGATGAGCCAGTCGTCCAGGTAGGGGTAGACGTGAATCCCCTCGCGGCGCAGCTGCGCCGCCACCGGTGCGAGGCACTTGGTGAAAACCCTGGGTGCCGACCGCAGTCCGAAGGGAAGGGCTTTGAACTGGTAATGACGCCCTTGGACCACGAATCTGAGGAATTTTCGGTGCCCCTTTAGGATGGGAATGTGGAAGTAGGCATCCTCCAAATCCAACGACGATAGGAAGTCTCCTTCCTCCAGCTGACCCAGGACGTGCTGGAGGGTGACCATCCGGAACTTCTGCGCCTTGATGAACTTGTTCAGGCGTCGCAGGTCCAGGATGGGGCGCCATCCTCCCGTCTTCTTCTTCACGAGGAAGTAACGCGAGTAGACTCCGGAGCCCCGAAGCCTCTTTGGGACGAGTTAGATGGCGCCCTTTCTGAGCATCGCCTTTACCTCCAGGAGAAGTTGAGGGACGTGAAGTTCTTTCCTGGCCACGGGGGGGACGCGCGGGCACCTTCTTTGAAACTCGAGCGCGTGGCCCCGGGCCAGGGCGTCCAGCACCCAACGGTCGGTGGAGATGGACTCCCACACGCTGACGAAGCCCGCCAGCCGGCCTCCCACCGGGGTGCTTCGGTGGGGGCCCGACCCCACGGCCGGTTCAATCCTGCTTGGACGCGGCCTTGCCGCCTTGGCCTCCTTGGCGACGACGGCGGGGTCCGCCAGACTTGCCTCGTCCTCTGTAGGCCTCTTGCGACGACGAGCGGGCCGCTTGACGGTAGGAAGCGAAACCGCCGCCGGAACCTTTGGAGGCGCCCTTGCCTCCGCCGCTCCGAAAGGGCGTCCGCCGTTGCTGCAGTACTCCAAGGGCCCGGGCCGTCTCAGTATCCGCCTTGATGGCCTGAAGGGAATCGTCCACTGTCTTCCCAAACAGGTTGTTCCCGTCGAAGGGCATGTCCAGGACCCTGGTCTGGACGTCCTGCCGAAAGTCCGTAGCCTTGAGCCATCCGCGACGTCGAAGGCAAACGCCGTTGCCCATCTGGCGGAACCCAGTGTCGGCGATGTCCGTCGCCACGGTGATGGCGTGGTCCGAGGCCACCTCACCTTCCTGCAGGATCTCAAGGGCCTCCGCCCTCTTGTCGTCCGGCAGAAAATCCAGCAGGGGAGCTATCTTGTACCAGAGTTCCCTGTCGTAGCGGGCCACGATAGCCAAGGCGTTGGCCGCTTTAATCGTCGTCGCAGCCGACGAGATGACTCTGCGTCCCATGGCATCCAATTTCTTTCCCTCGCCGTCCGGCGGGGAAGTCGACGTGGAGGCCGCACCCCCCCCCCGCTTTCTTCCTGGCTGCCGCGGAGACGACGGAGTCCGGGGTAGGCTGCGCCCGGAGGCATAGGGGGGCCGAGTCCGGGACCCGGTACTTTTTCTCGTACCGGTCTCTTTTCGCTGGCGTCGTGGAAGGGTTCTTGAGGAGGGAAAGGCCCTCATCCCAAATGTCGTCCAACAGAGGCACTGCGAGGACCGTCTTCCTCTTGGTCTCGCGCCGTTGGTAAAGGAAGCCTTCCTTTTTCTTCTCCTCAGGGCAGAGTTGGAAAAGCTCGGATGCCCTGGCGATCATTGAGTGGAACGATCCAATCTCGTCGGGCGGAGAAGCCCTGGTGGGAGGCGACGACGGAAAATCCTCGTCGTATGCCTCGTCGTCCGTACCCGTCGCTGCCGTGTCAGTCCCCGTATCATCCCCTCGGGTGGACGGGGAGGAGGGCTGGACGGGGCGCGACGGTTGAAAAGGAGGCGGTGGATGGATCCTTCTTTTCTTGGTAGGGGGAACACCAGAAGGTCCCGGTTCTGGATCCCCCGACGGGAGAGGTTCCTCCGTCGGTAACGGTAGTCTCGTCCTTATCTCGGAGCATAAGGACTGTATAGCCAACAAAATGGCCGCTGAGTTGTCTTGCGGCGCTGGCAGAGGGGAATCCGACGGGCGAGCAGGGGCCCCGTCGGTATCCTCGACGATGTCGTCGTCGTCACCTGCGTCGGGGCCCATTCCGACGGGCTGGTCTTGTTCCACGCCTAGGCCGTGGCTTAAGACCTCGATCAGTTCCTCTTCTGAGGTTGAGGCCGAATCTATGACGACGCCCTGCCCGCCCTTCTTCCCCACGGAGGGTTTCACGGGGGTCCTATCGATGGGCACGAAAGAAGACTCCCTCCGAGGAGGCAGGGAGATTCTGGGCCCCGAGGCCGCCACCACTGGTGCAGCCTCCACAGGCTGGGCCAGGGCCGCCGCGACCGTTTCGATAGAGGGCTTGGTCGAATGGATCAAGGCCTTCACCACCTTAGGTGCGCTCACCGCCTTATCCTTGAGGGAGGGGGCACTGCCACGCTCCTCCTCTGCCTTAGAGCTCGACCGGGGTCTCTCCAGGAGCTTCGCCGGGTGCTCGGCCTTCCTCTTACCCGACCCAGAGCGTTGGCTCGTGGTTGATGGTGCCGGGGAGGGTGCGCCCTGCCTGGCGCCCGTAGAGCCCGACCGTTCGGCGCTCCCGGTGCCAGCGGACTCGCGGTGCTTGGCCTTATGTTGGGCCCCCGTCGCCGGGGCGCCCTCAAAGGTCTTAGAAGACCGCTCAGATTTCTTCTTCTTCTCGCCAGACGGGCTCTTACCCTCCAGCCAGCTGGCGAGACGTTGATGGCGGTCCTTCATGGTCCGTTCCGACATGTTGCCGCAAAACGCACAGTCCTTCTCCACGTGCGTCTTGTCCCCATGAAGGCAGTAAAGGCAGAAAGAGTGTTCGTCCTCCTTGAAGACGTTCTGCAGCTGGCATCCAGGGCAGGCCCTGAACAGCTTTCCGGGCGTCGAGCTTCCCTTCTCCTGGGCCATCTCCGAGACCGGGCCTGAGAAGCTTCTGGAGTCCTCCGAAGTGTAGCTCGACGAAATCTTCACCCTTGAGGGGCACAGATGAATCCGACACGGGTCCCCGTTGATCGGATGTAGGATCGGTGGAGCTTGAGGCTCTTTTGACCGAAAGAATCGAAGTTTTTGTGAAAAAGCGCGAAAAAATAGCACTAACGCTCGAGAGCAATAGCACGAGGATCCCAACACATGAACGTGCGGTAAAAATCTGAAGATGGCTGCCAGAGGCGGTGCTTAGGTAGAGGGCAGTCATTGGCTGTGGTCAGTATGACGCAGAGACCAGTGATTGGTTATTACTACGAAAGACAGATCAGAAACGAAACTGATACTGGTTTTTTCTTTACCGAGGATTCCCAGCCTGACGACGGGGAATATTCATGAGCATGTGAATCCATGCCAGACCCCATGCTGGAGAAACTAATATTCCGCAGCTTCCACTAGATGTCGGCCTATGCACTGCATGTGATCTAATCAGATTCCACAAGCCTCAGAAATAGGAATATATTGTGGTCTTGCTCCCACTTTCTCGAGTGACAGAAATTGGGATGTATAGCTCTTTCTCTCTTCTCTCATTGTTCTCCTGTCTATTGCACGGGTAATGTTCCTGCATCGCCGCCTGCCTGGCAATGTCCTAAGCCTGCACCCATAGGGTGGTGGAGACACCTCCCTCTGACCGTGAGATACTTCTTTGTGTCGGTCTGACTGTGTGGCTGACTCTGATGCCCTTGGTGCAGACTCGCTAGTGTCTGACCATCTTATCCCTTTTTCCCTTGGGAATCGTCTTTCGCTCTTCTCTTCCTCCTTTTCTTTGTGCTCCTCCCTTTCTGTGCTGGACATTGTCTGTTCCCAACTCGAGAAACTTCTTGTGTCTTCTTTGTTCCTACTTATCTCTAGTCTATCCAGGGATAGTTTCCTATTCCCACTACTTCGGGAGACATCCTCAGTGTCGTAAAGTTGAGTGCTCTCTAGGCGCTCCTCTTCCCCCTCCCTTTGGGCTATTTGTTCTAACCCCATTTTGTCATATATTCTATCAATCGTTTCTCCGATGCTTCTGGTGTCGAAGTCATCTTCAATATTTGCCCTAGAAGTACCTGGGACTGAATCGTACGCAGGGAAGAATCCTTCGATGTCTTCCCAATTTACTACTGCCTCAGGTTTTTTAACTTCTCTCTCCAGATATTCAGATAGGTCTTCGCTGACGCTCTACATCGTCATCAAATTCTCTGCGCTTCCTCGCCTCTTCTCTGACCCTATCTTCCTTTTTCTTTTCGTTTCTACATTCATCTGCCCTTCGGATTTCCTCATCCCTCCGTCTCTTTATTCTTTTCTCTCGGATACTCTGCTCTTCCTCAGACTTACGCTGCTCCTGTCTGTCTTAATCATTGGCTGCTCTCTGATTGCGATCGAGCTGTCTTTCTTGCTCTTCGCGATATAACTGTTCACGTCTCTATCTTTTTTCCTTATTCTTTCGTCTCATTTCTTTCTCTTTCTCCTTTCTCTGTACATTGTCTGGCCTCTCCTTTTGTTTCGAATCATCAATGCCTTTACCATCGAGTTTCAATAAAATTTGCCCTCTTATTCATTTGTCTTTTGCAAATGCTCTCTCATCAGTTCAATCTTCACTTCCATTCCATCTTTTACCTTCTCTCTCCGTATGGAACAAGTTACTTACCTGTAACTGTTCTCCAGCATGGGTCTGGCATGGATTCACATGCTCATGAATATTCCCCGTCGTCAGGCTGGGAATCCTCGGTATAGAAAAAATCTGTATCAGTTTTGTTTCTGATCTGTCTTTCTCAGTAGTAACCAATCATTGGTCTCTGGGTCATACTGCCCCCAGCCAATGACTGCCCTCTCCATAAGCCCCGCCCCTGGCAGCCATCCTCAGATTTGGTAGCACGTGAAGTGGCAGTATGACCAAGTTAAGAGCCGCAGAGGGGTAGGCGGGAGGGTTTGCATGTGAATCCATGCCAGACCAATGCTGGAGAACAACAGTTACAGGTAAGTAACTTGTTCCTTCTCCAGCATGGGGTCTGGCATGGATTCACATGCTCATGAATATAAGAATACATAGCAGTATACACATGCACAACCACGGGAGGTGGCAAAAGGCTCAATATCAAGCAATACAACAACTCAACATTAAGCAACTTTTGCCTCCTCACCAGGCTCATCTTAGGCGAACAGGTTGCGCAGCACTGCCTGGCCGACTCTGGACTCCTCCCTGGAATCCCGGTCGACGCAGTAGAATCTCGTGAAGGTGTGCGTCGACCTCCACGTAGCAGCCCTGCAGATGTCGAGCAGGGGCACACCAGACAGGAACGCCGTAGTAGCAGCGATTGCTCTGGTCGAATGGGCCCTCGGACGGCCTGGCAACGGTCGGTTTGCCAACCGGTGACAGTGCATGATGCAGCCTGAGAGCCATCTGGAAATGGAAGTCTTCGAGAGAGCCTTCCCTTGATTCACAGGTCCAAAGTTCACAAACAGCTGTGATGTCTTCCGAAAACTCTTCGTGCGGTCCACGTAGAACTTCAGCGCTCTAGCTACATCCAGCCAGTGCAGAGTCCTCTCAGCCGGCGACGAAGGCGACGGGAAGAAAACTGGCAACACCAAGGGCTTGTTGAGGTGGAAGCCCGATGGCACCTTGGGCATGAAGGAGGGGTGCGTCCTCAGCACCCCCCTCGTGTCGTGAAAAGTCAAGTATGGAGGCTTGCAAGACTGGGCCTGGATCTCTCCCACTCGTCGTGCAGAGGTGATGGCCACGAGGAATGCTGTCTTCCACGACCGAAACTTCAACGGCACTGAATGCATAGGCTCGAATGGGGCCCCCATGAGCCTAGTTAGCAGCACGTTGAGCTCCCACGCCGGGGCAGGGGCCTTCACCGGCGGGAATGATCGGAACAGTCCTTTCATAAATTCCTTCACCAGACAATGAGACCACAAGGACGCCCGTCCTGTAGTTCTGGTGTAACCTGAGACGGCAGCCAGATGTACCTTGATGGAAGCGTGAGATAGGCCATCCTTGGCCAAAGACAATAGGTACGGCAATACTTGAGGGGCCGTAATCTGCAGAGGGTTAATCTTCTGTGCACGGCACCAGACAGAGAACCTCTTCCATTTATGTCCGTAGCACTTGAGAGTTGAGGATGCCCTAGCCTTTGCAAGAACCTCTCTGCAGTCGGCTGGGGTGTCGTATCCTCCAAACTCTAGTGCTGCAGGAGCCAGGCCTGCAAGTTCAGCGACTCTGGTTTGTGATGAAGAAAGGCGCCTCCTTCTCTGGAAAAAAAATCTGCGTCCGTCGGCAGCTTGACTGGTGTGGACGCTGACAAGTCCAGAAGGTCCGGGAACCAGATCTGCCTCGGCCACGCCGGTGCGACGAGGATCATCCTGCACCGGGACCTCTTGAGCTGGTTGACGAGCCGGAGTAGCAACAGCAACGGCGGGAATGCATAAAGGAACAGGCCGTCCCAGGGGAACTAGAAAGCATCGCCCATGCTCCTCGGTTGGGGAAACATGCTGGCGAACCTCCGGCACTTGGAGTTCGCCGCCATCGCGAAGAGATCGATCTGGGGTTCGCCCCATCGTCGGAAGAGTCGGTCCACTTGATCCTGGCGCAGTTCCCACTCGTGGCACGAGAGCAGCTCCCTGCTGAGTGAGTCGGCGATGGTGTTTTTTATCCCTGCCAGATGAAAGGGTACCAGAAACATCCCTTGGGCGACGGCCCAATGCCACAGATCCTGGGCTTCCTTGGACAGGGCAGGGGATCTGGTTCCGTCCTGCTTCCGAATGTTAAACATCGTGGTGGTGTTGTCGGTGAAGATCCTCACCACTTTGCCCTTGAGGGACGGAAGGAAGGACCTGAGGACCCAGAACACCGCGCGGAGCTCCAAGATGTTGATGTGGAGTCTTCTCCTCCGAGCACCAAAGGCCTCTCGCGTGGAGACCCCCGGTGTGCGCTCCCCAACCTTCCAGGGAGGCATCCGTCGTCACCGTCACCTGGTGGGCCGGGGCTAGGAAACCTGTTCCCGCTGTCAGATGAGCGCGGACACCCCACCATCGTATCGCCTGACGGAACGCTTCGTCGAGCGGGATCCTGTCCTCGAAGCTGCCCGTCATCTGGATCCAGTGGGCGTCGAGGAATTCTTGCAAGGGCCGCATTCGAAGTCTTCAGTGGGGCACCAGATAAATGCAGGAGGACATCATTCCGAGGAGGGACTTGATAGACCTCACTCTGGCCACGCCCGTGGCCAGTAGATGTTGCACCTTTCCTAGAATGGTCCTTATCCCTTCCTCCGACGGTGAGGCCCGCCGCGCCACTGTCGAGCTGTGCTCCCAGAAACAGGGCGACTTGCGACGGGACCAGGTGGGATTTTGGAAAGTTGATGGAGAACCCAGGTCCGTGAGCAGCTGGACGGTCTTCGCAGTGTGTTCCACGACAAGCTCCCTTGTCCTTGCCCGTATGAGCCAGTCGTCCAGGTAGGGGTAGACGTGGATCCCCTGCAGGCGCAGCCGCGCTGCCACCGGTGCTAGGCACTTGGTGAACACCCCGGGCGCCGATTTTAATCCAAACGGGAGGGCCTTGAACTGGTAGTGCCGCCCTTTGACCACGAACCTGAGGAACTTTCGGTGCCTCTTTAGAATAGGGATGTGGAAGTAAGCATCCTCCAAGTCCAACGACGACAGGAAATCGCCCTCCTCCAGCTGTCCCAGCACGTGCTGGAGGGTGACCATCCAGAACTTCTGTGCCTTGATGTATTTGTTTAGTCGTCGCAGGTCCAGGATGGGACGCCATCCTCCTGTCTTCTTCACGAGGAAGTATCTTGAGTAAACTCCGAAGCCACTTCGGGACGAGCTCGATGGCACCTTTCCTGAGCATCGCCCGTACTTCCAACAGCAGTTGAGGGACGTGATTTTCCTTCCTGGCCACAGGAGGAAAGCGGGGGCACCTCTTCTGGAACTCGAGGGCGTGCCCCAGGGCCAGGGCGTCCAGCATCCAACCGTCGGTGGAGATGGACTCCCAAACGCCGACGAACTTCGTCAGCCGGCCACCCACCAGGGTGCTTCGGCGGGGGCCCGACCCGACGGTCGGTTCAATCTTGCTTGGAGGCCACTTTGCCTCCTTGACCACCTTGGCGACGACGGCGGGATCCACCTGACTTGCCGCGTCCCCTGTAGGCCTCCTGCGACGAAGACCTTGCCGCTTGACGGTACGTAGAGGAGCTGCTGCCGGCTCCCTTGGAGGCACCCTGTCTACCTCCGGAGCTCCGAAAGGACGGCCGTCGCTGTTGGGGCACACCCAGTGCATGGGCTATCTCCATGTCCGTCTTGATCGCCTGAAGGGATTCATCAACCGCCTTGCCAAAATGGTTGTTCCCATCGAATGGCATGTCCAAAACCTTGGTGTTACACTTCAGACTTCCCCGCCGGCATCCTTGCAGAGTACAACTTCTTTACAGGCTCCTCTGTGGTCCAGGTACAAGCTACCATGGCATCTGTACAAACGTCGACGCACTCCAGGTCACCTGACACGCCTTGTACGTGGAAGACATACAGCAAGCCACGCCCCTCTTACGACTATAAAACCACCATCTTCCAAGGGGCTCGTTGCTGCTAATTAGCGTTACCAGCTACACGCGGTTTCATTCGTTTCCTCTTCGTGTCTCCCTACACAAATCCTTATCTGAACTCCTGGTTTTGACCTTTTGCCTGAATTTTGGATTGCTTCGTCTCCTCCCTTGTTCTTGTTGTGATCGTCTGGTTGTTGGACTCGGAACGCTACTGGATACGGCTTTCTCCTGTGTCTTGCGGTTCTTCCCTGGTTTCCGCTCTGCACATCAATTTTGCTGTTTACATCCGGATCATCTCAACAGCTACTCAACTATACTCGTGTACTCAGGTACATATCTCTGGTCTTCCATGGACATTGTTTTCTGTTGGATTCTGGGACATTAAGTGACTTTCCTGTGAGATTTCTCTTCAGTGCATATGAACGCTTTCCTGAACTGCACCAACCCGACCCTAGTGCGTCCCTCGTGCCGTTCGGGGTTACTTACCTATACTAACTTCCCCGTTTGTTATTTTCTCCTGTCGTTGTCTTCAGAATCCTGAACTCCTCTTACAATCCTGGACTCCTCTTACTCCATTTATCTTTACTCAGGTCAGTTGTTATCAATTCTATAGCTAAAGTGGGAAACAATACTGATTTAGATTTATTCCACTCATTCGTGTTATTCTTTGTAGATTATCCCGGGGAAACGCAATTCCACTCCAATATCCATATAGGTAGTTGTCCACTCATTTTTAACTGTTCTAATCACTTGTTTAACATCAACACTGTCTAATATCTTGGTATTCTTTTGCAGCATTGGTATTGGCGGTGTGTGTTCTCCCCGCTCTTTTATTCAATTGACATCTCTGTCTGTTCTAACTGAAACAGCAGAGAGGTACATTGTGGAAAAGAGCCCCTCTTTGAGGAAGCCTGAGTCTTGTACTCAGGGGAGCTGGGATGGAAGGCTGAATTCGGAATTCTATACTACCAACATCTCCAAGGTCGTGTTCTCCGCATCTTCGACCTATTCGGAGTGGTGAGTTGAACGTCCTGGCGGAAATCCGTCGCCTTGAGCCATCCTCGTCGTCTCAGGCAAACGCTGTTGCCCAACTGACGGAAACCGGTGACGGCAATGTCCGTAGCCACCGTAATGGCGTGGTCCGAGGCAATCTCACCTTCCTGCAAGATTTCCAGGGCCTCAGCCCTCTTGGCATCCGGAAGGAAGTCCAACAGAGGGGCGATCTTGAACCACAACTCCCTGTCGTAGCGGGCTACGATGGCCAGGGCGTTGGCCGCCTTGATGGTCGTCGCTGCAGATGAGATGACCCGTCGTCCCATCGCATCCAGCTTCCTACCCTCGCCGTCCGGAGGGGAGGTTGAAGTCGAGGCCGATGCCCCCCCCCCCGCTTTCTTCTTGGCCGCCGCCGAAACGACCGAGTCCGGGGTAGGTTGCGCCCTAAGGCACAAGGGGGCAGCGTCGGGGACCCGGTACTTCTTCTCGTACCGGTCCCTCTTCGCAGGAGCCGTGGCAGGGTTCTTGAGGAGGGCGAGCCCCTCATCCCAGATGTCATCAAGAAGCGGTACGGCGAGGACCGGCTTCCTTTTAGCATCGCGCCGCTGGTAAAGGAACCCCTCCTTCTTTTCCTCGGGGCAGAGCTGGAAGAGCTCGGATGCCCTGGAGATCATTGCATGGAAGGATCCAATCTCGTCGGGCGGGGACGCCCGGGCAGGGGGCGACGGGGACACGTCCCGTTGTCGCCTCTGTTGTCATCCGTACCCGTCGTAGTCGTGTCCATGCCTGTATCATGCCTGTGGGTAGTGGACCGGGGGGAAGGCAGAGAAGGCCGCAGAGGCGGGAGAGGAGGCCTAGGAGGCGTCCCCCTCCTCTTAAGTGGTGGGCTCCCCGAAGGTCCTGGCTCCGGTTCCTCCGTCGGGTCTGGCCCAGGCACCTCCGTCGGGGGAAGGGGCAACCTAGTCCTTATCTCCGAGCATAAGGACTGGATGGCTGACAAAATGGCCACCAAGGTGTCCTGCGGCGCCGGAAACGACGGGAGCGAGGGCTCTTGAGGAGCCTCGTCTGCGTCACCGTCGCCCTCGTCGGGATCCCTCCCGATGGGCTGGGCCTCCTCCATGACTTGGATGAGCTCCTCTTCAGAGGTCGTGTCCATATCCACGACGGCCACCAACCCCTGTCCCCCCCCCCCTTTCCAACGAGGACTTTGTGGGGGTCTTCTCGATGGGCCTGAAAGACGACACTCTCCGCGGTGGCAGGGAGACTCTGGTACCGGAGGGCGCCTCCACTGGCGTAGCCTCCACAGGCTGAGCCAGGGCCGCGGCGACATCCTCAATCGAGGTCTTAGCAGGGTGAATTAAAGCCAACGTCACCTTCTGTATGCCTGGGGCCTTCACCTTGGGGGGAGGGTCCGAGCCTCGCTCCCCCTCTGCCAGAATCTTCGAGATCCACCGGGACCTCTCCAGAAGCTTCGCCGGGTTCTCGGACTTCCTCTTACCCGAGCCAGAGCGTTGGCTCGTGGTCGATGGCGCCGGGGAGGGTGCGCCCTGCCTGGCAGCCAAGGAGCCCGACCGTTCGGCGCTCCCGGTGCCCGCTGACTCGCGGTGCTTAGCCTTATGTTGGGCCTCCGTCACCGGAGCACCCTCACAGGACTTAGAAGACCGCTCGGACTTCTTCTTCTCCTCCTCGCCTGGCAGGCTCTTACCTTCCAGCCAGTTGGCGAGACGGAGGTGGCGATCCTTCATGGTCCGCTCCGACATGTTCCCACAAAACGCGCAGTCCTTTTCCTTGTGCGTCTTGTCCTCATGGAGACAGTAGAGGCATAACGAATGCTCGTCCTCCTTGAAAACGTTCTGAAGCTGGCATCCAGGGCAGGTCCTGAATAGCTTCCCGGGCGTCGAGCTCCCTTTCTCCTGAGCCATGTCCGGGGTAGGCCTCGGAACTTCTGGAATCCTCCAAAAGCGTAACTCGACAAAATCTTCACCCTTGAGTGGCGTAGAAACTCCGAAACAGATCCCCGTTGATCGGAAGTAGAAACGGTGGAGCTTGAGGCTCTATTTAACCGAAAAAATTCGAAAATCTCCTGAAAAAGCGTGAAAACGCAGCAAAAGCTTGAGAGCTAAGCATGAGGGCTCCCAACACTTGAATGTGCGGTAAAAATCTGATGATGGCTGCCAGGGGCGTGGCTTAGGGAGATGGCAGTCATTGGCTGGGGGCAGTGTGACCCAGAGACCAGTGATTGGTTACTACTGAGAAAGACAGATCAGAAACGAAACTGATACTGATTTTTTCTATACCGAGGATTCCCGGCCTGACGACGGGGAATATTCATGAGCATGTGAATCCATGCCAGACCCCATGCTGGAGAAAGATGCACTTGTCTGTGTCTGGTCCCTTGTGTCACCATCGCGTCTCTCCTTGTCCCTTGGGACCGTGGAGGTGATATCCTTATCCTTTTCTTTCCCTTGATTTTCATAACTACTTTGCGTAGGTGACTCATATGCCAGGTTGCTATACCCTGTAGCTGCTTCAAGTTCTCTCAGCGGGTATAACCCCTCGTCTGTATTTTCTTCAATCTTCAATTTGGATGGGGTGGGTGGCACGGTAGGCGTCTCACCCCCCTCTGAACATACATTAAGTATCCAATCTATTGGAGGCTCCTCGCCCTTTTCTTGTTCATACATCTTCCAACACTCTAGAACAGCTAGGCGTTTGTCTAACTTTTTGCCCGTGTATGTGGCGTTCAAATATTTCATGTGCTGCAAAACAGCTGTATATAAGGACCCGCCCTGTGGCCATGGCATAAACATCTTGTGGGTGGTTCCTTTCACCCACTCTGTACTGTATTTTTTCAGTTTAGGTGCATATTTCGGCAACTGTTTGCACAGGTGTGCTAATGGAGTTATGTCTTCCATGTTTAAATCTGTTCCATTTCTCCTTATATAACACTTTGTCAAAGCTTCACATGACTTAAGCAATTCCCGCAATATGAGCGAGCACCAATCACTGCAAGCTCCAATCCCGATTTTCTCCCCCAAAATTTTAGATCTTCTATTTTACTCAAAAAACATCAATTCGTATACTATATCATCTCAGTTATTCAATCACGTAAAATGTAAGTCAGTTCTTCTAAAGAAAATTTGCAATTTATGATGTCACAACAAAAAACATGCAAGACAGACGCTTGACAGACTAGACCAACACCAGCTGGTCACATGCATCTCTGCCTATAAAATTACCCTGACATGGAGTTTAAACGTATCCCTTTCGCAGCGCTTTTAACCTCTGTGGTAGTCTATTCGTTCCCCTTTATTTGGGACTCTGGATACATGTTTCTTCTAGCCGCTATATTAGCATAGGAATAAGGCGAATCCTCCCTCTTCTCGGGTATCCTCCCCGGTAACCTCTCTCTTCTCAGGTATCCTCCACGTTATCTTTCCTCTATTTACTTCATTATTCTCAAGTCATTATTCCCTTCCCCCTATATACATTCTTCTCTACTTCAAGCTATATTTTGTTTTCCCACCTCCCTCCGTTACCTTTTCCCTTTACTTGTTCTAAAGCATGCACTTTTGCCAAAACACTTAGTCTTTTTCACTCACTGTTTGCATGTTTCCTCTCTGGACCCTCGGGATCACCGCCTTCTTCGGCTTTTCTCCCACTCAGCTGCCGTAGGAATGGGAAGGGGTTACGTGGGGAAGGACAGGTCCCTTCAGACCTTGTTCTGCAGGTTTTTTTCTTTAAACTACCACTGTCTACGGGGAGCTTCACGGTCTACTCAGCCGAATGGTAAAGGACTTGTGATATTGACGAAGACCTAGAGTTACTTTATGTCGACGGTCAATGGGTGTCTTATTCTAATCGATAACCGTGAATCTCTGCTACCAAGTGTACTCCGAGACCCCCGGCCGGCCCATAGAGCCGAGGTTTGCTCAGAAGTACTTTAAGACAAGATAGCTGCACCCATGAGATGGATAGGGGTGCAGATTTATTACTCCAACACCAATCAATGAGGACAATTCAATGGTTTGGCAAAGGGAGTCCGATGGATATCAGCAGTGATGCAATTGTCCTTCTCGCTTCAACTCCAACAAACTTTATAAAAGTTGTAACATTTATACTCAAAACTCGTCATCATTGAGGAGTAACACTCAAAAGTTAACATGCAATTCTATTGGTTAGGAAAAGGTAACTACTATAGGTACTATATCTGTATATGGTAACGGAGTGAGGGGATTGGGTAAACACTGTCAGGTCGGCGCCTAAGCCCTTCCGCCAAAAATGACTACTGTAGACGTCACTAAAAGTAAGACGTCCCATTGGTTCTACTAACTATAGGACCCTAGATTATTTGGTCCATTATGATTGGGTTGGCACCAGGTTAGCAGGGTGAAGAATGGTCGGCCAGGTGTGGGCGCCCCTCAGTTACCCGGCCTTCCTCCGATTATGATTAGAATCAATCATCACTTTAGTAGCCATGTGTCAATTATTTCACTGTGGTTGGCCTCGAGACTGCATCTTCTGTCTGGAAAAGTTCTGATATTTTTGCCGTAGGTGTGAACCCTCGCTTCTTATTGCTTGGTTGGTCACGTGATTCCGACACCGTGAATTTGTCTCTTTCCTCTCAATTTGTGTATTTGAATTTGGTTTCACCCGCCACCTGCCTTCGCCTTCTTATAATAATAATAATTTAGCATTTATGTAGCGATGCGAACCCTCAGGTATCCGAGCGCTGCTTATTATTACCCACGGTGTGTGGTGCTCATTTATCAACCTCGGAAGGATGAAAGGCTGAGTTTGGCCCTGATGGGAATCAAACCTGCGTCAGTAGGCTCTGCACAGATGTCAAAGCGAGCACTCTACTTGCTGTGCTATCGGACCACCTTATCTCGACCTTTCAGAGGCAGGATATTCTGTTCTTAGTTTCAATTAAATGTAGCTACTGTTCACCTCTTCTATTGGTATGACCTTGGCTTTCCTGGCACGAGTTTCCTCTGCTGAGTTCCGTTTCATCCGCCTCTTCTCGTTTGTGCTAAATATGAAGCTTTCTCGTGTGGCCTTTGGTAACCTGGGTTGATTCTGCTTCTTGCGCAAAGTAGAAATATACTTATGAAACTGTGCTTTGTTTGAGGTAGATTATGTATAATGTTGATTGCCGTACTACTCTTCTACGCATAGCAAGCCGCACTGTTTTCTTAGCTTTCTTGCAGTTCCAAGCATATTTACAGGTGTAAACTGGTCGAATATCTTCATCTTGCTTACAGTTTTAAACTTCTTTGCATTTCCACATTGTCCTTTCACTTTAGGTTCACAATATCCTTATTCATGGCGATTTCGTCTTTTTGCATCATTCTCTGGTTGTCATTTCTTCTATCTGCAAGTCAGTCCGGGCCCTCGTGACGTCACCATTCGTCTTCCATTAAGACCTTTTAGGTTTCTTCAGTGACTGTACTCAGACGATCTTCATTTCGTTTTATTTGTTGGTAAGGTATTCTCAATGGGTACCTTACTGTCCATGGTTTTCTTGGTATTGGTACGTCGATAGGTGCTGTTTTTCTAATGGGTACTGGGCAGATCCCTACTGCGGCTCTCTGCTGGTTTATTTGCTCATCATACATCACATATCTCGGTGTGAACGTTCCTGGTACTTCAAAATGGGCGACTGGAATGCAGGCTTTATTTGGGACCTCCTCTACATCTGAATATCCAAACCTACCACCCACACCATCTCCATGACACTGAATATCTAAACCTATCTCCCACACCATCTCCATTGCACGTTTCCATTGTGAAATTTAAAGAACCAAACACCCTCCCTGAGCCTCTAATTGAGAGCTTGCTCTTACATGTTTGCCTTCATGCGTGGTCTTAAAAAAAAAAAAAAAAAAGGACAGTGTGTATTCTAACAGAAACCTGGCAGTTGCTCTTTAGTGGGGGGGAGGGTTTGTGGGGGGACTACAACTCCCAAACAGAATCCAAAAATCCTCCAGCTCACTATTTATGTCCTTCATCTCCCAAAACTGCTCAACGTATGCCTTCTAACTCACTTATAAAGCTTCTGCCCTTTCCCTATAGGTCTTAGAACATCATCACCGAACACACCAGAATTACCCAGCCCCTTCCAACAGAGGGGACTCACCCTGGGAAATGTTTAAGAGGATGGTTGGGGCATACGGCCATATGGGGAGCAACTTTTATTGATAGGCCAGTATTGTCTTTAATGTCATAGGCCACAACCGCTGCCAGAGCTTGTCTAACGGAAACTCCCAGATCCTTCCCCAACAAGATCTTACATCACGATTGCCATTGTGGTCTTCACGGAACACAGCTTTACATAAGCTCTGGTACCTTCAAAGGAGGCTGGAACATTTTAGAAATTAGTATGTTATCTACTTCCCACTCATTTTGTAGTAGCTGGCATTCCCCTGAATGAATTGTCATTTTGCAATCATAGTTTATTCTCTGTTTTTAATGGGCGTAAGAGACTGACTCTTTACCCCCTGACCTCCATGACTTGCCCTACTCTAGCCACAATTCGTCCCACATTTGACATCTCTGGGAATTAGACCGTCATATCATCATTGTGACAGCCACAGGTTCCAGAGTACCACTGTTACGGGATGAGGGAGACTATTTTGGCACCCACAGCAACTCCTGTTGGCCTCAGAAATTAGGCCAGATTCATGGGTAAACCCACTGTGGACACTGAATGCCCCACCTGGTTAATCACTACCTGGGCAGCTCTGTAGGGAACGCAGCTCCCCTTCCCGCTTCATGGAGTGGGATGTTTTGATAGGCTAATCTGGCCAGAGAAACGCCAAGAAGGATCTATTAACTAATCATCATCCCTGCAGACAGGTCAGAGAACAGAGCTATCAAGCCCCTCCTATAACCCTCATGGCAGGGCTCCAGACGAATAGTTTTCCTAAGGGGCCATTTGCTCCAAACGCAAAAAGGATTGTAGTCCAGTCCAATTTTTAGGAGACATCTTTAAAATGATGTCATTGTAAAAACACAAGCAAACCATTTTCGTTATCACATAAAAGGAATTATGAAAACATTTATTCATCCTGCAACTTTAACAAGCATTGGCAATGACAACAGCTTTGGCTTTTGTGCAAGCATGGGAAAGGTATTTGCCAGGCACTGCCATGATGGTACTGACTGGCCATTAATGCTCAAACTTCAAAAATGTTGCAAGGACCTGGGCATATGATAGCAGTACCTGGCAAATGCCTTGTTAAAGCTTGCTTTTAATAGGCTTATAAATCAAGTGGATAAAGGCAGACCAGGAGAAGACATTTTTATTACATCAGTAGCAAATTTACAACTCCAAATAGACCATTAGTTGTCAGAAAACTGCAGTGAAAATACCTGTCAGGCACTGGAATGCGAAGTTTGATTTTAAGGCTTGATGAAAGTTGGCTCAAAGATCCAGGAGGGTGTGTTTTGTGCGGGGAGGGGCAGGAAGTTGGACGGTATGGCCAAAAAGATTAGCATAGCCATGGGCAGTAAATGGGTGGGTAATGACCAAACGCCACCTTCAAGCTGTGTGTCCCTCCTCACATGCCATCTTGCCCTAGATGTACTCGATTGCATTCATTTTGGCTTATAGGGGGCACTAAAGCGCCACCTTGTAGCCAAAACAAAAAATTGCCATAGTTTGATAAGGAACATCCAGGACAGGGAGTATGGTGTCTAGGTGCTATGCAGCCACATTGGCACCAGACTTATTGCCAGTTTGTCAAACCCACTATACTCCGTTAGGGAGATTTTCTTTTTACAAATCTTAACCTCTCTGTCCTGACCACCACTACGTCTGGATTCACTGGGATGTGTCCTATTAACATTGCAGGTGAATGAGGCTCTCACTCACCTTCTGCATTTACTTTTGTTCTGGGACCACTGAACCCTTCTTTATTTTTTATTTATTTATTTAGTTAATGTGATACAGTCTATTTAATAAACTTTACACATATGATTGCTAAATACCTAGATAACAAATATTTGACAAAGAAGATAAAAATGATATATCAATATAATAAGAACAAACCATTTACAAAAGAACCCTTCTTTAAAGGTTGCAGCGTGTGGAGACCTCTCCCTTAACTTTTGGCTCTCCTGGTTTCCTATGGCAGCACTCGCCACCTTATGTGGGGCCCCTTTTCGAATGTAGTTTTGGGTTCACTGGAGAGTCCCTAGACATACCAGTGCAGGAGGAGTCCTTCCAATTTTATGACTTTACTATTTTAAGGTTTGCTGCACAAGCCATCTTCCACAGAGTGCTGTGGCAACACTTTCTATCCCCTTCACTTTCTGTTCCAAATAGCAAGTTTGCTACTTTCCAGGCATCTTTGGCACAGGCTGGTGGCAGTTGTTACTTTTTTACCCATTTGCACAATGCTTATCCCAGAATGACATTTTTTGCCATAATAATACAGCGAAGGGGACTAAATGCTCACAATGACCTCCAATCATGTTTTACATCCTATTCAAGAGAGCCTGTTCTTTGTTGGCAGTCCTACTCCCCTTTTCTTCATGCATGTCAGCAGGCTTCATGCAAGAAGCTGACCAGGGTGCTAATTTTAGGAAGTGGGGCAGGTGGCGGTCTGCCCCCAACGCATATTCCTCCTAGAAGTAGTTTAACAGATACTGTGAGGGCTGACAGTCCACTATTGTTTGAAAGCTGCAACGTGTCCTTGTTGGAGGGCTGGTGTTGCCCCAACCCATTTTCTGGCTATAAGGAGACGAGATGGACCCAGGAACGAAATTGACCACTGGAGTAAAAGAGATCCGAAGATGACGACCGAGGGACACTATGGGACTGCTGCAGAAACCAGCAATGGTTCAGCCAATACCACCTCACCACGCTCTACCTTCCAATAGACCGGGAAGACCTCTGCGAGGTGTCTTCCGCCCCAGGACTGGAAGGACTCGACAAGCACTTGTCTTGATCAAGGTTTGTGGTGTGTTCTTGGTTGTTTGAGCATGCATCTCTGCATTTTGACTGCAAGGCCCGGAACCAGCTTTTAAGGACGTCCGTCCGGGACTCTTTGTGATCATCAAAAAGGCTCCGCTAGGACTCTGGAAATCTGCTGCAAGGCATAACACAAGCAGCGTCTCATAGCAATTTGCTATGCAATTCTGTAGGTTTGCAAATTAAATTCCCACTTGTGTAGCAAACATAGCTATTTAAGTTACTGTGTTCAATAAAAACACAGCTCACTCTGCATTCCTCTCCTGCCCTGAGAGCTATCAACGCCCTCTTGTCTCGGTTCACTGCAAGTTCAAAGGGGCTAATGGAGACAGAGTGCAAAAGTAATCACCTTCTCCACTCTTTCTTTCGAATAATTGAAATCCAGTAGTAATCAGTAGGGATATGTTTATTAAGCTCAGTAGGGATACATTTATTAAGCTCAGAAGGGATACATTTATTAAGCTCAGTAGGGATACATTTATTAAGCTCAGTAGGGATACATTTATTAAGCTCAGTAGGGATACATTTATTAAGCTAACTATATCCCGTCTGGAAAAGACCAGTATGCAATAACTATTTATTTTTGTTTTTTCAAAGACAGTCATTCATTCCCATTCCTGAATTGTTGCATAATGCGTAACTGCAATATTGCTACTGTAAAACCCTGCATTGTCTCTATGCTTTACAGTAAAGGTTTGGTTAGTGTATCCTAAATCTCAGTGTGAGCTACGCATCACATTCAAAAGTGAACACTTTTGAAAATGTACATGACTACACGGCCAAATGCTTTTGGTGGCAAACCAAATTCTTGAACTTGCTGGTTGTAGACATCTGTGCAACTGGTGCTCAACCCATCCGCTGATCCCATACTCCTTGACATTCTATCTTATCACTTTGTTGCTCTATACCAGACACCCTGAAAGTGACATGACCACAAACTACAATATTCTACCAGTTCAGTTCTCTGACTGTTATGCCGTCTACTCTGCTTAGTCTGTTACTTTCTTTCCTTTTATGTTATGTTATGTTATTTTGCACTTATATAGTTCCTTATATACCTTGGTCTGAAGGCGCTGGTAGGTTGAACGCCCTTGGGAACCGAAGTTCAGGTCAGTAGAAAGAGTAGGGAGAGTCAACGGCGCATGTGCGCAACGGGTATGTGTGCAGCTGGTGCGGTATTCGTGAAATAGCTGCTTCCTAGCGGTAGATGTGGTGGTTGAGATCAGGGGTATGCGTTCGTTCTGGTAGGATTTACCCAGACCGACTGTGGCTGCATTAGGCCTGAGGAGAACGCCTGGCAGGGGGGTGTGTAACCAGCAGTGTTTACTTAGAGTGATGGGGAGTGAGCGGGAGGTGTTGGTATGAGAACAGTTATACCAAATGGTGTCATAGTATCTCTGTGTTCTAGATGAGTGGTGGTGTAAAGAAGAGAGTAAGCGTGGGGTGTGATATGGTGGGTTACATGCTCTTTAAAACGTTCCCTGCATTCCAGACCATACTATGTACGTCGCGCAGTTCTATGCGCTCCAGTCCGTTCTATGGACTTTTATTCATTCCATGCGTCCCCGTCAGCACTACACACTCCGGTCTGCTCGACGCACTCATGCATTCCAGTCCGCCCCGCGCGCTCCTGTCTGCCCCACTGTTAGGCAGAAACCTGTGCAGTTCCCTTGGGGAACACTGCAAAAGATTTAAGACTACAGGTAGAGCAGTAAACCCCTTTGGTAGCAGTCTGTACCACCCAGATTTACCTGGTAGCTGTGGCTGAGCAGTCAGACTTCTCTCAAGAAGAGTTAGGCAGTATGCAAAGTATACACAATATGTACCAAAACACAATAGCACAAGCAAACACTGACCAGAGCTTGGTTTCAAAAGTATATAGTTATTTATTTAAAATACACCTAAGTTAAAAACACTCTAGCAAAATATAGTAAAAACACTTCAAACACAGTTATAATGAAAGCAGTTCCAACCCTTACTCCTATCTAGACAACTCTAAGTTAACACCACATAATTAAAACAGAGGTGAGCGCTTAACGTTAGATGACACTCTAGTAGGTTCAAGAAAGGGGTAAAAAGAAACAGGAATGGGTTAAACACACCACTCTACGGTCCAGAACACTTGCAATAGACTCACAGAAGCACAAAGTCACAGGTGAGCAAAAGTCACCAGGCAGGGCCCACTCTTAGAGTAGCCGGAGCGAAAATGTGCCCAAGATCACACTGTTGTTAAGGATTCAAAGTCTTGCAAAGAGTTAGAAAGAGTTTAGAGTGGCTTAGAAAGTTTAGCCAGGGTGTCCCAGGCACTCCCAGGTTCGAAAGCCGGGGGCTAAATCTACCCCGTACAGTCGGTGGCAAGGGAAGCCAGGCGGAACACGGTACCTTAAGTGGAAAGGATCCTCCAGCGGTGGCAGTTGTTCCAGGCAGTGGCAGCAAGGCTCGACGTCGGTCAGGGGAGAAGAAGTTCTCGCTGAAGAGCAGAAGAAGAAGGTCGTTGCACTGCCTGGGAAGAAACCAGCCGCGGAGTCCTCCGGTTGAAGGGTTGTACCGACTTTCGTGGTTTGGGGTAAAAGTGGTGGGGTTCCGGTTGCCGGGGTGCTTGGCACTGGCAAGGCGGCCACGAGATACCTCGAGAAGCGAAAAGAAGGCGAAAACTGGTTGTCCCCACCAGTCAAGGGAAGGAGCCACTCCGTTAAGAGTTCTCCTCGGTCGTCGGGAAAAGTGGTGAGACGGTTCAGCAGGGCTCCACCGGGTGGTGTCGTCGAAGCAGGTCGGCTCAGCTCTTCCCTCGTCGGATTCTTGGTCCTGTGGCGACTTCTGAAGTCCCAGTCCCCAAAGCCCTGCTTTTATGCAGCAAACCCCCATTCACCCAGCCTAGCTGTCACTCAAACATGCTAAGTGGTGAGCCGGCCGGCTCACCACTTGGGCCAATCAGGACGGAGTGCGACTTGAGTTACCAAGGTAACTCAGTCCAGGGTGCCTAAATCCCCCTCCACCCCTCCTAAGTACCCCAGACAGAGTGGCACCACTTTGGAGGGCTTCTGTGGAGAAGCCCGCCAAAAGTGGAACAAAGGGCTCCACTTTGGGTCAGAGTTACAGAGGCGAACACCAACGCCATTTTAGAATCAAGTTTTGGCAAAAAGTCCCAACCGGAGTTATAAAA
This sequence comes from Ambystoma mexicanum, assembly GCF_040938575.1. Taxonomy (NCBI): domain Eukaryota; kingdom Metazoa; phylum Chordata; class Amphibia; order Caudata; family Ambystomatidae; genus Ambystoma; species Ambystoma mexicanum. Next base: position 1,265,224,249 of record NC_090926.1, on the reverse strand, counting down.
ATAAATATATAAACCGGCGGTATGTTTAAGGCTACCGTAAATAAATAATTAAATGTGTTAGCCTAAAACAATGGGAAATCCCATAGGAAAATATTCGCGGTCGAATATAAAACGTAGTTTCCACTGCCACCAGCCAAAACTCGATCAGGGGGGACGGAGACGTGCCCCCTCGACTAACAGACCCTGGGGCAATCGAATTGCCCCAGCCAGTACGTCCACAATATGATGGTTTGTACTGGTTCTGTTCAGGATTCAAGACTAGCAAAGTCTTTGGTGACTTTACATGCCCTGGGAGACAGTAGTCAGTCCCAGGGTATGGAGTCTATGTTGGGGAGTCCCTAGGACACCCCTGGGTCACGGCACAGAGGGTGCTGTGTAACCCACATCACAAAAATACATGAGGCCCTATGGAGTAAAAGACCCCATAGCCCATTCAACACAAGGTTTGTCCAAGATAACACAGTTCAACATGTCCAAGAGTGAGGGTAAAAGAGTCTCACTCTTGGCAGGAGAAAAAATTAAACCCCAGAAATCCAGCAAAGCTGCTGGGGGACTCACTAGGGAGGGAAATTCAGCCTAAACAGAGAATTCTCCCTAACACTCGCCCCCCCCAGACTAAGGGACAGGAGGATTTAATCCACTCCTGGATGAACCTCATACCTCTAGTCGATGATATACATCCTAGAGAGTCCATCAGCATTTTGATGGTGACACCTCGACCTATGCTTAAGGGAGAACTCAAAGGTTTTCTTTTGCAAGCTAAAGGACCTACAAACCCTTTGAGGCACATCAGTCTTTTTGTTATAGGGGATCTGGTTGACCAGTCCCTCAGAAGTTGGGGCAACTTCTGAACCTATGTTAGGTTTTTTGAAGGGGTCCTTATAAAGGATTCCCTTAGATCTAGAGGGGCCTCCAAGGTTCCTCACCACCTCTCTTGTGGGAGCAGGTTGGGTCTTAGGCCTCTTGGTTGGAGGGGTTGGGGTTAGGCAATGTACCTGCTTCCCCTTCCTCTTAGATCTACCCTTACCTATTTTAGGAGTTTCCCCCCTAATATTAGGATTTGAGTTGGGGTCTTCAGTAGAAGGTCCAACAGTCTGAAGGTTTTTGGCCTTAGACTTTTCTTTTCTGGTTTTCCACCAGCACTGAGAATTACCAGTTCTCTCAGGTCCAGATAGGGGCCTAGTTGGTCTATCCACCTCTTCTTCAGAAGCAGGGGGAGTCAGAGACTCTGAGACTAGGGGAACAATGTTGGAGCTTGGTTGGGGCGCCCATGTTCCTAGCATACTATCCGGAAATGTGCCTGGGTTAGAGGTCAACTTACTAACACCAGGGCTTGTAGTGGGGTTCTCAGTAGAGGGTCCCACAGGCTTAGAAGGGTCCTTCAAGGTAGCCTGTCTAGCCAATTTGGTTAAGTTCTGCTTCTCCATACTGGGAGGCCTGGGGGTATGTGACACTACTCCTAGAGTTCTTAGGTCATTCCCTAACAGGACCTTCCCAGGTACCTCAGTCTGAACACTGACAGGGATCCTCACTGTCATGTTGTTACACTGAATGAGGGCTGGTAGAATAGGAACCATTTGGACAGGGCCTCCAGACATCTTAGTGGGACCTTTGGGTGCTTTGGCCACATCCTCAGGTTGAAAGAAGCTTTCATCCACTACTGTTCTGCTGGCCCCAGTGTCTCTCCTGGCAGGAGTATCCTGGCCATTGACAAGAACACTGTCCACATAATACACCTTAGAGTTAACAGGTAGGGAGTTATACACAACCCTATTCTGGGGACTAACCAGACCCATAGGCTCTAAGTTTACAGTTGCTTGAAGACCCAAGGGTTCTTCAGCAAAGAGTTCAAAGTGGGCACTAGCCATCTGTACTTCATCCTCAGGAGTGAAGGCTAAGGAGACTGTGCTGATCCCTGCAGGTTTACCCTTGCACTTGGGATCTCCTTTGATATGGTCAGTACCCTGACAGACATAGCATTGTCCAAATGCTCTCTGGAAGGGTGGCTTGTTCTGACCTCCTTCTGGCTTGTGGCCAGAAGATACACTAGCCTGATTCGGTTTACCCTGGGGCTTACCCTGGTTATTTGGTTGGTTGTGGCCCTCTTGGGTATGGGAGGTATTAGAATTCTCCTTGGGGTCCTTTTTAGGCTGTTTCTCCCCATCCTTCCTCTGAGTTACCCCAGCATCCTTGTGAGTGGCCCTGTTGGCAACCCACAAGTCAGCGGCCTTAGCTAGTTTCCTAGGATCCAATTCCTGTGAATCAGCCAAGTGCTGTCTGAGCTCAGGAGAGCAGGCATCATAAATTGACTCCAACATAAAGAGATTTCTCACCCCCTCATAAGTGTTCACCTTGTAACCCTTAATCCATCCCTCTAAGTTTTTCAAACATTCACTCACCCAGGTAGCCCAAGGGGTACCATCATGCTTTTTGAGGTTCCTAAACCTCTTAAGATACTGGGAAGGGGTCTTCCCAAACCTAGCTATCAAAGCTAGTTTCACACATTCATAGTCCTTCCTATCCTCCTCCCCCATCTCCATTACCACATCAGTTGCAACAGGGGGAAGCCTAGAGAACAACCAGGTGAGTAAGTCATTTCCTGTGATGTTCTGGAGCCCATGATTATATTCAAACAGAGACAACCAATCCAACACATCCAACTTAGGCTCATACATACCAACCAATTCTTTAGGCATCCGGGGTCTTTTAGGACTGGAACTTCTAGAGGAGCCAGAGAGAGAAACATTCTCAACAGATAATTTCTTCATTTCTAAGTCATACTTGAGCTCCATTTCCCTTAGCCTTAGTTCTTTGTCAGTTTGAGCATTAAGTTTCTTATACTCCAATTCTAGCTTCATTTTCTCCAGTTCAAAGTACTGAGGACTAAATGTGGGACCTGGTAAAGGTCCAGTAGGCACAGCAGGTAGAGCAGGCAGAGGCCTAGGGGGGACAGTTACAACAGCCTCACCCTCCTCTTCTGACTCTTCCTCAGAATCATCAACATTTTGCTCCATGTTAATTTCAACACTGTCATCTACAGTTGCTGGAGTGGTAGGTTCCTCTGAACCATCACCCAGACTTTGGTTAGCTAACAATCTTTCAATCAGCTCCATTTTCTTGCCCTTAGTCAGGAGATCCTTATGTTTACAGAGCACTCTTAAACAATCAGCAGTTTTGGCTGCAAGGGACTCTTGACTATAGCTTTCTATAACTGACATGTTAGAGGTTTTACTTTTTCAGTGCTAAGCTTTGTGGTTAGTTGCACTAAGGTATCTAAAGCACAATAAAATGTATACTCAATACAAATCCCACCGCTGTACACCAGTGTTAGGCAGAAACCTGTGCAGTTCCCTTGGGGAACACTGCAAAAGATTTAAGACTACAGGTAGAGCAGTAAACCCCTTTGGTAGCAGTCTGTACCACCCAGATTTACCTGGTAGCTGTGGCTGAGCAGTCAGACTTCTCTCAAGAAGAGTTAGGCAGTATGCAAAGTATACACAATATGTACCAAAACACAATAGCACAAGCAAACACTGACCAGAGCTTGGTTTCAAAAGTATATAGTTATTTATTTAAAATACACCTAAGTTAAAAACACTCTAGCAAAATATAGTAAAAACACTTCAAACACAGTTATAATGAAAGCAGTTCCAACCCTTACTCCTATCTAGACAACTCTAAGTTAACACCACATAATTAAAACAGAGGTGAGCGCTTAACGTTAGATGACACTCTAGTAGGTTCAAGAAAGGGGTAAAAAGAAACAGGAATGGGTTAAACACACCACTCTACGGTCCAGAACACTTGCAATAGACTCACAGAAGCACAAAGTCACAGGTGAGCAAAAGTCACCAGGCAGGGCCCACTCTTAGAGTAGCCGGAGCGAAAATGTGCCCAAGATCACACTGTTGTTAAGGATTCAAAGTCTTGCAAAGAGTTAGAAAGAGTTTAGAGTGGCTTAGAAAGTTTAGCCAGGGTGTCCCAGGCACTCCCAGGTTCGAAAGCCGGGGGCTAAATCTACCCCGTACAGTCGGTGGCAAGGGAAGCCAGGCGGAACACGGTACCTTAAGTGGAAAGGATCCTCCAGCGGTGGCAGTTGTTCCAGGCAGTGGCAGCAAGGCTCGACGTCGGTCAGGGGAGAAGAAGTTCTCGCTGAAGAGCAGAAGAAGAAGGTCGTTGCACTGCCCGGGAAGAAACCAGCCGCGGAGTCCTCCGGTTGAAGGGTTGTACCGACTTTCGTGGTTTGGGGTAAAAGTGGTGGGGTTCCGGTTGCCGGGGTGCTTGGCACTGGCAAGGCGGCCACGAGATACCTCGAGAAGCGAAAAGAAGGCGAAAACTGGTTGTCCCCACCAGTCAAGGGAAGGAGCCACTCCGTTAAGAGTTCTCCTCGGTCGTCGGGAAAAGTGGTGAGACGGTTCAGCAGGGCTCCACCGGGTGGTGTCGTCGAAGCAGGTCGGCTCAGCTCTTCCCTCGTCGGATTCTTGGTCCTGTGGCGACTTCTGAAGTCCCAGTCCCCAAAGCCCTGCTTTTATGCAGCAAACCCCCATTCACCCAGCCTAGCTGTCACTCAAACATGCTAAGTGGTGAGCCGGCCGGCTCACCACTTGGGCCAATCAGGACGGAGTGCGACTTGAGTTACCAAGGTAACTCAGTCCAGGGTGCCTAAATCCCCCTCCACCCCTCCTAAGTACCCCAGACAGAGTGGCACCACTTTGGAGGGCTTCTGTGGAGAAGCCCGCCAAAAGTGGAACAAAGGGCTCCACTTTGGGTCAGAGTTACAGAGGCGAACACCAACGCCATTTTAGAATCAAGTTTTGGCAAAAAGTCCCAACCGGAGTTATAAAAATAAATATATAAACCGGCGGTATGTTTAAGGCTACCGTAAATAAATAATTAAATGTGTTAGCCTAAAACAATGGGAAATCCCATAGGAAAATATTCGCGGTCGAATATAAAACGTAGTTTCCACTGCCACCAGCCAAAACTCGATCAGGGGGGACGGAGACGTGCCCCCTCGACTAACAGACCCTGGGGCAATCGAATTGCCCCAGCCAGTACGTCCACAATATGATGGTTTGTACTGGTTCTGTTCAGGATTCAAGACTAGCAAAGTCTTTGGTGACTTTACATGCCCTGGGAGACAGTAGTCAGTCCCAGGGTATGGAGTCTATGTTGGGGAGTCCCTAGGACACCCCTGGGTCACGGCACAGAGGGTGCTGTGTAACCCACATCACAAAAATACATGAGGCCCTATGGAGTAAAAGACCCCATAGCCCATTCAACACAAGGTTTGTCCAAGATAACACAGTTCAACATGTCCAAGAGTGAGGGTAAAAGAGTCTCACTCTTGGCAGGAGAAAAAATTAAACCCCAGAAATCCAGCAAAGCTGCTGGGGGACTCACTAGGGAGGGAAATTCAGCCTAAACAGAGAATTCTCCCTAACACCCACGCATGCACCCTGTCTGCGCCTGTACTTTGCATTCACCCACCGTGCGCAGTCACCCGCTCCCCGCATTCGCCCGCTCCCCGCACTCGCCCGCTCTATATATTCATCCGCTCTATGTACTCATCTGCTCTATGTACTCGTGTTTTCTACGCATTCAACTCGTCCGCTCCCGCACTCATTCGCTCTCTTCACTCATCCGCTCCCTGCGCTCAACAGTTCCTCATACTCATCCGCTCCCTGCGCTCAACAGTTCCTCATACTCATCCGCTCGCAGTAATCATCCGCTCGCGGTACTCATCCGCTCAATCCGCTCGTGCTTTCCCCGCATTCAACATTAGTATGCACTCATCAACCCCTTAGAGTCATTCGCTAATACGCAGTAATCCTGTTCTATAAATTTATTTGCTCTCTACACTCATCCACTCTACACGCTCCTCCACTCTACACGCTCCTCCACTCTACACGCTCCTCCACTCTACACGCTCATACGTTCTGTACAATCATCAGTTCTACATTTGCTTCTCTGTATTTATGCCCTCATCCGCCATACGCGCCCGTCCGATCTACATACCCAACCACTCTACATGCTCATGCGCATAACATGTTTATCCATTCTATACCTTCATCCGATCTACATACTCATTCGATTTACACACTCATTCAATCTATGTAGTCATCTGTTCCTCCACTCAGTGCATTTAACTGTTTACACTCAACCACTCTACACACTTATCCGATGTACTTACTCATTCGATTTACACATTTATTCAATCTATATAGTCATCTGTTCTTCCACTCATGCATTCTTTCATTCAGTGCATTAATCTGTTCAACACGCTTCATCCATTCTAACTATTTCATCGACGCTATTCACTTTGTTCCCTCCTCATGCATTATGTGCATTTCAGCAGTTTACATCTCCTAATGAATATACATAGCTAACTAGATGTTTACGCAAAGTAGTGATCAATTGTTCCGACCAGTCTGTACATCTACAGACCTACTGCAACACCATGCACTGCAGTTAGCCTCCAGAGCTCGCCTTGCTCTATGATTATGACTGCATTATATATTAGCACCTAAGGGAGAGAGAGATGGCCAAACTGTTTTCAGAGCCTTTTTATATTTATTTGTGTCCATTCAAGCAGCCAACCTTTCACATTTTACTGACACTCATATGGGGCTCACAAAGTCTCCTCACCCAGTAGAGTAGATTTTACGAAAAGCGAGTACCATGTGCAGGTGATGTTTGAAACTTATGTACCATTGTCTTTACAGTAAATGTCACATACAAGTTTCACTGTGCATGGCTGGCCTCTGGGTGGCAGTACTTTCCCAAACAAAGTGGGTTTGTGGTGACATGCACCATTTTACTGACTGCACAATTACCTTTTTTGTCACGGGCTGCCAAGGCTTGTGTGCATTTCTCTTGGCTCGAGTAAGTAAATTAAGTTACTAGACCTGCAGGTCTAGTGAATTTGAAAGAATTTGCAAGGCCTGACTCAACTCACTGATGTCTTACTTCAGCGCTACACAATAATGCTCAATGATGCTCCTTTTATGTCTAGGGTACAAATAAATTCTGGCGACCTAAAAAATGCTCTTCCAACATTGCTAATCAAATGGGTTTGTTTGTTAATCAAGAACATTTTAATTAGCAACCTCTGCTAATCAATTTTTGAAAACTAATGTATGCCTTGCATTGTGCTACCCTCTAAAAGGAGACGTGCCTGCAGATAAACCGAATTCCAACAGCCAAGTGCCTCCTAACTCAGTCTGGGGTCCATGCAAGAAGTGCGGCATAAAAATCCAGGGCGTATGGGGTGGGGGGGATCTCTGTCATTGCAGATACAAAGCTGGGTGCCTACAGTCTGCGGTAAGATGAATTTCTAGAATCTGGCAGACAGATTTTAGGATGCCACCCTAGTTCTTGTGAACAGGGAACTCTGGGAGGTAGCCAAAATCCAATCAAGGTAGCAAGGGAGAGCAGTACGGGCTGTTCTCACGAGAGTGTAAGTGGGGTAAGGGGCCCTCAATGAGTCCACACAATCATATAATTCACTTTAGACAGGTAAATTATAAGTTACTCACCGTAGTGACTAACATACTCTTAGTCCCCTTTTCTCCATACTGCATGGGCGTCCCTTCCAAGGAACCCTTTTCACCAGAAAAAACCTTCCTCTTAAATTTAGAGGTGCGCAGGGGGATCAGTCCTGGGAGCATGCGCTTACCTGATTCCGCCCTGCGGCGCCACACCTCAGTCCCCATTGATGCATTGACAATAGATTTAACATTGCCTAATGACATCAGTATTATTAGGGGGGAGGATGGTGGGACGCATGGAGTAAAGGGACTAAGGACTAAGAGAACGTTAGTCACTACGGTGAGTAACTTCTAATTATTCTTACGTCCCGTCCCCTTTCCTCCATACTGTATGGGCGATTACAACTGAATGTAGCCGGAAGGAGGAGAGGAGACCCTTCTTAAGGAAATAGGTTCCTGAGAGCCGCCTGTCCGAAAACCGCATCAGATCTAGAGCTGGCATCCAAACAGGAATGCTTGCAGAAAGCAGAGGGAGTGGCCCAAGTGGCCGCCCTGCTTATGACTTGCCAAGCGACATGGCACTGGAATGCGATGGCCGTTTCCTTGGCCCCGACTGCGTGGGCGTGCATGTTGGCCGTAAGCGGATAGTGCTGGCCTTCGTACGCTTCTTTGATGGCTGAGACCATCCATCGGGATATGGAGGCCTTGGAGACCCGATAACCTGGTCTTGAGCCTCCGAAGGTGACAAACAGGGTGTCCGATTTGCAGAAGTCCTTGGTCCTGTCCAAGTAGAATTTCCAGGCACGGCAGCACTCCGTGCTTCGTACTTAGGATCGGCAGAGAATGTAGGAAGGACTATTTCCTCGTTCAAATGGAAAGCAGACGGCACCTTTGGCAGTAATGCTGGGTGTGTCCGCAGGACTACTTTGTCCCTGTGAAAGGTAGTATATGGTTCCGAGGCGACGAGTGCCTGGATTTTGCAGACTATGAGCCGAGGTGAGGCCTACCAGTAAGGCCGTCTTGATGGCGACCAGCCTGATGTCCGCAGTCGCCATTGGCTCAAACTGTGCGCCAGGGCGCCCAAGACTATGTTAAGGTCCCACGTGGGGTGCGGCCTCTTGATGGGCGGGTAGAGCCTTGCGAGCCCCGTAAAATGTTTGACGAAAGGATTGGAGGAGGATTAGATTCCCCCCTCCTCCGAGTTCCTGTAAGTCCCGATGGCTGCAAGGTATGTACGGCAGGTGCCCACCTGCACACCAGAGTGGGGGAGGTGCGCCGAGAAGGAGAGCATGTCATCCAAAGTACATGCCAGGGGGGCAATGTCCTTGGAGTCTGCCCAGTGGCAGAACCTGGTCCATTTACTTTTTATACAGGGCCCTGGTAGCCTTGCTCCTTGCGCCCTGTATGATTTCCAGATTAGCCTCGGAGAGGCAGAGGTGCTGCAGCGTTACCCGCTCAGGCACCACGCTGTGAGGGCTAGTTTCTGAGGCACGGGATGGATGACTATGCCCCCCTGATGTGCTGGGCCCGTCGGGAGGTGAATCGGAGACATCTCTGAGAGGCTGAGCAGCTCCGAAAACTATGGCCTGGATGGCCACCATGGAGCTATTAGAATGATGTTGAGCTGGCAAGACTCATTGATCTTGCAAATCAATCTGTGTGTGGAGTAAGCGCTCACGCCGTTCCACTGAAGCCAAAATGCGTCGCCCAGTGAGCCGGGCCCTGTCCCTGCCAGGAGGCTGAACGGTGGGCATTTCTTGTTGTGCCAGGTGGCAAAGAGCCACCTGGGGATGACGTAACCTGTTGAAGATCTCCTGAATAATGAGGTAGTTTAGCTGCCACTCGTTACTGTCCGCTCCCAACCTGCTGAGTCTGTACGCCTCCAGGTTGGATTCCCCCGGGAAGTGGACTACCGTGAGGTAGATGTTTTCCAGGGCCCACGCCCACATGCAGATTGCCAGTCTGCACGGAGGAGGGGGATCTGGTGCCTCCCTTCTTGTTGATGCAGTACAAGCTGATCGATTTGCCTGTCTGGATGAGGACAACCTTGCGCCTGAGAAGTGGTAGGAATGCTCTGAGCACTAGCCAGATGGCGTTCAGCTCTAACCAATTGATGTGGCATTCCTGCTCCTGTTGAGTCCAGGTGCCGTGGACCGAGAAATCATCCAGGGTGGCTTCCCATGTGTTGATGGTGGCCTATGGGGTGGGCGGCCAAAAGGGCCTGCCCGCCCGTAGGTTGCAGTCCCTGGACCACCATTTTAGGTCTGGGTGGAGAGATGGAGGAACGTTGATCATCTCGGATTGAGAGCCCTGCTCCTGGTACCATGAGGCCGCGAAGTGCAGCTGAATCCTCCTCATCCTCAATCGTGTGTGAGACGGCTAACAGGACTGCCGTAAGAGACCCAGGAGATGCCGGTACCACCATGACGAGGTCACCTCTCTGCTGAGGAAGTGAGTGGTGGTCCTCTTGACGGCCGAGATCTTGTCCTCCGACGGAAATACCTTCTCGGAGCATGTGCCCCAGATGAGACCTAAGAATGTCAGAGTATGCGTGGGCTGCAGCTGCGACTTGAGATTGAGCGAGAAGCTCAGATCGTGCAGCGTGAGAAGAGTGACGAACCGCTTCCGGAGATGTAGCCTTGACAAGCCAGTCGTCGAGGTATGGGTAGATGTGGAGGCCCTGAGCTCTGAGGAGGGCCGCCACAGAATTCATGAGCCTGGTAAAGACCCTGGGGGCCGAGTTGAGGCCAAAAGGGAGGACCTTGTATTGGAAATGGCCGCCCATGATCCTGAACCATAGGAAAAAACTATGGGGCTGCCAAATCGGGACGGACGCGTCCTTCAGATCCAGGGAGCACATCCAGTATCCCTTGCACAATGTCTCCGCTATAAAAGCTCGTGTAACCCTCTTGAATTTATGTAGAGATAAGGAGAGGTTGAGGGTGGAAACGTCCAGCACAACTCTCAGGCCCGCCTGGTTATTCTTCTGAATGGTGAACATCCTGGAGTAAAATCCCAAGCCTTGCTGTGAGGCTGGGACTTCCTCCACTGCCTGGATCTGTATGAGCAACCAGTTTTCTGCCAGAAGAGTTGCTGTCACAACTTGAGGGAATGTAGGGTAGGAGGGAGGAGAGGCTGGGATGGGTAGGCGGTACCCCGTGGATACTACGGAGAGGATCCAGGGGTCTGTAAAATTCTGGCACCAGAAATGTGCATGGAGAGCAAGCCTGCCCCCCCCCCCCACTGGAGAAACGTGGACCCAGAGGGGCGTGTCATGCCTTCTTTCCTTCGGAGGCTGTTGTGGAGGAGGGGGACTGGAAAAAGCCCCTTCTGCCCCACCCTCCTTTTTATTGCTTGTGCTGTTTTTGAGATGGCGAGCGGTCAGGCTTACTGGATCTCTGTTCCTGGAACCCGTAGAAGGAACAAGTTACTTACCTGTAACTGTTGTTCTCCAGCATGGGTCTGGCATGGATTCACATGCTCATGAATATTCCCCGTCGTCAGGCTGGGAATCCTCGGTAAAGAAAAAACCAGTATCAGTTTCGTTTCTGATCTGTCTTTCGTAGTAATAACCAATCACTGGTCTCTGCGTCATACTGACCACAGCCAATGACTGCCCTCTACCTAAGCCCCGCCTCTGGCAGCCATCTTCAGATTTGGAAGCACGTGAAGTGGCAGTATGACCAAGTGAAGAGCCGCAGAGGGGTAGGCGGGAGGGTTCGCATGTGAATCCATGCCAGACCCATGCTGGAGAACAACAGTTACAGGTAAGTAACTTGTTCCTTCTCCAGCATGGGGTCTGGCATGGATTCACATGCTCATGAATAAAGAATACATAGCAGTACACACATGCACAACCACGGGAGGTGGCAAAGGCTCAACATTAAGCATCACATCAACTCAACATCAAGCATCTTACCTCCTCACCAGGCTCACCTCAGGCGAACAGGTTGCGCAGCACTGCTTGGCCGACCCTGGACTCCTCCCTGGAATCCCGGTCGACGCAGTAGAATTTCGTGAAGGTGTGCGTCGACCTCCACGTAGCAGCCCTGCATATGTCCAGCAGGGGCACACCAGATAGGAACGCCGTGGTAGCTGCGATCGCTCTGGTGGAATGGGCTCTCGGACGGCCAGGCAGCGGTCGGTTTGCCAACCGGTGACAGCACATGATACAGCCGGAGAGCCATCTGGAGATGGAAGCCTTCGAGAGAGCCTTCCCCTGATTGACAGGTCCAAAGTTCACAAAGAGTTGTGACGTCTTCCGAAAACCCTTCGTGCGGTCCACGTAGAACTTCAGCGCTCTAGCTACATCCAGCGAGTGCAAAGTCCTCTCAGCCGGCGACGAAGGCGACGGGAAGAACACAGGTAACACCAAGGGTTCGTTGAGATGGAAGTCCGACGGTACCTTGGGCATGAAGGAGGGGTGCGTCCTGAGCACTACCCTCGTGTCGTGGAAAGTCAAGTACGGGGCCTTGCAGGAAAGGGCCTGGATCTCTCCCACTCGTCGTGCGGAGGTGATGGCCACAAGAAAAGCTGTTTTCCACGATAGAAACTTCAACGGGGCCGAGTGCAGAGGCTCGAACGGAGGTCCCATGAGCTTGGTCAGCACCACGTTGAGCTCCCACGCCGGGGCCGGAGCCTTCACCGGCGGGAACGATCTGAACAGTCCCTTCATGAACTCTTTCACCAGACGATGAGACCACAAGGACGTCCGCCCCGTGGTTCTGGTGTATCGGGAGATCGCAGCAAGATGAATCTTGATGGACGCGTGTGCCAGACCAGCTTTGGCCAGCGTCAGCAGGTACGGCAGTACTTGGGGAGCCGTAATCCGTAGAGGGTTAATCTTCTGTGCGCGGCACCAGACAGAGAACCTCTTCCATTTGTGTCCGTAGCATTTAAGAGTCGAGGACGCCCTGGCCCTTGCAAGAACCTCTCTGCAATCGGCCGGTATGTCGTATCCTCCAAACTCTAGCGCTGCAGGAGCCAGGCCTGCAAGTTCAGCGACTTCGGGTCGTGGTGGAGGATGGCGCCTCCTTCCCTGGAGAGTAGATCCGCGTCCGCCGGCAGCTTGATCGGCGGGGACGCTGACAAGTCCAGCAAGTCCGGGAACCATATCTGCCTCGGCCACGCAGGTGCGACGAGGATCATCCTGCACCGTGACCTCTTGAGCTGGTTGATGAGTCGGATTAGCAGAGGCAAAGGAGGGAACGCGTAGAGGAACAGGCCCTCCCAGGGGAACGAGAAAGCATCGCCCATGCTCCTCGTCTGGGGAAACCTGCTGGCGAACCTCCGGCACTTGGTGTTCGTCGCCGTCGCGAACAGGTCGATCTGGGGTGTGCCCCACCGTCGGAAGAGGCGATCCACCAGATCCTGCCGTAGTTCCCACTCGTGGCACGAGCGCAGCTCCCTGCTGAGTGAGTCGGCGATGGTGTTTTTTATCCCTGCCAGATGAAACGGCACAGAAAAATCCCTTGGGCCACGGCCCAATGCCACAGGTCCTGCGCCTCCTTGGACAGCGCTGGGGACCTGGTTCCGCCCGGTTTCCTGATGTAAAACATGGTGGTGGTGTTGTCGGTGAAGATCCTCACCACCTTGCCCTTGAGGGACGGAAGGAAGGACCTGAGGGCCCAAAACACTGCACGGAGCTCCAGGACGTTGATATGCAGGGACTTCTCCGTCGGGAGCCAGAGTCCCCTTGCGTGCAGATTTTCGGTGTGAGCTCCCCACCCTTCCAGGGAGGCATCCGTGGTCACAGTCTCCTGGTGGACTGGGGCCTGGAAGTCCATGCCCGCCGTCAGATGCGCGCGGGTGCCCCACCACCGTCTCGCTCGTCGGAAGCTCTCGTCGAGCTTGATCCTTTCCTCGAAGCTGCCCGTCGTCTGGATCCAGCGCGCATCCAGGAATTCTTGCAACGGGCGCATCCGGAGCCTGCACATGGGAATGAGGTAGATGCAGGAAGACATCATCCCGAGGAGGGACTTGATGGACCTCACTTTGGCCGCGTCGGCCACCAACATCCGTTGCACCTTGCCCAAGATGGTCCTGGTCCTCTCCTCCGACGGGGAGGCCAGAAGGGACACTGTGTCGAGCCTCGCTCCCAGAAACAGTGCGACTTGCGCGGGCCCCAGGTGGGATTTGGCGTAGTTCACGGAGAATCCCAGGTCCGTGAGGAGTTGGACGGTCCTTGCCGTGTGGACCACGGCGAGCTCCCTCGTCTTGGCGCGGATGAGCCAGTCGTCCAGGTAGGGGTAGACGTGAATCCCCTCGCGGCGCAGCTGCGCCGCCACCGGTGCGAGGCACTTGGTGAATACCCTGGGTGCCGACCGTAGTCCGAAGGGAAGGGCTTTGAACTGGTAATGACGCCCTTGGACCACGAACCTGAGGAATTTCCGGTGCCCCTTTAGGATGGGAATGTGGAAGTAGGCATCCTCCAAATCCAACGACGATAGGAAGTCTCCTTCCTCCAGCTGACCCAGGACGTGCTGGAGGGTGACCATCCAGAACTTCTGCGCCTTGATGAACTTGTTCAGACGTCGCAGGTCTAGGATGGGGCGCCATCCTCCCGTCTTCTTCACGAGGAAGTATCTCGAGTAGCCTCCGGAGCCCCGAAGCCTCTTTGGGACGAGTTCGATGGCGCCCTTCCTGAGCATCGCCTTTACCTCCAGGAGAAGTTGAGGGGCGTGAAGTTCTTTCCTGGCCACGGGGGGGACGCGCGGGCACCTTCTTTGAAACTCGAGCGCGTGGCCCCGGGCCAGGGCGTCCAGCACCCAACGGTCGGTGGAGATGGACTCCCACACGCTGACGAAGCCCGCCAGCCGGCCTCCCACCGGGGTGCTTCGGTGGGGGCCCGACCCCACGGCCGGTTCAATCCTGCTTGGACGCGGCCTTGCCGCCTTGACCTCCTTGGCGACGACGGCGGGGTCCGCTAGACTTGCCTCGTCCTCTGTAGGCCTCTTGCGACGACGAGCGGGCCGCTTGACGGTAGGAAGCGAAACCGCCGCCGGAACCTTTGGAGGCGCCCTTGCCTCCGCTGCTCCGAAAGGGCGTCCGTCGTTGCTGCAGAACTCCAAGGGCCCGGGCCGTCTCAGTATCCGCCTTGATGGCCTGAAGGGAATCGTCCACTGTCTTCCCAAACAGATTGTTCCCGTCGAAGGGCATGTCCAGGACTCTGGTCTGGACGTCCTGCCGGAAGTCCGTAGCTTTGAGCCATCCACGACGTTGAAGGCAAACGCCGTTGCCCAGCTGGCGGAACCCAGTGTCGGCGATGTCCGTCGCCACGGTGATGGCGTGGTCCGAGGCCACCTCACCTTCCTGCAGGATCTCCAGGGCCTCCGCCCTCTTGTCGTCCGGCAGAAAATCCAGCAGGGGAGCTATCTTGTACCAGAGCTCCCTGTCGTAGCGAGCCACGATAGCCAAGGCGTTGGCCGCTTTAATCGTCGTCGCTGCCGACGAGATGACTCTACGTCCCATAGCATCCAATTTCCTTCCCTCGCCGTCCGGCGGGGAAGTCGATGTGGAGGCCGCACCCCCCCCCGCTTTCTTCCTGGCTGCCGCGGAGACGACGGAATCCAGGGTAGGCTGCGCCCGGAGGCACAGGGGGGCCGTGTCCGGGACCCGGTACTTTTTCTCGTACCGGTCTCTTCTAGCTGGCGTCGTGGAAGGGTTCTTGAGGAGGGAAAGGCCCTCATCCCAAATGTCGTCCAACAGAGGCACTGCGAGGACCGTCTTCCTCTTGGCCTCGCGCCGCTGATAAAGGAAGCCTTCCTTTTTCTTCTCCTCAGGGCAGAGTTGGAAAAGCTCGGAAGCCCTGGAGATCATGGAGTGGAAAGATCCGATCTCGTCGGGCGGAGAAGCCCTGGCGGGAGGCGACGACGGAAAATCCTCGTCGTATGCCTCGTCGTCCGTACCCGTCGCTGCCGTGTCAGTCCCCGTATCATCCCCTCGGGTGGACGGGGAGGAGGGCTGGACGGGGCGCGACGGTTGAAAAGGAGGTGGTGGATGGATCCTTCTTTTCTTGGTAGGGGGGACACCAGAAGGTCCCGGTTCTGGATCCCCCGACGGGAGAGGTTCCTCCGTCGGTAACGGTAGCCTCGTCCTTATCTCGGAGCATAAGGACTGTATGGCCAACAAAATGGCCGCCGAGTTGTCTTGCGGCGCTGGCAGAGGGGAATCCGACGGGCGAGCAGGGGCCCCGTCGGTATCCTCGACGATGTCGTCGTCGTCACCTGCGTCGGGGTCCATTCCGACGGGCTGGCCTTCTTCCACGCCTAGGCCGTGGCTTAAGACCTCGATCAGCTCCTCTTCTGAGGTTGAGGCCGAATCTACGACGACGCCCTGCCCCCCCCCTTCTTCCCCACGGAGGGTTTCACGGGGGTCCTATCGATGGGCACAAAAGAAGACTCCCTCCGAGGAGGCAGGGAGATTCTGGGCCCCGAGGTCGCCACCACTGGTGTAGCCTCCACAGGCTGAGCCAGGGCCGCCGCGACCGTTTCGATAGAGGGCTTGGTCGGATGGATCAAGGCCTTCACCACCTTAGGTGCGCTCACCGCCTTATCCTTGAGGGAGGGGGCACTGCCACGCTCCTCCTCTGCCTTAGAGCTCGACCGGGGCCTCTCCAGGAGCTTCGCCGGGTGCTCGGCCTTCCTCTTACCCGACCCAGAGCGTTGGCTCGTGGTTGATGGTGCCGGGGAGGGTGCGCCCTGCCTGGCGCCCGTAGAGCCCGACCGTTCGGCGCTCCCGGTGCCAGCGGACTCGCGGTGCTTAGCCTTATGTTGGGCCCCCGTCGCCGGGGCGCCCTCAAAGGTCTTAGAAGACCGCTCGGATTTCTTCTTCTTCTCACCAGACGGGCTCTTACCCTCCAGCCAGTTGGCGAGACGTTGATGGCGGTCCTTCATGGTCCGTTCCGACATGTTGCCGCAAAACGCACAGTCCTTCTCCACGTGCGTCTTGTCCTCATGAAGGCAGTAAAGGCAGAAAGAGTGTTCGTCCTCCTTAAAGACGTTCTGCAGCTGGCATCCAGGGCAGACCCTGAACAGCTTTCCGGGCGTCGAGCTTCCCTTCTCCTGGGCCATCTCCGAGACCGGGCCTGAGAAGCTTCTGGAGTCCTCCGAAGCGTAGCTCGACGAAATCTTCACCCTTGAGGGGCACAGACGAATCCGACACGGGTCCCCGTTGATCGGATGTAGGATCGGTGGAGCTTGAGGCTCTTTTGACCGAAAGAATCGAAGTTTTTTGTGAAAAAGCGCGAAAAATAGCACTAACGCTCGAGAGCAATAGCACGAGGATCCCAACACATGAACGTGCGGTAAAAATCTGAAGATGGCTGCCAGAGGCGGGGCTTAGGTAGAGGGCAGTCATTGGCTGTGGTCAGTATGACGCAGAGACCAGTGATTGGTTATTATTACGAAAGACAGATCAGAAACGAAACTGATACTGGTTTTTTCTTTACCGAGGATTCCCAGCCTGACGACGGGGAATATTCATGAGCATGTGAATCCATGCCAGACCCCATGCTGGAGAACTCTCCGTACGTATGCCCCCTGTTGGAGCGCTGCTGTGACTGGGTGTACGACTTGGGCGTGGTCTTTGTGAAGATGGATAAAGACTTGGCCGTTTGGGAGCGTTTTTTCTTTTTGTCCAGCTCCTCATCCGTGGTGGAGTGGAAGAGGTCCCCCTCTCTCCTCTCGAACGGCAGATCTAGTATGCGTTCCTGGACGTCCGGGTTGAATTTCATTGCCCGGAGCCAGGCTGTCCTTCTCATGTCCGTGGCGATACAGATGGCACGGTCAGAGATTTCAATATGGGCCATGGTGGATTACATGAGGTCCTGCGCCACCAGCTTGGCCTCAGCCAGTCCCGCCCTGAAACGTGATTGTCTCTGCTTAGGGAGTTAGTTCCGGAAGGAAGTCTGCAATTTCCCGCCATAAAATTTAGTTCGCGGCAGCCAGCATGGCATCGGCTTTGGCCTGACGAAGATGCAAGGATGCGTTGGAATACAGCTTCATCGCGTATGCCTCCAAGATCATCTACTCCTTGCCTAGCAGGGTCGTCGAGGAGGAGGCTGAGGACTGAGGCTTGGAGTATAGCGATGCCGCAGCAATCCCTGAGGAGTGTGGCTGAGGATGGGCCGATAGCAAGAGTGTATCCCCCTCCATCTGCCTGTACTTCGTGTCCAGGCGTCGGTTGACCGGCTGGACAGAGTGGGGCTTGAGCCAACCCTTCTTGGCCAGGGAGGCTACATCGGTCTGCACTGGAATTCCCGTTTTGGCAGAGGGGCGTTGTGTGAGGACTTCCGCTAGAACCCCCTCTGCCGGCTCCTCAACCTAGCGCTGTGTGTAGGCCCAGGTACTCCACCAGTCCTGCAAGACGTTCGTGGAAGGCCCTGGCTGAGGATGGCATGTCAGGATCCTCCTCATCCGTATTTTGTGGGTCAGGAGGATTGTGCGTAGGTGGAGGAATAGCGGGAGCCGGAGGCTGGCGTACGGGGACCGTAGCCGGAGGCTGGTACGGAACCGCCTGAGGAATCGGCTGGCAAGCCAGAGGAACCTCAGCATTTCCACCCGCGTGGGCCAGTCCTTGGGAAGGAGTGTCCCTTGCGGGGTGCGATGTCTAGCCTGTTTTTCAGCGATTTCGATGAAAGGGCGTTGCACGCTGTACAAGGTTGCCAACCGTGGTCTGGGCCAAGGCAACGTAGGCAGGGGGCGTGGGGGTCTGAAGTTGGAAAGAGCCTGTTGCAGGATGGACACCTGTGGAAGTCGACGTGCACCAGGGAGGAGCATGATGCCTGAGGACCGAGTATCTAAATGATAAGAAAGACAAAAAAAGACAAAAGTGAAGAAGTATCCGCACATGGAATTACATGGCCGAAGCCAAACCCAGGAGCAATGGTGAATTCAGCCCGTTCCCGTCAACGCGGAAAAGGGGACTGGGGTGTGGCGCCGAAGGGTGGCGTCAGGGCAGAGCATGCTCCCAGGGCCGCACCCCTCCACGCCTCTAAATTTAAAGGGGAAGACGTTTTTTTCTGGTGAAAAAGGTTCCATCTCCCATCCCTTGGAAGGGACACCCATGCAGTATGGAGGAAAGGGGACAGGACGGAAGAGTAGTATACAAATAGTTATTTATTCTAGGCCTTCTGCACACACTGAAAAATGAAACTAACCGTCAAGGTTTAAGTTACTTACTTTCAACTATTTTTCTCCAGCATGGGTCTGGCATGGATTCACATGCTCAGGAATATTCCCAGTTAGGCCGGGAATCCTCTGTAAAAGAAAAAACAGTTACTGTATTTCTCCTGTAAACCAATCACTGTCCTCTGGGTCGTACTGCCCCCACCCAATGACAGCCCTTCCCCTAGGCCCTGCCTCTGGCAGCCAGCTTCAGATTTGGTAAGCACGTAAAGTGGCAGTATGGCCAAGAGGAGCTGCAGAGGGGCCAGAGAGAGGGTTCGCGTGTGAAACCATGCCAGGTAACAATAGTTACAGGTAACTTAAACCTTCTCCATCATGGTGTCTGGCATGGATTCACATGCTTAACAAATACACAGTAGTACAATATTACACAACCATGGGGATCAACAGAAGCAATTAACACTTACCCTTTGAACACTCACCTCAAACGAACGGGTTGCATAGCACTGCCTGGATGACTCTGAACTCCTCCCTGGAATCCTTGTCGACACAGTTGAATTTTATGAAGGTATGCATGGACCTCCACATTGCAGCCCTGCAGATATCGAGCAGGGGCACACCAGAAAGGAAAGCCGTCGTCACAGCAATTGCTCTGGTTGAGTGGATTCTCGGAAGGCCCAGCATAGGCCAGAGAGCCATCTTAAGATGGAAGCCTTGCACAAGGCATCCCATGATTCACAGGTCCAAAGTTCACAAACAATTGAGTAGTCTTCTGAAAACTCTTTGTGCGTGCCACGTAGAACTTCAAGGCACGAGCGACGTCCAGCAAATGCAAGGTCCTCTCTGCCAGCAACAAAGGCTCATTGAGGTGGAATTCCGATTGAACCGTTGGCATGAAAGTGGGGTGGGTAAGCAGTACCACCCTTGATTTGTGAAAAGTCTGATACCGCTACTTGCAGGATGGGGCCTGGTTCTCATCCAGCCGTCTTGCTGAGGTGATGGCCACAAGGAATGCTATCTTCCACAAGAGAAACTTGAGTGGGGCTTGATGCATAGGTTTGAAAGGTGCCATCATGAGTGTTCTCAGGACCACTGAGTACCCATGCCGGGGAAGGCGCCTTTACAGAAAGATCAAAAAGCCCCCTGAGAAACTCCTTGACGAGTCTGTGGGACCAGAGTGAGGCTCTTCCCGGGGATCTTGTGTAGTGGGAGATGGACGCCAGGTGTACCTTGATGGATGTGTGCGCTAGCCCAGCTTTTGCCAAGGAAAGCAAGTATGGAAGAATGTGTAGGGCCGTGACCCTCAGAGGGGTAATTTTCTGTGTCCGGAACCATGTAGTAAAACGCTTCAATTTATGGCCATAGAGACGACGTCCTGGCTTTGCGAGGACCTCCCTGCATTCCGCTGTCAGCTCATAACCTCCAAACTCTGACTGCAGGAGACATGCCAGGTACAGAGATGCTGGGTCGTGATGAAGGATTTCGCCTCGCTCCCTGATGAGCAGATACAGAAGTACCGGCAACTTGACCGGAGGCGACACTGAAGCGGAGTAGGTCCGCATACCAAATCTGCCTCAGCCACGCCGGGGCGATGAGAATCATCTTGCACCAACATTGTCCGAGTGTGTTGATCACACGTAGCAGGAGAGGAAACGGCGGGCGGAAGGTGTACAGAAACAGACCAACCCACATGAAGGAGAGCGCGTCCTCCATGCTCCTCGATTGGTGGAATCTGCTGGCTAACTTCTGGCACAACCTTCGCTTCAACACCGACCGGTCTGGTATCGGCATCCCAAACTCACCAGCTGTGTTGATTTCACTGGCACTGCTTTGTTGTAGGAGACAAGGACAGCACCACGACAACAGGCGATTCTCCCCGCCTTGATTATGGAGGGGGGAGAGTAAAACAATATTTCTTTTTTTAAAAAGAAATAAAAAAGGAAAGGGCACGGCGTCGGTTTGCATTGCATGTGCATGAAGGGAACCAGCGTTGCAGGGGGATTGCTGAGGCGGCGGTGCCGCCAGCAGGTAAGTAAGGGGTTGTGGTCCGAAATGTCAGTGGGAGACAAAACTGAAAGTTATTTTCAATTTTATTCTCACTCTGACATTTCGGCTTTGATCATTTCACAGTGATCTCTTTTCACACCCCGCCAGTTGCCTAATTAAAACATTCTTGCGTAATTTTACGCTATATGTGTGAAGCCTGTGGGGCCGTGTGCAGATAGCGAAAGAAACTTGTGTTGCATGGGATGCGCGCCCCTGTGTCCTATGCTCACTCGAGATACTCTGAGCCACCCAGGGCAGCCCAGCATACTAGTGTATTTTCTTTTTATTCAGATTTTCTGAAAGCAATGTGTGCTGTGCTTTGCTGAGTGACTGCATACCCATGACCAGTGCAGTCAGACTACACTAACGTACAGCAGGTTACCCTGAGGGGACGGAGACTGCAACCCTCCACCCTATGCAAGTAGCCGCTACTGCATGCACTGTTTCCCGTCACCTGCACGACTTCAAAAGCGAGTGCTGCTAATGTCAGCTAGAAAGCTGATAGTGTGGAAAGTTTAGGAACAGTGAACTGCTGAACATTCGGAATAATGAACTACGGCGAGAGAGAGAGAGGTGATCCCATACACTCGTGTGTTTTGGAATTTGTTATTGATTTTACAATGCTGAGCGACCACGCTATTCTTCTGGTTTGTTTTTTTTATTTCTAAAATGCTTTTCGCCAAAGCGCTATACAAAAGTTAATGAATTGTTACAAAAATTGATATGATGTCAAAAACCTAGGAGAGAAAAAAGAAATAAGCTAGACATAAAAACATCCAGCGAGAAGAAATAGGAATGAAAGTTCAAATATACAAAAAAAGTGAGGCCCAAACAGTCTGATCAAACAGCTGCAGGACAAAAAAGCCACACCCAACTAAGTGGGAGAAAGCCAAAAAATAAAAACAGGTCAGCCAATCAAAAAGCTAAAACCTAGGCAAGACAAAGTGCAAACATGCACCAAAAAACACGAAACAAGAGCAGACGTTGGGCGGAAAATTTCACAGAAGCAACTACCCGATAGAAAATCCCAACGTCATGGAAAGGGACACGGTCCAGTAGGAACAGGCAGTCGACAGATCACTGCTGAAGACTCAGAAGAAAACATCTGCCTCAGCAATGGAAGCAGAACAGGAAATTTAGCCGGCATAAACTCCCGGGGAAACCCAGAATCGGCAAGCAGGAACATCCGTCGGCACCAGCCCACAACATGCTGTCATACAACCTTCCTTAGAAGCAAGAGACTGGGAAAAAGCTGCACCCGGTCGTAAACTGAGGCAAAGTTCCTTTCTTGCAGCAAACCTCATCTGAAGCTGTCGACACAGGTGGATCCATGGCACGCCAAACTACAGATTCCACCAGGGGAACAGCAGGAGAAAAGCCTGCCTCAACAGCTGCATCGCTCCACCGATGGCAACTATGCAACCTGATATGACCTCACCAAAAGATTCCTCCATAGTGAAAGTTTGCTCATTTGCATGGAAATAGAATTGTCTGGACAGAGGCCAATAGAATACGGATACATCGCTGATTAATCACCTGCGGATATTCCCCAGCAGAACGGTTGTCATAGCAAATGGGATTTAAAAGGTACCGATTGTCAAGACTTGACTGTCGTGAAGATGAGACCTCCGTCCACAAGTAGCACACAGAGGGAAAGTAACACCACTCTCTGTGCAGTCCTTGAGGCCACAGGTGGGAGATGCTAGAAGCCCGGAACCACGGAAACTGGAAACCCCAAGGCCACTAGTAATGGCAGTGATGTTGTTGCTAACCACACAGGGCTTAGGTAGTGGGTCCGTGGGGGGTGACACGTGAGCAGCACCCTAGATGGAGGTAAGGGTGAGTTGCGAGAGCTCACCGCAGTGTGTAACAAGCAGCGACTGGCCCACCTGTAGATGACGGAGGAAACAAGGAGGTCCGTGAAACAATCCTGAAGTCTGTCAACGAAAACTAATGGGTGGATTCAGAACTCCAAAGGAGTCTGTGTTGCAATTCCGAGGTCGCGAGGTCCGTGAAGCACGAGCAATACGTCAAAACAGAAGGGAAAATCCAAGAGGAGTCCGTGTAGCAATTTCGATTTCGAGAGGTCCGTGAAACAAGAACAGTAATGGCTGTACAGAGTTCCAAGGAAACAGCTGTGAGGCAAAGATCCGAGGGCGAGTCACTGGTTAAATAGATCGCTTCCTTGTCACGTGACACGCAACAGTATCACGTGAACGGGAATTCATACCGCGTGACCGGGAACCAACTGTCACGTGATGTGGACGCGATCGTTTGCGAATACCTTCCCCAATGCGCCTGGGTAACTGCCACTGTAAGAAGTGGTACAATCGGGACTGCGCATGGCACCTGCCGTGTCTTGGATCAGTGAATCGTCCCAGAGGGACACGGGGAACCAGCCACTCACGTGACCCCTGCCCCATGTGAGTCCCAGAGGAGAGAGACGCATGGTCTGGGCGTGCTATGGGGAACCTAGGTGTTGCAAGGACATGTGTCAAGAGTGTGGTGCATGACAGAGGGGAGCGTGACAGAGGCCCCCCACCCCCCAAAAGCCCACGACCCCATGGGCAGGACGGATGATCCCTATGGAAGCGGGAGATGAGACAGGGAGCATTGACATCCCCAGCAGGGACCCAGGAACGTTCATCGGGGCCATAACCCGCCCACTCCACCAAGTACTGCAATCGACCCCTGAAAACACGGAAACCCAGAATGTCAGAGACCTCGAACACATCGGGGGAACCCAGGGAAACCGGGGCAGCCGGGGAACGGAGGCAGGTAGGACCGGGGCAAGGCTTGAGCAGCGAGGTGTGAAACACCGGGTGGAGCCGCCAAGCCTTAGGGACCAGGAGCCAATAAGCCACGGGATTGATCACACGGGAAACCACATGAGGCCCTATGAACCAGGGCAGAAGCTTCCGACAACCCGGTAACTTGAGATGTCGAGTGGATAACTAGACCCTATCACCCACCGAATGGACAGGGGCCGACAATTGTTTTCGGTCCGCCACAGACTTCAGAGAGGCTGGAGCCGCAAGGAGATGAACAAGGGTCTGGGTCTGGGAGTGGACAGCGGACAGATCGCGGACACAGACGGTAGCAGCAGGACTAACAGAAAGGGAGAAGTCAGGGATAGGTAGGACCCGAGGATATGATATGATTATGGCATTTGTAACGCGCCTATACACAAGTGTTTCAAGGCGCAACGAGGCGGGGTGGGGGAGGGGAGACAGATAACGATTCTACTAGGCCAGGTGTCATTCAGATCGCGCAAGTGCAAGGGTAGAGGGGACTGGGAAAAGTGCAAGGGGAAGGGGAGAGGGGAAAGTGCAGTACATGGTTAGTAGAATACAAGATAAATAATAGGGCCAGCAGGTGGCAAGTGCAGGGTAAGTGCTGGGAGGAGGGGCTGTAGGATACAGAGACAGTCCCGTAGTGCAGGTAGGCAGTGCAGGGAAGAGTGGCTGGGCCAAGGACCGAGATCGGTGAGTGGCCCAGTAGCAGATTCAGTGCAGGTTCAGTGATTTTAGCAGGGGAGAGAGGGTGAGAAAGCAGAGGCAAAGAGGAAGATTTTGGGGTGCTTCCGGAACCGGAGATGGTTCTCCTCAAGTATCAGGGAGGCAGGAAGGCTGTTCCAGAGGGAGGCCCCTGCTGCGGAGAGAGATCTACCCCCAGCTCGTTGCTTGGAGAAGCGGCTGACCCTGAGGTAGTTGGAGGTGGATGAGCGAAGAGCTCGAGAAGAAAGATATTTAGGAAGAGAGAGTTGAAGGTATTTTGGCCCAAGGCCCCAGAAGGCCTTGTGGAGAAAGCAGAGGGTTTTGAACCTAATCCTCGCAGCCACTGGGAGCCAGTGTAGTGATTTCAGTCCTGGAAAGATATGGTCCCTGGGCTTGAGGCCAAGGATGCTGACCGTAAAGGTCACAGAACGGGGAGAACCCTGTGGAGGAGTGCACAGCGTTGTTGTAAGCAAACTCGGCAAGACGCAGAACCAGGACTGCAGTGTCAAACAATGCAGGTATTGTTCCAGGGTCTGGTTGACCCGCTCGGTCTGCCCGTCCGTCTCCGGGTGTTAGGCCGAGGAGTAACGAGAGTCAACACCCAATAACTTAGTCAAGGCCCGCCAAAAGCGAGACGTGAATTGGGAACCCCTACCAGAAATCAACACGGAAGGTAACCCAAACAAGCAGAAAACAGACTTGAAAAAACAACCCAGCCAATACAGGAGCGGAAGGAATGCCCATGCATGGAATGAAGCGAGCCATTTTTGTAAAGGAGTCCACCACCACCCAGAAGGAGTCAAATCCCTGTACCCTTGGCAAGTCTGTTACGAAGTGGTCGTAACAGGCCCAAAGGACGACCCTTACGGTGGTTACACTGAGTACAGACGGAGCATGAGTTTACACAACAGTCGACGTCCTGTTTCATGGAAGGCCACCAACACCAGCGCTTCAGTAGAGCTAATGTCCTCTGTGAGCGGGGTGACCATTTATGGCTATGTCACGGGACCACTCCAGGGCAAGATTATGGGTGTCTGTGGTGGGTAGTACTAATCTGTCTTGCACAAAGGGTAACCGGTCATGATATACAGGATTCCATTCTGACAGCTGGTCTGGTGACTGGACACCCAAGTACGGATAGTGTCCAAGAGGGGCAGGGGTGGAGTACAATGGCATACAACATTCCCCTTGCCTAATAAGGACTTGGGGTATACAGGTAAAGAAATGCCACCAGGGGAACGAGACAACGCATCGGCCTTCCCATGAGTGATACCAGAGCGATGCTTGATTTGGAAGTCATAAGCCACAAAAACAAGTGCCACCTGACCTGTCTCCAGTTAACACACTTGAGGGAGGCCAGGTCTTGGAGGTTCTGGTGGTCCGTAAACACAGTCGTACAGCGTTTTGCACCCAAAAGATGGTGACGCCACACTTGAAAGGCGTCTTTCATTGCCAACAACTCTTTTTCGGTTACTGTATAGTGACTCAGTGGGGGTGAATTTGCGAGAATGGAACGCCACAGGATGTAACCGGCCTGTGGCAGGGCATGATTGGGATAGAATTGCCCACAGGGCAGACGAGGAACTATGAATGGTAATTCCGGGTCAGGATGTTGAAGGACCAGGGCAGTGGTAAAGGCCGTTTTTAAATGGTCAAAGGCATGCTGGTGCTCCTCCGACCAGAGATATGGTACACGGGGACTGGTCAAAGCAGTGAGAGGCACCACAATGGACAAGAACCCAACAATAAAACGCCTGAAAAAGTTGGCGAAACTCAAGAAAGACTGCAAGGCTTTGAGATTAAGTGGTGTCGGCCAGTCCAGTACTGCCCAGAATTTGGACTGGTTCATGGCCAACCCACGTGGCGTGATACGGAAACCCAGGAACTCTACCTCATCTACATGGAACTGGCACTTCTCGGGCTTCGCAAAGAGGGATCGCTCACATAATCGGGACAGAACTTCGCGTACATGCGTCACGTGTTCCTGCATATCCCGAGAGAATATGAGGATGTCGTCCAAATAGACGACCATGAACACATCCAGTATGTCACTGAAGACTTTGTTCATGAAGCGTTGAAACGTGGCCGGCGCATTGCACAGCCCGAATGGCATGACCGTATATTCGTATAACCCATAGCGGGTACAGAATGTGGTTTTCCACTCGTCCCCCTTACAGACACGAACCAAATTGTAGGCCCCCCTGCGATCTAGTTTGGTATAGCATGAAGCATGTGTTAGGCGGTCGAGTAATGGTGTTATAAGGGGTATCGGTCTTTCTTTGTGATGGCATTAAGCCGACGATAGTCCACACAGAGACGGAGATCGCCTTCCTTCTTGGGGACAAAAAAAAAAAAGGATCAGACTGGCTGCATGTGACGAGGAAGGACGTATGTGACCCAGACGTAGGGACTTCTGTACGTAGGTTTTCAAAGCTTGCTTTCCGGAAAGGGAAAGAGAATAAATACGACCAGTAGGAATGGTGGAATCAGGAAGCAAATCTATGGGGCAGTCATACGGACGATGTGGAGGGAGGACATCAGAGGGCCCTTGATCAAAGACCTCCTTGAAGTCTTGGTAATCCGGTGGAATGCCCTTGACGACCAAGCCTACTACATGAGAGCAGACGGGAGAGACCTGGGATTCTTCTAGAGTGAGATGCGCGATGGCACCCAATGCCTATGATGGTGTTTCATTACCCTGGGGCATCAAGAGAAGTCCTGGCATATATCGGATTCAAAATGTACTCGACCTGTCCTAGTCAATAAGGGGGTTGTGTTGTTTCAGCCATGGAATACCCCAAATGATACCAAACTGTGGCATGGCAATCAAGTCAAAACTGATAGTTTCTTTATGGGTGGACTGGATGATCAAGTTGAGCGGTGCCGTTTGTTTAACGGGACCGGACACCAGGGTAGTACCATCGACAGCCTGTACGGGCTCAGGGCGTGTTTTGTTTACCAAAGGGAGGTTCAGGGATAAGGCCAACGCGATGTCAATGTAGTTCCCTGTGGCCCCTGAATCAATAATGATGGCAACGGGATGCGTAATGTCTGGGGTGGGTTGCAGGATCGCATGTACCACAATGGGTCTGATGCAACCAAATGCGGGCACTGCGTCCGGGGAGAAACAAGGAGTGCTCGATCCAGACCCCGGGTCTATGATTGAGCTGTCCGAAAAACCTGGTTCTTTGGTTTCGGACGACGTGGGCATTCCTTAACGAAATGTCCGATTAGGCCACAATAGTAACAGGTGTTATCCACCCTCCTTCGTTCCCTTTCAGTTGGGGTGATTGGGCTGTGGTCCCTCCCACTTGCATGGGCTCCCCAGGGGAGTCAGAGGAGGAAGAGGCAGTAGTCGAGACAGAGGGATTAGAGAACCCGGCTTCAGCTCTGCGTTCGGTTCGACGAGCGTCGACCTGTAGAGCCAAATCCACTAGTTCTGGGAACTGTGTTGGCAAGGAGGGGACAACCGAAAGGGCATCTTTCTTGGAATTGCTCAGACCCCTATGGAACACCGACTTCTTGCTTTCTGGCCAAGAAGTTTCGGCTGATAACTAATTGAAGCAGGTGATGTACTCTATGAGCGTCCCTCTTCCCTGATTCAGATACAGTAACTCCAGGTCATGGGACTGGACCTTGTGACGAGTGTCAAAGACCCGTGACATCTCTGCCACCAGAAGGTCAAAGTCGTACAGGGTGGGGCTGTCGTTTTCTAGAAGGGGATTGGCCCAGGCAGCTGCAGTGCCTGCCAAATGGGATAACGTAAAAGCTGCATTAGTGGTGGAGTCAGGAAAAGCCAAAGGCCTACACAAGAAGGGAATAGTTTCTTACCTGTAACTCCATTTCTCCAGCATTGGTATCTTTCATGGATTCACATGCTTAGAATATTCCCCGTCGTGAGACTGGGAACCTTCCCAGTCTGACAACGGAGAATATTCTAAGCATGTGAATCCATGAAAGATACCAATGCTGGAGAAATGCAGCTTACATTGATTGAGGAAGGTGCAGAACTTTCTGGGGTCACCATGGTATCTTTCGGGGGCTGCTAATGGAAACGGCGTGGGGAGTAACATGGGCACAGGGTTCTGTATGGGTTCTGTATGTTGGGAATCGGGAGGGGTCAGTGATGCTGTGTCCCCGAATTCGGTGCCTGCAGGAAGGGGATGCTGAACACTCTGTATGGAATCTAGACGTTGATGAATGGGGGTATTAGCTGCAGCCATGTCTGCCCTTAGTACTGTGATCGCCTGAACCACAGTGGCCATGGGGTCATCCGCGGAGCCCTCCATAATCAACACGACTGACGGCTTCACAGTCTGTCAAGACTTGATTGTCGTGAAGATTAGAGAGACCTCCGTCCACAAGTACCACACAGAGAAAGTAACACCACTCTCTGTGCAGTCCTTGAGGCCACAGGTGGGAGATGCTAGAAGCCCGGAACCACGGAACACTGGAAACCCCAAGGCCACTAGTAATGGCAGTGATGTTGATGCTAACCACACTGGGTTTAGGTAGTGGGTCCGTGGGGGGGCACGTGAGCAGCACCCCAGATGGAGGTAAGGGTGAGTTGGGAGAGCTCACTGCAGTGTGTAACAAACACCGACTGGCCCACCTGTAGATGACGTTGGAGGAAACAAGGAGGTCCGTGAAACAATCCTGAAGTCTGTCAACGAAAACTAATGGGCAGATTCAGAACGCCAAAACAGAAGGGAAAATCCACGAGGAGTCTGTGTAGCAATTTCGAGGTCGAGAGGTCCGTGAAACAAGAACAGTAATCGCCGTACAGAGTTCCAAGGAAACAGCTGTGAAGCAAAGATCCGTGGGCGAGTCACTGGTTAAATACAGATAGCTTCCTTGTCACGTGAGAAGCAACAGTATCACGTGAACTGGAATTCATACCGCGTGACCGGGAACCAACCGTCACATGATGTGGACGCGATCGTTTGCGAATACCTTCCCCAATGCGCCAGGGTAACTGCCACTGTAAGAAGGGGCACAATCGGGACTGCGCATGGCGCCCGTCGCGCCTTGGATCGGTAAATCGTCCCAGAGGGACACGAGGAACCAGCCGCTCACGTGACCCCCGCCCTATGTGAGTACCAGAGGAGGGAGAAGCGTGGTGTGGGCGTGCTATGGGGAACTTAGGTGTTGCAGGGACATGTGTCGGAGAATGGTGCATGACAGAGGGGAGCGTGACACTGATGAATAATCTCTGGCCTCAGCACCATTGGAACATGGATGTTTGCTAATCTACTAAATCTCATGCATCTCTTTTTGATGTGGCCATACATAAGAGAAAGAAGTTAATGTGTGCACCGTTCGGAAGACTAACAGGGATAAGTCCTTGTTAGGACAGTTTTTACAAGACTAACACCAGAGTTCAGGGTAGCATTGATAGAGCAGCCAGGTTTATTTTAGGAGGGGGAGAGCGCTGTAGAATCAGTTCAAATGACATTGTAATACAAATGGTCCAAAGAAACACAGAAACACAATGTATTGTAAAAATAAAGGGTTTATTTAAATACATTGTATTATGCCCTACTCTAGTGGCTGTATATATGTCATCTATTATTAGTGTTATGTGATACTTCTACCAGTTAGCAGTCATTTTCCATAGTGTTGTTTTGCCATAAATAACAATTTTATACATACTGTCTAAGTGTAATTTGTGATCCCCCCTGTGTGTACTCATTGCGGACCCTTTACAAGCTCACCACTTCTTGAGACCTAGTCTAGAGCTCTTGTCACTGCTACCTTGAACTGGTTTGGCTACAGCTCCCAGAGTTGTCCCCGTCACAATATAGGTTGGCTTTCTATACATCCATCCACGAGGCCAGAATATAGAAAATCAGTCCCAACAACTTCCTTTGCCTTCGCCCCATCTCTCACACCCCTCCCCCGGGTATGGTCACCTCCAAAAGTTGCTGAGCTATCGTTTAGTCTCCTGCACGTCTCTAGGGAGACCTTCTGACTCCAGCAGGGCTTGTGGGTCCATACCTACAGGTTGAGGGTCTTGATTTGCTGCACATGTCCGTCCATCACCATTTCCTGCTCCAAGGGACCCTCAATGGTGTGTCCAACTCCATGTCTTTACTGAGGCCCCCAGATTCTGCTTGAAGTTGTGCTTCCGTTCCTCCAGCATTACAAGACTCCTGTGCTGACCTCTGCAAATTCTCCTTGGCTGCACTGATGCCACTTTAGCAGGCTCCAAACCTGGCTTCTCAAAGTGGCCTTGTCATGGATCGCCTGCTGAAGGACTCTCTGCTTCCCTTTGGTTCTGTTCTCCCATCGCTGTAGGACCCTGTGCTGCCCCTGCCCAGGCAGAGCTGAACTGCAGTAATCCTTGCTGGGTGACATGGTGACTCCTCTCTGCAAAATCTCTTCCTGGGGATGCGCAGAACTTGGGACCCAAACACAGGTCTAGTCCTCCTCATTCTTCTGAAGGTATTTGGATCCCTCTGGGGCCCAATGTGCAGATACCATAGTCCGCTCCATAAGGCAACATTGGCCCATTGATTTTTATGGTCCGATAGACCAACATTGCAATTTTGGGGTAATTGGACTTGTATAAAACGGTCATGATGAATACACAAGGGAATTGCACAGAATCAAGAGTTTACTGTACCTTTCAAACAGCCTCCTGCAACGTTGCCTCGATTGCTCAGCCAGTGCTACTTGGAGAGCGAAGGTAGATCAGACGTTACCTACTTCTAGAAAAGATGGGTGCTATATCTGGGCTCTAGAAACAAAGCCTAAGCAAAATATTGGTCCACCAATACATACCTGCAGGTCGACGTCAACTGGTCCAGAGAAATTGGCACTTTCCCCTTTCTCAAACTGGTTCTCCAGCCGAATCAGGATGGAGTTCTCATCCCACTGCGCCAGGGTCAGGATGTGGACATTCAGAGGAAGTTCGCCATTCAGAGCCGAGAACTAGTAGATGGGAGAGAAAGGCGTGTGAGATTGTGAGAACAAAAGCAGACATGAGAAGCAAATTGGGAGCACGAGATTATAGGAGAAATTGCTTTAATGAAAGGAGGCACCTAGACAGGTAGAAACTATGTGAACTAGGGTACAAGAGAAGAGAGGAAAAGTTAAATTAGTTGTCCATCGGCTGTTCACTGTACAGTAGATGAACACAATCACGCACATGGCCTGGTACAAGTGTTGTTATATAGCCAATAGCTCTACTGAATTTCCACGGTAAGTGAGCTATGGAAGAAAGTGAAGTAGGTCTGAGGTGCGTTGCAGAAGATGCGTGACTACATGGTGAGTGTTCCATGTGTTAATATCCCGTAGAAATATCGCCATATTTTTGCTGCGATATTAAGGCATGGAACCTGCGGGGGACACCCCGCATTATTTTTAAAGGAGCGGGGGACACACCCGCAACCCCCGCTCCCAAGAACCCCAAAAATGATCCCCCAAAAATATTGCCTATGGCCGTTCCAGACGGCCATATATGGGATACATTACTCACCGTAATCGTATTTCTGATGCTTGTATCTGCTTAGATTCACATGCTGTGCATAGGCCGACATCTAGTGGAAGCTGCGGAGTATTACAGTTTGTTTTTCGAAACTCGAAAATGGGCGTCGACACAGGCGTGCCAGTAATACTATCCCTAGTGTGACGTCCACTGTACCCAAGATCCCTCACGCGTCTGGGATCCTCAGATTGTATTTTTTCTGACATGAGGAAGCATGAGGAGTAGCGTGAGTACAGATAATCCAAGCAGATAGACAGAAGGTAAGACTACAAGCAATCATGCGCCTTCTCTCGGAGGGGAGGAAGGGTGGGTCGCATGTGAATCTAAGCAGATACAAGCATCAGAAATACGATTACGGTGAGTAATGTATCCCTTCTGAGGCTTGTGGAATCTGCTTAGATCACATGCTGTGCATAGATTAGCGAGCAGTACCCGAAGAAGGAGGTGGGATGTGAGAAGGGTCATGAGCAAACAGGTGTCTTAGAACCGCTTGTCCCACTTGTGTATCTGTCTTGGAATGAGTGTCAATGCAGTAATGCTGAGTAAAAGTGTGAATAGAGCTCCAAGTAGCTGCTTTGCAAATGGTGTCGAGGGGAACATTTGCAATGAAAGCCAGAGTGGCACCAATGCCTCTAGTAGAATGGGCCCTTGGCGTAAAAGGCAGAGTTTTTTCAGAAAGAGAGTAACACAGCTGTATACAGTTGATAATCCACTTCGAGATCGCGCCTTTAGAGACGTGATCCCCCTCTCTGCCTGTAGCTACGGAGACAAACAGTTGATCTGTTTTTCTTAGCGGTCTGGTCTTATTTACATAGTAGAGGACCGCCCTACGCACATCAAGGGTGTGTAGTTTCACCTCAGCCGAGCTTTGCGGGTTCTGGAAGAAAGCCGGAAGCTCGATGGACTGGTTTACATGGAATTTAGATATGACTTTAGGTGAGAACCTAGGGTGTGTGCGTAAAACCAGTTTGTCTTTGTGGATAATAAAGAAAGGATCTTGCACTGACAGAGCCTGAATTTCACTGACCCTTCTTATGGAGGTAATGGCTACTAAGAAGGCCGTTTTATAAGTCAGGTGTTTGAGACTACTTTTATGCATGGGTTCGAAATAGGGGCCCATGAGCTTAGCAAGCAACACATTGAGGTCCCATCCTGGCGGTGGGTTCGAAATAGGAGGGTGAAGTCTCTTTACTCCTTCCATGAAGGCTTTAACTACTGGTACTTTCCACCACGATACTTTGTTATGGGATGTGGTGTAAGCCGAGAGGGCTGCCAGGTGTACTTTCAGAGAGTTAAAAACCAAACCTGCGTCCAGCAGGTGGAGCATGTATGTTACCACGTTGGAAGGAGTGCAATCAACTGGGTTGATTTGTTTATTCTGGCACCAAATAACGAATCTCTTCCACTTGTCAAAGTAACAGTGCCTTGTGTTTGGTTTCCTGGATTCTTTTAGGATGTCCATACACCTCTGTGGTAAATTGAGATGCCCAAACTCTATGACCTCAGGAGCCATGCTGCTAGGTTCATTGAGTTGGGTTCTTGGTGCACTGTTAGACCTTGTTGTTGGGACAGTAGGTTGTACCAGGCTGGGAGTTTGATGGGCTCGCACAGCGCCATCCTGCGTAGGTGTGGAAACCATGGTTGTCTCGCCCACATGGGAGCAACTAGGATGAGCGTCATCGATTCCTTGTTCATCTTGTACACCACCTTTCTGATGAGAGGGGTTGGTGGAAAAGCGTACGCAAACATCCCTGACCAGTTCATCCACAGGGCGTTCCCTTGGGAGTCTGGCTGGGGGAACCTGGATGCAAATCCTGGGCATTGTTTGTTTTCGCTTGTGGCGAATAGGTCTATAGTGGGGAAACCCCACTGAGAGAATAGATTTTCTACGATCTCTCTGTGAAGGACCCATTCGTGTTCTTCTGGAAGGGAGTCTCTGCTTAGGGCATCCGCTAGGGAATTGAGCTCCCCTGGAACATGTTGTGCTGATAGGAAGATGTTCCGTCTGAGTGCCCATATCCAGATTTTCTGGGCAAGCTTGGACAGATTTGGCGAACGAGTCCCTCCTTGTTTGTTCAGATAGAACATGGCTGTCGTGCTGTCCGTCCGGATCTGCACCGACAAGTTTAGTAGATGGGGCTCGAACGCCCGAAGCGCTCGGAATACTGCCAGAAGCTCTAGCAGGTTGATGTGGTTCTTGGCTACTGAGTGAGACCAGAGACCCTGAGCTGTGTGGTGGAGATGGTGAGCTCCCCACCCAGTCAGGCAAGCATCTGTAGTTACCACTGCTTGTACTTCGGGATCGTAAAAGGGTTTTCCCCTTGCGAGATTCTCTTTTGTCCACCAGTGTAAGCTCTGTACGAGTGTTGGCGAAACGACCACTAGATCGTCCCACTGACCACTTGCCTGAGACCACTGTTTCGCCAACCATTCCTGCATGGGACGCATGCGCAGACGCGCGTGGGGGACCAGGTAAATGCATGACGCCATCATGCCCAGTAACCGCATTGCTTTGCGTACCGTTATTTGTTGACCTGACTGATAATGTGGAATTTGCAGTAGTATATTCCGAATTCTCTCTTCCGAGGGGAAGGTCAACCCTTTCTGAGTATCTAGGATTGCTCCTAGGAACTGTTTTGAGGTGCTTGGCACCAGACTTGACTTTTTCTCGTTGATAGAGAAGCCTAACTCGTGGAGGAGGTCGATAGTCCTCTGAATGTTTGACCTGCAAATTCTTGGGGTTTCCCCCGTTATGAGCCAGTCGTCCAGATAAGGGTACACTGGGATTGCCTCCCTGCGTAGGTGTGCAGCTGCCACCGCCAGTACCTTGGTGAATACCCTTGGTGCTGAAGCTATCCCGAAGGGCAGTACCTTGAATTGGTAGTGGCGACTGTCCACTTTGAAGCGCAAGTATTTTTTGTGCGCCGGGAGCATGGAAATATGAAAATAAGCATCTTTCATATCCAAGGTTGCCATGTAGTCCCCCTTTTTTAGGAGGGGGATTACCTCTTGTAGCGTGGTCATACGGAATTTTTGGGGCTTGACATACTTGTTGGCAGGCCGCAAGTCCAATACTGGGCGCATTGTCAAATCTTTCTTTGGCACAAGGAAGTAAGTTGAATAGATACCCTTGTTTACCTGGTGTCCTGGGACGAGTTCTATCGCGTCCTTTTCTAGCAGAATGGCGATCTCCTCGAGAAGGATCTTCTGATGTTCTAAGGAGTGTATTCTTTGTCGTGGAGGGTGGTTCCGGGGACGCTGCAGTAATTCTATACAATATCCTGTGGACACTGTTGACAGCACCCATCTGTCTGAGGTGATCCCTTCCCAAGCCTGGGTGAAGTTGGAAATGCGTCCCCCTACTGGGGTTGCGTGAGAAGGGACCCTGAACTGAGCGTCACTGCTTTGGCGGAGGCGTGCCACCTCCCTTGTTGGGGCTGCCTCTGCCTCTTCCACGACCTCTCTTGTTACCTTTACTGTAACTTTGGGTAGACTGCTGGTTGTTGTTCCATTGTGTACCCTGTCCTTGGGCATAGTTGCCTCTTTGTGAATTTTGGCCGCGTGGGCGACGAAAATTACTGTTCCCCCTCTGATTAGGGGGTTTGTTGGTAAGCTGGCCAAGGGATTTGAGAGTCTCATTGTTAGGGAGAATTCTCTGGTTAGGCTGAATTTCCCTACCTAGTGAGTCCCCCAGCAGCTTTGCTGGATTTCTGGGGTTTAATTTTTTTCTCCTGCCAAGAGTGAGACTCTTTTACCCTCACTCTTGGACATGTTGAAGTGTGTTTTCTTGGTTAAACCTTGTGTTGAATGGGCTATGGGGTCTTTTACTCCATAGGGCCTCATGTATTTTTGTGATGTGGGTCACACAGCACCCTCTGTGCCGTGACCCAGGGGTGTCCTAGGGACTCCCCAACATAGACTCCATACCCTGGGACTGACTACTGTCTCCCAGGGCATGTAAAGTCACCAAAGACTTTGCTAGTCTTGAATCCTGAACAGAACCAGTACAAACCATCATATTGTGGACGTACTGGCTGGGGCAATTCGATTGCCCCAGGGTCTGTTAGTCGAGGGGGCACGTCTCCGTCCCCCCTGATCGAGTTTTGGCTGGTGGCAGTGGAAACTACTTTTTATATTCGACCGCGAATATTTCCCTATGGGATTTCCCATTGTTTTAGGCTAACACATTTAATTATTTATTTACGGTAGCCTTAAACATACCGCCGGTTTATATATTTATTTTTATAACTCCGGTTGGGACTTTTTGCCAAAACTTGATTCTAAAATGGCGTTGGTGTTCGCCTCTGTAACTCTGACCCAAAGTGGAGCCCTTTGTTCCACTTTTGGCGGGCTTCTCCACAGAAGCCCTCCAAAGTGGTGCCACTCTGTCTGGGGTACTTAGGAGGGGTGGAGGGGGATTTAGGCACCCTGGACTGAGTTACCTTGGTAACTCAAGTCGCACTCCGTCCTGATTGGCCCAAGTGGTGAGCCGCCCGGCTCACCACTTAGCATGTTTGAGTGACAGCTAGGCTGGGTGAATGGGGGTTTGCTGCATAAAAGCAGGGCTTTGGGGACTGGGACTTCAGAAGTCGCCACAGGACCAAGAATCCGACGAGGGAAGAGCTGAGCCGACCTGCTTCGACGACACCACCCGGTGGAGCCCTGCTGAACCGTCTCACCACTTTTTCCCGACGACCGAGGAGAACTCTTAACGGAGTGGCTCCTTCCCTTGACTGGTGGGGACAACCAGTTTTCGCCTTCTTTCCGTCCTTTTGAGGTATCTCGTGGCCGCCTTGCCTGTGCCAAGTACCCCGGCATCCGGAATACCACACTTTACCCCCATACCGCGAAAGTCGGTACCAACCCTTTAACCGGAGGACTCCGCGGCTGGTTTCTTCCCGGGCAGTGCTACGACCTTTCTCTTCTGCTCTTCAGCGAGATATTCTTCTCCCCTGACCGACGTCGAGCCTTGCTGTCGCTGCCTGGAACAACTGCCCCCGCTGGAGGATCCTTTCCGCTTAAGGTACTGTGTTCCGCCTGGCTTCCCTTGCTACCGACTGTACGGGGTAGATTTAGTCCCCGGCTTTCGAACCTGGGAGTGCCTGGGACACTTTGGCTAAACTTTCTGAGCCACTCTAAACTCTTTTTGACTCTTTGCAAGACTTTGAATCTCTAACTACCAGTGTGATCTTGGGCACATTTTCGCTCCGGCTACTCTAAGAGTGGGCCCTGCCTAGTGACTTTTGCTCACCTGTGACTTTATTCTTCTTTAAGCCTATTGCAAGTGTTCTGGACCTTAGAGTGGTGTGTCTAACCTATTTCTGCTTTTTCTCTCCCTTTCTTGGAAACTACTAGAGTGTCATCTAACGTTAAGCACTCACCTCTGTTTTAATTAAGTGGTGTTAACCTAGAGTTGTCTAGATAGGAGAAAGGATTGAATTTACTTTCAGTATAACTGTGTTGAAGTGCTTTTACTATATTTTTACTAGAGTGTTTTTAACTTATGTGTATTTTAAATAAATAACTATATTCTTTTGAAACCAAGCTCTGGTCAGTGTTTGCTTGTGCTATTGTGTTTTGGTACATATTGTGTATACTTTACATACTGCCTAACTCTTCTTGAGAGAAGTCTGACTGCTCAGCCACAGCTACCAGGTAAATCTGGGTGGTACAGACTGCTACCAAAGGGGTTTACTGCTCTACCTGTAGTCTTAAATCTTTTGCAGTGTTCCCCAAGGGAACTGCACAGGTTTCTGCCTAACACTGGTGTACAGCGGTGGGATTTGTATTGAGTATACATTTTATTGTGCTTTAGATACCTTAGTACAACTAACCACAAAGCTTAGCACTGAAAAAGTAAAACCTCTAACATGTCAGTTATAGAAAGCTATAGTCAAGAGTCCCTTGCAGCCAAAACTGCTGATTGTTTAAGAATGCTCTGTAAACATAAGGATCTCCTGACTAAGGGCAAGAAAATGGAGCTGATTGAAAGATTGTTAGCTAACCAAAGTCTGGGTGATGGTTCAGAGGAGCCTACCACTCCAGCAACTGTAGATGACAGTATTGAAGTTAACATGGAGCAAAATGTTGATGTTTCTGAGGAAGAGTCAGAAGAGGAGGGTGAGGCTGTTGTAACTGTCCCCCCTAGGCCTCTGCCTGCTCTACCTGCTGTGCCTACTGGACCTTTACCAGGTCCCACATTTAGTCCTCAGTACTTTGAACTGGAGAAAATGAAGCTAGAATTGGAGTATAAGAAACTTAATGCTCAAACTGACAAAGAACTAAGGCTAAGGGAAATGGAGCTCAAGTATGACTTAGAAATGAAGAAATTATCTGTTGAGAATGTTTCTCTCTCTGGCTCCTCTAGAAGTTCCAGTCCTAAAAGACCCCGGATGCCTAAAGAATTGGTTGGTATGTATGAGCCTAAGTTGGATGTGTTGGATTGGTTGTCTCTGTTTGAATATAATCATGGGCTCCAGAACATCACAGGAAATGACTTACTCACCTGGTTGTTCTCTAGGCTTCCCCCTGTTGCAACTGATGTAGTAATGGAGATGGGGGAGGAGGATAGGAAGGACTATGAATGTGTGAAACTAGCTTTGATAGCTAGGTTTGGGAAGACCCCTTCCCAGTATCTTAAGAGGTTTAGGAGCCTCAAAAAGCATGATGGTACCCCTTGGGCTACCTGGGTGAGTGAATGTTTGAAAAACTTAGAGGGATGGATTAAGGGTTACAAGGTGAACACTTATGAAGGTATGAAGAATTTGTTTATGTTGGAGACTATTTATGATGCCTGCTCTCCTGAGCTCAGACAACACTTGGCTGATTCCAAGGAATTAGATTCCCGGAAACTAGCTAAGGCTGCTGACTTGTGGGTTGCCAACAGGGCCACTCACAAGGATTCTGGGGTCACTCAGAAGAAGGATGGGGAGAAACAGCCAAAAAAAGACTCCAAGGAGAATTCTAATAATTCCTATCCCAAAGAGGGCCCCAAACCACAAAATAACCAGGGTAAGCCACATGGGAAACCTAGTCAGGCTACTGTACCTTCTGGCCACAAGCCAGAAGGAGGTCAGAACAAGCCACCCTTCCAGAGAGCATTTGGACAATGCTATGTCTGTCAGGGTACTGACCATATCAAAGGAGATCCCAAGTGCAAGGGTAAACCTGCAGGGATCAGCACAGTCTCCTTAGCCTTCACTCCTGAGGATGAAGTACAGATGGCTAGTGCCCACTTTGAACTCTTTGCTGAAGAACCCTTGGGTCTTCAAGCAACTGTAAACTTAGAGCCTATGGGTCTGGTTAGTCCCCAGAATAGGGTTGTGTATAACTCCCTACCTGTTAACTCTAAGGTGTATTATGTGGACAGTGTTCTTGTCAATGGCCAGGATACTCCTGCCAGGAGAGACACTGGGGCCAGCAGAACAGTAGTGGATGAAAGCTTCTTTCAACCTGAGGATGTGGCCAAAGCACCCAAAGGTCCCACTAAAATGTCTGGAGGCCCTGTCCAAATGGTTCCTATTCTACCAGCCCTCATTCAGTGTAACAACATGACAGTGAGGATCCCTGTCAGTGTTCAGACTGAGGTACCTGGGAAGGTCCTGTTGGGGAATGACCTAAGAACTCTAGGAGTAGTGTCACATACCCCCAGGCCTCCCAGTATGGAGAAGCAGAACTTAACCAAATTGGCTAGACAGGCTACCTTGAAGGACCCTTCTAAGCCTGTGGGACCCTCTACTGAGAACCCCACTACAAGCCCTGGTGTTAGTAAGTTGACCTCTAACCCAGGCACATTTCAGGATAGTATGCTAGGAACATGGGCGCCCCAACCAAGCTCCAGCAATGTTCCCCTAGTCTCAGAGTCTCTGACTCCCCCTGCTTCTGAGGAAGAGGTGGATAGACCAACTAGGCCCCTATCTGGACCTGAGAGAACTGGTAATTCTCAGTGCTGGTGGAAAACCAGAAAAGAAAAGTCTAAGGCCAAAAACCTTCAGACTGTTGGACCTTCTACTGAAGACCCCAACTCAAATCCTAATA
The DNA here is from genome assembly GCF_040938575.1 of Ambystoma mexicanum. Classification (NCBI taxonomy): domain Eukaryota; kingdom Metazoa; phylum Chordata; class Amphibia; order Caudata; family Ambystomatidae; genus Ambystoma; species Ambystoma mexicanum. The sequence goes on along the minus strand of NC_090926.1, from coordinate 1,265,184,564 downwards.
TTAGGGGGGGAACTCCTAAAATAGGTAAGGGTAGATCTAAGAGGAAGGGGAAGCAGGTACATTGCCTAACCCCAACCCCTCCAACCAAGAGGCCTAAGACCCAACCTGCTCCCACAAGAGAGGTGGTGAGGAACCTTGGAGGCCCCTCTAGATCTAAGGGAATCCTTTATAAGGACCCCTTCAAAAAGCCTAACATAGGTTCAGAAGTTGTACCAACTTCTGAGGGACTGGTCAACCAGATCCCCTATAACAAAAAGACTGATGTTCCTCAAAGGGTCTGTAGGTCCGTTAGCTTGCAAAAGAAAACCTTTGAGTTCTCCATTGAACATAGGTCAAGGTGTCACCATCAAAATGCTGATGGACTCTCTAGGATGTATATCATCGACTAGAGGTATGAGGTTCATCCAGGAGTGGATTAAATCCTCCTGTCCCTTAGTCTGGGGGGGGCGAGTGTTAGGGAGAATTCTCTGGTTAGGCTGAATTTCCCTACCTAGTGAGTCCCCCAGCAGCTTTGCTGGATTTCTGGGGTTTAATTTTTTTCTCCTGCCAAGAGTGAGACTCTTTTACCCTCACTCTTGGACATGTTGAAGTGTGTTTTCTTGGTTAAACCTTGTGTTGAATGGGCTATGGGGTCTTTTACTCCATAGGGCCTCATGTATTTTTGTGATGTGGGTCACACAGCACCCTCTGTGCCGTGACCCAGGGGTGTCCTAGGGACTCCCCAACATAGACTCCATACCCTGGGACTGACTACTGTCTCCCAGGGCATGTAAAGTCACCAAAGACTTTGCTAGTCTTGAATCCTGAACAGAACCAGTACAAACCATCATATTGTGGACGTACTGGCTGGGGCAATTCGATTGCCCCAGGGTCTGTTAGTCGAGGGGGCACGTCTCCGTCCCCCCTGATCGAGTTTTGGCTGGTGGCAGTGGAAACTACTTTTTATATTCGACCGCGAATATTTCCCTATGGGATTTCCCATTGTTTTAGGCTAACACATTTAATTATTTATTTACGGTAGCCTTAAACATACCGCCGGTTTATATATTTATTTTTATAACTCCGGTTGGGACTTTTTGCCAAAACTTGATTCTAAAATGGCGTTGGTGTTCGCCTCTGTAACTCTGACCCAAAGTGGAGCCCTTTGTTCCACTTTTGGCGGGCTTCTCCACAGAAGCCCTCCAAAGTGGTGCCACTCTGTCTGGGGTACTTAGGAGGGGTGGAGGGGGATTTAGGCACCCTGGACTGAGTTACCTTGGTAACTCAAGTCGCACTCCGTCCTGATTGGCCCAAGTGGTGAGCCGCCCGGCTCACCACTTAGCATGTTTGAGTGACAGCTAGGCTGGGTGAATGGGGGTTTGCTGCATAAAAGCAGGGCTTTGGGGACTGGGACTTCAGAAGTCGCCACAGGACCAAGAATCCGACGAGGGAAGAGCTGAGCCGACCTGCTTCGACGACACCACCCGGTGGAGCCCTGCTGAACCGTCTCACCACTTTTTCCCGACGACCGAGGAGAACTCTTAACGGAGTGGCTCCTTCCCTTGACTGGTGGGGACAACCAGTTTTCGCCTTCTTTCCGTCCTTTTGAGGTATCTCGTGGCCGCCTTGCCTGTGCCAAGTACCCCGGCATCCGGAATACCACACTTTACCCCCATACCGCGAAAGTCGGTACCAACCCTTTAACCGGAGGACTCCGCGGCTGGTTTCTTCCCGGGCAGTGCTACGACCTTTCTCTTCTGCTCTTCAGCGAGATATTCTTCTCCCCTGACCGACGTCGAGCCTTGCTGTCGCTGCCTGGAACAACTGCCCCCGCTGGAGGATCCTTTCCGCTTAAGGTACTGTGTTCCGCCTGGCTTCCCTTGCTACCGACTGTACGGGGTAGATTTAGTCCCCGGCTTTCGAACCTGGGAGTGCCTGGGACACTTTGGCTAAACTTTCTGAGCCACTCTAAACTCTTTTTGACTCTTTGCAAGACTTTGAATCTCTAACTACCAGTGTGATCTTGGGCACATTTTCGCTCCGGCTACTCTAAGAGTGGGCCCTGCCTAGTGACTTTTGCTCACCTGTGACTTTATTCTTCTTTAAGCCTATTGCAAGTGTTCTGGACCTTAGAGTGGTGTGTCTAACCTATTTCTGCTTTTTCTCTCCCTTTCTTGGAAACTACTAGAGTGTCATCTAACGTTAAGCACTCACCTCTGTTTTAATTAAGTGGTGTTAACCTAGAGTTGTCTAGATAGGAGAAAGGATTGAATTTACTTTCAGTATAACTGTGTTGAAGTGCTTTTACTATATTTTTACTAGAGTGTTTTTAACTTATGTGTATTTTAAATAAATAACTATATTCTTTTGAAACCAAGCTCTGGTCAGTGTTTGCTTGTGCTATTGTGTTTTGGTACATATTGTGTATACTTTACATACTGCCTAACTCTTCTTGAGAGAAGTCTGACTGCTCAGCCACAGCTACCAGGTAAATCTGGGTGGTACAGACTGCTACCAAAGGGGTTTACTGCTCTACCTGTAGTCTTAAATCTTTTGCAGTGTTCCCCAAGGGAACTGCACAGGTTTCTGCCTAACACTCATACTCGTCCTTGGCATTCTTAAGTGCGTCTTCGACCGCTTTCCCAAACAATAGATCTGGTTCCACCGGCTTGTCTATTAATGAAGCCTGTGTTTCTGTTTTGAACCCCGACTGCCGTAACCACGCATGTCTCTTGATAACAGTTCCTTCTGCTATCAATCTTCCTGCGTTGTCTGCAGCGTCGAAAGTTGCTTTCAATATGCAACCAGACACGGCTCTCCCTTCTGCCGAGATCCGAGCCAACTGGCCCTTTAACGGTTCAGGAGCAGAGGCTATGAGCGCCGCGACCTCTTCCCATTGATGGCAGTTGTAACTTGCCAACAGGGTGGTGGAGTTTGCAATCCTTGCTTGGTAGGCGGACGTTGAGGCTACCTTCCTGCCAAACCCGTACAGTCTTTTGCTCTCCTTGTCGGGAGGAGCTTCTGACGACGATAAGGGTGTCCCAGCCCTCTTCCGAGTGTTGGTAACCACTAGGGAGTCTGGTTTAAGATGACCTCTTATATAAAGAGGGTCAGACTGGGCTGCCCGAAAAAGTTTTTCGACTCTGGGGTTCACGGCTCTGGTGAGGTTAGGATTCACCAGGGATGGATCTATTCTACGTTGGATGGATTTAAGGATAGGGATGGTCTGAGCGACCGGCCTCCTCTCTCCCACCAACTCTTCTGCAAAGTCCCTTTCCTCCTGTACACCGTGGGTGTCAATGTGAAAATGTTCTGCTGCGCGAGCAAGAACTTCATTAAGGAGGGGTTGGTTATCAACTGGCGAGTCGGTAACTGGGGCTTCGCTCTCTACCGGGGAATCTACTCTGTAATTTTCCTCATCTTCTACCTCCTCCAGGTCCTCATCCTCCGCATAGTATTCAGACCCGGTTCGTTCCTCCATAATTGAAAACTCCTGGTCCCCTTCAGGGAAAGGTTGTCCTTGGTATCTGGGGTGTGGAGTAGAGTATGGAGTAGAGTAAGGCTGCACCTCGAAGGGGTCAGGTCTTTCGACCCGGGCCTTTTTACTTAGGGGGATAGGATCAGAGGAGCCTGAGGGTGTGGCCCCTTGAGGGTCATACGAAAGGAAATGTTCTGGGTTTTTGTCATAAAAATCCGCTAAGGAAGACATCCTTGACATGACCCTGTCTATGTCCTCACTGGACCATTCTTTGGAACAGGGTATGACTTTAGTAGGCAACTTAGAGGACTTATCAAGGGTACCCTTGCTGGATGTTGATGTCCCAGTAGATTTATGTTTATCTGTCTGCTTGGGGTGGAAGGATGGTCTTACAGGAGTGGAAGGCTGAGCTTTCCGCTGTTTCCCTCCCTCCCCGTGCGTGGAAAAATGTTTTCCCTGCCCCTTAGAGGCCCCAGAGACTTTCGACGCCTGGCGCCGAGGGTCGGGAGAGGTATCTTGTTTCGAGCGTGGGGCCTCGCTGGTGTTAACTGCGCTCTCGGTCTCTTGGAGCGCGGCCTGGGGGTGGAAGTCGTCTTCGTCTTCCGACGATCGAACTTCCGTTAATCTAGGGAGCGAGGCACTCTTGGCAAGAGTGGATGATTGCCTTGCGTCATGAGGCGATCTCGATCGAGAGCGCCCAGAGGACACCGAGTCGGACCGTTCTATCCGTGCCTCTTTCCGAGAAGTCGACGTCGTCGAGGTTCGGTTGGACTTAGTGTGCTTAGTGTGTGTAGGTGTAGCGCTTGCGTCGCCGGGGGTCTTCCCCATAGCCGCCCTGCCGGACAACCTTCCGAGGTCGGGGACCTGCGCTCGGCAGTCTTTCGACGCCGTAATGCCCTCGCCGTCCGAAAGTACGGCGTCGCTGCCATCGCTGAAGGCGCCCTCCGCTGCCATGGCTGCCTGCCTGGCGTGGTGGGCCCAACGCTTTGTCGAACGGTCCTTAAGTGTTTTAGGTTTAAACCTACTACACGCTCTGCAGTTCGCTTCGGGGTGGTCCCTCGGCAAGCAGAGATTGCACGTGGCGTGCCTGTCGACCCAAGGGTATTTGCGATTGCACTTGGGGCAGAATTGGAAAGGGGTACCCTCCATACGCACCTTGAGGCAGCGGGCTGGTAAGTGTAGGAAATATAGTGTACCTATATACCAAGAGTGAAGAGTATGTACCACCCCCCACTCTCCCTACTTGCAGGGCCGAGGCCAGCGGCCTACTAGGCCCGGGCCGAGGCCAGCGGCCTTCCGAGGCCCAGATCCGTCGTGCAGCAGCCGACGGTCGATGTCTTCTCCAGCCGTCGTCGAGATCGATGTTCGACGTTGGGGTGGGGAAGGATGTTAATAAATAATTTTAAATTGCAATAATAGCAAAAGTATGGCTAAGGCCAGGGGACTCCGCAAGATGCTTCCGACCAGTATGGCGGAAAAAAACAATCTGAGGATCCCAGACGCGTGAGGGATCTTGGGTACAGTGGACGTCACACTAGGGATAGTATTACTGGCACGCCTGTGTCGACGCCCATTTTCGAGTTTCGAAAAACAAACTGTAATACTCCGCAGCTTCCACTAGATGTCGGCCTATGCACAGCATGTGATCTAAGCAGATTCCACAAGCCTCAGAAACATCGATATTTTTGGTGGGGATAATATGTAGCGATACCCATGGCGAGTCAGGGTCAGACAGCGAATCACTCTGCACTAACCTTGCAAAGAGTGTCCTGTGTGCAGACTGCTGTCACGGAGGCTCAGGCGTAACCACCATACTTATAGTAATACCAATTTATCACTCGGAAACTGCCCTAAAATATTCCCTTGTCCTTCAGACACTTTAGAATTTACCCTCCTAATTTCTTAATTCCCGATTAATGATCTACTCTTGCTGGATCGATATGCACCCAAGATATTGTTTCATCTGTACCCTCTGTCCACAGATTTCAGTCTGGATACCGAATGTGGAGGCAACATATACTACACTTTGGACAAGCTTTACTACAGTGTTGATTGCCATATTATAAAGGCTGAGTAAAGCAACAATTTACTTAGCTGTAACTATTGTTCTCCAGCATGGGTCTGGCATGGATTCACATGCTCATGAATATTCCCCGTCCTTAGGCCGGGAATCCTCAGTAAAAGAAAAAACTGTTTCACTTTAGTTTACAAACTGGCTTTCTCCTATAGACCGATCACTGAGCTCTGTGTCATACTGCCCCCAGCCAATGACTGCCCTCTCCCTAAGCCCCTCCTCTGGCAGCCATCTTCAGATTTGGTAGCATGTAAAGTGGCAGTATGACCAAGAAGAACCGCAGGGAGCAGGAGTTAGGATTCACATGTGAATCCATGCTAGGCCCATGCTGGAGAACAATAGTTACAGGTAAGTAACTTGTTCCTTCTCCAGCATGGGGTGCGGCATGGATTCACATGCTCATGAATAAAGAATACATAGCAGTACAACATTACACAACCACAGGAGGTGGAAAGGCTCAACAGAAGAAAATACTCTTACCTCTGGAACAGGCTCACCTTCAAGTGAACAGGTTGCGTAGCCTGCTTGGCTGACCCCAGACTCATCTCTGGAATGCCTGACGACGCAGTAGAATCTTGTGAAGGTGTGCATGGACCTCCACGTAGCAGCCCTGCAGATGTCCAGCAGGGGAAAACCAGACAGGAACACTGTCGTTGGAGCGATCGCTCTGGGGGAATGGGCTATCGGACAGTCGGGCAGCGGTCGGTTTGCCAACCGGTGACAGTGTGTGATGCAGCCGGAGGGCCACCTGGAGATGGAAGCCTTGGAAAAGACCTTCCCATGGTTCAAAGGACCAAAGTTCGTAAGCAGGTGAGATGTCTTCCGGAAACTCTTTGTGCGTGCCACAACCAACTTCCAGCGAGTGCAAAGTCATTTTAGCGGTTGACAAAGGTTTTGGAAAAAATACAGGTAACGTTGAGATGGAATTTCCGACTGAACCTTTGACATGAAGGAGGGGTGCACCCGCAGCACCACCGTCAAGAAAAGTCAGATAAGGCTGTTTGCAGGAAAGCATCTGGATCTCACCTACCCTCCTGGCGGAGGTGATGACCACGAGAAAAGCCGTCTTCCACTAAAGGAACGTGAGGGGCCTGATGCATAGGTTCGAAGAGAGCCCACATGAGCCATGTCAGCACCACATGAGTTCCCACGCTGGGGCAGGGGCCTTCACCGGCAGGAATGATCGAGACAGTCCTTTGGTCCCACCGTCTAGTGAAGGAGTTCCTCAAAGAGAAGACTGTCCTGCAGACCTGGTGTAGCGGAAGATAGCCGCCAGATGCACCTGGATAGAGGTGTGCACCTGCCCCACCTTGACCAAGGACAACAAGTAGGGAAGAATCTGCAGAGCCAAGACACTCAGAGGGTTGATCTTCTGCGTCCATCACCAGGTTGCGAAATGTTGTTAGGGAGAATTCTCATACCTTATAGATCCCCAGCAACTTTGCTGGATTTTGAGGACTTGATTTTTTTACCTGGAGGGAGTGTGAGCCTTTTTCCACACTCATGTATTTTGATGTGTGGTTTACTCTTGTGTTCTTTGATTATGGGGCTTAAAGATAACTCCATAGGCATCATCTTTTCATGTGTGTTACACAGCACCCACAGTGCAGTGACACAGGGAAGCCTTTTAGGCTGTCCCAAGGTTTAAATACCTTCTCTGGGATAAACAACTGTTTCCCAAAGAATGTAAAGTTAAAATTGACTTTACTAGTCTTTTTAAATTCCTAGACCCCGTACACACTATCTTACAATAGAGTGCTGAAGGGGTTACCTAGTATCCCCTATGTCTAGAAACTGATGTAGCAGTTAAATGCAAACCTTTCCCATCGAAATGGCTGGTTGCAGGGGTTTTACAACGAATTGCCATGATTTTTCCCCGACCGTGAACATCGGTAGCAAAAAATTGCGGGAGCCATGTTCTTCAAGATGGCGCCTAAGCCCCCTTTGTTTAAACATGTCCCGGTCTTCTTTTTTCACCATTTCCTTTTGGAAAGGTCTTCTAGGGTTTGTCCCTGCGCCCCAAACCAGGTTTGGTCCCTTTGTTTCTGTGCCTTTGGCGGGCTTCAGGACTGAAGACCGCCTCTTGCGCCTGAGTTTCTGGGGTGGCCAGGAAGTGAGGGAGGTGCCCGAAACGCCCTGTGCTTAGTCTCCTAGGAGACCCAAAGGCACTCTGGCGTGATTGGCTGGCTGACTGTCCATCAAGGCCAGCCACCCTGCTGGTTGAGTGGCAGCTAGGCTGGAATGAATGGAAGGAAACTGTTTAAAAGACGAGTCTCTTGGACTGAAAGGCAGAGTCAACCACTGGAACAAAAGAACCGAAGACGAGATGGAATAGGACGGCTGCTGCAACTACTGGACCGTTGGTTTGTCCGGTGGAGCCCTGCTGCCGGTCCAAATCGCCAAGTTCACCTCGACAGAGAAGCCCCTTCAAGGAGGACTTCTTCCTTGGAGTTGGTAGGACCAATCAACTCGTAAGCCACCTGGATGACATTCTCGGAGCTGGTTAGGATTAACCAGGGAGAAGGACACCAGCTTGTGTGCTTGAACAGCAGCAACCGGAATCGAAGATTTGCCAATTTGCCAGCTTTGTGACCAGTCCCCGTGCAATGCAGGAGTCCCCCGATGTCCTCCCTCCTGTCCCCACGACTGAGGCTCAGGAACAGCGAGATCTGCAGGAACTGCCAGGAACAGAGCCTTCAGCTGCATCTACTTCTTCAATATGAGGTACTGTGAAAACCCGACGAGAGAACTTACCTCTCAACGCGGAAGTTCGTGGGACTTTGGCAACTTGCAAGCCTAGTCAGCTTGTGACCAGACATACAAACCTTCCGTGGCAAAGACTTTTGCGCTTTAAATTCAAAAAACGTTTTTACTTATACAAGACACTAGCCCATTGACTTTGGCCTACCTATTGCATTGAATCAACTCCTCTGGTGAAACTGTAATATTCGTTTTTTTTGCTCCTACTTCAATGCTATTTTGCTCGACTTCAAGGGAGCTCAACTGCTTAGTAATCAGTATTGTAGTATAATTTGTGTGTGATATTGGTTGCCTCATTTAGTGAATGCTTTATAAATTATTGTGTACTAAATTAAGAAGTGTTTTACCAAGAAACCTTGAGTAGAAGTGTCTATCTGAATACTTGTGATTGTAGACCTTTTAACACCCGCACAAGCTCACATTCCCTCTTGAGATAAGCCGGGCTGCTCAGCTCGCTACCAGAACTGTGTGGTACAGACTTATACCAAAGTTTGATTTTTCTTACACCTGTAGTCCTCGTTGTGTGTAGTGGTCCCAGAGGGTACTGCATACAAACTTTGCCTAACACATGTTTCCACCAGTGACCGTAGCACTGAAGAGTCACTGACGCCCTGGCAAGGACCTCCCTGCAGTCCGCCGGCAGCTCATACCGTCTGAACTCTAAGGCTGCAGGAGCCAAACCTTCAGGTTCAGCGATCCCGGGTCGGGATGTAGGATTGCGCCTTCTTTGACGAGCAGATCCGCAACCACCGGCAGCTTGATCGGGGGTGACGCTGACAGGCTGAGAAGATCCGGCTACCAAATATGCCTCAGCCACGCTGGGGTGAAGAGGATCATCCTGCAATGGCACGTTTCAGTTGATTGATGACCCGCACCAGTAGAGGCAACAGGGGTAATGCGTAGAGGAACAGGCCTTCCCACGGAAAGGAAAAGGTGTCCCCATGCTCCTCGGCTGGTCGAACCTGCTGGCGAATCTCTGGAATTAAGTCACCGTCGCAAACAGATCGATCTGGGGTCTGCCTCATTTGATGAAGGGGTCGTCCCCTTGATCCTGTCTCAAATCCCACTAGTGCCAACAGCACAGCTCCCTGCTGAGGGAGTCGGCAATGGTGTTCTTGACTCCCGCCAGGTGAAAGGGAATGAGGAACATCTCCTGGGTGATGGCCCAGTGCCACAAGTTCTGCGACTCTCTGGAGAGCGCCGGGGATCTGGTACCCCCTTGCTTCCTGATGTAGAACATTGTGTTGGTATTGTCCGTGAAGATCCTCACCACCTTGCCCTTCAAGGGCGGAAGGAAAGGCTTGAGGGCCGAGAACACTGCCAGCAGCTCCAGGACATTGACGTGGAGATCCCTCTCCTGTGGTAGCCACAGGCCTCTGGCGTGGGCATGTCTGGTGTGGGCTCACCCGCCTTCCAGGGAAGCATCTGTGGTGACCGTCTCCTGGTATGGGAGGGCTCTGGAAATCCGTGCCCCCAGTGTTGTTGGAGCGCATGCCCCACCACCTTATCGGTCGATGGAACGCCTCAACGAGAACAATCTTGTCTGCGAAGCTTCCGGACACCTGGATCCACTGAGCATCCAGGAATTCCTGAAGGGGTTGCACCCGCAACCTGCAGAGTTGGATCAAGTAAATGCACGACAACATCATGCCGAGCAGTGACTCGATTGTCCGCACCGTGGTGGTCTTCAGTACCAACAGCTATTGCACTTTGCCCAGCATGGCAGCCATCCTCTTTTCCGAGGGGGCCGCCAGGCAGGAGACCGTGTTAAGCCTGGCCCCCAGAAATAGCAAGTTTTGCAAGGATATCAAGCAGGATTTTGGATAGTTGGAGAACCCCAGATCCGTAGCAGCCAGACGGTCCTCTCTGTGTGTTTGACGGCTACTTTCATGGACTTGGCGCGGATGAGCCAGTCGTTGAGGCACGGGTGCACATGTATCCCTTTTAGACGCAGATGGGTCGCCACTGGCGGCAGGCACAGACATCAGTCCGAAGGGAAAGGCCTTGAACTGATAGTACCTTCCCTGTACCACGAAGCACAGGAACTTCCGATGCTTCTCGTGAATGGGGACGTGGAAGTATGCGTCAACCAGATCCAGCGACGACAAGAAGTCCCCTTCCTCCAGTTGGCTGAGCATGTTCTGCAACGTGACCATCCTGAATTTTTTGGACTGGAGGTATTTGTTGAGGCGCCGCAAGTCTAGAATAGGTCTACAGCCCACAGTCTACTTTACCCGCAACCACTCACTTTCGAACTAGCTCTATTGCCCACTTTTTTAGCATGGCCCACTTCCTGCAGGAGCCGAGGGATGTGCTGCTCCTGCCGGCCCACCAGTAGTATCCGCAGACGTCTCCTGGAACTCTAGAGTGTGTCTATAGGTGAGAGCATAATCGGTCGGTGGAGATCTTTTCTCACTCGCTGACGAAGCCCGCCAGTTTGCCTCCCACCGGGGTGCATGGGTGGGGGCCCTGATGTCCTGGCCGGTTCAATCATGCTTCAGGGCCTGCATGCTGCATTGGGAGCGACGTTGGCCACCTCCACCGAAAGCCTTGGAGCGGCCCCTGTAGGCCTCTTGGGCTGGGAGGGTTGACGGTACGAGGAGGACCCTCTGCCGAAAACCTTCGCCGATCTGCCCAATTTCCTGCCGTAAGCACAAAAGGATGGACGATGCTGCAGAAGAGTGCCCAGGTCACGGGCCATCTCTGTCTTAATGGCCTGCAATGATTCCCCGACTGCTTTCCCGAAGAGGTTGTCTCCGTCGAAGGGCATGTCCAGCACCCTCGTCTCGACCTCTTGACGGAAGTTGGTGGCCTTCAACCAGCCAAGACTGGGCAGACACTGTTCCCATCTGTCGGAACCTCAGGTCTGCGATGTCCAGGACCAAAGTGATGGCATGGTCCGATGTCACCTCGCCTTCCTGGAGGATCTCAAGCGCCTCGACCTGCATGTTGTCAGGTGGAAATTCCAGCAGCGGAGCCATTTTATACCATAGCTCCTTGTTGTATCTGGCCAGGATTGCAAATGCATTCACTGCCTTGACTGTTGTTGCCGCCAAGTAGATCACTTTCCTACCCGTGGCGTCCAACTTCTTCCTCTTGCTGTCTGGGGGGAACAGAGGCCGAAGATGAGGAATTCCTCACTGCAGCCGAGTCCGGGGAGAACTGCGACTGCAGGCACTTGGGTGCCGACTCCGGCACCCAGTACTTCTCCAGCCTATCCCTCTTCGCCAGGGCTGAGGCTGGTTTTCTCCTCAGCGCCAGGTCCTCATTCCAAATGTCGTCCAGGAGAGGTTCTGCCAGAATGATCTTCCTTTTGGCTTCACAGCGTTGGTAAAGGAAACCACTGGAAGAGCTCAAACGCTCGGGTGACCATGTTGTGGAATTACCCCACTTCATCCGAGGGAAAGAAGCCCTCGGCAGCAGAGAAACACAGCCGTCCGTAGTTGCTGTGTCTGCCCCCGTATCCCTGTGGCGGGAGGGCATGTGCAGCAGTTGATGAGGCGGCGTAGGTGCTGCTTTTTATTCTTCGCCGCCGGCGGCGGCGGGCCCGGCGCCAGAGCTGGAGTTGCCATCAGCATCCTCTTCTGAATCGAAAGAATGTTCAGCATACGTCCCTTGGAGGTGTTGTGGGGGGGGGGGGAATCGATGTGGAGAGAGGTAGGCTTGCTGGGTCCAGCGCCCACATCATTGGCGTCATTACCACTGCCGGTGTCGTCTGCCTCGGCATACCCGCGGTCGTAGTCGTCGTTCCCCACGTCCTCCGGAACCGTGTGAACGGAGAGCATTTCTCATCCGAGGAAGAAATATTTGTGCCCTACTGCACGGTTGAGGCCCCTACCCCCTTTTTTTTTGAGGTGTCCGTCTCTGACTTAGGGATGCAATCCACTTCTCCAGCGTTTTCTCCACTGACTTGGCTAAGGCCTCCTGCATCGGGGTAGTACCACTCTGGGTGCTGCCGGGGGGTCAGCCCTTTTCACCTTGGAGGGCGGCCGGCACCAGCTCAATCGTCGAGGATGACTTTGTCTGGACCACCTGTGCCTTCAGGGGCAGGTCGGACACCTTTCCCTGTGCCGTGATCTTCTCCGACTTCTCCTACAGCTGCCCCGTGTCAGCCGATTTCCTCTTCAAGGAGGAGCTGGAGTGATGACTGGATATGGAGACAGATGGCGAAGATGAACGTGCTATGCCCATCGTGTGACCTTGCGCAGCGACCCCGACGGAAACAGACTTGCAGTGCTTGGCCTGGTCTTGGGCCCCCACGGATGGTGCGCCCTCAAAGAAGGGGCTCTTCGGACCAGCCGGTCCTGGGTGAGGCATGCTGCTGCTTGCTGAACGGGGTAGACGCCTTGGCATTGAGCCACACTGCCAACCTACTGTGACGATCCTGGACGGTGCCCTTGGAGAACCCAAGGCAGATTTCACAATCCGCTTCCCTGTGGTCTGGATGGAGACAGATTTCACAATCCGCTTCCCTGTGGTCTCGATTCGCAGCTGGAGCAGAGCTTGAAGAGGGAGCCTCCCTCTTTCTCCTCCGACATGGTCTGGCGTGCTGTGTTTAGCCCCGATGGCCTTCTGGAATCTTCGATGAAACTCTTGAGGATTCTTGCCCTTGAGAGGCATTGAAAGACTCAGACAAATGGATCCTTGCTTGCCGGTCAATAGAACGAAAGAGCACACAGGCTCTATTTGACAAAAATAGAAACTTTTTTTTTAATCAAAAAAGCGCACAAAAGTAGAAAAGCTTTCGGAGCAAAACATGAGGACTGCCAACACTTGAACATGCAGTAGAAATATGAAGGTGGCTGCCAGTGGAGGGGCTTAGGGAGATGGCAGTGATTGGCTGGGGGCAGTATGACCCAGAGCCTGACGACGGGGAATATTCATGAGCATGTGAATCCATGCCAGACCGCATGCTGGAGAACGTACCATATGGTGGCACCAGAGCGAAATGCAGAGGTCTATCCTTGCTGCTTGTGACTGGGCAGGAGGACTCGCAATTCCAGAGGCTCTCAGAACCATTGAATACAGATACAGACCTACTGCAATGGTTCAGAAACATTCTTTGTATTCATCCCAGTGATCAGCGATGTTATTCTCTGGGCCTTCATCCATGACATTTTCAGCCAATACAGACTTGTGATAAGCCGTTCTTGGACACAGGTTGCATTGGCTGCCTTTACACTGAACGCTATCTATATAGATTTTAAAGCATGCGGCCAAAAGATCTTAGCATACCAATAGGGATACTTTACTAGCACCCAGAGAGGGTAGAAACGAGTCCGACAGGTTGGTGTGCATCACCACTTTCTCGAAAGATACCACAGATTAAAAAACATGTTAAAAATATTGACGTCTGGTTAGGCTGCACCACTGAAATGCCCCCCTTTTCCTTAAAGATGGGAACACATTTGAGAGGAAGATTGGTCTATTTCTGTAAGCTTGGTACATAACATAGAAGCCGCTTGGGACTCAAAGAAACCCGATGAGGTCACCATCATGCGGAAATTGCAGTACCTGCGCTTGGACTATAAAAACGATGGAGTTGAACTACAGCAGGTAGTGTCGCTGCCTCCTGTCACTGGCGTAGGACCACTGGCAACGCAGCCAGAGACTATTGCTTGCCCCTGCCATCTAGCACTAAGCGCTGTGCAACAGTAACTTCCATCTGTACTCCTGCCTCCCATGTTGCCTGCTTAGGTCAAACTTAGTCCCCTGCCCCCTTGGTAATTCCCACCACCCCCCCTACCCCACAGCCATGCATGCTCTCAGCTCAGATCTGCTAAGTGTTGTGCCATATAGCGCTACACTCAGTAAGGGTATACCTCACATCCCACCCTTTCGACCCCCTCTTTACCCCCAAAGACTGCAGGCCCATCAGTCACATTGGTCCTTATCCAGCACACCAGCGCTACGACCAACAACTATGCCTCTGCCTTTAAAATCGACCCCTCCCCTCTCTCCCTCCCTATCCCTCTTCATTCCTGCCTACATTAAAATAGATTGGTGCTGGCCCTCCCCTGCCAGTCCCTTGGGCACCAGATAGTAGCTATCCTCCAGATCAAAACTCATCTGTCCAACTCATGAGGACCCAGTCCTCCACTCCAGGCTGGGTCACCAACAGGCCGTCTCATCCGGGTATTACACCATCGCTTACACCCAGCCTAGCTAATTCTCACATCTCCACTCTGAGTCATTATGGACAGCTCTCACCACCCGCTTGGCCTGGGCACCACTGATCAGCCCCATAGATAAAGGACACCCACCACAATTGACTGTGCCACAGTCCTCTGTCCCTTGTATGGGGAGACCCTGCCAAACTCAGAACCAACACGAACAACACTACCACTCACTACTCTTGACCCACAGGTCTCAAACCCACCCCGGGGACCTCAACTAGCCCTACTACCCCCCTCCAAAACCCAGCAACCACCTAATATTACTCGCATGAGTTCCCCTTTTACCAAGCAACACACATTCTCTGAAACAAGCTCTTAATGTGAGATCCTTAGGCACCCATGCTATAGAAATCCATGATATCATCATTGATATACAGTCAGAGATTTTAGCCATTAGAGTCCTGGCTATATGATGCCTTTGGTCCGCTTAATCCTTGGCCATTCCACCCAACTATACTATCTATAGATCTGATTGCATTGATGTGCCAGGAGGGGGAGTCGCCCTCATCTCTACGTCTTCACTACAAATCAGAACATGCCCTGGACCCCCTCCCCCACCCCACTACAGGATACAACATACTACTCCTGAAGCTCACCACAGACCCCCCAAATGACTATTAACATCCTATTATTATATAGAAAACCCAGTGGTCCTGGTCCTAGCCTCACTGACATCAACATTCCGCTCCTAATCACGCCCTTCATGAAACCAGCCACTAAATGCATTATACTAGGAAATATTAACCTGATTTCAATGATATCTCTGACCCCAAAGCCACTGCACTCCCTCAGTGACATGTGCTTCACCCAACTTCTCTCTTCCCCTACCCGCTCTAAAGGACACATCCTAGATTCTATATCTGCCTTTGTCCACCTGCTTAATATAGCCCTCTTATCCCAGATTGTGTCCACCAGGTACGCACCTCACCAGACGATTTTTTGCATGCATTTCTGCCCAACTCCCAGCAACAATAAGCAAGCCTTCCAAAGCGTGTTCTCTATTTACCGGCTATATCCCTTTATATACTATGATGTAGTTCCCTGCAAGCGTTCCAAAGTATGTTATCCATGTACCTGCCATGTCCCCATTTGTGCTATGATGTAGGTCCCTGTAAAAAGTAGGGAGCTTGGATCTGCGTGATTCTTCCGTCGCGGAAAAGTCTGATGGAAAGGTTTGCACATTTCCCATGGGAACCCACATTCAAAACCCCTACATACCCACACCACTCCACCACCCACCCCCAACCACAACATAAACAAACCCTACTTACCTTTTTTTTTTACACACTGAGTCCCTGCGGCGCCAGTTCCCTTTCACTTCCGTGATCGGGATCGGCACCGCAGGGTCCTTTTTTTTTTCTTTTTCTGGCGCTGCAGGGGTGTCCCCCACAACCCCGCTCACTATACCACACAGTATAGTGAGCGGGGTGTTGTGGGGGACACCCCTGCAGACTTTTTTTTATACTTACCTACAATGCTTCCACCAAAGGTTCGAACCTTTGGTGGTAGCATTTTTCAGACTTTTTGTACGGTCTGACCTTTTTTCGTTCCGATCGTACGATTCCGTGACGCTTTCCCAAGTATGTATTTTTCTGCACTTTCAAGGCTTAATGTTTGCCTGCTCAGTAACTAAGTAATTTGTCCGATACCTGCACTTACTGTAACCATATCCTTAAGTTAAAGCGCCTAGATGCCCCTGGGCTTTGTGCGCTATATAAATTCCAAATAAAAAATAATAACAAATAAAATTGGGATTTTTAAGGCGAACGTCCAACTCAATATCGATGCCACTGAACCAGTGATCAGACCATTTCCCTACACACTTCTCCATCACCAGCTTGATGTTCCACTAAATCACACCTGTACTACTTAGCCCCATCTTGGTCCATAACACTTGCAAGCTGAAGCACAAGGGCCTACAGCCTTCCCTCCTCATTGTTCTGAGCTCCCATTTACCAACCACCAGCATTCAGCCCACTATTTGGCTAACCAATATCAAGCTGGTCTGCTCCATGCCCTGGCTTACATGCTCCTCTCAAATCCAAAATTCCAAAACCCCATAAAACCAACAACTCCTGGTTCGCAGAGGATCTGGTCCACTTCCATAGAGAAAAAAGATCCAGCGAACAATGTTGCATGAAAAAGCCCTCACCCAAGAATTGGCAGGCCCTCGCTACGCAGTCCCTCAGATAAAAAAAAAGCAGTCCTCACTTGCAAATCTAACAGTTACAATGACAGAATTGCCAACGCCTGCTCCAATAGCCTCAGAGAACTGGAAATGGCCATCCGCCCCATGGGCATTACTCGTACAGACAAAGCCTGGTGCACCACAATTCAAGATGCCCTCTCCCACAAAACTTAATCATTATTCTCTAAAATCTATGCCAAAAAGCCCTGCCTGCCAGTAAGCCACAGGCGCTCGACCCCGTCCATCCAGACGCCTACTAGTAACATCCCCACTTTCACATTTAGGCAAGTTTCAACTGATCAAGTAGCAGCCTCTAACAGAACACTTAAGCCATCTAATTGCAAAGGTGACTCCTGCCCAGCTCACATAGTGAAACTCTGCGCCCCCCACGCTTGCACCCATCATTACTGACTTTGCCAATGCTTCCTTCACATAAAAGTATGCAATCTGCTTGGGTAACCACTCTATTAAAATAAAGCATCACTGCACCCTACAATCCCTACTAACTACCATCCCATTACCACCGTCCCTTTCTTAATAAAAAAAATCCTTGACCGCCTAGCATACGCTCAAGTCCAGCAATTCCTAAAAAACAACCAGCTGCTTGGCAACAGGCAATCTTGCTTCTGCCCTAAGCACAACACAGAAACCGCCTTAGTGGTTTTAAAAATACAAATGGACTCTATTCGGTACTCGGTCATCTAGCAATCCTGCTCCTACTTCATCTTTCTGTAGCCTTTGATTTGGTTGATCACAATATCCTTAGTGAACAACTCACCCAACACTTCCACTTCTCTCCGGAAGCCCCGAACTGGATAAATTCCTTCCTCAGTGGCCGCACCGCACGTGTGTTCTTAGAAGACTCTGTTGCTGGGGCCATCCTAGCTCCGCTCGGTGTCCCACAAGGGTCCTGACTATCGCCTACCCTTTATAACACCTATACAAAACCCCTATTTGATCTCCTTGATTCCAGCGGAATCATGTACACCAACTTTGTGGACGACATTCAGAGTCATAATACCCAGTGTGCGGGACTAGGATCTGACACCGTCCTAATTAATGCCGTTTACAGCACTATCCAAAATTGGAGGGCCACCCACAACCTATGCCTGAATGATGGAAAAAATTAGCTCCTCGTCATTGGCTCCCTACATCGGATCAGACACCTTGATTCCAACTGCTCATCTTTCAGCATAGACTGCTCTGCCATTTCAGTCTCAAAGCATATACACATTTTGGGGGTCTACCTCGAATCCGTCCTTTCTGTGAACATTCATGTTAATGCCCTTGCTTCCTCCACAGCCTACACTGCTAGCCTCATTTCCCTGAGCAGGCAGCTTCTCTCTTCAAGTAACTGCATCACTCTTGCTCCAGCTCTTATCCTCTCTAAACTTGATTATTGCAATGTCCTCCTCATGGTACCTTCAACTCAAACTTGCTGAAATTGCAACTTCTCCAAAACAAAGCTCATTGCTGTGCCCTCAGCCTCAAACATTCGGACCACATTTCTTCCACCAGACGCGAAGCCCACTGGCTCCCTGTCAAAGCTTGTATAGAATTTATAACATTATCCATCGCGCATCACTGTGTCCATGTTAGGCAAGCTTGAATGCAGTACCCTTTGGGTGCACTAAAACAAACCTGACCTCCTGGCAATAGGAACCCAACCTTCGGTATAAGTCTGTACTACACAGGTTAGTAGCATGTTGAGCAGCCAGGCTTATCTCAAGATGGGTCAATGTGAGCTGTAGGGTAGTTACACAGAGATTCACAGTGACAAGTATTCAAATAAACTCTTACACACAAGATTTCTTGAGCAAACAATTATTAATTTATTTACCAGTCAGTTATAGTAAGCCTTCTTCAGAAGGGAGCAATATAAAACAACACACAAATACCATCCAAAAATACACACTCCTAGTTATCTAAATCAGCAATTACCCATTTGGGATGACACACAGGCACTACCTACACCCTCCGGTGACTTCAATAGCTAGGGTGCTGTTGGCATTAATATATCACTGTTGCATTTAGAATATTCTTGGGAGTAGTGTTAAAGAGAAGAGAGTTAAGAATAAAACAAGTATTCACACAGTTATTCTGAAGTAGGTAAGTACTTTCAATACAACCCCCCAATGCAAAGTTAGTTAACCCTTTTCTGGAAGGAAGGCAAAAACACATTAACAGAAGAGAGAAGAGTCTTTCAGGGAGCCAGGCCAGCCAATGGTAAGTTAGCAAACGTTAAGGTGAACTGATGCACTTCTTGCAGATAAGTATGAAGTATTTTCCAATGTTTAAAAAGTCTTGGTACAATAGAAGAAATCAAAGTAGGGGCACGAGCTGATTAGGCTTGAGAGGTAAAGAAGCTGATAGCAACTCTACACATGCAACCAAGCAAGTCTCCAACGAGGACAAGTGGCTACACAACAAGAGGTAAGTTCTCAGACTTTACAGTACCTTTAGGTTGAAGAAAAAGTGCAGCAGATGACTTCTGTTGCTGTGCAGCTCTGCAGATCTCACTGTTCTTGGGCCTCAGTCGTGGGGACGAGAGGGAGGGCCTTTAGGGACTCCAGCACTGCAATGGGACGGTCACCGCTCGCAACAGGACATAGTTCAAACAAGTGGCCGTTCAGTGTTTCGGCTCCTCGTGTCTACCGCAAATAGCAACACAGCAGTTCCTGGCTGTAGAGATGGGCTTTCCTCCCGACTGGGGTCCCGCACTCTGTTGAGGGGGCTCAGGCTCGGTCAGTCCTGCTTCCTGAGGTCTTCCTGCAGCTCTTGGCCATCTTAAAAGCAATGCACACAAACTGGTGCTCCTCTCCCTCGCTATCTGGTTCCAGCAGCGACTGCAGTGGCTACTCGACCAGCGTTTAAAGGATGTCCAGGTGGCTTACTTTGGAGTTGATTGGTCCCACCAACTCAATGGTCCTTCGTCCAGTGGTCAACTCTGCCTTCCAAACCAAAATGTTTTGCCTTTTATGCAGCTTGCTCCCATTCATTCCAGCCTAGCTGTCAGTCACCCAGCAGGGTGGCTGTCCTTGCCGGGCCATCACTACATAGTGCATTTGAGGCTCCTAGGAGACTAAGCACAGGAAGTTTCTGGCACCTCCCTCGCTTCCTGCCCCCGCCAGACACCCTTGAACCAGAGGCAGGTTTTACTTGTGAAGCCTGCCAAAGAGAAAACGAACAAAGGGACCAAACCTGGATTGGTGCACAGAGTAAATCTCAAGAAGGACCTTTCCACAAAAAAAATGGCAAAAAAAGAAGACCGGTCCATTTTGACAAAAATGGCACCTATGGGTGCTTTACCGTGGATGCGAATGCAGTCTGTGATAAAATCCCATAATGGTAGTAAAAGGTAAACCACTGCCACCAGCCATTCCGTGAGGAAAGGGTAACATAAAAATGTTACATGAGAAGCTAGACAAAGTGGATATTAGGTAACCCCTCCAGCACCCTATGGTAAAATAGTGTGCTCTGGGTCTAGAAAGATACAAATGTAAGTAAAGTCAATTTCACTTTATTGCGGGGGAAACGCAATATCGCAGAGAAGGTATTTAAACCTTGGGGAAATCTAACAGACTTCCCTGTGCCACTGCACTGAAGGTGCTGTGTGCCACAATGTAAAAAATGATGCCTATGGAGTTTTTCAGACTCCACAAAAGAAACACAAATCACATTAGTGGGAAAAAGGGTCTCACTCTCTCCAGTTTTAAAAAAATAAGTCCTCAAAATCCAGCAAAGTTGCTGGGGGTCTCTAAGGTAGAGGGAATTAGCACATGTCTGAGAATTCTCTCTAACACTGTACCACGTGGACAAGGAGCTTGCTCTGCCCCGTTGACACTCTGGTGCTCACCAGCCACTCGGAGTGAACACGAATTTCAGAGAGTCTCTCTCTCTCTCTCTGCTGAAATGATCTGTCATAGCACCACTCTCTGCTGCATGGCCTCTGCAGCTCAGAGCTCCTGCTCTGATGACCCTCTCAGGACCGGCTCCACGTACACATCAGTCGTGCTCCCGGCATCTCCTGCATTCAACAATGGCTGCTCATAGCTCTCACTACTACTCCGCCTCCCACTGCCTCTCTCCTTCTCTATGGCCAGCCCCTGGGGGAGCTTTTTATGCCTCACAGTCTCCCTCAGGTGTGTGTCATTACCAATATGATTGCAAGGGGTAGGGAGTTTAATGTCAGGACAGGCTGGTCCCTTGCGCAACCAATCGTCTGGGTTTCGCCTGCGGCCTAGCACATGGTTTTGACGGGGAACCAAACTCCAAGGCTCCCTGGAGTTTAACAAGTTCAGCGTGGGTTGGCAAGTCCTTGAACCATTCGGTGCTACCAGGACCTCGACTCAGCTGAGCTGCTAAGCCAATTCGAGTGCCCTATCCAGGGTGGCATCGCTTTAAGCTCCAACGCGAGCCCACACCACTATCCAGATGCCTTGAGAAAGACTTCGGTTGAAACGCGGGTTGGCTGTTTTTTTGCACATTGTGCCTCACGTTGTATTGGAGTACCTACTCCCTGCCAGCGCCCACAACTAACAAGGTTTTGCCAACACACGCTTAACTCATTATTACCAATAGGCTGCACTTTGCAGTCTCTTGCCTGTACATCCCTCTCCTTCGTCCCAGTACCTTGGGGATTGTGGCACTTGGAGTCCACAATGTAAACATTAATTCTTTTCATGGCAATATCATTACTAACTTTATTTCTATCCTTATTTACATTCCAGGATATAAAGATTTTGTTTCACAGGGGAATTAAAGTCTTTTGATTGTAAATTGTTAATATTTAGAGTCTCATTCGTAATTCCCTGTACATCATAGGAGCTTTCACTTCTATAACTGTGTGGCTTTGACAAGGGGCTCTTACTGCCAATACCTGACTGATTATGATAGCTGTCCTCAACATTGGGATCGTTAGTAATGTTATGTGCTCATCTTCAAACTGCTTTGGGAATTATGGGTCTTTTATCTCTGTGAATTGGATTTTCTTCTTCTTAGGCTTTATGATTATTCTTAACCACATTGAGATAGTTAGCTTGGGACGTCAACAGCTCTTTCTGACAGCAAGCCATTACATTTCAGTAACAATGATCTTTCTTCCCTTAGGGAAGATATATACTGTGTCTCATCCAACCGAGTCCTCCTGCTCCCGTGCAGCCCTTCTCCTCCCCAGGCGACCCCCCGCAACCCCTGGCTAATACCACCACCAGAGTCAGGAAGTGCCTGCCTTTCCCTGGCCACCTGGAAGGAGAGTTTAGGTAGGGTCTTTGCGAGGATTCTGAAGGTTTCATTACAGGAACCACTGAGAAAAATATAGTGTGCGACTGTGCAGCCCTGCATAATATCAATGCTCGTTACTCGGGTGTGACGATTCACCAGGTCTCGACACTTCTTCCCAGGGGGGAGCCGGTCCCTATGAGGCTACGGTGGCGAGTTTGCTACCCAATGATCCCTCGAGGGGTGGTAAAAAGCGGGAGGACCTCATATGAAGAGACTCCCCTCATGGGGACACGGACTCCCATCTAGTGAAAGACCTCCCTAAAACCTTATGTAGCCCCTGTTTTGTTTTTTTTGGCCCAGGTGAGCACAATATTAAGAATACACCAGGCCAGAACTGAATCTCACTGGTGCCACCTCACCTTCCCAGACCAGCTGGTCTGGTGAGGCATTGAGCAAACTGCAAATAAATGGCTGTTATTCAGGAGATAGGTACAATACAGAGTTCCAGATCTTAATGAGGCACAGTATACGAGGGGACCATTGATGCTCCATTTGGCTTTTATATAAAAAGGATTCACTTATTAAACATATGCAAAACAATTCAAATTCACTCATGCCCCACTACGGTTACCAGACAATTGGTAGAAAAAAAATTGGTCGACTGGACAAATGGTCGAACCAATTTGGTCGAAAACCAAATGGTCGAATTTTTTTTTTTTTGTTGGGGGGGTCCCCCAACCCCCTTTTTTTTAAAAACGAAAACCTGAAAAAATAAATAAAAAAAAAAAAAAAAAAAAAAGACCATTTGGTTTTCGACGAAATTGCGTCGACCAAATGTCTTTCAACCAGTTTTCAGTCGACCAAATGTCTGGACACCCCGCACTCCATGTTCCTATTCCATGGTTAATACTGCCATAATCTCGGTAAATGATACCCATCGCATAAACCCCTCTGCATGTTAACCTTTAGCAGGTTTGCCATCTATCCCACTGAGCATTGCTTTCTGAACCTCCCACAAACCAATCCAATTACCACCCATTGCACTACATGGGCAGCTGCAGCCTACCCCTATTAGTAAAGTCCCAGCTTTATACCGCTACAGTAATACTCCTTAAATTCCCTGATGCTATATTTTATGCATTTTAATCTGTTTGGATCATAGATTTTGTAAAGACAAGCTTTTAAATTACATTAGGGGAATAACTTGTTTTAATTATTCTGTGCGTATTGCTATTTTCTCTGCTGTATATGTGCACTGGACGGCATCTTTGAAACCGTGTTGAAGTGAAGAAACTACAACTTCCAGCACTCTTGTAGTTCGTATGACAGGCACGTGCAAGTGCCAGCACGTCAAAGCCGGTTTGTATCACGGCGAGTGGCTTAGGCGCCCCGCTCTTGATATTTCCTCGTATTATCGACTCTGCTATTCATATCTTTTAATTGACTACATGCTGCAAGCTGCTTTCAGAGGAATCGTAGAGCTAGGATATTAGTTATGTCAGAAGACACTATCAAAGTGACTGGCCTGGCAGGTGGGGAAGTATCTAAATGTGGGGCTGTTGACAAGCCTCTGGTACCAGAAGTACCCCCACCTGACAATTATAATGGCAAGAGCAGTGGAGACACTATAATCAACCACAAAAGCAGGTGAAACTTGAGTAAGTGCCCGGGAATAGTGCCTATTGTGTCATCAGTATCACACTTATTAAAATGTGCATCATTAAACACACAGTCGCTTGTGCGACATGCAGTTTAAGTGGCCGATTTTATTGTGGAATCCAATCTTGATATATTAGGCGTTACTGAGGCATGGCTCTATGAGGCTGCCCATCATCTGTTGCAATTGGCCACTCCGGCCGGTTATTTATCTGTTCACACTGATCGTGTAGGGGAATAGAGGGTGGGGCGATCGGGGGAGGTCAGAGGCCATAATCCATAAGCAAGATGTTAAATTTTACATATCAGATGTACCACATTTGGATCACAGTGAGACATTGCGTTTTAAAAGTTATTAACTCTGTTAGTACTTTCAGTTTACTGTTATTGTATAGACCACCTATGATGACGCCAAAGCTTGAGGAAGAACTTTTTGCACTCTTGGGCAGTATATCCAGACATCAATAATTTCTTTTAGTACTCAGTGATTTTAATTTATGGGCAAATGATCCCATGGACCATGATGCAGTTTCTTTATTGCAAACGCTTCAATTTGTGTTAATCTTCCCACTCATAAGGGCGGGAATATTTTGGACTGGGTACCATTGAAAAATCAAAAGTTGTCTCACATACAAGTGAATGACTATTTGGCAAGATCACCTTTCTTTATCTTTTTAGGTATATCTCTCCCATCTATCCAATACACATTTGCAGTCAAATAAAGTACCTGCTCCGGTCGGGAACTGCAGGAAAGTGGTGGGTGAGGCTGTAGTGATCTCTCACTTTTACCCTCTTTAAAAGA
Source organism: Ambystoma mexicanum (assembly GCF_040938575.1). Taxonomy (NCBI): domain Eukaryota; kingdom Metazoa; phylum Chordata; class Amphibia; order Caudata; family Ambystomatidae; genus Ambystoma; species Ambystoma mexicanum. The sequence goes on along the minus strand of NC_090926.1, from coordinate 1,265,160,228 downwards.
TGATATTCCTCCTGAGGAGTTTATCATTTTAGAACTGCAACGAATCAAGCTTTTGATACATTAGCACCTATGAGATCTGTAAACCAGAAGAAGTCTACTGTATCTAATTCACGGTACACACCAGACGTCTTAAGTGCTAGAGTGGCCAAACGCAAAGCTGAACGTAACTGGCGAAAACATCCCTCAGATATTAATCTTGCAGCGTATAAATACGCAGCTAAACTTTTAAAATCTACAGTTTTTAAAGCAAAAGAAACTAACTTGAACGGCAGGATAGAATTGGCAAAATTACAACCCAAAGAATGTTTTACCATGTTACAGGAATTACAAGGGACTATGGTTAAATCTTGGACGATCAAAGACAATGATTGCTGTCATTGCATTCACGACGGGTTCATCCAGAAAACTGACCAAGTGAAAACAATACAGAGCGCAGCTGATGTAACCTCTTCCTCTAGTAATATTACAGTCTGAGGCTCCACTGTTTAACTTTAAAGAGGTGTCGGAGGAGGAGGATATGGAGGTTGTACACACGTTGAAACCAACATCTTTCCCGCCTCCTTTTCAATGATTTTTCTAGGACCCTGAGACAATGGGTTAATCAATTCATTAATGGCTCTTTTCAGGAAGCTCATGTACCAGATTATATTGAAAAGGCATGGATCACACCATTGTTGGACCCAATGGATGCAGCCAATTATAGGCCTATCACGAATGTCCCGTTTGTGCTAAAAATATTGGATAAAATTGCATATAACCAATATCAAATATTTATAGTTATATAACATGGTTATATATTTATAGAGCAACAAGACATTCTTGCTTCGGAACAGTCTGGCTTTCGCCCCAACCATGGCACAGAGACTGCACTTTTGGACTTAAAATCCAATATTGCAAGTATTATTAAGAGTGGCAGTCTGGCATTACTTCTGCTATTAGATACCTCTGCCGCCTTCATTTTAGTTGGTCATTCCCTTCTGGCGGACAGATTGATAAAAGTTGGCAAGTGTACACCTTCTGCCGCTTCCTGGTTCAAGTCATTTCTTGGATCTTGAACTGCGAACGTGGTCATAGAGAATGCTCAATCATACAGAACGTCTCTTATATGAGTACAGTCACTGCTTTTTTAACATATATTCCAGACCACTATGTGATCTTCTCTCTTCCTTGGGGATACAGTTCGCAAACTATGCGAAAGAGGCCCAGATTGTGATGAAGCTCCCTGGATCCTATTCAAAAAGTGAGCTGCTTATTAAACATTCTTAGATAACCTGACAACACCAATGCAACAAAAACAACTAGCACTAAAGGCAAAGAGAGGTTTACACAAGATACAATTTGACTGGAAATAGTGAAGGCTATCCAACACTCTTGCGATCAGATATCTCCCCCTGTGAAAGCGATAACCCCTCTTGTAGAGACTGATTGAATCTTTCCACTCACTCAAATACGACTTTACGGGATGAACCGCATCTCCCGTTAGACCTATATCTAGTGACCTATCGTTACTCACAGAGATCATCAATAGTGAACACAATAACAACAATGAACATAATATTTTAACACTAGAGCAGAAAAGAGCTGGCCAGGGTGAGCAAAGGAGTTATAACAAAATTACACAAAGTTAACAATAGAAATCCTAGCACATCCAAGTCATATGACAATAAGCATAATCCGCACTTACCCAAAGACGATATCCTTCTGTTAATAATGGTAGATAGACAACAACAAGATCCTTGTCCAACTAGATCTATTGTACTTGAAGTTTAACTAATCCCAAGCATAGAGCTGATACGATGTCGAGATATACAATCTATGATACCGTCTCTAATCATTAAAGAAATCATTTGGAACTCCAAAGCCAAACTTAAAGAATATGGTCTGAAAGTGGATAATAAAAAAAGCTTCTATAACTCTCAAAGTTAAAAAAAAAATCGAAAATATTCAGAAGGAGAACAGAATTGCCATCTAAGAGATCTCAGTACCAACCACTAACAATAAATAGTCTATGGCTTTCAGGCCACCTAAATAGAGAAGTGGTAATAAAGCCTCTCCAATCAACACTACAAACGTCAAAATGGGCCAGGACATCAAAGCTTTCAAATGAATCAAAGCACTCTGAAGAATGCCAGATGACAAAAAAGCTGTTAATTAGGAGTATGGCTACATGGACAACCAGAGGATTTAAACACCTGATGCAAAAAACGTGGGAAACCCGTTATCAAATTACAATATCTTAGTCTTTCAAGAAACTTTGATAAATATACAACCGATATGGCCAGGCTATCTACTGGATCCCTGCCATTAAACACCAGAAAGGAAGAACATCCGCATGTATGTTAACATCTATCAAATTGTCAACCTGTGCGTCCTCGATACTTCTGGATTCCTCTTCCTCATCCATCTTCTGCCTGAAAAAGTTTCAAGAAATTGGAAGCCTTATTAATTTCAAAGAGAAAACCAAATCCTAAGGACTTAAGCTGAAGTGCCAACAAAATCAAGCTTAAACACCGGAAGAAAATATATCATTCATAAAAATACTTGGTCCTGAAGATCCACATGTTAAGTGGTGAAACACGTGTTGAGACTTTCTGCTTTTTTGATAACAGAGACGTGCATCACAAGGAAAACATATGTAAAAATGGAAATCAGAATGTTTGTCATCCTTACGCATGAGCAACGAAGATCAATCCTGTCTTTTAATCGATTACTGTTGGGAAAACACAACAGTGCATCTTTGTTACAAGCGACAAGGAAACCCAACTAAACAAAGAAAACTCGCCTAGAAAGGGAGTGAATGTTTGCAAATTTTCTTTAAAACACCACAAAGGAATTAGCCTACAAAAAGAGATAAGATACAAATTGCGACATTAACATCCCAAGCAAAGATGATCCATAACATATGGTACATTTTCTTGCAAGCCAATTATAATGTTTTACAAACAGAAAGTGATTCCCATTGTAACATGGGGCGCAGGTGAAATCCTTGGATAACCAACCAAATTGGAATTTACTGGAGGGACTTTTTTTTTGGAAAGCTTTATTAGGCATCCCTAAAAGTTTCCGGATTCAAATAGTTAGATTTGAATTAGGCATGTCCTCCATTCAAACTATAGTTGCTTGGCAGGCCTTAGGCTTACACAGAAAATGCTTATTACCCGACACTGAAGCTCCCACCCTGCTGCCGGTACTCGTTAAAGTCCTAGTTACTAAACAAGACTCGTCACTAAATATCTGGCGAGAACAGTGCATAAATATCATGCAAAATGCTGACATTGATGTCACGCTATTAATGGAGAGTCCAGCGCTATCAAAAACGAATTACGTGAGCGCGACTGGATAGGGGTATGGGATACATGTAAATAATACAAAACTTTTAAAGTCAGCGATTTCAGAATGAAATTAATGCATCAAATGCTGCATACCTTCAGCAGTTCCCTGATAAAAAATACAGAGCCCATATAATGAGGTTACGATTTAACCAACCAGAGACGCAATGGCCCTGCATTATAAACAGATAAATGCGGTTATCGCCTATAGATTTTGTAAACTACCAACTGAAAAGCAAACCTTAGAACACCTCCTCACCAGATGCACAAAGCTTGGTGTATGGAAGGAACACTTTTACAAACATTTAGGGAAATTCAAAGCACTGAATGCAAAAGACATGTGGTCTATGTTATTTAATGCTCAGAATATTTCCCTGAATATTGCAACAATTAAGTTCCTACTCAAATTAAACTTGAAAGATGTACAACAGTAAATAATCTGAGGGGCGTGATTCTTCATATAGAATATCCAGGGAAGTGTCTCTACAAGAATAAAATGCATATTTTAACTGTGTAAATAGAATGAGAATGTATGTGTTAATTTCCCGTGAGCTAATTTAGCCTGTATAGTGAGGTCTGACCCTAGCTCGTAAGTGTACACATTACGAAATATTTTAATTTCATTTTTTAATCTTTTCTTTCTTTTTAACTCATGACATTTTATGTCTAATTATACGTACAGAACTTTGGAACCCTAATTTAAACGTTAACTAAGCGTTCTGTATTTGGATCCATTTGTGTGTACATGTACACGTGTAATGCTATGTGCAATGAAGTTTTTTTTGTAAGGTTCTTCAAGTAACAATACAGTAGAACCTCACAGTAAGACAACGTACGCCAGTATTTCAGAGTGAAAGGAGAAGAGCAGAAAATACATTTAATATCAGGGGTACAGTCTTAGGACCCAGAGGAAACCATGGAAACATGGCAGTGTCCAGGTAAGCACCTAGACGTCTCACTTTGGGAAGAGTTTCAGGTAAGCTTGGAATATTCCATAGGAAATATTGAAGTCAGTAGCCAGTGTGGTGGTTGTGGTGAAAAGCAGGGTAAGTCCCAGTTCCACCCCACGGGTACTGAGATGGTGACAAACCACACCCGGGCACTCCAGAGAAGATCACAGCCAGATTTGAGATCAGCAGCCCCAGGACGAGATTCAAATCAAAGGAGAAATGTGTTTAAAGCCCACCAGCAGAAATCTTCAATCATGTGTGGGTAAGTATCGAGAATAATCTAGCAATCTGGGGCCCAGAGGTGTACTCGTGGTAGTTTTTGTAGAAAATGTGGTTTCAGTAGGTGAAACAACCAGATAATACTTTTGCAGGGTGAGTAAGGGGATCCGGTCACCCAGGAGTTGAACTTCACAACAACCAAAGACACCAATTGCCCTTGCTTTGAGTGGGACAAATCAGCCAGCAGGCCGGAAGAAACCAGCAAAGCCGGTTCTGACAGAAGGACAAATAAAGGAAGGCAGGCCCACCAATTGAAGACGGTCCCGTTATTGGGTAAGATTTTCATATTTATGATACATTTTCCTGACCTGCGTCAACCCCAGAACCTTTTGCTTAGCCTCGGTAATTATTTTACCTTTTTCCTAGGGGAGTGGGAATCTTTTTCCCCTCTGACATTTTTATGTCTCTCCATAGTCTGTGCTTGGATTTATAGTACGTATTTGCAGGTGGGTGGGAGTGATTTACTTGTGGGAGTCAACTTCTTTGGCCTCGCAACCTCTTAAATCCACAGTGTGCCAGTGTGGCAAGTGTGTGAAAGAAAAAGTTCGGAGGAACCACTACCCCTCCTCCGAGGTTGATTAAGGTTATGTTGTTTTCCCACAAACTGCGCCACACAAAATTAGGTCGTTTTAATTGTAACTAATTCAAGGAAAACAATCACAGATCTCCCAAAGGAGAGCCCTTTTCTATGACACGTGTTTCGGCTCTTACTGAGCCTTTTTCAAATTAGGGCATATTGTGTAAACATAACTTCCATTCATATGGTATTCTGTAGTGTTAGGCAGAAACCTGTGCAGTTCCCTTTGGGAACACTGCAAAAGATTTAGGACTACAGGTGTTAGCAGTAAACCGACTTCGTAGCAGTCTGTACCACCCAGATTCACCTGGTAGCTGTGGCTGAGCAGTCAGACTTCCCTCAAGAAGAGTTAGGTAGTATGCAAAGTATACACAATAGGCACTCGGACACAATAGCACAAGCAAACACTGACCAGAGCTTTGGTATCAAAGTATATCATTATTTATTTAAACACACATTGTTTGAAACACTCCAGCACTCTTATTGTAAATCACTCTAAACACAGTTACTATTATGATATATACAACCCTTATTCCTTATCAGACAAGTCTTAGTTAACGCCACTTATTTCCAGACAGAGGTGAGCGCTTAACTATAGATGGCACTCCAATAAGTTCATGAAAAAGGGAGGGAAAAAGGCAGAATATGTGAAGATACACCACTCTAAGATTTAGGAACACTTTTAGCAAGGCAGAAGAGCAAAAGTCACTTGTGAGCCAAAGTCCATAGGCTGGGCCCACTTTTAGAGAGAGTAGAGCCCAAATGCGCCCAAGATCACACAGTTACACTAGGCTTTGAAAGTCTTGCAGAGAGTTCGAAAAGAGTTTAGAGAGGCTCCGAAAAGTTTAGCCAGGGTGTCCCAGGCTAACCCAGGTTCCGGGGGCTAAATCTACCCCGTACAGTCGGTGGCAAGGGAAGCCAGGCGGAACACGGTACCTTAAGTGGGAAGGATCCTCCAGCGGTGGCAGTTGTTCCTGGCAGCGGGTGCAAGTCTCGGCGTCGTCCAGGGGAAGAGAAGATCTCGACTTGGAGGAAAGATGAAGGTTGTTGCACTGCCAGGGAAGAAACCAGCCGCGGAGTTTTCCGGTTAAAGGTATTACCCTTTATTTTGCGGTCGTGGTAAAACGTGGTATTCCGGTTGCCGGGGTGCTTGGCACAGGCAAGGCGGCCACGAGATGCGTCGGGAAGGCGAAAAGACGGTGAAACTGGTTATTCCCACCAGTCAAAGGAAGAAGACTCTCCGGCGGGAGATCTCCTCTGTCGTTGGGAAAAGTGGTGAGACGGTTCAGCAGGGCTCCACCGGTGGTTTCGTCGTAGCCGGTCGGCTCAGTTTCTCCCTCGTCGGATTCTTAGGTCCTGTGGCGACTTCTGAAGTCCCAGTCCCCAAAGCCCTGCTTTTATGCAGAAAACCCCCATTCACTCAGCCTAGCTGTCACTCAAACATGCTAAGTGGTGAGCCGGCCGGCTCATCACTTGGGCCAATCAGGACGGAGTGCGACTTGAGTTGCCTAGGCAACTCAGTCCAGGGTGCCTAAATCCCCCCCCACCCCTCCTAAGTACCCCAGACAGAATGGCACCACTTTGGAGGGCTTCTGTGGAGAAGTCCGCCAAAAAGTGGAACAAAGGGCTCGACTTGGGTTGGAGTCACCACAAACGGCATTTTAGAACCGAGTTTTGGCAAAAAATACCAACCGGAGAATTAATAATAAATAAACCGGCGGTATGTTTGAGGCTATCGTAATTAAATAAATAAAGATATTAGCCTCGAACAATGGGAAAATCCCATAGAGAAATATTTGCGGTTGAATATAAAAAGTAGTATCCACTGCCACCAGCCAAAACTCGATCAGGGGGGACGGAGACGTGCCCCCTCGACTAACAGTACGTCCACAATATAATGGTTTGTACTGGTTCTGTTCAGAATTCAAGACTAGTAAAGTCAATGGTGACTTTACATGCCCTGGGAGACAGTAGTCAGCCACAGGGTATGGAGTCTATACTGGGGGGTCACTATGACACCCCTGTGTTGCTGCACTGAGGGTGCTGTGTAACATCACAAAAACACATGAAGCCCTATGGAGTAAAAGACCCCATAGCCCATTAAACACATCTAGAGTCAAAGGAACACACTCAAATCATGTCCAAGAATGAGGGTAAAAGAGTCTCACTCTTGGCAGGAGAAAAAAATAAACCCCAAAAATCCAGCAAAGCTGCTGGGGGACTCACTAGGTTAGGAAATTCAGCCTAAACAGAGAATTTTCCCTAACATGTAGTGGCAAATTTATTTCCGTTCTGTGTATTCACTGGGTTAGAATCCCACCCGTAGCGATCAAAACTCCATCCCTGCGCGTCGGCTTGCGATGTAAGATTTATAGTACCCTGAAACCTTTGAACTTAGGTTGGGTTGCCCCTTAGGGCATTCCTTTGTAATTTCTTTTATTACTTTTTGAGTGAACTACTGTTCCCAAGAAGTAAAAGTGGGATTCCCCGCCCCCTTTACATTGACTTTAGTGAGCCAGCACACCCCATCTATGAGGTGTGCTGGGGAGATGCACTGTATCCCCTTGTTGCTTACTTACCTGGTAAACCTTTTGTTACAATTGCGAGTTTACTTGAATGGCTAATGGCAGTGAAACTACTTTCATTATTACTCCCAGGCTCTCAAATCAGCTGCGGTAATGTACAGGAGAGCCACCATTCTGCTAGAACAGTAGGCTCCTTTTTACCCAATTTCTCGTTCGCTGCAATTCTAAGTTTTATCTTTGGCAGGAATCCTTTGTATCCCCCGCTGAGGCTCCAGCATGTCTGAGACGACAGGAAGCGAGGGAGGAGTCCAAAACCCTGCAGTACTTTGTCTATCACCTTGCTTGAAAGGAACCAGTTCTGCCCCTTTCTGTAAAATGCAGGGAGAGGTTACACAAGTTGTGCTGTAGTTCCTGATAAGTACTATGATCGTGGAAGCTGCTGACAAGCTAAACAATGGAACCAAATCCAAAGAGGAAGATGAAGAACCAGCGGCTGTAACGATTTCCAGCGACCAGAGAGCCTGATGTGTAACCAGAGCCAGATGTAACCCTTCCAAGGGACCTCGGGGTCCCGAATGCGAGGACTCCTTCCCAGAGGCTGGTGAGATGCACTAGTGCTGGGAAGACCCGCAAAACGAGCAATCCCTTGACGTGTTGTTACCTTGCTAGGCAGAAAAACGCCAATACCAGGGGACCTTCAGCCTGAGTGCAGTGCATGGTCTTCCGAAGTCGGATTTCATCCGAACCTTTGGATCTCCAGAGACCCGATTCAAATCCAGGATGTCCTCACCAGAGTGCAGGAACTAGAGTGTGAAGAGAATCCAACAGGCAATATTAGTTCTTCATCTGGCCCCTGTAAAAACAAAAAAGACACCAAATCCACAGCCGCGTGAAGCTGCAAATAATACATTGTTGGATGCCTCCCCAGTTGAGGACTGCTGCCAGTTTTCCTTCAGTGTCCATTTCTTCAGTCTCCAGACCAAGAACCCATGGACCAGATCATGTGCTGCTGCATCCTGAAGGTATCCAACCAGAAGCTCTTCTTTTCTGCTGAGATACTGTGTGGGCTTGGGGAATACTACCCTTACGTCTTGTGTGAATCATGTGAGGCTGAATGGGTGATGTGTGGTTGGGAGTTTTCCCATACCATTCGTTCAGGTCGAATGCTGGAACACATATAGTGAGTCTTCTGTGAAGTCCCTAACCACTTTTCATCCAACTACTTACTTGACTGAAGAGAAATCCTCTGAAACTCTCCTGAAACTGAACCCTATCCTGACCTGCCTATAGTGGGCTCCTAGACCAATAGGGTCCCCCTTCTGCCACTGAGAAAACTCATGCTCAGGAATTAGGGAAGGGATTTGATGAGAAGGTTTCTGTCTTGAAATATATAACAAGTGTTAAAAGTACCTACTTGTAAATGGTTTGTCAAGTAACTTTGGTTCTGTAATAGAATAAGTTACAAAGTGTGTAAAACCTGATACTAACCTTCAGGTTGCTCCTTTACAAAGTATGGAAGTCAAATTGCTAGCCTTGAATTGTGTGGCACGCTCTAAAAAGTAAAATTGTTGGTAGAGTTATATCATTTCTAAAGTAAATGAGTGTATAAACTGCCCAATAGGATTAAGCCACCTTGAACTGCCTTGTGTCTTTCTAAATGTGTGTTATTGGCTTTTGCTTTCCCTGATCTGCTTTAGTGCATTTCTAAAACAGCCCTGGAGTGAATACTTGTCTTTGAGTGTTTGTAGCCCCTCTTAGCGGCCTTTACTGACCTGGAATAGCTGCTGCTCTTCTAAACCTGTAACACTGGGTTGTGCTTTCCCTGAATTGCTTTAGTGCTCTTGTAAAATAGTTTCACCAGGTTCTTACTTGTCCTTGAGTTGCTTGTAGCCCCTATGAAACATATATTAGGTCACTTGCTTACCTTGATTGGCTGCTGCTCTTCTTAAACTAATATTTCAGAAGTTAATTCAAATAAGTGCGTTTACTTGCCGGACTGAAGTCTCTCAGAGTGTCATTAGAAGAGTACATGGTAAATTACTCACCTGTTGGGTTGTGCTGTCCCTGAATTGCTTAAGGGCACTTCTAAAACAGGTTACTGTGTCCATACTTATCCTTGAGAAGCCTTAGGCCTCTAGGTAGTATGCAAGTTAGGGTACACACTCTGAACTGTGTTCCTATTGGTGTGATAACTGTACCTATTCTTGATAGAAGAACATTACCTATGTAAAGATATCCTTGTAACAGCGTTGGTCTAATCAAGTGTTTCTATAATTGAATAACACTGTATTTTATGACTAATAGGGTCTACTGCCCTTGAATTACCTATTGTATTCTGAAAGTATATCTGACCTGGTTGAACTCCCCAAGAATAGCTTATTGTCATTCAAAATGTGTTATAGATTTGACTCACCTTGACTGCTGATTGTAATCTAAATAAGGGTATACTTTGGGTTGTAAACCATAAGGAACAAGTTACTTACCTGTAACTGTTGTTCTCCAGCATGGGTCTGGCATGGATTCACATGCTCATGAATATTCCCCGTCGTCAGGCTGGGAATCCTCAGTAAAGAAAAAACCAGTATCAGTTTCGTTTCTGATCTGTCTTTCGTAGTAATAACCAATCACTGGTCTCTGCGTCATACTGACCACAGCCAATGACTGCCCTCTACCTAAGCACCGCCTCTGGCAGCCATCTTCAGATTTGGAAGCACGTGAAGTGGCAGTATGACCAAGTGAAGAGCCGCAGAGGGGTAGGCGGGAGGGTTCGCATGTGAATCCATGCCAGACCCATGCTGGAGAACAACAGTTACAGGTAAGTAACTTGTTCCTTCTCCAGCATTGGGTCTGGCATGGATTCACATGCTCATGAATAAAGAATACATAGCAGTACACACATGCACAACCACGGGAGGTGGCAAAGGCTCAACATTAAGCAGTACATCAAACTCAACATTAAGCATCTTACCTCCTCACCAGGCTCACCTCAGGCGAACAGGTTGCGCAGCACTGCTTGGCCGACCCTGGACTCCTCCCTGGAATCCCGATCGACGCAGTAGAATTTCGTGAAGGTGTGCGTCGACCTCCACGTAGCAGCCCTACATATGTCCAGCAGGGGCACACCAGAAAGGAACGCCGTGGTAGCTGCGATCGCTCTGGTGGAATGGGCTCTCGGACTGCCAGGCAGCGGTCGGTTTGCCAACCGATGACAGTACATGATACAGCCGGAGAGCCATCTGGAAATGGAAGCCTTCGAGAGAGCCTTCCCCTGATTGACAGGTCCAAAGTTCACAAAGAGTTGTGACGTCTTCCGAAAACACTTCGTGCGGTCCACGTAGAACTTCAGCGCTCTAGCCACATCCAGCGAGTGCAAAGTCCTCTCAGCCGGCGACGAAGGCGACGGGAAGAACACAGGCAACACCAAGGGTTCGTTGAGATGGAAGTCCAACGGTACCTTGGGCATGAAGGAGGGGTGCGTCCTGAGCACTACCCTCGTGTCGTGAAAAGTCAAGTACGGGGCCTTGCAGGAAAGGGCCTGGATCTCTCCCACCCGTCGTACGGAGGTGATGGCCACAAGAAACGCTGTTTTCCACGACAGAAACTTCAACGGGGCCGAGTGCAGAGGCTCGAACGGAGGTCCCATGAGCTTGGTCAGCACCACGTTGAGCTCCCACGCCGGGGCCGGAGCCTTCACCGGCGGGAACGATCTGAACAGTCCCTTCATGAACTCTTTCACCAGACGATGAGACCACAAGGACGTCCGGCCCGTGGTTCTGGTGTATCGGGAGATCGCAGCAAGATGAATCTTGATGGACGCGTGTGCCAGTCCAGCTTTGGCCAGCGTCAGCAGGTACGGCAGTACCTGGGGAGCCGTAATCCGTAGAGGGTTCATCTTCTGTGCGTGGCACCAGACAGAGAACCTCTTCCATTTGTGTCCGTAGCATTTAAGAGTCGAGGACGCCCTGGCCTTTGCAAGAACCTCTCTGCAGTCGGCCGGTATGTCGTATCCTCCAAACTCTAGCGCTGCAGGAGCCAGGCCTGCAAGTTCAGCGATTTCGGGTCGTGGTGGAGGATGGCGCCTCCTTCCCTGGAGAGTAGATCCGCGTCCACCGGCAGCTTGATTGGCGGGGACGCTGACAAGTCCAGAAGGTCCGGGAACCATGTCTGCCTCGGCCACGCAGGTGCGACGAGGATCATCCTGCACCGTGACCTCTTGAGCTGGTTGACGAGCCGGATTAGCAGTGGCAAAGGAAGGAACGCGTAGAGGAACAGGCCCTCCCAGGGGAACGAGAAAGCATCGCCCATGCTCCTCGCCTGGGGAAACCTGCTGGCGAACCTCCGGCACTTGGAGTTAGTCGCCGTCGCGAACAGGTCGATCTGGGGTGTGCCCCACCGTCGGAAGAGGCGATCCACTAGATCCTGCCGTAGTTCCCACTCGTGGCACGAGCGCAGCTCCCTGCTGAGTGAGTCGGCGATGGTGTTTTTTATCCCTGCCAGATGAAACGGCACCAGAAACATCCTTTGGGCGACGGCCCAATGCCACAGGTCCTGCGCCTCCTTGGACAGTGCTGGGGACCTGGTTCCGCCCTGTTTCCTGATGTAAAACATGGTGGTGGTGTTGTCGGTGAAGATCCTCACCACCTTGCCCTTGAGGGACGGAAGGAAGGACCTGAGGGCCCAGAACACTGCACGGAGCTCCAGGACGTTGATATGGAGGGACTTCTCCGTCGGGAGCCAAAGGCCTCTCGCGTGCAGATTTTCGGTGTGCGCTCCCCACCCTTCCAGGGAGGCATCCGTGGTCACTGTCTCCTGGTGGTCTGGGGTCTGGAAGTCCATGCCCGCCGTCAGATGCGCGCGGTTGCCCCACCACCGGACCGCTCGGCGGAAACTCTCGTCGAGTGTGATCCTCTCCTCGAAGCCGCCCGTCGTTTGGATCCAGCGCGCATCCAGGAACTCCTGCAACAGGCGCATCCGGAGCCTGCACATGGGAATGAGGTAGATGCAAGAAGACATCATTCTGAGGAGGGACTTGATGGACCTCACCTTGGCCGTGTCGGAAACCAACATCCGCTGTACCTTGCCCAGGATGGACCTGGTCCTTTCCTCCGACGGGGAGGCCAGAAGGGACACTGTGTCGAGCTTCGCTCCCAGAAACAGTGCGTTTTGCGCGGGTACCAGGTGGGACTTGGCGTAGGTCCGTGAGAAGTTGGACGGTCCTTGCCGTGTGCTCCACGGCGAGCTCCCTCGTCTTGGCTCGGATGAGCCAGTCGTCCAGGTAGGGGTAGACGTGAATCCCCTCGCGGCGCAGCTGCGCCGCCACCGGTGCAAGGCACTTGGTGAATACCCTGGGTGCCGACCGTAGTCCGAAGGGGAGGGCTTTGAACTGGTAGTGACGCCCTTGGACCACAAACCTGAGGAATTTTCGGTGCCCCTTTAGGATGGGAATATGGAAGTAGGCATCCTCCAAATCCAACGACGACAGGAAGTCTCCTTCCTCCAGCTGCCCCAGGACGTGCTGGAGGGTGACCATCCGGAACTTCTGTGCCTTGATGAACTTGTTCAGACGTCGCAGGTCTAGGATGGGGCGCCATCCTCCCGTCTTCTTCTTCACGAGGAAGTATCTCGAGTAAACTCCGGAGCCCCGAAGCCTCTTTGGGACGAGTTCGATGGCGCCCTTCCTGAGCATCGCCTTTACCTCCAGGAGAAGCTGAGGGACGTGAAGCTCTTTCCTGGCCACGGGGGGGACGCGCGGGCACCTTCTTTGAAACTCGAGCGCGTGGCCCCGGGCTAAGGCGTCCAGCACCCAACGGTCGGTGGAGATGGACTCCCACACGCTGACGAAGCTCCCCAGCCGGCCTCCCACCGGGGTGCTTCGGTGGGGGCCCGACCCCACGGCCGGTTCAATCCTGTTTCGACGAGGCTTTGCCGCCTTGACCTCCTTGGCGACGACGGCGTGGTCCACCAGACTTGCCTCGTCCCCTGTAGGCCTCCTGAGACGACGAGCGGGCCGCTTGACGGTAGGTGGAGAAACCGCCGCCGGAACCTTTGGAGGCGCCCTTGCCTCCGCTGCTCCGAAAGGGCGTCCGTCGTTGCTGCAGAACCCCAAGGTCCCGGGCCGTCTCAGTGTCCGCTTTAATGGCCTGAAGGGAATCGTCCACTGTTTTCCCAAACAGGTTGTTCCCATCGAACGGCATGTCCAGGACTCTGGTCTGTACGTCTTGACGGAGGTCCGTAGCCTTGAGCCATCCACGCCGCCTAAGGCACACGCCGTTGCCCAACTGGCGAAACCCAGTGTCGGCGATGTCCGTCGCAATAGTGATGGCGTGGTCCGACGCCACCTCACCTTCCTGTAGGATCTCCAGGGCATCCGCCCTCTTGTCGTCCGGTAGGAAGTCCAGCAGGGGAGCCAGTTTGTACCATAGCTCCCTGTCGTAGCGGGCCACGATAGCCAAGGCGTTGGCCGCTTTAATCGTCGTCGCTGCAGACGAGATGACCCTGCGTCCCATAGCGTCCAATTTCTTTCCCTCGCCGTCCGGTGGGGATGTCGATGTGGAGGCCGCACCCCCCCCCGCTTTCTTCCTGGCCGCCGCGGAGACGACGGAGTCTGGGGTAGGCTGCGCCCGGAGGCACAGGGGGGCCGCGTCCGGGACCCGGTACTTCTTCTCGTACCGGTCTCTTCTAGCTGGCGTCGTGGAAGGGTTCTTGAGGAGGGCGAGGCCCTCATCCCAAATGTCGTCCAGTAGAGGCACCGCGAGGACCGTCTTCCTCTTGGCCTCGCGCCGTTGATAAAGGAATCCTTCCTTTTTCTTCTCCTCAGGGCAGAGTTGGAAAAGCTCGGATGCCCTGGCGATCATGGAGTGGAACGATCCAATCTCGTCGGGCGGAGAAGCCCTGGTGGGAGGTGACGACGGTAGATCCTCATCGTAAACCTCGTCGTCCGTAACCGTCGCTGCCGTGTCAGTCCCCGTATCATCCCCTCGGGTGGACGGGGAGGAGGGCTGGACAGGGCGCGACGGCTGAAAAGGAGGTGGAGGGTGAATCCTTCTTTTTTTCTTGGGCGGGGGAACACCAGAAGGTCCCGGGTTCAGGAACCCCCGACGGGAGAGGTTCCTCCGTCGGCAACGGTAGTCTCGTCCTTATCTCTGAGCATAAGGACTGTATAGCCAACAAAATGGCCGCCGAGTTGTCTTGCGGCGCTGGCAGAGGGGAATCCGACGGGCGATCAGGGGCCCCGTCGGCACCCTCGACGATGTCGTCGTCACCTGCGTCGGGATCCATCCCGACGGGCCGGTCTTCCACGCCAAGGCCGTGGCTTAAGACCTCGATCAGCTCTTCCTCCGAGGTTGAGGCCGAATCTATGACGACGCCCTGCCCCCCCTTTTTCTTCCCCGCCGGGGATTTCACGGGGGTCCTATCGATGGGCACAAAAGAGGACTCCCTCCGAGGTGGCAGGGAGACTCTGAGCCCCGAGGTCGCCACCACTGGGCTAGCCTCCACAGACTGAGCCAGGGCCGCCGCGACAGTATCGATAGAGGGTTTGGCCGGATGGATTAAGGCCTTCACCACCTTAGGTGCGCTCACCGCCTTATCCTTGAGGGGGGCGGGGGGACACTGCCTCGCTCCCCCTCTGATGGGGCCTTCGAGCTCGACCGGGCCTCTCCAGGAGCTTCGCCGGGTGCTCGCCCTTCCTCTTACCCGACCCAGAGCGTTGGCTCGTGGCTGATGGTGCCGGGGAGTGTGCGCCCTGCCTGGTGCCCGTAGAGCCCGACCGTTCGGCGCTCCCGGTGCCAGCGGACTCGCGGTGCTTGGCCTTGTGTTGGACCCCCGTCGCCGGGGCGTCCTCAAAGGTCTTAGAAGACCGCTCGGATTTCTTCCTCTTCTTCTCGCCTGATGGGCTCTTCCCTTCCAGCCAGTTGGCGAGACGTTGATGGCGGTCCTTCATGGTCCGCTCCGACATATTGCCGCAAAACGCACAGTCCTTCTCCACGTGCGTCTTGTCCTCATGTAAGCAGTAGAGACAAAAGGAGTGTTCGTCCTCCTTAAAGACGTTCTGCAGCTGGCATCCAGGGCAGATCCTGAACAGCTTTCCGGGCGTCGAGCTTCCCTTCTCCTGGGCCATGTCCGGGCCTGAGAAGCTTCTGGAGTCCTCCAAAAGCGTAGCTCGACGAAATCTTCACCCTTGAGGGGCGCAGACGAATCCGACACGGGTCCCCGTTGATCGGATGGAGAGTCGGTGGAGCTTGAGGCTCTTTTGACCAAAAAAACGAAGTTTTTGAGAAAAAACGTGAAAAAATAGCACTAACGCTCGAGAGCAATAGCACGAGGATCCCAACACATGAACGTGCGGTAAAAATCTGAAGATGGCTGCCAGAGGCGGTGCTTAGGTAGAGGGCAGTCATTGGCTGTGGTCAGTATGACGCAGAGACCAGTGATTGGTTATTACTACGAAAGACAGATCAGAAACGAAACTGATACTGGTTTTTTCTTTACCGAGGATTCCCAGCCTGACGACGGGGAATATTCATGAGCATGTGAATCCATGCCAGACCCCATGCTGGAGAAGTATTGAAATGGTTTTGTGTTTATATGATATGTGAACAGTACTTCCAAGATTTATCTTGGTCTACTGTATTTAAATAAACCATTCTTTTTATTGAGTCGGTGTTTCTTTGAACCATTTATATGCTACAATTTCTTTGTACCAAGCTAAAGCCCTTTCCCCCTCTAAGAGAAGCCTTCCTGCTCTGACCCCCGTTGGCTCTGATGAGGTGGGTGTTCGAGTCCTTCCAGACAATGGCAGCTTCCAACACCAAAGCAGGAGACCCATGCACCAAAAAACAAGCAGTAAAACAGCTTGCATAACTGTCCCAGCATAGACTGCATGCCCAAGCCAACGTGGATCACCAGTGGCTGGGCAAGGAAAGCCCAGGATGGAAATCCAGCAGCAAATACTCTGAACTGGAGAAATGCCCAGGACACCAGTCTCGCTGAATATGTACCAGAGGGAAGCAGCAGACCCTTACCCCCATCCGCCACCCTCCTGCATGGCCAAGCCAACGTGGAGCACCAGTGGCTAGTGAAGTAAATCCAGCAGCAAATACTCTGAACTGGAGAAAAGTCTAGGACGCAGTCAAGCCACTGTCTCACTGCATATGCACTAGAGGGAAGGAGCAGACTCTTACCCCCTCCCAAATCACACCCTACTCTATGCTCCGTTTCCTTCTCTCAGTCCATCACAGGAAACCATCTGCATAGTTTATACATTTTCTGCATAGTTTATACATTTTCCAATCTCATTTGGCAATGGCTCAGAAACCCTTACTTGGCAAATTATCCCCAAATCTATGCCTCACTGTATGGCAGAGGGCCAACGTCCTCACCTGTAGACTGAGGGATTGATTGTCCCTGTAGGGCGGTCCTCCTCCAGGTGCCAGGACAATCTGTGGAGCCATGAATTCCTGCTGGGCTTGGGGTCTGTGTAAATCGGCAGATGACTCCACAGTGTCCAGAAAGAGTAGGTGCTTCCCTCGCACCACAAGTCCATCCTTATACTCGCCTGGTTCCAACAGCGCCTCTCCCACCCCACGACCATCATCTACCACCAGCCGGCGATGAACCTAAATGAAAAGGTGTAGAAATAGGGTGAGCTAGGCATACAGCAGCAATATGTTTATATACTCCCATCCCCCAAGATTGTTGCCCAGTAAAGTTCCACATAGACACAGATATGTCAGGTACTAGGCAGCAACCCATGCCTCCTAGCAACACAGAGGACCACGCAGACAAGGAGTTCAGGAACCATAATTATATAACGCGCTTAATACCAACGAGCGGTTTCTAAGTGTAGGATCTGGATTCAAACCTGTGTTTTGCTGCGTTGTCTTGCTTCCAAGACAAACGTGTTGCCCCTGAGCTATCCTTACTCCCCTCCATCAGCAATCCTTCCCGGTTATACTACCAAACCAATACAGAGAGACT
Source organism: Ambystoma mexicanum (assembly GCF_040938575.1). Lineage (NCBI taxonomy): Eukaryota > Metazoa > Chordata > Amphibia > Caudata > Ambystomatidae > Ambystoma > Ambystoma mexicanum. The sequence continues at coordinate 1,265,142,590 of NC_090926.1, read as the reverse complement.
CCATCTTGCTAGTTTGAAATACATTTATAGATCTGGCACAGATTCTGCTCAGGATGGGGCTTGGGATAAATGCCTATGAGGACTAACGGTTTATCTTACCTAAAAGGGTGTTCTGGTCTATGAGCAATCTAAACAAAAAATGAAAAGAATTAATTAGTTATAGTGCATGGGTTTGTTTAGTCTAGTAAGGATACAGAACTTCCCGTCAATCTCTATTCTACTCAGAGAAAGGGATGTAGCACACAGCTTGATTCTTTTCCCAAAACTGTCTTGGGAGGTAAAGAACCATAGATCACAATATGTAAGCTACGCGGGCTGTGGGGTTTGGCTCCTTTTTAGTACATGGCCTCATTCCTAAGGGCTATTTGACCCAACTCTCAAGCCTAGCGGAGTTTCAGGTCTTTTCACCTCGGGGCCAAGCAGATCATGGCAGGTCCCTTTACAGTTTGTTAGGACTTTCAGCCTCTCCATGGTTAGACACTCCATCTTACTGATCCACTGGTGAAACCTGCTCTTTTCATGCTGTGCCCCTGCGGAGTCCGTCTCATCGTCCTTGTGCTTCACAGCCTTAAATAATTCCTCTCCGATCAGCTGGTGTCTCCGAGTTCCTCATTCTTGTGATTAATCAGGGATGATTCTCCCAGAAAACCTGCCCTGGGACCCTTCTCACATGACCAGGGAACGGCAGATGCTTTATGATTCCACACATTGGGGTGTGGTGTTGTAGAGGAGCATGTGGATGCATTTTCCCTGGCTCTCGCCCCCTCACTGCCGTCATATAGCAGGAGAAGAGCTGTATATGGGACCCCATGTCTTGTCCCTATACCAGATTAAGTGTAGGAGAGACGTTATGCACTTAAGCAACCATACCCAATGTACCCATGTACTGAAAAAGTGCAAGGATGTCAGCACACACCACAGGACCTCACGTAGTGCTCAGTGAAATCTGACGAGGGTGAAGTGATGTCAAATGAGGTGTTGAGCCATGCTCGTTACACTGCCCGATTGACGCTCGCTGCAACAATGACACTATACAACGCCACAATGTTGACGCCATCAGGCCTTTAAAACCGGCCTGCTGAACACTCTGTGGCAAAGCCAGCGTAGGCCAAGGGTGCAGTGTTGAGCGCTGTAGGTTATGCTGCCCGATCGGCCCTTGCTGCGACTACGACACACTATACTACGCCACAACGTTGACGCCATCAGGCCTATTGAACCCTCTGTGGCAAAACCCTCGAAGGCCAAAGGCACAGTGTTGAACGATGAAGGGGTGCGGCGCAGAGTGCAAGTATACAATGCAGTCATCGACCAGAGTGAGTATGCAACGCAGTCGTCGACCATCAGCGACTGAAAGGTAAGGAAGGTGCAGGAAGGGGCAGCAGCCACTACCACTCCCTATTAAAATACCCAGTCTTTGGGCGTACTTCCCTTAATCCTGTTGACATCACTTACTCTGTTTTTGTGCAACCTAAGGCTCCCCTTAGTGGTTAGCTGTACTGTGTTCATGTGCTTCTCCCGCTCTTTCCACTGTGTTACTGTTGTTCTGTGAATCTGTGCCCCATTAGGCTTCTCTCCCACTTCAAGGTCACCTTCTATTTCGTTACTGGTGATCTGTGAATCTCTCCCACTTCTAGGTCCCCTTCTACTGTGTACTGTGTAATGTTGATCTGTGAATCTTTGTCTGTTAGGCAAGATTGTATGCAGTACCCGGTGGGAAACTGCATCAGCCTTGCCCTCTTGGCAATCATTCCGTTTGTTTTCTGTCTGTATTTTCTTTGGTTATGGAGTTTTAGCCAACTCCACAGGCATCTTTTCATTTGTGTCACACAGCACCCTCAGTGCAGAAAATGATTTTTCCCGACCACGAACACCGGTAGCGTTAAATCACGGGAGCCATATTTTTCAAGATGGCATCTGAGCCCCCTCTGTAAAAACAGGTCCCGGTCTTCTTTTCTCACCATTTCTTTGTGGAAAGGTCCTTCTAGAGTTTTGCTCTGCGTGCCAAACCAGGTTTGGTTCCTTTGTTCATTCGCCTTTGGCGGGCTTCAGGAGTGAAGACCGCCTCTGGCGCCGAATGTGTCTGGGGTGGGCAGGAAGTGAGGGAGGTGCCCGAAACTCCCTGTGCTTAGTCTCCTAGGAGACCCAAATGCACTCTGTGGTGATTGGCTGGCTGACTGTCTGGCAAGGATGGCCACCCTGCTAGTTGAGTGACAGCTAGGCTGGAATGAAAGGGAGAGAACTGAACAAAAGGCGAGTCTCTTGGCTTGGAAGGCAGAGTCGACCACTGGAACGAAAGAACCGAAGACGAGCTTGAAGAGGACGGTTGCTGCAACTCCTGGACCATTGGTTTGCCCGGTGAAGCCCTGCTGCAGGTCTGAATCGCTAAGTTCATCTCGATAGAGAAGCACTGCAAGGAAAACTCCGCCCTTTGAGTTGGTGGGACCAATCGACTCGACACTAAGACACCCGGATAACATTCTCAGAGCTGGCTGTATTTTCCTCAGAGCACTGCAGGAAACCGAATAACCAGGAAAAGGGACACCAGTTTGTGTGCTTGACTACAGCTACCAGAATTGAAGATTTGGCAGTTGCCAGCTTTTTGACCAGTCCCAGTGCAGGAGTCCCCTGACGTCCTCCCTCTTGTCCCCACGACTGAGGCCCAGGAACAGCGAGATCTGCAGGAGAGTACTTACCTCTAGCAGTGAAAGTGCTTGAAACTTTGCCAACTCACAGGCCTAATCAGCTTGTGACCCAACATATGATTCTTCTTGCTACAAACTATTCCCAAGAACTGTTGCAGAGACTTTTCCGTTTTACTACCAGAACTACTTTATCCTATCCAGACTTTAGCCCATTGACTTTGGCCTAGCCTATTGAATTAACTCTTCTGGTAAACTCAAAATATCTGCACTGCCTAAGAAATAATTGTATTCTTTCTATGTTCTGATAACCTATGCCTTTTTGCTCCTCCTTCAAAGTATTCAAAATGCCGCAGAAACTTAGAGTATACAGTACTGAAGTATATTTGTGTGTGATTATATTGCCTCCTTTTTATGAATGTTTTATAACTGACAGTTGAATAAATTAATAAGTATTTAACAAAGAAACCTTGAGTGTAAGTTTATTTGAACACCTGTGATTGTAGACCTCTGTAACATCATTACAGCTCACATTCCCTCTTGAGATAAGCCTGGCTGCTCAGCTAAGCTACCAAAAACTGGGTAGTACAGACTTATACCAAAGGTTGGTTTTGCTTACACCTGTAGTCCTAGTTGTGTGTAGTGGTCCCAAAGGGTACTGCATACAAACTTTGCCTAACAATCATGTACTACACAAGTTGGTAGAGTGACTGAGCATCCAGGCTTATCTCAAGAGGGGTCAATGTGAGTTGCACAGTCTGTCTCAGTAGTATAAAAGACAGCGTGCCCAAGACATTGGTTAGAATCAGTTCTTTTTTTTAAAAAATCATCTAATTTAACCTGTATTGAATTGTTTGCTGAATTATTGAATTTGTTACTCTGTGGTGCTTAAGTCGCTAGGGAGACAGTAGATTTAAAGAGCAATTGAGTTCCTGCAGTTAAAATTGTAAAGTATCTAAATTGGACGTAATGCGAGGAAACTGAGAAGCCTTTTCGATCAGCTCCTGTTGTGTATGTAAAGAACTACAATCCCCAGAAGGATTGTAGTTCCAAGGCCCTATTTCCATAGAAACCAGGCGCAAACGCGCCAGCGTGCACGGGGCGGCACATTCTGTCTCAGTCTGTGGAAGGAAGTGTAAGGGCGGCTGCGCTAGAAACCCACTAAAGATAAGCCTTTAAATTCATAAGGAATTGCTGATCCTAGACAGCAGAATAAATGGTGAGTTGTCTAAAGGGCGTAGGGTTTTGAATCAAATGGAAAGTGGTTGCCAGAGAGGAGAGTTATTTCAACAACCCCCTTTCAGCCTTATCACACGCTTTGGGACTGCTAAACACTCGTTCAATTTGTAAACATGAAATCAACTTACACAAGTTGATTGAGAAACAATTTGATGCACTGTGCATTACGGAAACATGGCTTAAAGAGCCAATAGGACCTACATGTGACATAGCAGTACCAGAAGGATACACAGTGTATAACAGAAATGGAGATAGTGGGTAGGGTGAGGGAGTGGCCATTATAGCTAGAGAATCAATGAAATTATTCAAAGCAAATTTTAGCTGCAATGGATGTGAAACCTTACCGTTGAAATTAACGTATACACCCAACAAATGCCTTAACATTGTAGTTATCTATAGAACTCCATCTTTAGTTTCAGATTTTGCTAACAAGCTTTGCTCCCAGTTAATAAACTTGAAATCATCAAATACATCCACACTGTTAGTTGGCGATTTCAATTACTGGAGAGGGAATGTGACTGATAAAAAAGCCATTTCATTGGAGAATATGTTAAAAATAAATCTTGATTGCCTTGTGATTAATAAAGAACCTATAACCCCACAAGGAAACCAATTAGATTGAGCCCCAACTCAAAACCTACAGACCGAGAAAGTGATCACTGAACCATGTATATGGAGTGATCACTTTCTAGTCTCTTTGAGGTAACACTGGAAACTACCAAACAGCAACACAACCCCCATATTAAAGTACTGAGTAAAAGCTTTAAAAACATGGGGGCAGAACAACTTAAACCTTGCATATCCAGAATCTTGAAATCTTTTCAAGATCAAGATAGCTGTGAAGTGATGCTAAAATCTGGTGGAACTAAAAGCTCCAATGAAAACCAAAATTTCTGGAAAAACAGCAGGCCCAGGCGTGGTTCAGCGAAGAGCTAAATGAACAAAGTAGAAAAAAGAGCCCTAGAAAGAAAGTGGCACCAAAATCACTAAGGAAAATAAGGACAATTGGAAGCAAGCAAATAAAAATTACAGTGAAAGCATAAGAGAAGCAAAGGCCAATTATTATAATAAGGAAATTGTAGCAACATCAAATGCCACAAGTTAAATATTCAAAATAATAATCGAGAAACCGAAAGGCACTTACACCGCCTTTCTCCCCATTAAAGGAAGACTGTGACATAGTCCAAAATGCCTTTGCATCTAAAACACAAAAGGCAAGAAATAATATAATTAAGGCCAGGGAACTCTCAGGAAACTCTACGCCGGAGACAGACTGTCTTAAACTGGGAGTCATAGATGCATTTAATTTTACATCAGTCTCGGAAATGGAAATGCTGGGGGTATTGAAGCAAATTAAACCTACTTCATGTGCAGAAAACATACTACCATCGAAAATCAATTTAGAAAACAAAGAAATATTTGCACCAATCTTTGTCAAAATAATTGATGCATCTTTCAGAGAAGGCTTAGTGCCTAAGGAAATTAAAAAAGTAACTATTACGCCTTTGGTCAAAAAGGCTGGTCTGGATTCTAAGGACCCAGCTAACCTTTGTCCGATCACTAATTCTAACTTCATGTTAATGTTAAAGGACATTTGTACCGCGCACTAGCACCACTGGAGTGGTCCAACGGCTCTCTGGCGGCTCTGAAAGAGGAAGGGAGTGTGAGTTAGTGGGAGGAAGCTGGAAAAGTGCAAGAGAGCAGTGATGTGCTGTTGGCCTCAGCCCGGTGGGTCTGATGGCTGGGCCTGGGGTGTTTGTGGCTGGTAGTCGTTGTGTACTGTTGTGAGAGTCTGTGTTTTTTGTTTTGTTGTTGCAATGTTGTGAAGTTTGTGCGGTTTGTTGTGCTGTTGAGTTTGGGAGGTGTATGCAGAGTGGGAAATTGTTAGTGGAATTGGTTAGTTGGCATCTCTATCCTGAATTGAGGCGCTGGGCTTGCGTAATCTCCCCAGATGGGGTGCGAGAGTGCCCCTGCGCCTCTGTCCTGATCTGGGCCCGTCCGGAATTCAAGGTCCCTTTCAGATCTGGCCCCCACCTCTACCAGCCTCCCTCACAACCCCACCTGACCTACCCTCCTACTCATATGGCCAGTGCCCCAGCCAATGTCCACAACTCAGCTAGTGTGGCGATTGCCCATAACCCGATAATTCCACAACACTGTGGTACCTGGTAGCAACTAAGGGGCGGGTGAAGGTGTTTGGTGGGATTGGTTGGGGTTGTTGACTCCGTCTCCAAGGGTGTCGCTTGTGTTCCACTCTACCCAGCGTCACCCGTCCAGGTGCCGTGGGAGCTTCCCTTTCGGTTCTGGGAGCTGTCAGTGTCCTCTCCAATTTACTCATCCCTTTTCCTTTCTGTTTTGGTTTTCAGTTTGAGTCTGTGGTGTTGAAGAGCCAAGTCTTTAGTAATTTCCTGAATTTAAGGTGATCTTTGGTGTTTCTTATTTCTTTTGGGATGTTGTTCCAGGTTTTTGCAGCTAAGTGGTAGAAAGAGGTGCCTCCAAGTTTTTTTTCTTAAGGTATGGTTTTAGTTCCAGGCGGATTTCGTTGCTTGACCTGAGGAGTCTCGTTGGCTTGCAGATTATTTTCTTTTGTAGGAATTGTGCTCCTTGTCCACTGATTGCCCTGTGCATTATGCACATTGTTTTGAAGGTGATACAATTTTTTACTGGGAGCCGGTGTAGTGTTTTTAGGGCAGGAGTGATGTGGTCTCTTCTGGATAGTTTGAGGAGTAGTCTGGCTGCTGCGTTATGGATCCGTTGTAGTTTCTTCAGGAGGTATTCTGGTATTTGGAGGTAGAGGCTGTTTGCATAGTCGATTCTTGACATGATGAGGGTAACGATAGTGAGTGTTTTGTGCGTGAAGGAGAGGAAAGGTAGGATTGTTCTTGCCGTGTGGAGGAGGAAGAAACATTTCTTGACTGTTGCATTTATTTGTGGTTCTAAGGTTAGGGTGTTGTCCATCAGGACTCCCAGATTTTTTACTACCTTAGATGGTGTTGGTGCGGTTTCCATTTCCGTTGGCCACGGGATGGCGGTTTCGTTCTCTTGGTCTTTGGATCTGATCATGATTTCTGTCTTTCCTGCGTGGATTTTCAGGTTGTTGGCATTCATCCAGTTGAACACTTCTTTTAGACAGTCGATTAGGGTTGAGTGATCGGCTTCAGTTTCTTTGATTTTGTAGATGATTTGAGTATCATCTGCATAGTTGTAGCATGTAATGTTGTATTTTTTGAAGATTCTGATAACTGGAGTCTGGTAGATGTTGAAGTACAGTGGTGATAGTGAGGATCTTTGTGGCACTCCACAGTCGTTTACTCGTGGAGTGGATTTGAAGGATTTAATCCATACGGTTTCTGTTCTGTCTGCTAGGAATGATTTAGTCCAGAGTAGTGCTGTGTCAGTTATGCCTACGTCTTCTAGTCTTTTGGTTAGGGTGTCATGGCTAACTGTGTTGAAGGCTGCAGAGAGGTCAAGCAGAATAAGGGCTGAGGTTGGGCTTGAGTCTGCGTTTGTTTTAGGTCTTCACAGATGGATAGTAGTGCTGTTTTCGTTCCTCTTCCGGGTCTGAAACCGACTTGAGCTTGGTCTAGCAGGTTGTGTTTTTCTATGTGTTCTTTGGTTAGTTTATATCCGTAGGTTTCCAGGTGGTTTGTCGGGTATGGAATGTTTGAGATCGGCCTGTAGTTGGAGAGGTCTTCTACGTCTCCACTTATGTTTTTCAGAAGTGGTTTGATATATGCTGATTTGAAGGTCCTCGGTACAGTTCCTGTTGCTAGTGATAGATTTAGAAGGTTTCTGTAATATTCTGCTGGCGTTCCTTGTGCACGGATTGATTTGTAGATGTCCGGGGGGCAGGGATCCATGGGTGATCCAGCTTTCTTGCTGCGTTTTACAAGCATTGCGAATGCCTCTCCTGATATTTCAGGAACGGTTTTGAGTTTGTGCTGTGGCTCTGTGTTAGGTTCGTTTGGTTGTATGTTGTGGTTGGTTGGTCTCTTTTGTATGGTTTGTCGGATGTCATTGATTATTTTCTTGAAGTGGTCTGCCAGGGCGTAGCATAGTTTCTGAGGGGGTTGGGGTTTTATCACAGCCTGGTGTGTTTCTCATCTCTTCAATGATGTTAAACAATTCTTTTTGTGTGTTGGTGGTATTGGTGATTCTGTCATCATAATGCCTTCTCTTTGCCTTTTGAATTTTCTTCTTGTATGCATGATTTGTTTATGGAACAGTGTTTTTTTGTCTGGATTGTATTCTTTCCTCCATTCCAGTTACATCGTTTTGTTTTCCTTTTTCATGATGCTTAATAGTGGGGTGAACCATTTTGCCATTGCTCTTATTTTTGATGGGGTGAATGGTTTTTCTGGGGCGATCTTGTCAATTGTATCTGCAATCCATTTGTGTAGTAGCTCTGCTTTCCCGTCTAGGTCAGCTAGCTCTAGTTCTGTAGTTGAGGGTTTGGTTAACTTCAGTTGTTCGAATAGGTTGCTTTCTTAGACGTGTTTCCAGTTTCTTTTTGTGGTGGATGTGAGTTTAGGAGGTTGGATGCAGACTTGAGTAGGCAGAGTGATCACAAATGGGATGATGAGGTGGTTGCTCCATAATTTGTATCGGCGGTGCCGTGGTGAGGAGTCTTTCCTTGGCGAAAATTGCATCGAAGGCGTGTCCTGCTGAGTGTGTTGCCCCTTTGACTAGTTGTTGTAGTTTCATGGTAGTGAGTTGTTCAATCAGTGAGTTTTGGGAGTTGGTGTGACTATCTTCAAACCAGATGTTGAAGTGCCCCAGGATGATTAGGTGTTCGTGGTTGATGGCTAAGTTGGCGATGTCTTCTATGAAATGGTGACGAAGGTTGCATCATATGTCGGTGGTCTGTACACCAGGATGAATGTAATGTTGGTTTTCGGGCTCGTTAGGTGTATTACCATGGTTTCCCAGTTGAGGATGTTGAATGGTTCGTCTGTTTTTATTTTTAGGTGTCTTTTGAATGCTATTGCGATGCCTCCTTTTTTTTCCTGTTTATTTGAAGGCATTTGAAGTTGGTTGGGAGGCAGCTTTGGAGTGTGATTTTGTAGTTGTCGTGCAGCCATGTTTCTGTGATGAATAGGATGTCGATGCCGTTGTCATCGAGTAGGTGGAAGATCTCTGTTTAGTGTTTTGATATGGATCTTGCGTTTATTAATTTGCAGTGGAGTTTGGAGGTGTTGTTTGGTTTGGACTTTCTTGTTGAGGTCGTCTTCTGATCAGTGTTGAGTTTTCCTTCCAGGTCGATCTCTTGTTGAGGTGTAGGTTTCGGGGGTCAACGTCTTCGAGGAGTTCTTCTAGGTTCTGTCTTAGGTTTTTGTTTTCATCAGGTTCGTCTTCCAGGAGTTGTGGTTGTCGATTGGAAGTTCCTCTAGCTTTGGTGATGTAAGGTATTATCGCATCGGACGTGCGTTTGTTGTTTCTAGTGTTTTTCATCCTTCTTCTGCGTGCCTGTGTTAGGTGGTTTGATGTTGCTGCTTCTGGCGTTGGCTTGGTTTGCTCTGGTGACCAGTTGTCAGCGAGGTATGGAGTAGAGGGATTTGTCTCTTTCAATGTTCGAATTTGGTTCCTGTCTGTGGGGGTGTGTTCAGTAGTTGTGATTCCTTGTTGCTGTTCCGGAGTGTTTGTTCTTTCTTCTCTTTTTCTTTCCCTCGGAGTGGGTCGTTTGCGCGGCATTAGAAGATTGAGAGTTGTTTAGTCTGTATTTGTTTTCTGATGTCCAGTTGGTTCTGCTTTGGTCTGGTTGTCTTGTGGTGTAGTACTGAGTGTGGAGGCCTGTCTGCTATCAGTTTGGAGGTGGTATTTCAGCAGATGTTGCTGACTCGTTCAGTCACTGTCTTGGGAGGGGTGGGGAGGTGGTTAAGGCCTGTATACTTGGGTGTTATCGGTGGCTCTCTTTAGTGTTTTGTCTCCCTGTATGCGGTTCACTGCGGTGAGCTAGCTATGTGGGTTTAAGAAGGATATGTACTAGCTGAAGAGTGACTTTGAGGGGCGCAACTAGGACTTATGCCTCATCAACCTAATCGGAGTGTCGCTCCACAGTAATTCACTGGCGGGTTCTGTCTCACTTTAGTGTGAGTTGGTCAGTGAAGTTTGAGAGGCCTGTATAGTGGGAGATAGGCCAATCAATGAAATCTAAATATCACACAATGCAATTTGGACACAGAACCCCAGCTAAATTTGAGAAACTTGTATAGTGGGAGAGACCCATCAATGCAATCTAAATACCACACAATGCAATTTGGACATAGAACCCCTGCTAAATTTGAGAGACCTGTAAAGAGGGAGAGAGGCCCATCAATGCAATCTAGCTGGCATACAAAGCAATTTGGACACAGAACCCCTGCTAAAATTGAGAGGCCCGCCCAGAGGCCTATCAATGCAATCTAAATATCACACAATGCAAATTGGACCTAGAACCCCTGCTAAACTTGAGGCCTGTCTAGAGGTCTATCAATGCAATCTAAATATCACACAATGCAAATTGGACCTAGAACCCCTGCTAAATTTGAGACCTGTAAAGAGGGTGAGAGGCCTATCAATGCAATTTAGCTGGCATACAATGCAATTTGGACATGGAACCCTTGCTAAATTTGAGAGACCTGTAAAGAGGGAGAGAAGCCCATCAATGCAATCTAAATATCACACAATGCAAATTGGACCAAGAACCCCTGCTAAATTTGAGAGACCTGTACAGTGGGAGAGAGGCCCATCAGTGCAATAAAATATCACACAATGCAATTTGGACATGGAACCCTTGCTAAATTTGAGAGACCTGTAAAGAGGGAGAGAGGCCTATCAATGCAATCTAAATATCACACAATGCAAATTGGACCTAGAACCCCTGCTAAACTTGAGAGGCCTGTCTAGAGGTCTGTCAATGCAATCTAAATATCACACAATGCAAATTGGACCTAGAACCCCTGCTAAACTTGAGGCCTGTCTAGAGGTCTATCAATGCAATCTAAATATCACACAATGCAAATTGGACCTACAACCCCTGCTAAATTTGAGACCTGTAAAGAGGGTGAGAGGCCTCTCAATGCAATTTAGCTGGCATACAATGCAATTTGGACATGGAACCCTTGCTAAATTTGAGAGACCTGTAAAGAGGGAGAGAAGCCCATCAATGCAATCTAAATATCACACAATGCAAATTGGACCAAGAACCCCTGCTAAATTTGAGAGACCTGTACAGTGGGAGAGAGGCCCGTCAGTGCAATAAAATATCACACAATGCAATTTGGACATGGAACCCTTGCTAAATTTGAGAGACCTGTAAAGAGGGAGAGAAGCCCATCAATGCAATCTAAATATCACACAATGCAAATTGGACCTAGAACCCCTGCTAAACTTGAGAGGCCTGTCTAGAGGTCTATCAATGCAATCTAAATATCACACAATGCAAATTGGACCTAGAACCCCTGCTAAATTTGAGAGACCCGTACAGTGGGAGAGAGGCCCATCAGTGCAATAAAATATCACACAATGCAATTTGGACATGGAACCCTTGCTAAATTTGAGAGACCTGTAAAGAGGGTGAGAGGACTATCAATGCAATCTAGCTGGCATACAATGCAATTTGGACACAGAACCCCTGCTAAATTTGAGAGGCCTGTCTAGAGGTCTATCAATGCAATCTAAATATCACACAATGCAATTTGCACACAGCACCCCTGCTAAATTTGAGAGACCTGTATAGTGGGAGAGAGGCATATAAATGCAATCCAAATATCACACAATGCAATTTGGACATAGAAATCCTGCTAAGTTTGAGAGACCTGTATAGTGGGAGAGGGGCCCATCAATGCAATCTAGCTGGCATACAATGTAATTTTGACATAGACATAGAACCCTTGCTAAATTGAGAGAACCTGTATAGTGGGATAATGGTACACGGCCACTAGGACTGTTGGGTACCGTATTACATAGTTTGATTTGTCTTCCTTGAGCGGGTGGGAGGGAGAGGGGCAACGGGAATAATCACACTGTTTAATGTTGGTTTGCTAAGTGGCTAGGATTCTAGGGCAGAGTTGCAGCTCTCCCCTAAACCGGGCATCCTTAAGATACTAGACAAAATGGCAACCGACCAATTACAGAAACACATAGAAGGCCAGGTAGCACTTCATAAACAACAATCAGGTTTCAGGGCCGTCCATAGTACGGAGACGGCCATGCTCGACCTGTAAAGCCATATGCTAGAGCTAGTTGACAGAGGCAAAAAAGGGATGCTGATGTTGCTTGATCTTAGTGCCGCCTTTGATCTGGTAGATCATCAACTCCTAGTTAAAGCGTTAAAGAGAATAGCTGGGTGTTCCCCGGTTGCCCTGGACTGGCTCACATCCTTTCTTACGGAGCGCCAGGACATCTAGAGGAAGTTGCAGAGTATTACAGTTTGTTTTCCGAAACTCGAAAATGGGCGTCGACACAGGGCGTGCCAGTAATACTATCCCTAGTGTGAAGTCCACTGTACCCATGATCCCTCAGCGTCTAGGACCCTCAGATTGTATTTTTTCTGACATGAGGTAGCATGAGGAGTAGCGTGAGTACAGATAATCCAAGCAGATAGATAGTACTACAAGCATCCATGCGCATTCTCTCAGAGGGGAGGAAGGGTGGGTCGCATGTGAATCTAAGCAGATACAAGCATCAGAAGAACAAGTTACTCTCTTACCTGGTAACGTTCTTTCGATGGGATGATCCGACGACGTATTCCATATCTTTGACAGTAATCACCACAGCTGTGCTGCTTCTGAACATTTTCGGCGTCTGCATCCTACGTCGATGCGCCGTCCCTGAGGACCTCCTCCGACGGCCGACGTCACCCGATGTGATAAGTAGGAGGCACGACGCCTGTAGCCTCAGTTGTAGTTTTTTCCCCCAGAACGTGTGCCACCAGTCTTCTGCCAGTCAGACACACAAGGCCTTGCGGAAACGTAAGCTGCAATCGCATAAGAAATTCTGCAGCGGGGAAGGTAGGGAGGGAGCGATATGCAATACGTTGTCGGACCATCCCATCGAAAAAACGTTACCAGGTAAGAGAGTAACTTGTTCTTTGAGGGGATTGGGTCCTCCGACGTATTCCATATCTTTGACAGACTCCCAAAGCAGTACCAAAGCAAGGAGGTGGGAAAAGAATTTAGAACACAAATTTAGCATGCCCAATCAAATTGCGGAATAAAGGACTGCCTTGTCAAAGGCCAGATCCTGTCCTCGGATGGAATCGAGGGAGTAGTGACGTACAAAAGTATGCACAGAAGCCCAGGTGGCTGCATCACAGATGTTACGAATAGGAACACCCCTCTGTAGGGCAGTATATGCAGCCAAACCCCTGGTAGAATGGGCCCGCAAGCCAGTCGGTGGGTCCTTACCCTCCAAGCGGTAACACTCAGAGATAGCCAAAATAATCCTACGAGACAAACTCTGGTTCGTCACAGCTTGTCCAAAACGCTTTCCAGCGTAACCAATGAAGAGTTTATCGTCCACTCTGACCCGGGACATGCGTGAAATATAAAAGCTCAACGCTCTCCTAGGATCAAGCCTATGGAGCCTCTCCTCTTCCTTACCAGGATGCGGAGGAGGATAGAATGCCGGAAGAACAACCTTCTGGCCCAAATGAAATTCCGAAACCACCTTCGGAAGAAAGGAAGGACCAACTCTAAGGACAACCCTGTCCTTATGAAACACAGTGAAGGGTGGCTTAACTGAAAGTGCCTGTAACTCACTCACTCTGCGAGCGGAAGTAACCGCAACCAAAAACACAGTTTTAACAGTCTCAAAGGGCAAGAATGCAAAGGCTCAAACAGAGCACCCATAAGAAACTTAAGAACAAGGTTCAAATCCCAACCGGGCACCAGAAAAGGTGATGGAGGGAACACATTAGTGAGCCCTTTCAAAAACTGAGAAATTAAAGTAATCTTAAAATAGGAACATTCTTCAGACGAGCGCTTAAATATGGACAGGGCTGCCAGTACCCACTTGCAAGCCCCTGTGGGCCAAAGAAAGTAAAAAAGACAGAACCATGGGAATGTTTCATTCAAAAGGATCCACATTCTTAACTCTGCACCAGTCGCAGAATTGACGCCAACTGCAACGGTACAGAGACTTTGTTGCCGGCCGTCTGGCCGAGAGCAACACCTCCAACACGTCTTCAGGGAGGTCCCAATCCTTATACCTCAACCTTTCAGAAGCCAAGCGTGAAGGTTGAGGGATCTGACCTCTGGATGGAGAACCTGAGCCCCTTCCCGTGAGAGCAGATCGTCTCGGTAGGGAAGACGACGTGGAGGGCAGATGGACAAGTCGAGAAGGTCCGAGTACCACGTCCTCCGGGCCCACGCCGGAGCAATGAGGATCATCCGGGAACCGAACCTCCGTGACCTCTGCAGTACTTGCGGGATGACGGGGACTGGAGGAAACGCATACAGCAGCGGGAATGACCACTCCACCACGAACGCGTCTCCTAAGGCTCCTTTCGGAGGAAATTCGCGCGAGCAGAACCTTTCGCACTTCCGGTTGACACTGGAGGCGAAGAGATCCACTTGAGGGGTCCCCCAAAGGGCGAAGATCTCCAGGAGAATCTCTATAGCCAGCTCCCACTCGTGAGAGATTGTGCTCTGCCTGCTCAATGCGTCCGCCGTCTCGTTGTCGTCTCCGGCCAGATGAACAGCCGAGATCGAAACTTCCTGCTGGATGGCCAGAACTCGAGCTGCATCGGCTCCCTGCGCAGAGGAAGTGACCCTGCCCCCCCCCCCCACCTTTTTGTTGAGGTAGTGCATGGCCACCGTGTTGTCCGTCAGGATCAGGACACTCTTTCCTTGCACAGTCGGCAGAAAAGCCCGACGGCCCTCAGCTCGAACAGATTGATATGGAGTCTGGACTCCGACACGGAGACCAACGACTGCTGACTGTCAACTCGTTGGCATGAGCTCCCCATCCCGTGAGGGATGCGTGTGTCACGATCGTCACCTCCGGCCAGGGAAGCCAAAACGGAGCCCCCTTCATCAGATTGCCTTTGACGGCCCACCACAGGTGGTCCTGGGCGACCGAGGACGGCACCTGAACAGGGTCAGACATCCTGCCGGAAAATTGCGACCACTGCGGCTTGAGTGCCCACTGCAAAGATCTCATCCGCAGACGAGCCTCTGGCACCAGAAGAATGCAGGATGCCATGAGGCCGAGCAACCTCAAGAACTCGAACGCCGGGAGCGTCTGGGCAAGTTGAAACTTGTGCACCATCTGCTGAATGTGAAGAGCCCTCACCAGGGGAGGAAAACAGCCCCAGGGATGTGTCGAGCACTACTCCGATGTACTGGAGCCGCTGTGTTGGCGTCAAATGGGACTTCTTTAAATTGAGGGAGAAGCCCAGCTTGTGAAGGGAGTGGCAGGTGACGGACAGATGATCCAGGACTTGCTCGGGAGAGCTCCCCCTGATCACCCAATCGTCCAGGTAGGGGTAGACGTGAATCCCCCTTTCCGGAGATGCGCTGCCACCACCACCATGAGCTTGGTGAAAACCCTTGGGTGGAGGTAAATCGGCAGGACCCGAAACTGAAAGTGCGAGTCGCCAACCGCGAACCTCAGGTACTTCTTGTGCTTGGGATGGATCGGCACATGGAAGTAAGCATCCTTGAGGTCGAGAGACACCAACCAGTCCTGAAGTTGAAGGGCCTGGAGGACTTGAGAGAGAGTGACCATCTTGACCTTGTCCTTCCGTAGGAGTTTGTTCAAACCGCGCAAGTCCATGATGGGTCTCAATGCCCAGTCTTTCTTCAAAATCCGGGGAATAGCATCCCTTGTTCATCTCCGCTACAGGCACCAGTTCTATGGCAACTTTCTCCAGCAGGGCTTGAATTTCCTGCGCAAGGAGCGGTTCCGTGCTCTTCAAAGAGGTTCCCAGTTGGATTGACGTGAGGCCTCTGCCGAAAGGGAAGACAGTAGCTGTGGGTTATGATCTCCAGAACCCACACATCTGAAGTAATGGCACGCCACTCTACAAGATGCTGCGCCAACCTTCCCCAAACCGGCGAACCATGGGACATGGCCTCATGACTGAGTGGTAGCGGCTGTGGCGTTGCCTGAGGGCAAAGAGGCAACTGCCCGAGCGGCTTTGGCACCTCGAGTACCCTGTTTTCCACCTCTGGTACTCCTACGGTGGCCTCTTTGACTGACAGCTCCTCTCGCTTTACTGAAGGATGAGTAATAATGAAAGGAACCTCCCCTCCATTGTTGTCCCCTAGGACGAAAAGGCGCAGGTTGTCGAACTGCAGCGCCCAACGACTTTGCTGCAGCTTTTGAGGTCTGCAACCTCTCAAGGCTCTCGTCAGCCTTGCTGCCAAAAAGATGTTCACCGTCAAAGGGTATGTTGAGGAGCCGGGACTGTACATCAGGAGCGAACCCCGACTTCCACAACCACGCAAACCTGCGAATTACAGTGCTCGCCGCCATGGACCGGCTGACACAATTTGCCATGTCCAAACCCGACTGAACAGCCTCACACATGGCATCCTTGCCATCCTGGACCATAGCAAGGAAACCATCCTGTTCGTCCCCTTCGGGAATATGTTCAGCCGCTAATGCAACACAGTTCCACAGAGTGTGTGTGAAATGAGACAAGGCACATACAAACACTTTGTTCGCCCAGCCATCAAAACGTTTGTCGTCCCTATCCGGAGGGATGGTAGGATACGACGCCTGCTTTGCCAGGGCCGTAGCCGCCTGTACCTCCAAACTCTCCAGAGTTGGGTGCCTGGACAAGTAGCAGGGGTCGCTACTGGATGGACGGTATTTTCGCGATAAAGACTTGCCCACTGACGGGAGACTCTCCGGAGCAGTCCAAGCCGCTTCCACCCTTCTCTGCAGAGCCATATGAAACGGCAGTACCGGGTCAGTGGGGGGACCAAGATCGAGGTTGTCCGTATCATCATCCTGAACAAACTCCCCTGGGGGAGCCGACCATCCAAAGTACTCGGTGACCCGAGACATAAGGCGCCGGTACGAAGAATCGGCATGAATGCCAGGCTGAGGCCTACAAAACTCCACCTCCGGAGAGGTGTCCAGTCCACTGGCATCATGCAGTGACTGCCTCAGGTCTTCAAATTGGCTATGTCCCGAGATAAGCTCATCTGGCACCCTATCCGGAACCAAGCTCTGAAATGTACTCCAGGCGGTGAGAGGAAGGCACCTGGGGACCAAAGCTATGCCTGACCTTAGCCAGAGCCTTTCTAGGGGCTTCCCCCGTGCCACGGGGCCCCTCCGACACCACCGCCTCGAAAGGCGTCGAGGGTGCCAAACAAATCGGCGCCGGGAGAATCAGCGTCGTCAGCCGAAGCGCCGCCGGCGTTGACACAGGCCTCGAAGCCAGAGCTCCGAGTGTGTCCTTCGACGACCTAGGCGCCGACGACCCCCTCGGAGGCAGAGCCTCGAGAGATGCCGTCGACGACCTCGGCGCCAAAGGCATCGACGTCTTCCTCGAAGACTGCACAGGATCACGCGGGCTCGAGCGCGTCAAGGACCAGGACCTGGAACGGGCATGGCAAGAACAGTTACCCTTGTCCGAGCGGGACCTCTCCCGTGAACTGTGCCGACCACCCGAGCCTGAAGGCCTGCGAGCGGTGTCTCTCGACCGATTACGACCGACCCCACTCGGAGGCGCGGACGGACCGGTGCCCTGAGATTCGAGAACCGCCAACATCATCTTCCCGAAGGAAGCCCATTCCTCCGGTGTCGCTTGCATGGTGGGATAAGCGACCCGCCGACGGGCGGAGTCCTCGGAAGGGGACGGGGAAGGCGACCAATGCCCGCGCTTCCGGGAATGCCGCCGAGAGTCGTCTCTCCATTCATCCGTCGAAAGCCCCGCAGACCTTGACTTCCGGGGCTTAGACACCCTACCTACCGACAACTTCTTCTTGCGCTCCCGCAAGGCCTTGGCCGTGATCGACTGGCAGTCGACACAGTCGTCTGTCGTGGGCCTCCCCTAGGCACCAGAGGCAGGTGTCGTGCGAGTCCGTTACCGACATCTTGAACCCACAGTCCCCGCATTTTCTGAAGCCCGGACGCGGGGTTGAAGACGAGGTAGACATCATGAACAGGCTTTTTTACAAACAGGTTCAAAGAACCGCGAAGATTACAACAGAAACTCCAAAGAGTCGAGGCGTACCGAGATTCACGAAGCGAACACGTTCGCGAAAAAAACAGAACTGAGGCTACGGGCGTCGTGCGTCCTACTTATCACATCGGGTGACGTCGGCCGTCGGAGGAGGTCCTCGGGGACAGCGCATCGACGTAGGACGCAGAACATTTTCCGAAGCAGCACGGCTGTGGTGATTACTGTCAAAGATATGGAATACGTCGGAGGGCCCAATCCCCTCGAACTACGATTACGTTGAGTAATGTATCCCTTCTGAGGCTTGTGGAATCTGCTTAGATCACATGCTGTGCATAGATTAGCGAGCAGTGTTAGAAGGAGCTGGGATGTGAGAAGGGTCATGAGGAAATAAATGTCTTAGAACCGCTTGTCCCACTTGAGTATCTGTCTTGGAATGGGTGTCAATGCAGTAGTGCTGAGTAAAGGTGTGAATAGAGCTCCAAGTAGCTGCTTTGTAATGGTGTCAAGGGGTACATTTGCAATGAAAGCCAGAGTGGCCCCAATGCCTCTTGTAGAGTGGGCTCTTGGCGTGAAAGGCAAAGTTTTTTCAGAAAGGGAGTAACACAGCTGGATACAGTTAACAATCCACTTAGAGATGGCACCTTTAGAGACACAATCTCCCTCTTTGCCTGTAGCTACGGAGACAAACAGTTGGTCTATTTTCCTTAGCGGTCTGGTTTTGTCTACATAGTACAGGACCGCCCTACGCACAGTGTGTAGTTTCACCTCAGCTGAGCTTTGTGGGTCTTGGAAGAAAGCCGGAAGCTCGATGGACAGGTTCACGCGGAATTTTGAAATAAACTTAGGTGAGAACCTAGGATGTGTACGTAAAACCAGTTTATCTTTATGAACTGTAAAGAAAGGATCCTGCACTGACAGAGCCTGAATTTCACTGAACCTTCTTATCGATGTAATTGCTACTAAGAAGGCTGTCTTATAAGTCAGGTGTTTGAGACTGCTTTTATGCATGGGCTCGAATGGGGGGCCCATGAGTTTAGCTAGCACCACGTTAAGGTCCCATCCTGGTGGGTTAGAAATTGGAGGGTGAAGTCTCTTTACTCCTTCCATGAAGGCTTTAACCACTGGTATTTTACACCACGACACCTTGTTATGGGGGGTGGTGTATGCTGACAGAGCTGCCAGGTGTACCTTTAGTGAGTTTAAAACCAACCCTGCGTCCAGCAGGTGGAGCATGTATGTGACAATTGTGGAAGGAGTTCAATCAACAGGGTTGATTTGCTTATTCTGGCACCAGATAACAAATCTTCTTCATTTAAGTAGCAGTGCCTCGTGTTTGGCTTCCTAGACTCTCTTAGGATGTCCATACATCTCTGCGGAAAATTGAGATGTCCAAACTCTATGACCTCAGGAGCCATGCTTCCAGGTTCATCGAGTTGGGTTGAGGGTGCACTTTCTGACCCTGGTGCTGGGACAGTAGGTTGTACCAGCCCGGGAGTTTGATGGGTTCGCACACCGCTAGTCTGCGTAAGTGTGGGAACCAGGGTTGTCTCACCCACATGGGAGCAACCAGGACGAGCGTCATCGATTCTCTGTTCATCTTGTTGACCACCTTCCTGATGAGGTGTTGGTGGAAAAGTGTACGCAAACATCCCTGACCAGTTCATCCACAGGGCGTTCCCCTGGGAGTCTGTTGGGGGAACCTGGATGCGAATCCTGGGCACTGACTGTTTTCGCTTGTGGCAAATAGGTCTATAGTGGGGAAATCACACTGAGAGAAGATATCTTCTAGATTTCTCTGTGTAGACACCATTCGTGTTCCTCTGGGAGGGGATCTCTGCTCAAAGCGTCCGCCAGAGAATTGAGATCCCCTGGAACATGTTGAGATGACAGGAAGATGTTCCGTCTGAGTGCCCATATCCAAATTTTCTGGGCGAGCTTGGACAGATTTGCCGAACGAGTCCCTCCTTGCTTGTTTAGGTAAAACATGGCTGTAGTGCTGTCCGTCCGGATCTGCACTGACAGGTTCAACAGGGTAGGGCTTGAAGTGCTCTGAATACTGCCAGAAGCTCTAGCAGGTTGATAGGATTCTTGGCCACTGAGTGAGACCAGAGACCTTGAGCTGTGTGGTGGAGATGGTGAGCTCCCCACCCTGACAGGCATGCGTCCGTTGTGACTACCGCCTGTATCTCGGGATCATAAAAGGGTTTCCCCTTGGACAGATTTTCTCTTGTCCACCAGTGAAGACTTTGTACAAGTGTTGGCAAAACGACCACTAGATCGTCCCACTGACCACTTACCTGAGACCACTGTTTCGCCAGCCATTCTTGCATGGGACGCATGCGCAGGTGCGCGTGGGGGACCAGGTAAATACATGATGCCATCATGCCCAGCAAACGCATTGCTTTGCGTACCGTTATCTGGCGACTGGCCGGATATTGCGGAATTTGCAGCAGTATATTCCGAAATTCTTTCCTCTGATGGAAAGGCCAACCCCTCTTGTGCGTTTAGGACAGCTCCTAAGAACTGTTTGGAGGTGCTTGGCACCAGACTTGACTTATTCTCGTTTAGCTTTCTCCATAATTCAAATAGGAGGTCGATCGTTCTTTGAATGTTTGTTCTGCAAATTACTGGGGTCTCCCCCGTGATGAGCCAGTCGTCCAGATAAGGGTACACTGGGATTGCCTCCCTGCGTAGGTGTGCCGCCGCCACCGCCAGTACTTTGGTGAATACCCTTGGAGCCGAGGCTATCCCGAAGGGCAGTACCTTGAACTGGTAGTGCTGACTGTCCACCTTGAAGCGCAAGTATATTTTGTGCGCTTGGAACATGGAAATATGAAAATAAGCATCTTTCATGTCCAATGTTGCCATGTAATCCCCTTTTTTAGGAGGGGGATTACCTCTTGGAGAGTAGTCATGCAAAATTTTTGGGGCTGACATACATGTTTGCAGGCTTTAAGTCCAATACTGGGCGTATTGTCAAATCTTTTTTTGGCACAAGGAAGTAAGTTGAATAAATACCCTTGTTTACCTGGTGTCCCGGGACGAGTTCCATCGCGTCCTTTGCTAGAAGATTGCCGATCTCTTCGAGGAGGATCTTCTGGTGGTCTAATGAGTGTACTTTTTGACGTGGCGGGTGGTTTCGGGGACGCTCTAACAGTTCTATGCAGTATCCTGCGGACACTGTGGACAGCACCCATCTGTCTGATGTGATCCCCTCCCAAGCTTGGGTGAAGTTGGTAATGGGCCCCCCCCCTACTGGGGATGCGTGAAAGGGACCCTGAATGGAACATCACTGTTTTGGTGGAGGCGTGCCGCCGCCTCTACTGGGGCTTCCTCTACCCTTACCACGTCCTCTCTTATTACCCCTGCCATAACTCTGGGTAGACTGCTGGTTGTTCCATGGTGTACCCTGGGAATAGTTTGTTCCTCTCTGGGAATTTTGTCCGCATGGGCGACGAAAATTGCCATTCCCTATTTGATTCGGGGGTTTGTTGGTTAATTGGCCTAGGGATTTGAGAGTCTCGTACTCCTCCTTGCCATTTTTCAGGGCGTCCTCTACCGCCTTCCCAAACAGTAGATCTGTCTCCACCGGTTTGTCTATTCATGATGCTTGTGTTTCAGGTTTGAACCCAGACTGGCGTAACCAAGCATGTCTTTTGATAACAGTGCTTTCTGCTATCAATCTGCCGGCGTTATCTGCGGCATCAAAGGTTGCTTTTAAGATGCAACCGGACACGGCTCTTCCCTCCGACGCAACCCGTGCCAAATGGCCTTTTAAGGGTTCTGGTGCAGAGTCTATGAGTGCTGCGACTTCCTCCCGCTGGTGGCAGTTGTAACTCGCCAGTAGGGTGGTGGAGTTGGTGATCCTTGCCTGTTAGGCGGAAGTGGAGGCTACTTTCCTACCCAAGCCATAAATCTTCTTGCTCTCCTTGTCGGGAGAAGCTTCGGATGATGACAGGGGTGTTCCCGCCCTCTTTCGTGTGTTCGTAACCACCAGGGAGTCCGGTTTCAGTTGCCCCCTTATGTACAGCGGGTCTGATTGCAAGGGAAGGGTCTATCCTCCTTTGTATCGATTTAAGGATAGGGATGGCCTGGGCAACAGGTCTCCTTTCTCCCACTAATTCGTCGGCAAAGTCCCTCTCTTCCTGTGCTCCCTGGGTGTCAATGTGGAAGTGTTCTGCCGCTCTGGACAGAACTTCATCCAGGAGAGGATGGTTGTCGACCGGGAAGTCGGTAACCGGGGGATCTTTGTCTACTGGTGTTACGCTCACCTGGTATCCACGGGGACGCCACTCACTTGCGGGGACTCTGGTACCCTTCTCAGTCACTCCCTGGTATTATCAGCGGGGAAGTTCTGCCTGGAAAACAGGTGGGCAATGTTCAATACTGGGAAACTGGGGTGAGAGCCTCCCAACACCCGGTATGCCCGCAGCCCCCTCCCCGGACCTTTCCTCACCTCGTTATCTGTTTTGGCATGCTCTCCCTCCTGCCTTCTTGGTAGGGGCGCGTTGTCCTTGTGGGGGTGAGCGATCTAGTAACTTCACTGATGCTCCCCTTAAAGTCTTTCAGGTAGGTCTTATTACTGGTATACTGTAAGCCTTTCTTGCACTAATGTCTTTTCTCTCTCCTTAGATGCGTGAATGTTTGCGGTGGGCCAGGGGCTGAGTTTGGAATCGCCGGCAGGTGATGATGGTGTTTGTGAACGCCTTGATGCAGTAAGTAGGCGCTTGTGCGTGGTGCTAAGATGCCTTGCCTTTTCTAATAATGTCTTTTCTCTCTCCTCAGCTGCACGGGAGTTCGTGGTGGGACGTTTGTTGAATTCGGGATCACCGACGGGTGATTATGGTGAGAGCGCCTTGAGGCGGTAGGTAAGCGCTATGCGCAGCGCTCAAATGCCTTGCCTTTGCTAACCTGTTTGTCCTTTGTTCCCGTAGGTTGCGGCGCTCACCAGAGCAAGAAGTTCCAAGGCGGTGCTGACCGATGGGCAACTCGAGAGGTAAGCCGCCGGTGCAATTGTAAAAGTCTAACGTCTTGTTTTTCCTCCTTTTGCAGGTCCGACGATTCGGGAGACTCGCTGTTCCTTGGATGTTGTTTGCAGGAGCAGAGGGCAGCTAGCGGTGGAATCACAGGTAAGCTGCTGCGAATAACTATGTTCCTTTGTCTTTCAGGTGCCGTTCTTTCCTGGTTCGCAGATGCTGCTGGACACGATGAGAGTCACGCTGCAGGACTGCAGAGTAACGCGAAGCGTGTTCTCTATATCGGGCGTGGTTTAAATAGCCTCAGGAAAAGTAGTCCAGGTAAAGTAGTCCCTAGGCTACCACACCCAAAACACTATACTGCATAGCTTGGTTCCAAGGAACATGGATGCTTCCATGTTGACTGGCATCAAGTAAGGTAGTTCCCAAGCACAGTCCTCATTAAGTATGAGCCTGGCGCCAAAGGCGCCAGGACTGGTCCCAAGAGGGCCGAGGCAAAGGATGCTTCAGCTTGGTGGGGGCCCGAGTCAGGACCCCCTCCTGGTTTATGGGCCTGCCTGGGGGTTTTAAGAGGTGGGCCGTGACAACTGGGGAATCTACCCTGTAGGTTTCTGGGTCGTCCTCTTCCTCCTCTTGGTCCTCATCATCCCCATAGTAGCCCGTCCCAGATTGTTCTCCCAACATGCCCAAATCAGGATCCTCAATAAAGTGTGGATCCTCATTATATTGAGAGCAGGGCCGTATACAGAAAGGGTCCG
Organism: Ambystoma mexicanum; assembly: GCF_040938575.1. NCBI lineage: Eukaryota > Metazoa > Chordata > Amphibia > Caudata > Ambystomatidae > Ambystoma > Ambystoma mexicanum. The sequence continues at coordinate 1,265,118,859 of NC_090926.1, read as the reverse complement.
AAGACCGTGTTGGTGCTTCAACCCGGGACTTCTTACTTGGGGGTATCAGGTCCCTAGAACCTGAGGGTGAAGCCCCGTCAGGGGTATATGAGAGGAAGTGTTCAGGATTCTTGGCATAGAAGTCTGCCAAAGACGACATCCTAGACATAACTCTGTCTATGTCGTCACTAGACCATTCCCTTGAGCTGGGAATGACTCTTTCCTGGGAGAGTTTCCCTGTCTTGTCCTGACTGGACCTCTGTGTTAGTGCAGGGGTCTTTAAAATGACAGAAGAGTGGGTGGAAGAGTTTTCCCTGTTTATTCGCCCCTTCGGAGCCCCTTCATTAGAGTGTGGAGGTTGGGACTCGGGGAACAGCGGTTAAACGGTCTGCTGACGCCGACTCCTGGAGTGCGGCCTGGGGATAGAGGTCGGCTTCGTCTTCCGACGATCGAACCTCCATTACCTTAGGGAGCAAGGAACTCTTGGCAACAGTGGATGGATGGATGCCTGGAGTCATGAAGCGATCTAGATCGAGAATGCCCAGAGGACACCGATTTGGTGGACCGTTCTCTGTGTGCCTCTTTCCGAGAACTCGATGTGCACGTCGAGTCTCGGTGGGACTTATGTTTGGTGGAAGTGGTGTGGGTAGCGCTTGTGTCGCCGGGTGTTTTCCCCATAGCCGCCCTCCCGGACAACCTTCCAAGGCCGGGGACTTGCGCTTGGCTGTCTCTGCACCACGTTGCCCTCGCCGTCTGAAAGCACGGCATCGCTGCCATCGCTGAAGGCGCCCTCCACTGCCATGGCCTCTTGACGCCTGCCGTGGTGGGCCCAACGCTTGATCGAACGGTCCTTTAGTGTTTTCGGTTTAAACCTACTACACGCTCTACAGTTCGCCTCGAGGTGGTCCCTCCGCAAGCAGAGGTTGCATGTGGCGTGTCTGTCAACCCAAGGGTACTTGCGGTTGCACTTGGGGCAAACTTGGAAAGAGGTACCCTCCATACGCACCTTGTGGCAGCAGGCGAATGATTGTAGGAATATATAGAAGATGTACCTATATATTAAAGAGTGTAGAGTATGTGCCACCCCCCACTCTCCCTACTTGCAGGGCCGAGGCCAGAGGCCTTCCGAGGCCCACGTCCGTCGTGCAGCTGTCGAGGGTGGACTCCTTCTCCGGGCCGACATCAAGTGTCGAACTTCGGTGGCTCGACGTTGTGGTGGAGAAATGGGGAAATATGAAGATATTTTAGCAAAATTGTGGCTAAGGCCAGGAACTCGGCGGGATGCTTCCGATCAGTATGGTGGAAAAAAAAAAAATCTTAGGGTCCTAGACGCGTGAGGGAACATGGGTACAGTGGACGTCACACTACGGATAGTATTACTGGCACGCCCTGTGTCGACGCCCATTTTCGAGTTTCGAAAAACAAACTAATACTCTGCAGCTTCCACTAGATGTCGGCCTATGCACAGCATGTGATCTAAGCAGATTCCACAAGTCTCAAAAATTATATATATGGATGATGTCGGCGTCTTATTCACAAATTACGTCGACGAAACGTAACTTGTTATTGAATTGGAGGGAGAATACACCAGGGATAGTGGTAAAATAGCAGAAGTGTAGAGCATAATAGACTTATGGATGTAGCAAAACTGGATGTGCTTAAATAATATGAAAACAGAGCTCATGATCTTTGGAACCAGCACAGCTAGAGCCAAATTAGGAGAGGAGTATAAAACCTTTTTAATTAAAGAGGCTAAAATTCAAGTCATGAGCCAGGTCAAGACACTGGGGATGATGGTTAATGCCACAATTAGCTCAGAGACTCAGGTTAATTATTTGCATAAAAACAATGCATATTACCTACCCCTCATGAGAGCAATTAGACTGTACCTGAATGAGGAGAATACAGCAACTATTGCGAGAGCTATAGTATTGTCTAGACTGGATTACGGTAATGCCCTGTTAATAGGAGCAACAAAAAAAGATCTTGCCAGTTGTCAAGTCATGGAAAAAGATGCGGCACGTATAGTGAAGAGAATAAAAATCAGATCACATAACAATGGCAAGAAAATCTCTGCACTGGCTAAGAGTAGAGGATAGAGTGACTTTCAAGCCTATGACCATTGGAGACGCCCCCCTCTACCTTACGAATCAATTCGTAAAATACACGCTTCTGAGACAGCTACGCTCAGCAGATATAAGTATACATAGCAAGCTTTCTTGATTAAACAATTATTAATTTAGTTAACAGTCAGTTTAATAAGCCTTCTTTAGACGGGAGCAACATATGTAAAACAATAATATACTACCAAATACACACGCTCAGTTTCAATACATCAGTAGATACCCATTTGGGATGGCACACAGACAATTCCTAGACCCTGAGGTGACTTAAATAACTAGGACACAGTGGACACGGATAGGTCACGGGCACATTTAGAGCAATACTGAGTGGAGTGTCAAAAAAGAGATGAGGGAATAAACCAATGGTTAACAAATATTCTTAAACAGGGAAGTACTTTTGAAACCTCCAATGCAAAGTAAATTAACCCTTTCCCAGCCCCACAAGTTATCGAATGTGTGACTTATGTTGAGGGATAGTTAAAGCACAAAGTTAGAGGATAAGAAGAGTCTTTAAGGGAGCCAGGGCAGCCAATGTTAGTTGAGCAAATGTCTAGCTGAGACGAAGCACTTCTTGCAGGTAAATAAAAGTCTTGCACAATGTTTTAGAAGTCGTTGTAGAAAATGAAATCACTGTAGGGTTACAAGCTGGGAGGCTTGTCAGGGTCAAAGCTGCAAGCAACTCTGCAAAAGCAAGACAAGTCTCAACTGAGACATAGCAAAGCTACACCACAAGAGGTAAGTCCTCTCAGTTTTACAGTACCTTTCGTTTGAAGAAATAGGTTCCAGCCGGCTTCTGTTCCTGTGCAGGACTGCAGATCCCGTGTTCCTGGGCCTCAGTCGCGAGGACAAGAGCAAGGACGTCTGGGGACTCCTGCACTACGAATTAAAGGTCGGGGGCAGCAAAGGGTAAAGTTCAGATCAGCGACACTTCGCAATTTCATATCCTCACGGCTCTCGCAAATAGCACCACCACGGTTCTCGGATACCTTAATGGACTTTCCTCGCATCTGGGGTCCAGCACTCTGTTGAGGTGGCTTAGGCTTAGTCAGTCCTGCTTCATGGGAGTCCAGAGGATCTTCCTGTAGCTCGGGTCTGACTAAAAAACGATATACTCGATTCTGGTGTTCCTCTCCCTGGAAATCAGCTCCTGCAGCAGTAATGGAAGTACATTCCGCTCTGAGAGGATGTCCAGACGAGTTCGCTTTGGGGTCGATTCATCCCACCAACCCAAGGGGAGAAGTCGTCCTTGAAGGGCTTCTCTAGTTGAGGCGAATTCGGAGCTTCAGCACAGCAGCAGGGCTTCACCGGGCAAACCAACGGTCCAGGAGTTGTAGCAGGCGTCTCTTACAACTTCTTCGGATTCCTTCGTCCAGTGGTCGACTCTGCCTTCCAAGCCAACAGCCTTGCCTTTTATACAGGTTTCTCCCATTCATTTGCAGCCTAGCTGTCAATCACACTTTGGGTGCATTTCTGTAACCAAGAGGATTAAGCACAGGTAATTTTGTGCACCTCCCTCACTGCCTGCCCCTGCCAGACATGCTGGAGCCAGAGGCGGCCTTCATCAGTGAATCCCGCCAAAGACAAAACGAACAAAGGGACCAAACCTGGTAAATCACAAAAAGGACCTTTTCAACAAAATATGTGGAAAAAAAGAAGACCAGGACCATTTTGACAAAATGGGCACCCATAGGTGCTTTACTGCAATTGCAGCCCGCGGTTAAAACACAATGGTAGGAAAATGTAAACGACTGCCACAAGCCATTAATTGTAGAAAGGGTAACATAAAAATGTTACATGAGAAACTAGAGAAAGGTGTTGCTAAGTAACCCCTCCAGCACCCTATTGTAAGATATTGTGTGTTGGATCTAGTAAGTTACAAAATGCAAGTAAAGTCAATTTCACTTCACTGCTCTTGGAAACGGTAGTTTCACCAAGAGAAGGTGTTTAAACCTTTGGGAAATCTGAAAGACTTCCCTGTGCCACTGCACTGAAGGTGCTGTGTATCACAATGTAAAGACTATGTCTATGGAGTTTGTCAGACTCCCAAGTCAAAAGAAACAGAGTCCAAATCACAGAAAAATACATGAGTGGGGAAAAAGGTCTCTCTCTCTCTAGGTTAGAAAGTATAAGTCCTAAAGTTCAGCAAAAGAGCTGGGGGCCTCTAAGGAAGAACATTTCTGAGAATTTTCCCTAACAGTGTCCCATTAGCTCCATCTCCTAGGTTTCCTTGAACTGTGGTTACTGTTGTGTGCCACCTGTCTGCTCCCTGCTGTGAAATATATCCCCCCTTTGTGTGCTTCCTGTGTTGCGGCGTGGGGCTATGCATCTCTCCTTTCCCTTCTCACTTCCTCCTCCTCGTCGTCTCCTCCCACCCTCTACGGTGTTCTCCATTTCTCCCATCTTCTCTAACTTCTACTCTATCTCCTATCGTATCCTATCCCTCTCACTAAGTCTGGAAGGAAGACGATCAAGAGGGACATCCTGGTCTCCAACCCAGGCCTCCCAATCGCTGATACCTACATCAGTGCTTCCTCCAGACGGACTCTCACCGGCATTCTCTTTGTCGTTCCTTCACCAGACCTATGAACCCTTCATATGGTCTCGGCTCTCTCTCCCATCTCTTCCTCCTCCATTAATGATGGCACTTGGTGGGAGGCCCTCTTGGCTTCCTTCCACTCCTCCAAGGTCATCATTAAGGTCTATCTGAATGACACCGTCATGGTCCAGGGCCCTCAGCCCAATTTCCTCCTGTGGATAGTTGTCTCCCGCGTCTGATCAACTTCCTTCCTTCCTTCTCCCGCTACTCCTACTAGCACCTCTCTGGCTCCTCCGCCACCTCCTTTTGCTGTCTCTCTGGCACCTTCCTCCTCCCCTTTGGCTACTATGTAATCCCTTGCCTCCACCTCTGTCCGCCACATCAGTTTCTGATCTCAAGGTATTGAAGAACATTTTGAATGGTGAATCAATAAGCACACAAGTGTATGGAAATCAGAAGGGATATGCATAGTCGGCTGGAGCTAGTAAGGGAGGTTGAAAATAATCGTACAGAGCTTGAATACGGTTAGGATCAAGAAACGCCCTGAAGAAGACCTCATGGGAAGGCCCAAACATGTGTTGGCATACTACCATTAAAAATGATAAACTAATAACTTTCAGATGTGTTGATGTTTAACTTTTAAAGGATGCAACAATTTGAAGAAACCATTGTTGGTGTATGCACTATTGCTCAAGGGCACAATTGATTTTTGTATTTCTGTTTAGTGGCTGGGGGCTCTAGTCACTTGTCAGTGACCAATGTGGCTATATGCCACCCAAGTGAAATTTCAACTTTGTAAATATAGGTAACAGCTCGGTGGGGTAGAGCCTAGCACTTAGCGATACATCATGGATGAGGCCCTGGAGTGGTTGACCTCCTTCCTCTTGGACCGCCCCTCCCAGTCCAACTTCGTTCCTTACTCTCCACCACCTCTCTCCCTCCACCTGTGGAGTTTCCCAGGGCTCTATCCTCTCACCCTGGATTTTCAACCTCTACCTGGGCCCTTTGGCCCACCTGATCTCCATCTTCTCCTCTAACTTGCAGTGTTATGCGGATGACTGTCCGCTTTCCTTCAGGATCCCCTCAGCCTCCTCTCCTCTCTTGCTCCTTCCTCACATGTCTATCCACAATTCAGGATTGGTACGCCTCCAACGATCTCTGCCTTAATGCTAGTAAGACGGAGATCCTTCTCATTGGGACCCCTGCTCCTGCTTTCCCTCTCTCACCTTGGCCGCCCTCCTTGGGCCCTCTTCCTTTGAGGCCAAAAACCTTGGTGTCATCTTCAACTCCACTCGCTCTTTCTCTCCTCAAATCTTGGACGTTGCCAAGAAGTCCCACTACCAGCTGCACCTCCTCAAGGTTACTCTTCCCTTTCTCACCTTCCCCCAGAAGCTCACTGTCTGCTAGCCCTGGTTGTCTCTAGGCTGCACTACTGCAAAAGCCTTTTTCTCAATCTGCCTTCCTCTAGTCTCCGCCCTCTGCAACTAATCCACAACAGGACTGCAAGACTTATCCTTGGCCTCAAGCCCAGGGACTGCATCTCTCCAGCCCTGAAATCTCTCCATTGTCTCCTAGTGGCTGCAATGATCAAGTTCAAGACCCTTTGCATTGTCCACAAGGTTTTCTGGGGCCGGGCCTGTACTACATCCAATGCTCTCTTCTAAAATACCTTCCTTCTCAAGCCCTTCGCTCAGCTACTTCCAACTCTCTAAAGGTCAGTCGCTACTCCAAGCAGAGTGGGGGGGTAGATCTCTCTCCTCTGCAGGTGCCTCCCTCTGAAATGGCCTCCCTGCCCCTCTCAAAACTTGAACCGGACCACCTGAAGTTCCGGAAGCAGCGCAAAACCTTCATCTTCTCCTCCGCATTCTCTCTCTCCTGCTGACCTACCTGTCTGAGTGTAGCCAAGCAACCAGTCGGTACAGCAGAGTCCCCCTAGGTACCAAGCTCTTTCCTGATCAGCCATCCCTGCACTGCCTCCAGGCGTACCACGCACTTAGGGGCTGTAACCACTTACAGCCCCTTGTCTCCTTGCACTTACACAAAGCTGCATTGCCCTGGCTGCACTTACTCAGAGCAATGCTGCCCTGTTCTCTCCTTCCCTCTATCTGGCACTCCCCCTTTTCCACTTGCACTTTTCATCTCGTACTTGCATGATCGGAATGACACAAAGTCTAGTAAGATTGTTTGTCTTGTCCTCCCTCTGTCTTTCTTGTCTTGTCACGCATAGAAACACTAGTGTACAGGCGTATTATAAATGATTTATCATATGGGAGATATAGGAGGACATACAGAAACGATATGAGAATACTTAATAACGATGTAACTGCAGTAACAAGAGAAACATGTGTGAAATAATAAAGTAATCATATTCAAAGAAGATAAAGTAACTTGCTGACCAATAAGTGTAAATATGCAGTAATGCAAGGTAGATGAGACATATAGAAGCTTGCTATTGAGGAAAATAGAACAAGGCAAGGACGCCCAGGATAGGAAAATGGACTTCGGCTCGTGTTAAGATTCAATCCAGCTACCTCAGCGACAGACCAGAAATGCAGAGTCAGGAGACGTTGGAGAAACAGTTTTGTGTGCAGAATAAGTCTATGTTGGCCTGGGATCAAGGGTGCTATTTTTAAGGAATAATTACAAGGCACAAAGGGAGGCAGACGGAGAAGCCATGCACGAAACATTTTTCTAAATATTAAAGAAGAAATGTGCAAGAGCCAAGTATTGGACAATTAACAGCAAATAAAGCTCCTACAAATGGAGTGAGCAAGTCTCTAGAGGCCAAGAAAAGCAAGAACGCCCAGCATAATGAAATCAAATAGCAGTAAATAAGAGCTCGAAATTGACACATTTGTGGTCTCTTCACATGTGATCAGAAGTCGAAAACATGGGATTTTCATTAAGCTTTGAATGAAGATTGTGATTTGCTTACACTCCCTCGAATGTCCTGAAACAGAGAGAAGGCTACAAGGTCAACTACAGATGGGAAACTTTGGCTTATGGCTGGACGGATGAGGGATGGACTAATTGGGATAGTGGGATGTAATCTGACAGGACTTAAGCACCTGGGTTTCCTTATGCTTGCATGCCGCTAGAGAGCTGAAAGTCCAAGGTTGGATGAGCATGCCAACCAATCAGAGGGTCTATGGGGCAACATGTTATACAATGGTGTACAGACCAATCCTCTGCTATAATAGTGGGTCTGACATGAGAACATGGAGGGGTATAATCCCCTGCTTAGGGAGCTCATGATATCAGCACACATAGGTGGACAGCCTGGGGGGGGGGGGGGCTACCCCCTGCCTCCTTCTCAATTCTATGGAGGAGTTTTATGCTCAGACCAGATCTGAATGAAGGAACCTCTCGGAGTGAGAGGGAGGAGATTCTGGGATTCTGCCCTGTGCGATGTAAGGAGCTGGGACAATGAAATAAGCCCCCGGCAACATCCGAGCACCACTTGAAGCTGTTAAGAGAGATGGGTGTGAGCCCCCTTTGATCCTCTGAGCTGTGGACAACGAAGAGGGTGGCGCCTGCAATCAAAAGAGGGGGGGTCTGGAGGAGGCCCCATCCAGAAGCAGAGTACAAACTTCCAGGGTAGGTGGAATCTCCAAGGCTTCACAAGGCCCATCTATCAACCACCGCAAGTGCGCTCCCTCCAGAATAAAGCATGGTGCCGAAACACTCACCGAGTCCAATGTGCCGCTTCTTATGCCAGAATGTATCACTCTGTCCCTTGACCTTCTCTGAAAAGACATTAAGGACTCGCTGCACTCTGAAATATCTGAGCTTCGAAAAGAGTCCACCACCGAGATCAGAGGAGAGGTAGTGGCACTGGGAGAAAGGGTAGACCACAATGAGCGTTCCCTCACTACCTTTGAAACAGACATGATAGAGGTGCAGGGGAAAATGCTAGCCCTACAGGACTGTAACAAGAGTCTCAAGGCAACATGTGATGACCTAGACTACAGAGCGAGGTGAGATAACCTGAGAGGGAAGTTCCTGAGAGAGGGGGCCGAGGAAAACGGCATTGAGGGCTGCATTCGAGTGCTCTTTTTGCAGGTCAAGGTCAAAGTCATGACTTGCAACCCCCTCCCCCTGAAAACATCAAGATGGAAAGAGTGCACCCAGTGGACCCCAAAGAGAGACGTCAAGAATAGCCACCCCCAGGGATATTGTGATAAAGTTCCATGACTACAGAGTCAAGGAAACAATATTTAGAGAGGCAAGGAAGGTGAATCGCATCTAGTTTTGGGACTTCACACTTCAGATCTACCGGGACGTCTCTCAATCCACCCTAGCAAAAAGAAGGCTCCTTAAACCCATCACCGAAGAGCTGCGGTGTCAAGATATACGATACAGATGGACATACCCGTATGGCCTGAAGTTCAAGTTGAAGGACGCAGTGCACACACTAAACGGTGGAAGAGGGAGCCCAACTACTCAAGATCACACTGTACCAAGAGGGCGCAAAGTGTGGCTGCCACCGATGGGGGTCCGGGGGGAGAGCTCCTGGCATGTGGTGCCACGGCGGACAACAGGAGGAAGAAAGGAGTCGACCGCTGAAAGGGCAGAAAACGGATCCTGCTTATCTTGAGCAAAGCCCAGAACTTTGTTCCCCCAGTATCCGGAGGATGAAAAGCAGACAGGCCTGTTGATACAGATAGTACACAAGTCAGAGCATCACCGTTGGGCATGCACAGAACTGGCCTAATAGTCGGGAGAGCACTCGCTCCAAGTTGGTCTTCTTACAAGGTTCTTGCTGTTATTGTTGGGGCTATTGTTGGGGGTTCGAGTCCTACAATTGGTTTTCGCCATATATAGAAAGCTATTGACAAGCTGGGGTGGATGGCAGGGGGTGAGGGACCATCTTCAAGGGTGGATATTTCCTGACTAGCAGATATTTTGGGGGTTACTCAGGAGATACCAAGAGGGGCAGCAAGCAAATGGCAGTTACTATCATGGGTAATTTATCTCAAGGGACTGTAGTGGCATTATTTCTCAAAAATGGGTCTGACATGAGACCATTGAGGGGTTTGAAGAAGATAGGCTATGAAACGGGCTATGATGGGCAGAGGGCTGGAGAAGCCCTTGCAACGCAGCATGGCGATTAATCTGCGGACGAACAACACCCAGGGCCTGAACACCCCGGGTAAACGTGCATGTTTGTTTAGAGAACTGAGTAGACTCCAGTTGCATACAGTAGCACTTCAGGAAACCCACCTCTTAAAAAAAGACCACGGTCGACTTAGGCATAGATCCTTCCCACACCGATATCATTCCTCGTCCGGTAATAAAAAGGGCGGGGGTCTCATTACTAATGCATAGGGATGTTAACTTTCGCAACCAGCAAGGACACAGAGGGCAGATATATATTAATAGAAGGGGAGCTGCAGGGTAGGCGAGTTAACATACTGTCCTTTTATGCCCCCCAACTCGGCATAGGACCCTTTCATGCTGCGCCTACTGGCGGGGATTGATAAGATGTGGCATTTATAACACGCCTGTACACAATTGTTTCTAGGCGCAGCTATGAGGGGGAACAAGGGAGGACAAAATAATGATTTTACCAGGCCTTGTGTCATTCAGATCACACAAGTTTGGGGAAGAGGGAACGGGAGAAGTGCCAGGGGGGAGCGGAAGGGGGAAGTGCGGGTAACTCACATGTGCAGCCAGCGGGTGGCTCATAAGTGCAGAGAGAAGGGACTCTAGGGTTGCAGATACAGACCCTTAAGTGCTGGGGAGCCCGGAGGCAATGCAAGGGTAACTGGACAAGCAGGAGCCTGGGCCCGAGTTCAGAGAGTGACCAGGTGACCAGTGCGTGGAGCAGTCCGGTGCATCAGCAGGGGAGAGGAGGAGAGAAAGCAAAAGCAAAAAGGAAAGTCTTGAGTTGCTTCTGGAACCAGATGTTGTCTGCTCAAGTTTGAGAAAGGCAGGGAGTCTGTTCCAGAGGGAGACCCCACCCGAGGAGATAGATCTGCCCCCAACTCTCTGCTTGGAGAAGCGTCTGACCCTCTGAGAGTTGGAGGTGGATGAGCAGAGAGCTTGAGGAGGAAGATGTTTTGGTAGAGAAAGTTGGAGGTAGAATAGTCCCAGGCTCCAGAAAGCCTTGTGGACAATGCAGAGGGTCTTGAAGATGATCGTTGCAGCCACGCGAGCCAGTGAAGAGATTTCAGAGTTGGAGAGATACAATCCCCAGGCTTGAGGCAAAGTACAAGTCTCGCAGTCCTGTTCTGGATAAGTTCTAAAGGTCGAAGAGTAGAGGCAGGAAGATTAAGTAAGAGGCTGCTGCAATAGTCCAGCCTTGAGAGGACCAGAGCTCTGGAGACGGTGAGCTTCTGGGGGAAAGTGAGAAAAGGAAGAATACCTCTGAGGCGGTGCAGCTGATAGTTTGACTTCTTACAGATGTCAGGAGAGAAGGAGAGGATGGAGTCAAAGAAGACACCAAGGTGCTTTGCCTCACAGAAAGGAGGAGGAAGAGGGCCCAGAATGGGCGGCCAGAGAGAGAAAGGAAAGGAGGGAGCGGGTGTCCCAATGAGGAGGATCTCAGTCTTACTTGCATTAAGGCAGATATCATTGGCGGCACATCATTCCTGAATTGCGGCCAGACAGTCTGGTATAAGAGAACAAGCAGAGGTGGCTGAGGGGAGCCTGAAAGAGAGCCGAGTGTAAACCGCTTAACATTGAAAATTGGAGCAGAAGGTGGCAATGCGGTGGGCAAGAGGTGCCAGGTAGTAGTTGAAGAGCCAGGGAGAGAGGTTAGACCACTGGGGAACATCACAAGTAGAGCTAGAGATAGAAGAGCAAAGACCCCAGTTGGACCGGAGAGGGTCCGCCGGTGAGAAAGGAGGTCAACTAGGCCAGGGCCTGATCAGTAATACCAAGGATGTCCCGGAGACGACTGAGCAGGATGGCATGGTTGACCGTGTCAAAAGCAGAGGATAGATCAAGGAGAATGAGGACAGAAGAAGATTAGAGTCAAGATTGGAGAGCAAGTCGTCACGGATGTTCAGGAGAGCAGTTTCTGTGCTTCTGGCTGCTCTGAAGCCAGACTAATGGTTATGGAAGCAACCAACATATTCAGTGTGTAGATTAAGCTGGGAGATGGCCAGCGTTTCCAAGAGTTTGCCCAGTAAAGGAGGTAGCGGGTAATAAAATAGCGGCAAAAATGTTGCTGGTAAATAAATTTGCAGCAGAAATGCCATGGTTTGACCCGGTAAAGGTCTACCCCATTATACCATTCACGTGTTAGACCTGCTTTCTGGTTCTACCCGTGGACACGGGTCCAGAGATGCAACATTGCAGAGTATCCAGAGCAAACATTTTCTTCTAACCTAAGGTACTGTGGGGAAAAAGGTATTGCTTACCTGATTCCAAGAAGTCGCTCCAGAGCGTTGGAGTGCACGTAGAAGTGTCCAGGGCAACCCCCTCTTACCTCAGATCCAAGACGCTGCTTGTGTCCCCTTCTCAAGTCAGTTTTAAGTTCTCCTTTGTTAGTTGTTAACTTGCTGCTTGAATAACTCTAAACAATGGATGAAATCCACAGGAACTCTTCGTAATTCGCCGATTGTGAATGCTTCAAGTCCTCTCCGATCTGCCTTTAGTTATGGTTGCGTTTTTTGGACAAAAGACTTACTAGGCGAAGAAATCGTCTCTAGAACCTTGAGCTAAACTTTTGTTGCACTAACTAACCATTTTCCTCCCTTTACTTTGTGTTTGCAGAGTAAATGTATTACTGTATAAACTGTTGAAAACCACATGAGTACGCAGTAACTGAAAACAATAAGTCTTTTCCCTTTCTAACGTTGCTACAAATGTAACCATGAACACACGTAAGTGAAAGTGCCCATTGAAGTGTATTATCAAGTATTCCTAAGTGTTCCAACGTAAAAGTCTGAAGTATTTAAAGTGATTAAGGTGTAAATATAACAAATATATCCTTTTTTTATAATGATAAGTGTAAGTGCTTTTTTGTTGTGCCTGTCTAGCTAAGATTCAGTGTACTTACCTACAGCCAATATCTTACTCTTAAAATAAGTCTGACTGCTCTGTCACTCTACCAAGGTCCTGAGCTAGTACAGACTGATACGAAGAGTTGGGGGATCTGTAAACCACTGGGATAGCTTACTAAAATCTTACTGCCAGTAGGACTCTAAGAAACCTCCCCTAACACACTTGCTTGTACGTGGTTTTTTGTGGTGTTAAAATCCATGGCAGTCATCTTTGGTCCCTGCGGACATGTTCTCTGCCCATGGCTCCCCAGTGCCTTTCGTACTTCCCACTGCAGGGTCCTATAGAACCTTGGTGTATGTCAGGGCGGGTCTTCTCTGGCATACAGGATCCTTACATTAGGCTGAATTGTTTTCTACTGTGAAAAAGCGGAATACTTTTGGGTACTTTCTAGTTCAAGCGCATCTCTGGGAGAGTCTCGACTGGCATATGGAATCCATTGGCGTGTGGTGATACCTGCCACTGCAATTTTGTGTTGCATGGAGGTTTTATTGCCAAATAACCTAGTTTTCCTGGCTATTAAAAATCCCATGTTACTGGCCTCATAAGTGGGGTAGAAGCGTAAGATGAGCATTACTATAGCCAGGATTTCCATAGGATTGCGAGGACTGCACGTGGGGCCATGGTCTAGTAGAGCTGGGAGATCTAGGTGGGGATCAGGCTGGCCCAAGACCTCAATTAAGCTTGGCCCCAGCATCGAGCCAATGGGCCCTCTGCACCAAGCCCAGACCCCCCTCCCAACCCAATTGCTCTGCTAAAGTTTAAACCACACATTTCTGTCTGTCTGCGGGGAAAACCAGCAGGATTTCAAGCTGCAATGAGCCGTGACGGTGGAGCAGCCTTTTGTCACAGATTATTGCAGCTTGGAACACTGTTCATGGTCTCCATAGATGCTAAAGAAGGAAATGTGTGTAGTAACACTTCACTGTGAGTGCTCATGTGTAGGAGGTGAATGGGTAAAAAAACAACACACGTATGGAGAGTCAGCAAAGCAAGTGGGTGAATGTTGGGTTTGAGGGGGTTACAGACAGCGCCAGCTCTTTTTTTTAAAAGCTGGGGTGAGGGAGGATGTTTGTGGCCTACATTCCCCATCAGTGAACATTTAGTCCTTTCAGCTCCTGATGGTGCCATGCAGGCAGTTTGGGTTCTTTTGTTCGCTCCAGTCAGCCGGGTATGACTGCCCATTAGGAACTCGATACAATTGCAGTGGGTAAACTGCAATAACAGCTTTGTGCCTTTTATGGCACCCGATTGTGGGACAGTCTCTGGGCAACTGATTACAAACCTGTGACAATACCTGCCTGTTAATCGCTGTCTTTCAAAGGCAAGAACTTCCAGAATATGTTTTTGGAGATGCGTTGCAGCACCACATGAAGCAAGAGTACAGCTGAAATGGTATGTTTCAAAAGTAGTCCGACTGCGCAAATTAATAACTTTGGCGTGCTTTAGAATTTTGATATATTTTTATTTCAGTTGATGTGTGTTATGGTTAAATAAATCAACCTTCCAGACATGTGAAGAGAATTATAATCAATAAATATGTCAAAGTAAAAAGATACAATATCCATTAATTACATATACTCCTATACATGTACCATTAACTATTACAATTTTACTAAAAATGTCTTGGCTACATATCCATAATTTCATCATTGCTAAAATAAGTGACATATGAGACCAAGCTAATAATAGGCGTTGTCAAAATTAATTCAATTGTATAATGCCTAAGTTATATACACATCTAATTCCCAGATAGCTATGGTGCAAAACTCGCCGTTTGGAACATCGTTAATAAATGTTGCGTGCTCTCTTGTATTTAAGAGTTAATACAACACATGCGAATACGCTTCTCAAAAAGGAATTTTAATATTGTCGACAATTCATGTACATTACTGATATCTGGCAGAGGAGAAAACACCTATGCCATTTAAGAGGGTTCTTCTCCGGGGCCAGGTAGGCATATGGAGATCTGTAGCCATCTTTCTGCAGCCTGTGGGGCACTTCGGCGTTTTATCCTTATGCTATAGCTCTCAACATTTCTTGGCTCCAGGGGGGGGGGGGGACACAAAACCCTTTGTTTTTGGCGCATGAGCCCATTGAAATGTATGGTCGTGTTTGGCCTTTGGCGAGTGGGCGGATGGATGTCAAGGCAGGAGACACCCGCCAAAAGCATGTGAGCCGGCTACTGTGCTTATGTAGTCAACAAAAGTAGTACAATTTAGTTGTACAATAAAATCACTACTGGAACTCACTGGACAAAGGTCGTCTCTAGATGAGTGTTGTTCTTCAAGAGGGAGGGAGGGATCCCAAGGAGATGGTTGGTTAGAATTTGCTCCCTTCTTGGACCACACTTTGGGAGACCAAGATTACTGCACTGCCAAGGTAGTTCCTTTCTTGGGTGGCCATCCACAACTGCATCTAGCTCCTTGACAACAAAAAACAAAAATTGTGCCGTGGAGTGCCACCTGCCCCCACCAGTGTCCATGCCACTGACAGTCAAGGGGTCCTGCCGCCAACACCGGCCAGACCCCAAGTATGAGGCTTGTATTGTGCAGTGTGAGGAGGTAGGACGACAGGTATTGCCATTTTATGGCTCGGCTCGTGTTGGGCTCTTAGAGCCAGGCCAGGCCCCGTGGCTCGGCTCTGGTTTGGCTCAAACAATGAATTCTTAGGTTCGCCCACCTGTATGGTCTAGGAAGGGGGTTCAGAATCCCATCCTATTCCGCCTCCAGGTACCTTACGGCTCGGGCCCAAAGAGCTTGACTGGCCAGCTTTTCTGGTTCTCGGAATCCCCTCCACACCATGAAATGGGGACAAGGACTGGACTTCACCATAGCACACTAATGTAAAGACTGTTGATGCGGTTCACAGACCTGCCTAACAAAAAGGCCTTCAGGATGTCCCTCAAAGAGTCTTCTGGATGGCCAATGACTGACAGATGGTAAACATAGAATGCATGGGGGCAATCTACTTCATTCTGTGGTTGAAAAATTGTAGGGAGGACCTGGCAGGAGCTTCTGAGAGCTAAAGGTAAGATAATGGGGACTTTGGAAACAAATTAAGTTGTGGCATCACATTCCAGGCATTTAAATGTTAGAGGGGCCAATGTAAACTCAGCCCATTTTCCTACAGTCAATCAGTGCAGGGATATCCTTGCTGCAGGCATGTGATCGCCCGTACGTGGCCACAGGCAAGGCAAAACGCACCATTTCAAATGGACAAAGTAAACTCTGCACATAGGGCATTGGACTAGTCTGGTTCCTGTGAATAGGTGCATTTACAATCAAGACCTTATGCCTTAAAGATAAGAGGGATTAAGACAGACACACACACACACACACACACACACACACACACACACACACACACTTCCCATGTTTACCACGGTAAAAATAGAGGAAATCTAGGCCCCAATCTACCCATCTTCCAATGTTATACTACATGTACAGGCAATTCAGGTGCCACCCCACCTCTTCAAGGAAGGATCTATTGCTATACACAAGGTCTCAACACCATGAGCCGCTTCTGGCCCAATACAGTCAAACCTCCCCACACAAGGGACACCATGCCGGACAGTGCTCATGCCCTGCCCAGCGGTTAATTGGCAGGAGCAGGCTTACCATTAGTTCCAAGGATCCATTGGTGAGGCTGGTCCCACCTTGCGACCTGTCCGTCAGGACTGTTAGCTGTACTTTCTTGTTCTGAAAACAAATAGAGCGTTAAAGAGCGTTGGGTATTGAAGGAGCAGAGGTGATGAATCGATTAGAACCTAATCTGGTCAGATGGTGGTGAATCACTCAATTCAGGGGGGCAGCTTACCTCAAAACCACACTCTGCTCCAGGGAGGACTGTCGAGTAATACAGCCAGCAGAGCTTAACTCCGCCAAGAGAGCCCTCTTCTGCTCCATGGGCCGGACAGGTTTTCTATTGCCATTAACCCTTTGTCATGGGCAGACCTTTAAGAGTGCATAGGAACTCACTAAGATTCACAATGGTTTTACACAGAAATGCCCCACGACAATTTAGGGTAGTGTTTACATAGCTGAGAAAAGTGTTCCCATCATCTCTCAAGTATCCGTATCCTTTGTGCGGTGCTATGCCCACCTCTGCCTCCGAGACCAATCTTAGCTCATCTCTACAATCCTGCCCCCAAGCACTTAAAAGAACTATTTCTGCTTAACAAAGTCATGAGATACCACTGGCATCTCTTGAGGTTCACACACTTTCTCTGGCTTCACGGGGCCGGAAAATACCGATATTCCAGGGAAGAGCAATGCTAAAGCCAACGCCAAGGTGTGTTACAGGCCGTTTAGCTGTCAAATCACTAATGCACCGTAACAAGAATATTCAAATCATAAGGCCATTGAGGCTTTTGATCAATATAGATGGATTATTTCAGCCTCAATTCACCTCATCAGGTACATAGCAGTCAGAACATTACATCACTTTCTCAAATGTAATCCATGACACCAACGAACATAGCAAATGGTATGGTCTACATACATGTACTGTAAAACATGCTCAACGAAATGCAAACAATATGAAAGGAAGTGTAAAGCCGTGCCGTCTAAGGCTCACATAATGAAATCAAATGAAGACTTTTAAAAAGAAAAATCGCCAGAGCTGTAAAGGGCTGTTCAGAATCCCAGGCTTTACAACAGTGGAATGTGCACAGGGACCCCAGAGATACACGGGGTGGGAGCAGATATTCTTTCTTGGAAGTGCCCTTCCTTCTTTACAATTTAGAGCTTCATGGATTTTGAAGTTTCATACTCTTTTGTAACAGGACAGCGCATGGTCGGTGAATGTGGAACTCCACTTTTGCATGAGCATCAGTGCAGCAAAGTTGACAGAGTTGTTTTATGTTTTCCAAGTGCATTGGAAATATTTTATGCCGTTTTACACTCTTAGTTGACAGCTCCCTAATCTTTGTCACAAAGCCTACACTTTGCCTACAAATGTGGGACATCATCTTTCAGAACATTTAGAGATGGCAGCCATTTCTCAAAGGGCAGTGGTGCCCCAGATGGAATTTTTCTTTCAACCAGCCCTGAACTATAGGATTGTATTTTTTCTGACTGGTGTGTAGTAAGAGTGCATGCATGGAGTCATGTCGGGCGGGGACCATGCACCCCATCCATTATTGCTATTCGCGTGCACACCTCATGGAGTTAATGGTATCACGCTTGAAGATGCTGTATCAAGAGACAGCTAGGGTGCGTGGGAGTTTACCTAGCTATCTGGAAAGGACAGGTCATGAGACATGTAACTTGTATAGCTCATGGTTGAGGAGGGGCGTGGGAAGGCATATCTTCAGAAGCGTAGAATTAGCTTCAGGCCCCACTTGTTAGACAATCGTGGTTATGTCTCTGTGCACTTTCTCCAAGGAGCAGAAATATGCAGAGGTGGGATTTTTCGGATGGAGGTCATTTGGAGGGGCGGGAATGGCCTCAAAAGCCTGGACTTGAATGCAGTAACTCACAGCAGAGGGGAGGGAATTTAGTTCCAGTAAGATCAGTCTCCTCACCTTGATGTAGATGCGGCTGTTCACAGGATAGTAGTTTCCAGCCACTGGCTCAGTCTGATTCAGCTCCCAAGTTTCACGGTAATCCACCCTGATAAAAAAAAAAAACAGTACATGTGGGCAACACTGACAGCAGAAAATAGCATGCCCCTCCACCTCAACATGTTATCAAACAGCGATTATCCATCTCCGCCCTCTGTAACATTCGCCACAGCCATTTATCTCATAGAATTTGGGGCAGCAGTAGAACCAAGTGTCCGGGCCCTTCTTTGGGCAGCAGACAACGCAGCGGTGCATTTCCAAGGCGACAAGTAACTTGCAGAACTTATAGCTTGAGAATTTAATGTGTTACATATTGCAGATACAATGGAGGCCAGGTGCCACACTTGCTGTTATACTGAAACAGTAAAAGGTAAAGAGAGGGGCCCCAGCTCCTCACCACTCTTAGGAGAAACACCACCTGTCCAGGACCCAGCATCAGGACCGGAGGAGGTATACCACCTGGCGGGACCCTGTGTAAGAGACAGGGACCCAGCATCAGGACCGCAGGAGGTATACCACCTGGCGGTACTCTCTGTAAGAGAAAGGGACACCGCATCAGGCGAGCAGGAGGTATACCACCTGGCGGGACCCTGTGTAAGAGAAGGGGGCCCCAGCATCAGGACCGTAGGAGGTACACCACCTGGTGGGACCATGTGTAAGAGAAGGGGACCCAGCATCAGGACCGGAAGAGGTATACCACCTGGCGGGACCCTGTGTAAGAAAGGGGGACCTAGCATCTGGACCGGAGGACGTATACCACCTGGCGGGACCCAGTGTAAGAGATGGGGACCCCCCCCCCCATCATCAGGACCACCACCAAGTGGAAAAGGGAAAGCCTGCACATCCCTTCCTTTATGAGCAAGGCCCCTAAAACCTGCAAGGACTCTTTACTCGCAGGTTCCCAAGAACCCTTATAGATTATTTCATCCCATTGTCTTAAAGTTTCAGTGCTGTTCCCAAACCAACCATGCCTACTTGTAAACCCATATGGCAAGAGCCTAACTTTCCATCCCTCCCCAAAGTTCAGTGCATTTATAATGAACTGTGGGAAACATGGGGCTCAAACTTTGCATGGCCAGGAGTTGCTCATCAGACGGGACATGTTCGGGGGAGCCAAGTGGAGGTATCAGGGTCCCAGGAAAGAGCACCTTTTATATGAAGGCAGACAGCAGTGATTGGACTGCCAGTTGAGCAGCGTTAGTTTTCCCGCAAGCCTGCTCAGAGGATTGCAGGTGGTGAGGGGATCCACGGCAGCTGGCGGCCGCAAGGGGAGAAACCAGCAGCGAGCTATACAGGAATGACCTGGGATTCAAGAGGATGGCACCCCCACGAGTTGCACCTAGGAGTGGGCCAATCAGGAGAAGCTACAAAGAAGAATTTGAATCGGACTAAGCAAGCCCCACACTGCCGAGGCCTCACAGCAGAGCATGGTCCAAGGTTTGCAGGTGGGTCTGTACTATTATTTAAACGGCCTTCGGTAAAGGCAGAGTGCAGCAGTGAGGAAATGGAAGTGAGAAGAGAGAGCAGGCGGAGGCAGACATGTAAAAGACAAAGCAGAGAAGGCATAGAGAAAAGACGGAATAAAAAGGAGAGCATAAGGACCTGCAGAGGGGTACAGTACCTGAAATAGTGAAAGACCCGGAAGCAGAGGGAAAACATCTGGCACAGAGGATACAAAAAGGAGGCAGAGGCAAAGTGGGAAGACCTGGATAGGGGAGCAGGTCAGCAAAGGAGGCAGAAAGTTGGAAGAGACCAGAGAGAAATTAGCAGGAAGATAGGCAGGTCAAAAATAGAAAGATTAAAAGAGGTGGCAGAGAGGAAAAAGCAAAGCAATTTAAAAAAGAATGATGGGACACCAAAAAAATGTGGGAGGAGGAAAGAGGAGCCAAGGAGGGCAGACAATCGGAGGTCTCAGAAGAAGAGGAGGCAGGAAGAACATTGTAAAAGGAAGAGAAGCTAAGAGGGGATGTGACAAGGGACGGAATGTTGCAGGGTATCGAGAAGGGGGAGCAAGAGAGCGGGGACCAGAGGAGAGAAGATGAGGTGGTTAAGGAAGTTTCCGCACCACGCTTTGCTGAAGGCATATTAGTTACTTACCTGCACCACAGAGCCTCAGACTCCAAACGTTGGGAGCACTGCTGCCCCAGCACTAGGTGGAACCTCCACAACCGCTGAACGGGTCACGCATCGATGGTGAATCTGGGGACGGCGCCAGGCTCAGAAATGCACCGACGGCACCCGGAAGCACGATGGAACTTCCGGTCGAACGTACCAAAAGGTGACAGTGTGCACGGAACCGCGTCTGATCAACATACTTCTGCCAGGATTCGCAACTCCCTCACTGATGAACAGATCACGCCACCAAGGCTCCCAACTGAAGACCCATCCTTTTCTGCAAGTATATTTTGTAGACAGGGACAGTTAGGAGATTAATATTAATCTTAGAGTCCCAATCATGTTTCATTGAGAAGCTCAACCTCAACCAGGCCCCTTAATCCAGTGTTTTAAATCCGCCAACCCCCTCCTTAAGACAAAATATGCTCCACTGACACTATTGCTTTTCTCCATTATTATGACGCTAGGTCCACATTACCCTCAGAGTCTCCTCTCGGGGGGCCAGGAGAGGGCTGGCGCTTCCCGATTACAATCCTGGGTGTTGTATACTGCGGGAGGATCCTCCAGGGTGGAGACAAGGCCCAGGGAGGTGGGGAGATTTTGCAGGGTGAGACATGGTATGGTTCCTTGGACAATAGTAAGATCATTCCTAGAGAAGTTATAGCATCTTGTCATTCAGATGAATGTCAGTCTAGGGTTAAAAACAAACCAGTAAAATTTGGAACATAAATGTCTAAAGATGTTAACTTTCCAGAACCATTCTTCTTCATATTACCACTCTCAACTCTCGCTCTGCTGTCAAACACTCCTCTGACATCTGCCACCTCCTTGAAGAACTAGACCTTGATGTCCTTGGTCTTACTGAGACATGGTTCACGGCCAGCTCTGTCACAAGATCTTTCCTGAGTGGATTCCTGCCTCCATCATTCCCACTCAGACCTACTCCTCTTTTGAATGCCTTGTCTGTAGGCTTGTCTGTCTGTAGGCTTTCTTTCTCGCCTACCCATTCTCTTACTGTGGTTACCATCTACCGGCCTCCTGGTCAAATCATTTCATTTCTCTCTGAGTGGGTAGACCTCTCCTCCTCCCTCCTGTCCTCTACCACTCAACTCCTCCTCAGTGACCTCAATATACATTTAGACTCTCCTTGCTCCTCCTCTGTAGTCTTCTGTGACCTCTGCGACTCCCTCTCCCTCTCCATCCTCCCCTCTGGCCCGACTCACTCTGCAGGGCACACACTCAATGACGGTCTCCTCTGACCTCCCCCTCTCCATCCCTCTGACCACTCCTCTCTCCTGGAGTGATCACTCCCTCCCCCTCTACCCCCCCAAGCCAAGCCTACCCCAACACTGCCACCTACCTTCTCGGAAATCCAGCCCATGAATCGTGTGTCAGTTGAGGCTTTTGCCGCCACTTTCTCTCTCCCCCCCTCCACCTTTGGCTGTGTTACATCCTGACACAGCCCTGTCTCTGCTCTACTCTTCAATTTCTGATACGCTTGATACTCTTGCCCCTATCACGAGAATCCGTTTGAAGTCCAAAGCCAAGTGCAATTCCTGGTATGACTCTGACCTAGCTACACTTAACTAAGTGTAGGGCGGCTCAGAGGAAATGGAGGACTTCCTATTCATCCTCTGACAAACTGGCCTGTCGCCTGCTACAAAGGCAATACCGACTCTCTGTACTCACCAAGAAGAGAGTCCACATTCAAGCTTGTGTCTGTGCGGCATCTAACAACTCGGCCCGAACTCTTTAAAATCAGCAAGGAGCTGGCCAACCCTGCTGCAGTCTCTACCCCTCCTGTTGCCTCCCAGGCTCTTTGCAATGCCCTTGCCTCTCACTTCATTTAAAAAACCCAGGACATCCTGTCCACCCTTTCCACCGACACCCTCCTTTAGCCACCCCCCCACCATCCTTCTCATCCTTTCCTCTTTTCTCCCCTGACACGGTCGCTAGACAAGTCCGATCTATGAAAGCTTTGTCAAAACAGGTTCATGCTTGTTACTCTAAAACCATCAAGGACCACATTGACACCCTTCCTCCGGCCCTTGGTGATTTTTGCAACCACTCCTTTGCCTCCGGATCCTTCCCCTCCCCTCTGAAGCACTCCTTTGTGCATCCTCTTCTCAAGAAACCCACAGCAGATCCTTCTTGTCCAGCTAACTATCGCCCAATTTCCATTACTCCCTTTCTTGGCAAACTCCTGGAAAAGTTGTCCATCTCTCCGCTTAACCTTCATTCCAATTCTGCTGGCTGTCTACATGACCACCAGAGCTGCCAGAAGCACGGAAACTGCTCTCCTGAACATCCGTGAAGATCTGCTCTCCAACCATGACTCTACCTTTCCCTCTGTCCTCATCCTCCTCGTTCTCTCTTGTGCCTTCCCACGGTCAACCATACCATCCTGCTCAACCGTCTCCGTGAAAACTTGGGTATCACTGATCAGGCTCTGGCCTGACTGACCTCTTTCCTCTCAGCTCGACCCTCCCAGGTCCAACTTGGGTCCTTCCTTTCATCTATCTGCCCCTCTACCTGTGGCGTTCCCCAGGGGGTCTAACCTCTCGCCATGGCTTTTCAACCAATACCTGGCAGCTCTCGCCCACTGCATTGCCACTTTCTGCTCAAATTTCCAGTGCTACGCTGACGACAACTCATTTTCAGGCTGCCCTCTGCCACCTCCTCTCCCTCTCTCATCTCTGATTGCCTAACTGCCATTCAAGATTGGTGTGCCACCAATGATATATATATTTTTTTTAATTTATTTTTGGTATTTAAAACACGATACAACTTCACACCCACATTAGGGTGGACTTAAACTTTGCGCCCTGGCCCAGCTCCCACCCATCGCCCCCCACCCCCCATCCCATCTCTTGATATTATTGTCCTATATACTAGGTGTTGAAATACTCCTGTTTCACCAGCTGGGGAAGTGAATGTGCCGGGTCTATGCCCTCAGTGCGGTGTACTCTCCGTCTCTGAAGAATGTGCCGGGTCTTCTGTTTCGCTCATCAGGAACAATATCAGGAACAATATCACCGGGCCCCATATGTCTGGCGGACGAGCGTGTAAGGGTAGGAGTTTAATATAGTCTGTTTCTAGATCCTGGTAGTAAAGTATGTCCTTTCGCCAGGCGGCGACTGTTGAGGAGGGGGGGGGGGGGACCTCGGCCCCAGGCCATGGCAACCCTCCTACGAGCCAGTGTCAGCAGAACCCCTGACAGCCTCCTTATTGGTGCGGAAAGTAGCCTTGTCATGCCCAGTAGGGCAGCTGTTTGGTTCGGTTGTATTGTTTCTCCGACGATCGCCGCCGTCGTCTCCAGGACTTGGATCCAGAAAGGAGTTCGTTCTGGACACTCCCAGGCTAGGTGGACAAAGTTTGCTGAGGGAGTCCCGCATCTGCTGCATTTCGCTAAAGCGTCAGGGTGGTGTTTGTTGGCTTTTTCTGGAGTGTGATAGGTCTGATGGAGGAAGTTGAAGTGGATAAGTTTCAGGCGTGAGTTGAGGACGACTTTTTGAGTCTGTTTCAGGATATAGCTCCAGTCTTCTTCCGAAATGTCTGTATGCAGTGACTTCTCCCATCTGGCTTTAGCCGAAGTGATGGCAGGGGTCGTGCAGGAGCTCATGGATTTGTAGATTTGCGACACCAGCCTACCCTCGCCCTGTGCCTGAATCGCGCTATGCAGTCGCTGCCAGGTTGGTGGCTGACATGGGAAGTCTGGCAGAAGGGACTGCAGGGTGTACCAGGTCCTGAAGTAAAGGAATACGTCCAGAGCAGTAATGCCGCCTTTCATTTTTGCTTGGTCTGGGGTTAAAAAGCGGTCCTCTGTGAAGAGGTCCCCAAGGGTTTGTATGTGCAGTTTATCGACCCACTGTTGGAACACTTTCTCTGAAGTCAGAGGAATTCCTGGAATAAACTTGACGGGTAAAAGAGGTGAATACTGTGTTTGTACCCCACATCTCAGGGCCAGTGTCTTCCAGACTTTGTATGTCGTGAGCATCACATTCATCGTGGAGCTGGGGACGGGAATCTGGCCAATGACAGCCGTCAGTAGGTTAGGCGTTGCCAATGCTCGTTCCACTTGAACGTGAGGACGGACTACTTGGTTGGCATACCAATGGCTGAGGTACTGTGCTTGAGCTGCCAAAAAGTATTTCTCCAAATCCGGGAGGGCTAGCCCCCCACTGGATACCGGGAGCGTCAGTGTTGCGTGCGCCACTCTGGCTGGTTTGCCCGCCCAAAGTAGCTCAAGGGCCAAGCTTTTCAGTTTTTTCAGAAAGGTTTGCGGTAGTAACATGGGGATATTGTTGAATAGGTATAGTAATTTTGGCAGGATCACCATCTTGACCAGTGAGGCCTTTCCCCAAAGAGTTAGTGGAAGTGTCTTCCATCTGGACACCTTTTCTTGAAGGGACTTGACCACCTCTTCGTAATTATCTCTAAACACCTCATGCCGATTCAATGACATTTGTATCCCCAGGTACCGGACCATGGAGGTTTTCCATGTGAGTTGGAAGTCGCCCGTAAACTGCTTGGTGGCTGGGGTAAGTGGGAACACGATGGATTTTCATTGGTTGATCTTCAATCCGGAGGCAGCACCGAATTTAATGACTTCCCTCATGACCGGATTCAGGTTGTCTTCAGGATCACATATGAATAGTGCAACATCATCGGCGTAGAGAGAGATGATGAGTTTGTGTGGACCTATGATGAGACCCCTCTGCTGACTCTGTTCACGAAGGTTGGACGCCAATGGTTCCATAACCAGTGCGAAGATTAATGCCGATAGTGGACAGCCCTGTCTCGTGCCTCGCTGAAGTTCTATTGGGGCTGATTTGGCTGTGCCTACAATTATATTAGCTCGTGGCTTAGTGTATAAGAGAGAGACAAACTTGATGAATCGAGCACCCAGTCCCATCCTGGTGAGAACCATGAACAGAAACGGCCATTCCACCGAGTCGGATGCTTTTTCGGCATTGAGGAGCACTGCGATTGCCTGCTTTGTAGGATCCAGGGCCTCGATGACACCGAACATTCTCCTGATTCCGAAGGACGTGTTGCGGCCTGGAATGAAGCCGGCTTGGTCTGCCAACACAAGGGCAGGCATCAATGGCA
Organism: Ambystoma mexicanum; assembly: GCF_040938575.1. Classification (NCBI taxonomy): domain Eukaryota; kingdom Metazoa; phylum Chordata; class Amphibia; order Caudata; family Ambystomatidae; genus Ambystoma; species Ambystoma mexicanum. The sequence goes on along the minus strand of NC_090926.1, from coordinate 1,265,093,418 downwards.
TCAACCTTTTTGCCAGCACCTTAGCAAGAATTTTATTGTCGAGGTTGAGCAGGGAGATAGGGCGATAGGATGCGCAGTCTTCCGGTGGTTTGCCTGGCTTGTGTAACAGGATGACATTGGCTTCGCAGGATGAGTGTGGAAGGTTCCCCTTTTCCAGTGCTTCCTCGTATACTGCCGCCAGGAGGGGAGCTAAGGTGCATGCGAATGCTTTGTAGAATTCTCCCGTTAACCGTCCGGGCCCGGCGCTTTGGAGCTGGGGAGGGTCTTTATGGTCTCTATAATTTCCTCTTGTGAGATCATTTCATTCAGAGGTTCACGCAGGGGTTGCTCTACCCAATAAAGCTCCGTCTTCCAGATATTCTAGCGGGGCGCTTGAGTCTTTGTTGAGTTTAGCGCTGTAGAGGTCTTGGTAGAAGCGACCGAATTCCTCTGTAATCTTTTCGTCGGTGTGGATCATCTTGCCCTGCTTGGTTCGAATCCATTCGATTTGAGACTGCTTGCTGTCAGTCCTGATTAGGTTCGCCAGAAGGGCACCGGGCTTATGGCCCTTCCCATATTGTCGGACTGGACTGTTGCGGCCTAGAAAATTGATCTTACGGTCTGCTAAGGAGTTGAATTTTTGCAGTTCTTTTCAATGCTACTGCTATTTTTGGGTCAGCCAAGTTTGCTATCTGGAGCTCAAAGTGTTTTATATTCTCTTCGCAGGTTGCAAGCTCGCGCCTGAGCAGTTTGAGGATGCCGTTTTCTTTGGCGTGACAGACTCCTCTAATGAAGCATTTTAGAGACTCCCAGATTATACTCGCAGAGGAGACCGAACCTATGTTGGCTTCTAGAAACACATTGATTCCCTCTCTTAGCTCAGAAGCAAACACTTCATCTTGCAGTGAGCCCGTCTTGAAGCGCCACCGCTGTAGTGGCGATATAGGGTTGGAAGGCTTGAGATTGAGGAATAGTGGGGAGTGGTAGGAGAGAGTTCTTGGGTGGATGTAACATGGGCCGCTTAACAAGGGGCCATTTGCAGAGGTGAAGAGATAGTCGATTCGGGAGCTCGAGTTGTGAACCGCAGAGTGAAACGTGAAATCCCTCAACTCCCCATTGGAAACTCTCCATGTGTCTTGAAGATCGAAAGCTTTGCAGATTTCCTTTATTTGGAGGCAGGCTTTGGAAAACGGGCTGTGGAGTGGCCTTTGATCTGTCTCTTATAGGATCCAATACCGTGTTCATATCCCCACCCCAGATTACGGTTGCTGGCTCTTGATTGGGTTCGCACCCATCCAAAGTTGTCTGGGCCGTCCGCGTTTGGTGCATAGGAGTTGATGAATGTAATTTTCTGTCCTGCAATGATACCACTCACTAGAATCGCTCTTCCCTCGGTGTCTTTCACCGTGCGGATCAAACAGAAGCTAATCCTCCTGTGAATGAGAATGGCGACTCCTCTAGAATATGTAGAGTAGGAGGGGAAGTATCTGTGGCAGCCCCAGCTCTTGGCCCATTGATGATCCTTCCCCGGGAGTAGGTGAGTCTCTTGGATCATGGCCACATCCACTTCGTGGCGTCTGAGGTATTGGAGGATTTTCCTGGTTTTGGATGGGATATTGCCTCCTCTTATGTTCCAGGTCAAGACATTGAATGGGACGAAATAATCTTTATGTTGAACCACTTTTCATTTTCAGTGAAAGCCACTGATGCGGCTACGTTTAGCCCAGTGATGGGGACAGAGCATAGCGATTGGGTGCCTGCCTGATATGGCTGTATAGACAGTGGGGTGAGCGATATGGGACAGGATGACGGCTGGGAGCTGGCGGCGCTGAACTTTCCTGGAGTACTCTGAGGGTACAGTCCACGGGCGAACCTCAACTGACCTGTAACGTTTCTCTCTCATAGGGTGGGCAACCCCCAACTGGCCCACCGAGAGGTCCCTCGTCAACCAACAAGAACCAAAGGCGGACCATGGAGTCACCATGCCAACGGGTGAACTCCACTCCGAACAAACTCAATTTATGAACCCAACAGTTGCTGTGCTAGGGGCACCTGGGGCCTCCCAAGTGAATCAGCCCCATCTTACATATATACGTTATATATGTTCCGGCGTGTTCAGTGACGTGTGTAAGCCTGTAATGAGTCGCCCGGCTCTTCCGTTTATGGTGGATTCCTGAGGTTTCTGTCCCTTTGAGGTCTTGGTCGGGCCTGGTTCCGTTCTGGGCATCCCTGTCGGTCTAAGAATAAGTTCGCCTCGTCGGGGGTTTGAAAGAAGTGAACTTTCCCCTTGTGCAGTATTCTAAGTCGCACAGGGAAGAGCATTGAGTAAGTTAATTGACTGTTTCTAAGTCTCTGCTTGACGTTGGCAAATGTTTTCCGTTGTGACTGCACCGCTGGGGAGAAGTCGGGGTGGATATGTATTTGGTCCCCCTCATGAAGAAGTTCGCCTTTCTCTCTGGCCAGCCATAGGATGGAATCTCGATCCCTATAGTTAAGTAGCCTTGCTATTATTGGCCTGGGTGGCGCTTCTGGTCGATGGGACCCTATGTGCTCTCTCTATTATGAAAAGTTGGGATAGTGCATTGCGGCCGAATAGTGTTATGCAGAGGGACTCCACGTAGTCCTCCATTTTCCCCTGCATTTGGTGCTCTCTCACTCCAACTATCTGTAAATTATTCCTTCTCGAGCGGCCTTCTAAATCCTCACACTTAGCAATAGTAGATTTCATTTGCGATTCTAGTTGAGAGACTTTATTGGCTAGGGTTGTTGAATTGTCATCAAGATTAGACACTCTCTGTTCCACCTCGTTCATGAGTTCAGCGTGCGAGTCCATACGGTGTTGCAAGAGGTCGACTTTAGAGGCCAGACCATCCATTTTGCTCTTATGGCTGCCAATGCCAACCTTCAAGTCTAGGAGGATTTCTTTGATTTCAAATGAGTTATCGGGTGCCTCTTCCTGGAATGGACATGCCGATGAAGAGGACAGGTCCTCTTGATGGAGGGGTACTTTAGGGGTTGAGCCACTTTCAAAGTTCAGTTTCCTCTGGGATTTAATCCAGAACAGGACTGCAAGACTTGTTCTTGGCCTCAAGCCCTGGGATTGCATCTCTCCAGCTCTGAAATCTGTCCATTGGCTCCCAGTGGATGCAAGGATTAAATTCAAAACCCTCCGTTATTGTCCACAAGGCTTTCTGGAGCTTGGGTCCAAAATACATTCAGCTATCCCTCAGCAAATACCTCCCCTCTCAAGCTCTTCGCTCCTCTACCTCCAACTCCCTCAGGATCAGTCGTTTTTCAAAGAAACGAGCTGGGGGTACATCTGTGTCTTCGGCTGGGGCATCCCTCTGGAACAGCCTCCCTGCCACTCTAAAACTTGAAGAGAACCATCTGTGGTTCCGGAAGCACCTCAAGACCTTCCTCTTTTCTTCTGCCTTCGATCCCCCTCTCCCCTGCTGATCTGTTCTCTCTTGGCACGTGCAACTGGCCACCCTCTGTCCTCCGGGCCCAGGTACCTGCTCACCCTGCCACCCTCCCGCACTGCCTCCGGGCCACCCCTTGCACTGGGGTCGGTATCTGTACCCATACAGCCCCCCCTTTTTCTTCTTGCACTTATCAAACCTACCCTGTCTGCTGCCTTAAACCTAGCACTTGCAAATTGCTCGCTGCACTAAAACCGTTTGTTGCCTTTATTGTTATTTATCTGCTTCTCCTCTGCTTTGCACTTTCCACTTTTCACTTTTCCCACCTTCCATGCACGTTTCCCTTCCCCCTCTCCCATGCACTTGCGCGTTGTCAATGTCACTGGACCTAGTAAGATTGCTGTTTTGTTCTCCCCTGTTCCCCTCCCTTGCCTTGTCACGCTCTGAAACACTTGTGTAAGAGCGCAATAGAAATAAAATATCAATACCCCTAACATCCCATATCCTCCACAATATCAAAGGTATGCCAACAGGAACAGTGAACATGTGACCTTTCCTAAACCTTTTCTCTCTCAAACAGCTAAATCTTATAATTCCTCCCTTATTATCATGGGAAGAAAAACCATTTTAAAACCTTTTAAAGAATAAGAGAAATCTAAATTTCCCAAAATAAACTAAAAGCCCCAGAATTTCTCAGGGACTGTGAAGAAGAAGAAAAGGGCTGAAGAGGCATACAGGAGTCCAAGTCAGGCAAGTAAGCCTAATGGCTCTTGGCTAGGTCAGGCAATTAGGCCTAAGGGCCTGTACCTGAAACCAATTAGCCCACCCGAGGGGCATAAAAGCTGCAGAAAGGAGGAGCAGTAGAAAGAAGCTGGAGCAGGAGCTGTAAGGTCGACAGTAGCAGAAGTGGAAGAAACATAACACGAAGCTTGCAGATAACAAATAAGTGTGACTACAGGAGGGACGCCGGAGCAGAGGAAGGGCAGATTTCACCTGCAGGCTCTTAGTTGCTCCTGTGCTCACAAACCCTGTTTGGCTGTGGCCGCATTGGAAGGGACTGGAAGCCACAGGCAGTCTTTCTAGGTGCGCCCAATTGCTGTGAATGCAGAGCTGAAGTTGTGCATTCTCCCAAGACCAGTGTGCAGAAGCAAGCTGAGGGAAACTAGAGAGTGGAAGGCTCTTCCTTGAGGCCGGATTGGAGTCACCCGTGCAGCAGAGGGGTGTGGATCCCAAGAGTGCCTGTAGCAGTAGCACGAGAAGAAATCAAGCCAGGAAGCAGCAGCCGCTGACGTAATTAGGAGTCGAAAAAAAAGGCAGCTCTATACTAAATAACAAAAATACCTTGCTGGTAACTGTAGCCAGCTTTAATTGTACTTGCGCATACATATAAGCGAGTAGAAGTTAAATCGCAGAAGTGGGAAGTCTTTCTGAGGAGGGAAATGTAACACTTATATAAAACTCTTGCGTGTAGTCTTTTCCCAAATTTCAGAAATCCCTTGTTGCCAAGCGGTCGTGTGGCTCCTGTTAACAAAGAGAGCTGCTGGTATCATAATTGAAGTAGAAATGACTTTCCGGAAGTGTTGCAAGCACCAGAGACAGTGCGTGAGACAATGTTTCCCGATAACTAGGAAGCTAAAGGCTGACCGAAAGTTGGAAACGCGCCTCTTTGAAGTGGCAGTGTATGAGTGAAATGAAAACGTGTGTGCCTAATTTCGTATTCAGTAAGAATTCCACATCTTGCAACATCTTACAGGCTGACGCAGAAGTCTTAGAAGTGGTTGAAGCAAGAACAAGTATTGTCCATAGAGTGAACAAAATAAAAGTGAATACTGCTCAATTAACGACTATACACAGTGTTATGAAGTTGTTGAACTTATTACCCAAGAGCCCTCTAAATTAAATGTGAAAAGGTCATCCAAAGCTGGAAGAGTGGCACAACAGCCTTGGAGTAACCATTAGGGGAAAGGTGTATATGAACCTGGGAAAGGCAGCTGGGTACTTGTTAAAAGAAGCAGATTTAAAATATGCATGGTTGAGACTGTTCCAGCGGAGAAGTGGCCTAAAAGTTAGAAGCAGATTTTGTGGTTGCTGCACGACAGGCAAAGAGGCTGCCCTTTCTTGACATAGAAGAGAGAAGAGTGCCTTGCCAACCTGTAGAGGTCGAAGAGGTCTTGTTGAAGTTGCCAAATGTTGATGTTGCAGTTTTAGCAGGAGGTTTTTCCATAGATCTTAGAATAGGTAGGGAATCCCCCGGAAGAGTAGGTGTAGTTAGGGTCCATTTTATTATGTTGTGTTCAGTAAAATGTCAAATCATGAGAAAACTAAACACTGTTGAGTCTCACATTACTGACCGCTCACACAGGGCACTACCAGTGTTCCAGATAGGATTTTGAGGTGGGAGTATTTTACTCCCTATTTTTGAACTTTGAGAGTAAATGTGATTTTAAGAGAGTCTAAATGACTTTTCCCCTTTGCAAGAGAGTAAAACGTATGTGACATCCAGCCGACACGTGCTAAAACTGTATGGAAATCATTACTAGGCAACAGCTTTCTGCATTGACATAATACACCTTTCGTTTATTTCTCTGGCTATTTGATCTCTCCTGTATGTATTTAAATGGTGAAAACACAAAAACGTAGCCAATTACATAGTAAAGCAAGCTTGAATTGTATTGTGTGTTTTGAGGTTAGATGGCAGAATTGTCTTTTGATGTTTAATGAAAGTCCTCATTTCCTGGAGCTATTACTACCTAATGGTATGCCGATGTTATCATACAACATTGCAGAGAAGCAAGAACTCCATGCTAAATTCTATATCTAATATCATGGTCAAATGATCATTCATATAGCACCTTTGGCAAAGCGCTGTACGTAGAACATATTTATCACTATTATTACCAAACCGTAGCCGGTACGCCTTTATCAACCTTGAAAGGATGAGATGGCCTTGCCAGGATTCAAACCTGCAATCTACAGATCGCGCACATATCGCAGTAGTGAGTGCTCAACCAGCTCAGCTATCTTACTGGCTAACATTTTTCAGAGGTCGGTTAACTGAATATCGACTGAGGTATAATAATCACAGCGCCTAGATGTTAGTCGAACCATGTACGAAGCGCAACAAAGTTAAATACCTATCTGGATTATCACAGGGACAGATTTTGCTGATTTTCTTTTTTATTACCAATGTAAATTTAATTTGTTTGTTTTAGAACAGCTCTTCTTGGCGAGTCAGGTTTTGGATGTTTTAATTGTAGTCTTGAAGATTTGAGAGGCTAGAACACCTGTGATTGGTGTAATGACAATCACTCACCCTTGAGGAACGACTAATGCCACTGACCATTTATAGTAATGTACCCCATTGACTGCAAGGTTGAATGGATGTAAACTAGATCATGCATAGTCATCATTTTACACACAGTTTTTATAATTAGAGTGTAAATTAAAAGTGTAAAAATGCACACAGTACAGGAACTCTGGAAAATACAATTTTGCAAGACTGGAAAGAAAACATTCCTTTTATCACAGTGTGCAGTTTCATTTTTTGAAAGGCTTCAGAGAAATACATTCTGTTTCCATGGCTTGCAATTACATCCATGTAAATAAACATCAAAAGAAGCCTTTTGGTGTCTGTCAAGTAACCTGACCTTTGCACTGACCTCTGCTCTAAACTTATGTAAATGTACACAGGAAAATAATATTTACAAGATTTTCATGGGTAAAAAGGCCTATTACACACCTTATCTGGAGCCCTGGGCACTACACATCCACTAACCATAATGGGAGCCAACACCTGACTAGAAAGGGAAGCCAAACCTCTCTTAAAGGTAAATAACGTGGGCAGAGTGACAAGACTCAGCTCTCAGGTAAGGATGGGAATAGTTTCTTACCTGTAACTCCATTTCTCCAGCATTGGTATCTTTCATGGATTCACATGCTTAGAATATTCCCCATCGTCAGACTGGGACCCCTCGGTACACATATATAGCCTTTTCCTATAGGAAAACTTACGACACTTTTGTGTCCTATCTACGTCCTTTTAGTACCCGCCTACGCACGCTCCGTAGGCCGTCCCAGTATAAGAGGCCCGCCCCCGCAGCTCCCCTTCAGATTTCGGCCCCTCCAAAGTAGGAAGGGTTAAACTTATCAAGCAAATACATTGCATTCCGGGGAGGCTGGTGGGCGCATGTGTATCCATGAAAGATACCAATGCTGGAGAAATGGAGTTACAGGTAAGAAACTATTCCCTTCTCCAGCATTGGATCTTTCATGGATTCACATGCTTAGAATAGATTGTATAGCAGTAACACCTGAAAACGGCGGTGAGAATGTAATGTAATATACCCTCACCACAATACACAATGCATAGGTACACCAGAAATAAGTTTACTCATATAACCGTACCCCCATAAAGCATACGGTCACCAAAAGGTGGAAAACAAAACTCTCCACAGTGTGGAGTTACCTTATTGAAACAGATGGCGCAGGACTGCTCTTCCCATCTGCACCTCGTCCGCATGCTGCCTGGCAAGGCAGTAGTGGCAGGTAAACGTGTGGGGCACTGACCATGCCGGAGCCTGGCATATGTCAGTTAGCGGAATTCCTGCCCATAATGCTGCTGAGGAGGACGTTGATCTCGTAGAATGGGCTCTAGGATGTCCTTGCAGCGGCCTTCCGGCCTTGGAGTGGCAAAACGCAATCGTTGATGAGACCCATCGAGCCAATCCTTGCTTAGAGATTGCTTTCCTTCTCGTCGACGGACCATATGCGATGAACAGTTGTCGAGTAGACCTGAGTTTCTGTGTGCGATGTAGGTAAAATTTCAGGGCCCTCTTAACGTCCAAGGTATGCAGAGCTTTTTCTGCTGTCGATGATGGGGTCGCGAAGAAAGTAGGGAGAACAATGGACGAGTGTTTGTGATACACTGTAGGAACTTTTGGGACGAACGTAGGATTAGTTTAAAGAATCTTAGGTATGGCGGGTCTACGACCAACGCTTGTAGTTCCGAGATTCTCTTAGCTGATGTGATAGCAATTAAGAATGCCAACTTCCACGATATGAATTTCATGTCCGACGTGGCCATAGGCTCAAAGGGTGGTTTCATTAGGCCTGCCAACACTATGTTGAGACTCCATGTTGGTGGGAAACGTTTTACCGGGGGAAAAGTTCGGAATAAACCCCTCATGAAGTGTTTCACAAGTCTGTCGCTGAATAGAGGAGGCGACTTTCTCATCCTCGTGAACCTAGAGATGGCCGCCAGGTGCACCTTTATCGATGTGAAAGATAAACCCCCCCTCCGCCAGGAGAAGCAGGTAAGGTAGAACTTCCTCCGGAGTCACCTTCAGCGGCTGTAGGCCTTGTTGTCCTCGACACCATTCACAGAACCTCCGCCACTTATAGGTGTAAGATTTGTTGGTAGAAGGAGCCCGAGCCGCCTGCAGAATTTTCTGACAATCCTCCGAAACGTCTAAGGCACCGAACTCCGAAAAGTCAGGAGCCAGGCTGTAAGGTTGAGACTGTCCGGGTCGTGATGCCACACCGTGCCCTTGTCCCGGGACAGTAGGTTCGGGACTCTCGAAAACGCTATTGGATGTTCCAGCGACAGGTGAAGCAGGTCGGAAAACCACGGTTGCCGCGGCCAGTACGGTGCCACTAGAATTACCCGGCAACTGTATCTGCGTATCCACTGTACTGTCCTCCGTATGAGGGGAAACGGAGGAAAAGCATAAAGGAACATGTCTGTCCATGGGAAGGAGAATGCCTCTCCCATGGAGCCTTCCTGAGGCCATCTGCTTGCGAATTGCTCGCATTTCTTGTTTTCCTTGGTTGCGAAAACATCCAGTGGGGGTGACCCCATTTCTCGAAAACTTTCATCAGCTGAACTGCGTCCATTTCCCATTCGTGTATCTGGGCCGTCCTTCTGCTGAGGGAATCTGCTTGCAAATTTCTCACTCCTGGGAGATGGTGAGCCACGATGGAAATCTCGTGCTTTAATGCCCAATGCCATGTTTTCTGGGCCTCTATGGCAAGAGTCCTTGATCGCGTCCCTCCTTGTTTTCTCAAATAAAACATGGCCGTCGTATTGTCCGTCAGCACTCGTTCTCTCGATCCCTTGATGTGTGGTAGGAATGCCTTCAAGGCCCATCGTACTGCTCTGAGCTCTAACACGTTTATGTGTAGGAGTGACTCCGTTTGAGACCAACGACCTTGCGTTTGAAGAGTACCCATGTGAGCTCCCCATCCGGTTAGGGACGCATCAGTGACTAAGGTTCGCTGGAACTCCGGTTCCTGTGGGGGTACACCGTTGTTCAGATTGTGTAAACTGCCACCACTGAAGGGTCCGAAGCAGCTTGTCGTTGTTGATGGTTATCTTGTCTGACCACGAACCTTGGGCCTGTGTCCATCGGTCCGCGAGGAATTCCTGGACTGGCCTCATGAATAGGCGACAGTTTGCCACCAGATGGATGCAGGATGCCATGGCTCCTAGGACCGAAACTTATTTCCTCACTGAGAGCCAGGTGTTTTGCCGTAGTCGGCTTGCCAGTTGATCGAGTTTTGAGGTTCTGTCGAGGGAAGGCTTCACTAGCCCCGACTGGGTCTCGAACTGTGCCCCCAGGAACACCAACGTTCTCGATGGCCGCAGAGAGGATTTTTCGAAGTTTATGGCAAATCCCAGCTGTTGTAGAAGCTGCATGGTGGCTTGCAAACTTGTGTTGGTTGATGCTGGGGAGGATCCCCTTACCAGCCAGTCGTTGAGGTATGGGTATACGTGGTGGCCTTGCTTCCTTAGCCAAGCCGCTACTGGGGCCAGGCATTTCGTGAACGTTCTGGGGGAGGTCTTGAGCCCAAAGGGAAGAACCGTGAACTGGTAGTGAGTCCGCCCTATTACAAACCTCAGGAACTTCCTGTGTTTCCGACACATTGGAATATGGAAGTATGCGTCCTGTAAATCCAGGGACGCTAGAAAATCCCCTTCTTGAACGGCTCGGATCACTTCTTGCAGCGTGAGCATTTTGAATTTCAGGCTCTTTAAAGACTTGTTGAGATCGCGTAAGTCTAAAATGGGACGCCATTTGCCGTTCGGCTTTTTTACGACAAAGTATCTTGAGTAGACTCCTTGACCTTTCTCTGATGTTGGAACTAATTCTATCACGCCCTTTGCTAACATGAGTGTTACCTCTTGTTGCAGTATCCTCAGATGGGAATGAGCGGTGAACGCAGGTAGAATGTGTGGAGGGCTGTGCTTGAATTGTAGAGAGTGCCCGTTCCTTATAGTGTCTAGCACCCATTGATCTGTCGTTATTCGTTCCCATTCGTCGACATAGGCTGATACTCTTCCCCCAGAACGGTGTGTTCGTCATTGCTGATCTTTATTTTGCTTGTCTCTCGACGACGACGGATAGGATGGTCTCTTCCTGGACGTCTGGAAGTTCCGGCGTCGGTTTGCAGTTTGGGAAGCGCGCCTGTATCCCTGGGAGGGGTAAGCCGACCTACCAAAGGATCTGTCTCCCGACGCAGAGAATCTGGAGTTACCTGAAGCCCCTCTAAAGGGACGAAAAGACTTGTAGCTTCGGCCACTCTGGAGGGCACCCAATGAACGTGCCGTGTCACAGTCCTCTTTCATTCCCTTTAGGGCCTCGTCTACCTTCTCTCCGAATAGAAGGTCTCCCTCAAAGGGCATATCTAATACTTTGTATTGTACCTCTGGCCTGAAGTAGGTACACTTAAGCCATGACTGTCGTCGTAACAAGACCCCATTATTGACTTGCTTGAAGCCCGACTCAGCGAGATCAACCGCGATGTTTATTGCGTGATTGGAGGCTTCCTCACCTTCTCGGACAAGTAACATCGCTGCCTTCCTATGCTCTTCCGGAAGATGATCCAGCAACGGAGCCAGCCTGTGCCACATTTCTCTGTCGTATCTGGCTACAATAGCCAGAGAGTTTGCGGCCTTTACTGTAGTTGCTCCCACGGATAGCACTTTTTTGCAGAAGGCATCCTGACGTCTTGCCTCGTTTTCAGGCGGAGTCGTGCACTTGTGCTGGGCCTTCGTTTTTCTCGCCCTGACGCCGACACCACCGATTCAGGCGTTGGTTGGGAGGATAAGCACTTGGGGGTAGACTCTGGAGCCTTAAACTTTTTCTCAAGGCGTCCTTTTACCGCCGGCTCCGAAAAGGGGTGACGCATTGTCTGCAAACCCTCCTTCCACACGTGGTTTAGTATGGGTATTGAGAACACTGACCTCCTTCTCTTACCCATGTGGTCGAACAAAAAAAACAGTCCTTTTTCTGTTCTTCCTGGGACAAACCAAATTCCTTACACGCCTTCTCCATCATAGAATGGAATGATGCAATATCGTCCGGGGGGGACGGGTGAGCTGGGCTTCTTGGGGTTTCTAACTCCACCTCTGACTCCCAGGTTGGATCCCTGGAGGGGGATGATGAGATATCCGACATGGCTCCCCTGTCAGACTCCGAATCTGGCAGCTCACTTTCCTCTTGGGGTGCCAGTGGTGCTGAGATTGGCGTGCGTAAGTGCGTCGGTGGATGGGACGGGCCCGGCTCGTCGACGGGTGACTGTGGCAGGTTTACCTGAGGTAGTCTCTGGTCCAACGACTGTACTAAAGACTGAAGCGTGGACAGAATCTCCAACGACAAAACGGATTGAGGAGAGGGGCAGACACCGGAATTACGGATCCCCTCGTCAACGACTTGTCAACCACTCGTAGCCCGAGGCCTGCCGGGCCAGCTATTCTCCCGCTCTCGTCCTCCCCCCCTCACCCCCCCTGAGGACAGCGACACAGCCTGTTCCTGCAGTAAAGTATCCGGGGGGATCGGATCAAAAACTTCAGGCCTCCAGGCTTCCTGTAGAACCTCCGTTGACGAGGCCACCATCGCAGTCGTCGGTGGGACGGTGGATACCACATGCGTCAGTGGCAGGGTGGAGGCCGATGATTGGACCGCCGTCGCCGACTGTGGCTTAGCAGGTGCTTTAGGTGGTCCCGCCTTTTCCACACTTGGCCTGCCTTTACTGGACTCTGGACTCGTGGTCGATCTACGGTGATCGCCCGAGGAGGATTTCGGCCTTTCCTTGTCATGCTTTTTTGATGAAGATGATGATTTTTTTGACGAGGATTCTATAGCTGAATGACTCCGAGATGACTTTCTCCGTCGGTCGAGATTTCTTCGCCGGTGGTTCCGACGAGGCAGCGCTGTGTGATGTTTTCACCGATTGTGTGGAGCCTACCTCCGAAGGGGGGTATGCCCCCGCTCCATCATTCAACCATGCCACTAGCCGCCGATTTCGGTCTTTGAGGGTCTTTTGAGAAAACCCTTTGCATATGTCGCAGTTATCAGCCGAATGATGAGGGTGGAGACAGTATATACAATCCATATGTCCGTCCCCCTCGTAAACTTTTTTCAAGCCGCACGTTGCGCACGGACGGAACAGCGCTTTTCCTGACATGGAGGAAAAATTCCCTTAACTCCAACTCCAGGTACACAACCTTGTACAAAATATTAAGACGCGAGGAGATCCCACTACTTTGGAGACGGTTGAAATCTGAATGGGAGCCGCGGGGGCGGGCCTCTTATACTGGGACGGCCTACGGAGCGTGCGCAGGCGGGTCCTAAAAGGACGTAGATAGGACACAAAAGTGTCGGAAGTTTTCCTATAGGAAAAGGCTATATATGTGTACCGAGGGGTCCCAGTCTGACGATGGGGAATATTCTAAGCATGTGAATCCATGAAAGATCCAATGCTGGAGAAAGCAGGGTGACACCAATGTACAATTAGTCCACACACATTTCTGGAAAATACACCACAAATATACCGAAAAATATATACTTTAGTCACACTTATAATTTGCTCAGGTCAAAATAAGCACTTGTGGCATAATACACTGTATTACAAAGAATCCCAGTATAGTATAAAAACAGTAATGCCTGTAAAGGACTCTTCCCACAATGACCAAATGTGGGTCCACTACTAGAGGTGGGCACCCAACATGGGTGGGGAGAACCAGGGAACCACAAAATCGAACAGGTAGAGTCTCTTGTGGGCATGTTCGTTTATTTATTTGGTAATGCGCACCAAACCCGTAAGTAACCGGGCGCAGCAGATAAGACTACTTGAAGCTTAGTTACAGCATGAAATTAGAGCATTGCAGAAAACAGGACAGGTACACGAGGGTTACATACGGGTACAGTTGATTACATAGATTCATGTGCGAATGGTACAGTAAGATAGGTACATTCATAGTACAGTAGAAAACATATATGCATGGTATATGGTTAAGTGCTCCATGTGTCCAGGGGTCATACATCATTGGACCCCAGCCAGTTTAGGGCATTACGACTGAAGCTGAAATAGGACTGATCAGTTCTAAGGTTCAGAGGTAGTGCATTCCACTGTTGAGCAGCTTTAACAGGGAAGCTAGCTCCTCCGGATTTGGTTAACTTGAACCTGGGTACCTTTAGACAGTGGGTGTTAGCTACTCTGGTCGGGCGAGTTAAGGTTTTTCTAGTCATTATCTCTATGAGATATGGAGGAGCTGCATTATTTAGGCATTTGAAGGGGAGTGATACTGTCTTGAGTAAGATCCTATCACTTATCTTCAGCCAATGGTGATTTCTTCTGAGGTTAGAGAGGTGTTCTATAGTGTTGAGATTTAAGGCAGTTCTCAAGGCATTATTTTGAAGTGTTTGTAATTTGTTAAGGATATGTTTGCTAGCTCCTAGATATAGGGCATTGCAATAGTCCAGTCTTCACAATATTAGTGCATTGGCGAGGGTGATACAACTGGCTTCTGTTAGATATGGTCGGCAGGCCCTGATAAGTTTGCCTGTATCGGCAGTAGAGGAGGCCAGGGAGTTGACCTGTTTTTTTAATGATAGGGTAGAGTAGAGATAAAACCTTGTTTACTGCTTTGATTGTATTTCCATCTATGTTAAATAAGGCATAGTTGGGAATTAGTTTTTTTAGATTGGCTTTGGTGGCAAGGATCAGGATCTCTGTTTTATTGGGCCATGGGATTTCATCCAAGTCTGAATGAGGAGGTATATTTCATTCACCAAGGCCTTATCCTTATCAAAATTGCCCGAAAGGGGAATGAGGATCTGGGTGTCATCTGTATAGTTAGAGTAGTTGACACCCAGTCTGTCCAATTTATCGAATAGGGGCTTGGTGAATAATACATAGTGGGCGAAACACATGATCCTTGTGGGACATCGCAAGTGGTTAGAATCGGGTTAGCCGAGGTCAGTGGGGAGAAGATTCTCATTGTTCCGTTTGCTAAGAAGGACTGGGCCCAAGCTATTGCGTCACGTGAGAAGTGGGCCGCTGACGCTAGGTGTTTGCATAGGACTGCATGGTACACCAAGACGAAGGCCGCTGACAGGTAAATTAGGAGTAGCAGGGCAGTTTTGCCTTTGTCCTTCAGTTCATCTATTTGGGTCTTACACCGTTTGTCCCATGTTGTGGTCTGAATCCAGATTGGCGTGATCCTAGGAGGTGGTTGGTTTCAAGGTAGTCTTGAATTTGTAAGTAAGCTAACTCTGTCGATTATTTTAAGAAGGAAAGGTACTGTGGTGATGGGTCTGTTGTTGGTGGGGATGGATGGGTCGAGAGTGTTTCTTGAGGAGCGGTAGAACCCAAGACTCTTTTAGGTTCATTGGGACAGTGTTAGTTTTGAAGGAAGCGTTAATTAGTTTGGAGGTAAACGGTGCTAGATCTCTCGCTGCGTCTTTGACTATTTGGGCATGACAGCCACCTTGACAGTTGGATGGTTTTAGTGATAAGATGACTTTGTCCGTTTCCTGTATGGAGACCTTGGTGAAGCTAAAGGGTACTAGCATGTTGAGGACTTCAGTTGGAGTACAGACAAGCAGGTCAGTCAGCGGCAATGAGGTTTTTTATTAGCAATTTAAATTTTGGATGGATGTTATTTTGCTAGACAGGGCATTTTGGATGCTCGTGCACCATAGTTTGTTCTTCGGTATGTTTTCTAGTGGGGGTATGGGGGATTCTAGTTCCTGGAGGATCACAAATAGCTCCTTAGTATTGGCGCTAGCTTTGGAGATTCTTTCGTTGAATACATCTTTTTTGGTGCAGATTATTTCTTTCTTGTATTTGTTTGCCGGCTGGGTCAGTTGCAATTTCTTTTCTTCTGACGGGGAATGACACCAAAGGGATTGTAATTTTCTTTTCTGAAGTCTTAGTTCTTTAAGATAGGGTGTGAACCAGGCATTGAAGTGAGCCTTTTGCGAGGTTTGGCTGGTGCAACGATATCTAGGGCACTGGGTCAATGTGTTGTTAAATACCTCTACTTGGAAGTTCGGGTCGGAGTTGCTTGGTAACAAGTTGAGAGCTGGAAGATAAGGTTATAGATTTTCAGTAGTAATCTTTTTTTTTACATCTAGTGGCTTAGGAGGTGCAATGGCAGTTGCTTTGGGCATTTGTTTATTTATAGTCAATGAGAGGTTTATCAGGTGATAATCTGTCCAGGGTTGCAGGGTTATATTCGTAATGGTGGTGGTGCAGTTCAAGTCGGCTACCCAGTCAAGGGTTCTTCCTTTGTTGTGTGTGGGGGCGTGGACTTTTTAGGTGAGTCCATGCTCAGATAGGATGTTAGCTATGGATTGTGCCTGGTTATCCTCTGGGTCGTTAAAGTATAAGTTGACGTCGCCCAACATTAAGATTTGTGAGGACTCTTTGGTATTGTTGTACAGTAGGCTGGATAGGTCACCCTCGAAGGTGCCGATAGGTCCCGAGGGCCTATATAGCAAGTAGATGGTTAGAGTTTGGTTGCTAGATATAGTTTGGCCGTAAGCAATTTGCAGGATTTAAATGATAGTGGGTGCCAAGTCTTAGGGCGTGGCTAGTTCTGGCTAGAATAGCTATGCCGCCCCCTCTGGCATTGGGTCTGTCCACTCCGAGTATGTGGTAGTTGTCTGGGATAGCGAGCAAGGCCAGGTCCATCTGCGTCATGTAGCTATGATTCAGTGACCGCCAGGAAGTTCAGGTTATGCGATGAAAGCAGGTCGGCTACTTCAGTGGCATGTGCCATTAGGGATCTTCTGTTAATCAGGGCTCCAGAGATGGTCACATTTTTTGGTTCATGGAAATCAGTTGGGTTAGGACCAAGTTGTTTGGTTCTGGTACGAGATGTTGGTTGATGGCAATGTTTGAGGTTTAGGGTTTTGGGCAAGGCCTCATAAGCAGAACCTACAAGTGAATCAATGTTAGGGCCATTGGTATTAAGCGTGAGGTGGGGATTTATAATGGTGGGGTGGGTCATTTTAGGCTCAGAGTCGGGCTAGTCTAGTTCAGAGTCTATTGTTTCTGTCTGGTAAAGGGCAGGGTGAGAATTCGGATAAGGATATGATTATGAGGGATAGGATTAGTCGTGATAAGTACAGTTGGTCTTTCCTGTATACATAATGTTGAGACTGTCCCACAGAGTAGGCTAATCCAATAACATGTGTATGCAGTTGGTTTCTAGGCAAAATTATAAATTACTCAATAGGCTAGTCCAGGGTGAGTTCACCTGATGGGTTAGTTCAAAATATGCAGGGCAACTGGTTTTCATGGGTTAAGCTAGTCCAGTATATGCAAGGGAGATACGTAGTGGATTGTACAGTAGGCTATTTCGGGTAAAGGTCAACACAACCCAACCCTGGTATACGCGAGAGGCCCCAGTCCCAATGGTCAGCACCCAACACATAGGTAGGTCATGAGCGAAAAACTAACAATTGCATCAGTGAAAAATCCCAAAGGCTTATAACAATACACCACATTAATTTGAATGCTAAAATGAATGCAAATGCATGCATGATAATAAAGTCTTAGGTGGGGGGGTGGGGGTGGGGGGGTGAGATAGGAAACAGTTTCAAACCAAAGATAAATGCTTTCTAGCATTTAGAACATTTTAGCACATACACTTCAGGGAAAAGTATTTACAGAGTTATGAAAGTTTGCCACAACATTAAAAATACAGTCTCAGTGGAGAAATACAGAGAATGACTTTAAAAATCAAAAAGGTAAGTACCAACATTATAATACTTCATCCAGAACTCACGTCTGCAGGATCCAGGAAAAATGTCCAGAGGTAGGCAAGTACCCCAAAGTCAGTCTTACAGATTATCAGAGTGGTTTCCACGTTCCGTAGGAAATGGTGGTAGTAGAGTCAATGGGCCATCTGCTTTAGCGAAGGTACGTCAGATATACTCCACAAGTGTATATTTTAGTATGGGCAACCCCAGGGAAGGACAGAGGAGACACCAAAGAAGTGTTCCAGGCGTCAGAAGGACCCAGTGACCCAGAGGAAGAAGCAGGCGAGCAGAAGGACACCCAATAGAATTAATTGCCATAAAGACTCTCCAAGACACCTCTGCCCGGGACCCAAGGGACATGTGAGGTTGGGTCTCTCGAATAATTGCCTACCCCATGAGTCAAAAGGTAGGTACTCACGCTGGTAGTTCATCAGAAACTGATCCAGCAGCACAAAACAATGTGAATAAACGGCTCTTTTCACATGTATGGTTTCCAGGATTCGGTTCCCAGGAACTTGCACCCGGAGCCAGCGATGATCCCAGCGACCCAGGAACGGAAAGAAAGGCTCTTCCCAAGAGGCCGACCCTCAAGCCTGCATCAGAGCCTTCGGCAAAGAGGACTCCAGGAAGATGTAAGAACCTGCAAAGGCTGTTCCCGACAGCTCGATGAACTAAAGAGTGTGGTAGTACAGAAGCAAACAATGCTAGGATGTAGAGGCCCTTTCGGATGCCCCAAGCTGTAGGAATGGTGCAGTAGTTGGCTTCATTAACTGACTTCGAAAGATGGTTCAAGAGTGTTTATTTTCAGAATCGTAATAAATAACTTTTTCTAGCCAGGATGCAGGTAGCTTCTCCCATGGACTTCCTATCACCCTAACCCAGAAGTTACTAAAGCACATATTTCCCTGGCAGCGATCATTAACACCTAATGTCTAATGCCTGCTAGCGATGAGGGCCTAAATTCAAAAAACCTCATGGTCTGACTCCCTCCGAGGTTCTTCTAAGGGGTCTCCTACCTAGCACTCCCCATGTTTGTTCAGTTGGAATGAACTTTTTCATGCTGTAGAGGAGGAGCCAAATACCCCTACCAGAAGCTTTGCCCCCATGTTGCCCATATGTTGGGAGCCGGTAATTGCGACATGCGCAGTACCAGTGAGGATGTCTATACCGCAAAGAATCCCTGAGACAAGGTATCCACTGAGAAAACCCTATATGCATTCACGAAGAAGTAATGGCCTTCTGTAAAAAGTCCCAGAAAAAGTATGAAAATGAATGAGAAAAAAGACTGGTGACTTCTCACGAAACATAATTGACTCCCCCCCAAATGAAGAAAAAATATAGACATTCTGTAGGATCCGAGGATGAGGTGTCGAAGTAAAGCAACATTTCAGGATCAAAATGAAGATGCTCGTACAAAGAAACACTGAAGAAAATGCAAAGTCATTTTAAAATTTTACAGATGCTGTAACACAAGCAGACAAAAGTAATTCTGAGGCCGACTACGCAGTGAATAGATTGCGGCGATGCGCCAATGTATATTCATAGGAACGTATAGAATCTGGATGCTCCACAATGCACTTTAGCAAACTTGAAACCCATGAATGGAAAGGGCTTGAAGTGTGGCACAGTTGAAAATAGCTGATGGCGAAGGAGAATTTAAGAAAGGAAGGCTGGCCCAGCACCAAGAGTCAAGGCCACCATGAGCCTGGTTGTCGGTCAAGAAGCTACATTAACATGAGAAAGAAACAAACTTCTGTTTGAGGTGAAATGGAAAAACACTGAAGGTGCCAAGAGTTCATCATTTCATAATATTTTATGCAACGCAAAGCTCGGAAACGTGGTCTCCAGTCACATGAAAATAGACTTTGGGTCAAGTTACACCGATACCAGAAGACCATGCCACACTCCCTTCTATTCTCAGGCACAGTGAGCCTCTGCAAGGCCAAGTTCAAAGCCTAATTGAATGACAGACCGCAAGAGTGATGATAGATGTTGGCTAATTGAGTGGGAAGGCATGACCACGCCGACCCTCCTAGCACCTGGGGTACTAGCTTGGGTGCTGCTAACAAGTGGAATATTCCAGAGGGTACGAACGTGCCAACCAATTATAGAGGGCCATGTATCAAAGAGCCCTATAGTTTGTGTAACCAATAGGGTGTCGAGTATTAGTATGACACGCAAGATGACTTGAACTTGGGATGGGCTTAGTTGCCCACCCTGATCTTAGAGACCCAATCACAACCCACGTCAGTATGGAACTTATACCTAGATGTTTCCTTTAAGCCTATCACATCCCCTAGTAGGTTTTTCTTATTTGCTACGTAGAATGATGTCAGTAGTGACAAATTTTTAGTATAAGAATGTTATTTTTTCATGAAATACTTTAGAGTGTGAGAAATCGAGCGAACGTTTGTTTATGTCTGTGGTAACTTCCTGTTTTAGATAATTGTTAATAAAACAGTACTAAGTTTTGCCAAATTCCTGAGTCCGTTTGATTACTGATGGACGAGTAAGTTCTGCATCCACATCCATCTCTAAGTATTGCTACCTCGTCTTAAAGGGCCCCATATCATGGGATTCACATGGGAGCAGAGGTAGGAAGGTTAAAGACCCATCGACCCAGTAGGCTTTTAATGGTTTTGGAATATCGGACGACCTCGACCATTTAGCTGGAGGACCGCAAGGCTTCCTGTGTATAGCGGCCAAAATGTTCTTGCAAGACACTAGAGATAGGCGGGACGGGTCCCTCTCACAAAATCCCCTCCTGGTTTCCACAAGGAGCTGAGCGGACCGAAGACGACGGAGAAGCCGGTTGAGGAGGAGACGATCCTGAGGGTCAGGAGCTGAAAGTGAATGGTGAGAAGATTGAGAAAGGTGGCAAAAAAAAAAAAAATGAACGAGTATTGATTGGGGAAAGTGATAATGGGAAGAAATAACGGAGGGTTGGTGGGGTATTTAGTTAATGACGAAGAGCGTCCCAAATAAACCCAGAGTCCTACGCTCAAGGAATGTCTAGAAGAAATTATTTCAAAATCCAAGTGGATAAATAGACGACAAGCAGACAAGGTTTGCTAAAGTAAATAATTTACACTCCCATCGGAGTAAATTTAGGGGCAAGAATAGCAGCGAGGAGCGCTGAGAAGAGATATATGTTGGGGCCGGCCAGTCCGTTTGTATACATTATGTATAGAGAAAAAGTGAGATGTCAAAGGGAGACAAATGTCAAAGGGAGACAAATGATAGGTTGAGAGTAAATTATTTCTTTAGTCATTGATGGTATCGACTGAATAGGTAGACTGAAGTAAAGTGAGACAGAAGTTTGGAGCGGCGACGATTGGTGCATGCTCATGTTTATTGTTTTTCTGAAAAAGTATTTTTAAAGTAAAATAACAGTAAGTATTGACAGTCGACTGAGACTTGTCACAATGGGGTGGTTACTCCACTTGTGCACCTATGTAAATAACTGCCAAAACACGCACCCCAGCTTAAGCAATACAGTGCAGAATGGGTTAAGGGCACAGCAGATAAAATGTTCATGCCTTGGCCACAAGGGGGACAATTGTCAAAAGTGGTTTTGCAACATATGACCACATACTTGCACGCTGCGTACACGGGAAAGAAATTGGAGAAAAGGTTAGCAAGTTTAGAGCTTTGGAAGAGGTACCAGGAGGAATGGGAAGACCCGCCTCCTGAAGACTGGATGCTTAAATAGTATAATGAGGGGTTGATAAGCCTTCTGCGCCCCCTACCACGCCTGAAGTAAATGGCGATAAGGAAACGATGAAGGATTGTATCCATTAAGGGCATTAAAAGCAACAACAGGATATGTAATTCAATACATGAACCACCTGCGTATAGCAGTGACGAGAGCCCAAAAAGAACTTCA
This sequence comes from Ambystoma mexicanum, assembly GCF_040938575.1. Lineage (NCBI taxonomy): Eukaryota > Metazoa > Chordata > Amphibia > Caudata > Ambystomatidae > Ambystoma > Ambystoma mexicanum. The sequence continues at coordinate 1,265,072,083 of NC_090926.1, read as the reverse complement.
GAAAAGGACATGGTCTTGAAAGTCTTACAGGACAAAGAGAAAAGTGAACGGCCGAGTGTGTCGTTAGACATAGAAGGGGAAGTTAAGAGACTGAAATGAGAAAAAGACCAAGCTGACGAGATAGCGCTCATACAGGACAAATGGATGGGTGGTCAGATATTGCTCAAACTTGATGGGAAGAGCATTGAGGAAGTAAGGCCAGGGGAAGATCAAGATGAGCACTGTAAAAAAGGGAATGAGAAAAAAGATTGAAAGAAGGCAAGTATAAAAGAAAGAGTAGACAAAGACGGGAACAGATGTATCAGGAAGAACAGTTAAAGGAAGAAAGCAGGAGAGCAAAGAAGACATGACAATAGACAAAGAGCAATCTAAGAACAAGATATATTAGAAAAGATGAGGAGGAAGAACAAATTAAGAGAAAAGAACGCAAAGACGAAGAGGTGCGTAGGGAAAATGAAAGAAGGGAAGCAAAAAAAAAAAGGAAGAAGAAAGGGTTTGAGAGGAAGCAAAGAAACTAAGCGCATATGAAGAGGAAATGGAACGAAAGAGTAGACAGAGGGCACGCAATATTGATCGCATTGAGAAAGAGCTAATGGAACCAAGTCCAGTAGTATTATGGGAACACAAAGGAGTTTCTCCTGTTGCAAGAAGCAATGTCAGGAACCTCGAGGATAAACCTAGAGGAGAAATTTGAGATAGGAATTAAAGGAGACAGAATCGAGCATGATTATCAGTAGATGAGGGCAAAAAGTGAATTGGGGAACAGCTCAAAAGAAGATCAATCTGAAATTGCCCAATCACGAGGCAAGCAGGGAAGCCAGTCTAGTCTCGAGCATCGAGCCTTGTCTTTGGACAGGCTGACTCTAAACAGAGATGAGAAAGATGAAAGCTATTTAGTTGGGGACAAGATATGTCAGACGAAGACAGGGAGACCTTCTGTGAGGAGGGTGGTGTTCGTGCATGCGGTCCTGAGGGAAGCTTCCAGACAGATAAAGTAAGGTGGGCAGATTTAGACTAACCTAAAGAAAGGACGCCAGAGCCTATGGCATATCCAGAGCGACCGAAAAAACAATCTTTAGTGAGAGGGGAGAATCGCCACCAAATGTGAGCAGACTGAGGTCATTACCAGGAGGAAGGCAATCAGGAACCATTGTCTGTACTATGGATAGGCAGACGATGGGAGCAGATTGTGATTTTGGGATTTCGTAATTCTCTTTGTTAGAGAAAGGAGGGGCCAGACCGCAGTATAACCCTTGGCCCCAAATGGATAAAGAATCTAAGATGCAAATTGCCCAGCTTAACGGTGGGGGCGGGAAAATGGATTTATGAATTGGAAAAAATGACAGGAGGAAAAACTTTAGCCATAGGAGACATTAATGGTCTTCTTGCAGCCATCGTTGCGGAAAGGGCTGGTGACATTTGGACGAGAGCAGGATACTCAAGTGTCGCAGCACAGAACACAGCGCATGATGTAGCACCATTTAATAATTGCAGAGAGGCAGTCTAGAAAGCGCTTAGAGTACAATATCCTGATACGTCGGATATGGGTGCAATTATTGCACGTAAGATGCAGGAAGGCCAAGATCTGCTTGGGGGAAATCAATATCTGTATTGTATCATATTCTGTGTCAGGGACTGCCAGAGCAGATAGAGACCGCTTAAGAAGCTGGTGGGAATTTGAAGCAAAGCCATGGACAGAAATACAGTGGACCATGGGAAACAGGTCTTAGAGGAAGGGGAGGCTTTCAGAATAATCAATGAAGCTTCCAAATTAACCAAGGTGGTTTTCAGAATGTACAAAACGATAATCAAGGCATGCAGTGAGGGCAGATTAGAAGACCCTTTCCTGTGTGTTGGACATGTGGAATGATAGGGCACATTGTGCGAACATGTGGGAGTCAAGGTTATGCACAGAATGGGCATTTCTCAAGAGGGGAGTCAGCAAGCACAAGTACTGCAAACGCAACAGGCTTTACAACCACAGCAAGCATCATTGAATCCGCTGCAAGGGCAGTCACAGCATGCACCCATGCAGATACAGCAGAGTGCAAACACATGACAGTTACTGACTTCTAGAGTAGGGGGTGTCACAGGAGGGAATCCATAGGAGGCAAATCTTTTTCTGCTTTAGTAAACACTGGGGCAACTCGCTCATGTATACAAGATGGGACATTTTAATTCACAGGAAATGCCATGAATGCTCAAGGGTTCTCTGGAGTTACAAGTACAGTTCCTTTAACTGAGAAATTACCAGTCTCTATAAGAGTGTGATAGGTCTATCCCATTATTGTATTCAAGACACACACGAGTTAATATTTTGGGCCGAGCATTGATGACAAAGCTAAATATGACGATTTCCTTCACTAACAAAGGCATAGTGGGTTCCACGCCAGGGATACATTATATAAATATGGGCACATTTATCATGGCATTTGCAAGGAAAATAGCTCTGCGGGGAACACCGTTGGAGCCAGAGGATTTTATAGGGTACGCATTTTGTTAACGTGGCTACCCGGCTTAGTGGGCAAGATTATGAATTTCTGTTCAGGCTACAGATACCTAGGGACGAGGAGGGGGGGGGGGGACAGATTTTTCCCCTAGAATTGCAGGCAGCCATAGTTCGAGGAGAATTGTCCATGCTCTAAGGATTTGATGAGGGCAGGCCATGGAGAACAGTGGTTGCTACTGGGGAAGGATACAGATTGGCTGACGAGGATATGTTTTAAAGATGATCAGCCAGACGAAGTGGTGTTCGAGATAAGCATTACTTATTCAATCAGGATAGAGAGAGAAGAGAGCCCACAGCGAATGATGATAGTGCGGCAGCGCCCTGCATTTTTTGACAAAGACATGGAAAAGGTGCCAACCTCTCTGTGGACTACGGGCCCCCATGACGTAGGCCTGTTGAAGGGGATGGGAGAAGTTAAGATTAAGTTGAAACCAGGAGCAATTTAACCTCGAACAGTATCCTATGTCTTGAGAGGCAGACTAGGGCATTTTTAAGACTATATCGGCAATGATGGAACAAGGCATCTTGGTGACGTCAGAATCATCATGTAATACCGCAGTGTATCCGATTAAGAAATGGGAGGGAGGGTTGTGGCGTTTAATTCAGGACATGAGACAGATTAACCAGATTGTAGGGACAGAGTTGCTTCTGGCTCCGAATTCTGCGATGATTTTATGCAGTATTCTCCCAGAAGCACAATATTTTACAGTGATTGACTGGAAAAATGTGTTTTTCTCAATCCAGTTGCACAAGGATTCCCAAGATCTTACGTCATTCACGTTCCATCAGACTAAGCTGAAAAGCACATGTTTGCCCCAGGGGTACTGTGAGTCTCCATCGATGTTGGATAGGGTCCTGCAGATGGACCTAAGCAATATTGATTTGCCAAGCATTGTGCTGCAGTACGTAGATGATATTTTAGTTTATAGCACAACAGAGGAAGAGTGCAGACAAGACTCAATTCAGCTAATCATTATTCTAGCAGAGAAAGGATATAAAGTGGACAAGGAGAAGTTGCAATATTGTCAGGAAGAGGTGTTATAGATAGGTTAGTTAATTTTACATGAAGTTACACCTGAAAGAGCTGAGGCAATCATGAAAATGTCAAAACCGCACACAAAAAAGCAAATGCAGTAATTTTTGGGACTGTGTAATTATGTCAGAGCATGGGTATTTCATTATAGTTCATATATGAGACCCCTTTTGCAGACTCTGAGGAAAGCACATGTGAATAAGGAAAACATTGAATGGACTGAGGAGATGGCGGAAGGGTTTGATAAATTGAAAAAAGAAATTTGCACAGCTCCTGTTTTAGGAATTCCCAATTTTTCTGAGGAGTTTTTTGTGTTCGTTCACGAATGGAACAGTTATGACCGCAGTACTCACACAGAGAACCACATTGGGGTACAATGACCCAGTTATGAGGAGTCCCTTCCCTCGCGAACAATCGTTGGCAGCAGCCGCATTCTCTATTGAAATCTGCAAGCACACTAATGGGGTGTTTCAGGACTTTATTTGTTGAGCATGCTTTGCTTGCTTTTCTGGAGAAACCTAGGAGGTACACTGACATCTCAGAGGGCTTCTGCTTATGAGGTGCTTATATCGAATCCAGCAATCAATATAGTCAGGTGTAGAATAGTAAACCCTGCCACGTTTGTAGCCGAACCATTGGCAGCGGATTGGCAAGTGCATGATTTCTCCAACTATGAGGAGTTCTACGACATGATTCCGAGGCTAAAGTAGAATGCTCTAGCAGTGGGGGAGGTTCTCTGTATTGATGGGTTTTCGAAGATCAATCAAACTGATGGAGTAAGGCATTCAGGTTCAGCTGTGGTAAGGCACAGAGCTAACGGGCAATTTGATCAGCACAGGCTGCAGAATTGGTGGTGCTTATTGTCGCGCTCGAGAATAACGCAGGGCAGGAAGTGAAAGTGTACAGGCGGTGTTCTTTATCCCCTTCCGAAGCATTGTGGCGACAAGATAGCACTGGTAAACTGGTGATGCCTGTAGCATTATTAAGGGTGGTGTTAGAACAGCTACACTACTCTGCGCATGTCACTAGGGAGAGCCTCGCAGCAACCATTGCGGAGGACTGGTTTGTACTAACCTGTTAGAACACGTTGCTTTTTATGTAGTAAATTGCATCATATGGCAAAGGTTTACTGCTGGGCACACGCTACAGTCAGAAGAGTTATTCCTTGACCAAATTGTCTTTTTCAACATTTACATATTGACTATATTGGTATGCTGCAAGTATGTAATGGATAAACGTATATGATAGTGGTAGTGTGCCCCTTCTTGAGATGGGTTGAGGCTGGTCCATGCACACACATGATGCCACTTGCGCTCCAAAGTTTTTAGTATGAGAAGTATTTCCTAGATGGGGAGTATGTGAGGTGCTGAAATCTGACAATGGACATCATTTTGTAAACTAAGTATTTGAACACATTAACTTATTGCTGAGCATTAAACGCAAGTTTTTTTCTGCTTATCACTGGCAAGCAAACGGGATATGCGAGAGACGCAACGGTCTTCTCAAGGAAAGGACAGCAAAGCAGAAATTGGAGGCTGGAGAAGGGGGTGGCTGCTTTGTCTGCCCCTTGCATTATATGCATTGAGAAATCAACCCGGTTCAGACAACCACCTTAGACCCCACAAACTAGTTACAGGGAGGTAGATGAGAACGCCTCTGACTCCTCCATCGAGGAGTAGGAGTGATCCCCAGACAACTGCAGAACGGTTAGAAAATGAGCTAACATGTATGACCGTTAGAATCATTTCAGATCAACTCAAGCGGAAGGGGTGTCGGTCTCAGGATGCAGATGAAGACAATACAACAACCGGACTTGAAAAGCTATGTGTTTCTAAACATTTTGCCAGAGACACTGTTCCAATTAGGAACTTCACTAGAAAGTGGCATAAACCCAGATTTAGTGGCCCTTTTGTAGTAGAAGACATTACTCCTTCAGCAGTTAAAGTCCAAGGGAGGCAAGCTTGGATTCACTTAGGAGATATGAAAGTCTACGCTAGTGAGGCAGACATACCTCCAACAAATTCGGAAGCAAGTCAAGAAGAAGAAGTTCAGCATGTGCAGACTTGATCAATGAGGAGGAAGAAGGACGCAAAGACTATCCAATAGATAGACGAAAGTGTAAATTTGGACTGTGGCACCCCTGAAACACTCCTTTATAGATATTGTAGCAGGAAGTGAGAAAGTTACTGCTCTTGAGCCACAGTTTGTTAACATTGGACCCCAAGAATGACCTTTTCGATGATTAGAAAAGGGAGCAGTTCCCCGACTCGTTTCTCACAGAGTTTCTCTTTGGACGCGTAAATGGTTCTGACAGATGTTGATGTACACAGACTACTTCTTGCTGTCTTTGTTTTTATACTCCAAGCTTACAATGCTCTTGTTGGGTCCAGCACTGACGTGCATACTTTTGTCCAAGATCCTAAAAATGGCCCTGCGATTAGCCGATTTTTGGCAGCAATTATAGAGCAAATCAGACAACTACCTGGGCACTTGACTAGGTTGCCGGATTAAAAAGAATTGTTCCTTCCTTAAAAGTAATTATCAGGCAAAATGTGGTCTATTGATCATATTGCCGTTCCAGAGAGCGAGCAGAGTCAACAGCGTGTGGAGAGACACAGATTGTGGGGCCTAATGTATTGGTGCATAATATATGCCTGTTCAGCATCTATTATCATTTTTCTGTTTCTATTGATCCACACGGTTTACTTTGTTGGCCCCAAAAGGGAAGGCGTTCCATTGATCCTTCCACTCCAGTTACCTTTGCAAAACTAGACACTGCAAGAAGGCCAAAGCAGTAGTAGATTGTTCCTACACCTACAATACATATAAAGGCACCGATTTCTCTGACAAGTGTCCCTATGATTCCCCTAGTAGGAAGACTGTATACTGATGTATTCCATGAGTTGTTTATAAGAGCTCATTTGGCAAGAAAGAGACCCAAGAGAAGTGCAAGGGAGGATGATTACGAATTAAATTACTATTTAGACAGCACAGCACATTTGGGAAATTGTCATGATTTCCCAATGAGTTCCTTGATTAAGCCCATGTTTCCCTAGTTTATTATTGCTCTGTCATTTGAGAGAAGGTATTGTTCCATTCAGATCCATATAGTAAGGCATGGGGAAATTGGTATTCCTAAATGGCCGCCTAGTGGTGTCAACCAGGAACTAATCTGTAGGTCTAGTCTTTTGCGACCTCTGTTACAAGTACTCATTTCCTGAGGAGACTCGCGCTTCGCGTTGCTGACTGCCTTGCAGTTCGGACGCTCACCGCGGTCTCCGTAGAGTTCCAGTCACAGTTTCCCTGTCCTCCCAATTTTCAGTCAGAATTTATTCGTCCTGTCCTAGTCTCCTCTTCTGCTCACAGCCAGTAGTTTCCCTGATTATTTATTGTCCCCTAGTTGCCGTGTCCGTAGTTCTTGTCCGGAGTTTTCCTGTCAGAGTTTCGTGAGGAGTACTCCATACACACACGCAAGTACCCGTTTTCAAGGTTTCCCGTGGGTTACCAGTGTTTGTTATTTCGTTGCGAGTGTTTTTAGCAACGGATTAGTTACTGTGCTTGTCGCATATTGTGTTTATGCTTATACGCATTGTTCCGCGCTCCAATGTTTGAAACTCATTAGCTGTGCCAGGTTGTCGTCACACTGCCCGTAAATATTGCCAAGCTGCGTAGCTAGCTTCAACATTCATTTACTTCTTGTGACTCGCTATAGTGCAGGAAAGGGTATTCATCTCATTCCGCATTTCACTCAGCTGGAAGTTGTTTAGTTAGTTCCCTTTCGAATAGCGCTGCACCACTTATACGGAACAGAGTGTCATCTGAAATTCCGTTATTGCTCTCCAATTTTGAAAGTATTGAGGCTTACACAGTTTTTTCTATTTTTAGGAACCATCATAATTTTATGTACTACCTTTCACAGCTAACACTCATATTGGTTAGGACTTAATAGGAATCATTTTCTCCTTACCACTTCTTATTGCATCCAGACTACACCGTTTCTTCAGGACATGTGCCCCTGTATGAATGCAGGATGGAGGGCTCACTAAAAAAGAACCTTATGTGAGCTTTTCCTGTTGTTGGTTATTCTTTTTTCAGTACTGGAGAGTTATTTCAGAATAGGGAAGGAACATTATTAAGGAGGGTTGTTTTCTTGTCATCCTTTCTACAGGGATAGTGATTCACTGAAGTTCCAGGGAGTTCTTCTGGTGTTCCCGCAGATTGACAGGTGAGCGTTACAGAACGCGAAGCCGCCTTTTGAAAATATCTGCCTGAGCGCCATGGAGACTCCTGAGGTGGATCAGCTGGCTCAGTTATTGGGAGAATTGAGGGCAGAGGTTCATGCCGCACGTTCTGAAACTTGTGCATTGCGTAGGGAGTTAGTGGCTAACAGGGACCATACAGACGAATTGGCACGCCAACTTTTACAAACACAGGCTGGTCAAGTTCCCTTACCCGCAGTTAATCCATCAGCCCCTAGTCCCGCTACACCCCAAGCTCCAGTCCAAGTAATTGTTCCTGGAAACATTCCTTTAGCTCCTCCTGAGCGTTTTCTGGGGGATTCCAAGAAATTTGCTGTGTTTATGAATCAGTGTAGGTTACATTTCCTCTGTCGTCCAGGAGTATTTTGACGACCCAATCTTGAGGAATCTACCAGAGTTCCAGAAGGAAATGGAAAAATTATTTGCACCACATACCCAGGGTCAGGCCCTAGATAATGAGCTACTCTCTCTCCGACAGGGAAACCAAGAATTGTTGGCTTATGTGGCAACCTTCAACAGACTAGTAGCAGAGTCCAATTGGCCCAATGAAAAAAAGAACAACCTTGTTTCATAGAGGATTCCGAAGTGAATTAAAGGATGTTTTGGCTCAAGTAGTCAATCCGCCAGATGGTATTGCCGACTTTATTGACCTCACTATCCAATTAGACCAGCGTTTGCAAGATCGAAGAGTGGATCGCTCTCGTTCCGAAAGTCACACTTATTTTGTGCGCCCAAAGGAAAACCCAGTAACAGCTGGTCCGGATACTCGCCCAAAACCGATGCAGTTAGGGGTTGTTAGGGGGCCCATTTCGCAGGCTGAGAGAGACAAGAGGCGTCAACAACAATTGTGCCTTTACTGTGGCAAACCTGGACATTTCCTAAAAGATTGCCATGGAAACCTTCGAGAAAACCTATTGGAGGCATCAACCAGGAAACAACGAATCAGATTTCGGAAAACTCCGGTGCCCGGCAAGCGTAGAGGACAGCGTGTCGAGCATGAAACAGGGAGTAATGACCTCTCACTTTGTCTTTCCAATTATCTTATTTAGTCCAGAACAGCCCACTAAGAAGCATGCCTTACAAGCCTACATAGCTTGTTGTTCCATAGGGAACTACATGGATTCTAAACTGGCATGCAAGTTAGATCTCTTCCTTGTAGACAAATCCGAAGCTGACAATGTATCTACAGTAGATGGTACTCCTTTAGCTTCTGGCCCAGTCACACAATGCACGAGTGACCTTATCATGCTTTGCCAGGAAAGTCATAAAGAGAGGATAACATTCGACCTTATAAGTGCTCCACAATTTCAAATCATTCTAGGTATGCCTTGGCTCGAGAAACACAATCCCACTATAGATTGGCGCTCCAGATCCCTCACCTTTGCTGCAGAATGTGAAGACTCCTGTTCTATGGTTGGTAACCTAAAGAATTTCGGTCTCGAGAGAGCATCTACTGACTCAACGCTTGGATTGATTGGAAGTTTACCCTCGGATTATAGGAAATTTCAAGAGGTTTTTGAAGAGAAATTGGCTGAGGTATTGCCTCCTCATCGTCCCTACGATTGTCAGATCGACTTACTTCCAGGAGGACAACTTCCTTGCAATCGAATATATTCATTAACAGAGAAGGAGGATACCCACCTGAAGTAGTATCTAGACCAGTATTTACCGAATAGATTCTTTAGGCCTTCTAAGTCCCCTGCTGCCTCTCCTCTTTTTTTGTACCGAAAAAGGAAGGAGATCTCAGGACCTTCATTGATTATCGTGCCTTAAACCAGATTACAGTCAAGAACCGGTACCCCATTCCCCTCATTTCTAATTTGTTAGATCAAATCAAAGGCGCCCAGATCTTTACTAAATTAGATCTTCGAGGTGCATACCATCTCATTCGAATAAAGGAGGGCGATGAATGAAAGACCGCTTTTCGCACCAAATATGGCTTGTTTGAGTACCAAGTAATGCCCTTCGGATTGTGCAATGCTCCGGCAGCATTTCAATGTTTTATGAACAATGTCTTAAGGGATCTGCTGGATGTATGTGCAGTGGTCTATATTGACGATGTCCTGATTTTCTCCAGAAACCACCAAGAACATGTGAAACATGTGACAGCTGTTCTTCAGAAGCTACAAGAATTCTCTTTTTGTGAAGCTAGAAAAATGTGCTTTTCATGTTTCCGAAGTCGAATTTCTAGGTTTTGTACTATCCTCTCAAGGAGTCACGATGGACATGCGAAAGGTGGAGGCTATACTCACCTGGCCGGCTCCAAGGTCTGTGAAGGGAGTCCAAAGTTTTTTGGGTTTTGCTAATTTCTATCGTCGTTTTGTGGATAATTTCTCTCTATTGGTACACCCCATTACGTCCTTGCTTAGGAAAAATAAAAGATTTGAAAGGACCAAGGAGGCGGAAAAAGCCTTTCAGAATCTAAAGACCAAATTTACTGAGGCTCCAGTACTACAACATCCTCAAGCTGACTTACCATTTGTCGTGGAAACTGATGCCTCAAATGTTGCTATGGGTGCCGTCCTGTTGCAGCGCAATCCTGAAACTCAGGTCTTGCACCCAGTGGCATTCTGGTCGAAGAAACTCTCTCCAGCTGAACGCAATTACACCATTACAGACAAGGAGTTGTTAGCCATCAAGTGTGCCCTGAAGGAGTGGAGACACCATCTCTTGGGAGCTCAGCACACTATTGCCATCCTGAATGATCATAGAAACCTCCAGTATTTACGTTCCGTTAAGGCCCAATCTGCCCGCCAACTGCGATGGGCCTTGTTCTTCGCAGAATATGATTTCATCATCACGTTTAGACCTGGAGTGCGGAATGGAAAGGCTGACGCGTTATCTCGAATTGGCAATGGAGAGGAAGCGTTTGTCTCTTCTGCTCCCATGAACGTCATCGCCGGAGAAAGAGTCCTGGGTTTATTGCACAATGAAGAACCATTCTTCGAGAACCTGAAGAAGGAAGTTAAAGAAACCGTTACTCGAGAAGAGCTGCTAACATGGGTTAATCGAGGAGATCCATTCAAGGTCCAAGATGAATTGCCTTACTATCAAGATCGAATGTATCTCCCTAATGAAACAATGAGAAACCAAGTAATTTCCAACTACCATGGCTCCCTCATTGAGGGTCATCCCGGAGTGACCAAGACCTTGGAGAAGATCAAAAGGTACTACTGGTGGCCAACTTGGCATAAGGATGTGACTCATTTCATTCAGACTTGCGGAATTTGTGCACAAAACAAGAACTCAAAAAAGAAGCCGGCCGGTCTTCAACCTTTAAATGTTCCACCCAATCCATGGCATACCATATCTATGGATTTTATCACGGATCTGCCGTCATGTGAGGGTTACAATACCATCCTGGTGGTGGTAGATTTATTTTCGAAGATGGCTCATTTTGTGCCCCTACAAGGGATTCCCACCGCTGTTGGCCTGGCAAGGAGTTTTTTTAGAAAATATTGTTAAACTACACGGGTTTCCTTCCATAGTCGTTTCTGACAGGGGTAGTCAATTTGTATCCAGATTCTGGAGAAAGTGTTGTGACCTGGCCCAGATTGATGTTAGATTATCCACTAGTCACCACCCTCAAACGGATGGTCAAACAGAGCGCACTAATCAGACCCTGGAACAGTACTTACGCTGCATGCTTCATCAAACTAATGATTCCTGGTTAGACATTTTGTGGGTGGCAGAATACGCTTACAACAATTCTATCCACTCTTCTACTGGTCTCACGCCGTTCTATACCTTGCATGGTTGACATCCTCGAACATCTGTATTTGACCCTCCAGATCCACTAGAAATGCTGGCAGTTAGGAACCTTCATGACAAGATCTTAACCGCAACTAGGGAGGCCCAAACTAGCTTAGTGGCGGCTAAGGAGGCCCAAAAGAAGTTCGCTGATCGACATAGAAGTACTCCTCCCAGTTTCCAAGTTGGTGACTCTGTCTGGTTGTCATCCAGAAACCTGGCCTTAAAGGGTTCTAAGAAGTTTCTTCCCAGATATTTAGGACCATTTGTCATTGAAGCTGTTATTAATCCAGTGGCTATGAGGTTGACACTCCCGAAGAAAATGAGAATACATCCAGTTTTTCATGTTTCTTTATTAAAACCGGTAGAATCAGAGACACGATTGCCATTAGCCCCACCCCCAGTGGCAGTTGAAGACGATCAACCAGAATATGAAGTCAGGGAGATTTTGGACTCCAAGATAATGCGTCACAAATTATTTTACCTGGTAGATTGGAAGAGTTATGGTCCCCTTGAGAGATCTTGGGAACCTTTGGAGAACATTCATGCCACAAGATTGTTAAAAAGATTTCATCGTAACCACCCTACCAAACCTGGAAAGAAATCTTTGAGGGGGGGTACTGTTATGATTTCCCAATGAGTTCCTTGATTAAGCCCATGTTTCCCTAGTTTATTATTGCTCTGTCATTTGAGAGAAGGTATTGTTCCATTCAGATCCATATAGTAAGGCATGGGGAAATTGGTATTCCAAAATGGCCGCCTAGTGGTGTCAACCAGGAACTAATCTGTAGGTCTAGTCTTTTGCGACCTCTGTTACAAGTACTCATTTCCTGAGGAGACTCGCGCTTCGCGTTGCTGACTGCCTTGCAGTTCGGACGCTCACCGCGGTCTCCGTAGAGTTCCAGTCACAGTTTCCCTGTCCTCCCAATTTTCAGTCAGAATTTATTCGTCCTGTCCTATAGTCTCCTCTTCTCCTCACAGCCAGTAGTTTCCCCGATTATTTATTGTCCCCTAGTTGCCGTGTCCTTAGTTCTTGTCCGGAGTTTTCCTGTCAGAGTTTCGTGAGGAGTACTCCATACACACACGCAAATACCTGTTTTCAAGGTTTCCCGTGGGTTACCAGTGTTCGTTGTTATTTCGTTGCGAGTGTTTTTAGCAACGGATTAGTTACTGTGCTTTTCGCATATTGTGTTTATGCTTATACGCATTGTTCCGCGCTCCAATGTTTGAAACTCATTAGCTGTGCCAGGTTGTCGTCACACTGCCCGTAAATATTGCCAAGCTGCGTAGCTAGCTTCAACATTCATTTACTTCTTGTGATTCGCTATAGTGCAGGAAAGGGTATTCATCTCATTCCGCATTTCACTCAGCTGGAAGTTGTTTAGTTAGTTCCCTTTCGAACAGCGCTGCACCACTTATACGGAACAGAGTGTCATCTGAAATTCCGTTATTGCTCTCCAATTTTGAAAGTATTGAGGCTTACACAGTTTTTTCTATTTTTAGGAACCATCATAGTTTTATGTACTACCTTTCACAGCTAACACTCATATTGGTTAGGACTTAATAGGAATTATTTTCTCCTTACCACTTCTTATTGCATCCAGACTACACCGTTTCTTCAGGACATGTGCCCCTGTATGAATGCAGGATGGAGGGCTCACTAAAAAAGAACCTTAGGTGAGCTTTTCCTGTTGGTTATTATTCTTTTTTCAGTACTGGAGAGTTATTTCAGAATAGGGAAGGAACATTATTAAGGAGGGTTGTTTTCTTGTCATCCTTTCTACAGGGATAGTGATTTACTGAAGTTCCAGGGAGTTCTTCTGGCGTTCCCGCAGATTGACAGGTGAGCGTTACAGAAATAGCATGTGGTATCAGAACATGAAAGAAGTGGGAAAAAACTTCTAAGGATGATTGCTATGTATGTGCTCTGCTGCCTTATGCTATGGGAAAGTCTAAGATACTCATAGCTATTGAGATATATGTCCAAACAGCTCATTGCCTTACTCACCTTGCACTATGTCATACAAGAGGTCAATTCCAGGGTCGAACGGAATCCTTGGTATGGGTGACAGAATGGTCAGCTCCAGAAGATGATTCTGTACAAGATTTGAAGACGAAAGAGCACACACCAGAGATCATGTGATAAGATATGAACAGCCTGGCATGAAGGGAGCTGGAATTAGATGGGAGATAAACAGGAAACTTGACTGCCAAGGAAAGATTGATGAAGACGTTTGAAGCTGCAAGTAAAGAAGCCAGATAAGAATCTGGGGAAAAGTACCGTCTCCAAATAGTTGGGAAGAAGGCATAGTCATATGCAGAGCTGTGACAGTAACTGGTCATCACAAGCCAGTTATCGAACAAAGGACGCAAACCTCTCTGGCCAAGACTTGCAAAGCTTCTGGCGTGGGTCGAAGACAAAGGATGCCCATTTTAGATAGTGCCTTTGGCTAGTGCAGAGCTATGTTTCAGAAACAATGGCACTAGAAAGGTTGGACAGAATCAGCAGTGCTGTCGAATCATTGATGTGCCAGGAATGAAAGATGGGACAGTGGTGATAATGGATCACTACTGGGCCTGTGGATCCAGAGCTTATATGAAGCTGCCCAGAGATCGGGGAGGACTGTGTTCTATAGTGATTGTTCATGTTCCAGCATTGGTGATCGCGAAGAGGGACCGCAACATTGGCGAGTTTCTAAAAGCAGATCCTCACCTGAGGAAGAAGAGATCTGCTGAACTCCTTAAGCGTATGAAGAGAGAAAACTACTTCTCAGCCAAATCAATAGAGGCGTTTGATGCTATTGCGTATGAACACAGATTGCCAGAGGCCATAACAATGCTGACAAACGTACACGTCAAGATAGAAGACGAAGTGGAAGATATTGCTGATGACCGTTGGTTTGAATCGACCTTCTCATGGGTTCCGCAATGGCTGCCAATCATTTTCAAGTTCCTTGGAGCCCTGCTGGTGATGATCATGTTTGGATTCTGTGTGATTAGGATAATAATCACACAATGCAAGAAGACTGGAAAGAAAGAGGTAGGCATGAAGATTGTGATGGATGTCGAATCAGGATTCAAACCTAAAGAGCTGACAGTATCTAAGAAATCAGACTACTTAAAGGCCAGTATCCATGCACCTGAGGGAACAAAGTTCTTGTATACGAAGAACTACAAGAAGTATGTGGTCAATTTGATAAGACTGCATACCAGAGCACTCATTCCCAAGCCCATGTCTAGGGAGGTGTGGCAGGAGTGTGTTGGAGAGCAGATAACACCGAGGCACACCTATATTGAAAGGTTCTTTTAGTTAAATACCCAGAGAGGTATTGTTAAAGACATTCTGCAATGTTTATATGGAATTTTGAGGTGCGGGGGGCAAAGGCTGAACCTTGGCATCTAGGTTGGATATGTAAGAACAAAAAAATGTGGTTGTTCCTAATTAGGAGTGTGTTGGACACAGGTGCTTCACCAAGCTACTGTCTAAAACTGCAAATAAATGGGGAGCATGAACGGCACCTTGGGGCGACCCAAACCGATATACCATACACAAGGCAAAAAGGGAAGTAATGGCAGGAGGATTTCAAGATAAGTCCCACTGACCACCCTAAATAAACCAGGGACACGCAAGGAGAAAAGAAGCAAAAAGTTGAAGGGCCCCACAAAGTGGCCCAATAATCCCCAAAATAGGC